>NC_090449.1:934953879-936203879 GCF_031143425.1 Pleurodeles waltl
AGAGTGATGGAAAGTGTGCCATCTATCCGAGCAACTATTCGGTAGCCATGTCAGCGGAATTGGTGTCAGATGGGCCACCCATCATATGGGGACAAGCGGTGCAAAGCCATTTCTTGTGGTGTCCCTCTGTGATGACTGCCATGATGATGGTAGGATTAGAAATGAGAACAAATGATTTCCAAGGGGAGAAAACTCATAGCAAATCTAGGATATTGTGACTGTCGGTCACAAAAATAGCTATTACTTTCAGGATACGTTTCCAGGACCCACATTTGTTACATCAGTACCACCATGCTTCCATGGCGTTTTGATACTGCCAAAATGGTCGTTGCCCCCTCCGACCCCCTGGATCGCTTGGAGGGAAAGGTCCAGGTTGGAATCCCAAAATGTATGCGGTGTGTTGGAGGTGTAAAACACTTTTGTGAGTAGATCTCTAAACTTCACTAAACCCTATTTTAACACTTGCGCCAACTAATAAATACTGGTACACATTGTGTGTCTGTTCCTTCTGTTTACGACTGAACTACTGAATATCGACTGCCAGAACATAGTCATATAAGAAAAGAATATCAAGGGACTAACTATTGAAAGGTAAGTGCAGTTAGGGAAACATAGATTCACTATTCCTAACTCCGCATCTAAATACCTCGAAGATATATTAGAATGTGTGTGCAAATATGTTGAGTTTAGAATAGAAAATCTAGACTTACTTGTTTATATATTAATTTTTTATATCTTGTCCTCATTATTCTGTCCCTTAGATATTCAGAGGTCGATATTGAGTGCGCATGTTTCTTTACAATACATTTGGTATCTGTTTCTGGACAATAATAAACATTATTCCTACGCCAGTTATACTAGAAGTGTAGGACCTCAGTTGGGAAAGGAAACTGCAGCACACATTTTTCTGTGTTTCAAATGTGCTCAGTTTTTGAGGCATTCCTTTAATATTTATGTGCGCGCTTCAACCTTGTCTGCTAACTGACCGGCACAGTGCTAGTAGGGGTTTATTTCTGGCCAGATTGCTTGTTTGTCATTAAAAGATAATTATCAACTTTTGCTTCTCGGAACCATTGTAAAAATAAAACAATTATGTACTAAGTGGCTCTTTATAATTTCCTATTATCACAATTTATAATTGTCTTATTTAGATCACAACCATTTAAAAACCAAATCAAAGATGAAAACATCAATTGGGCTGCTCGTGTTCCAGTTTCTACTTATTTGCCTTATTTAATCCATTAATAGTAGTACATTGTTTCCCATATTTTTGCAGGCTCACATTAGGACAGTGTTAGAACTGCGGTTTCTTCTTATCAAAGGATGCACCCTGTACAGGCAGGAACCAATACTTCTAGTCAGTATAAGCTAGATACCCACTTAGAGGTAACCTGTGATTACCCTCTGGTAGCTTGGCACAGAACAGTCAGGAATATCTAAAGAGACAATATATAAAGTATTTGTGCAACACACACACCTACATACACACAGTAACACAATGAAAACACCGCGGAAAGTACTCCACACAGGGTTAGAAAAACAGACTATGGTGGTCATTGCAACCCTGGCGGTCAGTGTTAAAGCGACTGTAAGACCGCCAACAGGCCGGCGGTAAAAAATTTGGAATTACGACCGTGGCGGAAACCGCAAACACAGACAGCCACTTTAACACTACGACCGCCACAGCGGTACAGACAAACAGCTTGGCGGTCACCGCCAACAGACAGGCGGAAGACAAACTACCGCCCACAGTATCAGAACCTACCAATCCGCCACCTTTTCCGGGGCGTATTCACTGCGGATAAAAACACGGCGGAAACAGGAATGTCGAAGGGAAAACGCTCACCTCTACACAATCCACGAGGAACGACGACACCATGGACTCGGAACTCCAAATCCTACCCGCGATATTCTTCCTGCTCCTGTACCAGGAGCACCAACGCCGGCGGCGAAGACCACAGTGAGTATTGCACCTACGACACAGGGGAGGGGGGAGGCAAAAAACAGGGACACACACACGCAACACCCCCACCCCCACCCTCACCCACTACAACAAACACACTAATCCATATCTATACATCATAGTAACACCCCGCAAGCCCCCCAGAAGAATGCAAAGACAAAAGGAAATTAGTGTAACCATTGTAATATATCAAAATGCAGTATGCAAAAATATACATATAAACACTATTTAGAAAATATACACCGAGAAAAGTAGTCCAGGTATTGCACCATTTATAGTCCGTGGACCACTGGGCCCAAAATGCATGGGCGAGGCCCACACACAATACCTGATCAAAACAGAGAGAACACTGCAGGGGCATCAGATAGAAATACAACAGGCACCTCAGGGGGGAGGGAAGGGGGGGAACCTCAGCCGGATGAGTGCATGACACCAGATCCACAAGGGGGCTCCATGCCCAATGATGTATCCTGGGGAGTGCAAAGCCACAGTCTCTCAAGTCCATACAGTGGGTGGTTTGCTCACTCTTCAATCCTGGGGAGTGCAAAGCAACAGTCTCTCATGTCTCTACAGTGGGTGGTTTGCCCACTGTTCAATCCTGGGGAGTGCAAAGCCACAGTCTCTCAAGTCTCTGAGGTGGGTGGTTTGCCCACTGTTCAATCCTGGGGAGTGCAAAGCCACAGTCTCTCAAGTGGATAACAGTCTCCATTGGTTCTGGAGGGGGCTTGGTGCCCAGAGTGTTTCATCCTGCTAAGGGCAGAGGTAGTGGATGCATGTCTCCACTGGTTCTGGAGAGGGACTGGTGCCCAGAGTGCTTCATCCTGCTAAGGACAGAGGTAGTGGATGCATGTCTCCACTGGTTCTGGAGGGGGACTGGTGCCCAGAGTGCTTCATCCTGCGAAGGACAGAGGTAGTGGATGCATGTCTCCACTGGTTCTGGAGGGGGACTGGTGCCCAAAGTGCTTCATCCTGCTAAGGACAGAGTTAGTGGATGCATGTCTCCACTGGTTCTGGAGGGGGACTGGTGTACAGAGTGCTTCATCCTGTGAAGGACAGAGGTAGTGGATGCATGTCTCCACTGGTTCTGGAGGGGGACTGGTGACCAGAGTGCATCATGCAGCCCGTGACGGTCCCAGTTGCGTTGGTGCCCTGCCGCTCATGGGCTAGCGGTGCTTGAGTTGGCGGTGCCCTGTTCAGCGGTGCTTGAGTTGGCGGTGCCCTGTTCAGCGGTACTTGAGTTGGCGGTGCCCTGTTCAGCGGTGCTTGAGTTGGCGGTGCCCTGTCCAGCGGTGCTTGAGTTGGCGGTGCCCTGTTCAGCGGTGCCTGAGTTGGCAGTCCTTCATTGCCCAGCTGGGCTGGGGTTGGCGGTCCTTCATTGGGCAGCTGGGCTGTGGCTGGCAGGGCCCTCCTGGGCAGCTGGGCTGTGGCTGGCAGGGCCCTCCTGGGCAGCTGGGCTGTGGCTGGTGGGGCCCTCCTGGGCAGCGAGGATGGGGCTGGCGGTGGCCTCCTGTGCAGCGAGGATGGGGCTGGCGCTGGCCTCCTGTGCAGCGAGGATGGGGCTGGCGGTGGGCTCCGGTGCAGCGAGGACGGGGCTGGCACTGGCCTCCTGTGCAGCGAGGATGGGGCTGGCGGTGGCCTCCTGGGCAGCTGGGCTGTGGCTGGCGGGGCCCTCCTGGGCAGCGGGGATGATGGCGGTCTTCTCCGCCGTGCTGTTCCACCCAGACTTGCTGGGTTTCTTGTGGCCCTTCCCCACCTTGGGAGGAGTCACAGCTGAGTCTACACTCCCACCGGGACCCCTCTCCCGCCGGGCACTGGACAACTTCCGGTGCTTCACCGGGAGGGGGGGACTGGCTGTGCTGTGGCTCCGTGCCACACTCGGTTTCCTGGTGGCCGGTGCACTCCACATACCTGTGACAACAGGCACCACTGGTCCCAGAGATTTTGTGGCTGAGGTGCAAGTTCGGGACCTATGAGTTGGACGGGGGGGGAATAGGTTAAGGCTGGACAGGAAAAGTTGTTTGGACACACTGGGACCGGTAGCTGGAGGGGGTCTGGAAGTGGAGGAAGAGGTGGTGGTTGTAGGAGGTGTATGTTTTGTGGCTTTGGCTGCAGGTGCATGCGCTGGGGCTGTCGTGAAGTGGATGGCTGTTGGGTGGGTGTGTGCCTGCGTTTGTGTATCTTCGGAAGGGGCGTCACAGACACAACGGGAGAGGACACAGGGGACATGTGTATGGTAGTGGGGGTGGTGACTGCACGTGAGTGGGGTGTGCTGGTGGGTGTGCTGGTGCGGGACGTAGTGGCTGTAGAGGTAGTGCATGCAGGTGTGAGTGTAGACGAGATGACGAGGAGGGGGACACAGTGGAGGCAGTGGATGTTGGTGTGTCTGTATGTGTGTGATGCTTGCGGGAGTGCCTGTGGGATGTGTGGTGCTTATGTTTGCCTGAGCTTCCCTTGTGTGGTGAGGTGTGTACAGGCTGGTCTGATGGTGTGCTTGGGATAGGCAGAGGTACAGGGGGTTGGGTCTGGGTGGAGGAAGTTTGAGGGGGAGGCTAGACACTGGGACAATGGCTGCCATCAGTGCTGGGGCCAGAGTTTGAAAGGCTCGGTGAAGGGCCGCCTGACCAGAATGAATGCCCTCCAGGAATGCATTGGTTTGTTGCAACTGCCTTTCTACACCCTGGATACCATTCAAAATGGTAGACTGCCCAACAGTGAGGGACCTGAGGAGGTCAATGGCCTCCTCATTGAGGGCAGCAGGGTTGACAGGGGCAGGGGCTGAGGTGCCTGGGGTGAAGGTGATGCCCACCCTCCTGGGTGAGCGGGCACGGGGCGAAGGCTGAGGGGCTGCTGGGAGGGCGGTGCTGGTAGGGGGGGGTGGCGGCAGTACCTGTAGATGCGGGGGGCACAGATGTTGCCGCCACCACAAGGGAGCTCCCATCGGAGGACGAGTCCGTGCCGCTGGTTTCAGCTCCTGTTTCAGCTCCTGTTCCCTCCGTGGTGCTCCCCTCGCCTTCCGTCCCACTGGTGTATTCTGAGTCCGTAGTGTGGCCCTCCATGGCCATGTGGGATGCAGCTCCCTTATGCTCTGGTGCCACTGTTCCTCCGCCTGATGATGCTAATGCACACAACAACAGGGAGACCACAAAAAAGGGGGGGGGGACAGAAGGAAGACATGTTGAGTGCATGGATTACCGCTACCGTTGGCGGACAAGACAGACACAGAAGCCCCCTGCACTATGTCGCGCTGTTGGGCTCTACAGTGCAATTCCTGGGAAATGGCCTATAAGGCTATGGACGACATCTGCACACAGGTGCATGAATAGCTGTACTTGGCCCTCTACAGAGGTGGGGTGGGGGGCCACAGGGCCATGCCTTACGGAGGTGCCTAGCCTACGGAATTCGCCCTGTACTAGGGAAACCCACAGCCCTCCTCCCCCACCCAGACACCTCCACTGTGCGCAAAGTCAGCAGAAGGAGAGTGTACTCACCCCCTTGTGTCTGCTGTGATGCCCTCATGCGTCCATCCAACTCCGGGTAGGCCACTGCCAGGATCCGGAACATCAGGGGGGTCATGGTTCGACGGGCACCCCTCCCGTGTTGGGAGGCCATCCCCAGCTGAGCCTCCACCGTCTTCTTGCTCCAGTGGTGAATGTCCTCCCATCTTTTCCGGCAGTGGGTGCTCTGTCTGTGGTGGACCCCCAGGGTCCGGAACTCCTTGGCGATGGCACGCCAAATATCCTTCTTCTGGTGGGCACTGACCTACATGAAATGCACAGGGGAGGAAGAGAAGTCATTACCAACTGCACCGTCAAAGTGAGTGGCCCCCATCCCTACCCTTGCCATGTGGCACATGCACCCACTGTCTTTCATGCACGCAGAACTCTGCCCCCTTCCTTCTTACAACCAGCCCTCTCCACACAGGCATAGCCCATACAACTTGCTCCCTGTGTACTTACCTGTTGGTCTGGAGGACCGTAGAGTAGCGTGTACTGGGGGAGGACCCCATCGACGAGCTTCTCCAACTCCTCCGATGTGAAGGCAGGGGCCCTTTCCCCAGACGCACGAGCCATTGTCTCTTCCAGACCGAGGTCACAGCAGCACTTGCAGTGTAGGTCCTCTCCTGTCGAAGATCAGGTATCGAGTGATTATACAGATAGAAAATGGCGGTCACGTCCGTGGCGGTGCGTACCATCACCGCCAGCGTACATCGTCATTGGCTCCTGGGACCCATAGGGTCCAATGTTAACCAATGCAGCATTGCGCCGCGGTCTTCGACCGCCTACCGCGACGGTGTGCAACGCCAGCACAGTTACCTCACATCCCATTGTCCCACTTTACAGGTCAGGCAGCCGCCATTTCACGGGCCCACATGGCCTAGTTACCAACTGCCTCACTCATACCTAGGCCTAGTCTCAACACACATACAGGCCACATTTTGTGTATGATTGGTGTCCTGTGTAGACTGTGGATACATACCTCTGAGTTTTTTGACTCTGTGCTCGCTGTTGTCCTTCATAGGCACCGTCCACTGGGACATGTGAGGAGATGGCCGAATCCTCCGGTGTACCGACCGCTGGTGGACCTGTCGACAATGGAGGAAAGAAATTTGATTATCACCTACAGGTTTGACCGTGCCACAATCCAGGAACTGTGTACCCAGTTGGAGCCTGACCTGATGTCAGCAATCCGCCATCCCACAGGATTCCCCCCTCAAGTGCAGGTGCTATCAGTGCTCAATTTCCTTGCAAGTGGGTCATTTCAAACAACTGTGGCCATGGCATCAGGGATGTCCCAGCCTATGTTTTCCAACGTATTGTCCAGAGTTTTGTCTGCCCTGCTGAAACACATGCAGAGCTACATCGTTTTCCCTCAGGTGGAGGATTTGCCTACAGTGAAAGGTGACTTCTATGCCCTTGGACATATCCCCAACATCATAGGTGCCATTGATGGGACCCATGTGGCTTTGGTACCCCCCCACAGGAGTGAACAGGTGTACAGGAACCGGAAGAGTTATAATTCCATGAATGTACAGATGGTATGTTTGGCAGACCAGTACATCTCCCATGTGATTGCCATGTTCCCTGGCTCAGTGCATGATGCCTACATCCTGCGGAATAGCAGCATCCCTTATGTGATTGGTCAACTCCAGAGGCACCGTGTGTGGCCATTAGGTGACTCTGGTTACCCCAATCTGTCATGGCTACTGACCCCAGTGAGGAATCCCAGGACAAGAGCAGAGGAACGCTACAATGAGGCCCATGGGCGAACTAGGAGGGTGATCGAGCAGAACTTTGGCCTCCTGAAGGCCAGGTTCAGGTGTCTGCATATGACAGGTGGATCCCTATTCTACTCACCAAAGAAGGTGTGCCAGATCATCGTGGCCTGCTGTATGCTTCACAACATGGCTTTGCGATAACAGGTGCCTTTTCTGCAGCAGGATGGTCCAGATGGCGGTGTTGTGGCAGCTGTGGAGCCTGTGAACAGTGATGAGGAGGAAGCAGAGGAAGAAGACATGCAGAACAGGGACTCAGTGATCCAGCAATATTTCCAGTGAAACACAGGTGAGAATACATTCCTGCCTACTACATGTACTTTTACACTTCTACCTGTATCCTGTCTGTCGTTTTCACCCAGTGTATGGTCACTGAGTTGTCACTTTCCCTTACGGTTTCACAGGTGTGGGTCCCAACGTGTGTCATCTGCTTAGATTCCTCATGGACTAGAGCTGTGTGACATAGGTATGTTGACATTACTATTTCAAGAACATTTTGTCACTGTAATTGCAAATACACTATTTCGAAATCACAGACAGACTCCAAATCTTTTGGTGCTTTAGGTGTGTTTATTTAAATACAAAATATTGGAGGGGGAAGTTAAATGGTGAGGGGTGATTGCGGAGGAGTGTCCATGGCAGAGTTCAGTCTATTAGTCTCACAGGTGCATTGCCCATATGGGCATAGGAAGTGGAGCTGGGGCAGTTTCAATATGGACAGGGTGACAAAGTGGGACAGTGGGATGACAATCAGGGTTGTCTCATTTCTTGGCGGGGGTCTTGGCATCATGCTCTGTCTTGTTCCTGGATCTCTGGGACCGTTTGCGGGGTGGTTCTCCATCTGCAGGGGGTGGGGTGCTGGTGTGGTGGTCCTGTGGTGGTGCCTCCTGTCCACTAGCGCCGGCGGAGGTGGTGGGCAGTTCATCGTCATGCTAGTGTCAGGGGCCCCTTGTAGTGCCACAGTGTCCCTCCTGGTGTTGAGTACTTCCTTCAGCACCCCTACAATGGTGCCCAGGGCGGAGCTGATGGTTCTGAGTTCCTCCCTGAAGCCCAAATACTGTTCCTCCTGGATCCGCTGGGTCTCCTGAAACTTGGCCAGTACCGTTGCCATTGTCTCCAAGGAGTGGTGTTAGGCTCCCATGATGGAGGAGAGGGCCTTGTGGAGAGTGGGTTCCCTTGGCCTGTCCACCCCCTGTCACACAGCAGCCCTCCCAGTTCCCCTGTGTTCCATGGCCTCCGTCCCCTGGACCGTGTGCCCACTGCCACTGCCCCCAGGTCCCTGTTGATGTTAGGGTGGTGGGTTATCCTGGGTTCCTGGCAGTGGTGGACACACAGCTGATTGACATGTCCTGGGGACGGAGGTATGGGACCGCTGGGTGGGTGCTGTGCTGGTATTTTCTGAGGGGGGAAGGTCTGTGGTGGCCTGTGCCTGTGTGAGGGGAACCGACTGTCCCGAGGCCCCCGATGGTCCGGGCTGGTCATCTAGACCCAGGTGGACCGAGGTGCTGTCATCACTGTGGGCCTCTTCTGTGGGTGGAGTGGACATGTCTGGACCCTCCTGTCTGGTGACGTTGGGTAGTGGTCCTGCAGGGGTGGAAAGGCATGATTATTGCATCTGTGTGTGTCATGGTGTGCAATGGGTGGGTGACCATGTACCCCAGTGCTGGCATTCCTGTGTGTGAGCTTGTGTGATGATGGTTTAGGGGGGTGTATGGGTATGTGAAGTGGGCATTCTTTAGTGATGGGTGTTCATGCGTTGTTATTGCATGCAGGGCTTGGTGTTGGGATGTGTGGTTTGTGATATTGGCACATTTGTGAGGAGTTGGAGTGATAGGGGTGGGAGTGAGGGCGGGGTATGTGATAGCATGCAGATAGGGTTGGGGATGTAATAGTTAAGATTTGACTTACCAGAGTCCATTCCTCCACCGACTCCTGCGAGGCCCTCAGGATGCAGAATCGCCAAGACCTGCTCCTCCCATGTTCTTAGTTGTGGGTGGGAAGGTGGGGGTCCGCCGCCAGTACGCTGAACCGCCAGGTGGTTTCTTGAGACCACGGAATGCACCTTCCCCCGTAGGTCGTTCCACCTCTTCCTGATGTCCTCCCAATGTCTTGGGTGTTGTCCCACTGTGTTGACCCTGTCCACTATTCTTCGCCATAGCTCCATCTTCCTTGCAATTGAGGTGTGCTGCACCTTGGATCCAAATAGCTGTGGCTCTACCCGGACGATTTCCTCCACCATGACCCTGAGCTCCTCCTCCGAGAACCTGGGGTGTCTTTGCCGTGCCATGGGGTGGTGTAGGTGATGTGTGGGGTGGTGTGTGTGGTGATAAGTGTGGTGATATGTAGTGGTGTGTAGTGTTTTGTGTGTGGAAGTTGTGTGGGTGATGGTGTTGTGTGCCTGTGGATGCTAGTTTGTTGATGGCGGTGTCTCTCTCTGGCCTTCTCTCTGTAATTGTGGTCATAGGGGTTTGTGGGTGTGTGTTTTATATTGTATTGGGTGTGTGAGAGTGGTGTGTGTATGTGTATCAGGTGTGTGTCTTTTGAATTGTCCAATGTGGAGGTGTTTTGGAGATGTGTGTGCATTTTGAGCACGGCGGTGTGTACCGCCAATGGAATACCGCGGTTGAAAGACCGCTGCGTGGATTCGTGTGTCGTGATAGTGTGGGCGTTTTTCTGTTGGCGTGACGGTGGAGTTTTTTTTTTCGCCAGTTTATCACTGACCTTTGGTGTGGCGGACTTGTGTGGTTGTCTGAATTTTGTCGGATTCCGAGATGTGGGTCATAATAGCTGTGGTGGAATTCCGCGGCTGCGGCGGTGTGTTGGCGGTCTTCTGCACGGCGGTAAGCGGCTTTTACTGCCAATGTTGTAATGACCACCTATATTTTTTATGAGTAAAGCAAGACCACAATGCTAAAAATCTTATCAGTAGATGTCCAGAAACAAATTTTTCAAGAAAACACCAAAAATAGTGCTTAGAAGTGAATAGCGTTAAAAGGTTATTTGAGGTCGCACTAGGCAGGGGTAAATCCCAAGTTCAGGCCGACCGTGCTGGGGGGCAGGCTGGATACAGAACCCTCACAGGGTCCACTGAAAATGTACCTTGGACAGACGTTGAGGACTCGATGCATAGAGCAGAGGAGGAGATGTGTCGCTGACAATCAAGGAGATGTAGGTGATCCGTCGGTTCTGAGCTGCACAGTGTTGAAGCTGTGTCAAAGTTCGGCAGTGTTAGGCGTTGAGGTGATGCATCATCTTCGAACCGCTGGGTTGGAGCGATGCATTGGCTGCGAGCCACATAGGGTGACAATGCCTATCTCAGTCAACAGTTTGGTGTCTGCGATTCAGGCAGCAGCACCAATGCATTTTCCCCTTCTGATTGGTGCAAAGTTGTTGCTTCATAAATTTTTCTGGGTTGCAGCACAGGTACTCACTTTCCAGGGTCCAGGACTGGATTGACACACACAGTGGACAGATTCCAGTTGCTGGTTGCAATTTGTATGCAGTATTGGATGACCCTGAGACTGCAGGACAACAGGGGACAAGCCAACAGAGTCACTCTGGGGTCAGATGAGTGAGGTCCCTCAGCAGGGCAGAGATCAGCAGCATATCTCATCAAACCAGAGAGCAGCCCTTGGAAAGTAGTCCAGTAGAATGGCACTCCTTGTAGCACAGCAGTCCCCTCTACTGGCAGAGTTCTTCACCGGTCCTGTAGTGTACTGATTTGGTGGGGTCAGAGACACACTTCTTATACCAAAATGTACCTTTAAAGTAGGGGTGACTTCAAAGAAGGCTCTTTAAAGTGCACACATGTTCTTTCGTCCTCAGCACTGGCTCCAGACTATCAGTTGGGAGTATTTAATCCTTTGTGTGGTGAAAGGCACTCCCTATTCAGGTGTGTCAGCACCCCTCCGCCCTTCCTGCCCAGGAAGAGTTGTCAAAATGCAGATGAATGCAGAGAAGTGCTCAGACACACCTAACCGTCCTGAGCTTGTGGCTGTCTAGAGGGAATGCTCAAAGTGTAGGTGTCATCCATCCCAGACGTGTATTGGAGACATGCTGGAGGCTCACAGATGTGTAAGAGCAGAGAAATGCCCACTTTCTAAAAGTGGCATTTCTAAAATAGATTTTTCAGCACTGTTGGAAGTGGCCCTTCTTGTAGGGTCATCCCCAGTATTTTTGCCTGCTGTCTCCTATTTGTTTGACCTGTTGCTGTTGGCTTTTGAACTCTGAGCACTTTACCACTGCTAACCAGTGCTAAAGTGCATATTCTCTCTGTGTAAATTATATATAATTGGTTTATCCATGATTAGCATATTTGATTTACTAGTAGGTCCCTAGTAAAGTGCACTAGAGGTGCCAGGGCCTGTAAATCAAATGCTACTTGTGGGCCTGCAGCACTGGTTGTGCCACCCACATGAATAGCTCTGTAATCATGTCTCAGACCTGCCACTGCAGTGTCTGTGTGTGCATTTGTAACTGTAAATTCGACTTACCAGGCCCAAACCTTCCCTTTTCTTACATGTAAGTCACCCCTAAGGTAGGCCCTAGGTAGCCCCAAGGGCAGGGTGCAGTGCAGTGTATGGTTAAGGTAGGACATATAGGCGGTCATTACAACATTGGCGGTAAAAGCCGCTTACCGCTGTGCAGAAGACCGCCAACACACCGCCACAGCCGCGGAAAACCGCCACAGCTATTATGACCCACAGCACGGAATCCGACAAAATTCAGACACCCACACAAGTCCACCAAACCAAAGGTCAGTGATAAACTGGCGAAAACAATACCTCCACCGTCACGCCAACATAAATACGCCCACACTATCACGACACACTAATCCACGCTGCGGTCTTTCAACCACGGTATTCCATTGGCAGTACACACCGCCGCGCTCAAAATACACACACATTTCCAAAACACCACCACATTGGACAATTCGAAATACACACACCTGATACACATACACACACCGCTCCCACACACCCAATACAATATACAACACACACCCACATCACCCACAAACCCCTACGACCAAAATTCACGAACGAAGGCCAGAGAGAGACACCACCATCAACAATACTAGCATCCACAGGCACACAACACCATCACCCACATAACTTCCACGCACCCCACACTACACACCACTACATATCAGCACACTTATCACCCCAAGCACCACCCCACACATCACCTACACCACCCCATGGCACGGCAAAGACACCCCAGGTTCTCGGAGGAGGAGCTCAGGGTCATGGTGGAGGAAATCGTCCGGGTAGAGCCACAGCTATTTGGATCCCAGGTGCAGCACACCTTAATTGCAAGGAAGATGGAGCTATGGCGAAGAATAGTGGACAGGGTCAACGCAGTGGGACAGCACCCAAGAAATCGGGAGGACATCAGGAAGAGGTAGAACAACCTACGGGGGAAGGTGTGTTCTGTGGTCTCAAGAAACCACCTGGTGGTTCAGCGGACTGGGGGCGGACCCCCACCTACTCCCCCACAACTAACAACATGGGAGGAGCAGGTCTTGGCGATTCTGCATCCTGAGGGCCTCGCAGGAGTAGGTGGAGGAATGGACTCTGGTAAGTCAAATCTTAACTATTACATCCCCCACCCTACCTGCATGCCAGCACATACCCCATCCTCACCACCATCACTCTAACTCCTCACAAATATCCCAACATCACAACCCACACATCCCAACACCAAGCCCTGCATATAACAACAATGCATGGATACACGTCACTAAAGCATGGCCACTGCACATATCCATACACCCCCCTAAACCATCATCACACAAGGTCCCACACAGGAATCCAAGCACTAGGGTACACGGTCACCCACCCATTACACACCATGCCACACACAGATGTAATAAACATCCTTTTATACCCCTGCAGGACCCCTACCCAACGTCACCGGACAGGAGGGTCCACACATGTCCACACCACCAACAGAAGAGGCCCACAGTGATGACAGCACCTCTGTCCAACTGGATCTAGATGACCAGCCCAGCCCATCAGGGACCTCGGGACAGTCGGTTCCCCACACCCAGTCACAGGCCACCACAGAACTTTCCACTCTGGAAAAACCAGCACAGCACCCACCCAGCGGGCCCATACCTCCGTCCCCAGGACACGTCAATCAGCAGTGTGTCCACCACTACAGGGAACCCAGGCTAACCCACCACCCCAACAACAACAGGGACCTGGGGGCAGTGGTAGTGGGCACACGGTCAAGGGGACGGAGGCCCAGGAACACAGGGGAACTGGGAGGGCTGCTGCGCGACAGGGGGCGGACAAGCCAAGGGAACCCACTCTCCACGAGGGCCTCTCCTCCATCATGGGAGCCTACCACCACTCCCAGGAGACGATGACAACGGTACTGGCCAAGTTTCAGGAGACCCAGCACTTGCAGGAGGAACAGTATATGCGCTTCAGGGAGGAACTCAGAACCAACAATTTCACCCTGGGCAACATTGTAGGGGTGCTGAAGGAAGTACTCAACACCAGGAGGGACACTGTGGCACTACAAGGGGCCCCTGACACTACCTGGATGATAAACTGCCCACCACCTCCGCCGGCGCTAGTAGACAGGAGGCACTGCCACAGGACCACCACACCAGCACCCCCTGCAGAGGGAAAACCACCTCGCAAACAGTCCCTGAGATCCAGGAACATGGCAGAGAACAATGCCAAGACCCCGCCAAGAAATGAGACCACCCTGATTGTCATCCTACTGTCCCACTTTGTCACCCAGTCCATCCTTAAACTGCCCCAGCTCCACTTCCTATGCCCATTTGGGCAATGCACCTGTGAGACTAATAGACTGGACTCTGCCATGGACATTCCTCTGCCATCACCCCTCACCATTTTGCTACCCCCTCCAATTTTGAGCACTAAAATAAACACCCTTAAAGCACACAATAATCTGGAGTCACTCTGTGATTTCGGAATACTGTATTAGCAATGACTGTGGCAAAAAGCTCTTTCACTTGTAATGTCAACATACCTATGTCACACAGCTCTAGTCCCTGAGGAATCAAAGCAGATGTCACACTGTGGGACCCAGATCTGTGAAATCATAAAGGAAAGTGACAACTCAGTGAACATACACTGGGTGAAAACGACAGACAGTTGAGAGGTAGTAGTGTTTAAGTACATGTAGTAGGCAGGTTTGTATTCTTACCTGTGTTTCACTGGAAATATTGCTGGATCACTGAGTCACTGTTGTCCATGTCTTCTTCCTCTGCTTCCTCGTCTTCACTGTCCACAGGCTCCACAGCTGCAACAACACCACCATCTGGACCATCCTCCTGCAGAAAAGGCACCTGTCGTCGCAAAGCCAAGTTGTGAAGCATACAGCAGGCCACGATGATCTGGCACACCTTCTTTGGTGAGTAGAATAGGGATCCATCTGTCATATGGAGGCACTTGAACCTGGCCTTCAGGAGGCCGAAGGCCCACTCGATCACCCTCCAAGTTCGCCCAGGGGACTCATTGTAGCATTCCTCTGCCCTTGTCCTGGGATTCCTCACTGGGGTCAATAGCCATGACAGGTTGGGGTAACCAGAGTCACCTTCAAATGGCGAGGGACAACTGTTAGACACACACTAACCTGGAGGGATATCCCCAGACCCAGACAACCATTCCCACTGACTAGCTTCCAGGTGCCCACATAATAGCCACACACGGTGCCTCTGGAGTTGACCCATCACATAAGGGATGCTCTGAGCCAGGGAACTTGGCATTCACATGGGAGATGTACTGGTCGGCCAAACATACCATCTGTACATTCATCTAATGATAACTCTTCCGGTTTCTGTACACCTGTTCACTCCTGTGGGGGGTACCAAAGCCACATGTGTCCCATCAATGGCACCTATGATGTTGGGGATATGTCCCAGAGCATAGAAATCACCTTTCACTGTAGGCAAATCCACCTGAGGGAAAACGATGTAGCTCCGCATGTGTTTCAGCAGGGTAGACAACACTCTGGACAACACATTGGAAAACATAGGCTGGGACATCTCTGATGCTATGGCCACTGTTGTTTGAAATTACCCACTTGCAAGGAAATGGAGCACTGACAGCACCTGCACTTGAGGGGGGATTCTTGTGGGATGGTGGATAGCTGACATCAGGTCTGGCTCCAACTCCGTACACAGTTCCTGGATTGTGGCATGGTCAAGCCTGTATGTGATTATCACATGTCTTTCCTCCATTGTCGACAGGTCCACCAACGGTCGGTACACCGGAGGATGCCTCCATCTCCAAACATGTCCCAGCGGACGGTGCCTATGAAGGACAACAGCGAGCACAGAGTCAAACAACCCAGAGGTACGTACCCACAGCTTACACAGAACACCAATCATAATCTAAAAAGTGGCCTGTATGTGTGTTGAGTCTAGGCCTAGGTATGTGTGACGCAATTGAAAATGAAGCCATGTGGGCCCCTGAAATGGCGGCTGCGTGACCTGTAAAGTGGGACAATGGGATGTGAGGTAACTGCGCTGGCATTATACACCTTAGCGGTAGGTGGTTGAAGACCGCTGCGCAGTGCTGCATTGGTTAACATTGGGCCCTATGGGTACCAGGAGCCAATGACGATGTACGCCGGCGGTGACACTGCGCCCCGCGCGGACGTGACAGCCATTTTCTATCTGTTCAATCACTCGATACCGGATCTTCGACAGGAGAGGACCTACAATGCAAGTGCTGCTGTGACCTCGGTCTGGAAGAGACAATGGCTGTAGTGTCTCGGGAAAGGGCCCCTGCCTTCACATCAGAGGAGTTGGAGAAACTCGTGGATGGGGTCCTCCCCCAATACAGGCTACTCTACGGTCCTCCAGACAAACAGGTAAGTACACTGGGAGCATGCTGTATGGGCTATGCCTGTGTGGAGAGGGGTGGATGTAAGAAGGAAGGGGGCAGAGTGCGGCGTGCATGAAACAACGGTGAGTGCATGTGCCACATGGCAAGGGTAGGGATGGGGGCCAATCACTTTGACGGTGTAGTTGGTAATACGTTTCTCTTCCCCCTGTACAACTTATGTAGGTCAGCGCCCACCAGAAAAAATATATTTGGCGTGCCATCGCCAAGGACGTCCGGACCCAGGGGGTCTACCACAGACGGAGCACCCACTGCTGGAAAAGATGGGAGGACATTCGCCGCTGGAGCAAGAAGACGGCGGAGGCTCAGCTGGGGATGGCCTCCCAACGTGGGAGGGGTGCCTGTCGCACCATGACCCCCCTGATGTTCAGGATCCTGGCGGTGGCGTACCCGGAGTTGGGTGGGTGCTTGAGGGCATCACAGCAGCCACAAGGGGGTGACTACACTCTCATTTTGCTGATTTTGCACGCAATAGAGGGGTTTGGGTGGGGGAGGTTGGCTGTGGGTTTCTCTGGGCCAGGGCGAGTTCCGTAGGCAAGGTCCCTCTGTAAGGCAGGCCATGTGGCACCCCACCACACCTCTGTAGAGTGACAACTACACCTAGTCATGCCCCTGTGTCATCCATGTGTGCAGATGTCGTCCATAGCCTAGTAGGCCATTTCCCAGGAATTGAACAGTGAAGCCCAAGAGTGCGGCGTAGTGCAGGGGGCTTCAGTGTCTGTCGTGTCTGCCAACGGTAGCGGTAATGCATGCACTCAACATGTCTTTCTTCTGTCGTCCCCCCCTTTTTGTGGTCTCCCTGTTCTTGTGTGCATTAGCATCATCAGGCGGAGGAGCAGTGGCACGGCTGCATCCCACATGGCCATGGAGGGCCACACTACGGACTCGGACTTCACCAGTGGGACGGAGGGCGAGGGGAGCTCCACACCGGGGACAGGAGCTGAGACCAGTGACACGGACTCGTCCTCTGATGGGAGCTCCCTTGTGGTGGCGGCAACATCTGTGCCCCCCCATCTACAGGTACAGCCGCCACCCCCCCTTCAAGCACCGCCCTCCCAGCAGCCCCTCAGCCTTTGCCCCATGCCCGCTCACCGGGATGGTGGGCATCTCCTTCGCCCCAGGCACCTCAGGACCTGCCCCAGTCCCCCCTGCTGCCCTCAATGAGGAGCCCATTGACCTCCTCAGGTCCCTCACTGTTGGGCAGTCTACCATTTTGAATGCCATCCAGGGTGTAGAAAGGCAGTTGCAACAAACAAATGCATTCCTGAAGGGCATTCATTCTGGTCAGGCGGCCCTTCAGCGAGCTTTTCAGACTCTGGCCTCAGCACTGATGGCAGCCATTGTCCCAGTGTCTAGCCTCCCCCTCCAACTTCCTCCACCCAGACCCAATCCCCTGTACCCCAGCCTATCCCAAGCACACTTCTAGACCAGCATGCACACACGTCAACACACAAGGGAAGCTCAGGCAAACATAAGCACCACACATCCCAAAGGCACTCACGCAAGCATCACACACATGCAGACACACCGACATCTACTGCCTCCACTGTGTCCCCCTCCTCCTCGTCTCCCTCCTCCCTCCCAATCTCGTCTGCACTCACACCTGCATGCACTACCTCTACAGCCACTACGTCCATCACCAGCACACCCACCACCACACCCCGTTCATGTGCAGTCACCATCCCCACTACCATTCACATGTCCCCTGTGTCCTCTCCCAGTGTGTCTGTGACGCCCCATCCCAAGATACACAAACGCAGGCACACACCCACCCAACAGCCATCCACCTCACAACAGCCTCCAGTGCATGCACCTTCACCCAAAGTCAGCAAACGAACACCTCCTACAACCACAACCTCTTCCTCCACTCCCTAACCCCCTCCAGCTACCCGTCCCAGTGTCTCCAAAAAACTTTTCCTGTCCAACCTTGACTTCTTTCCCACACCTCCCCCACCCCGTCCGTCTCCTAGGTCCCGAACTAGAACCTCAGCCACAACTTCTCCGGAACCAGTGGTGCCTGTAGTCACCGGAATCTGGAGTGCCCCGGCTACCTGGGCAGCCAGTGTGGCACGGAGCCACAGCACAGACAGTCCCCCACCTATCCAGCATCAGAAGTTGGCCAGTGCCCGGCGGGAGAGGGGGAAGACTCCAGCCACCAAAGCCGCTCCCAGGGGTACAGGTGGGAGTGTGGAGTCAGCTGCAACACCTTTCAAGGTGGGGAAGGGGCACAAGAAACTCAGCAAGTCTGGGAAGAGCAGCACAGCGGAGAAGACCGCCATCATCCCCGCTGCCCAGGAGCCCACTGCCAGCACCAGCCCAGCTGCCCAGGAGGCCACCGCCAGCACCAGCCCTGCTGCCCAGGATGCAACCGCCACCAGCCCAGCTGCCCAGGAGGACACCACCAGCACCAGCCCTGCTGCCCAGGAGGCCACCATCAGCACCAGCCCTGCTGTCCAGGAGGCCACCAGCCCAGCTGCCCAGGAGGCCACCGCCACCAGCCCAGCTGCCCAGGAGGCCACCGCCACCAGCCCTGCTGCGCAGGAGGCCACCACCAGCACCAGCCCAGCTGCCCAGGAGGCCACCGCCAGCACCAGACCTGCTGCCCAGGAGGCCACCAGCCCTGCTGCCCAGGAGGCCACCGGCATCATCTCCGCTGGGCCAGAGAGGACTGCCAGCACAAGCCCCGCTGGGCCATGAAGGACCGCCAGCACAAGCCCCGCTGGGCTATTGAGGACCGCCAGAAGCTGAGTCACTGCAAAGGAGCCCGCTGCTCCAAGCACCGCTGAACAGGGCACTGTCGTCTCAAGCACAGCTGAACAGGGCACCGCCGTCTCAAGCACCGCTGAACAGGGCACCGCCATCTCAAGCACAGCTGAACAGGGCACCGCCATCTCAAGCACCGCTGAACTGGGCACCGCCGTCTCAAGCAACGCTGGCCCATGAGCTCCAAGGGCATTGACACTACTGAGTCCGTCACAGTCAGGATGAAGCACTCTGGGCACCATGCCCCCTCCAGAACCAGTGGAGAGATCCATCCACTACCTCTGTCCTTAGCAGGATGAAGCACTCTGGGCACCGTGCCCCCTCCAGAACCAGTGGAGAGATCCATCCACTACCTATGTCCTTAGCAGGATGAAGAACTCTGGGCACCGTGCCCCCTCCAGAACCAGTGGAGAGATCCATCCACTACCTCTGTCCTTAGCAGGATGAAGCATTCTGGGCACAATGCCCCCTCCAGAACCAGTGGAGAGATCCATCCACTACCTCTCTCCTCAGCAGGATGAAGCACTCTGGGCACCTTGCCCCCTCAAGAACCAGTGGAGAGATCCATCCACTACCTCTGTCCTTAACAGGATGAAGCACTCTGGGCACAATGCCCCCTCCACAACCAGTGGAGAGATCCATCCACTACCTCTGTCCTTAGCAGGATGAAGCACTCGGGCACCATGCCCCTCCAGAACCAGTGGAGAGATCCATCCACTACCTCTGTCCTTAGCAGGATGAAGCACTCTGGGCACCATGCCCCCTCCAGAACCTGTGGAGACTGTTATCCACTTGAGAAACTGTAGCTTTGCACTCCCCAGGATTGAACAGTGGGCAACCCACCCACTGTAGAGACTTGAGAGACTGTGGCTTTGCACTCCCCAGGATTGAACAGTGGGCAACCCACCCACTGTAGAGACTTGAGAGACTGTGGCTTTGCACTCCCCAGGATTGAACAGTGGGCAACCCACCCACTGTAGAGACTTGAGAGACTGTGGCTTTGCACTCCATAGGATGGAACAGTGGGCAACCCACCCACTGTATAGACTTGAGAGACTGTGTCTTTGCACTCCCCAGGATTGAACAGTGGGCATGTGGCCCCCTCGTGGATTTGGCATCGTGCACTCAAGCGGCTGAGGTGCCCCCTCTTTCCCCCCCTGAGGTGCCTGTTTTGTTGCTCTCTGATGCCCCTGCAGTGTTCTCTCTGTCATGGTCGGGGATCTTGTGTGGGCCTCGCCCATACCCTGTGGGCCCAGTGTTCCACTGACCTAATTGGAGCACTAACTGGACTACTATGCTTGGTGTATATTTTGTTAATGGTGAATATATATATTTTTGCCTACTTGCTTTTAATATATTTCAATGGTTACACTAATTTTCTTTGGTCTTTGCATTCTTCCGGGAGGGTTGGGGGGTGTAACTGTGATGTATCAATATGTATTAGTGTGTGTGTTGTAGTGGGTGAGGGTGGGGGTGTTGTTTGTTGCGTGTGTGTGTCCCTCTTTTTTCCCTCCACCCTCCCCTGTGTCGTAGGTGTAGTACTCACTGTGGTCTTCACCGCCGGTGTTCGTGCTCCTGGTAGAGGAGCAGTAAGACTATCGCAGGGAGAATTTGGAGTTCCGGATCCATGGTGTCCTTGTTCCTCGTGGAGTGTGTAGAGGTGAGCGTACTTTGTCTAACGCCTTTCTGTTGGCGGTGACCGCCGCGCTGTATGTTTGTACCGCCGTGGTGGTCAGAGTGTTAAAGTGGCTGTCTTTGTTGGCGGTTTCCGCCACGGTCGTAATTGCAAAATTTTTACCGCCGGCCTGTTGGCGGTCTTACCGCCGCTTTAACACCAACCGCCAGGGTTGTAATGACCACCATAGTAATGTGTTTTATATGTCCTGACAATGAAATATTGGTAAATTCGTTTTTCACTGTTGCAAGGCCTGTCCCTCTCAGAGGTTAACATGGGGACTACCTTTAAATCTGATTAAAGTGTAGATTCCCTTTGGGAGAGGGTGGACATATGGAGTTTGGGGTCTCTGAGCGCACAATTTAAAAATACATCTTTTAGTAAAGTTGATTTTAAGATTGTGTGTTTGAAGATGCCACTTTTAGAAAGTGAGAATTTTCTTACTTATACCATTTCTGTGACTCTGCCTGTTTGTGGATTCCCTGTCTGAGTCAGTTTGACAGTTGGGCTGGTTGCACCTCACACTAGACAGTGACACAAAGGGAGCTGGGGTGTAGTCTGCATTTCCTGATGAGCCATCTGTGCTAGGAGGGAGGAGAGGAGTGGTCACTTACACCTGAAAGGATGTGCCTGTCCTCAAACAATGCCGTCTCCGACCCCCTGGTGAGTGTCTGGGGCCTGGCCTGGGAAAGGCAGATTCCACATTCAAAAGAGACTTTACTTTGAAGTAGGCCTACTTCAAAGGAGAAATTGGGTATAAGAAGGGCACCCAAAACCACAGACTTGAGGAACACTTCTGGAAACAAGAGGAACCTCTGCCTGGAGAAGAGCTGAAGAGCTGAGAAGTGCTGCCCTGCCTGTGACTGTACTTTGTGGAGCTATCCTGCAGTTGCTGCTTCTGCCAGAGCAAGAGGGCAAAGACTGGACTTTGTGTGCCTTCCATCTTGTGAAGAAATCTCCAAGGGCTTGATTTAGAGCTTACCTCCTGTTGTTTGAAGTCTCAGGGACAGCAAAGACTTCTTTCTGCCAGCACCTGGAGTCTCTGAGGAGACTCCTGCTCTGACAAGTGGTGCCCTATCCAGTCCCTGGGCCATTGAAAGAAAATCTGGTGGTAATCCAAGGAAATTGACTTTGAACGAATTCGGACTGATGCCGCTGCTGAATCTGGTGTCGCCGCCTACAACCAACTCCGTGATCTTCGCTGGAATGCGACGACCTTCACAGGCCCGATGCCCCTGCAGCCTCGATCCACGACTTTGCGCATCGACTTGTTTTCACTCTCCATCAAAGGTACTGTCTTGGGGGGTCTATGCGACTCCGTGTCCGGCACCGCTGGTGTCGGCTTGTTGGGAACAACTCCGTCACGACGCCGTGTTAACACCTCATCGAAGCACTTTGTGTTTCTAAACACTATTTTTGAGTTTAATCTTTAAAAATTCATAACTTAACTTGTGTATGTCGGGTTTTTGTTGTTTTGGTCTTGTTTTGATTAGATAAATAGTTCCTTTTTTTCTAAACTGGTGTTGGGTCATTTTGTAGTGTTTTCATTAAGTTACTGTGTGTGTTGGTACAAATACTTTACACGTAGCACTTTGAGGTTAATCCTACTGCTCTGCCAAGCTACCAAGGGAGTAAGCAGGGGTTAGCTGGGGGTGATTCTCTTTTTCCCTGACTAGAATGAGGATCCTTACTTGAACAGGGGGTAACCTGACTGCCAACCAAAGACCCCATTTCTAACAATCACCATTCCACTTTGGTGGAAAATCCTTTGTTGGTGTCCTGGATTTTTTGGTGTAAGAAGGTGGCAAGGTTGTCACAGAGGTCTATGGAGGGGGGATGTCTGTGGTGTCCATGTTGGGTCTCATGAAATGTTTGACTATGGTCAAGAGTTCCATGCTGTTGTGTGTGTTGCTGTAGATGCGCTCCTAGATGGCCAATTTTCTGGCTGATCTGATGAGCCGGTGGTGCGATGTGATGGCATCTTTCAAGGCTTTGTGGTCTGTCTTGCTCTTACTGCTTCTCCATTTTCTCTCGAGTTGTCTGCAGGTGATTTTGAATTCTTGTAGGTCGGAGGAGAATCAGTGGGTCTCCTGTGGAGTTGATTACTTAGGGGGGCTAAAGTGTTGGTGCAGTTAGCAGTCCATTGTTGACAGCTGTGGACCAAGGCGTTGGAGTCCATGGTGTCTGGCAGTGGGGAGTATGCAATAACATTGCATATTCGCCCCATACCCCTCAGGAATAATGCAAGGGCAAAAATAATTGATTAAAGTGAGTATAATAAGGTACAATACTAGAAACTTGTGATTCAAAATCAAAACAGTGTACACTTATATACAAATGGAGGGACACTGCCCAGCCCATAATGTCCGTGGGCCACAGGGCCATATCACATAGGCCAAGGCCCCACTTGACTCCTGCCTCAATACGGAGAGAACACTACAAGGGCATTAGGTTGAAAATACACAGGCACCTCAGGGGGACTGGAAAGGGGGGCACCTCAGCCGGAAGATGGTGGAACGCCACTGCTCCTGGAGGGGGCTACATGCCCACTGCTTGGTCCTGGAGAGTACAAGGCCACAGTCTCTCAAGTCGGTGGTTTCCCCACTGCTTGGTCCTGGGGAGTGCAAGGCCACAGTCTCTCAAGTGGGTGGCTTCCCCACTGGTTCCGGAGGGGGCTTAGTGCCCAGTGTGCTTCATCCTGGCAAGGAGGGGGTGAGTGGATGCCTTCTTCCACTGGTTCTGGAGAGGGCTGCCCAGTGATGCAGCACTTGGGGAGTGCCAGGTCACAGTCCCTCACCTGTGTGTCAGACCCATGAGATCTGCAGTGGGCAGGATGCATGACACTCCATGGAGGCAGGACTACAGTCTATCCGCCGGCTACCCCTGCAGCCTCGGACGGCTGCCTACTGGGGCTGCTGCTGCTGCCAGTGGCGCTGCAGGTGGCGCTGCAGCTGGCGGTGCTGGTGGCAGGGCTGGTGGTGGTGCTGGTGCCGGTGCTGGCAGTGGTGGGGGGAGGCTCCAGCCCTTCCCCTGCAGCCTCGGAGGGCCGCCCACTGGGGCGGCTGCTGCTGGCAGTGGTGCTGACAGTGGTGCAGGTGGTGCTGCAGGTGGCGCTGCAGCTGGAGGTGCTGGTGGCGGGGCTGGTGGCGTTGTTGGCAGTGGTGGGGGGAGGCTTCAACCCTTCCCCTGCAGCCTCGGATGGCTGAAGTGCCATGGTTGGTGTTGTGTGCTCAGATCCAGCACCAGCCCCCAATCCATCCTGCCTGCAGTGGCCGGCCCTTTGTCTTTGCCCTTGGCAGCTGGTGGTCCCTTCTTGCCCTTGCCAGCTAGTGGTGCCTCCTTGCCCTTGGTAGCTGGTGGTCCCTTCTTGTCAGCTGGTGGTCCCTTCTTGCCTTTGCCAGCTGGTGGTGCCTCCTTGCCCTTGCCAGCTGGTGGTGCCTCCTTGCCCTTGGTAGCTGGTGGTGCCTCCTTGCCCTTGCAAGCTGGTGGTGCCTACTTGCCCTTGGTAGCTGGTGGTCCCTTCTTGTCCTTGCCAGCTGGTGCAGGCACACTGCCAGTGGTGCCGGGTGTTTCCTTGGAGCCTCCCACACCTGCAGTAGCTGCCGAAACTACAGTGGCCGTGGACTAGGTGGCTGAGGTGCTGGCCTGGGTTCTGCTCACCCTGGCCCGAAGTAAAGGACGGGGGGTATGGAAGAGGTCAAGGGTGGAGAGGAAAAGCTTTTTAGGGGCACTGGGGTGGGAAGAGGGTGAAGGTTTAGGAGTGGAGTAAGAGGGAGTGGTGGTTGGAGGAGTCTGTCTGCTGTGTTTTGATGCAGGTGCCTGGGCTGGATGCTGTTGTGAGGTGGATGGCTGTTGGGTGTCTGAGTGCTTGCGTTTGTGTATTTTGGGAGGAGGGGGCACAGGCACAGTAGGAGAGGACACAGGGAACATGTGCATGGATGGGTGGGGGGTGACTGCCACTGAGGGATGTGTAGTGATAGGCGTGATGGTGATGGGGGTAGTGGATGAGGATGTAGTGCATGCAGGTGTTAGTGGAGATGCTACTGGGAGGGTGGAGGAGGACGAGGAGGACGGGGACACAGTGGAGGCAGTGGATGTTGTTATGTCTGCATCTGGATGGTGTTTGTGTGAGTGCCTGTGGGAAGATGTGTGGTGCTTGTGTTTGCCTGAGCCACTCCTGTGTTATGTCTTGGGTGCAGGCTGGTATGATGGTGTGCTTGGGATCGGCTGGGGTTGAGGAGAATGGGACTGGGTAGAGGAAGTTGGAGGGGGGAGGCTAGAGTCAGGGACAATGGTTGCCATCACGGAGTAGGCAAGAGACTGGAATGATCTATGTTGGGCCGCCACGCCAAAGTGAATGCCCTCCAGGAATGCATTTGTTTGTTGCAAATGCCCTGCCAGCCCATGGATGGCATTCACAATGGTTGACTGCCCAACAGAGATGGATCGCAGGAGGTCAATAGACTCCTCACTCAGGGCAGCAGGGCTCACTGGGGAAGGGCCTGAGGTGCCTGGGGGGAAGGAGATGCCCACCCTCCTGAGTGAGCGGGCATGGGAAACACGCTGAGGGCTGCTGGAAAGGCGGTTCTGGTACGGGGGTGGCGGCTGTACCTGTAGTTGGGGTGGGCACAGAGGTGTCCGCCACCAGCAGGGAGCTTCCATCGGAGGAGGTATCACTGTCCGAACTGTCCCCTCCTGTCTCTGCCGTGGTGCTCCCCTCACCCTCCGTTCCACTGGTGCCCTCACGTTTGGTGGATTCGTCCTCCAGGCCCATGTGGGATGCATCTCCCTCCATCACCAGTGCCTCTGCTCCTCCGCCCGATGATGCTAATGCACAGAAGGACAGGCTGACAAAACAAAAAGGGGGGGAAGAGACAGAGGATACACTTGGTCAATGCCAGCAACAACACCACCGTTGGTGTACACAACCCACAGGGGACAGCCCTATGCACTAGGCGATGCACTACCAGTCACAATGCTAGTCACCAGGCCATGGAGAATAATGCCTAATGCTAATAGCAGCATACATGAGACCCACAGAACCCTGCCCAGTAGTAGATGCCCACTAGCATGTTTGCGGGTGGAGTGCAACAGACACTGCCCAACATGGAACCTACCCTGCAATGTTCGACCTGGCCCAGGGGCACCCACAGGCCCACATCCCCCACCCAGATAACACACCACCATGTGCAATTTTCAGAATTGGAAACTGTACTCACCCCCTTGTGGCTGCTGTGATGCCCTGAAGCGCCCATCCAACTCCGGCTAGGCCACCGCCAGTATGTGGAATATCAGGGAGGTCAGGGTTCGATGGGCACCCCTTTCTCATTGGGCCGCCATCCACGGCTGGGCCTCTACCGTCTTCCATGCCCAGCATCTCAGGTCCTCCCACCATTTGCGACAGTGGGTTCTCTGCGTGTCGTAGACCCCCAGGGTCTGCACATCCTTTGCGATGGCACGCCATATACCCTTTTTCTGATGGGCGCTGACCTGCAGGGAAATAAACATAGAATAATGCTATCAATCATACCATCCGGCCTGTTACACTCATGCCCCACCATATCCCTCCCAACCCCTTACGCACATACATTGTCCACCATACATGCAGCACTCTGCCCAGGACCCCTCAACCAGTCCTCCTCACACGAGGCCTTTGCCCACAGCACTGCATGCATTCATGCCCCATGCATCGTACACACAGTGTACTCACCTGTTGGTCAGGAGGCCCATATAGCAATCGTACTGGGGTAGGACCCCATCAACCAGTCTCTCCACCTCCTCCGAATTAAAGGCTGGGGTGCTTTCTCCAGATACTAAAGCCATGGTCGCTTCCAGACACAGGTCACAGCAGCACTTGCAGTGCAGGGCATCTCCTGTTGCAGGTCAGGCAGCAAGAGAGTGAACAGATAGAAAATGGAGGTCACGTCCGCGGCGGTGAGTACCGTCACCACCGGCGTACATTACCATTGGCTACTGGAACCCACAAGGCTCAATGATATCAATGAGGAGTTGCACGGCGGTTCTCGACTGCCTCCCACAACGGCGCACAACGTCGGCGGAATTACATCATTTCCACCTGTCCCTCCACACAGGCAGGCATCTGCCATTTCATGGGGGGCAGGCCATGGCACCTAACTTCGTCACAGCTGGCATAAGCACATTTTGGGATTAAACATAAACATACTGTTTCTGCCACAACATGCAATGCATTGTACAGTGAAGAAATGTTGAAAAGTGACCAGATGCTCATCGTTTTTACCCCTAGAGTACAACCGCTGAGGATGAATAGGAGATGGAGACATCGCCCCGTGTACAGTCCCCTGGTGGACTTGGCAACAATGGAGGACAGGCACATTATTGTCACCTATAGACTGGACAGGGCCACAATCCAAGAGCTGGGTGCCCATTTGGAGCCAGACCTGATTTCAGGTATCCGTCAGCCCACTGGGATCCCCCCTCAAGTCCCATAAGTGCTACACAACTTGGCAAGTGGCTCCTTCCAAGCGACAGTGGCCATGGCAGTAGGGATGTCTCAGCCAATGTTCTCAAAAGTGCTGACCAGAGTGTTATCTGCCCTAATGAAACACATGCGCAGCTACATCGTTTTCCCCCAGGTGGAGGATTTGGCCACAGTGAAGGCTGACTTCTATGCAAAGGGACATATCTCCAACATCATTGGGGCAATTGATGGTACACATATTGCCTTTGTCCCCCCCGGAGAAATGAACAGGTGTTCAGAAATAGAAAGAGCTTTCATTCTATGAATGTGCAGATAGTGTGCCTGGCATGGAGTACATCGCCCATGTGAATGCTAAGTATCCTGGGTCTGTGCATGATGCCTTTATCCTGAGGAATAGCAGCATCGCATATGTGGTTGGCTCAACTCCTGGGGCACAGGTTGTGGCTAATAGGTGAGCCCTGGTCCCCACCCAGTTGATGTAGGTATATGGGTCTGGGGCTGGCCCTAAGGGTGAGTGGCTGATTAACAGGTATCCCTCGATATTTGCAGGTGACTCTGGTTACCCCAACCTCTCATGGCTACTTATCCCAGTGAGGAATGCTAGGACAAGGGCAGAGGAAAGTTACAATGAGGCAATGAGGCACATGGGTGTGGCCAGGTTCAGGTGCCTCCATCTGAAAGGTGGATCCCTGTGCTATTCACCCAAGAAGGTGTGCCAGATCATCGTGGCATGTTTTATGTTGCACAACCTAGCTTTGAGACGCCAAGTGCCTTTTCTGCCAGAGGATGGGGCTGGAGGTGGGCGTGTGGCTGCTGTGGAGCCTGTGGACAGTGATGAAGAGGAGGCAGAGGAGGAGGATGTGGACAACAGAACAACTATCATACGGCAGTACTTCCAGTGACACACAGGTAAGACACCGTAACCTCACCTTCCATTGCAGTTTTGGGTAGTTAATTTTCTCTAGGCAGGCTGCTGTTCCCACTTCTCTGGCCACTTACTGTACCCTTTGACATGTCTATTCACAGATCTTTTTGCCCTAATCTGGCTCCTGGTGTATTGACTGCAGCACATTACAGGTCATACCTATGTATACAAAACTGTACAGTCTAATTGTAATGTCTACAGATTGTTAAACAAATACATCCTTAATTAATTTGACAGACTCCATACTTGTATTTTTTAAGAGGGTATTTATTTCAGTACTGAGAAGTAAATGGGGATGTGCAATGGGCTGGGGTGATGATGGAGGAAAGTCCAGGATAGAGTTCAGTCTATTTGTATCACAGGTACATTGTCCAAGGGGGAATAGGAAGTGGAGCAATGGCAGTTCAAGGTGGACAGGGTAACAGAGTGGGACAAAAGGGTGACAATCAGGAGAGTCTTATTTCTGAGTGGGGGTCTTGGCAATGTTCTTTGGCTTCTACCTGAATCGCAGGGACCGTTTGCGTGGTGGTTCTCCTTCTGCAGGGGGTGTGATGCTGGTGGCCTGTTGTTCTTGTGGCGGGGTCTCCTGTCCACTAGGGTTGGAGGAGATAGAGGGCTGTTCATCCTTGTGGCAAGTGTCAGGGGCCCGTTGGTGTGCCACTGTATCCCTCATGCAAGCACCCCTGCAATGGTGACCAGGGTGGTGTGGAGGCCCCTCAGGTCCTCCCTGATCCCCAGGTACTGTCCCTCCTATCAGGTGTCTTGCAACCACGGAACGCACCTTCCCCGTAGGTCATTCCACCTCTTCCTGATGTCATGCCTTGTTCTTGGGTGCTATCCCACAGCGTTGACCCTGTCCACGATCCTCCGTCATAGCTCCATCTTCTTTGCAATGGATGTCTGCTGCACCTGTGATCTGAATAGCTGTGGCTCTACCCAGATGATTTCCTCCACCATGACCCTTCGCAGAGAACCTGGGGTGTCTCTGTGGTACCATGGGTGTAGTATGAGTAGTGTGTGTGAGGGTGTATGGGGTTATGTTTTGAGGTGTGTGCTGTGAGGTGCGTGGATGGTGTACTGGTGATGGCGTTCTGTAGCTCTGGTTATGTGGGTGCTCTTGTTGTCTCTCTCTCTCAGTTGTAAATTTGTTTGGGTCGTAAAGGGTTGTGGGTAATGTGTGTGTGTGTTTTATAGTGTTGTGGGTGTGTGGATGTAGTGTGTGTATGTGTGTCATGTGTGTGTAGTTTGAATTGTCCAATGTGGTGTTGTTTTGTTTGAATCTGTGTATTTTGAGTGCTGCGGTATGTACCGCCAATGGTTTACCGCAGTTGAATGTCCGCCGCAGTGATTCGTGGGTCATAATGCTGTGGGCATAGTTCTGTTGAAGTAACGATGTGGGTTTGGATACCGCCAGTTTACACTGACCTTTGGGCTGGTGGACTTGTGCGTGTGTCTGTATAGTGACGGATTTCTATGTGTGTGTCATAATATGGGTGGCAGTATATTGCTGCGGTCGCGGTATGTTGGTGGCAGTCGTCATGACGGTAAGCGGGACTTACCATCAATGTCACAATGAGGGCCATACTCTGAACCCTGTGGTGGCAGTAGGCCTGGGAACACAGAGAAATCAGGGGGCATGCTTCCATCAATGACAGCTTTATTTGGCACCAACAGCCAACTGCCGACTTCAGCTATGGTCCATCTTGGATTCACAGTGAACTGAGGAATTTTCCATAGGACTCTGCACTTCAGATTCTGGCATAATGCTCCTCCCCAGGAGGACTATGATCATTGGCCCAAAGAGAGGAGACGGCATGAGATCTCACTCCCTAACTGGCCTTGACTGCAATGCACCATGAGAGCCCTGGAGTGACCTATCTCTGAGGAGTAGAGTGCCCAACTTGATTTGTGTTCACTGGTAGTTCCTACGATTGGTCCCTAACATCTGCGCAGTGAGCAGTACTCTTCCTCTCCCTCGGAAGGCAATCCTGGAGACGTTCTACCCCACTGAAGACCAGAGAGGCTTGATCGTACCTCACCAATCGCTGCCTGAGGTAACTATCTCTGGGAGGTACCGCATTATAATGCAAATCTCACTGCACGTCCACCAAATTGCCTTTAACTGCATTTTAGGTCAGATTTCCTCACATTCTGTATTGTGGAACTGTATGCTATTTGCATCTCACTCCAGAGCCCAGTTACTGGGATATAGCACCTGGTTAATGTAGGATTGCCCAATCAGTAGGGGTAAAGAGAGGAATTGGAGATTATTACCCCCCATGTGAGCTTTGGGGGTCCCACAAGGGTGGGATAGATTGGACAGTTGCATATCATAGCCTCCACAACAGCATGTGAAGTTACTGTGCATTCCTCATGATGGTGGGTTGGAAATCCAAACACATCAGACAACTAATGTTTTCAGAGGCAGTGGGTGGGAAGAGAAAGTCAAAAGCCCCAAGGACTGCTATGGCAGTGTCTAATATTACTCTGGTCATTTTGCTTGAAGGACTGAGTGACATCAAACCCTCCACTGGGACTGTCAACAATGCAATCTCGACCACATCCAATGAGGTACAACTCCTCTGAGGAGATATTAACAATTTCCAATCTAAAATTAACACTCTGGAACAGAGGGTATCTCATATTGAAGCCAGACGGAACAGTCAACCTAATGGGGACCTGGAATTAGGGAACTCTGCAGGAAATCTATAGATCTGGAAGAGAGGATAGGAATCGGAGGAAAAACATAAGGATTTTGGAGGTGCCACAGAATTTGGGAAAGGATAATATTATGGACTTCTTATCCAAATGGCTTCTTAATTGGTTGAATATTACCTTTGATTCCGCCAAAGTCCCAGAGGGCATACAAGGTAGGTTTACACTGTCCACCCTCACAATCAAGGCTGTGGTGCATCTAGCCTTCTACCTATGACACCAACTTGTCTGGCAAATCCTGCTACTGGCAAGACAACATGGGCTATACACTTTTGACAATCATCAAATTCTCCTTTTTCCAGACTTTCCATTTGAAACAAACTTAAAGAGGAAACAATTCCTGGCACTGTGCCAATGGAACAGGGATGTTTCTGAAGAGTGTCACCATCTAGAGGAGGTGATGTTCAGATGGGAAATGGCTCCCAAAACAGAGCACCTGAAGGCACAAACTGGCAGAGTCAAATCCTGCTCTCCCATCAAACCTTAAAAATATGCACCACTTAGGGGATTGGGACAATGTTGCTGTTTACCACCATAGAAGTGAGGAGAGATGCTGACTATTATTTATAACAATGCCATGCTGTGTGAGATGAATTACAATGTTTCCTTGAGTTTTTCTCCTAGTTTTATACACGTTATGCTGGGAGAATGTTTCTATTAGAGTCTTGATGACCCAGTTGCTTCAAAATACTCCTGACATGCCCCAATAGCACTTTACCTTTTGCTGGGGGGGCAGAGTGAGAGGTTGTTGAGATTAATAGTGTCTCCTCATCACTACTGATCTGCCTCTGATTCATAGAGGGAGGATAGTTCACTTTCTCAAAGCAGAAACCACTGTGCTAGAACCCTACTATTGTATGGAATTTCTTGCTTGGCTCACTATTTACTGAATGTTTTGATGGATTCAAAATGGGTGGCTTCTGGGCTAGGCTGTTGTTACGGCTCCCAAAGTTCCAGTTGGTTGGTTGGTGAGTGTCTTCTCTCCATTTCCAGAGTCCATGGCTCCCTACTTTCAGCACGGGAACTGAAGATATGGTGCCTAGCACTTGACAGGGTTTTCAGATCAGCTTGGTCAGGTAAGGTCACTTATTTTCTTATAGTATGTAGGAGCCACACCCTTCGGAGGGTATGCAAGGATGCAGCCAATCCTCTACTCAAAAATATTCACTAATACCATGGAAACTAGATCTTAGAAGCAGTTCCATCACTGTTTTCCGTGACACCCCTCTATTGTTGAATCCATTTATCAGGCCCCACAGACATCTCCCGGGTAACACACTTTGATTGTCTCGCTCTTTCTTGTTTCTCCGGTGTTGAGAGGGGGGATCTAACATTGATAATAGGGGCAGCTGGGATGATTACATTGTTCTCATTTAATATGAATGGTCTTACACATGGTGTGAAATGCTAAAAAGGTGCACTGCTTTCTTGGATATTGCATTGAACCAGGAGATTCATCTGACAGGGTAGGAGTGTAACAAATTGTACTGGAAATGGGTGGGCCCAGTGCTCTACCCTTGTCTGATTGTGCAACAGCCCACCTGAAAGACTGCACCCCTCAGCCATCGGTCCAGAGGTGTGGCAATACTCTTTCATAAGAACCTGCCACACAGATTACATCTCACCGGGTTGACAAAGAAGGTAGATACATTTTTGTGAAAATACAGGTACAAAACACTCACTTCATTGTTGGCTCTGTCTACACCCCAGTTGGCAACTAATTTAATTTATTTTCTAGGCTTGGTAGACATTTCTTCTTTGGAAGGGCCAAGGTGGTAGTAGGAGAAGACTCAAAGGTTATGATTGATGTACTTCTTGACAGTTCTGGGAAGCCTAGCGTCTTATATAGTACGGATCAGTGTTACCTTAATGACCTCATGTTGGAGTTCACCTTGGTAGATCCATGGAGGTTACTGCATCTGAAAGAATGTGACTACACCTTTGCAGCCTTTGTTCAATGACCTGTACCCATATAAACTACTTTCTTACATCAGCAATCACTCTGAGACACGTGTGGAAGTGCATACTATACAAGGAGGGGTCTCAGACAAGGACATGGTGGCTCTTGTGATTGATCTTGGTAAGTTCCCATGTACTCCAGGTCAAAGCTGGTAAATACATCTCTTTGCAAGGACCTTGAAGCACCACAACAATTGCTCTCCATTGTTTGGGTTTTCTTAGAATGTGGGATGAGTCCAGTTCCCATCGATGTTGGGAGGGGAGGGAAGGCATGTCTCCAGAGTGAACTCCTGAGGAATTCAACAACGGCTGAAGGACAAGGGGCCATTGAATGGCATTCTCTAGATTAAAAATGAAAATCTCACCTAGGACCATGCATGCCTCCCCACACTGGAAATCCTATGGGAGTTGACGAAAGTCAAATATGACCTGAATGTACTGTACAGCTTGCAGGTTGAATAGACTTTGTTTCACTTTTGACAGAGACGTTACTAGGGGGTGCATGGTGCTTATGGCCACTGAACTAAAACAGATGGAGAGAAGTAGCATTATCCCTGTTATTTGCCCTAAGAGGACTTAAATTCTGACACATCCATGTGATATCATTCAGGAGTTTCATGACTTTTATAAAATCTTATATCAGTCAGAGACCTCCATGGACAAACAGAGGAAAACAGATTTCTGCCTGCGCTGGAGATGCTGAGTCTCTTGTAGATGCAATCAGTCCATTTGGACTCAGGCATTACCAAGGAGGAGATGTTACAAGCGATTGATGATTTGCAAACTGGGAAGGGAAGAGAGAGGACGGATTCCATGGGTATGTCCAGATTATTCTCATTTCTGAGCCTAACAGCGACCTTCTGGAATGTGTCAGGCCTATTTCTCCTATCAATGTGGGCACCAAGATATTTGCTAAAACCTAGGCAACTCAAGTACAGGAATGTATTAAGACATTTATTCAGTCTAGCCTGGTGGGTTTCGCCCCTAGTCTCACCTCTGCTAACCATCTCAGGCATTTATCACTCATCATCTGGCAAGTCAAGGATGGCAGGGACACAAAGGTACTCCTTTCACCTGATGCCGAAAATGCATTTGCTAGAGTGGAATGGGGGTCCCTTCTTTGTATCAGGGTTAGAATGGGTTTTTGTCTCATTTCTTTCAAGTGGGTGCAAGCATGTACCTGGAACCAGTAGTGGTGGTCAGTTGTGGGGGCTTCACCTACCCCCAATTATCAATAGGATGTATTACACATGCTCTTTCTTCCCGCTGCTATTCCTCCTCATGCTAGAACCACTGGCTATACTGCTCTGCAAGGAAGAAGAGATCACTGGCATAAGGAGAGCCACGGGAAATCACAAGGCCTTTTTTATGTCAACAATGTTCTCTTACCACTACCTCATCCCTTTAATGCAGTCCCCAAATTGCTGTTCCCGATTGATCTTTTCTCTGGGTTCTTGGGGAACTGAATCAACTGGTCTAAATGTGAAACCTTGACACTGATTGGCATCAGGACCCCAACATTACTAGGAGTTTTCCCATTTCAATGGAAACTTTGATGCTTTAAGTATTTTGGAAAACATATCAATAGAGGTCTGGTGGATGTGGTACATGACATTATCTTTTCACTGATAGAGAAGATAACAGCAGACTTTAAAAGATGGGAACATCTACAGTTCTTCATGGGGGAGGGTGTAGGTGGTGAAATTAACATTGCATCTGATTATCTCTTTGGAATGTTGCCTCTAATGGTTTCTGAGACCCATCTTCAGCAGATCAATTAAAATTTCCAGTAGTTCATCTGGAGTGGACACATCTTGATTGAGGGCTCCCAGGCTTTATGCACCTACAAGAATGGGGGACTTGGGAGTGCCTCATATGGAGGTTTATTTGATTGCTTCTTTAACTGGCTCATTCAGTCTCCACAATAAGGTCTTCCCAGGAGGTGCTCTTAAAGAATTGTGAAACATCTTGTTTCTAAATGTGGATAAAATCTGGCATGGACCCAGCTCTCCAGGACCGACTTTGTAGAACTCCGCACTAGAGCGATATCCTACTCTAAACTCATTAAGGGACCTGTGGAAGTTAACCCCTCTTTCCGTTCCTCCTGGGAAGCGTGTCATAAGGCACATGCCCATATAGGTGTACCAACACACTTACGCAGTAATGCATCCCTATGGCATAATGCAGAAGTCAAGATTTTCCAGGAGAAGGTGACCTGAGCGATAAGGAAAGGGGGTGGTATACATCACGTGTCTGACTTGATCGGGGAAGGACATCTGAAAATGTTTTCAGATATGCAGTGTGACTATCACCTCTTGAATGTGCAAAGATAGCATTATTTACCATCAGTGGGGGCGCTATAGGAAATTAACTATATACAGTGATGTCCTCCTCATATTTGGTCCTACACTTATACTTGGAAGAAACTTGGGGGTACCATCTCTGAATTACCTTGTCTTCTTATAGACCACACTTTCTCCCATACAATGTCTAGTCAGTTAAGGCAGTGGTGAGAATCCAAACTTGCAACCACTTTTACTGATGATAATTGGAACCAACTGTGGGAGGGATATGACCAGGGACTGAGGAAGGCAGAGTTGAAATTTAGGGGCAGATGTATCATCACGGCCCATTGTGATTCGGTAATAGCGATTTTTAAGATATCGCTATTACCGACTCGCAAATTGCCATGTATCACATTTGTGAATCGGTAATAGCGATTTCTTAAAAATTGCAAATACTATTACCGAATCGCAAATTGCGATACCGGCCCCATTCGCAGCTATGGGCCTGTTGGCCCATAGCTGCGAATATTTTGCATTTCCAAAATTGCAAATTCTGAACCAGAAATCGCAATTTTGGAAATGCAAAAGGCCAGGGTGCTGGGGGCCTAAGGCCCCCTCCCCTGCACCCCAAAATCATTTTTTTCAACATGTAAGGTACACACATGCCAAAAGGACAAGTGTGCTTTACATGTTCAATTTAAAAATGCAGTTTAATAGCATTTTTAAATTTTGCACCAGGTTACCACCTGGTTGCATATCATGGTATTTTGCAAGTGCAAAATGCAATTTTTGGAAAAATCGCAATTTGCGATTTTTTCCATCATAGCCTTGCGACCTGGAATTTGCGAATCGCAAATTGCGACTCCCAATTTCCAGGTCGCAATGCAAGAAATCGCAATTTTTGCGATTTCTTATTTGTGGTCTGCGAATGCATTTCATGCATCGCAGACCACTGTTTTGCACTCGCAAATGGCCGAATTTACGATTCGCACCGTTTGCTAGTGCAAAACTTTTTCATACATCTGGCCCATAGTTATTTCAAGGTACTCCATTGCTGGCACTGGACCCTGTTAAAACTTTAAATGGCCAAACTATGTGAATGCTCCAGGTGTTGGAGAATTCTAGAAGGAAGGAGGTGATATAGCAATGTGCAATGCTGTGGTGTTACTGGAGATGGTTGAGGGAATGTTGTACTTATTATTTTGCAAAACTATGCAATAGGCGTTACAAGTATGGATGTGATGAAATGTAAACCATGCTATGGTTTAAATGTGGTATGTATATGTTTGCTAGAAATGTTGATCCTTCACAAAAATACATTAAACAAATATGAAATGAAAATAGAAGTAAAAGCAGTGGCTTCCTTACAATTGTTTAGACATAAGTAAGGTACCTTGTAGGGGGATGTAGACACTTAAACAAACACAATGTCATCACTCACAGTGAAGAGAGCCAATGGCTAAAGTGTGATTACCATTTATGCCATGCTATACACTGGCATGGGTGAAGGCAAAACGGGAATGACAATATGCAGACAGGGCTGGTTCTCCACAGGGCTTTGAGTGCAGGACCTGGCAGCAACCCCAGCTGTGGCTAGACGTAGGGGAGGATTTGGTGCAGATCTATGGTGATAAGATCCTACTTTACAGTTAATTTCCCTAAAATTCACGGAAAAAAGGTTAAAGTTGAGCTACACGTAATCTATTAATATTAAAAAACAAATGTTTTAAAACGAAACAAATCATTGAAAGTATAAGTATAAATCGCACTGACTTTATTTGAAATTTATGGTGCTGCAAGTTATACTTAGACTAGTTAGATAAAACGGGTGAATGTCAGTGTTTTCTTGGTTCTACATTATTTTTAATATTAGAAGTCCATAGAAAATTTATAGATTATAGATATATGTTATGATAAACATATTACGCAGTGACAAACACCACTGGGTAGTTATAGTTAGGTCAGCATTTCGACAGGAAATGTATTTTTGTGATGCTAATAGCTTTGGCACCGTTTGATGAATCGCGTGAAACTTTTAAAAAAGTGCCTTTTTTGGCCTAGTTTGTGCACGGAAAATTATGGGTTGATCCATTAAGCGAGGGTCAAGAAAAAGGGGGTCACAAAATGTAATTTTCCATGACTTCTTTAAACAGGAATACAACAACAGTTGCTGATCAGGATTACACCAAGTTGGAAGAAGCTAGATCCTGATAAACATATTGGACTTTTTGTGTTTTGGTATACATCTGTTTAGTGGTTATCGAGAAATTAAGGGTGAAAAAAAATGTATATCTGGACAGGGAGGTTCGAGGGAGTTTTGTGAGATTACCTTGAAACCAATTTTAGAAAATAGAGGGCTGTGATGGACCCAGCGAGTTTTTACTCTCCAGGGTTGGTGAGCCCTCTGATTGGCTGGCAGCAACATGAGAAAACTGTTGCTGGCAGCCACTACAGTTCATGGATTTAGTCTCCTGTCCCAAAGTAAAAGAAAATTGATAAGGGGACAGGATAGGGACACCCTGTCCCTCTAGTCCCTCTAGGCTCAATGGAGTGACCCACAGGCACCACCCCCAAGGCCAAACTTTATTTTAAAAAAACTGTTTTTTTCCGTGATCTAGTGGGACTCCTTTAGGTAAAAAAAAAAAAAACACAAAATGGTGCCCCAGGGCTGCATTGTTTAATTAAGGAAAACAGCAGATGGGTCCCCTCCTTGAGCTATTATAGGACCCGGGACCCCACCACAGGGCAAAAATGCCACAGAAATGGAGGGGACCATAGGGCTCCCCTCCCCAAGCCTCTAAAGGACCCAAGATCCACATCCCCTGAGGCTGGTAAACATTTTAAAAGGGAAGGGGGCAAGGTGACCCCCCTCCCGAGTTTTGTCCCAGAAAGCCCACATGCAGGACACAGCAGTCTCCTTGGCCACACTGGCGTGGACAGGGAAATTTAGCTCCCTCCTGGCAGGAGCTTTTTTTAATCTTGATGAGAGCTTTTTCAAAACTCCGACAAAATGAAAGCAAACAAAAAGGGCATAATTTAGATCAAGGCGCGGAGGAATACTCCATCATAAACATGACGGATAGCCTGTCCACTGTATTACGATCCCATTATATCCTTTGGAGATCATAATACAGTGGGCGGAATATTCATTACGTTTGTGACAGAGTATTCCATCCACCAAGATCTATATCAGGTCCTAAGTCTGCTAGCTTTTAAAATGTTCCCATCAGCTGGAAGCAAGCTTTTGATCTATTTCCCTGCCTGCATTAATGCATAAATATCTGCTCCCTACAGAGATGCTATGTATATGGCCCTGGGGGATTGGGTGGGCTTGGGGAGGGGCACCTTGTGGCCTCCTCCTTTAAAATAAAAAAAAACATCCAAGGGAGATGAGGTCCTCTGGCCCTAAGAGGCTCGAGGAGATGCCCCCCCTTAAAAAAAATAAACTGCCCTTGATAATGTGGTCCTCAGAGCTTATTGAGGTTAAAGGAGGGGGTCCATGTTCCCCCCTCCACTTTAACATATATACAGCCCTTGGGATGGGGTACACAGAGCCTAATAAAGCTTGGGGAAGGGCTCTCATGGGCTCCCTCCCATTTTATTTAAATTTCAGCCCCAGGAGATGGGGTCACTGGGGTTATAATTTGGTTTGGGAAGGAGGCTACTCGCCCTCTCTCCCCTTTAAAATAAATGTGTTCCCACCATTTCCTATGCTGATTAACAGTCAACTTACCAAAGGGACCTGAGCATGTTTCCTGCCAATTTAGGTGGCTCATTTTTGAAGCAGAGAAACAAAGAAACATTTACTTCACATTATTGAGAGGAAGTGCTCTTGTTTGGTTGAGATTCATCTCTTTGTAACCCCCATCTTTTCTATATGAGGATTCATTGTGTCACTTATTCCTGTATGAAGACACCCGAGAAACAAACAAATTGCCACAATTACATGCACACAAGATCACTGCAGACATTACCTTGTGGTCCTTTATTCAGCTGTAGAGTAGAGTATGCACTAGACAAAACTAAAGGGTAAAGCAACGTTATAGTTAGGTGTGATAAAAAGATCTATTTTTCTAAAAAAAAGCCCTAGAAATTTATTGAAAAAAAGGTTAAAGTAACGTTATAGTGAGGTGTGATAAACGCTCTGTTTTTGTTTAAAATAAACACTAGAAATTCACTAAAAAACAAAGATTAACACAGCATTATTGTTAAGTGAATATGTCAGTAAAAACATAAACATTTTGAACTAAAAAAACAACACAGAAATACCTTAGTTTTAGTAGGCATAGCTAAATATAACTTACGCCCCACCAGGTACTTCTTAAGACCTTATATATTGTCATCTCTCATGACGTGTTCAATGACATAATTTTTGACATTACTGATGACTTCTCAAATGACAACATTGATGAAATCACTGATGACAGCATCCAAGCTTCTTTTGCATATATATTGCTCTATTAACTAGTATGACATTAGAGGCCTGAAAGTAAGTAAAACTAGCTCATAATAATATGAAGGCTCATTAATGCCATCACTGATACCACTCCCTTGGCTGTAGATTGTTCAACATTGACCCTATATTAAACACTTCACTCGTAGCCTAGTTCACATTAACAATTAACCACAGATATATTGAAAACCATCAATGCACACAGTGTTCAACATGTATACAACTGTTTAGAGAAAGTAAAGTTCCTCAAGATACTCAATGTCTGTCATCAAATAAATGCCCTACTACAGAAAGTTTTCATCCGTATCAAATCCCTCACAGTCACCGCACTCACCCAGGAAAGGGAAGGGGATATAAGTGGAAAAGTGGGTACTGTAAACAGTGTTTACTCTTCGGAGAGAGATTACTCTGTACAACACTATTTGCAGACAGAAAAGTGTTCATGAGAAATGCACCACAGAATATTAAAAAGTATCGACTAAGAACAGTGTACACTGTATGCAAAATGTGTCAAACAAATACACTATTCACTTAAAATAACCAACGCCTGAAGATGCTAAAGATTATACTACCTGTAGCCTTCACAATGTGGGGAAAGTTGGCAGATAGCCAATCTTCTGAAGCAAATGAAACACATGTACATAGGTTAGTACCTACTGCACACAGCCTTCTATGTTATGTACAAAATTGTCATGCTGAGACAATTCTGTCTAATAACTCAAGGCTGCTTACAATCCTAAAACTTTTCATATACAGGCTTTGCCGTGTTGGAAACCTTTTCTGCAGAGCAAAAACTTTCACAGAGAGTTAATTTTCAATACAAAGAATTTTTACAGGTTCAGTATATCTACATGCCTAAAATGCATGAGGAGCACATACGTTTTGTAAGCCATTACATCTATCAGCTGGACACAAACTGTGTAAAATAAGGTAGAAATGTAATATGGAAGTTACCTGCCCCAATGTAAACTATAAAAAAAGCCTAGCATACTTGTTTGAAGATATCATCAGTGATGTCATCAATGATGTCACTTTAGAAGTCTTCAGTGAATTTCTATGGTTTTCAGTTCAAAACATTAATGGTGTCACTGACATATTCACTTACCTATAACATTACTTTAACCTTTGTTTTTTCAGTGAAAAATATACATCTCTAATGGAGTGATGGAAGTCACTTTGTAGTTATAGTTAGAATTCCCAGGTATTGGAATTCCATTGGAAATCCTCAGAAATGTGGTCGCTAATAACTTTGCCCCCATTTGACGAATCTCCCAAATAATTTTTAGTACTATTTCTCTTGTGACATTGACAGAAGATGGAAAGTTGTAGAGATTGATCAAGTGGGTGCAAAGATAAAAGGGGGTCCCAAGACACCTTTTTCCATCAATGCATTTTCTATACACTTTTGTATCTTGCATAGTGTGAAAATGGCTGAACAGATGTACAGGAAGACATTATGGTGCACTGATGATCTTTCTGAGTACTATAGGCGACTAAGGTAACCATTTGTTAAGTTACAAAGGCCCTCATTATGACATTGGCGGTAAGTGCCGCTTACCGCCTTGGTGAAGGCTGCCAACATACCGCCGCAGTGCCAAATATCCGTTCGCCATATTATGACACACACAGCAATCCAACAGAATACAGCCACATACACAAATCCGCCAGCCTAAAGGTCAGTGGAAAAGTGGCGGTCCCAACAACCATACCATTACACCAATGAAACAACACCCATCACATTATGACCCTTGAATAACCATGGCAGACATTCAACTGCAGTAAACCATTGGTGGTACATGCCGCTGCCCTCAGAATGGACACCCACATACAAAACAACACTTCAGTGGCCAATACGAAAAACACACACCTGAAATTCATACACACACCACACACACCCACCCACAGGACTATAAAACAAACACCCACAGTACCCACAACCCTTTATGAATACAAATTATTGCCACAAGACTGACACCAAGACCACTGCAACAACTAGACACACACACCACTTACACCCATACATCCCTCAAGCGCTCCACATCACACACCCCATTCAACACACTCTCACCAACACACACAACACCCATGTCCCCACAAAGGCATCCCCGTTTCACTGAGGAGGAATTAAGGGTCATGGAGGAGGAAATTGTCAGGATAGAGCCACAGCTGTTTGAAGCACAGGTACAGCAGATCTCTATTGCCAGGACGATGGAGCTAATGCGGGGAATCGTGGACAGGGTGAACGCCATGGGACAGCACCCAAGAACAAGGGACGACATCAGGAAGAGGTGGAACGACCCACGGGGAAGGTACACTCCATAGCAGCAAGGTGCCAGCTCACCATAAAGAGGACTGGTGTGGACCCCTACCTCATTCCACACCAGGGACACTGGGAGGCCTGCTGTGCACCAGGGGGAGGACAGGACCAGGGAACCAACACTCCAGGAGGCACTCTCCGAGATCCTGGGAGCCTACCAATCTTCCCAGAACACGATGGGCCAGATCCTTGACAACGTGCAGGAGAGAAAACAGCGAAAAGGAGGATAATGATAGGAATTGACGCTCACAGTAATTCACCAAGTAGCAATATATTGCATAAGTTATAAACTGTACTCTTAACAGGAGGATCTCCTCCCAAGTTTCTACTAGAAACACAATAACCACAAACAGATGTCAAAGGCACTCGTGAGTTGAAAGTTCAGCGTTCATGAGTTTTTTTCCTAATGTCTTATTCGCAATAATCAACTATACATCCGACCAGGATAAAGGGCAGAGTTGTTAATTTATTCTTGAAGTATATTGTCCTTTACAACAACAGCCAACACATGTTTCGTCTTGTGAGAGAGTTACTCCCAAAGACTTCATCAGGGCTGTAAAGATTCAAATTATGACCAATATTAAAGTTAATATTTACAATATTGTTCCCACAAAATGGATAACCCATATTCCAAACCACGTGACTTTTGTTTCGAATCCTGATTTTATATGTGACAGTTTGTGAGAAATTAGAGAATACCAGAATTTAAAGAAATGTGTCAAAATTCACAATTTAAAATTTAAAATTACAATTTATAAGAGATAAACGATGAGCAGTCTAGAATTATGATACGACATGGAGCCACTGATATATATGCTGCTCTGGAAATGATAACCAAAATATTTAGACTTATTATTTAGTCATTGCATTGAGAGATCAAATAACAATCACATGTAATGGCATAGGGCATTATGTAAGTCATGACACCCCATATGTGGGCCAAATGAAAATCGAAAACAGAAAAATTGAACATATCCCAGTTGGTCTGAAAGCAGCCATGTGATATTAGTAATATAATAATACAAAGGGAGATGTCATTACCCTAAGGTGAATTATAACATCCCTGTGAACACCTAAGAAATGGTGTTCATTTCACATCCTACATACCTTCCTATTAAATGAGCACGCAGCGCGATTTAATGAATGTTTAGATCCCTCTCCTGAGAGTTCAACATTAATTCCATCTAGGAATAAAAATGTAAGGTGATGCAACTAAAACTTGACACTAATAAACAAAATACCACGTATATAAAATTGTGCTAGTGAACCTAAATGATAAAATTGTGCAATAGGTTTAAACACGTACCCTATAGAGTCTGTCCATGTATTCATGCATGTGCCCTTATCGGTATGTGGACACATTTATCTGAAATAAGAATGAGCCGTAAAAGCGGTTCGTTACGTATATCCATGAACCCTAATTGCCCAACACAAGTATCCCCACAAACACTTAGAAAACAACCCGACTCTCCCCACTCACCTATTTGTAGAAAAATACAAAGGAAAAGAGTCCTTCAGTTTCGTGGCATCGCTAAGAGTAGTATTAGGAACGCCGGTAACCAGGAAGTGCTCCCTTTATACTCTGTTAAGACGATCCTTCGTGTAATAGAAGTAAAAAGAGGACTGAGATACTCTCCAGCAAGGACGCCATCTTAGAAGAGAAGCGACCATCCTAGAGTGAGACATGCGTTCCAATACTCGGCAAATATACCTGAGATCAGCTAAATTAGGCGCGTGTCATAAGTACTTAGAAGTATATATACACTACGATTAAACGAGAGACTATGGGAAAGTAGCCATAAAGTACAACCCCTACAGGAGTACTGAACCGGAGCTATCATAGTTCAAAATTAAGTAGATCAAATAAAATGTATAAACTAAAATAGATGCAATAAATTAAATAGCAGTATCCAATGGTTGGTTGAAGTACCATGATGACTACGTATGGATCACCAAAATTGAGCACAATAACCGGAGCTGCAGCTCATGCTCCATAATAAGTATACAAGTAATTCACAGAATGTTAAGTCACCAATGAGAAAAAATTTATATGATGGAACATCCCAGACTACAGCCTAAAGGTGCCATGTGTGAAATGACCCAAATTATGGCTATGGAACTTGTATATAGAAAAACAACAAGCAAAATAAATTAGATACTACAGGATTGAGTGAGCTAGAAGGGAGAAAATGATTGATGCAGTTCCCAAATAAGGGAATAGGTACTGTATATATGAATTGAAATGGTGGTATTATGTAATAGTATTAATTTACATAGTGGACCCATGTACCATAAGTCACATATGTTTTTTGCCATAACATCACTTTCAATGTGTAAAAATTGACTGCATTGTACATTATCAACGATTGACATGCTGGATATACATATTGAAAATATTTGAGAAAATACATTGAGAGTTGAAATTGATTAGAGTGACGAATTCACCCATTCATAATATTCACAAAACAATAAGACAGATATAACTGAAGGTGAGCTTTGAATCAAACTAATGCTAGATTATTCACCCAAATAATATTCCATCTCAAAGTTCGTATTGAGTCCCTCCTCAACTGCTTTAAGTTTGAGGATCCAATAGCATTCTCGCTTTCTCAGAGCCAGTTCTCTGTTCCCCCTTCTGGGGTTTCTGGCTACCTGATCAAAGCCAAAAATTCAAAAACTTTCATTTGGCCTTTTGCAGAGCATTGTCTCATATGAATGACTATAGGGTATCTATCATCACCATTTCTCAAGGCCCTATAATGTTCACTTGCTCTGATGTTGAGAGGTCTGATCGTACTACCTACATAGTAGAGTCCACACTTACATACAATCATATAGATGGCAAATTTGCTGTCGCATGTGAGATTATCCTTGATTAAAAATCGTTCACATGCAAGGCTCTGAAATGTAGATACACCCGTTCTAGCCCATCTACACATCCCACAGTGTCCACATTTGTGGAACTCTTTGTGGCGACTAGTAAGCCAATTTTCCTGTTGTTGGGTGATGCGATAACTGGGACACAGCATATTCTTGAGGGTCTTGCCTCTACCGTATGTAAATGCTGGGGTATCTGTAACCAGTCCCTTGAGTATTGGGTCTGATGTCAGTACATGCCAGTGTTTATTCATAAATTTAAGCAGAAATGTGGACATGGTTGTGTAATTCATTATACATTGAGTTCAGTTATCTCTCGATCTATCTTTATGTTTCAGTGTGTCACTCCTGCCCAAACGTATTATTCGATCACGTGCTTTTTCAATAAGACGTGACGAATATCCCCTTGACTTAAATCTAGTTTCCATATCACCTATACATTGTAAAAAATCCATCTCAAGACTGCAATTCCTCCTAGCCCGTACCATTTCACCATATGGTATCGAGTTTATTTGGTGTGTTGGACGTGAACTTTGTGCGTGTAAAATAGAATTGCAAGCTGTGCTTTTACTGAAGAGAAGGCTCTCAATCTTGTTATCTTGGATAAAGAGTTCCACGTCTAAAAATGCTATGTTAGTTGTACTGTATTCAGAGGTGAATCTAATGTTGAGATGATTGGAATTCAAATAGGTCAGGAAATCTTTGAGTTTCTGTGTATCACCTGTCCAGATCATTATGCAGTCGTCAATATACCTGCCCCAAAAAAGTATATCTGCATTCCAAAACTGCCTTATTTTTCTCCAAATAATTCTCTGTTCAAAAAATCCCATAAAGAGGTTGGCATAGGCTGGTGAGAAATTAGATCCCATGGCCACACCCCGTTTATGGTGATACCAATCTTTTTTGAATAGGAAAAATGTGTTACTCAGTATCAATTCCACCATGTTAAGTACCATGTCAGTGTGGCCATAGAGGCTCGCTGATCTCTTGTAAAGAAAAGACGCAAGGCTATCAAACCCAAATCATGTTCTATACATGTTTATAGGGAGGTGACATCCAATGTCACCAGAGTCATCCCAGGTTCCCAATTGATTTCCGCCAAAGTGCCCAAGATATGTTTGGTATCCTTAATAAAAGACGGTAGATTGACTACAAAGGGCTGCAAAATTTTTTTACATATTCTGAAAGTCTCTCCGTTGGGCCACCTATACCTGAGACAATGGGCCTACCTGGAGGAGAAATGGGTTTTTTGTGTATTTTTGGTAACGTATAGATGCAAGGGTTTCTGGGCCTGAAGACCCTAAGATACATGAACTCATCTTCTCTCAACAAGGATTGCTCAAAACTATCCCGCAGAAATGTATTAATCCTGTTCGAAAGTGACGGGATGGGATCAAAACTGATCTTCTCATAACAAGTGTTGTCACCTAGTTGTCCTAAAATCTCCCGTTCATAATCATGACTATTCATGATCACGATATTTCCTCTTTTATCAGCCTCCTTGATCGTAATGTCGGTACTTAATTGTAGGCACCTGAGGGACACTTGTTCTTCCTGGTTTAAGTTTTTATGGTGAGTTGTGTACTGGGAACCTTTTTTAGATTTCAACTTGTTCAGGTCACGCCAAACTAGCCTGAAGAACGTATCAATGCAATTCCCACTACTGAGGATAGGTATCCACTTGGATTTTTTCATAAGTCCACTATATGAAGTGTCCGTTGGAATATCAAGATCATTCAGAATCTGAGATATAGTGGTCGGATCCTGCTCAATATCTGTAATGGACAGTAGTGTATCTGTATCCTGTATATCCTTGATTGAGAGAGGATAAAAATCCCTGTTGATAGTAGATAAAAAAGTATCGTCCCTATTGTCAGTGTGAAGAGCAAAATATTTTTTGAGTTTCAAACGTCTTATAAATTTGAAAAAATCTTGGTTGTTTAAAAGTCCCCAAAATTCACTGGGCAGAATCCCAGGCCCCTGCTTCATAGTGAGATATCCTGTGTCATGAGTACTGTATTGGAAAGATTAATAATAGAAATGGCATTGCTGTTTATCCCTCTTATTTCTCCTTGTTCCACGACCTGGTCTTCATTCCCTTCCTGCCTTCTATGTGTTCATCCTCTCCTGCCCCTCCTTGTTTCCCAGGGTCTACCTTGCGTCGATTTGTTTCCCACTGTCCCTGTCTTATCCTTTTAAAGTCCGCTAAAAAAGAGGGGGTGCCTTGTTGTGTTGTGCTTTCCTGTCTTGAGATGTTCGACATTCCACTAGCTTCATTATTCTTAGATGAGACATTGTTAAGAGATGACGAGGAACCCACATCCTGAGTTTGTACTCGCTCTCCCTTTCTAATTGGATGATCATATTTACGGGAAAATGTAAAAATTCTCCTGTTCCTGTAATCTAATTCATCCCGTTTGAGCTTGCGTGTCTTTCTTGTTGTAATTTCATTCTGATGTTGGTCGATAACCTCGCTCAAGATCTTATAGTTTTTAGCCGTTGCTTCTACTAAATTCATGTTCTTAATCTCAGTCTCTAAGGAGGCTATTTCTGCCTGTAGTTTAGTAACTTTCCTCTCTGAATTTTCTATCAAAATATTCATCAGTTTTGAAGAACTTGAGATTAGTTCCTGTTCCCAGCTATCTAGCAAATCTGGATCCAGTTCATCAAATGTAGGAAAGATATGTGATCTTAGTCCCCTGGGAATCCTGTTAAGTTTTGCATATTGTGTTAATGTGGCTCCGTCCCACCATTTAGAGACCTCCTTTTTTTTTAGTTTCTCAAGTCTGATAAATTTGTCTCGCAAGCATACTGTGGCTTGATGAGTACCTGAAGCATGGAGTTTCTGTATAAACCCTGTACGTCCAGGATTGTCAGATAAATCTGCCGCTAGTTTTTCTCGATCCATATTTAAAAATAACGGTGCCTGGAGCAGCCCTCCTATATATATCATGTAGAGAAAACAGTGAAAAGGAGGATAATGATAGGAATTAGCGCTCACAGTAATTCACCAAGTAGCAATATATTGCATAAGTTATACACAGTACTCTTAACAGGAGGATCCCCCCACACCTCCCAAGTTTCTACTAGAAACACAATAACCACAAACATATGTCAAGGCACTTGTGAGTTGAAAGTTCAGCGTTCATGAGTTTTTGTCCTGATGCCTTATTTGCAATAATCAACCATACATCCGACCAGGATAAAGGGCAGAGTTGTTAATTTATTCTTGCAGTATATTGTCCTTTACAATAAAAAGCCAACACGTGTTTTGTCCTGCGAGAGAGTTGCTCCCAAAGACTTCATCAGGGCTGTAAAGATTCAAATTATGACCAATATTAAAGTTAATATTTACAATATTGTTCCTACACAATGGATAACCCATATTCCAAACCACGTGACTTTTGTGGCGAATCCTGATTTTATATGTGACAGTTTGTGAGAAATTAGAGAATACCAGAATTTAAAGAAATGTGTCAAAATTCACAATTTAAAATTTAAAATTACAATTTATAAGAGATAAACGATGAGCAGTCTAGAATTATGATGAGACGTGGAGCCACTGATATATATGCTGCTCTGGAAATGATAACCAAAATATTTAGACTTATTATTTAGTCATTGCATTGAGAGATCAAATAACAATCACAAGTAATGGCATAGGGCATTATGTAAGTCATGACAACCCATATGTGGGCCAAATGAAAATCAAAAACAGAAAAATTTAACATATCCCAGTTGGTCTGAAAGCAGCCATGTGATATTAGAAATATAATAATACAAAGGGTTAATAATAATATCACTGTGAACACCTAAGAAAACATCCTACATACCTTTCTATTAAATGAGCAAGCAGCGCGATTTAATGAATGTTTAGATCCCTCTCCTGAGAGTTCAACATTAATTCCATCTAGGAATAAAAATGTAAAGTGATGCAACTAAAACTTGACACTACTACTAATAAACAAAATACCACGTATATAAAATTGTGCAAGTGAACCTAAATGATAAAATTATGCAATAGTTTAAACACGTACCCCATAGAGTCAGTCCATGTATTCATGCATGTGCCTTTATCGGTATGTGGACACATTTATCTGAAATAAGCACTACCAAAAGTTATAATTTACACCAAATAATGTATTCTGCTGCCAGATTACATTGACATCCGCTAACACACTTTTATGCTATGTCTGTTTCTATTACCACACTCCACTGTGTCCCACTACACGCTATGCCACTCCACTTTTCACCAATCCACTCTACACTATTACACTACATGCCACTCCACTCTACATCACTTCACTATATGCAACTCTTCTCTATGGTAGCATTGTATGCCACTCCACTCTACCACACTCCATTCTACACCACTCAACTCTACACCACTACACTGTATGCTATTCCACTGTATGCCTCTCTATTTTATGACACTTGTGAATGCCAATACACTGTACCCCTTTCTACTCCACACTACTCCACTGTATACTTTTCCACGGTATGCAACTTAACTCTATGCCATCATACACTATGCTAGTTCACTCTATGCCACTCCATTGTATGGCACTTTAGTGTACGCCACTGCACTCTATGCTGTTCTTCTGTGCGCCACTGGACTTTACGCATGTCCACTGTATGCTATTCCACTATACACCACTCTATGACGAACCACTGTATGCCATTACACCCTACATCACTCCATTCTATGGCATTACACTCCACACCAATACACTCTATGCCGGTCCTCTCTACTGCGCTACACTGCACTATTCTATTCTAGTGTATGATGCTCCAATCTCCACCAGTCTACTCTATGCTATTCCAATACATGCCACTCCACTCTATGTCACTACACTGTACACCAGTAACACTTAGGGGGTCATTACAACCCTGGCGGACGGTGTTAAAGGTGCGGTAATACCGCAAACAGGCCGGCGGACAAAAAAAGGGAATCATGACCTTGGTGGAAACCGCCAACAAAGACAGCCACTTTAACACAGCGCCCGCCACGGCGGTACAGACAAGCAGCGCGGCGGTTACCGCCAACAGACAGGCGGGAGACAATGTACCGCCCACACTATTACAACCCGCCAATCCGCCACCTTTTCCGGGGCGGATTCACTGCGGATAAAAACACGGCGGAAACAGCTTTTGCTATGGGAAAACGCTCACCTGAACACTTCCCACGAGGAAGGAGGACACAAATCCTACCTGCCCTTGTTTTTCTGCTCCTTTACGACCAACAGCTACGTAGGCGCAGAAGATAACGGTGAGTACTGCTCATACGACACGGGGGAGGCAAAAGTTAGGGTGACTCCCACCAAACACCCCCACCCTCGCATATCACAACATACACACCAATGCAGTCACAAAAATCACAGTAACAACCCACAATCCACCCGGAAGAATGCAAAGACAATGCGAAATTCAGGCAAACATTGTAATGTGCCAATATACATGTCATAAAAAAATATACAGATGTATATATCTCAAAATCACTCTTATTTACACATACAATCCGAGAAGTAGTGCAGATATGTACACAACAATGTCCGTGCACCAACAGTCCAAAAATGCATGGGCGAGGCCCACAATAGATACCTGACCAAAATCGGAGAGAACACTGCCGGGGCATCAGATAGAAACACTACAGGCACCTCAGGGGGAAGGGAAGGGGGGGCACCTCAGCCAGATGAATGCGAAGCCAGATCCACGACGGGGCTCCATGCCCATTGATGTATCCGGGGGAGTGCAAAGCCACAGTCTCTCAAGTCACTACAGTGGGTGGTTTGCCCACGGTGCCATCCTGGGGAGTGCAAAGCCACAGTCTCTCACGTCTCTACAGTGGGTGGGTTGCCCACTGTGCCATCCTGGGGAGTGCAAAGCCACAGTCTCTCAAGTCACTACAGTGGGTGGTTTGCCCACTGTGCCATCCTGGGGAGTGCAAAACCACAGTCTCTCAAGTCACTACAGTGGGTGGTTTGCCCACTGTGCCATCCTAGGGAGTGCAAAGCCACAGTCTCTCAAGTCACTACAGTGGGTGGTTTGCCCACTGTGCCATCCTGGGGAGTGTAAAGCCACAGTCTCTCAAGTAGATGCAGGTCTCCACTGGTTCTGGAGGGGGACTGGTGCCCAGACTGGATGAGTCTCCACGTGAAAGTACCTGTCCTGTCACTGTCCCAGCTGCACATGGGATAAGGATGCCTGATGTGGCGGTCCATTCATTCCTACACGGTGCATGCCCTGTTCAGCGGTGCTTTGCCATGGCGGTCTTTGCCCTGTTCAGCGGTGCTTTGACATGGTGGTTCTGGACTGTTCAGCGGTGCTTTGCCATGGCGGTCTTTGCCCTGTTCAGCGGTGCTTTGACATGGCGGTTCTGGACTGTTCAGCGTGCTTTGCCATGGAGGTCTTTGCCCTGTTCAGCGGTGCTTTGACATGGCGGTTCTGGACTGTTCAGCTGTGCTTTGCCATGGCAGTCTTTGCCCTGTTCAGCGGTGCTTTGCCACGGCGGTTCTGGACTGTTAAGCGGTGCTTTGCCATGGCGGTCTTTGCCCTGTTCAGCGGTGCTTTGACATGGCTGTTCAGATACGGACATTGGTGTGTGGCATGACGATCTCTACAATGTGCATTGGTGTGTGGCATGACGTTCCATCATTGCCCAGCGGGCCTATGGCATCCTGGCCCCTCATGGGCCGTGACTCTGGCAGTGGTCTCTGGACCAGTAACGATACTCGTGCCCTACTGGGCTGTGACTCTGGCGGTGGACTCTGGACCAGTGGCGATACTTGGGCCCTCCTGGGCTGTGACTCCGGCGGTGGTCTCTGGACCAGTGACGATACTTGGGCCCTCCTGGGCTGTGACTCCGGCGGTGGTCTCTGGGCCAGTGACGATACTTGGGCCCTCCTGGGCTGTGACTCCGGCGGTGGACTCTGGACCAGTGACGATACTTGGGCCCTCCTGGGCTGTGACTCCGGCGGTGGTCTCTGGACCAGTGACGATACTTGTGCCCTCCTGGGCTGTGACTCCGGCGGTGGTCTCTAGACCAGTGACGATACTTGTGACTCCTGGGCTGTGACTCCGGCGGTGGTCTCTGGACCAGTGACGATACTTGTGCCCTCCTGGGCTGTGACTCCGGCGGTGGTCTCTGGACCAGTGACGATACTTGGGCCCTCCTGGGCTGTGACTCTGGCGGTGGTTTCTGGACCAGTGACAACGGTGCTGGCGGTTGTGTCTGGACTGCCGGAAATGATGGCACACTTCTCCGCCGTGACACTCAAAACAGGCTGGGCAGACTTCCTCTGGACCTTCCCCACCTTTGTTGGAGTTACAGCTGACTCACCAATCGCCTTCGATCCCATGTCACTTGTTGTCCCACCAGGAGTCTTAAGACGGTCCCGTCGTCCACTCTCCATTTTCAGAGACTTTACAGGGGGAGGGCTGCCAGTGCCTTGACTCCGGGTCCTACTGCCTGCCCTGGTGGCCGGTGCACTCCAAAAACCTGGAACACGCACCACTGGTACTGGAGGCTTTTTGGCTGAGGCGCTATGACGGGACTGATGAATTGGAGGGGGGGGTGGGGGCAAAAAGGTCAATTTGACAGAGGGACAGTTTCTGACAGACACTGGGATGGGTAGCTGGAGGGGGTCTGGGAGTGGAGGAAGAGGAGGTGGTTGTTGGAGGTGTCACTTTAGCTGTTTTGGGTGCAGGTGCAGGTACTGGAGGCTGTCGTGAGGTGGATGGATGTTGGGTGAGTGATTGCCGGCGTTTGTGTACTTTGGGAGGGGGCGTCACAGACACATTGGGAGAGGACACAGGGGACAAATGGCAGTGGAGGTGGTGAGTGCAGGTGAGCAGCTTGTGGTGCTGGGTGTCCTAGTGCGAGTCCTAGTGCCTGTAGATGTGGTGCATGCAGGTGTGTATGTAGACGAGACAGGGAGGGAGAAGGGAGAAGAGGAGGAGGGGGGCAGAGTGGAGGCAGTGGATGTTGCTGTGTCTGTATGTGGGTGAGGCTTGCGTGAGTGCCTGTGGTGTGTGTGGTGCCTATGTTTGCTTGAGCTACTTGTGTGTGTTGACTTGTGTGCATGCTGGTCTGTAGGTGTGCTTGGGATGGGCTGGGGTACAGGAGATTGGGTCTGGGTGGAGGAACTTGGAGGGGGAGGCTAGACACAGGGACAATGGCTGCCATCAGTGCTGAGGCGAGAGATTGCAGGGTTCGCTGAAGGACAGCCTGACCAGAATGAATGCCTTCCAGGAATGCATTACCGTGTTGCAACTCTCGTTCTACACCCTGGATGGCATTCACAATGGTAGACTGCCCAACAGTGAGTGACCTGAGGAGGTCAATGGCCTCCTCACTGCGGGCAGCAGGGGTGACTGGGGCAGGGCCTGAGGTGCCTGGGGCGAAGGTGATGCCCACCCTCCTGGGTGAGCGGGCACGGGGCGAACGCTGAGGGGCTGCTGGAAGGGCGGTGCTGGTAGGGGGGGTGGCGGCTGTACCTGTAGAAGTGGGGCGCACAGGTGGTGCCGCCACCACAGGGGAGCTCCCATCGGCGGACGAGTCTGTGTCGCTGGTTGGTGATCCGATGGCTGACGTGAAGCTCCCCTCGCCCTCCGTCCCACTGGTGCATTCAGAGTCTGTGGTGTGGCCCTCCATGGCCATGTGGGATGCAGCTCCCTCATGCTCCGGTGCCACTGTACCTCCGCCTGATGATGCTGAAGTACATAAGGACAGGGAGAGCAGGAAAAGGGGGGGAGACAGAACAAAGAGAGTTTTAGTGCATGGCATGCCGCTACCGTTGGCGGACAAGACAGACGCAGCAGCCCCCTGCATTACGCCGTGCTCCTGACCTCTGCACATGCAATTTCTGGGACATGGCCTACATGGCAATGGTGGAAATCTGCGCACATGGATGCCACAGGGGCAACTATACCTCAACTTGGCACTCTGCTGAGGTGGGGTTGAGTGCCACATGGCATACATTACGGAGGGGCCTTGCCTACCTAACTCGCCCTGGCCTAGGGACACCCACAGCCCACCTCCCCCACCCAGACCCCTCCACTGCACGCAAAGTCCGCTAAATGAGGTTGTACTCACCCCCTTGTGTCTGCTGTGATGTCCACAACCGCCCATCCAACTCCGGGTAGGCCACCGCCAGGATCCGGAACATCAGGGGGGTCATGGTGCGACGCGCACCCCTCCCACGTTGGGAGGCCATCCCCAGCTGAGCCTCCGCCGTCTTCTTGCTGCAGAAGCGAATGTCCTCCCATCTCTTACGGCAGTGGGTGCCCCGTCTCTGGTGGGCCCCCAGGGTCCGGACCTCCTTGGCGATGGCACACCAAATGTCCCTCTTCTGGTGGGTGCTGACCTACATGACATGCACAAGGAAAGAGGAACAGTCATTACCAACTGCACCGTCAATGTGAGTGGCCCCCTCCCTACTCTGGCCATGTGGCACATTCATTCCCGTGCATAAGTGTTCTATGTACTCTGCCCCCTTCCCTCTTCCACCCAGCCTTCTCCACCCAGGCCTAGCCCATACAACGTGCTCCCTGTGTACTAACCTGTTGGTCTGAAGGACCGTAGAGTAGCGTGTACTGGGGGAGGACCCCATCCACAAGTTTCTCCAACTCCTGTGCAGTGAAGGCAGGGGCCCTTTCCCAAGACACAGCAGCCATCGTCGCTTCCAGACCGAAGTCACAGCAGCTCTAGCAGTGTAGGTCCTCTCCTGTCGAAGGTCAGGTATCTAGTGAGTGAACAGATAGAAAATGGCGGTGACGTCCGCGGCGGTGACGTCCGCGGCGGTGCGCATCATCACCGCCGGCGCACCTGTTCATTGGCTCCTGGGACCCATAGGGTCCAATGTTAACCAATGCAGCACCGCGACGGTGTGCAACGCCAGCGCAGTTACCCCACAATCCCATTGTCCCAGTTTAGAAGTCAGGCAGCCGCCATTTCAGGGGCTCACATGGCTTCATTTACTACTGCGTCATGCATAGCTAGCCCTATACTCAACACACATACAGGAAGGGTTTTTTGTCTGGTGTAGTCTTGTGTGTAACTGTGGGTACATACCTGGAGGAATAGTGACTGGTTCTTCGCTGTTGTCCTTCTTAGGCACCGTCAGCTGGGACATATGAGAAGATGGGGGAATCCTCCGGTGTACCGACCGCTGCTGGACCTGTTGACAATGGAAGAAAGACATATCATCGTCACCTACCGGTTTGACCGTGCCACAATCCAGGAACTATGTACCCAGTTGGAGCCAGACCTGATGTTACCAATCCGCCATCCGACTGGAATCCCCCCTGACGTGCAGGTGCTGTCAGTGCTCCATTTCCTTGCAAGTGGGTCTTTTCAGACAACAGTGGCCATGGCATCAGGGATGTCCCAGCCTATGTTTTCCAACGTGCTGTCCAGAGTGTTGTCTGCCCTGCTGAAACACGTAAGGGGATACATCATTTTCCCTGAGGTGGAGGATTTGCCTACAGTGAAAGGTGACTTCTATGCCCTTGGACATATCCCGAATGTCATAGGTGCCATTGATGGGACCCATGTAGCTCTGGTCCCCCCTGCAGGAGTGAACAGGTGTACAGGAACAGGAAGAATTATCATTCGATGAATGTCCGATGGTCTGTTTGGCAGACCAGTACATCTCGCAGGTAAATGCAATGTTCCCTGGCTCTGTGCATGACGCCTACATCCTGTGGAATAGCAGCATCCCTGATATGATGGGTCAATTCCAGAGGCACCGGGTATGGCTATTGGGGGACTCTGGTTACCCCAACCTTTCCTGGCTATTGACCCCTGTGAGGAATCCCAGGACCAGGGCAGAGGAACGGTACAATGATGCCCATGGGCGGACTAGGAGGGTAATCGAACGCACCTTCGGCCTTCTTAAGGCCAGGTTCAGGTGCCTCCATATGACAGGTGGATCCCTATTCTACTCACCGAAGAAGGTGTGCGACATCATCATCGCCTGCTCCATGCTCCATAATTTGGCATTGCGACGCCAGGTGCCTTTTCTGCAGGAGGATGATCCAGATGACGGTGTTGTGGCAGCTGTGGAGCCTGTGGAGCCTGTGGAGCCAGTGGACAGTGATGAGGATGAAGCTGAGGATGAAGAAAACGACAACAGGGAGTCAGTCATACAGCAATATTTCCAGTGACACACAGGTGAGAACATTTTCTGGTTTAACATTACATTAACTTTCACACGTCTACCTCTATCCTGTACCTGCATTTCACTCACTATTTGTTAATTGAGTTGTACCCTTCCATTTCAGTTTCACAATTGTGGTAACCTACGTGTCAAATGCTTGCATCCTTGAAGGGCTTGTGATTTGTGACATTGGTATGTTAGCCTTACAATGGGTAACCCATTATGACACTGTAATTGATAATACAAAGTTCCAAATCATAGACTGACTCCAGATTTTTTTGGCTTTCAAGGGTGTTTATTTAAGTGCTAAAAAAATCAAGGAAGGTTGTAAAATGGTGATGGGTGATGGTGGAGGAATGTCCATGGCAGAGTCCAGTCTATTAGTCTCACAGGTGCACTGCCCATCTGGGCATTGGAAGTGGAGCTGGGGCAGTTCCAATCTGGACAGGGTGACAAAGTGGGACAGTGGGGGGACAATCAGGGTGGTCTTATTTCCAGGCGGGGGTCTTGCCATCTTGCTCTGTCCTGTTCCTGGATCTCAGGGCCCGCTAGCGTGGTGGTTGTCCATCTGCAGGGGATGGGATGATGGTGTGGTGGTCCTGCGGCGGGGCGTCCTGTCCACTAGCACCGGCGGAGGTGGTGGGCAGTTCGTCGTCCTGGCTAGTGTCGGGGGCCCCTTGGAGTGCCACGGTGTCCCTCAAGGTCTTTTGAATGTCCGTCAGCACCCCTACGATGGTGCCCAGGGCGGAGCTGATGGTCCTGAGCTCCTCCCTGAACCCCAAATACAGTTCGTCCTGCAGAGGCAGGGTCTCCTGCAACTTGTCCAGGACCGTCGCCATCGTCTCCTGGGAGTGGTGGTATGCTCCCATGATGGAGGATAGGGCCTCGTGGAGAGTTGGTTCCCTTGTCCTGTCCTCTCTCTGTCGCACAGCAGCCCTCCCAGTTCCCCGGTGTTCCTGTGCCTCCGTCCCCTGGACCGTGTGCTCACTACCACTGCCCCCAGGTCCCTGTTGTTGTTGGGGTGGTGGGTTAGCCTGGGTGCCCTGTAGTGGTGGACACACCGCTGATTGACCTGTCCTGGGTAAGGAGGTTTGGGCCCGCTGGGTGGGTGCTGTGCTGGTGTTGCCAGAGGGTGGCAGCTCGGTGTTGGGCTGTGGCTGGGCAAAGGGAACCGACTGTCCTGAGGCGCTGGTCATCAGTATCCAGTGGGGCAGAGCTGCTGTCGTCACTGTGGGCCTCTTCTGGGGGTGGAGTGGTGTTGTCTGGACCCTCTCGTGTGGTGACGTTCCTTCGGGTTCCCGCAGGGGTATAAGAACATGATAATTGCATCTGTGTGTGTAATGGTGTGCAATGGTTGGGTGTGCGTGATCCCCAATGCAGGCATTCCTGTGTGGGGGCTTGTGTGGTGATGGTTGGGGGGGTGTTCTGGGTATGGGCAGTGGGCATGCTTTAGTGAGGGGTGCCCATGCTTAGTTGTGTCATGCAGGGCTTGGTGTTGGGATGGGTGCTTGGTGTCATGGGTAGATTAGTGAGGATTTGGAGTGATAGGGGAGGGTGTGAGGGTGGGGGGGTGTAATAGCATGCAGGTAGGGTGGGGGATGTGATAGTTAAGATTTGAGTTACCAGTGTCCCATCCTCCACCGACTCCTCTGAGGCCCTCAGGATGCAAGATGGTCAGGACTTGCTCCTCCCATGTTGTTAGTTGTGGGGGAGGAGGTGGAGGTCTGCCGCAAGTCCGCTGCACCGCGATGTTGTGCCTGGAGACCGTTGAACGCACCTTCCCCCGTAGGTCGTTCCACCTCTTCCTGATGTCCTCCCTATTTCTTGGGTGCTGTCCCACGGCGTTGACCCTGTCCACTATTCTGCGCCATAGATCCATCTTCCTGGCTATTGATGTGAGCTGTACCTGTGAGCCAAATAACTGTGGCTCTACCCGTACGATTTCCTCCACCATGACCCTGAGCTCCTCCTCGGAGAAGCGGGGGTGTCTTTGGCGTGACATGGGGTGTTGTGTGTGATGTGTGGGGTGGTGTATGTGTTGATGAGTGTGGTGAGTGTAGTGGTATGTGGTGTTTTGTGCGTGGATGTTGTGTGGGTGATGGTGTTGTGTGCCTCTGTGTGATGGGGTTGTCAATAGCTGTGCTCTCTCTCTGGCCTTCTCTCAGAATTTCTGGTTGTAGGGGTTTGTGGGTGATGTGGGTTTGTGGTTTATATTGTGTTGGGTGTGTGGGAGTGGTGTGTGTATGTGTATCAGGTGTGTGTATTTGGAATTGTCCTATGTGGCAGTGTTTTGGAGCTGTGTGTGTATTTTGAGCGCGGCGGTGTGTACCGCCAATGGAATACCGCGGTTGAAAGAGCGCCGCGTGGATTCATGGGTCGTAATAGCATGGGCATGTTTCTGTTGGCGTGGAGGTGGAGGATTTGTTTCCGCCAGTTTATCGCTGACCTTTGGTGTGGCGGTGTTGTGTGGGTGTCTGTATTTCGGCGGATTCCGTGATGTGTGTCATAATAGCTGTGGCGGTCTACCGCGGCGGTGTATTGGCGGTCTTCTGCACGGCAGTAAGCGCCTTATACCGCCAATGTTGTAATGACCCCCTTAATATTTTTCCACTCTACACCACTCCACTGTATGCTACTGCACTCTATGTCACTCTACTGTACCCCGCTTTACGGCACTATACTGTATGATGTTACACTTTAAGACATTCACTGTACTGTACCAAATTCCAGTTAATGACACTACATTCAATTTCAAACTTTTTAAAATTAAAAATATCATTAAAATTCAGTACTATATTAAGTATGGCTTGCACCTTCTATATGCACTGCTTATACCATTTTATATTTTCTCACTTATACCTTGAAAATAATAGTATTTACAAGGACAATTATGACATCACAAATCAAATCATTTGTGAAAAGGCATTGCATGGGTGGTGAGTTATAGTCAATGTAGTGTGGCTACAGAGTTGAATACATTGCGTATGAAGGTGCACAAGGCATAATACTTTGAAAGTGTTGCATATGAGATTGGAAATGTAAATGTTTGTGTACTTTGACCTTTGCAGCTAAAGAGTGAATAAGGTTGTATCAATTTAAAGGTGGTGTGTAAATTTACAGTATACAGTATACAGTAAATATAAATAAAGGATTTATAATGTTTGTGTATAAAAAGAATAAATAAAGTTTTCCTATCTCTAAAAAAAGGTTTAACCTTTGTTTTTTTCTTGTGCATAATTAGGATCTAGATACCATGAGTATTTTCATGGTTGCTAACAACTTTGGCACTGTTTGAAGAATCTTCACAAAACATTCCAAAAAAAAAGTTAATCAATCTCAGCTTCTTCCTTGAAAGTTTCAAGGTGATCTGCCAAGTGGGGCCAAGACAAAATAGGGGTCCCAAAACACAATTTCCCCTTAGAATTGTATATTTTAAGTTTGGTTTACATAAAAGGAATATATGCGTTTTCCTATGCCTAACAAAGGTTTAACCTTTGTTTCTTTCATGGGCATATTTAGGATCTAGTTACCATAAGACTGTTTTGGGGGTTGCTAACAACTTTGGCACAGTTTTGAAGAATCTTCACAAAACATTCCAAAAAAAAAGTTCATCGACCTCAGCTTCTTCCTTCAATGTTTCGAAGTGATTTGCCAAGTGGGCCTAAGAACAAATGGGGGTCCCAAAACACAATTTCACCTTACAATTTCCATCAGGATTTTTGAACAGTGCTACAGCTACATGGCTGAAATTAATTACACCAAGTTTGGAAGAAAGCTCGATCTTTAGCAACAAAGGGTGCTTTTTGCAATTTGGTGAAGCTCTGTTCAGTAGTTTTTGAGCAATTAAGGTTAAATATTATTGTATACCTGTATTGATAGGTTTGCAGCGTTCTCGCAGGAGTCCCACGAACAGGCAACTTTAAATAGCGGAGCAATCTGATTGGTCAAGTAGGCCTCTTTTCCAATTGGCCAGCACACTCCCATAGGAGCAAGACGATCTTGTGAGTCCAGTGGGTACTCAAGCTCTGGTTGGCTGGCTACAACATGAGGAAAAACCTTTTGAATGCCATTCCATGACACAGAGATTTGACCCCTGTGCACTGAATATTAAAGAAAATTAGATATAGCGGTGCAGGGTATTCTGACCTACTGCACCTTGAAAGGTTTTTTTTTTTTGTTGCTGCAATCCTGCTGGACTCTTGCAAGACCCAGCTATTTCTATGTGAGTCCCACAGGAGTGTATCTGTGGTGGGTTAAATGTGTACAGGAAGTTGGCCCTGCAGCTAACCCAAGCCATACACAGGCAAAGGACATGAACGGAGGTGGCTACCTGTGAGGGCTTGGCTACCCACAGAGGGTTGACACAGGGCCTGGCCACTGGGGCTGCCTTTGGCCGTGCACCTTGGGGATTGACATAGTTGCATATGCTAAAATATTACTTTACATAAAAAAAATGAAAATACGAATTTGCTGTAAAAACTAGAGCCTAAAGTGTCATTATAGTTAGGTGAAAATGCCAGTTTTAACATAACATTAAAAAACAATTGAAACTCACCAGTTGCAGTTATCTCAAGTAACTATAGCTGGTGACCTCACCATGCACTGCTTATGACTTCATATACTACACCACTCCTGGTGTGTTCTATAACATCATTGAGAACATTACTTATGACATTTGAAATTACATCACTGGGGCACAAGCTATAGTCACTGGAAATAATCATGACTGGTGAATTTCAGTGGTTGAAAAATGGCATGAGGAAACTAACATTTTCACCTAACTCTAGAGTCAAGCTAACCTTTGTTTTTTCAGTGAAATATATATACATATGTTTAATGCAGGCAGGGAAACAGATGAAAAGTCTGCTCCCAGTAGACAGGAGAATTTTACATTCTCCCGCTGGTCTGAAGTGGACTAAGTGTTTGGTCTCCCTTGGCGGAAGCTTTAAAATAGCTCCCGCCATGCAAGAGCAAACACACTAGGTCTGAGGGGTAAGCACCCCAGGACATAGTAGTAGCCCAGCCACCATGCACCATTTTTCTTATCAATATTTTAATTGCAACTGTTGCAGTCATATTATTATCAATTATGTCATAGAAGATATCATGACTGTTGTAATATGTAGGGGTAATTAGCAGTTCATGGCAAGGGTGAGAGTTATGGTTGCCTTAGTGCACGAGTTATAGTTTCTTGAGATAAGTATAACTGCACAATTTCTCTGGCTTTGTGTCTGTAAAAATCTGATCCTAACTATAATGTTCCTGTTACCTCAGGTTTTTCAGTGAATTTCAAGGTTTTTTAAAATATCTCTTTCCTAACTGTAACATCCCTGTAACCTTTGGTTTTTTCAGTGAAGCGTAAAGTAATATTTAATTATCATACGTTAACCCATACACTGCCATGCATGGCCTTCGGGATGCACCCAAACCCACACTGTGGGTCTGTGAGTGGGTGTTGAGGCGCCTTTATAGGTGATTGATTGGTTGTGTGTGGTTGTGTGGGTGTGTATGTGCGTTTGAGAGTGTATCAGTGGGTGTGTGAGTGGCTGTGGGGGTCTGTGTTAGAAATGGGGCCTCTAGTTGGCAGTGGTTTATACCATGTCCAAGTAGGAACCCTCACTCTAGTCAGGGTAAGGGAGTCACACAGCTAAGATAGCCCCTGCTCACCCTCTGGGTAACTTGGCACAAGCAGTCAGGCTTATGTCAGAGGCAATGTGTGAAGTATTTGCACACACACACAGTAACACAGTGAAAAAAACACAAAAGTACTCCACACCTCTTTAGAAAATAGCCAATATGTATCTGAGTAAAACAAGACCAAACAAACAGAAATCCAACATACACAAGCAAAGATACGAATTTTTCAAGATTAACTCACAGTGAATAGAAAGATAATAGCTCCAACTGGGGCTATCACGACTTTGTTGATGTAGTCGTTGCAAACAGTCCAACGCCACTTGTAAGGGAGTGCAGTATGGTCATGGAGTCACAAGGACTCCAGGCACAGTACCTATGGAAAATGATGACACAAAGATGTTGCATGTAGTGAGGGAGGTGAGTCGTCGCTGGACCCAGTGCATTGTTGGTTTCTAACAGCTACAGGTCCACAGATGCTACAGCAGAGTTGCAGGCAGTGTCCTGGATGTCGGGGACACAGCACTCAGGGCTAACACTGTGGTGGGACTGCAAAGATGCTGCAGCGGCATCCTGCCTGTGGCATTGGCTGCGTTTGTTGTACTCAATGGGGCCACAGCTCTGGTGCAGGCAGTGGGGTGGAGATAGACAGCGGCATCAGTTCTGAAGACACTCAGGACTCTATGCACTTGGTTTCTTCTTGGTTGTTCCAGAACTCACTCCCAAGGGCCCAGGAACTAGATTTGGTACCACTTGGCAAGTCAGGACTCTCAGAAAGAGAGCCCAGGTGCTGGCAGATAACGTCTTTGATGTCCCTGAGACTTTTAACACAAGGCAAGCTCAGTTCAAGCACTTGGAAAACCTTGGATAGCAGGATGTAGAAAACAAAGTCCAGTCCTTTCACTCCCAGGACAGAAGAAGCAAGCAGCAGGCCAGCACAGCAAAGCAATAAGCAGAGTGACAGTCCCTCCTATTACATTAAGCTCTTCTTCCTGGCAGAATGTCCTCAGTCCAGAAGTGTTCTGAAGTTGTGGTCTCAGTAGACAAACTTCAAAGGAAAGTCTATTCAGGTGCAAGTGCCAGCTCCTCTCACCAGTATAGCCCAGGAACACCCATCAGGATATGCAGGGCACAGCTCAGCTCCCTTTGAGGGACTATGAACAGTGAACTCACAAACAGCCCAACTGTCATCCTGGCCCAGGATTGTATTCCACAGCCAGGCAGAGGTACAGAATGGTTAAGCAAGAAAATGCCAATTTTCTAAAAGTGGCATTTTAAACTTACAATTTAAAAAACGACTTCTCCAAAAGATGCATCAATGAATTCAGAGACCCTAAAATCAATTTTTCTATCTGCTCCCAACGGGAAATTACACTTGAAAGATATTTCAAGGCAATTCCCATGTTAACTGATGGAGAGAGATAGGTCTTGCAATAGTGAAAAACACATTTTGCAGTATTTTATTATATGGACATTTAAAACACACCAGCACATGTCCTACCTTTTAAATACACTGTAACCTGGCCATGGGGCTGCCTTGGGCCTACTTTAGGGGTGACTTACATGTAGTAAAAAGGAAGGTTTGAGCATGGTAAGTGGACTTGCCAGGTCGACATGACAGTTAAAAATGCACACACAGACACTGCAGTGACAGATCTGAGACATGGTTACAGGGCTACTTATGTGGGTGGCACAATCAGTGCTGTAGGCCAACAAGTAGCATTTGATTTACAGGCCCTGGGCACAGACTGTGCACTGTACTAGAGACTTACTAGTAAATCAAATATGCCAATCATCAATAAACCAATTACCAATACCGTTTTAGACACAGAGCACTTACACTTTGGCATTGATCAACAATGGTAAAGTGCCTAGAGTCCTAAAACCAGCAAAAATGAAACTCAGCACCGGATCAAAACAGAAGGTCAGAAGCCAAAAAGACAGAGGAAACAGGTCTAACAGTCTATGACTGGGTGTGTGCGAGCCGTTTTGTGAGTCCTTGAGTGGGTGTGTGAGTGGCTGTTTGGGTGTATGAGTAGGAGTGTGTGTGGTTGTGTAGGTGTGTAAGTGGGTGTGTGAAGGGTTATGTGAGTGAGTGTACGAGTGGCTGTATGGGTCTGTTAGTGGGTGTGCAGTGGCTTTGTGAGGCTGTGAATGGCTGAGCGAGTGGCTGTATGGGTGTGTGAGTGGTTGTTCACTTTCACAATCCAAATGGTGTGTTTTTCATAAGTGTTTCATGATGACTTCTACCATATGACCGTCTTGTAAATGCCTTAAATAATGACATAGTAATAGCAGATAAAGTTGTTTTGCCTAAAAACACCTGCAAAGTAAAACAATGATGGAGTAAGTTTGTGTTATGTTAGAAAATATCAATAAAACAAAAGAAATGCAAAAAAACTAATGTCAAAGCTTCGTTACGATTAGGAAAATGAGGTTTATTATCTCTATACAAAACCAACTGAAACTGCACAAAAGTGTAAAAATCTTTAGTTACAACTTAAAGTTAAAATTTATGCACAGCCTTAAAATAATTTGTGCACCTCCATACACAGTGTTGTCATAAATTAAGTTATTTGAGATGTCATAAGAGTTATGAATGCTATGATTTCACATTCTATAAGTGACGTATGATGAAAGGGTATAATCAGTGCAACAGGCAGGCTCAAGTTAAGGTAACATGGCTAGTAAGTCAATACTTTGTAAACTATATTTAGGATACATTATTTATGTCAGATGGTGTTAGACCTGACAGCCTTACGGTGGTCACCCCTAACTTTTTGCCTGCCTCCCTCCACTTTTTGGACACTGTTTTTGCTGTTTTTTAGACTCTCGCACTTTACCACTGCTAACCAGTGCTAAAGTGCATATGCTCTCTCCCTTTAAACATGGTAACATTGGATTATACCCAAATGGAGTATTTAATTTACTTATAAGTCCCTGGTAGAGTGCACAATATGTGCCCAGGCCCTGTAGATTAAATACTACTAGTGAGCCTGCAGCACTGATTGTGCCACCCACTTAAGTAGCCCCTTAACCTTGTCTCAGGCCTGTCATTGCAAGGCCTGTGTGTTCAGTTTCACTGCCAATTTGACTTGGCATTTAAAAGTACTTGCCAAGCATAAAACTCCACTTTTTCTACATATAAGACACCCCTATGGTTTGCCCTAGATAACCCATAGGGCAGGGTACTATGTAGGCAAAAGGCAGGACATGTACCTATGTAGTTTACATGTCCTGGTAGTGCAAAACTCCTAAATTTGTTTTTACACTGCTGTGAGGCCTGTTCCCTTCATAGGCTAACATTGGGGCTGCTCTCATACATTGTTTCAGTGGTAGCTGCTGATCTGAAAGGAGGAGGAAGGTCATATTTAGTATGGCCAGAATGGTGATATAAAATCCTGCTGACTGGTGAAGTTCGATTTAATATTACTATTTTAGAAATGCCACTTTTAGAAAGTGAGCATTTCTCTGCTCTTAAATATTTCTGTGCCTTACAATCCACGTCTGGCTGGGTTTAGTTGACAGCTCCTTGTGCATTCACTCATACACACCCCAAACACAGGATACTCAGCCTCACTTCCATACATTTACATTTTGAATGGGTCTTCCTGGGCTGGGAGAGTGGAGGGCCTGCTCTCACACAAAGGACCGCCACACCCCCTACTGGGGCCCTGGCATACAGGAATGAACTGAAAAGGGGCCCTGGTGCACTTCTAAGCCACTCTTTGAAGTCTCCCCCACTCCAAAGGCACCTTTGGGTATATAGACAGGGCCTATGTCCCTTCCAACTCAGACTCTTCCTGGAGAAGAAACTTGTAACCAGAACCTGCATCCTGCCAAGAAAAACTGTCTGGCTGCCCAAAGGACTCACCTGACTGCTTTCTGTGAAGGACTACTGCCTTGCTGTTGCCCTGCTTCCATGCTGCTCTCTGGCTGAGGTGAAGAAGTGCTCTCCAAGGGCTTGGATAGAGCTTTCCTCCGGTTCCCTGAAGTATCAGGACCAAAAAGACTTTGGTGGTCATTACAACCCTGGCGGACGGTGTTAAAGCAGCGGTAAGACCGCCAACAGGCTGGCGGTACAAATTTTGGAATTACGACTGTGGCGGAAACCGCCAAAAAAGACAGCCACTTTAACACTCCGACCGCCATGGCAGTACAAACAAACAGCTCGGCGGTCAGCGCCAACAGACAGGCGGAGGACAATGTACCACCCAAATTATTATGACAGGCGAATCCGCCACCTTTTCCAGGGCGGATTCACCACGGATAAAAACACGGCGGAAACAGGAATTTCAAAGGAAAAACGCTCTACACACTCCACGAGGAAGGAGGACACCATGGACCCGGAACTCCAAATCCTCCCTGCGATAGTCTTCCTGCTCCTGTACCAGGAGCACCAACGCCGGCAACAAAGACCGCGGTGAGTACTGCACCTACGACACAGGGGAGGGGGGAGGGAAAAAACAGGGACACACACACGCAACACCCCCACCCCCACCCTCACCCACTACAACACACACGCTAATGCATATCTATACATTATAGTTACACCCCCCAACCCCTCCGGAAGAATGCAAAGACAAAAGGAAATGAGGGTAACCATTGTAATATATCAAAATTCAGTAAGCAAAAATATACATATATACACTATTAACAAAATATACACCAAGATTAGTAGTCCAGGTATTGCACCATTCATAGTCCGTAGACCGCTGGGCCCAAAATGCATGGGCGAGGCCCACACACGATACTAGATCAAAACAGAGAGAACACTGCAGGGGCATCAGATAGAAATACAACAGGCAGCTCAGGGGGAAGGGAAGGGGGGGCACCTCAGCCAGATGAGTGCACGACACCAGATCCACGAGGGGCCTCCATGCCCATTGATGTATCCTGGGGAGTGCAAAGCCACAGTCTCTCAAGTCTCTACAGTGGGTGGTTTGCCCACTGCTGCAGCATCCTGGGGAGTGCAAAGCCACAGTCTCTCAAGTCTCTACAGTGGGTGGTTTGCCCACTGCTGCATCCTGGGGAGTGCAAAGCCACAGTCTCTCAAGTCTCTACAGTGGGTGGTTTGCCCACTGCTGCATCCTGGGGAGTGCAAGGCCACAGTCTCTCAAGTCTCTACAGTGGGTGGGTTGCCCACTGCTGCATCCTGGGGAGTGCAAAATCACAGTCTCTCAAGTCTCCCAAGTGGGTGGGTTGCCCACTGCTGCATCCTGGGGAGTGCAAAGCCACAGTCTCTCAAGTCTCTACAGTGGGTGGTTTGCCCACTGCTGCATCATGTGGAGTGCAAAACCACAGTCTCTCAAGTCTCACAAGTGGGTGGGTTGCCCACTGCTGCTTCCCGGGGAGCGCAAAGCCACAGTCTCTCAAGTCTCTACAGTGGGTGGTTTGCCCACTGCTGCATCCTGGGAAGTGCAAAGCCACAGTCTTTCAAGTCTCTACAGTGGGGGGTTTGCCCACTGCTGCATCCTGGGGAGTGCAAAGCCACAGTCTCTCAAGTGGATAACATTCTCCACTGGTTTCTGGGGGGGGCTTTGTGCCCAGAGTGCTTTATCCTGCCAAGGATAGACGTAGTGGATGTGTTTCACCACTGGTTCTGGAGGGGGACTGGTGCCCAGAGTGCTTCATCCTCGGAAGGACTGAGGTAGTGGATGTGTTTCTCCACTGGTTCTGGAGGGGGACTGGTGCCCAGAGTGCTTCATCCTGCCAAGGACTGAGGTAGTGGATGTGTTTCTCCACTGGTTCTGGAGGGGGACTGGTGCCCAGAGTGCTTCGTCTTGCCAAGGACTGAGGTATTGGATGTGTTTCTCCACTGGTTCTGGAGGGGGACTGCTGCCCAGAGTGCTTCATCCTGCCAAGGACAGACTTAGTGGATGTGTTTATCCACTGGTTCTGGAGGGGGACTGGTGACCAGAGTGCTTCATCCTGGGAAAGACTTAGGTAGTGGATGTGTATCTCCACTGGTTCTGGAGGGGGACTGGTGCCCAGAGTGCTTCATCCTTGGAAGGACAGACGTAGTGGATGCATGTCTCCACTGGTTCTGGAGGGGGACTGGTGCCCAGAGTGCATCATCCTGGCAAGGACTGAGGTAGTGGATGTGTTTCTCCACTGGTTCTGGAGGGGGACTGGTGCCCAGAGTGCTTCATCCTGCCAAGGACTGAGGTAGTGGATGTGTATCTCCACTGGTTCTGGAGGGGGACTGGTGCCCAAAGTGCTTCATCCTGGGAAGGACAGACGTAGTGGATGCATGTCTCCACTGGTTCTGGAGGGGGACTGGTGCCCAGAGTGCATCACTCACCCCATGACGGTCCCTGTTGCGTCACTGCCCCTGCCGCTCATGGGCTAGCGGTTCTTGAGTTGGCGGTCTTTGCCCTGTTCAGCGGTGCCTGAGTTTGCAGTTTCTGACCTGTTTAGCGGTGCTTGCCCTGTTCAGCGGTGCTTGAGTTGGCGGTCCTTGCCCTGTTCAGCGGTGCTTGAGTTGGCGGTTCTTGCCCTGTTCAGCGGTGCTTGTCCTGTTCAGCGGTGCTTGAGTTGGCGGTCCTTGCCCTGTTCAGCGGTGCTTGAGTTGGCGGTCCTTGCCCTGTTCAGCGGTGCTTGAGTTGGTGGTCCTTGCCCTGTTCAGCTGTGCTTGCCCTGTTCAGCGGTGCTTGAGTTGGCGGTCCTTGCCCTGTTCAGCAGTGCTTGCCCTGTTCAGCGGTGCTTGAGTTGGCGTCCTTGTCCTGTTCAGCGGTGCTTGAGTTGGCGGTCCTTGCCCTGTTCAGCGGTGTTTGAGTTGGCGGTTCTTGCCCTGTTCAGCGGTGCTTGAGTTGGCGGTCCTTGCCCTGTTCAGCGGTGCTTGAGTTGGCGGTCCTTGCCCTGTTCAGCGGTGCTCGCCCTGTTCAGCGGTGCTTGAGTTGGCGGTCCTTGCCCTGTTCAGCGGTGCTTGAGTTGGCGGTCCTTGCCCTGTTCAGTGGTGCTTGCCCTGTTCAGCGGTGCTTTAGTTGGCGGTCCTTCATTGCCCAGCTGGGATGGGCCTGGCGGTCCTTCATTGGTCAGCAGGGCTGGGCCTGGCGGTCCTTCATTGGTCAGCTGGGCTGTGGCTGGCGGGGCCCTTCTGGGTAGCTGGGCTGTGGCTGGCGGGGCCCTCCTGGGCAGCTGGGCTGTGGCTGGCGGGGCCTTCTTGGGCAGCTGGGCTGTGGCTGGCGGTGGCCTCCTGGGCAGTGACGGTGGGGCTGGTGGTGGCCTCCTGGGCAGCGACGATGGGGCGGCGGAGGCCTCCTGGGCAGCGACGATGGAGCTGCCGGGGACCTACTGGGCAGCGACAATGGGGCTGGTGGGGCCCTACTGGCCAGTGGGGATGATGGCGGTCTTCTCCGCCGTGCTGCTCCTCCCAGACTTGGCGAGTTTCTTCTGGCCCTTCCCCACCTTGGGAGGAGTCACAGCTGAGTCCACACTCCCACAGGGACCCCTGGGAGCGGCTTGGGTGGCTGGAGTCTTCCCCCTCGGCACTAGACAACTTCCGGTGCTTCACCGGGGGGGGGGGACTGGCTGTGCTGTAGCTCCGATCCACACTGGGTGTCCTGGTGGCCGGTGCACTCCACATACCTGTGACAACAGGCACCACTGGTCCCGGAGTTGTTGTGGCTGAGGTGCTAGTTCGGGACCTATGAGTTGGATGGGGCGGTGGTGGGAAATAGGTTAAGGGTGGACAGGAAAATATGTTTGGAAACACTGGGACGGGTAGCTGGAGGGGGTTTGGGAGTGGAGCAAGAGGTGGTGGTTGTAGGAGGTGTACGTTTTGTGGCTTTGGGTGCAGGTGCATGCTCTGGAGGCTGTTGTGAGGTGGATGTATGTTGGGTGGGTGTGTGCCTGCGTTCGTGTATCTTCGGAGGAGGCATCACAGACACACTGGGAGAGGACACAGGGGACGTGTGAATGGTAGTGGGGGTGGTGACTGCACGTGAGCGGGTTGTGGTGGTGGGTGTGCTGGTGCAGGACATAGTGGCTGTAGAGGTAGTGCATGAAGGTGTGAGTGTAGACGAGACTGGGAGGGAGGAGGGAGACGACGAGGAGGGGGACCCAGTGGAGGCAGTGGATGTTGATGTGTCTGTATGTGTGTGATGCTTGCGTGAGTGCCTGTGGGATGTGGGATGCTTATGTTTGCCTGAGCTTCCCTTGTGTGGTGAGGTGTGTGCAGGCTGGTCTGATGGTGAGCTTGGGATAGGCAGAGGCACAGGGGAATGGGTCTGGGTGGAGGAAGTTGGAGGGGGGAGGCTAGACACAGGGACAATGGCTGCCATCAGTGCTGAGGCCGGAGTTTGAAAGGATCGGTGAAGGGCCGCCTGACCAGAATGAATGCCCTCCAGGAATGCATTGGTTTGTTGCAACTGCCTTTCTACACCCTGGATGGCATTCAAAATGGTAGACTTCCCAACAGTGAGGGACCTGAGGAGGTCAATGGCCTCCTCACTGAGGGCAGCAGGGGTGACTGGGGCAGGGGCTGAGGTGCCTGGGGCGAAGGTGATGCCCACCCTCCTGGGTGAGCGGGCACTGGGCGAAGGCTGAGGGGCTGCTGGGAGGGCGGTGCTGGTAGGGGGGGTGGCGGCTGTACCTGTAGAAGTGGGGGACACAGATGTTGCCGCCACCACAAGGGAGCTCCCATCGGAGGACGAGTCCGTGTCGCTGGTTTCAGCTCCTGTCCCCACCGTGGCGCTCCCCTCACCCTCCATCCCACTGGTGTATTCTGAGTCCGTAGTCTGGCCCTCCATGGCCATGTGGGATGCAGCTCCCTCGTTCTCCGGTGCCACTGCTCCTCCGCCTGATGATGCTATTGCACACAAGAACAGGAAGAACGCAAAAAGGGGGGGGGGGAACAGAAGAAAGACATGTTGAGTGCATGGATTACCACTACCGTTGGTGGACAAGACAGACACAGAAGCCCCCTGCACTACGTCGCGCTGTTGGGCTCTACAGTGCAATTCCTGGGAAATGGCCTACAAGGCTATGGACGACATATGCACACATAGATGACACAGGTGCATGAATAGCTGTACTTGGCACTCTACAGAGGTGGGGTGGGGGGCCACAGGGCCATGCCTTACGGAGGGGCCTAGCCTACGGAACTCGCCCTGGCCTAGGGAAACCCACAGCCCTCCTCCCCCACCCAGACCCCTCCTCTGAGTGCAAAGTCAGCTGAATGAGATTGTACTCACCCCCTTGTGTCTGCTGTGATGCCCTCAAGCACCACCCAACTCCGGGTAGGCCACCGCCAGGATCCTGAACATCAGGGGGGTCATGGTTCGACGGGCACCCCTCCCACGTTGGGAGGCCATCCCCAGCTGAGCCTCCGCCGTCTTCTTGCTCCAGCGGCGAATGTCCTCCCATCTTTTCCGGTAGTGGGTGCTCCGTCTGTGGTGGACCCCCAGGGTCCGGACGTCCTTGGCGATGGCACGCCAAATATCCTTCTTCTGGTGGGCGCTGACCTACATGAAATGTACAGGGGAAGAAGAGAAGTCATTACCAACTGCGCCGTCAAAGTGAGTGCCCCCATCCCTACTCTTGCCATGTGGCACATGCACCCACCGTCTTTCATGCACGCAGAACTCTGCCCCCTTCCTTCTTACAACCAGCCCTCTCCACACAGGCATAGCCCATACAACATGCTCCCTGTGTACTTACCTGTTGGTCTGGAGGACCGTAGATTAGCGTGTACTGGGGGAGGACCCCATCAACGAGCTTCTCCAACTCCTCCGATGTGAAGGCAGGGGCCCTTTCCCCAGACGCACGAGCCATTGTCTCTTCCGGACCGAGGTCACAGCAGCACTTGCAGTGTAGGTCCTCTCCTGTCGAAGATCAGGTATCGAGTGAATCAACAGATAGAAAATGGCGGGCGCGGCCGTGGCGGTCACGTCCACGGCGGTGCGTACCATCACCACCGGTGTACATCGTCATTGGCTCCTTGGACCCATTAACCAATGCAGCATTGCGCTGCGGTCTTCGACCGCCTACCGCGACGGTGTACAACGCCAGCGCAGTTACCTCACATCCCATTGTCCCACTTTACAGGTCAGGCAGCCGCCATTTCAGGGGCCCACATGGCCTAATTACCAACTGTGTCACACATACCTAGGCCTAGTCTCAACACACATACAGGCCAGATTTTGTGTATGAATTGTGTTCTGTGTGGACTGTGGGTACAGACCTCTGAGTTGTTTGACTCTGTGCTCGCTGTTGTCCTTCATAGGCACCGTCCGCTGGGACATGTGAGGAGATGGCGGAATCCTCCTGTGTTCCGACTGCTGGTGGACCTGTCGACAATGGAGGAAAGAAATTTGATAATCACCTACAGGTTTGACCGTGCCACAATCCAGGAACTGTGTACACAGTTGGAGACTGACCTGATGTCAGCAATCCACCATCCCACAGGAATCCCCCCTCAAGTGCAGGTGCTATCAGTGCTCCATTTCCTTGCTAGTGGGTCTTTTTAAACAACTGTGGCCATGGCATCAGGGATGTCCCAGCCTATGTTTTCAAACGTATTGTCCAGAGTGTTGTCTGCCCTGCTGAAACACATGCGGAGCTACATCGTTTTCCCTCAGGTGGAGGATTTGCCTACAGTGAAAGGTGACTTTTATGCCCTTGGACATATCCCCAACATCATAGGTGCCATTAATGGGACCCATGTGGCTTTGGTTCCCCCCCAACAGGAGTGAACAGGTGTACAGGAACCGGAAGAGTTATCAGTCCATGAATGTACAGATGGTATGTTTGGCAGACCAGTACATCTTCCATGTGAATGCCATGCTCCCTGGCTCAGTGCATGACGCCTACATCATGCGGAATAGCAGCATGCCTTATGTGATGGGTCAACTCCAGAGGCACTGTGTGTGGCTATTAGGTGAGTCTGGTTACCCCAACCTGTCATGGCTACTGGCCCCAGTGAGGAATCCCAGGATAAGGGCAGAGGAATGCTACAATGAGGCCCATGGTCAAACTAGGAGGGTGATCGAGCGGACCTTCAGCCTCCTGAAAGCCAGGTTCAGGTGCCTCCATATGACAGGTGGATCCCTATTCTACTCACCAAAGAAGGTGTGCCAGATCATCGTGGCCTGCTGTATGCTTCACAGCTTGGCTTTGCGATGACAGGTGCCTTTTCTGCAGGAGGATGGTCCAGATGGCGGTGTTGTGGCAGCTGTGGATCCTGGGGACAGTGATGAGGAGGAAGCAGAGGAAGAAGACATGCAGAACAGGGACTCAGTCATCCAGCAATATTTCCAGTGAAACACAGGTGAGAATACATTCCTGCCTACTACATGTACTTTTACACTTTTACCTCTATCCTGTCTGTCGATTTTACCCAGTGTATGGTCACTGAGTTGTCACTTTCCCTTACGGTTTCACAGGTGTGGGTCCCAATGTGTGTCATCTGCTTAGAATCCTCATGGACTAGAGCTGTGTGACATAGGTACGCTGACATTGCTATTTCATGAACATTTTGTCACTGTAATTGCAAATACACTATTTCGAAATCACAGACAGACTCCAGATCTTTTGGTGCTTTAGGTGTGTTTATTTAACTACAAAATATTGGAGGGGGAAGTTAAATGGTGAGGGGTGATGGCGGAGGAGTGTCCATGGCAGAGTCCAGTCTATTAGTCTCACAGGTGCATTGCCTTCATGGGCATAGGAAGTGGACCTGGGGCAGTTTCAATATGGACAGTGTGACAAAGTGGGACAGTGGGATGACAATCAGAGTGGTCTCATTTCTTGGCGGGGTCTTGGCATCGTGCTCTGTCTTGTTCCTGGATCTCAGGGACCGTTTGCGGGGTGGTTCTCCATCTGCTGGGGGTGGGGTGCTGGTGTGGTGGTCCTTTGGCGGTGCCTCCTGTCCACTAGCGCCGGCGGAGGTGGTGGGCAGTTCATCGTCCATGCTAGGAGTGTCCCTCCTGGTGTTGAGTACTTCCTTCAGCACCCCTACGATGGTGCCCAGGGCAGAGCTGATGGTTCTGAGTTCCTCCCTGAACCCCAAATACTGTTCCTGCTGCAGGCGCCAGGTCTCCTGAAACTTGGCCAGTACCGTTGACATCGTCTCCTGGGAGTGGTGGTATGCTCCCATGATGGAGGAGAGGGCCTCGTGGAGAGTGGGTTCCCTTGGCCTGTCCACCCCTGTCGCACAGCAGCCCTCCCAGTTCCTCTGTGTTCCTGGGCCTCCTTCCCCTGGACCGTGTACCCACTGCCCCCAGGTCCCCGTTGTTGTTGGGGTGGTGGGTTATCCTGCGTTCCCTGTAGTGGTGGACACACAGCTGATTGACATGTCCTGGGGACGGAGGTATGGGCCCTCTGGGTGGGTGCTGTGCTGGTGTTTCCAGAGGGGGCAGGTCTGTGGTGGCCTGTGCCTGTGTGAGTGGAACCGACTGTCCCGAGGCCCCCGATGGTCCGGGCTGGTCATCTAGTTCCCGGGTGCCTTGGATGAGATCACCTCGTCCTACACCCGGGAATTAGGGGGAGCGCTAGCGCTCCCCCCATGTGCACCCCATCCGCCCCCCCCAAGGCAGGGATGGAAGGGGAAGCCCTTCCCCTTCCACCCCCGACCCCCCCGGCAATCTGATGACTTCAGCGCGCGCACGGCGCGCCAACGTCATCAGGTATTGCTGGGACGCGCTGGAAGAGATTTGCTTCCAGTGCGTCGAGGGAAGAGGACTTCCTTTCGGTAAGTCCTTCCCTTTTTAGGGGTTTGGGGGGGGAAACAAACCCTTTCCTTTCCCCCTGTGCCTCTTTTCACTGGATTCCTGCTCCACGAGACACCAGGGATTTGTTATTTTATTAGTTTTTGGGAGTGACCCCATGGGCAAGGGTCGCTTCCCTGGGGGTCTATTTTATTTTGTATTTGCTCCCCCCCCCCGGGGGCAGAGCGGGCAAATTTTCAGCCGATCTGCCCCCAGGGGTGGGGGGGGGCGAAATCCACTAGACACAAGGGATTTGGTTTTGTAAGTTTATTTTGGGGGCGACCCCTTGGCCAAGGGTCGCTCCCCTGGGGGGCTAGTTTAATTAGTATTTCGCCCCCCCGGGCAGATCGCCGATTTTTTGGCTGATCTGCCCCCGGGGGGCCGAAATCCACTAGACACGGGGATTTAGTTTTATAAGTTTATTTTGGGGGTGACCCCTTGGGCAAGGGTCGCTCCCCTGGGGGGCTATTTTTTTTCTGTTTCGGCCCCCCCAAGGGCAGATCAGCCATGTTTTTGGACGATCTGGCCCCCGGGGGGTCGAAACACACTAGGCGCCAGGGATTGTGTGGTGTGTGTGTGGTGTGGTGTGTGTTTGGGGGCACCCCTTGGGCAAGGGTGGCCCCCCCCAAAGTGGGGAAATTTCGTATTGGCCATCTCTGCCCCCTTTGGGGGCAGATGGGCCTATTTTTGTAGGCCCATCTGCCCCCAAGGAGGGCAGAAACCACCAATACGCCAGGGATTTTTTTTTTCCCCCTTTTTTTGTTTTGTGCTGGGGGTGCCCCCTTTGGGAAGGGTCGCCCCCTACAGGGGGCACAGAGCTGTTGCCCATTTCTGCCCCCCTTGGGGGCGGATCAGCCAATTTATGTTACGCCCATCTGCCCCCAAGGGGGGCAGAATCCACTTAGGCACCAGGGACAATTTCTAAGTTCTTGGTGGTGGGGTGTTTGTCAACTGGCGAAGTATTTGTATTTGTGATTATAACAGTTTATTTCTTCTTTTTGTTCTAGTTCAAAGCTTTTGCTTCCTTTGCTGTGGATCCTTGCGGTTTTGGCAGTAGTTGTCCTGCGGTTTGCATATTTGCATGTTTTAGGTAAGTAAAAGCAATTTACTCCAAAGGAGTATTGTTGACATGCATGAATGACATGTTTGTAGGTGGTGTACTAAATGCAGTATTGTGTGTGAAATTGTCCTTAGATTTGAGCACAATGATATTTGTGTTGTCATATGTCTAATTTGCTTTTTTCTTTTTTCTTTTTAGTGGGATATTATTGGTGATTGCTGTGTCTGTGCAGATTAGTTGCTGTGAGTAGCTTTTTCAGGCAAGTGAGTGGTATGGTTTTTTAGTACATAACTCTTTGTGATAAAGCTACACTTTGTTTATTACTTATTTTAGTGTTAGTTGTTGTTGGCAATCCATTTGTTGCTAGTGAGGATCATGGCTAGCCGCAGAGTGACCGCTCAGCAAGTTGTTGGCATGCTCTTTCAGTCGTCTTCAGACCATGATTACGACACTGACTCTGCATCTGAGGCAGAGGAGGAAGTGAGAGATTCTGGCAGGGATGTTTCTGTCCAAGAGTATTCTTCTGATGAGGAAGCTACTCTCAGTGCAGATGAAGGGCCTGTTGTAGAGGAGGACATTGATTTGCCAAGAGTGCAGCAGCCTGGGACTGAAGGGTTTCCCATTAGAAGACCTGACACCTGGATTGCCCCAAACATGGAGCAGCCACAGTTACCTGCATTTACTGGTCTCTCAGGGTGTAGAGTCAATACGGAAAACTTTTTGCCTGTCCATTCCTTTCACTTGTTTATGGACGATGTATTTTTGGAAGAGATTGTGGAGCAGACTAATTTGTATGCAGAGCAATATTTGAGGGACAACGCTGCCAGACTTAAGCCTCAGTCTAGAGCTACTCAGTGGGTTCCCACATATCTGGAAGAGATAAAAAAGTTTTTAGGTTTGACTTTTTTGATGGTGTTGATCAGGAAGCCGTCACTGGCTTCTTATTGGTCTACTAGTCCCTTGATGGCAACGGCTATATTTCCTGCAACTATGACACGTAATCGTTATTTGCTTCTTCTTCGTATGCTGCATTTTGTAGACAATGCTTTAGCCTTGCAACGAGATCACCCTGATTGTGACCGTCTTTTTAAGATTAGGCCTGTCCTTGATCATTTTGTAGATTGTTTTTCAGAGGTCTATGTTCCAGGCAAAGAGATAAGTGTGGACGAGTCTTTGGTCCTTTTCAAGGGGCGTTCAGTTTTTAAGCAGGGATTAAATTGTATATACTGTCAGAAAGCAGTACAGGATATGTGTATAATTTCCGGGTCTACACTGGTAGGGATTCCAGTATTGACCCTCCTGGTTGTCCGGCCACTTTTGGAGTTAGCGAACAAATTGTGTGGGAACTTGGTAGACGACTGTTTAACAAAGGTCACCATTTGTACGTAGATCATTTCTACACTGGAGTGCAGTTGTTCAAGGAGTTGTTTAGAGTGGACACTGTTGCATGTGGCACAATCCGTTCTAACTGGAAAGGCTATCCAAGGGAGCTTGTCTGTAAAAAACTTGAGAGGGGACAGTGCAGTGCCTTGCGGAATAATGAGCTGCTAGCTCTGCAATTTTCAAACAGGAGAGATGTGTACATGCTGTCTACCATCCATGATGAGAGTACTTCCCCTGTGACTGTTTGGGGTCAGGTTGCGGAAGTGCGCAAACCTGCGTGTATTTTGGGCTACAATAGGCACATGGGTGGTGTTGATAGAGTAGATCAGAGGTTGGAACCTTACACTGCTCTTCGTAAGTCTTACGTGTGGTATAAAAAGTTGGCCCTACATTTATTTCATTTGGCAACTTTTCAGGCTTTTATTGTGTTCAGGGATTGTTCACCTGAGTCAAGGATGACATTTGTTAAATTTCAGGAGTCAGTGATAGAAAGCCTTATTGTGGTGGAACAGGCAAGAGTTCCTAGAGTAGAAGTGGTGGAGGATGTAGCAAGATTGAAAGATCAGCACTTTCCAGATCACATTCCTCCCACTCCCAAAAAAGACTTGCCCACAAAGAAATGTAGAGTATGTGCCCGAATGCCCTTCAAAGCCTAGGCTGTGTGTGCCCAGGTGTTTTAGAAGTTACCACACAAGGAAAAACTTTTGGGAAATACCGTGAGCGTAAACTGCCTGTTATATATTTTCATATGTTGAGTTTCACGGTTGGCATCACTGTCATGTATTTAGTTAGAGCTTTTGTGTTTGTAGTTTTATACTTATTTTATAATTAGTTAGTGGTTTCTTTGTTGTTTATAAACAAAACAAAAGTGATGGCGGTGTGCGTGGGGTGGCTCTTGGCTGGCAGTGTGAGTGGGGTGGCGCTTGACTGGCGGTGTGGGTGGGGTGGCGCTTGGCTGGCGGTGTGGGTGGGGTGGCGCTTGGCTGGCTGTGTGCTTTGGGTGGCGCTTGGCTGGCGGTGTGCTTGGGTTGGCGCTTGGCTGGAGGTATGAGTGGGGTGGCGCTTGGCTGGCGGTGTGCTTGGGGTGGCGCTTGGTTGGCGGTGTGCTTGGGGTGGCGCTTGCCTAGCGGTGCCAGCCAAACGCCAGTCCACACACTCATCAGCTGGTGTGATTGCTGTATCAGGCATGTGGGCGTATGAAAGTGATGGGCCCTTGACTGGCTCTGTCTGTCGATGCGAGTGTTGTAATGTGCTGGGCCCGTGGCTGGCGGCGTGAATGGTCTTGTGCATGTCATGTATGAAAGGTGTGTGAATGGACTGTAAAGCGGTTGGTGCCTTGCCGTGGCTTTACAGCTCACGAGCTCTGAGTCATTGGTTCCGTTTTTTGGCCTTTCAGCTATTACCAGTGCATTTGACTTTTGTGTAATCTCTTGTTAATAAAATTTGATCTACTGAACCATCAATCACCCTTGTGCCAAATCCAACCAGTATGTGTGGTACAAATGGCAAAACCTGCTCTGCTGTAATCAGCGTCGCAGCACACTTGAGACACGCTAGGTGTCTCAGGTGGGACCCCGATGATGAAGCATGCCACTAACTTGGTTGGTGGGTGAGGGGTCTTTTTCACATAACCTAAGTGCGTTTCTTTTCACAATTTTAGTGTTTGGCACATCACAGACGTATGTGGACACATCAAAATGATATATTACAAAACTACCTGTGTTTGGGGGGGGGGAGGGGCCACCTATGTTTTTGGTCCTGGGTGCGGCATTCATCTAGGGAAACCTACCAAACCCAGACATTTTTTAAAACTAGGCACCCCAAGTAGTCCAGGGAGATGTGGCTTGCGTGGATCCCCCAACATTTTCGTACCTAGACTCCTCTGCAAACCTCAAAATGTGCTTAAAAAAGCATATTTTCCTGACTTTCGTTTGTACGATCACCGCTCCAGCACAAAATTCCTACTCCCCAGCATTCCCCTCAGTCTTCCAAGTAAAATGACACCTCACTTATGTGGGTCCCCAAAGCAGAGTCAGCCTAAAGATGTATAAAAGAAGAATATGTCCTTATCAACTTGCTGTGCTATCCGCTCTATCTCTACAAGTTTTTGGCCTTTTTCTGTTGCAGGCACCTGGCCCACCCACACAAGTGAGGTATCATTTTTATTGGGAGACTTGGGGGAACGCTGGGTGGAAGGACATTTGTGGCTCCTCTCAGATTCCACAACTTTCTGTCACCGAAATGTGAGGAAAACATGTTTTTTTAGCCAAATTTTGAGGTTTGCAAAGGATTCTGGGTAACAGAACCTGGTCAGAGCACCACAAGTCACCCCATCTTGGATTCCCCTAGGTCTCTAGTTTTCAAAAATGCACAGGTTTGGTAGGTTTCCCTAGGTGCCGGCTGAGCTAGAGGCCAAAATCTACAGGTAGGCACTTTGCAAAAAACACCTCTGTTTTCTGTCAAAAATTGTGATGTGTCCATGTTGCGTTTTGGGGCATTTCCTGTCGCGGGCGCTAGGCCTACCGACACAAGTGAGGTATCATTTTTATCGGGAGACTTGAGGGAACGCTGGGTGGAAGGAAATTTGAGGCTCCTCTCAGATTCCAGAACTTTCTGTCACCGAAATGTGAGGAAAACTTGTTTTTTTAGCCAAATTTTGAGGTTTCCAAAGGATTCTGGGTAACAGAACCTGGTCAGAGCCCCACAAGTCACCCCATCTTGGATTCCCCTAGGTCTCTAGTTTTCAGAAATGCAAAGGTTTGGTAGGTTTCCCTATGTGCCGGCTGAGCTAGAGGCCAAAATCTACAGGTAGGCACTTTGCAAAAAACACCTCTGTTTTCTGTCAAAAATTGTGATGTGTCCACGTTGTGTTTTGGGGCATTTCCTGTCGCGGGCGCTAGGTCTACCCACACAAGTGAGGTATCATTTTTATCGGGAGACTTGGGGGAACATAGAATAGCAAAACAAGTGTTTTTGCCCCTTGTCTTTCTCTACATTTTTTCCTTCCAAATATAAGAGAGTGTGTAAAAAAGACGTCTATTTGAGAAATGCCCTGTAATTCACATGCTAGTATGGTCACCCCGGAATTCAGAGATGTGCAAATAACCACTGCTCCTCAACACCTTATCTTGTGCCCATTTTGGAAGTACAAAGGTTTTCTTTTCACTCTTTATTTCAGCAAATTAATTGCTGTATACACAGTATAGAATGAAAACGCACTGCAGGGTGCAGCTCATTTATTGGCTCTGGGTACCTAGGGTTCTTGATGAACCTACAAGCCCTATATATCCCCGCAACCAGAAGAGTCCAGCAGACGTAAATCTGACATTGCAGGAAAAAGTTAGAGAAAAATTGCTGTTTTTTTCACCTTAATTTCAATATTTTTCTTTTTCAGTTGTTATTTTCTATAGGAAACCCTTGTAGAATCTACTCAAATGACCCCTTGCTAAATTAGGAATTTTGTCTACTTTTCAGAAATGTTTAGGTTTCTGGGATCCAGCATTGGTTTCACGCCCATTTCTGTCACTGGCTGGAAGGAGGCTGAAAGCACAAAAAATCGTAAAAATGGGGTATGTCCCAGTAAAATGCCAAATTTGTGTTGAAAAATTGGGTTTTCTGATTCAAGTCTGCCTGTTCCTGAAAGCTGGGAAGCTGGCGATTTTAGCACCGCAAACCCTTTGTTGATGCCATTTTCAGGGGAAAAAACAACAAACCTTCTTCTGCAGCCACTTTTTCCCATTTTTTTGAAAAAAACAACATTTTCACTGTATTTTGGCTAATTTCTTGGCCTCCTTCAGGGGAACCCACAAAGTCTGGGTACCTCTAGAATGCATAGGATGTTGGAAAAAAAGGACGCAAATTTGGCTTGGCTAGCTTATGTGGACAAAAAGTTATGAGGGCCTAAGTGCAAACTGCCCCAAATAGCCCAAAAAAGCCCTGGCACAGGAGGGGGAAAAGGCCTGGCAGCGTAGCGGTTAAAGAGGAAATTACCAACGTCAACGCCAGTCTTCTGCATTGTTGTTAAGATTACCATTGGAAAAATACCCCAAGAAAGAGAGTTTATTCCAGAAACATTTTTAGATTTTTGGTGTGTTCTTTTGAGCTCCGGAGCTTGGTAAATAACACTTTAGGATGTCCAACACAATTTCAGCGGTTAGGTACACCTCTTCTTGGTACCCTCAGAGTGAACACTGTGGTGGATCACACGAGGATAGTACCCTTTTATTACCTAGAAAACAAGTTGTAGCCAAGCAGAATATCTCCCAGTGCAGACGCCTGCACACGGGTTGTAGATGTGCTGTAGAAATACATAATCCTCACTTCATTAAAAAATATTGAACATGAAGTCTATGGATTTAGACAGGTTAAGACTACTCAGGACTATTTATAATGGTTCATTGTGGACTTCCTTGATCTTAAATCTGGGCAACAAGATCACCAACTTGAAATGTCATATTAGCTATTGGTCGGGCAGAAAATGTTATCAATTCCAATCCCTCGTTTTTTTTTTAATAAGTGTAAGAATTTAGGATTGTGGTGTACTAACACTTGTTCACAAAACAGTATGTGGAAATTGCACACCAATTGGGTTGCGAAAAATCACGCAATTTGTGGAAGGACATTAGGCCAAAAGTTCACATTACAAATTGCCCATTAGCCGGATGTTACAAAAACTCCTGCCAACGCATAATAATTAGGCAGGCAGCTATTTGCGACTCACTGAAAATGTCTATAAATGCTATGAATCCAAGAGAGTGCAGATGTCTATCCTTGTGTTCAAATTCCCGAATAGAAACATTTTCATTTATTTTTTTAAGCAGCCATATTCCTTAAACGGCCAAGGCTTGCATTTGGGAAAGCTTCGGAGAGGGCATGCAGTGTCCCCCTGGAGCGCTGACTTTTCCCGTCAAACCACCTGCCATGATTGACTGATGGGATACTGTTCAAGAGTGCGAAAGGGTCAGCTTCACCTATTCAATCAAATACCACTCCAACTCTCGTATGTGGGGGTCACGATCTACTTATGGATATCTCTGTGGCTCACAATTAGGAGAGAAAGTCCCATACACACCCTCTCCCAGTAGCTATTCCCAGGGAGTCGCAGAACCCTTGCCAGTCGGAAACCAAAAGTGTTTAAGTCATGATACAAGGGTTTGTAATTGGGTTGTCAAACCTTTGACTTTGAAAATCACAGTTTGAGACTACAAAACAACACTACACATCTAGACATAGATATATTAATTCATCAAGTTTAAATTTTGTGCAGTATGTCACTCATTTCAAATTGAGGTATCATCATTTTTATCATTATCATCTTCATCATTATCAGTGGTCTGTTATAGTTAGCTAATCCACAGGCCTCCACACACTCACAATATGTTAAGCGCCACCGCCCTTTATTGAGGAATTATTTTAAAGGCAAAAAACATAAAGGACGTGCCAAATTCTGAAATCTATAACCGGCTTCTGAAATTTCACTTTATATTTGGACTGGCAGCAATCCTACCTCTAATGCGCGCTTCAGCGCGATATCGTCACAGTTTGCTATGAGTGGATTTGATAATCCTGCCATTGTACTAACATGCCATGCAAATTACCTAAGAAAGGCGCTTTGGTTAAGCACTTCTCTATTACCAAAGAATAATATGTCAATCGATGCAGCTCTTTTCTCAACGAGCGCCACTTATCTTGTTCCAGCGCTCCGGGAAGGTGACGTCTCTCTTTGCGACCTGGAGCTGGATAATTAATGCTAACTATGCAGTTTCTGTCCCTGCTCTCCAGGCCCCGTCTGCAAAGTGGATTTCTTTGCCACTCAATCCAAATGATGCGCGTATTAAACTGTCACGCACGCCAGCAGTTCTTGTTATCAAGCTCCTATAAGGAGACTAATCATTAGGCATTGAGCACATGTTGCCTTTGATTCCCTTGACACCTATTAACTACACATATATATGTATATATTGGTGTTTGGTGTTTCTCTGGAGCCGTTGCACGTGACCTTAATCAATGCACGCTTGTGATGAAGGTTAAAGTTGAAACAGAATATTTATCAAGGCTTTGTTTTTGCTGTATGAAATGTTTTTACAAGATATGGTTAGAAGTAACTAGGAGCATATTTCGCATTCTAAAGAGGTTTATGAATTACAGTTAAAAAATGAACCTGTTCGGCTGAAGAAGATGTTAAGGCAATTTTCATATCATGTTTTGATGAGATTTACCATTCTTTGAAAATTACTATATTTTGCATTGAAAGGTGGATCATTTTTCAATCCAGGCCCTGCTCAAGCTGACAATAGAATGTACACCCACTATAATCATCTCATTTTCTTTAGCACTAAATGAGTATTTTATGTTCTCAATTCCTTTAAATTTGCATTCCTCCATTTGAACCACAGGGTACACAGATACTTCTAAATTATGGAAATTGGAAAAAAAAAATTAAATGTGAGAAAAAATAACAGGATGTCAGGTTTTTCTACCAATATTATATTGTTGTGTATGTATTCAGGAGTGTACATTTTGAACTTCTTGGAAACAAATTACAACATTGTGATCACTGCTGATTTCACTCCACTATATATATTGCTGTAGAAAAAAAAGACAGCCATGTCGAAGTTTGGATTTCTTAACGATCCTGCATTTTGATTCATTAGGAATATGGCATTTTTTAGTGCAAACATATCATCAGCTATAATTTGTTCTGTATAATATTTGCTTGGTTGTTGGCTGCATCCACGTTCAATGGAAGAGAACTGGGCGGTATTGCAAACCACAGAAGGACTCAATATAGTATTTATGCCAGACACAATTTCTGCAGCTGACTCTATTTGAAATTCAAATTTGAATATGTAGCAAACCTGAAGTGACAGCTGTCAGACCATGTTACAATCATCGCTGATGTGCAACATCCAGCAGGTTTATTTATTATATTAGTTTTTGTACAGCACTTTCTCTATAAATAAGCTAACTTATATTCAGAAGTCCACCTCCCCTTTCTGTGAAAGGGATACCTTATGTGATGCAGCACATAAGATTATGACATGATAAAAGTACCAAATGTACTCACAATGTATGGTTTTCTAAGATTGTTAAATTGTCTTCTGATGGCTTTTGTAAGTAGGTGAAATAAAAATAATTGTGTTTCTAACGAAAATGTTTAGTAAATCGATGTAAAGACTTCAGGGCCTATTTACAAACTATACTGTGTAGTACATTTGTAGTACTACAATAGTACTACTAATGTACTACAAAATGTTGTTTACAGACCTACAAATGTAAATATCCACCTCCAACTCTTACGTCTTTTCTTTGTGGAGATCCTTACACATGCAAGCTTACTAGTTAGTAGTAAATGAGGGAGGGACCTGGGAAGTAGATGGAGAAAGGGGCATACTAAGTGGGTGTGTTTTAGGGATGAGTAAGGAGGGGTTAAGTAAGGGTCAGAGAGGGGTTTAGGGAGGAGAGTCTACCCACTCACAAAAGAGCGAGCCCATTACTATTTTCAAACTACACTTCCAAAATTACTACTGCTAAAAAGGGACCGAAAGCAGTAGTAAATGATTACGACTCAGAACTGAAGTACAGTTGCACGCATGGCCAGCCCTTGATACTGCAACTTTCTCCAATAGAATATAATGGAGGTAGTGACTTAAGATAAAATCCCACAGGAAACAGTGTTAAAATAAATTCAATAATTTAAAATAGTTAAAATCTAAATGATTACAATGTAATGTCAAAAAATAAAAAACTTATATTTATGTATAACATATTTGAACAGCTGTTTTTTAAAATTATTAATTAACTTTATAAAATTAAAATATATAATATAATTAAAATGTAATAAAAGTACGTGTAATTAGTTTTACACATTACTTTTAATTATTTTAATGCATAATATAAAAATATACTTTAGGTAGGAATTATTTGTTTATCTTAAGAAAAATACATTTTTATTTATTTTATGTACTTAAAATAATTAAATAGTTAATTCAAAATTAAGTTACTGGTGTTGCAACATTTTTAATTTTGTTCTACATAATAAATACATATAATGAATTTACATTAATACGTAATAATAAATGGAGGCTCAAGAACATAGAGAAAGAGTAATGTAGAACAGGTCATGCTAATTACACCACAGCACTTGACATCACTGCTGGTGTGTAGTAAACTGGAATGCACAACAAATTTCACCCTCAGTGTCTGTTGTATGTGTGCATCCAATTAATGAGGACTGGAACACTTGTGCATTTCACTAACGTTTAGAGTGTTCCTAGTTAAAAAACAAACTGAAATATTGACCCAATTAAATCTGATGGGGTTGTAATCAGCTTTGGTGGGATAGCAATGAGAGGGATACAGATTACTCTCTCATGTTAGCACTCTAGTTGTTCATTAGACCACTATGGAGACTGTGGTTGATTACTAGGTATTTAACTGACAGACTGCTGCTGGTGGCAAAAGCACATGCTTCACTTTGCATGTAAAAATGTTTTACTGAAATGATTGAGGAAGATATTTGAGAGCTCATAGAATATGTGTCCTCATTTTAGCTTCCGGTAGAACCAACCATAGTTTCGATATCAAAAGCAACTTTCTCATATTGTTAATTTTTAAGATAATGCTTTATTCTTTATGGCTTTGATTCCTTCAAGATGGCTCCAAGTGTGCCACAGATTTTGTTTTATAAACAGAGAATGTTAGCACTCTTGTGGTTCTTTATTACACCGTGGAAAGCTGCAGTTGATTACAAGGGAGTTAATTGACCTGCTGCTGCTGCAGATCAAAGCATATGTTTCAGTCTGCATGTCAGAATGTTTTACTGACATGATTGGGAAAGATATTTGAGAACTCATAGAAAATGTGTCCTCATTTTAGCTTTCAAGACTCGAACCATAATTTGTATGACAAAACAAACCCCTCATTTTGTTAATTTCTAATGGAAATGCTTTAGGTTTTTCAGCTTTGTTTTTATCAAAATGGGGGAAGCCTTTTTTGTGACCCCTTTTCTCAGCCCCCTCTTGACAGATTACCCCAAAACTTTCCAAAAAGGAGCTGAAGCGGATGACGTTTTTTGGATGGTTTTATGAAGATTCATCACACTGCACCAGAGTTATTAGCAAACCAAAAAAATTATCTATCAATGGAAACTCTGACCTAATAATATATATACAGAAATGGCCACCACTATGCAATATATATCTATATTGGAAATGCATATTTTCTTGCTGAGGAGGGGGGACTCAATTTCCCAGACTGCTCCAGGCCCCTCGAGGAGGCACTTGACCTTTACCAGCTGCAGGCACTCACAAGCGCTATATAACGCATTTCTCATCTCCGCAGAGCGGGACGCATGCAGGATGCACTTGGTCAAAGCCTGTGCCAAGGGCAGGCCCATCCACGCCTGTTGTAGACTGGAGGACACTGGAGGAGGCCCCTTGACTTCTCACAATTGGTTAGCCTTAACAACAGAAACTCAGTAGCACATCCAGAAGGCAATCAGAAGTAACTTAAACTTCAGTGCCTCACCTCTGTCTCTGCTAGAACGAGGGAGGTCTGACTGTCTTGCAGAGGTTTACGTGGAAGAAGTGTGTGTCTGGCTGTGGGGGTCCCCATCCTTTGTCACTTGCCTGAAAGAAGAGCTAAAACTGTGCAGGACATTTTAAGACTTGGTCCTTGAAGCACTGATAAAAACTACCCTCTTATTTATATTGACCGCGGTTGACTAGACCCCTGATACTTGTTGTGCTTCAGTATTGTTATATCTCTATTAAGTTAAGATCAAGTTTTAGCACTGTGACAGACGATAATGTAGCAATTGTGCATGAAGCTGTTTTACTAATGGTATTCTAAACATTGCTAGTCCCCCATCTTTTTTGAGTATTTTACACTTTGTTTTATGTAGCTGTCTCTTCTTAATTTTGAGTTTCATTTCAAAGTGGTCATTTTGTATTTGAGCAGAAGGCTTATAAGCTGTTATAGTTCCCTTAGGGGTGTCAGTCCAGCGATAATAAGCCAGCTGTTAAATCATTTTTTCTCTTCTTTTAATTATGAGGAAGCGATAGGTGGCTGATGCTGCCACTGTTCTTAATAATCCAAATAAATGTACTAGGAAAACAAAGGATACAAGCACCATTAATCAAATTAACAATTTGATAGAGGAGGTTGTAACAATTCTGAACCCATCCCCACCAACCCGGACTAGTGGTCCAGTGATGGGTACAAAATCAACACTACTGGACATTTTTGTGAAAAAACCTAACAGTGCGGACTAACACTGGTAGGTCACTTGCTAGTTCAATAGCTCCCCATAAAACAGACATAGTAGAGGACATTTCAGACTCCTGACCTGCATACCAATCCCCATTCCTTGAGCCAGTGGTGATCGCTCTAACAGATTTGTGCACTTGATTGAGGATATTGCAGAAGAACAACTAGAATCAGAGTGTAGGGGGAAGAGGCCAGAGTAAATATCCAGTCACACATTTCTACAAATAACTTGTATGAAATAGCACTTTCTATGTGCAATAAAATACTGTGTCTAAAAGATTTGGTGAAGTCCCTTCCATGTCAGTTTGGCATTGCAACGAATATGATTGTGCAAGTTACAAAAATGCAGGCTTGCACTGCTAATCTATTTTCATTTGTGCCCCCTCCCCCTCATCCTCTCTTCTTTATCAGTCATAGAAACCCCACTGGTATGTGGACAAAGTGGATCACTGGTGATCGAAAGGTCTTAGCAAGTTGCCCACTTGTCACATTTTAGTAGTTGGCAAGGTGTAGACAGCAGACAGGATCCCACATGTGTCCGTAACAAGTTAGGCATCCCCAGTGGAGGGCATAACCAGTGGAATTGCGGTCCCACGCTCATCTTGGGTGCTTCCCGGGATGCTTCCTGGAGGGAGAATTCAGCCTAGTCAATTGGGTAGGGATGTGTGCAGTCAAACCTATCGGAGCCTACCTAATGGATCTCATAATGGAAATCATAATTTTAACCTGTCCAAAGTTCCTAAACTGAATAAGGTCTTCTTTGAGATTAGAGAGTCATTATTTTAATAAGGTCCTGTATTGGTTAAGAACCAACTATAATTGAAAGTCGATCATCATGTCAGATATCCTGAATGTGCGTAAGAACTCACTAAAGTCAGATCACTATTATACCATTGAGATTGAGGTGATTTCCCAGAAAATTCTTGATGACTTTTTGGCAATAGAAGCCTATGACATTCTCAACACAAGAACAGCAATCCAGCTTGCTTTTTCTAGTGGTGCTGCATGACGCTGTTCCAAAGGTGCGAAGATGGGCAACCAGGGAAAGAATGGGCGCTGTCCGGTGTTGATTGACTGCTATCTGGAACGCCCAACAGTTACCCCAATTTTTGTATCTTCTGTAGCAAGTGTCATGTTAGTGCCACATCAGATGATGACACTGATAGACACTCACCTGGGGGGGGGGAGGCTTTTATACTGGAAAACCTACTGGAACAACAATGGGCAGTTGCAGGTTGTCTCATGGAACATTTTGGGAATACGTAGTAAGCTGGTTGATTCATTATGAGGAGTCTATGTTGATTCTTTTCATCTTTGCCTATTCCAGGAGACTTGGGCCCTTACGATGTTGATCCTGTTTCCTCTTCTTCTGGTCGCCCCATTGAGGGTTTTTTATGTGGGTTAAATTATCTCTCAATTGGGCTATTTAACAATTGACCTTCCAATCACCAGATATCCTAGGATTAACCATACGGGCTAGCAATGGTTTCATCATTACACTTTACAGTATTTATGTCTGCAATGTGGCCCATAAATGCATTTCTCTAAAACTTAGCTTCCTCAATAATCACTTAGAATCATTAACGTAGGGACCAATTTTTATCTTAGGGGGTGACTTCAATACCACCTTCGAACCTTTGGACTACATATCACTGGTGAATGAACCAGAAGATGAGGCTCTGCCCATTCAAGGACTTAATGTTACTCTCTTGAAATCCTGTTGTGCTTTAGCTACTCATGTACTTCTGGTCACGATCTCTCATAGGGTGCGGGCATATAATGGCAGGTCAGCCTCTGATGTGGGAGGGGCATTTACCTTTAAAGCCTTGTGCCTTTGAGGTGGGAGAGCCTTCAAACAGTGGCTTAGAAGTGCACAAGGTCCCCTTTCAGTTCCATCATGTCTGCCAGGGTTACAGTAGGGGGTGTGGCAGTCCTATGTGTAAGGGCAGGCTACTGTCCTTTGACATGTAAGTGTCAGACCCTCCACCCTCCCAGCCCAGGAAGACCCATTCAGTATGCAGATGTGTGCAAGTGTGACTGAACATCCTGTGTTGGGGTTGTCTGAGTGAAGGCACAAGAGAGCTGTCAACTAAACCTAGCCAGACGTGAATTGAAAGGCACAGAAGGATTTAAGGGTAGAGAAATGCTCACTTTCTAAAAGTCTCACTTAAAAATGTATTTGACTTGCATGTGTTGAGCTAATGTGGATGGAGACAGACACTAGCGGTCCCATCTTTAAAAGATTTGTTTACCTAGGCTTGTAGGTTGAAGTCCCCTGGTGTGTTGCTACAGGACCTATTTTTGCAACCTGTTGTATTATTTAACAACACTGAGTCCTGATTATGGTCTGACGGACCTCTGACTGCCACTACAGGCCGAAACGTTGACATTGCCTTCTCATTTGACAAGCTGAATTGAAAGTCCATGACATTGCTTGAACTGGGACTGAAAACCAGGCAATTATTGTGTAGAACTGTGTCATGAGGAGGGTTATAACCCCTTCCTGGATCTGCAGTTGGGATTCAATCTTATGATCTAGAGGGATTATATACAGTGTTGTTGTTTATGAAATGGACATTCGTTGGAATTGTTGTACATGTTTTTGAACTTCCTGAATCCTATTGAGTAATATATTGGATATTAACAATGCAGGGTTGTCTTATTCATTAATTGAAGACTGTATAATATGTACGCATACTACATCTAAATAATTCCTCTAGGAGCATTTTTAAGTGAGACATTGTCTGTACCCAGTTCCTAGGGGTATTCTGGGTTGCCCCTAAGTGTGTTCACTTTCTAAAAGTGGCATTTCTAAAATAGTAATATAAAATCCAACTTCACCACTAAGCAGGATTTTGTATCACCATTCTGGCCATACTAAATATGACCTGGCTATTCCTTTCAGATCAGGATCTACCACTCAAACAGTATGTGAGGGTAGCCCTAATGCTATCCTACGAAAGGAGCAGGCCTCACAGCAGTGCAAAACGAATTTAGGAGTTTTACACTACCAGGACATATAGAACACACATGTTCATGTCCTGCCTTTTACCTACATAGCACCCTGCCCTATGGGCTACCTAGGGCCTACTTTAGGGGTGACGTATATGTAGAAAAAGGGGAGTTTAAGGCTCGGTAAGTACTTTTAAATGCCAAGTCGAAGTGGCAGTTAAACTGTACACACAGGAACTGCAGAGGCAGGCCTGAGACATGGTTAGGGGGTTACTTATGTGGTTGGCACAGCCAGTGCTGCAGCCCACTTGTAGCAATTGATTTACAGGTCCTGGGCACATGTAGTGCACTTAACTAGGGACTTACAAGTAAATTAAATAAGCCAATTGGGTTTGAGCCAATGTCACCATGTTTAAAGGAGAGAGCATATGCACTTTAGCACTGATTAGCAGTGGTAAAGTGTGCAGAGTCCTAAAGCGAGCAAAAATGAGGTCAGAAAATGAGAAGGAGGAAGGCAAAAAGTTTGGGGGTGACTCTGCAGAAGGGGGATTTCCAACAGGCCTGATGGGAGAATTTCTGTCACAGAGAGAGTAGTAAGTGACCATAATCCACTGCACCTAACTCTTAAAGAAGGGCTGTTAGCACCTTCTGGCGAGGCAAGGTTCCGGGGGGATGTCATGGTAGGGAACTTGAGGAATGCTCTCAAATGGCCCTCAATTGTTTCCTGCCCGAGACGGTGTGCTTTGATCTATGGTCTGTATGATATAGCCCTCTTGCCTAATTTTGATATTGATCCGAGAGCTACACCACCTATTCTGAGTACTCACAACAATCTATTTAGTTCAATTGGAGAGCTTTTTCAGGTAGAGCAAGGTTCTGCAAGCAATAAATGCACGGTTACTGCTGCAGCTCCATGGTTTACAAAGGACTGCAGGTGGGCAAAATATAGATTTGTACTAGCTATAAGATCTTTTAGCCCACAACATATCTGAGGTGTTAGAAGCCAGCATAAAAAGGCAATAGAGACTATCAAAAAGGGGTGGGACAAGCATAATTGGCAGGAGCATGATGTTTCTTCCTTCTGGCACATTATGGACCATGGAAGATGAAAAACTTGTACATCAACTGCCCTCCACATACAGCAGCAGACATATGTACAACATTTTGCAAATCTCTACTTCACACCTTATTTTGAACAGCTTGTGGGCAATTCTGATCCTGGTTATTTGGGACAGCATGCGCTAATGATCCCAGGGTTTGACACCTTTTCTTGAGAAGACACCAAAGCAGGTTTTGTGTCCCTGAAGCCCAGAAAAGCTCAAGGACTAGGTTATATCTTGGACGACTTTTATCATTCAGTGGTCAAGATATGAGTGCTGTATATTAACATTTTGTCTAATGCTATCATGGCTGGAGCCTCACTATGTGATTCCTGGAAAGGTGCTGTGATTAGGCGAATTTACAAAAGGGTGCTAGATCAGAACCAAGTAATTACAGGCCTATTAGCCTTATCTGCATTTTACAAAAGGTGTTTTGCCACCAGGTGTATATAAACTACATGGATGGATTATTGACAAAAATATCCTCTCACCATTCCAGGCAGGATCATATCCAGGATGGGAGCTGTGGATCAAGTACTGATTGTTCCCGATTACATGAAAATAGATTGGGATCCTGGAGGATCATCTATATGTTGTCTTCATTGACCTGAGAGCTGCTTTTGACTTGGTCCCCAGAACTAGTCTTTGGGAATGTCTCAGGTCAATTGGGCCCCTCCTTATCTTGCAGGGATCCTAAGGAGGTCACACAAGGACAATTTTGCCAAAGTAAGGTAGGGCAAAGACGGGGAGCTCACGGAGAGGATAAAAGTCAAATGAGTAGTGCAGAAGGGATGTGTCCTTGCACTCACCCTTTTTTCCTGGTTTATCAATGATCCGTTTAGGTACCTTCGCAATTGTACTCATGATGCCCTCAAGCTTTGTGGGGTATCATTACCTGACCTGATGTTTGTAGACAATACCCTGCTAGTATCAATGACCCCAGCTGGAATCCAAAATATTTTAAACATATTCTAGGACTTTTGTGACCAGAGAAAGGGATCAAGATCAAGAAGAATGCATAGGGCCTCAATCAATGTAGTTTCTCCTGCAGTAGAAGTTTTCAAAGTTGCAGTCCAGTCAGCTTCCCTCTATGGGGCCGAGGTTTGGGGGAAAGCACCTTCTGACCCCCTATAAGTTGTTGAGAACCACTTTGTAAGATCACTTATTTCCTTACCATAAGATACACCACTCTTACCTGTATACATTGATTGAGCTCTAAACCGGATTGGAGACCTAGGGCCAGATGCAGGAAACTATTTGCGAGTCGCAAACGGCAAAAAATGCCGTTTGCAAGTCGCAAATTCCAGTTTCCTATGCAGAAATGCATTTTGCGAGTCGGGACCGACTCGCAAAATGCATTTCCGAATCGCAAATAGGAAGGGGTGTTCCCTTCCTATTTGCGATTCGCAGTGGTATGCAATACCATTTGCGACCGCATATGCGGTCGCAAATGGTGTCACAGTTACCATCCACTTCAAGTGGATGGTAACCCACTCGCAAATTGGAAGGGGTCCCCATGGGACCCCTTCCCCTTTGTGAATGGACCACAAATTATTTTTTCAGGGCAGGTAGTGGTCCAAGGGACCACTACCTGCCCTGAAAAAATACCGAAACTAAAGGTTTCGGATTTTTTTTTAAGTGCAGCTCGTTTTCCTTTAAGGAAAACGGGCTACACTTAAAAAAAAAAAACTGCTTTATTTAAAAGCAGTCACGAACATGGAGGTCTGCTGACGACAGCAGGCCTCCATGTTTGTGAGTGCCCATAGTCGCTATGGGGCCGCAATTTGCGACCCACCTCATTAATATTAATGAGGTGGGTCTTTGCGACCCCATAGCGACTCGCAGACGGTGTCTGAGACACCGTTCTGCATTGGAAATTGCGACTTGCAATTTGCGAGTCGGAAGGACTCGCAAATTGCAAGTCGCAATTTCCAAATATGCTACATCTGGCCCCTAGCAACTCTGAGACCTTTACTTTACTGGGTCAGAACTTCGTCAATGTCAGAGTCACCAGATCCTTGGAGTCTGTGCACGTTCCCAACACGTCCACCACAAGACAGCTCCAATACTCTGATTAGAATGTCACAGAGTCTAAGAGAGTCCAAGTGGGGAAAAGGGGATTAGGTAGGGAACAGCTGGGAAGGAGACCTGTAGGAAGCAAAAAGGTTATAACACACAATATCAAGATTATATCATACTAATCATTACTAGGCTATGACTCTAAGCATTGTCATACTGGAAACATGAATAACATAAGCATGAACTTAAATAACAAGGCCTCAGAAATGTTTTGAATACCTGTGAGGGAATCAAGAAAGATTAATACAACATTCTACTGAACCACTCAATCAAATGTTCCACATGAATTAGAAACATCAGCCTTTTCTAGAATTACGCTTTCAAATTCATGCATAGACTTTGAGATGAGGACAAGGAAATAATCTGAATGATTTCTTATAACACCATATGAATAACACTTGAGAGACGTGTTATGCACATGCAATATAACATCTAGAATTTTGAAACACTTTTGTTTTCTTGGAATGCAGGAACATGAATTGCGCACATTACAGATTTCGACAAAGGTTAGTTTGTAGCTGTCTAATTCATGTTACTCCTTGTACACAAGGAGTACCATGAATTAGACACAGGAAATGAATTGCACGTCTTGCCGGTTCAAAGACCACCAAGTAAATGCCATGAAGTGGTAGCACACAATGAACTTCGAGATTTTAACACAAGAAATGAATCACGTGTTCTGCCGATTCGAATGTCACCACGGAAATGCCATGAAATGATAACACCCAATGAATATCATGAATTAAGCACAAGAAATAAATCGCGTTTCTAGCCGATTCGAAGGCCACCATGTGAATGCCAAGAAATGGTAGCGCACACCGAATATCATGAACTAAGCACAAGAAATTAATTGCACGTCTTGCTGATTCGAAAGGCCACTATGTGAATGCCAAGACATGGTAGCGCACACTGAATATCACGAACTAAGCACAAGAAATGAATCGCGCGTCTTGCCGATTTGAAGGCCACCATGTGAATGCCAAGAAATGGTAGCGTACACTGAATATCATGAATTTAGTACAAGAAATTAATTGCGCATCTTGCCGATTCGAAGGCCACCATGTGAATGTCAAGAAATTGTAAAGCACACTGAATATCACGAACTAAGCACAAGAAATGAATTGCACGTCTTGCCGATTTGAATACCACCATATGAATGCCAAGAAATGGTAGCGTACAGCGAATAACATGAATTGAGCACGAGAAATGAATTGTGCGTCTTGCCGATTCGAATGCTACCTTGCAAATGCCATAAAATGGTGGTGCACAAGGAATATCAAGATTTGTGCTTGAAGAAAGAATTGCGCGTCTTGCCGATTCGAATGCCAGCATGTAAAATACCATTAAACATCAAGCGCACATTCACACGCACGAGAGCAAAATAGTTTTATCATGCTAATTAGGCCCAAGAACTCGAAATCCTTTGAAAACGGAATCGGGGCCCAGCCCGACCTCCGTCTTACCGCCCTGTTCAAGAATAACCGAGCAAAGTGAAAGGGCGAGGCCTGGAAGATCAAAGTAGGCCTCCGGAACAGGAGCTCAGGAAGTTGCTGCTGCTCTGCACCGGGACCTCTGAATAGTGAGCACGTGGATCTGGGCTGGCTCCCTTATGTAGAGTCTTGGTCCAGCCCACAACCCACACCCAGGCATCCTGCAGGGAAAGCTTCTAGAAGGCCCTGGAAAGGGACCACACCCTGACACACTCTGAAAGCCTGCAGCAGTACATTGCAAATTAATAGTATTTATACGCACCTTGAACAGAAGTCCTCAGGATTAAACTCTGCAATGCAAAAGGTTAAACAACAGCATATCAGCACAATGCATGAATTACGTTATCTTGAGAGTGCTGGGTTTTAGTATTCTACTCGCCCGTAGAGCGCTCACTGTCCTGATGTTGACAGTACTCCCCTCTCCCAGACGCGCTCTAGGGCTTGGTTTGTCTGGATTGAGATGATAAAAACACCTCACAGATACTGGAGCATGAATATCAGATGCGGAAACCCATGAGTTACGTTCAGGGCCATAACCTTTCCATGAGATTAAGTACCATAGATTACACCCTCTCAGTTTGGAATCCAACACCTTCTTGACATCTTATTCTACTTCCCCCTGTACTAGAACTGGAGCTGGATGAGGGCAGACCTTCTGGACTGCCTTTTTCAAGAGGGAAGTGTGGATGTCAAGAAATTGTACCGCACACTGAATATCACGAACTAAGCACAAGAAATGAATCGCACGTCTTGCCGATTTGAATACCACCATATGAATGCCAAGAAATGGTAGCGTACAGTGAATAACATGAATTGAGCATGAGTAATGAATCGCGCGTCTTGCCGATTCGAATGCTACCTTGCAAATGCCATAAAATGGTAGCGCACAATGAATATCAAGATTTGTGCTCGAAGAAAGAATTGCGCGTCTTGCCGATTCGAATGCCAGCATGTAAAATACCATTAAACATCAAGCGCATATTCACACGCACGAGAGCAAAATAGTTTTATCATGCTAATTAGGCCCAAGAACTCGAAATCCTCCGAGAACGGAATTGGGGGCCCAGCCCGACCTCCGTCTTACCACCCTGTTCAAGAATAACCGAGCAAAGTGAAAGGGCGAGGCCTGGAAGATCAAAGTAGGCCTCCGGAACAGGAGCTCAGGAAGTTGCTGCTGCTCTGCACCGGGACCTCTGAATAGTGAGCACGTGGATCTGGGCTGGCTCCCTTATGTAGAGTCTTGGTCCAGCCTACAACCCACACCCAGGCATCCTGCAGGGAAAGCTTCTAGAAGGCCCTGGAAAGGGACCACACCCTGACACACTCTGAAAGCCTGCAGCAGTACATTGCAAATGAACAGTATTTATATGCACCTTGAACAGAAGTCTTCAGGATTAAACTCTGCAATGCAAAAGGTTAAACAACAGCATATCAGCACAATGCATGAATTACGTTATCTTGAGAGTGCTGGGTTTTTGCATTCTAGTCGCCCGTAGAGCGCGCACTGTCCTGATGTTGACAGTACTCCCCTCTCCCAGACACGATCTAGGGCTTGGTTTGTCTGGATTGAGATGATAAAAACACCTCACAGATACTGGAGCATGAATATCAGATGCGTAAACCCATGAGTTACTTTCAGGGCCATAAACTTTCCATGAGATTAAGTACCATAGATTACAACCTCTCAGTTTGGAATCCAACACCTTCTTGACATCGTATTCTACTTCCCCCTGTACTAGAACTGGAGCTGGATGAGGGCAGACCTTCTGGACTGCCTTTTTCAAGAGGGAAGTGTGGATGAATCTGTAATGATTTTGGCAATTGCAGTTTATAGGTCACAGGATTGATTTGCTGAAGGACAGTGTAAGGACCTATGAATTTGGGGTTGAACATATGCTTCTTCTTGAAGTCTATATGTTTTTCTAGAAAGCCATACTTTATCACCTGGTTGATACTGCGGTCCCTCACAATGTTTCTTGTCATATTGCTTTTTGTATTTTTGTTTGGCCTTTTCTAAATGATATGGAAACAATTTCTGGGTTTGATGAAGACGTTGAATGGTTTCTGATACAGCTGGTGTAAGAGAACTTTCTTGAGGGATTGTGATGGGCAAAGTGTCAGGATGATAGCTAAACAATCCAAAAAAGGGTGTAACGCCAGTAGAAGTGTGGAATGAGTTATTGTAGGCTAACTCAGCTAACCAGAGCATTGATGTCCAAGAATGAAGTGCCTTTTCTGCGTAAGCATGCAGGTATTGCTTCAAAGTCTGATTTAGTCTCTCCGTTTGACCATCTGTTTGAGGATGATGGCTAGTAGATAGTGTGGATGTCACTTGAAGTGTTTTGCACCATGTCTTCCAGAAATTGGAGGCAAACTGCGACCCTCGATCGGAGAGGATCATTTTCGGCAGTCCATGATAATGAACCACTCTATTCAGTAAAATAGTTGCCAGTTCACTGGAGGTGGGCAATTTCTTACAGGCAATGAAATGTCCATATTTCGTGAGACTATCTACTACCACCAAGATTGCTGAATGTTGTTGAAGCACTGGTAGACCTGTAATAAAGTCTAAAGAAATATGCTCCCAAGGACGACTCGGAGTTGGGAGTGGATGCAACAACCCTTTCAGTGTTGAATGACTTGTTTTAATACGAGCACAGACTTCGCAGTTGTTCACCATTGCTTTTACATCTTTTGTCAGGGTAGGCCACCAAAAATAGCGTTGGATTAATTCAAGAGTTTGAGGAGCACCTGGATGACCTGCCGTAGGTATGACATGCAACCAATGAAATACTATGTTGCGAAGTTTGGTTGTGGGCACGAACAAACGAGCGTCATGAAATGGTAATCCTTGCTTGATTGACCTTTTGGGATCTGCTTGAGCCCATGATTGCCATTTCTCAACAGTGAAAGAATTGCGGATGTCTTCAAAGAAATCTTCAGTTTTTATGATACATAGGACTTTGTCTGGAGAAATGATAGCTCTGGAGGTTTGAACTGCAGGTAACGTGGTAGACTCTTGGCGGGACAAGGCGTCAGCTTTGCGATTGTCTTTACCAGGTCGAAAAGTTACCACAAAATCAAATTCACCAAAAAACAGCATCCAGCGTAATTGCAGAGGAGTCAAAAGTCTGGCGGAACTCATGAACTTGAGATTGCGATGATCAGTATATACTGTGACAGTGTATTTGGCACCCAACAAATGATGTCTCCATTCTTTAAAGGCGTCACAGATCGCCAGAAGTTCTTTTTCAGCAATGACATAGTTCTGTTCAGCTTCGTTCAACTTCCGAGACATGTAAGCTACAGGATGAAGTTGACCAGTGTCTTTGTTTCGTTGTGACAAGACTGCACCTATTGCCACATCTGAAGCATCAGCTTCCACTATGAAGGGACGGTCCGCATCAGGATGAGTCAAGACTGGGGCAGTGGAGAAAGATTCCTTCAAAGTTGAAAAGGCTTGGTCAGCTTCTGGGGACCATACACATTTTTTTTTCTTTCTTATTAGCTTAGTGATTGGAGCCACTGTCTGGGAGAAATGATTTATGAACCTCCGGTAAAAATTTGCAAACCCCAGGAAACATTGTACATCACAAACAGTTTTTGGGGTGGGCCAATCAAATACGGCCTTTACTTTCTTTTCTTCCATCACCATACCTTGAGGGGTAAGGATAACCCCTAAAAACTCAACTGTGGTAACATGAAACTCACACTTGGTTAGTTTGCAATATAAATGGTGCTTTCGAAGGGCTGCAAGGATTTTCTTGACAAGTTCATTTTCATTGTCTGAGTAGATCAAAATGTCATCGAAGGCCACCATGTATATGCCAAGAAATGGTAGCGCACACTGAATATCACGAACTAAGCACAATAAATGAATCGCGCGTCTTGCTGATTCGAATACCCCCATATGAATGCCAAGAAATGGAAGAGTACAATGAATAACATGAATTAAACACAAGAAATGAATCGCGCACCTTGCCGATTCGAATGCTACCTTGTAAATGCCATAAAATTGTAGCGCACAATGAATATCAAGATTTGTACTCGAAGAAAGGATTGCGCGTCTTGCCGATTCGAATGCCAGCATGTGAAATACCATTAAACAACAGCATATCAGCACAATGCATGAATTACGTTATCTTGAGAGTGCTGGGTTTTTACATTCTAGTCGCAGGTAGAGCGCTCACTGCCCTGATGTTGACAGTCAACCCCAGAATTGAGCTCTTACCGTGAAGGCCTTTGTGAATTGATTAAGCTGGACAAGAATGTGTCCATTTCTTGGTTATCTCGTATTAAACTTTGGTTTCACAAGCTGGGGATGGTTGAGCTCTGGATTAACCTCACCTCCATCAATAGCTCTGTGAAAGCTCTTTTGATAAAAAACTTCTGGGGGTATATTAATTCTAATTACCAGCATAATGCTGATAGTACTAGTCCTACTGATAGGTTTCCGTACACACAATTTTCTCTACAGACGAACCCTTTCTTGATGAGATTACGCCACATTGGGCGAGGGCATTTTTTATAAAGTTTAGACTAGGCACGTTAGCACCTAATATTTATACCTTCAAATGAATTAAGGAGAACACGACCACCAATGATAAAAAAATGAGAACCTTGTGCCCTGATTATGTGGAAAACTTTGAACATATCCTATTTAGTTGCTGTTAGACCTGACAGCCTTAGGGTAGTCACCCCTAACTTTTTGCCTGCCTCCCTCCACTTTTTGGACACTGTTTTTGCTGGTTTATAGACTCTGCACACTTTACCCCTGCTAACCAGGGCTAAAGTGCATATGCTCTCTCCCCTAAAACATGGTAACCTGGAATCATACCTGATTGGACTATTTAATTTACTTATAAGTCCCTGATAATGTGCACTACCTGTGCCTAGGGCCTGTAGATTAAATGCTACTAGTGGACCTGCAGCACTGGTTGTGCCACCCACTTAAGTAGCTACCTTAACCTTGTCTCAGGCTTGCCATTGCAAGGCCTGTGTGTGCAGTTTCACTGCCACATCGACTTGGCATTTAAAAGTACTTGCCAAGCCAAGAACTCCCCTTTTTCTACATATAAGTCACCTCTAAAGTGTGCCCTAGGTAACCCCTAGAGCAGGGTGCTGTGTAGGTAAAAGGCAGGACATGTACCTGTGTAGTTATATGTCCTGGTAGTGTAAAACTCCTAAATTCGTTTTTACACTGCTGTGAAGCCTGCTCCCTTCATAGGCTAACCTTGGGGCTGCCCTCATACACTGTTGAAGTGACAGCTGCTGATCTGAAAGGAGCAGGAAGGTCATATTTAGTATGGCCAGAATGGTAATACAAAATCCTGCTGACTGGTGAAGTCGGATTTAATATTACTATTCTAGAAATGCCACTTTTAGAAAGTGAGCATTTCTTTGCACTTAAATCCTTCTGTGCCTTACAATCCACGTCAGGCTGGGCTTGGTTGACAGCTCTTTGTGCATTCACTCAGACACACCCCAAACACAGGGTACTCAGCCTCACTTGCATACATCTGCATTTTGAATGGGTCTTCCTGGGCTGGGAGGGTGGAGGGCCTGCTCTCACACAAAGGACTGCCACACCCCCTACTGGGACCCTGGCAGACAGGATTGAACTGAAAAGGGACCTGGTGCACTTCTTAGCCACTCTTTGAAGTCTCCCCCACTTCAAAGGCACATTTGGGTATAAAACAGGGCCTCTGCCCTTCCTCATCAGACACTTGCTGGAGAAGAAACCTGAACCAGAAACTACATACTGCCAAGAAGAACTGCCTGGCTGCTCAAAGGACTCACCTGTCTGCTTTCTACAAAGGACTGCTGCCTTGCTGTTGCCCTGCTGCCTTGCTGAACTCTTGTCTGGCTGTGAAAGTGCTCTCCAAGGGCTTGGATAGAGCTTGCCTCCTGTTCCCTGAAGTCTCAGGACCAAAAAGACTTCTCTCTTTTACTTGGACGCTCCGTGCGTCGAAAATTTCGACGCACAGCTTGTTCCGTGGTGAGAAAAACGCCGCACACCGACGCTGATCGACGCGACGCTCTTGGGACGATCGAAAATCCGACGCACGGCCTCGCAAGGACAACGCCACCCGACCTCTAGAGGAGAAATCGACGCGACGCCTGCCGTGAGATCGTAATTTCGACGCGCAGCCCCGCAGATCGACATCCAGAGGAGAAATCGACGCAACGCCTGCCGTGAGATCGTAATTTCGACGCACCGCCCCGCAGACCGACGCGCAGCCGGAGAACAAGCAGGAAAATCCACGCACAGACCCGGGACATCTGGTAATCCCCGCGATCCACAGAAAGAGACTGCCCGAGTGCCGGAAAACAACGCCGACTTCCCCGCGTGGAAAATAACGACGCAAGTCCGTGTGTGCTGGGGAGAAATCGACGCACACACCCTTTTTCCACGCACCTCTTCTCTTGTGGCCCTCTGAGGAGATTTTTCCACTCCCAACCAGGTACTTGTGCTTGAAAGAGACTTTGTTTATATTCTAAAGACTTAAGACACTTTATATCACTTCCCTGTGATACTTCTACAATTTTCCATTGCAACTTTATTCTTTTTGACCTACAATTATCCTGATAAATATTATATATTTTTCTAAACACTGTGTGGTGTATTTTTGTGGTGCTATATGGTGGTATTGTATGATTTATTGCACAAATACTTTACACATTGCCTTCTAAGTTAAGCCTGACTGCTCGTGCCAAGCTACCAGAGGGTGGGCACAGGATAATCTTGGATAGTGTGCAACTTACCCTGACTAGAGTGAGGGCTTTTGCTTGGACAGAGGGTAACCTGACTGCCAACCAAAAACCCAATTTCTAACATTGGTGATCAGCGGTGAGGATAGGACTTGTATTTGTGCAGTGACATACAGTAGCTAAGTATTTCACTACCTACCCACAGTTGAAGGTCAACTTGGTTTTTATCTCTTTTTGAAAACCTGATTTTTTTCCTGACAATTTTCAAAAACTAAATCCTCACTCAACATGTCTCTGACTGGGTCTCAGACAGGGGACTTTGACCTAGTCCAGTTGGATGCATATACGGTCAAACAACTAAGAGGATTCTGCAGGGCATTGAGGGTACCCACCCAAGGGGCCTCCAGAAAGGAGGACTTTCAAGTGGCGCTGAGGGCCTGGGCAGAAGCCCATTTAGAGGATGATGAGGAAGAGGAGCCAGAACATGGCCCTTCAGAGGAATTTTCACTATCTGTGGATGGTGTTACCACTGCAATTGTGCCCCCTTCCAGACCAGTGAGCAGTGTCTCTATGCAAAGCCTGACCGCAGAGGAAAGGAGAGAGGAAAGGGAGTTCCAATTGCAAATGGAAAAACTGAAAATTGAGGCTCAACAGGAGGAGAAGAGGGCAGAGAGAGAAGCCAAACAAGCTGAGGCTGAAAGAGCAGCCAAACAGATTGAACCTGAAAGGGCAGCCAAACAAGCGGAAGCTGAAAGAGCAGCCAAACAAGTGGAAGCTGAAAGAGCTTTGGCTGAAAAGAAACTATTGTTGGCTCATGAACTGAGTCTCAAGGAGCTGGAGATCAAGGCGAGACAGTCTGAATCCAGCAATAATGGTGGCAGCATACAGACAGGACCTGCTGGAGAAAAGAAGGTTCGTATACCCAAAAATGTGGTCCCCAGTTTTGTGGTGGGAGATGACATAGATAAATGGCTAGCTGCTTATGAAGTTGCACTAAGGGCTCATGAGGTTCCTGAAGGGCAATGGGGGGTAGCTATGTGGGGTTATGTGCCACCATTGGGGAGGGACACACTGTTCACATTGGATCAACCTGATCAAAACACATACCCACTTCAGAAAGCCATTTTACTTGCCAAGTTTGGGCTGACCCCTGAGGGATACCGTCAGAGGTTCAGGGACAGCACCAAACAAACCACACAAACATGGGTAGATTTCTTTGATTTCTCCAGTAAGGCACTGAATGGATGGGTGCGGGGCAACAAAGTACCAGATTATAAAGGTTTATATGACTTGATTCTGAGAGAGCATATGCTTAATGTTACTTATACAGATTTGCGCCAGCACCTAGTGGATAGTAAGCTGACTGATCCCAGGAAGCTTGCTGAGGAGGCGGACCTCTGTGTTAGCACCAGAGTGTCCAAGAAGGTACCTGGGGGGGACTCCCACAAAGGTGGTCAGGGTTCCCAACAGAAGAAAGAGGGGGGAGATAAACTTGCAGATAAGTAACTCTCGAAAGGCCCCCAAAAGAATTCCCAGGGAGGGGGTGGCAACCCTTCCTTTTCCAAATTTGGGAAAAAGCCAGGGACATATGACAAGTCAGGGACATCTAGCCCCAAATGCATGGAGTGTTACCAGTATGGTCACTACAAAGGCGATCCACAGTGCCCCAAGAGGGCACCGTCCACTACCGGACAGGCACCTGGGTTGACTAGTGTAGCGCTCAGGGGGGAGATGGACCCAAATAGCTTTGGGGAGCAGGTAGAGATTTCCCTAGTGTCCCTGGGAGAAGGAGAAATGGTGCCCAAGGCCCACATGCCCAGAAATACTTCCAAGTACCGGCAGTGGGTCACCATTGATGGGCAGAAGGTGGAGGCTCTGCGTGACACAGGAGCCAGTATGACTACTATCAAGAGTCAGCTGGTGTCAACAGAGCACATAGTACCTAATACATTCCACCAGGTCAGAGTCGCTGACAATCGCGAGAGTCACCTACCGGTGGCTCTGGTTCCCTTTGAGTGGGGGGGGGGGTCTCTGGTACTCTGAAAGTAGCTGTGAGTCCTGCCATGCCTGTAGATTGTCTGTTAGGCAATGATCTTGAGCACACTGCTTGGAAAGAAGTGGAGCTCAGGTCTCACCTGGAGATGTTAGGGTTACCTGAGTGGGTCTGCATGACCACACGGTCCATGGCTGACCGAGAGGGAAGTCAAGGACATCTGGAGCCTGGAACGATGGCCCAGAGAGCTGCCAGGAGGGGGACCAGGGGTGCGGGAAACGGGCCCCAGAAGTTCCCACAGTGTCTGACGGGGCTCCTGAGGAGGAGGCTCCCGAGCCAACTGGGGAAGACATTGCTGCCCTAGGTGACTTACCTGAGCTTGCTTGCTGGCAAGTTGAGGGTGGACCCACCAGGGAGGAATTCTGCAAGGCACAGAAAGAATGTCCCACTCTGGAAGGTTTGAGGAAACAAGCCTCAAACCAGGCAGCAGGCGACGCCTCTGGCGTTCACCACCTATATTGGGAGAATGATCTCCTCTACAGTGAGCCTAAGGTTCCGGGCTTTGGGGCAGCACGTATGCTGGTGGTCCCCCAATGTTACCGAACCTTCCTACTGGGTCTGGCTCACGACATTCCCCTGGCAGGACATTTGGGGCAGGGCAAGACCTTTAACAGGCTTGTCACCCACTTTTATTGGCCCAAAATGAGGACACACTCAGATAAGTTCTGCAGATCCTGTCCTACCTGCCAGGCCAGTGGTAAAGCAGGAAAAAGGGTTAAAACCCCCCTGATTCCACTTCCTGTCGTTGGCACCCCCTTTGAAAGGGTGGGCATCGACATTGTTGGTCCCTTGGACCCCAAAACTGCCTTAGGCAACAGGTTCATCCTGGTTTTGGTGGACCATGCCACCCGTTACCCAGAGGCAATCCCTCTGAGAACCGTAACTGCACAGGTGGTGGCCAGAACCCTGATGGGGATATTTACCCGTGTGGGATTCCCCAAGGAAATAGTGTCTGACAGAGGCACTAACTTCATGTCTGCTTATATGAAGTCTCTGTGGGATGCGTGTGGTGTAACTTACAAGTTCACCACACCCTATCACCCCCAGTCTAATGGTCTTGTGGAGAGATTCAACAAGACCCTGAAAGGCATGATTGGTGTCCTCCCTGAGGCCATGAGGCGTAAGTGGGACGTCCTCTTACCATGCCTTCTCTTTGCTTACAGAGAGGTCCCCCAGAGGGGGGTAGGGTTCAGTCCCTTTGAACTTCTCTACGGGTACCCTGTCAGGGGACCCTTAAGCATTGTCCAGGAGGGATTGGAGAAAACTCCAAAGACACCCCCTCAGGATGTGGTCAGCTATATGTTGGCCCTCCGCAACCAGATGACCCGCTTCTGGAAAGAAGCCCAAGATAACCTTGAGGCCAGTCAAGAGGTGATGAAACAATGGTATGACCAGAAGGCCACCCTGGTAGAGTTTCAACCTGGAGACAAAGTGTGGGTAATGGAGCCAGTAGAGCCCAGAGCTCTCCAGGACCGCTGGTCTGGCCCATTTGAAATAAAGGAGCGGAAAGGGGAGGCCACTTACCTAGTGGACCTCCAAACCCCTAGGAATCCCCTAAGGGTGCTCCATGTGAACCGACTAAAAGCTCATTTTGAGAGGTCGGAGATCAACATGCTTTTGGTCACAGATGAAGGAACGGAAGAGGAGAGTGAACCTCTCCCCGACCTCCTCTCTGCCCAAGAAGGTGATGGGTCAGTAAGCGGGGTCATTCTGTCTGACTCCCTGACTCTAAATCAGAAAGGAGACTGCTATGAGCTGTTGGAGCAGTTCTCCCCTCTGTTCTCCCTTACTCCTGGACTGACCCACCTCTGTGTTCATGATATTGACACTGGGGACAGTCTCCCTGTGAAAAACAAAATTTACAGGTTGTCGGATAAGGTGAAGGCCAGCATCAAGGAGGAGGTCTCCAAGATGTTGACTCTAGGGGTTATTGAGAAATCCAGTAGTCCCTGGGCCAGCCCTGTGGTGTTGGTCACTAAGGCTACTGCCCCAGGTGCGAAGCCAGAACTCCGGTTCTGTGTGGACTACCGGGGTCTCAACTCAGTCACACGGACTGATGCTCACCCCATCCCCCGAGCTGATGAGCTCGTGGACAGGCTAGGCACTGCCAAGTTCCTGAGTAAGTTTGATCTTACTTCAGGGTAATGGCAGATCGCTCTAACTGAGGGGGCCAAGGAAAGATCCGCATTTTCAACCCCGGATGGCCATTACCAGTTCCGGGTGATGCCGTTTGGGTTGAAAAATGCCCCCGCTACCTTCCAACGGTTGGTTAACGGGGTCCTAGCTGGCAAGGATGCCTTCTGTGCAGCCAACCTGGATGACATAGCTGTCTACAGTTCCAGCTGGGAGGAACACCTGCTTCACCTCAAGGAGGTGCTTCAGGCCCTGCAACAGGCAGGCCTGACCATCAAGGCTAGTAAGTGCCAGATTGGGCAGGGTTCCGTGGTGTACTTGGGACACCTAGTGGGTGGTGGCAAGGTGCAGCCCCTCCAGGCCAAGATTGAAACTATCAAGGCCTGGCAACCACCGCGAACGCAGACTGAGGTGAGAGCCTTTCTAGGCCTCACAGGATACTACCGCAGATTTGTCAAGGGCTATGGTACCATTGTAACACCCTTGACAGAACTCACTTCCAAGAAACAACCTAGGTTGGTGAATTGGACAGAGGCTTGTCAGAAAGCCTTTGACGCCCTGAAGGAAGCCATGTGCACGGCCCCCGTGCTCATGGCCCCTGACTACTCCCAGGAATTTATCGTGCAGACAGACGCTTCAGAGCATGGCATAGGGGCAGTCCTAGCACAGATGAATGAGGAGGGCAGAGATCAACCGGTAGTCTTTATTAGCAGAAGACTATTACCACGAGAACAGAGGTGGAGTGCTATTGAGAGAGAAGCTTTTGCTGTGGTCTGGGCACTGAAGAAGCTAAGACCCTACCTGTTTGCGACTCACTTCCGGGTTCAGACAGACCACAGGCCCCTCAGATGGCTCATGCAGATGAGGGGTGAGAATCCAAAACTCTTGAGGTGGTCCATTTCCCTACAGGGGATGGACTTTCCGGTGGAACATCGCCCAGGGGTTGACCACGCCAATGCTGATGGTCTCTCCAGGTACTTCCGCCTTAGCGATGAGAGCTCCCAGGAGGTCGGGTAGCTCTCCCCACTTTCAGCTGGGGGGGACACATGTTAGACCTGACAGCCTTAGGGTAGTCACCCCTAACTTTTTGCCTCGCTCCCTCCACTTTTTGGACACTGTTTTTGCTGGTTTATAGACTCTGCGCACTTTACCCCTGCTAACCAGGGCTAAAGTGCATATGCTCTCTCCCCTAAAACATGGTAACCTGGAATCATACCTGATTGGACTATTTAATGTACTTATAAGTCCCTGATAATGTGCACTACCTGTGCCTAGGGCCTGTAGATTAAATGCTACTAGTGGAGCTGCAGCACTGGTTGTGCCACCCACTTAAGTAGCTACCTTAACCTTGTCTCAGGTTTGCCATTGCAAGGCCTGTGTGTACAGTTTCACTGCCACTTCGACTTGGCATTTAAAAGTACTTGCCAAGCCAAGAACTCCCCTTTTTCTACATATAAGTCACCTCTAAAGTGTGCCCTAGGTAACCCCTAGAGCAGGGTGCTGTGTAGGTAAAAGGCAGGACATGTACCTGTGTAGTTATATGTCCTGGTAGTGTAAAACTCCTAAATTCGTTTTTACACTGCTGTGAAGCCTGCTCCCTTCATAGGCTAACCTTGGGGCTGCCCTCATACACTGTTGAAGTGACAGCTGCTGATCTGAAAGGAGCAGGAAGGTCATATTTAGTATGGCCAGAATGGTAATACAAAATCCTGCTGACTGGTGAAGTCGGATTTAATATTACTATTCTAGAAATGCCACTTTTAGAAAGTGAGCATTTCTTTGCACTTAAATCCTTCTGTGCCTTACAATCCACGTCTGGCTGGGCTTGGTTGACAGCTCTTTGTGCATTCACTCAGACACACCCCAAACACAGGGTACTCAGCCTCACTTGCATACATCTGCATTTTGAATGGGTCTTCCTGGGCTGGGAGGGTGGAGGGCCTGCTCTCACACAAAGGACTGCCACACCCCCTACTGGGACTCTGGCAGACAGGATTGAACTGAAAAGGGACCTGGTGCACTTCTTAGCCACTCTTTGAAGTCTCCCCCACTTCAAAGGCACATTTGGGTATAAAACAGGGCCTCTGCCCTACCTCATCAGACACTTGCTGGAGAAGAAACCTGAACCAGAAACTACATCCTGCCAAGAAGAACTGCCTGGCTGCTCAAAGGACTCACCTGTCTGCTTTCTACAAAGGACTGCTGCCTTGCTGTTGCCCTGCTGCCTTGCTGAACTCTTGTCTGGCTGTGAAAGTGATCTCCAAGGGCTTGGATAGAGCTTGCCTCCTGTTCCCTGAAGTCTCAGGACCAAAAAGACTTCTCTCTTTTCCTTGGACGCTCCGTGCGCCGAAAATTTCGACGCACAGCTTGTTCCGTGGCGAGAAAAACGCCGCACACCGACGCTGATCGACGCGACGCTCTTGGGACGATCGAAAATCCGACGCACGGCCTCGCAAGGACAACGCCGCCCGACCTCTAGAGGAGAAATCGACGCAACGCCTGCCGTGAGATCATAATTTCGACGCGCAGCCCCGCAGATCGACATCCAGAGGAGAAATCGACGCCACGCCTGCCGTGAGATCGTAATTTCGACGCACCGCCCCGCAGACCGACGCGCAGCCGGAGAACAAGTAGGAAAATCCACGCACAGACCCGGGACATCTGGTAATCCCCACGATCCACAGAAAGAGACTGCCCGAGCGCCGGAAAACGACGCCGACTTCCCCGCGTGGAAAATAACGACGCAAGTCCGTGTGTGCTGGGGAGAAATCGACGCACACACCCTTTTTCCACGCACCTCTTCTCTTGTGGCCTCTGAGGAGATTTTTCCACTCCCAACCAGGTACTTGTGCTTGAAAGAGACTTTGTTTATATTCTAAAGACTTAAGACACTTTGTATCACTTCCCTGTGATACTTCTACAATTTTCCATTGCAACTTTATTCTTTTTGACCTACAATTATCCTGATAAATATTATATATTTTTCTAAACACTGTGTGGTGTATTTTTGTGGTGCTATATGGTGGTATTGTATGATTTATTGCACAAATACTTTACACATTGCCTTCTAAGTTAAGCCTGACTGCTCGTGCCAAGCTACCAGAGGGTGGGCACAGGATAATCTTGGATAGTGTGTGACTTACCCTGACTAGAGTGAGGGCTTTTGCTTGGACAGAGGGTAACCTGACTGCGAACCAAAAACCCCATTTCTAACAGTTGCCCACTGTATTCTTGTCACAGAACAAAATGGTCAAAACATTATTGTTGGAATCTGGGATTTCAACATTACCTACCAGTGTTTAGAATTATGAGGACCGACACAAGCTGTTTGACGGTATTCTGCTTGAGCAGATATTTACTCACTATGGGCGTGATTAGAAAAATGGCTGGGCCTTCCGCTACAATAGAATAATGTATTTATTATAGGATCATGGTAATACAGAGTGGGTTAGATTATTCGTTTTGAGAACACATGTACATTTTTGGTACTCAATGTGATTAGCTCTTATGTAGCAATGTAATGTAACCTAATGGTAATTCTTAACTATTTTACCAGGTCGGTCTTTGGTCATAGGTGCCCTGTGTTATTTGTATTTAGGAAGGGTTGTGTGCTTTTTTAATCTTTATGTGCCCTGTGATTTTATTTATTTTTTAAAAGAATGTTATGTAACCTCGGACGACAGTGGTTTGTTTATTCGTTTCTGCTATTGCTTATGGTCTGTGACCGAAATAAAGAATTTTACTGTGACTATTATTTATATCTATATCTATATCTACATCTATATCTATATTGATAGCTACAGCTATCGTTATAGCTATACTTATCTGAATCTATAGCTACCTATCTATCAATAGATATAGATATAGCTATAGATATACATTATACATTATATAAATATAGAGGAAGATAGTTATAGATCGATAGATAGATAGATAGATAGATAGATAGATAGATAGATAGATAGATAGATAGACAGACAGACAGATAGATAGATAGATAGATAGATAGATAGATAGATAGATAGATAGATAGATAGATAGATAGATAGATATTTGCTAAAAAAAACAAAGGTTTAAGTGATGTTATAGCTAGGTATTCTAATAATAACTTACTTCACTTCAAACAAAAACCCTAGAAAGTCACTAACAAAACCAATATTTAAAGTGACATTATACTTAGGTAATCACCCCCATAGTTTCAATCACACATCTCTTCTCATACACGTCACCTGCATAAACTTTCATTCAGACCCACTAACTTACACAATAAAAAACATGCATTTCTGACTTTTTTAACCTATAAAAGTTGGTTTTAAAATAACCATTAAAAAAATGTTTTTAGCCTTTTGCATCTTTATTTTTGGGGGTATAAAACTTGGAACAGTGGAATAAAAAAATAATATTAATTATGTGTTGCAGGTCTGCTGATGTAACAGAACATGATTTTGTTGTGATTGTGCACTCTATTCTCCAACATAGATTACTGACCACAGAGAAGACAATGCAAGTCAATGATTGTGAAGAATGCATCACTTGCATCTTTCTTCTACTGGAGGGCGTCCTTTTTCAATCTGGTGCCAAGAAGAATGGTGTGCTGTAATGTAGCAGCAGAAATAGATGCTGGCTCTTCAGAGTTTTTCTTGTTTTGTGAAATTAAATTGCCTTTGATTCCAAGCGTTAAGATGCTTATATATTGCTCATGTTCCTAATTAATGTTTCCCACAACTTCCCCACCTTTGTTTCTTGTCATATACAGTATGCCAACATATTTTGATGATATATTTTTCTGCCCAGCAGGGATGGTATAGATCTGCAACACAATAGGCGAAGTTCAGATCTGGTGTATTTGGCCTGATTTTCACTGTTGTCTTGAGCAGCTTCTAATAGACTTTGCCTGTGCTAGTCATCTTGCCCAGATGCCACAGCTACAGCTGGACAACGTTTTATATTCACAAGAGGAGGAACAGCAAAACAATATTTGCTGATGCCTCAGGTAGCTAGGAGTGTAGAGATATGTACGATATCAACAAGAACTATTTCAATGGGAAATAATAGAGACATAAGAACAAAGGAAATCTTATAATAGTGTTCAAGGTTTTATAAATTGTCTATGACACAAAGGTAATGTCCTTTAGTCGCAGTACCAGTTCCCAGTACAGCAGCTCTGAACAGGCCTTAAAACACCCCACTGCTAAAAGCATAAAGCAGTGCACAGGAGGGGTCTAGTGCCTTCAGGAAATGGGGTGCATAGCCTGACCAAAAGGCCAGGACCTGCAGCCCATCCCCAGGGCACAAGCGCAAGCATCATATGCAGTGGTGTTCGGTATGGCTTAGTCATATCACACATGTCTGACACCCACAGATATCTGGCCATAGGCCATGTGACCTATCCATGCTGTGCAAGTTTGACGTTTGTGCACAGTGGTTAGCCATCTGAAGCAAATTAGGTACAGGGTATGCTTGCACAACTAGTAAAAATAGGGCACAGGCCTAAACCATACATCATATTATGCAGGCACCTCCTGTTTCACATAGCCAAAAGCCATGTGCTTTACAGTTAAAGCTGCTTACTACAGTTTGTATACAGAGATAGTAGTCATTCCCAAATCGGGACACAGTGAAAGTTATATAAACAGCGGTTTTGGTGAAAAATCAGTTAATGTAGAACATGATCAAAAACTAAAATGAAGATAATGTTACATTTGTTTATAACTCCATACCATATGTTTAAATGTTGAAAAAAACAAAAAACACAAAATTCACTTAAAACATAGTTAAGGCTCAAAGAGAGAGAGAGAGAATGAGAGAGTGCAAGAGAGAGAGAGAATACATAACAGCTAACAGTGAAATATGGGCGTATGTTGGCATTGAAGGGTTCTGAAGAACTTTTTAACCAACAAGGATGAAGGCTGAGTGGTTATAAATGAGGCTTGAACCCCTAGTGCTGTGATGCATCGGACTACCGTGGCATCCCTTTTCCTAGTCGCGGTCAGGCAGGCAGTCCGTGTTTCGGGACGCTGCAACCGCCACAGCCCATTTTCTGGCAATTGTTTGGCATTTTGTACCGCGGTACAGCCCAGGAGGCACATTTCGTGCTCCAGGTCGCGCCGCGGCCCCTGGCAGCCTCCCTGGCTTTCCCTTCCCACTTACCATACTTGGTTCCTTTTCTTTTTCTTCGTTTTCCTTCTTTCTTCATGTCTTCTTTCTTCTTGGTGGTCCATATTGTCTTCTGTGGTGGTTGTCTTCCCAGCATGCCTTGTTTCTTTTCCTTCTCTACTTGTTTTTTTTTCTCATTCGTTTCTATGTGGATTTTATGAATACAAGATGGTGTTGAATGTTCTTTCTGTTTGTTTCTTCCTGTTTCATGCTATATAAGCACTGCAGATCCCTCCTTCCTTGCGTTGCAAACACTTCCGTCTTGGTTGTGGTCCTCGCTCCTGTTTCCAGTTTTCTACTCATTCCTGCCTTTTTCCATGCGGAATTGACTTCTATTTTTGCCTTTTTCATTGTTTTTTCCTCTTTTTCAGGAAATCCTGTGATAGAGGGTTTTTCCCATTATTTGAGTTTTTCCTCTGGGACTCCTTCTGGAAGGTACGGTCTGCCATGGCATTTTTCTAGTCAGAAGCACCGTGGCTATTAGAAGGGGTCGCTCTTATCTTAGCCAGTCCAGAGCCAGTAAGAAACTAGGTGTCCCTCCAAGTACTGCAGCCTACGGCGGTAAGAGACGTGCAGACCATGACAGATTGCAACGCCAAAAGAACCAGCATTGCTTCAGAACCATGGAGGGACCACATGAAGATGTTGTAGAGAATGCACAATCCATGCGTCATACTGTGCAACAACAAGCCCAAGAACTACAACAACTTCGATGTCTTCAAAATTTCCACTGTCAAAATAGCCAGCAGGCGAGATGGGCTTTCTTTTTCAGCCAAAATGACTTTAAAGTGACCTATATTCCTGGATCCAAGAACCTAGGGCCAGATGTAGGAAGGCTTTTGTGCCTCGCAAACGGCGAAAAACGCCGTTTGCGAGGCGCAAAAGCCCTTACGCGATGCAGAAACACATTTTGCGAGTCGGTACCGACTCGCAAAATGTGTTTCAGACTCGCAAATAGGAAGGGGTGTTCCCTTCCTATTTGTGAGTCGCACCACGATGTAGAGTTGATTTGTGACCGCGAAAGCGGTCGCAAATCAACTCGCAGTTCCCATCCACTTGGAGTGGATGGTAACTCATTCGCAAACGGGAAGGTGTCCCAATGGGACCCCTTCCCCTTTGTGAATGCTCACCAAAAATTTTTTTCCTCTGAAAAAAACCGAAACAAAAAGGTTTCGGTATTTTTTCTATTTGCAGCTCATTTTCCTTTAAGGAAAACGGGCTGCAAAGAGAGAAAAAAAAACAGCTTTATTGAAAAGCAGTCACGGACATGGTGGTCTGCTGTCTCCAGCAGGCCACCATCCCCGTGAGTGCCTAGACTCGCTATGGGGTCGCAAACTGCGACCCACCTCATAAATATTTATGAGGTGGGTCTTTGCGACCCCATAGCGAGTCGCAGAAGGTATCTGAGACACCTTTCTGAATAACATTTTGCGAGGTGCAAATTGCGAGTCGCTGGGACTCGCAATTTACACCTCGAAAAATGTTTTCTACCTACATCTGGCCCCTAGTGTCTGATGTCTTTTCTCGTCGCTATCCAGAAAGCATTAACACTTCCTCTCAAAAGATAATAGAACCCAGTTGAATAATTGGAGTTGCCCAGTCCTTTCTTGATCATGTTAAGACAGAATATCAATATCTGCCACTTGAAGAATGGGAAATCTTGAGCCGTCAATTACAAAAGAATTAGGAATACTTCTATCATCAAAACTCTCTATTTCTGCCAACCAAGAAAGTACAGACCAAGGCTTTACAGATGTGTCATGATTCCCCTGTGGCTGGACATCCTGGAATCAAGAAGAGACAGCAATTGCTTCTACATTCTTTTAGGTGGCCTACACTTCAAACCAATGCTAAATCCTAAGTAACATCATGCCCTATATGTGCTCAAACCAAGACACCTCAGACTAAGCCAGCAGGATTATTGATGTCTTTGAGTGTTCCCTCTGCTCCATGGTACACCCTGTCTACAGCTTTCTTATGTTCTTTACCGTCTTCTTCAGGGAATCATGTCATTATGGTAACCGTTGAGTCATTTACCAAGATGGCATATTTCACAGCTTTAAAGAAATTGCCTACTGCCAAAGAAATGAGACATATTTTCAGGCAAAATATCTTTCGTCAACATGGTCTTCCAGATCGGGGACCCCAATACGTGTCATGTTTTTGGAAGGCTTTTTGTACTTCATTATACATAGATGTGTCCCTTTCATCGGGATTTCATCCAAAGACAAATGGTCAAACTGAACGCTTGAATAAGGAATGTCAACAGTATTTACATTGTTTCTGTAATGCCACACAAAGCAACTGGTCCGACTTGCTAGTTGAGTTTTCCTATAATAACACGGTGCATAGTGCAACAGGATCAACAACTTTTGTTGCTCCTACGGCTTCCATCCCAAGACCTTCCCAACAGTACCTCGTGCACTACCTCCAGTTCCTGTGGTCACCTCATTTGCTCGGTCACTCTGCCATATTCAGGACCTGATTCATACCACTCTTTTGGCTTCTAAACAAACTATGAAAAGAAAAGCTGACAGCTGATGTCAGGTTGTATGACTTTCTTCCAAATTTCTGCCTTTTTGTTTTACTCAAAACAAATTCAAACCCTGCTTTTATGGTCCTTTTTGAATACTCCAATTATTGAATCCTGTTGCTGTTTGACTACGTTTACCTCAGACTTGGAAGGTTCATCCAGTTTTTCATGCCTCGCGGCTCAAGCCTTTTGTTCCTCATACTTATCATAGGTGTTTTCAATGTCCTCCTCCTCTTTCTGTGGATGGCCATCCTGATTATGAGGTACAGGAGAGCTGTGATCCCCACATCTTTTGGAACAAGCTACAATTCCTGATGCACTGGAAAGGTTATCCCCTCAGTGACTGCTCATGGGAAGATGCTTCTTCAGTTCATGCACCCAGTTTTATTTTCCTCTTTTTCGAGACAAGCCCAGGGCCTCGGGAGGGGGCCTACTGTGACACTGCGGACTACTTCCCATTTTCTGGCACTTGCTTCGCGCTTTGTGCCGCGGTGTGGCCCAGGAGGCACATTTTGTGCTCCGGGTCGTGCCACGGCCCCTGGTAGCCTTCCTGATCACTTACCTTACTTGAGTCCTTTTCTTTTTCTTCTTTTTCTTCTTTCTTCATGTCTTCCTTTCTCGTGTTGTCCATATTGTCTTTTTCTGTGGTGGTTGTCTTCCCAACATGCCTTGTTCCTTTTCCTTTTCTACTTGTTTTTTTTTCCCCATTCATTTCTATGTGGCTTTTCCCAATCCAACATGGTGTCTTACGTTCTTCCTGTTTGTCACTTCCTGTTTCATGGTATATAAGCACTGCAGTTACCTCCTTTCTTGCACTGCAAACACTTTCATCTTGTCTCACGGTGGCAATTAGGACTGCACATGCCATGGCGGTCTTACCGCCACATTAAGAACCTGGCAGTCAAACCACCAGGGTACCACCTGTATGGCTGGAATCCATAATCTCAACAGCCTGGTGGTGGGAGAGATCACAGAGATCTCAATCAACCAGACGGCGCTGATTACGACCTTGTTGTCCGCCAGTCTTTTCATGGTGGTTTTACTGCCATGAAAAGGCTGGCATAGAAGAGCTGCAGGGGCCCACAGGGAGGCTCCTGCACTGCCAATGCACTTGGCATGGGCAGTACAGCGGTCCTTCTGCCCAGCACCATCGCAATGCAGACAGTGAACATTGCAAAGGTGCTGATTCCCCCTGCGGCTGCAGCATTGCAGCAGGCGTGATTACGAGTCGGAGACAATGCAGCTGCCTGTTTCCCTTCAGCCGAGTGGAAAACACCTTATATATCTAGCGGGGTGGTCACCACTACAGCAGCGGCCACCCTGTCAGCAGTTTGTCGGACAAGTTTTCCCATCCACCAAACTCAAAATGAGGCCCTAAGTGTGTCCTACTGTTGCATGGCTTAGTTGTATGATAGTCAGATTTAACAACATACAGGTTGTGACAACTTGCATGTTCCAAAATCTCTGTCACTATAGATGCTGTGGCAGTTGGCATGTACTGGTTGGCAAAGTGTTTACAGCTCCAGCTATGATGCTGATAAAACACAATTCATGTAACCTTTAAATTATACATGAAAATATAAGTATTTGACACACTTACATTTTAGTACAAAATATCATAAGTATGTCTTTTAGAAATGCTTACTGTCAACTAGCCAGAGTTCGCTGGAATTTCCTGTGTAGAATTCACTTCCCTCCAAATGCACAGGCTATGTAGAGGTAGAAATATTTATATAATTAGTGCTCTCTAAGAATCAAAATGCTCCTTTCATTGACAACCTCTCACTCTGACATCCTGCACTATGACTATGAATAAGGGTGCTGTTTGTTTGCCTGGGCATGCAAAAATATTTCTTTGCACTTTAATTTGATTAAAAAAAATTACAATGGTGGGTGGCATGGAATTTAAGTATGGGTCTAATTATTTATTTTGCATTTCATTGATTTTTCATCTTTTGAAAATTGTTGCACAGCTCAGTAACTGCCCTTTTCTACATGTTTGTAACATTTGCAATAATATTTTACTATGTGGCCTAGATTTCCAAAGGGCCATCTAGTCAGTAGGTCCAGCAATAGTAGTCATCAGTGCATGAAATACATATTTTAGTGGTATATGTTTTTAAAACTTTGTTTAGGGCATGGGATGGCATTGTATTAAATTAACAATGTTGGCTATTTTTCGCATTTCATGTTTTTTCCAAAAAGTGCATATGTTGTCTGGTAATATTTAATGGCATAGGAGGATGTGTGTCCTGTTGTTGTGAAAATTTTATAGCTCAGTTAATTTTTGTGTTTTGCATTTCTGAATTAAGGTTATTGTTTTCTTCAGTGCTACCACCATGCCTCCTTATGGCCAGGGTGTGTGTATGTGTCTGTCATCTTGTGCATGCAGTCAGTGTTCCTTTGCCATTGGCTTGCATGTGTTCTTTATTTGTTCCCCATGCCTCCTTGTTCCTTGTTGTTGTTTGACCATGTCTCTGGTGTTCATTTTGTTCATCTAGCCAGTGTCTTGCATGTGATCTTTGCAACCCAATCCTCCTTGCTCCTTGTTGTTGTTGTTTGACAATGTGACTGGTGGCCATTTTGCCCATCCAGTCAGCGTCCCGCCCTTTGCCATAAGCTTGCATGTGTTCTTTTTTCCGTTGCCTACTTGCTCCTTGTTGTTGCATTACCTTGTGGCTGTCAGACATTTTGTGCATCCAGGCATTGTGTCTTTGCCATAGACTTATATACAAACATTGTTAATTATTGATCATTTGTTTATTTTAATTTATATATATATATATATATATATATATACATATATATATAAATTTTTCTATGTTTAAGTTTTTATTTCAATTTTTATTATAACATTTTTAATGTAAATATTTTATTCTTTTTATTTTATTGTTTACGTTTTTATTTTTATTTTTTATTTTTATTTCCATTTTCTATTTTAATTTTTAATGTTATTGTTTTTAATTTCTTGTTTTTATTTAGATTTTAGTTTTCTTAATTGTTTTCGATTTGTTTTCATTTTTTTAGTTTTTGATTTAATTTTATTTAATTCTGCATTTTGCCTTGATCCATTCAACCATCCTCATACGTAAACATTCGTACATCCATCCATCCATCCATCCATCAAAGAGTCACAGCCACACTACAGCATTCAGGCCCTCGTTATGACTTTGGTGCCGTTTCTCCAAGACCACCAAAGCCAAAGCCGCCACTAGAACACTAGTGCTGGCAGTCTGCAGACCATCATATTATAACTTCTGGCAGCTTTCTGCCAGTCTTTAGGTGGAAAGTTGCCAGCAGTCATGTTGGCTGTCGGCGTGGAGAGGCGGTTCCACAGCCAGCCTTACCAAAAGGACTGTCCAGCAGTATTACAAACTGTAATACGGCCAGGCGGTGTCCTGATGGTGGGGCGCTGCCAGCAGTGGGAGTGCCGAGTCCTATCCCCTCAGGGTGGAGTACCTCATCTGATGAGGTAAGTATCCTCTGCAAGGGGAGAGGGTGGGGTGTGTGAATGGATGTGTGTGAGTGTGTGTATGAGTGTCATGAATTAGGGAGGGAGGGGCAGTGTTGGTGAGTGCGTTTGTGCGTGTATGTGTGTTTGGATTTGGGGGTGTTGCATGTGTGTGCGTGAGTGTAAAGGTGTTGTGAGCGTGCATGAGTGAAAGGGTGTTGTGAGTGTTAGTGAGTGAGTGTCAGGGTGTGTGTGTCTGTGGGTACGTGTGGGTGCGTGTGTGTAGGCGGGGGTGGGGGGTTAGTACAGGAATCAGGGGGTGGGAGTAAGTACACGTGTGCAGGGGGTTACTACTGGGAGCGGGGTGGGATGGTTACTGGGGGTTCGATGTGTGGGGGTGGGAATGTTGTAAGGGAAGGGGGGCGGGGGGCTCTTGGGTAGATGGGGGTAGGGGAGTCATCTACCACTGACAGGAATGCAAATTCCTATTGCCGGTAGCCTTTCCACCAGGGATTTTGTGGCAGAAAGGGGACTCATAATACCACCAGTGGTCTTTGATGGACTAATGGGTCACAGATGCTTATCTCTGGCCCGGCGGTAGGAATGGAAAAGTGGCAGTTTGGCACAAGCCAAACTGCCACACTCGTAATATGGTGGTCTTCAATGCCGGCCCGTAGGCGGTGGGACTTCCACTGCGAGTCTGACGGTTTGTAGACCCCCAGACTCATAATGAGGGCCTCAGTTTCTTTAGGTGTGTAATAATTCTATTTTCTCTGGACACCCTATCTACAGAGCACTGCAGACAAATCACTGCAGCATTAATTTTTTAATGATTATTCCATTTCCCCTGGACCACTTTGCCGCCATAGATTTTTTAAGGATTAATCCATTTACCCTTGCACCTCTCTCTGAATAACAGAGGTGTCTCCTTTAAAACAGATAGAGATAAAGCAAAAAACAACATCTGCATGCTGTGCTGCCTGATTTGAAATGAAATGTTATGGTGTGGTGGTGTGGTTTGACTTTACAATGTTTGATGAAATTATTTTTTATTACATAAGTAGCCAACCGCACTAAGATTGCATTTGTCTGTAGTATTTCAATCTGCAGCAATGCCACGTTTCACTAACTACATGCTAGGTTGTTTTTAGGTGTCAAAGAAAAGAAGAGAGGTCACATCACGCACAGCACTGCCAGAGAGAAGGCCCGTATAGTTAAGTTTTCAAATCCCTTCTGCTTGTGCAGCTTAGTGCCACTGCCAACTGAAAGTTTTAAGATGGCCACAAAGAAAGAAAGTTGCTCTGAAGAGGTGTTCAGTGAGAAGAAGCAGCTTTCCATCAGTGGTGTGCCAACCGCAACCTTTTTCGGGTGTCGTGTGCCTGCCACACCGGCCTCCGGGGAAGAACCTGGGAGCAGCACTCCCACATCTACAGCACCACCTCAACCTAAGCCCAAGATCATGTCTGTGTGTGAGGCAGCCACTCCAATTAAGGCGATGCCAACAAGCAGTGACGTTAAATTGGATTTGTCCTTTTCGCAAACTAGTACCCAATCGTTTGGAAAAACTGAGCAAAGTGGACAGAAACTTTACCCAGCAATAGAAGATCTTTCTAAAATTGGAGCAGAACAGGGGTCAAGCTTCCTGCCGAGCAAGAACGTCCTCCTTTAGAATCAATGGCTCCCAGATCACTAACAAGACAATGAAAGAGTACTACTCTACCATTTTCTCCAAGCACCACTTCTGATGACGAAGATAGGGACATGGAGTGGACCCCAGTACAGTCTGGGAGATGCCAGAAGAGGCAAGGGAAAAGAAAAGTTCCAGAAAGACTTAAAGTCGTGGGAAGGGATGTCGAGGTGGATAACAACAACGAGCCAATCATTTTGGGAGCTGGCACAGAGGAATCCAACATTACTATCCAACCTTCTCCAAGGGGTGTGGCACAGGCAGCCTGGCCAGCTCCCACATTTATAAGAACCCAGCAGAGACCTGCACCAACTCATACCTCAGTAAAAGTATACACTGCAGAGAGGCAATCAGTACATCCACCTATCTCCAGTTCTTATCCATCTCCAAGCATTGGCATTGGCCTAGTAAGAAAGTACTTCTCCTCAGTTTGAGACTTTTTTACAATTAGCAAACAGGAGTAGTACATTGCAATATGCTCCATTTGCCACACAAGTGTTCATTGATGTAACCCTGGTACACTTTCTGGTACTGGAGACCAGATGACCCACGTGAAAAAATATCGAACAATCTGGTGGAAGGAGCTCCAAAAAAATTGCTCAATGTGGTCGCGGGGTGAAGGTGAGGAGAGTTGGGAAACATCAGCTATAACTGATCAAATCACTGTGAAATGTGAGGAACAAGAGGGTGACATCCTCATGCAAAGCAGCCTTGTCCCCAGCAGTGTGCCAGAATCACCCACCTCAGTGACATCACAATGGCACAGGAAGACTCAGATTTAGATGGAGACTCCACAGCATATGCAGACTGCACCACGATGCACATTGAGTCTGCCGTCACCTAAATCTCCAAAGTTGCATGTGTCAGCGGCCCCAGAAAATAATAAAATCCAGACTACAATTATGGGGATGTTAAGGCAGGAGGGCCCTATTACCGCAACCACCCAATGGCACATTTGTACAATGGGAAGCTGGCTAAAATGTTAGTGCTGGACCTCTTCCATTTTTCTTTTGTGGAAGCAGTGGGACTAATTGAGTTTGTGGCAACCATCTGCCCAAAATGTAAGGTTTCACGTTGGACCTATTTTGCCTGAGTAGCTGTTCCAGAGCTGCACCACAATGTGCTGCAGTTGGTTGGACAAGTTTTACAGCAAAGTGTTGTTCATACTATCCACCTGATGACAGACACATGGACCAGTTGTCAGGCTACTGATTAGATGTACATCACTGTACACTGGATCACTTTTGCGGGGTAAAGAAAAGTTTATCTACAGGTCTTGTCCCTGAAGACATTTTTAAGCTCATTCGGCCGCATGCAACAGTAGCCATGTTCACCATGGGGAAATCACATACAGCTGCAAACATCTTGGAAGAATTTAATAGAAAGGTGTCTGAATGGCTGCAACTCAGAGATCTCCGAACTGGTTTTGTTGCCATGGACAAGGGCAGTAACATAGTCAAGGCCATGGTAGACAATGGCTATTTCAGGGTCCTGTGTTTGGCGCACTGCATCAACCTGGTTGTGTAAGACTTTCTCATAAAAAAGACATAGGGGGTCATTCCAAGTTTGGCGGGCGGCAGTCGCCAGGGTCGGAATGACCCCCATAGTCAGCAACATACTGGCCACCTGCAGACAAATCAGCACTCATTTCAGCCATTCTTTTAAAGCTCAGAAGCATTTGCAGATTATTCAGTGTGGTAACAGAGCACTAGTTAAATCCCCCATACAGGAGGTGCCAACACATTTAAACTCAACCAACTATATGTTGCAATGTCTATTTGAGAAGTGAAAACAGATCAATGGACATGTCACTCTAAGAGGGGATGCAATTGGGAAAGCTGTGATCATCGACAAATGGGGCCTAGTCAAATACCTGACACAGGGACTGCTCCCTTTTGAGGTTTTCACAGGGGAATTTAGCAAGGATGATAGTACAATGAGCCAAGCTATCCCATTGTTGCATCTGTACAGGATCAGCTAAAGAAGGTATCTGAAAGGTTCGTACTCAGAGGTGTGAATGAAAACCCAGAAGCGCAAGCCTTCGTTGAGAGCTTAATCTTTCATTTGGCTTGCAATGCAAGGCTGCAAAATGACATTATTTCATCCAAAGATTAGATCAGTGCCACCCCACTTGGTCCAAGCTACAAAAAATCCTTCACACTTTCTTTCTTTTTTTAAACAGGGGTGTTTCAAAATGCAAGAGGTAGATTGTTGAGCAAGCCGGAGAACTAGAAGAATGGCTGGTACCTAGAGTCCCACTCTGCTGTTCTGGGGTGCCGCCTTCAACTTCCATTGAGGGCAGTCTTATCTAGCAAAAGCCAAAACCAGCAACAAGAACGCTGGCAACAACAGCATCAGAAGAATAGGACCAAGCCTCTGCTTTGGCTTGGTTTCAAGTGTCAGGTCTTCAGTCCAATGCAGAAGCAAAACCAAACGTGGTCAAACAAATGGCAGTACCAATGACTCTTTAGAGAAAGTTCCAGGACTATCAGGATAACCCAAAAGAGATGTATGTGGATCAAAACCCATTGGTGTGTTGGTATTGGAAGATGGGCATATGACCAGAGCTCAGCAAGCTGGCAAAAAAAGTGTCTGGCTTGTCCTGTAGCCAGTGTGTCTGATGAATGTATGTTCAGAGGAACTGGTGCAATTGTAACAGTGAGATGGACCAGTCTCTCACCTGAAAAAGTGGAGAGATTAACCATGATCAAAATAAACCAGCATTTTATATCACCTGATTATACTGTTCTCGAAACATCACAGGAGGAGGAAAAAGATGACTGGTCAGAATCAAGTGCGTTTGCTGACCAACTTCTGGGTGAACCACCTGAGTTTGAGGACAAACTCTATTTTGCAGACTGAGTTTGCCAGTACCACCATAATTGTTTTTAATTTTTTCTCATTGAACTTCTTAGAACAAATAACATTTAGAGATAAACTATCTTGTTGTGGTTTCCTTTGTGTTTTGTCTTTTTGACACCTTGCCCCAAATCCCCTTTCCCATCGATTCATCGAGCGCCTAACCCTATTCCCGCGCGCTGTGTGATTTTTGAGGTGTGACTTAGTCTTACACCATAAATGGATCACACACTTGCTGGGGCGAATGTGGTGAAAGCAACACCAACTCACTGCATGGCCTTCTATTACCTGAGCAATATTCCACTCCGACCCCATCAACATAATCATTCATGCCTTGTGTTATGTGTTGCGTAAACACCTAACCTTGTCCAACGATTTCTCCTGACTCCATAAGTTTAGTTTTTAAATACTAGCTCCCCACTATTGCTCAGAAGAAATTAATGTTGCTAGTTTTTACTATCAAATCAGTCCTTCTTTGTTGTGTATCAAATACTGTCATTGTTCTCCAGCCTCTGCTGCTGCAGCCGGGCCTCGATCTCTTACCTGACTGGTGGTCATCCAACAAGAGTAGCTTTATCAAGAATAATAAAAATAAAAAAAGTCAAATTGTAAACAATGCTATGAACAAACACTTCTTCAAAAGTAGATAGTAGGTGGCACAGTAGCACTACAGTGCTGGTTACTTAGGGACATTGGAATATGATGTGATTATGATTAGGAGACTCAAAGGGCCATGTTTATTTGTTTACCCACACATGTTTCACATATAAAGCACTAATTCTCTGGTAGAAAATAATTAAGGCAGTATAACAGTGATTTCATTTTTTTTCTTTTAAAGGCATTTCTAGTAACTAAGCAGACACTTTTAGTGTCTCATTTATGAGTAAGGCATTATACATTAAGGAGTACAAGTTGTTGTGTAAAATTAATGGAGGCATGCTAGCCAGTGCTTTGAGTACTTTGCTACTGTCTGCAGCTGGGGAAGCTGTAGTTGACAATTATCTGTCTTTAATTCCAATTGCCCTGTTCGTCTCCAAATGCCTTTCACCTAGGCCCTTATTTATACTTTTTTTGCACCACATTTGCATACTTTTTTGGTGCAAAAGCGGCGCAAACATACAAAATATAATTGTATTTTGTACGTTTGCGCCGCTTTTGCATCAAAAAATGACGCAAATGCGGCACAAAAAAGTATAAATGTGGGCCTTATTTTCTACCCTGACACCAAAGAGGCAGATGAATAAATGAGATACGTCACACGTATCATGTACAAAATGCAGATATATTTATCCTGTCTGCCGTAAGTAGATGGTGGGGGAAACGATGCATTGTACTAGAGAGAAAGATATGGGCTCTATAGATTGTATTTGGCAAGTTCATCACAGAGTATCCCTTACACCAAACTAGAATTTAAATCAGCCACTTACTAGCCCCACATCACTCACTGGTCTCGCCCACCAGCACAAATTCTTTGCAACAAACTAATTTGCTTGGCAGTAAGGAAAGGAAACTTGACTTACTCTACTCGAGAGTAAGGCAGAGGGATTAGGCAGGTAGGTATAGCTTTTGCTATTGAGAGAGGGATGTCACTGATTATCAATTGAGCATGTGCCTAAGCTTTGGCTTATTCAGTCACTCTATATATGAATGTCTATAGGAAAACTCTGAACAGCTGTAAAATAAATCTGTTATGGAAAACCATGAAATATATTTTGGAAACACTTCACTTGGCAATATAAATGTGCCACATGCGAAGAATGGATTTTTCAATTTGTTTGGCAGGATGGGATGGAAGAATTTAGGAAAGAATAAAGGAATGAAGTACTAAGAGGTGACTGGATGGGTGAAGTTAAAACAACACAATCTGTGTGTTTGGTTTGCAATGCATTGAAGACTTTGTAACTGCTGCATATGCTTTGTGCATTATCTGAAGCAGACAATTATTGCACAGCCAGCCAATACTGTAGGCATGAGTTGAATCACAAAGCACTTCTTCGGTCATGGGTGGTGAAATGCCATGGTAGGCAGGGAGGGGGTTGATAAATGATGATGATGGGTGGGTTACATATTTGCCTCATTTAACAAATACAGTGAGTAAAGGGATTAGCACACAAATTAAAATACCCCCCACATTTAACTATAGCTTTGATAACCGTAAAACAACAACTAAGTGAAGTAGGTGAGCAGCATGCCCCTCTACCGGAAGAGTTCTCTTGTTTATTCATCCAAGCAATTATTCAATCATCCTTTCATTCTTCCTACTGTATTAACCCATAGCCATTATGAATTAAGCTTTACTTTCTCTCATCCAGCCTTTCACCAAAATTCACGATCTATTATCCACCCATTCAGTATCCACTATCCACCCTTTCTTTCAATCATCCTTTCACCCAGCCATCAGTTTACCCAATACTCATCCATGCATCCTTTCACCCACCCATGTATCAATTCCTTTCACCCTATTCTTTGCCATTTTCATCAAGCCATCATTTTTAGCATACATTATGTGTGCTTTTGTGGGAAGCAGTCTAAACCATGACTCCCGAACAACGAAGTCTTGTGGACAACGAAAGCAGAACAACGCTTTTGTTAACCATGACTTCCTTGTTTGGTGCCTTAACCACCCATGTGCTGAACCACGCACATGCATGGTTAAGGCACAGAAGAAGGGTGTCGGCTGAGGAAGAGGATGTGATCAGGTAAGTGGGGCTGGAACTTGGGCTGTTTTAGGGGCAGGGGTGGGGGCTGGGGCAGATGGATCGGGGTATTTTTTGTTTTAGGGGCGGGGTCGGGGTATTTTTAGTTTTTGGGGGTCGGGTGGTTTAGGTTTAGGGGCGGGGAGAGGGGTCAGGCATTTTTAGTTTGGGGGGGGTCAGGGTATTTTTAGTTTATGAGGGTTGGGGTGGTTTAGATTTAGGGGTGGGGAGATAGGGGCATTTTTAGTTTTAGGGCCGGTGTGGGGGTCGGGTTATTTTTACTTTTTGGGGGTGGGGGTTGGGGTAATTTAGGTTTTAGGGGTGGGGTGGGGGATCATGGTAATTTTAGGGGTGGGGTTGGGGTGGTTTTAGGTTTTAGAGGCGAGGGTGGGGGGTAGCGGTAATTTTAGGGTAGGGGTGGGGGGTTGGGATGGTTTTAGGTTTTAGGGGTGGGGGTGGGAGGTTGTGGTGGTTTTAGGTTTTAGGGGTGGGGGTGGGGGTTGCAGTAGTTTTAGGGGTGGGGTGGGGGTTGTGGTAGTTTAGGTTTTAGGGGTGGGGTGGGGCTGTTGGGGTGGTTTTAGGGGTGGGGTGGGGGGGTTGGGGTAGTTTAGGTTTTAGGGGCAGGGTGGGGCGGTTGAGGTGGTTTTAGGAGCGGGGTGGGGAGTCCCTGTAATGTAGGGGCGAGGGTAGGTGGTTTGTGTGGTTTTAGGTTTTAGGGGCAGTGTGGGGGTTGCGGTAATTTTAGGGGCAGGGTGGGGGGCTGGGATGGTTTCAGGTTTTGGGGTGGGGGGTCGTGGTTATTTTAGGGGCAGGGTGGGGGGCCAGAGGGGTCGCATGCTGGAACCATGCATGCCGTTCACACATGCCTTTACCAGGAATGCCTTTACAATGAAAAATCATTGTTAATGCATTCGTGGCAAAGGCATTAATGGTAACAATGCGGTCGTTGTTCAGACCGCATCGTTCTGGCATGCGTGGTTCCACCATGCGTTGTTCCAACATACATTTGCTTTTGCAGAGTTGCAGATAGAAGAGGCAACAAGTAACCCAACCACCGCTGCTGCTGTATTACGGGGGGTTCACAATGATACCCTTGTAGCTAGTGAGTAATAGTAATTGTCAATAAGCAGTGGCCTGATACTCTAGGAACTGAACTTGGAAGTTTTCAAAAATTTGAGTGACCAGGAAGATAATATTCAACGAATGGTAAAGAAAAAATGTTGACTTTTTTACTTCCAGAAGACTGGAACAATGCATTGAGAGTCTGCAAAAATATATTACCAGGCTAGGCAAGATTTTTGATTAATCCTGTCCTGAGGTTTTTGGTCCGAAGTTCAAGACTCCAGGGGGTCATGAATGCAAGGTAGTTGACCTTTGAAGCTCTAGCTGGCTGAAGCTCCCAGCCTTGTCACTGATGTATTTTCACTCCTTTATGAGTAGCATACTTAGTAACAAATTACAAAAGTGAAAAGCAAGAATAGGATATGGCAGCTTGCCCACTCAGTGAATACTGAAATAAGCGGCTACAAGTTTTTTTTTTTTTTAACCTTTTATTTATGCTTTTATACAAACAAGTAAAGCAGTACAGTAAAATCATGTGTTTGCAGACTAATACAATTTAAACAGCACATTGTATCATTTAGATGGACATTTTCGCCTTCTGTATTTTAGCAGCACAGAGCGTTTTACTTATGTATACAAACCATTGGGGGTCTTGGACTATATATCTAACTACAATCTTGCTTTGTTTATCAATCAATTGTCTCTCCTTCTGCTTCTCCAGTCTCTTTCCCTATAAGGTACTGTCTGTATATATCCCAGAATTTCGCTGGTTTGTTAGCGAGAGGGAGTAACTCGCTGTAAGTGTCTGTTTGCGTGTTGTAATAGGTCATATCTCTATGCCATTCGTCTACTTTAGGAATCGGCCCACGGTCCCACCGCATGGCAACTCTACGCTTAGCTAGTACCAGACCTATTGCCACCAATTTGCGTATTGATTTTGGTAAATGGATATCCCACCCCATAAGGGCCAAAAGTGGTTCAGCATCTATCTGTATACTAGTTATAGTTTCCAATTCTCTAAATATTGCTCTCCAAAAGGTTTGCATATTTTCACACGCCCATGCCATATGTAAAAAATCGGCTCCTTCTACCCCACATCTGGGGCAGTTAGAATTTTCACGCAACCCATATCTATGTAAAGGGATTGGGGTATAATATATTCTGTTAAGGAATTTAAAGGGAATGAGACGGTGTCTGCCATTTAAGGAGATAGAGCGTGTCTTAGTGCAGCAGTAATCTGTGATCTGTACCCCCAGATCTCTTTGCCACTCCACTCGGGGTCTTGAGAGCTCTTGGTCTCTTGTCCCCTGTATTGTTGCGTACAGACGGGACACCAAGGGGGTCATTACAACATTGGCGGTAAAAGGCGCTTACCGCCGTGCAGAAGACCGCCAATACACCGCGGCGGCGGCGGCATTCCGCCACAGCTATTATGACACACATCTTGGAATCTGCCGAAATTCAGACACCCACACAACACCGCCACACCAAAGGTCAGTGATAAACTGGCAGAAACAAATCCTCCACCTCCACGCCAACAGAAACACGCCCATGCTATTACGACCCACGAATTCACGCGGCGGTCTTTCAACCGCGGTATTTCATTGGCGGTACACACCGCCACTCTCAAAATACACACACATCTCCAAAACACCGCCACATTGGACAATTCCAAATACACACACCTGATACACATACAAACACCACTCCCACACAATCAATACTACATAAAACACACACCTACATCACCCACAAACCCCTACGACCAAAAAATCACGAACGGAGGCCAGAGAGAAAGCACAGAATAGACAACCCCATCACACAGAGGCACACAACACCATCACCAACACAACATCCACGCACAAAACACCACACACTACTCTCACCACACTCATCACCACATACACCACCCCACACATCACCCACACCACCCCATGTCACGCCAAAGACACCCCCGCTTCTCCGAGGAGGAGCTGAGGGTCATGGTGGAGGAAATCGTCCGGGTAGAGCCACAGCTATTTGGCTTACAGGTACAGCACACATCAATAGCCAGGAAGATGGAGTTATGGCGCAGAATAGTGGACAGGGTGAACGCCGTGGGACAGCACCCAAGAAATAGGGAGGACATCAGGAAGAGGTGGAACGACCTACGGGGGAAGGTGCGTTCAACGGTCTCCAGGCACAACATCGCGGTACAGCGGACTGGCGGCGAATCCCCACCTCCTCCCCCACAAACAACAACATGGGAGGAGCAAATCTTGACCATCTTGCATCCTGAGGGCCTCGGAGGAGTCGGTGGAGGATGGGACGCTGGTAAGTCAAATCTTAACTATCATATCCCCCACCCTACCTGCATGCTATCACACGCCCCCACCCTCACACCCTCCCCTATCACTCCAAATCCTCACTAATCTACTCATAACACAAACCACCCATCCCAGCACCAAGCCCTGCATGACACAACTAAGCATGGACACCCCTCACTAAAGCATGCCCACTGCACATACCCAGCACACCCCCCCAACCATCATCACACAAACCCACACACAGGAAGGCTTGCACTGGGGTACACAAACACCCACCCATTGCACACCATTACACACACACATGCAATAATCATGCTCTTATGCCCCTGCAGGAACCCGAAGGACCGTCACCACACCAGAGGGTCCAGACAACACCACTCCACCCCCAGAAGAGGCCCACAGTGACGAGAGCAGCTCTGCCCTACTGGATCCTGATGACCAGCCTGGACCATTGTGGGCCTCGGGACAGTCGGTTCCCCTTGCACAGGCACAGCCCAACACCGACCTTCCACCCTCTGGTAACATCAGCACAGCACCCACCCAGCGGGCCCAAACCTCCCTACGCAGGACAGGTCAATCAGTGGTGTGTCCACCACTACAGGGAACCCAGGATAACCCGCCACCCCAACAACAACAGGGACCTGGGGGCAGTGGTAGTGGGCACACGGTCCAGGGGACGGAGGCCCAGGAACACAGGGGAACTGGGAGGGCGACAGGGGGCGGACAGGCCAAGGGAACCCAATCTCCACGAGGCCCTATCCTCCATTATGGGAGCATACCACCACTCCCAGGAGACGATGGCGACGGTCCTGGACAAGTTGCAGGAGACCCTGCGCCTGCAGGACGAACTGTATTTGGGGTTCAGGGAGGAGCTCAGGACCATCATCTCTTCCCTGGGCACCATCGTAGGGGTGCTGAAGGACATACAGCAGACCTTGAGGGACACCGTGGCACTCCAAGGGGCCCCTGACACTAGCCAGGACGATGAACTGCCCACCACCTCTGCCGGCGCTAGTGGACAGGACGCCCCACCACAGGACCAACACACCAGCACCCCACCCCCTGCAGACAGACAACCACCACGCAAGCGGTCCCTGAGATCCAGGAACAGGACAGAGCAAGATGGCAAGACCCCCGCCAGGAAATGAGACCACCCTGATTGTCCTCCCACTGTCCCACTTTGTTACCCTGTCCATACATAAACTGCACCAGCTCCACTTCCTATTCCCAGATGGGCAGTGCACCTGTGAGACTAATAGACTGGACTCTGCCATGGACATTCCTCCGCCATCACCCATCCTCATTTTACAAACCCCTCACATTTCACAGCACTTCAATAAACACCCTTGAAACACAAAACAATCTGGAGTCAGTCTGTGATTTAGTAAATATGTATTATCAATGACAGTGTCATAATGGGTTTACCATTGTAAGGCTAACATACCTATGTCACACATCACAAGCCCTTGAAGGATGTAAGCAGTTGACAGGTAGGTAACCACACCTGTGAAACCGTAATGGAAGGGTACAACTCAGTTTCCAAATAGTGATTTCAATCGAGAAACAGGATAGAGGTAGATGTGTGAAAGTTAATGTAATGCTAAAAATGAAAATGTTCTCACCTGTGTCTCACTGGAAATATTGCTGTATGACTGACTCCCTGTTGTCGTTGTCTTCTTCCCCAGCTTCATCCTCATCACTGTCCACAGGCTCCACAGACTCCACAGCTGCTACAACATCGTCATCTGGATCATCCTCCTGCAGAAAAGGCACCTGTCGTCACAAAGCCAAATTATGGAGCATGGAGCAGTCGATGATGATGTCGCACACCTTCTTCGGTGAGTAGAATAGGGATCCACCTGTCATATGGAGGCACCTGAACCTGGCCTTCAGGAGGCCGAAGGTGCGTTCGATCACCCTCCTAGTCCGCCCATGGGCCTCATTGTACCGTTCCTCTGCCCTGGCCCTGAGATTCCTCACTGGGGTCAATAGCCAGGAAAGGTTGGGGTAACCAGAGTCCCCCAATAGCCATACACGGTGCCTGTGGAGTTGGCCCATCACATAAGGGATGCTGCTATTCCGCAGGATGGAGGCGTCATGCACTGAGCCAGGGAACATAGCATTTACCTGCTAGATGTACTGGTCTGCCAAACAGACCATCTGGACATTCATTGAATGATAACTCTTCCTGTTCCTGTACACCTGTTCACTCCTGTGGGGGGGGACCAGAGCTACATGGGTCCCATCAATTGCACCTATGACGTTGGGGATATGTCCAAGGGCATAGAAGTCACCTTTCACTGTAGGCAAATCCTCCACCTGAGGGAAAATGATGTATCTCCTTACGTGTTTCAGCAGGGCAGACAACACTCTGGACAACCCGTTGGAAAACATAGGCTGGGACATCCCTGATGCCATGGCCACAGTTGTCTGAAAAGACCGACTTGCAAGGAAATGGAGCACTGACAGCACCTGCACGTCAGGGGGGATTCCAGTCGGATTGCGGATTGGTGACATCAGGTCTGGCTCCAACTGGGTACATAGTTCCTGGATTGTGGCACGGTCAAACCGGTAGGTGACGATGACATGTCTCTCTTCCATTGTCAACAGGTCCACCAGCGGTCGGTACACCAGAGGATTCCGCCATCTTCTCATATGTCCCAGCTGATGGTGCCTACGAAGGACAACAGCGAAGAACCAGTCATTATTCCTCCAGGTATGTACCCACAGTTACACACAGGACTACACCACTCACAAAACCCTTCCTGTATGTGTGTTGAGTGTAGGCCTAGCTATGTGTGACGCAGTAGTAAATGAAGCCATGTGGGCCCCTGAAAAGGCGGCTGCCTGACCTCTAAACTGGGACAATGTGATTGTGGGGTAACTTCGCTGGCATTGCACACCGTCGCAGTAGGCGGTCGTAGACTGCGGCGCAATGCTGCATTGGTTAACATTGGACCCTATGGGTCCCAGGAGCCAATTAACAGGTGCGCCGGCGGTGATGATGCGCACCGCCGTGGACGTCACCGCCGCGGACGTGACCGCCATTTTCTATCTGTTCAATCACTAGATACCTGACCTTCGACAGGAGAGGACCTACACTGCAAGTGCTGCTGTGACCTCGGTCTGGAAGCGACGATGGCTGCTGCGTCTGGGGAAAGGGCCCCTGCCTTCACTGCACAGGAGAAACTGGTAGACGGGGTCCTCCCCCAGTACACGCTACTCTACGGTCCTCCAGACCAACAGGTTAGTACACAGGGAGCACGTTGTATGGGCTAGGCCTGGGTGGAGAGGGCTGGTTGGAAGAGGGAAGGGGGCAGAGTTCATAGAACAGCAATGCATGGGAATGAATGGGCCACATGGCCAGAGTAGGGAGGGGGCCACTCACAACGACGGTGCAGTTGGTAATGACTGTTCCTCTTCCCTTGTGCATGTCATGTAGGTCAGCGCCCACCAGAAGAGGGACATTTGGCGTGCCATCGCCAAGGAGGTCCGGACCCTGGGGGCCCACCAGAGACGGGGCACCCACTGCCGTAAGAGATGGGAGGACATTCGCCGCTGCAGCAAGAAGACAGCGGAAGCTCAGATGGGGATGGCTTCCCAACGTGGGAGGGGTGCCCGTCGCACCATGACCCCCCTGATGTTCCGGATCCTGGCGGTGGCCTACCCGGAGTTGGATGGGCACTCGAGGGCATCACAGCAGACACAAGGGGGTGAGTACAACCTCATTCTGCTGACTTTGCGTGCAGTGGAGGTGTCTGGGTGGGGGAGGTGGGCTGTGGGTGTCCCTAGGCCAGAGCGAGTTAGGTAGGCAAGGCCCCTCCGTAATGTAGGCCATGTGGCACTCTACCCCACCTCAGCAGAGTGCCAAGTCGAGGTACAGTTGTCCCTGTGGCATACATGTGCGCAGATGTCCACCATTGCCATGTAGGCCATATCCCAGAAATTGCATGTGCAGAGGGCAGGAGCACAGCGTAATACAGGGGGCTGCTGCGTCTGTCTTGTCCGCCAACGGTAGTGGTAATCCATGCACTAAAACTCTCTTTCTTCTGTCTCCCCCCCTTTTTCTGCTCTCCCTGTCCTTTTGTACATCAGCATCAACAGGCGGAGGTACAGTGGCACCGGGGCATGAGGGAGCTGCAGCCCACATGGCCATGGAGGAACACACCACGGACTCTGAATGCACCAGTGGGACGGAGGGCGAGGGGAGCTTCACGTCGGCCACCGGATCACCAAGCAGCGACACAGACTCGTTCGCCAATGGGGGCTCCCTTGTGGTGGCGACACCATCTGTGCCCCCCATCTCTACAGGTACAGCCGCCACCTCCCCTACCAGCCCCGCCCTCCCAGGAGCCCCTCAGCGTTTGCCCCGTGCCCGCTCACCCAGGAGGGTGGGCATCACCTTCGCCCAAGGCACCTCAGGACCTGCCCCAGTCACCTCTGCTGCCCTCAGTGAGGAGGCCATTGACCTCCTCAGGTCACTCACTGTTGGGCAGTCTACCATTGTGAATGCCATCCAGGGTGTAGAACGAGAGTTGCAACACAGTAATGCATTCCTGGAGGGCATTCATTCTGGTAAGGCTGTCCTTCAGCGAACCCTGCAATCTCTGGCCTCAGCACTGATGGCAGCCATTGTGCCTGTGTCTAGCCTCCGCCCTCCAACTTCCTCCACCCAGACCCAATCTCATGTACCCCAGCCCATCCCAAGCGCACCTACAGACCAGCATGCACACAAGTCAACACACACAAGTAGCTCAAGCAAACATAGGCACCACACAGACCACAGGCACTCACACAAGCCTCACCCACGTACAGACACAGCAACATCCACTGCCTCCACTGTGTCCCCCTCCTCCTCTTCTCCCTCCTCCCTCCCAGTCTCGTCTACACACACACCTGCATGCACCACATCTACAGGCACCATGAATCGCACAAGGACACCCAGCACCACAAGCCGCTCACCTGCACTCACCACCTCCACTGTGTCCCCTCCCAGTGTGTCTGTGACGCCCCCTCCCAAAGTACACAAACGCCGGCAATCACTCACCCAACATCCATCCACCTCACGACAGCCTCCAGTACCTGCACCTGCACCCAAAACACCTAAAGTGACATCTCCGACAACCACCTCCTCTTCCTCCACTCCCAGACCCCCTCCAGCTACCCATCCCAGTGTTCGTCAGAAACTGTCCCTCTGTAAAGTTGACCTTTTGCCCCCACCCCCTCCTTCATCAGTCCCGTCGTAGCGCCTCAGCCAAAAAGCCTCCAATACCAGTGGTGCCTGTTCAAGGTTTGTGGAGTGCACCGGCCACCAGGGCAGGCAGCAGGACCCGGAGCCAAGGCACTGGCAGCCCACCCCCTGTAAAGGCTCTAAAATTGGAGAGTGGACGAAGGGACCGTGTTAAGACTCCTGGTGGGAAAACAACTGACATGGGTTCCAAGGGGATTGGAGAGTCAGCTGTGTCTCCAACAAAGGTGGGGAACGGCCAGAGGAAGTCTGCCCTGCCTGTTGTGAGTGTCACGGCGGAGAAGTGCGCCATAATTTCCTGCAGTCGACACACAACCGCCAGGACCGTGGTCACTGGTCCAGACACCATCGCCAGAGTCACAGTCCAGGAGGGCCCAAGTATCGTCACTGGTCCAGAGACCATCGCCAGAGTCACAGCCCAGGAGGGCCCAAGTATCGTCACTGGTCAGGAGACCACCACCAGAGTCACAGCCCAGGAGGGCCCAAGTATTGTCACTGGTCCAGAGACCACCGCCAGAGTCACAGCCCAGGAGGGCACAAGTATCGTCACTGGTCCAGAGACCACCGCCAGAGTCAGTAACCTGGAGGGCCCCGGCTGCCACAGCCCCGCTGGGCAATGATGGAACGTCATGCCACACACCAATACCCAGTGTAGAGAACGTCATGCCACACACCAATGCCCAGTGTAGAGAACGTCATGCCACACACCAATGTCCGTATCAGAACCGCCATGTCAAAGCACCGCTGAACAGGGGAAAGACCGCCATGGCAAAGCACCGCTGAACAGGGCAAGCACTGGGTAGGAATGAATGGCCCGCCACATCAGGCATGCTTATCCCATGTGCAGCTGGGACAGTGACAGGACAGGAACTTTCACGGGGAGACTCATCCAGTCTGGGCACCAGTCCCCCCCAGTACCAGTAGAGACCTGCATCTACTTGAGAGACTGTGGCTTTGCACTCCCAAGGATGGTAGAGTGGGCAACCCACCCACTGTAGAGACTTGAGAGACTGTGGCTTTGCACTCCCCAGGATGGTAGAGTGGACAACCCACCCACTGTAGAGACTTGAGAGACTGTGGCTTTGCACTCCCCAGGATGGCACAGTGGGCAACCCACCCAACGGTAGAGACTTGAGAGACTGTGGCTTTGCACTCCCCAGGATAGTAGAGTGGGCAACCCACCCACTGTAGAGACTTGAGAGACTGTGGCTTTGCACTCCCCAGGATGGTACAGTGGGCAAGCCACCCACTGTAGAGACTTGAGAGACTGTGGCTTTGCACTCCCCAGGATGCATCAATGGGCATGTGGATCTGGCTTTGCAGTCATCCGGCTGAGGTGCCCCCCCATTCCCTTCCCCCTGAGGTGCCTGTAGTATTTCTTTCTGATGCCCCGGCAGTGTTCTCTCCGATTGTGGTCAGGTATCCTTTGTGGGCCTCGCCCATGTATTTTTGAACTGTTGGTGCACGGACATTGTTATTTACATATCTGCACTACTTCTCGTATTGTATATAATTATGAGTGATTTTCAAATATATATGTGTATATTTTTGTATGACATGTATATTGCCACATTACAATGTTTGACCGAATTTCGCATTGTCTTTTCATTCTTCCGGGGGGATTGTGGGTTGTTACTGTGATTTTTGTGAATGCATTGGTGTGTATGTTGTAATATGCGAGGGTGGGGGTGTTTGGTTGGTGTCCCCCTAACTTTTGCCTCCCCCCTCCGCCATGTCGTAGGTGCAGTACTCACTGTTGTCTTCGGCGCCTAAGTAGCTGTTGGTCGTAGAGGAGCAGAAACACAAGGGCAGAGAGTATTTGGAGTTCCGGCTCCATGCAGTCCTCGTTCCTCGTGGGATGTGTTCAGGTGAGCGTTTTCCCATAGCAAAAGCTGTTTCCGCCGTGTTTTTATCCACAGAGAATCCGCCCCGGAAAAGGTGGCGAATTGGCGGGTTGTAATACTGTGGGCGGTACATTGTCTTCCGCCTGTCTGTTGGCGGTGACCGCCGCGCTGCTTGTTTGCACCGCCGTGGCGGGCGTTGTGTTAAAGTGGCTGTCTTTGTTGGCGGTTTCCGCCAGGGTCATAATTCTCTTTTTTTGTCCGCCGGCCTGTTTGCGGTATTTCCGCAGCTTTAACACCGTTCGCCAGGGTTGTAATGACCCCCCAAGTGTCTCGTACAATTTCCCTGCAGGATCATAGAAAGCGATGTGATCTCGGGAGGTTCTTGCATGTCATCGCCCAACAACTGTGCTAGAGCATGTCGTGTCCTGTGGTATTGGAATTGGTGTAGTGGAGTAGTATCACCGGTACCCCCCTTTATTTTGTCCCAACTTTTCATACTGCCGTTCTCAAATAGGTCCCCCAATGTGTTAATGCCTAGTTCACTAAAGGCGTATATCAGTTTACTGTCCCGCCAAAGTGGGAACCAAGTACAGCAATCTACTGGTATCTGGGGGGAGTACAGCATAGCCAACTTTTGTTTTTCCATAATCTCGTGCCATGCTTTTGCTACTGAGTCTAGGGATGCCAATTTTTTATATTGCCTGCTTGGGGTATGGTACAGTCTTCCCTGTAATGGAGCTGGTGATGAAAGCTCCCTCTCTATACCAAGAAATGGGGTATCTCCTGGGCCATGGAGCCAAGCCTGCGCCACTGCAGCTCGAGCCGCCACGCTATAGGCTTCCAAATCCGGAGCCCCCAGGCCACCAAGCTCATATGGCAAAGTCAGTACACACCATTGCACCCGATGCTGTTTGCCTGCCCAGGCTAGTTTTATGAGGAGTGATCTTAACGTGGCAAAATATTTCTTGGGTAGCACCATCGGGATATTCTGGAACAAAAAGAGAAAACGCGGCAACACCACCATTTTCATCAATGCCACTCTACCAAGCAGGGACAGTGGGAGTCGTATCCATTTCTCAACATCTGTTGCTAATTTAGTTATCGCTGTGTCATAATTCTCCATCACTATAATGTTGGGGTCGGTGTGTACCTTAATACCAAGATACCTGACTGGGTCAGTCTCCCACTTAAGTGGGAATCCCACCTCTATCTGCGCTGTGGTGGGAGTCAGTGGGAACATCAAAGATTTGCCCCAATTGACTTTAAGGCCGGATAATGCTCCGTATCGTACTATTTCTTGGAGCATTGGTGCCGCATAACATTTTGGATCTTTAATGTACAGCAAAGTGTCGTCTGCGTATGCTGAGATTACTGCTTTGTAGTGCTTGAAGTCAAGGCCCCGATGTCCATGACGTTCCCTCAGTACGCAAGCTAGCGGCTCTGCCACCAGCACGTACAGCAAGGGGGAGAGCGGGCATCCCTGTCTAGTACCTCTGGTGATACCCAGTGCCTTCGTCACTGCCTCGTTGACCCGAACCCTGGCCTGGGGTTCCCTGTATAGTGTGGCTATTAAGTGTAGAAAAGTATCCCCAACTCCAAATTTTCGCAGTGCTGCCCATAAGAAGTCCCACTCCACAGAATCGAACGCTTTTTCCATGTCCAAAAAGACCGCTATAGCTTGCATTTCGGGGTTAATGTTCTGTATTATGCTGAATAACGTGTGTAGATTCATGGTTAGATTGCAGCCAGGGACGAATCCCACCTGTTCAGGTTTTACCAGCAGAGGCAGTACTTTGGCCAGCCGTTCCGCTAAAATTTGGGCATATATTTTGACATCAACATTCAATAACGACAGCGGCCTATAGGAGGAGCTTTGTTCTTTTGGCTTCCCTGGCTTAAGCAGTGTTACTATCATGGCTTCCCTCATCGATGGAGGCATGCAACCCTCTTTGATCATCTCCTCAAATACCTCTTTTAGGTGCGGAAGTATTAGTGTTTGATATGCTTTATAGAAGTATACAGCAGTTGTATTAGCAAGTTCTCAACAAATGTCTCCATATTTACGATCGATGTGGACTCTGCAAGCCCTACGATGCGAAGATTGTTCTGTCGAGAGTGGGACTCCAAATCATCCATTTTGTGTTTAAGGATATCCAGTTCCGTGTTCCCTTTTAGCTGCCCAGTTGCTAGTGTAGTGTGTCCATCCTCCACTGCTGATACACGCCATTCCACTTGGTCCAAACGCTCCGTTTGCTTATCTAATCTTTCCGACATTCTATCCACTCCGTATGATAGAGAGTTGATTTTACTGTCTATTTGAGTTAGACTTTGTTGCATAGTTGTTAAAATGTGGCACAGGTTTTGTTCATCATGAATTGGGGCCTCTGGGGTCCCCTCAGGTCTGGCTTCAGCTCCTTCATCGGTCTGACTCATAGTTTTGCGTCTCTCGAAATGCAGTTGAGGCTGTGCTTTATCATGTTTTCCCATGTTGGTATGGGCTAATGACTTTTCCTCATGATCTGTTTCCTGTAGGTATTAGTATCCTCTGTGTCCCAAACTCTTGTCCCTAAAGTCTGCACCAAAGGGTCAGTGTCTCCAATCTTATGCCCAGTTCTGGTTTCCAGTGTTGCTGCGACAGCGCACCACAATCAGCTCACTTGGGGGCCTTCTTACTTTTGTTGTGTGTGCGCGCGATACACCGTATTGGCCCTCACCGAAGCTTCTCTCCTAGTTTTGTTGCAGCTGTGTCAATTCTGGGCTATCTGGTTCGATTCCCCCGACAGCAGCAGCTGTAGGTTTCTTTCTGCACACCCTGGCACACCTCCAGGCCTTTGCTTCTATCGCCGGGTCAACTGCGCCTCCGATCTGGAAGGGGAGTGACGCCACGTGCATTCTATGCCACCCGGGGGCCCCCTCAGCTATGCTGAGCCGACCAGGGCTGCCTTCTGTGTGCCCACGTTCTTGTCCCGGGCGCCGCCGCTCCCGCCGCCGCACCCCTCGGGATCTCTCCTGCCCCACATCCACGTGCAGGTGCTAGCGCCGACTCACAGTTTCCGGGCCTCGCCCGATTCGCTCTGGCCTTCGCGCTCCGCGTTTCCAGGCCAGCACTCACGCTGGGTCGCGTTGGAGCCCCCGGATGGCAGAATCTTCTCCCCTGACGTACAGGCATCAGTTGCTCACTCAGGGAATTCGAGAACTCGGGTTAGGTCTGCAGGATTGTGAAGGATTTTCTGGTAGCCGGCGGAGCTCTGCTAAAGCGCGGCCATCTTTCGGCTTGGCAAGCTCCGCCCCCCAGCGGCTACAAGTTATAGGTTGTTACTTCTTAAAGTTTTTATCAGCAAAGTTCAGGGCTTCAGCAGCTGCATGAAATGAGTGTAGCTGAGCTACAAAGCCTGTCTCAGTTTCCGTGTCCTGTCTTGCCCTCAGGAACTTTGGACTTCAAAATAAATTCAGCCAAAACTGTACATGGAGCTAAGTACTAGTCAGTAACTGACCCTTGATCTATCACATATGTCAAGAAAAGGTGAATATGTCCTGTTTACCTGTGCCCCATAGGATAACATTGACTTTGACATTTATTGTTTTCTCCCATTGCTTCTTATTACAGTTTCTGTAAAATTAACTTCTGTATATTTGAGATGTGTTCTGTGACATCATAAATGATGTCACAGAACATGGCATGAGTGATGTGCACGTTGTGCATGTTGTAGTTACCTCTGCTAAATATAACTGGTGAGTTTGTTTCTTTTTCTAGTTCAAAAAATGTTGTTACAGACATATTCACCTAACTATAACTTTACTTTAACCTTTGTATATATAAATATTTATATGTATATAGTATTGTTAGAAATGGGGTCTCTGGTTGGCAGTCAGTTTACACTCTGTCCAAGCAGGGACCCTCACTCTAGTCAGGGCAAAGGAGATACACACTTAAGATAACCCCTGCTCACCCTCTTGGTAGCTTGGCACAAGCAGTTAGGCCTATCTCAAAGGCAATGTGTAAAGTACTTGTACCAACACACACAGTAATAAAGTGAAAACACAAAATGGGCACCACACCAGTTTAGAAAAATAAGGAACATTTATCTAAATCAAACAAGACAAAAATAAGAAAAAATCCAACATATACAAGTCAAGATACGAATTTCAAAATAATAGTCTTTCTCCATAGAAAACAATGGAAATGTTGATTCTACACAGAGTACCTGGTTTGTGTAAAAAATAAAGCTGCACAGGCAAGCGTGCGTCGGAAGAGTCAGCGATGCATCAATTCCTTACATGCAAGAGAGGCTGTGTGTTGTTCTTCTCCAGTAGGGTAGGCGATGCCTCATTTTTCATTTCTGCAGGAGAGTGATGCATTGATTTCCAGAGAAGCACCTTGGATCTGTACACGCTTAGGTTGATTTTTGATGCACTGCGATGATGCGCGAGAAATCCAGCCACACGGTATTGAAAAACTGAGCTGTGTGGGGTTTGCGTCGTTCTCAACAGCTGCAAGAGGATGTTGCATTGTTTCTCCAGCCACGTTGCAGGTGGAGCATCGATTTTAGCAGCGAAGCGGGAGGCGCTTCGTTTTTCAGCCATGTTGTAGGTGGGGTGTTGAAATTTGCCCCGCACAGTATTCTGTGCGTGGGTTTCAGTCCTTGTTCTGCCAGCTTCACTGCTCAAGGGCCCAGGGACTGGACAGGGCACAACTTGGCAGCACAGGAGCCTCAGCAGAGAGTCCAGGTGCTGGCAGAGGAAGTCTTTGATGGGCCTGAGACTTCAAAACAGAAGGCAAGCTCAGTCCAAGCCCTTGGAGATTCTTCACAAGAAGGAATATACCAAAAAGTCCAGTCTTTGTCCTCTTTCAGGCAGAAACAGTAACTTCAGGCCCACCCAGCAAAGCACAGTCTCAGGCAAAGGGGCAGTACTCCTCCTTCAGCTCTTCTCCTTGCCAGATCGAATTGGCAGGTTAGAACTGCACACACAGACACTGCAGCAACAGGTCTGAGCCATGTTCACAGGGCTACTGATGTGGGTGGCACAACCAGTGCTGCAGGCCCACTAGTAGCATTTGATTTACAGGCCCTGGGCCCCTCTAGTGCACTTTACTAGGGACTTACTAGTAAATCAAATGTACCAATCATGGAAAAAACAATTACGCATACATTTCACACAGGGAGCACTTACAGTTTAGCACTGGTCAGAAGCGGTAAAGTGCCCAGAGTACCAAAAACAGTAAAAACAGAGTCCAGCACACAATCAAAACATGGGAAGCAGAGGCAAAAAACAACAGGGGAGACCACGCCAAGGATGCCAGGTATAACAAGTATTACAATGCTACAACACATTGATATCAGTATTAACAATAGAAATATCTTAAATGGAGAGGTCTGTAGCGTGACGCTTGAGGCAAAAGGTTTGTGCAACTTGTACTGAAAAAATGAAAATTACCATCCCAATTGGCCAGAAAAACAGACAGCGATAATGCATGGCATGAAACTGATTCATCCATTTCCTGGGACCAAGTTTACTGCTTGCAGAACATTGCTGGAGTCAACAGGGATTGCCTTTGCAGCTGTCAAATAAACATGCCATTTGGAAGCATCTAAAAACACAGTGGTCTGAATCTGTTTTCTCCACAGAGCACTGCATTCGCAAGTGATGAATAACTTTTCTTGCAAAACTTTTTCTACATTACCTTGTGTTGTTTTATATGAAAAAAATCTTTGATATTTGATACACTTTGGGCACTTTTGTTTTCAATGTTAAAGGAAAGTCAATAAATACATATATCTTTTCTCCTATTGTGGAGCCTTCAACACCTTGTGCAGTATTACAGAATTGTCCAACGTAGCTCTAACTTTTTTTGTAAACCAAAGTTAAACTCGTTTAATTTACTTTGTGGAAATATAAAACGCCATAATGTTACATGACATTATGGATTGCAAGGGATGGTGGTTTGGCACTTCACGTTTTAGATGCGATGAGGCATTTCACCCCAAAAGGTAGTGTGAAACCATGCGTACCTTGATCAACATTTGCTCACATTTGGGGGCAGATTTAAGAGCCCCTAGTGCCTCCTTGCACCACACTAGTGTAAATTTGTTTACGCTAATGTGGCCCAACAAGGACAAAATTGGCATTGAGCCACTTTGTAACCTTTTGCGCTGCATTATGCCGGCGCCAGGCATAATGTATGCAAAGGTGGCGTTACCCCAATTGGGGGGGTCGAAAAAATGTTGCAAAGAAATCTAAAAGATTTCTTTGCATCATTTTTTTCAGCATATTTAATGCATACTCAGACTAGGCATTAAAAGGCGGCGCACCATTGTTTTCAGTTGGCCTCAATGGGCTTTGCGAGATTAGCATCAAAAGTTTTGGCGCTAGTCCTGCAAAGCTCCAAACTAGTGTAAAAAATATTGCCTCTAGTTTTCCTAACTACTGCCATGGTGCACTGTATCTTAGATACGGCGCACACATGGTGGCATTAGAGGGGCGCTAAGGGGTACTGGGTGCAGCGCAATTTTCTTAAATCAGCCCCTTGGTTTGTTTGTGTGCTCCAGAGATTTAATTTTTACCCAGATGAAATCTTGTCTTCACCACATGGCGTAATGGCACAATGGCTGAATGTTAGATATGGCGCACACATGGTGATGTTAGTGGGATGCTTAGGGGTTCAAGAAAAGTGGCGCTGCACTGAGTGCAATGCCACTTTTCTCAAATCAGGCCCTTGGTTTGTTTGTGTGCTCCGCAGATTGAATTTTTACCCAGATGAAATCTCGTTTGCACCACATGGTGTTATGGCATAATCTCTGGAATTAAAGTTGTAATGTGAAATACAGGAAATTAGGCGAGTAAAGGAAAACATTAGTAAGGCAAGTCCTCTACAATGTATTCAGACTTATATGGCTTATGTACGGATCAATCAGAGCTTGTAAAGCTCAGCTACTCACCCGTTAGGGTCTCAAGGCACTGGGGTGGAGTGTAGCATATACCGGTGAGGTGCTTTAAAAAAGCCATGTCTTCAGTTCCTTCATGAACCTGGTGAAGGAGATGGTTTGTCGGATGTCGATGGGTGGGGGTTCCAAGTGGTGGCTGCGAGGTAGGAGAAGGAGCGTCCTCCTGTTCTGGTTTGCCAGGGTGCAGGGTACTTTTGCAAGAGAGAGCTGGGGTGAGCGTAGGGCCCTGTGGGGTACGTGGAAGTTTAGTTGCTGGTTCAGGTAGTCTGGTCCGGTGTTGTGGAGGGCTTTGTGTGCACGGGTGAGGATCTTTTCTCTATGGGGAGCCAATGCAGTGTACGTAGGTGTTGCAAGATGTGGCAGCGTCGGGGTACGTTCAGGACCAGTCTGGCGGCGGTGTTCTGGATGTTTTGCAATTTGGGGGTGAGTTTTTTGTTGATTCCGGCATAGAGTCCTTTGCCATAGTCCAGTCTGCTGGTGATGAGGGCATGTGTGACAGTCTTCCTTTGTTCGAGGTGGATCCATTTGAAGGTCTTGCATTGGAGGCGGAGGGTGCAGAAGCAGGTGGAGGTGACTGAGTTGATTTGATGGTTCATGCTGAGTTTGGGGTCCAGGATGATTCATAGGTTGGGGCTTGGCTGGAAGGGGTGGGTGGCCACCAGGAGTCACTCCATGTGTTGGGTTGAGGGCCCATGATGAGTACTTCTGTCTTGTTTGTGTTGAGTTGAAGGCAGTTGTTTCTCATCCAGTTTGCGACTGCTTTCATGCCTTCATGGAAGTTATGTCTGGCCTTGTCAGGTTTGTTTGAGTGGGAGAGGATGAGGTGGGTGTCATCGGCATAGGAGATGATGTTTATTCCGCAGCTTCTGACGAGGGTGGCTGGTGGGGCCATGTAGAAGTTGAACAGCGTGGGGCTGAGGGAAGATCCCTGAGAAACTCCGCAGGTCGTGGATGTGGGATCTACGCGGAAGGGGTGGGGAAGGATGCAGAGTTACAGCCCTGTATTCTATGGACCTTGGTAGAAGTAAATCTTTGTTTTTGCTGCAGTATTAGTTAGTGCTCTTTTCTTCTAAGCGTCCATTGCTGGTCTCTTTAAACAATATGCCAGACTCCATATCTATCCTTATCTTCCTTTGTGAAAGTAAAGCTAGAGGCTCACATTTACACCTCATTCTTGCTCATGACTAACATGGGCAAAAGTCCTTCAAATACCTGCTGCAGCAAATTTGTGCCAATTACATTGTGTGTACAAAAATGAACCTCATTACTATCACTGTTAAAAGCCACTTCACAGACCTCTTGCACTCTTACTCTCTCTCTCTCTCTCTCTCTCTCTCTCTCTCCCCCACTCTCTTTCTCTCACTCTCACTAGCACGCACATAATTTTTGAAGGTCCAAACCCCCTATCCTGATCCATTATGAACAACGAGGACCACACCATTCATGTGACAGATGGAATTTCAAATGTAAAATATTTTATTGATGAAATTACATTTCACATTACTCTAACACTATGACAGAGATGACTATGAATATATTGTTATTTAATGGATTAGTTATAGGTTGTTATCTAATTAAGGTATACTTTTAAATGTTGTTACTTACTGGTATTATTTTCCTTAGGTCAGAAGCATTGAACTGTTGTGAGGGCAATGTTGTGCAAAGCGATCCTAACCATAACTTGTGTATTTCAGTTTCTTTTTAATGTATACCCATGAACGCTCTTTAACTGTGATGTTTAAAGGGACTTTGTAAGATTTTAAAAACCCATATTTGAATGCCATAAGCAAAGCTAACTATAACTCCACTTTAATTTTTGTTTTTTTCAGTGAAATCATAAGTTACTTTTGATCATCTACCACATTGAAAGCCAACCACTATTATTACCATACACTGTTTCATCATTGCCTAAATTTCAGTTCCCATGTTAATGCATTTGAGGCTTTGTAGTAATCAGTCATGTATATAGGAGATGTTGGCCAAATGTTCCACACATAACCGTAATGCATATCCAGAAAGATTATTATTGGTTTAGTTCAGTCATCTGATCGCTTAGTTGTGTTCTATCCAACATCACATATTTGTCTTTCATTCTTTGGGGGTGCATCGTCTTGACTTTGTAGTATGGGAGTTTACTAGGAAAGCATATTGCACCATAACTCACTGGTGAGAAGCCAGCAGACATTCATTGGAACCGTTTCTGTCACATACACACTCCTGACTATTACTCATGCAAATGTATTGCAATACAGTGAGTTGTGCATTTCTATCAATCTCTAGAAATGTATCGAACAAAACAGCCTCTAAAACACCCTCTCACCCTCCACTTGGAACATTCGTGTTTGTAACCTTACATTAAATTTTACCACTGTGTTGAAAAAAATATTTCAGATATATTTCATTGGTCAGTAATTATTTCATAAACACCTTATTGTAACGATATTCTCTAAGAATATTTTATAGTCAGTGACCAAATTTACTTTATAAATCATAAATTACAGTTGTCTTCCATTCTTTTCCCTCTGCCGGGCACTGCTCCATGAGCTCAACTCAGGCAAACCCACAGCACACAGCCTTCAGCCATGAACAGCCAGAGTGGCCACACAACCCGTCCTTGGGCTAGGCCTAGTGGTCATTCAGCCACAGGTGCCCAACCACTATTACACAAGGCCTTGCACAACTCTCAGCATCGTTCACCGGTGCCAGCCTTCAGGTGAAATGTTTGCTTTAACTTAAAACAATCTACAGTGCACAGAAGAGTTATTTGTAGTTAAGTTCACACTATATCAGTACCTAACATAAAATAAAATTCGCCTGCATTTTTTCACTGTCACCTTTTCACACACTCTTTATACAAAACCAATATTTCTCAATGCTGGGTTATACTTGATAGACATCAAGGAAGTTGAACTCTGTTTAATTTTTTTTATAGCTTTCTCCACACATCCAGTACATTTTTAGACTGGAGTCAAAAACGTGTTATCACAACAAGGATACAAGCCTTTTTTAATTGATGCACTCTAGATCAGGAGCAACTTTGCCATATCCATCAGGACCAACCCAACTCTGCTCGAACTTCAGAAGGAGTAGAAGAAGCAGCTCTTGAAAGAATACATAAAGAAGCAGTAGCAGTACACTTCTGCGTCGAGACAAGCTACCTCTCCAATCACTCATTGACTGCCTTCACCTTTGACACTGTGCAGCGCTCTGCTGACTTTTGGCTAGATTTGCAAATAAGACAAACAAACCACTTGTCCCAAAGTCTTGTTTAGCTTGGCACGGCACTGAATTTGGGGAAAGAATAGGCTTACGGCCTTCAAATTCAATTTACTGAGACTCAAACCTTCTTCATGGTATGCCAGTTCACTTACATCTTATACATTATTGACGTTTTTCTAATTTTTATTGACACTTTTTTCTTGCTAAGATGTCCAAGACATTGGAATTGTGAAGTACCTCGTTAATATTGTGGTGCCATAAAAAGTCCCCGTTTAATCGCCTCTGCATGTTTTTGGAAGCAGCCAGTGCAAGATGCTACTCCAGGTCATCACCAAATGAGCCTTTGCTTCCCTTCCCCCTCCTGTCGACTTTGGTGAGTTATTAGGTCCAGGGACGAGCACGCGCCGGCCATTACTCCAGATGCGAAAGATCAGCCATCAAGTTTTTAATCAGACTGCTTGCTTTCATTGAGGGATGCAGAGTGCATACACATGAGGCATATTCGTTAAATGATTAGCAAGAAATTGTTATTCCCTAAGAGGGACGGGGTTTTAAATAACTTTGTCCTTGAGTCACCAATAACAAAAGAAACCGAGGTGATACCAAAGCATGGAAAATCAATCCAGACCGCCGGAAATGTCATTTGTATTTACTTTATTAGAAAAGAGAGGATGGAGGCAGTCATATTAATTTCATTTAGAGGAAGTAAATAGAAGCTTGACATAGCATAGTTGCTTTGCCACAGAAGTAGACAGAAAAAAAAGATAAACATAAAAGCGGGAAAATTAGCTGGAAAGTATTTAGTGTAAGTGATTGAAACTGTTCCCTGAATGTTAAACATAGTAGGAAAGGAAGACGTCATTTGTGAAGCACAGTTCAATTGAGTCTCTGATCCCAGCAGTGTAGGACTGGGACAGGCAATAGGCCCGGGAAGCGAAATAAAAGTGCCTCCCATTTGTGAATTATATTCCTAGAAAAGTGGCCCATGTTTGCAAATTTGGGCAGTTTTTAACTTGTAAAGACATGGGGGGTCACATAAATAAGTGGGGGTGCATTGCTATCACACCACGCAACGTGCTCCATGTGCAATGCAACCCCACAATGCAATTTATAAAGCCACGCATGGCCACCATGCGTGGTCCTGAGTGACTTCATAAATCTGGAGTAAAGCAACGCAGCACAAATCGCTGTGTTACGTTACTCTGGGAGGAAAGCATTCTATGGGTGTTGCACGGGTGTCCCCATGCAACATCCATTGATTTTCATCCATTCTCAGATTTCCATAAGTAGTAGACCTGAGAATGCTCCAAAATTCTACACATTCCCAGGTGAGTCGTAATGAGGAGAAATATCGTTACTTCTCTTAGTTTTCCCTCTTTCTATGTGTGTTGCATTCTGCAACACATATAAAATGAGAGAAATGCCTCAAAGCATTGTTATGTGTAAGAAGGGACCTACACATAAACAAGCCACATTACAGCATAGGCCCCTCGTATCATGGTGCAAGGTTGCTGGCTTTGGCACTAGACAGACAAAATGGTGCTAGCGCAGGGAAAAAAGCAGGAATGCTCTGTATTCTTTTAAATACAGCACAGTCCCACCCTTTCCCTGTCATGAAGCACAGCACAGCGAGGTGACTTGCTGCACTGCGTGACTTGGCCATAACTATGGGCCATGCTTTATAATTATTTTTCAAGATATGGAATACTGCATGCTTTCATGCCGGCCAGCAGGTAATATCACTTTAATAGCAGGGCAATTAACAGTCAAAACTGGCCCAACAGACCACAAAACAGGGCTACTGACAGCCACAAAACTTACCCAGACACTGACCTGGCAGAGTAGCCCGTACCATACTGCCTGACTGCCCCTTACTTTCAGTTTTATTTTATTTATGGTACAGAACTCCAAAAGAGATCCACATAAACCCAATGCAAAAATACGTATTCCAAGACCCAAAAAGATGCAAAACGATGTGCAAATCACAATACTATATATGATAAAGTTAATAGATATTTAAAAGACACTCAAAAAAGTTAAACATTCTACAATTGAAGATTTCATTATGAGCAACATAAAGTGACTGTAGAACCTCTGACACAGAGAGTATAGATGATTGAAGACAGAATGGGTCTCAGCTATTTACGCTGATATAGCAGCAAAGCAGGGCAAACAAAGAGAACATGGTCCATGTCCTGGAGTCCGTTTCAACAGATATTACATACAGTTGAGATACAATACCATTTGGCCTAAAGAGCATTAAGTGGGTGCCACCCCTGCTGCAACAGAATCCAAACGCATCTCACCCCGTGCGGCATATTCCAGGTGAAGTACAGTTGCACATTTATTTTTACTAAAATAGAATCTATTATAAACTGAAAGCCCCTTATTTGTAAGCAGGCCTCCCTGTATAAACAAAAACATTAAGGGCGAAATGGTCCCCTTTAAGATGTTTTTTAATTGCAGCAGTGAAAGAACCAATACAAGATTGTAATCTAATTGTTACATAAAAATAATATAAAAAAAAAAAAAATTCTATCACTCTGTACTTTTCCTTGTTACCAACCAAAATGTCTTTGTTTTATAAGAGACCTTAAGATGTCATCCTTGCTACTCGCTAAGCCAGCAACCCAGCGTACCACCTCTGCCAGATCTTGCACAAACACACTTTTCAAGCCCATTTCTAACCATAAGGCTGCCAGTGGGGTTGCTGAGTTAATAGAATATACCTTTCTGAGAACTTGTCCTGTCATCCTATCCAGGAACCCCCACTTAGATACTTTCCAATCCATACAGCAGAGAGGCTGGGACTTTTGCTCGATAATCCTCAAGAAGATGCCTGAAGTGTCTCCTACAGGTGCCCTATATAGGACGCCCAAGCCTTTAGCTTGAGACTGGGTCTTGCGCTTGTTGTTTTCTATGTGGGCCTTATTACTACGGTTTCCACACACTATCTTCCCCAGAAAGGTGTACAATTTCACAATTTTTAGGGATGCGTTTCCAGAAACCATGAGAAATTACCATATTTAGGTTTCTTCATCCCATGAAAGCATCTGATATTACTTTTAGAAATGTTAATTTTTAGATAGTGGGCCTCTACAAACTGTTCCAATGCCAGCAGATTACTGTTTAACCCTTTTAGGGTAAGAGCCAAAATGAGTATGATGTCTGCATAAAGAAGACAAACTACTGGCATCCCCCTCATTATCAGTGCAATACCATCACTCTGAGTTAGATGGCTCAGTAGAGCTGAAATATATAAAGAAAAGAGTAACAGGGCTAATAGACACCCTTGGTTTAACCTGTTTGGAGTGGATATCTCCTGAGAAAGGCCTCTATTCCCAACTAAAAGTACTCTTCACAAGGCAGAGGAATGGAGAGAAACAACTAGATCAAATAGTGTACCTGGCATGCCCAGTCTAGAAAGCTTTCGCCACAGTAAGGCACAATCCACTTTATCAAATGCTGTGGAGAAGTCTATGTAGGCCGCGTAAGTCACTCCTCCTCTCATGAAGACATATTTTTCGTTAATCACTTGAAGGGCAGCTGTGTTACCAATAGTTCCATGCTTTCTCCTAAACTCAGTTTGCTCTGTTTTCCTCTGCCCACTCGCTTATTTGGGTTAGTAAATAGTTCAAAAACACTTTGCTGTTGCATCTAAAAGAGCAATCAGACAGTAGTTCCCTGGACATTTTCAATCACCTTTTTTCAACAATGGAACTATGATACTTCCCGTCCAGTACAGTGGAATTTTTCTAGTTTCGTAACAACTTTAAAAAAACAGGAATAATATTTTACTCCAACTAGTTGCATCGTTCTTTATTACAGAAATTGGAATTTCATCTGGCTCAATCTTGGCTGAGCTGTGCATTCCTCTAATAGTTGACTCAATCTCTTTTTCAGAGAGAGGTTCATACAAGTGTGCATCCCCTACTGCTACAGGCTGCTCAACCCCTCCCCTATTTACGGCATAAAAACCCAAAATAAATACAATCCAGCTAGCTTCATCAATGTCTGTAGGTAAAGATCTGACTCTTGACCCATATCCTCCTGCGACTAGTGACCAGAATCGCCTTGTCTGCCTCTTTGCTGCCTCTTCTCTTATACTAACCCAGAGAGTGTCACAAGCTCCTCTTTTTATGTGGGCCCTGCAGATGCCTCCTTCCCCTTTCCAATAGAGACAACCTGTTTTTTCTATCCGGGGAGTATACTCTATATTCTGTCCTAAGAAGGGCATTTATTTCCCTATTTAGTAGGAGGAGAGGGTGGAAAATTGCTTAAAACATACCCTCAATAGTGTTCTGGCTAGCGCCAAATAGCACCTGCTTCATCAACATGTTACATTTTTCCAATTAATCTCTCACCCAGACTTCAAGGTTGACAGTATAGCTTCTAATTTGTTTTATAAACTTGCAACCATCCTGTCGTCCCACTGTGTCCTCCCTGTTTTTTTTTCTCAAATTCAGACGTGGACCCCTCAAACCCCTATGAAGTGGGAGGTGGCACTTGCAAGTCTAAGAAGAAAATAAACAGACTATAGTCACTAAAAGCAGTATTCAATACCTTTAAGTTGCCCAACAAAAAGAACACAGTGCAGCCTACCATCTCATAATCCAATATTGGCCCTTTCTTGGAGATTTATATGTAAACAGTGCTGGGAAATCCAATGGAACTCTACTATTAGCTATAATGCAATCATTACTTTTCAGTTGCTCAAAAAGGAGCTTCCCTCTCCTGTCAGTTCTTATCTTTGGAGGAAACAAACACACGGGAATTCGCAATGGTTCCTCTTTTTCATCATCACAAAGTTGGTCCAGGGCATAATTGGATACTTTAAAGTTTAGATCACCTACCAGAAATATGTGATAGCCTACTCCCTATCAAAATATTTACTTGTGAAGGAGCAAATCTTAAGTAGGAGTGCACCATAGGTGGCCTCTGGGGGTATATAGGAATTTATCAATAAGAGGAGTGCACCACCCAGCTCTCCTTCTGAACTGAGCAAAGTTACCACCATAAACAGATTACTGGTGTCTGTATACAATTCGCAGTTCCATTTAAGCCTATTGGTCAACGGGCATGGCACTCCCTGCTTTGCATGACCCCTCTGAGGGCGTCTTACATTCCAACAAAAAGTATAGTAATCTCCATACAAAAGCTCCCCATCACACCATGTCTCCTGGAGGCAAATCACATTTGCCTTCAGGGAATTCAACAAATACATTTTCTCCCTGCTATTCCTTATTACTGCTGCATTTCAAGAGACAACCTGAAGCTCATTGCTAGTGATATAATTGCAGCGAGCAAGAAAATGATCATGCACCATTTAGAACACTTGGTAACCAGTTCCAACTTTGTGCTCCATCATTTAGACCTTGAGTGGAGAAGTTTGAAGGTTCTCTCAATGACACTTGTCTACCATTCCTCCATAGAAAAACTTTCAACCCCTACTGGTCAAAAAATGGCCAGCTATTGTGGAGCGGGTGCAGAAGGGGGGCCCACCAACTACCCCCTCACCAGTCTGGTAGGAGTCTTAACCAACAGTGTGTCTCCCATTCTCCTCTTCACTTTCCCCCAACATTGTATCCATTAAGAAGTTTGTAAAATCATATTAGCTGTAATTTTGGAATAAAAGGACACCCCTGTTTTAAAACCAGACCCTAAGTCCAAAAGAGATACAAAATTAATATTGCTAGTTTGATTTAACCTCAAAGACTCTGGGGGTCATTCTGACCCCGGCGGTCTAAGACCGCCGGGGCCAGGGTCGGCGGGAGCACCGCCGACAGGCCGGCGGTGCCCCGCAGGGCATTCTGACCGCGGTTGTTCGGCCGCGGTCAGAAGAGGCAAACCGGCGGTCTCCCGCCGGTTTACCGCTGCCCTTAGAATCCCCCATGGCGGCGCAGCTTGCTGCGCCGCCATGGGGGATTCTGACACCCCCTACCGCCATCCTGTTCCTGGCGGTTCGCCCGCCAGGAACAGGATGGCGGTAGGGGGTGCCGCGGGGCCCCTGGGGGCCCCTGCCGTGCCCATGCCAATGGCATGGGCACGGCAGGGGCCCCCGTAAGAGGGCCCCGAAAAGTATTTCAGTGTCTGCTAAGCAGACACTGAAATACGCGACGGGTGCAACTGCACCCGTCGCACCCCTGCAACTACGCCGGCTCAATTCTGAGCCGGCGTCCTCGTTGCAGGGGCATTTCCTCTGGGCCGGCGGGCGCTCTTTTGGAGAGCGCCCGCCGGCCCAGAGGAAATGTCTGAATGGCCGCCGCGGTCTTTTGACCGCGGTGCGGTCATTCAGCGGCGGTACCCTGGCGGACGGCCTCCGCCGTCCGCCAGGGTCAGAATGAGGCCCTCTGTCTCTAAGAACCATTTCATCAAAGAGGAGCTAATCAAAATTAAGTCTACATGAAAAAGAGGAATAAAGTCTAAAATACGTGTCCACAGTACACCACCTGGGGCTTTCCTCTTCTATATTAGGCTACTTAGGCAGGCTCTTCTTCATGCCTGAATCCACAAACAGTGGTGCCATTCAGTTCAGTTCTGACAGAACACAAAGAGGTTGGGCTGTGGAATCTTCTCTTGTTGTTTCTACTGAGGGATTTGAGAGACCGGAGAGTGCACCCACTTCCAAAGGGCCAAATTGACAATTTTGCATTGGCCCTTCTGACCTCCTTTCTAAATCAAAGTTTTTTCCGGCCCCTAATTCTACGAGTGGGTCTTTTCAACTGTTAGAAATAGGGTCTTTGGTTGGCAGTCAGGTTACCTCCTGTCCAAGCAAGGACCCTCACTCTAGTCAGGGTAAAAGAGAATCACCCTCAGCTAACCCCTGCTTAACCCCTTGGTAGCTTGACACGAGCAGTAGGCTTAACTTCAGAGTGTTAGGTGTAAATAATTTGTATCAACACACACAGTAACTTAATGAAAACACTACAAAATGACACAAAACAGGTTTAGAAAAATAGAAAATATTTATCTAAACAAAACAAGACCAAAACAACAAAAATCCACAATACAGAAGTCAAGTTACCACAAAAAATGCAAAAAGAGCTTTCATGTAATTTTAAACACAACGCTAACGCTGTTAGCATCAAAATGTACCTTGGGTGCATCAAAAATAACCCAGCACGGGTGAGTGTGCGATACCTTACGTCATTTCTCCTTCAGTCGGGTCGGCGTGTGTCGTTTCGTCTCTCCGCAGGAGAGCGATGTGTCCATCCGGTCAGTACTCTTGGGTCCGAGCAGGCCTCGCATCGTTTTTACATGCCCAGCGGTGTTTCCGTCAGAAATTCAGTCGCACGATGATCTGAAAACCACGCAGCACAGGTTGCAGTCTCACCAGCCTCCGTCAGCGATGCTGAGCCTCTTTTCTCCAGCCACGGGCGTTGATCTTCCAGTCGCGTTACAGGCGAGTGTCGATTTTCAGCCACGAAGCCAGCGTCGTGCCGATTTTTCAGCCGCAGATCGGAGTGGCATTGTTCTTTTCCCCGCACTGTGGTCTATGCGTGGATTTCTCACTCTTGGGCTGCCAGGTTCTCCTTTCAGGGTCCCAGGAACTGGATGGGCACCACTTGGCAGAGTAGGAGTCTCTTCAGAGACTCCAGGTGCTAGCAGAGAGAAGACTTTGCTGTCTCTGAGACTTCAAACAACAAGAGACAAGCTCTAAATCGAGCCCTTGGAGAGGTCTTCACAAGAAAGAAGGCAACACAAAGTCCAGTCTTTGTCCTCTAGCACAGGCAGAAGCAGCAACTGCAAGATAGCTCCACAAAGCACAGTCACAGGCAGGACAGCTCTTCTTCCTCAGATCTTCATCTCTTCTCCAGGTAGAGGTTCCTCTTCGTTTCTAGAAGTGTTCTAAAGTCTGTGGTTTTGGGTGCCCTTCTTATACCCATTTTGCCCTTTGAAGTAGGCTTACTTGTCTTGCCCAGGCCAGGCACCAGACACTCACCAGGGGGTTGGAGACTGCATTGTGTGAGGGCAGGCACAGCCCTTTCAGGTGTGAGTGACCACTCCCCCCTCCCTCCTAGCACAGATGTCTCCCCCCTCCCTCCTAGCACAAATGTCTCACCAGGAAATGCAGAATACACCCCAACTCCCTTTGTGTCACTGTCTAGTGAGAGGTGCAACCAGCCCAACTGTCAAACTGACCCAGACAGGGAATCCACAACGAGGCAGTGTCACAGAAATGGTTTAAGCAAGAAAATGCACACTTTCTAAAAGTGGCATTTTCTAAAAACACAATCTTAAAATCAACTTTACTAAAAGATGTATTTTTAAATTGTGAGCTCAGAGACTCCAAACTCCATATGTCTATCAGCTCCCAAAGGGAATATACACTTTAATGAGATTTAAAGGTAGCCCCCATGTTAACCTAATAGAGGGACAGGCCTTACAACAGTGAAAAACGAATTTAGCAATATTTCACTGTCAGGACATATAAAACACATTACTATATCTCCTACCTTAACCATACACTGCACCCTGCCCTTGAGGCTACCTAGGGATTACTTTAGGGGTGTTTTACATGTAAGAAAAGGGATAGTTGAGGCCTGGCAAGTGGGTACACTTGCCAAGTCGAATTTACAGTTAAAACTGCACACACAGACACTGCAGTGGCAGGTCTGAGACATGATTACAGAGCTACTTATGTGGGTAGCACAACCAGTGCTGCAGGCCCACTAGCAACATTTTATTTACATGCCCTGGGCACCTCTAGTGCACTTTACTAGGGAATTACTAGTAAATCAAATATGCCAATTATAGATAAACCAATTACATACACATTTTGTATGGGAGCACTTGCACTTTAGCACTGGTTAGCAGTGGTAAAGTGCCCAGAATAACAAAAACTGCGAAAACAGAGCCCAGCACACATTAACAACCTGGGAAACAGAGGCAAAAAGCTAAGGGAGACCACGCCAAGGGTGAAAAGTCTAACATCAACCCTCTCTGTTTTTTTTCTTGTCCATGGGCTTTGGCTCAAGTGAACATGTCTCACCGACACCTATATCCACCCTGGAAAAAGATTAAAATATTGGGAATACTTCTGGTTCCACATTCAGGATTTTTCCCCCTGAACCCTTCCCAGCAGGTATATTATCAAAGATAAATCTAATTGAGCCAACTGGACTTTCGGCGGGGGAGACATTTATGTATGGGTGGCTCTTTACACTGCACTTTCCCTGTCTGAGAGCCAAAGTCAGTACCAGGATGAACGTCTTTATTTCCAGCCATTCTAGATGGCATTGGGGCCTCTTCAATGGAGCATGCCTGACTATGATCGGATCCCTTACAATGGGTCAGTTCTTTTAGTGTTTCTGTCACTGTGTCAAAGATAGATTCAGTCACTCCTACAAATTGTTCCAACAATTAGGATCGAGGAAAGCAGTCTTTCTAGACTGAGTAGTGATGCGAAAACCTTTACTTCTTGAACTGGGTTATTACTGACATCCAATTCTGGAATGACAGATAAATGGGAGTACAATGATGAATGTTTTGAAGGAGTACTGCTAAAGAGCTGCAACCCTGTAGACAATAGCAGAAAAGGAGAAACCACGGGCTGCAGATTATGATCTTAATCTTGTAGCCCATACCTCCTACATAAGTCCAAATCCAGGTCTGCCAATGTAAAATCCTTAGTCTGAGACCCAGTATCTACTCTTTGTTGTTGACCCTCCAAATAAAGATTAGTAAACTTATATGCCACGTCCAAGCCCGGTAACGGAGGCACCAGTATAGGACATGAAGGGGAAGAAGGCATATAGAGAAGAGAGGAAGACGCCCTTTGAGAGCCATGATCTTGCCGAGGAGGCACATGGGACGGTGTAGTTACCCTGTCCATCTTGTGAACAATAGCAGCTGAAACAACACCCTTGGAACTTGACCCGCTTGAACCTTCAAGCCAGATAGCCCCATTTGATCCCTCACAGGAGATCATATTAGATTTAGAGTCCTCCAGAGATGCCTTCTCCTTTTCCTAGAGAGTAAAAATGTGATTCTTGCCTTTTAACACCAACACAAGAAGGTCTCTATTCTGTAATGGGTTAGATTTTAATTTTAAGTAAGCCCTCCCTGGGAGCAGACGTTCCGATCTCATCTTCTTTGCTGTCATCGTGCTCCTCTGATGCTATAGGCATGTCCAATTCAACATGTTTCTTGTAATCATGAAGAAAGAAGACTCCTCAGGCCCCCTTATAACATGAGATCTTGGTCACTAAAGCACACTGAGGACATCTTATCCTGTCCTTTGAGGTTACTTGCCACCTCCACTAATTGCAGGAGCACATCATCAGCCTGCGAATCCCTATTTGAGTGAGTTTATAGAGTCCTCCAAACCAGAGCACAGGTGCCTCCTTGTAGACAGCTAAGCAATACCCTGCTTCAGAAAAATAAAATGCTTCTGTAAGCTGTCCTTTCTCCCAAATTCCTTTCTAGCCACTGCACAACTCAAGTGGATGTAAGAGGGCAGAAAAGAGAGGTGTGGGCTACAAGCCACACCCTCAAACTAAACACAGCCACCTCCACTGCTAGGCACGCACCCCACCTAGCCAGGCCCTCCCATTGGAGGACTCCAGCCAAAGAACCCTTTCCTCCGCTCACCTTTCCTCTTCTTCTCTGGAGGATCCTCTAGGTGATTGCAGACCAGAAGCCCTATAGACAGGTTTGACCCTGAATACAAGTAACATTTAAATAAATGAAGAATGGGAATGAAGCTAAGCGCACTGTTGCTTTGTGAGATGGCATACCTTTCTTTAGTGTTATTCACTTTTAACTTTGGTGCTGATGAATAATCTCACTCAAACATTCACCTGACCTCAGTCTAAACGTGGAAAAATGACATATTTGGCTAGAGTGTAGACACTTTACAATGGCACAAAGTAGATTAAAAACGTTTTTGCACTGTCTTGTCACCAGCCTAATAGAAGATGGATGTGATACATTGACCATGTATATTATAAAAATATTTTTGTGCCAGGGAAAAAAAAAATTGCAAGTGAGATTTACTCTATTTTTTGTTGTCTTTACATTATTAGAAAAGGCCATATATTTGCTTTCCTTTAAAAATTGAATGATGGCAGTAATTCAGAAAACAGGAGTACAAAATTTCTCATTATGAAAGCCCTATCAATTCAGTGCGTAATATTTTCAAGAACTGTTGGAAAATGGCCTATTGGCTAAGGGGGGTGGAAGCCCTACTGAGGCAACAACCACATTCCCTGTCAGGGTCAACAACAAAGTCACCAAATTGACCTGTGCTCAACCCTCTGTAGCTTGGCACAAAGCAGTAAAATCGGTGAGGCTTAACTTTGAGGCAATGTATAAAGTATTTGTGCAGTACACACACAGTAATAAAGCAAAAACACAAAACAAGAAACATCCCAAACCATTTCAGAACAACAGAGTACATTGTATGGAATAAAACAATACTAGAATGACAAGAATCCACCCAGTAGAACGTGAGATATTCCATTTTAAAGGTGTTAGTGAAAATAACACCTAAAAGCCCAAAGTGCCACTCATGTTCATCTGCTTTTGCTGGACCATGGAAAAGACACAAGTTCAGGCCGACTGTGATGGAGTTCCGGTTGGACATATTGGCCTGGTGAGTCCCGCTGAAGAGTTAACTTGAAAGTAAGACACCAAGAGTTCAATTTGTGTTGGAGGAGTCGGCAAGGAGGAGGCGGAGTGTTGCAACTGTCGCTGTAGCGGGAAGAGCTGGCCTGGCAAAGCGGATGGTGGTACTGCATGGAAAATGGAACCAGTCAGGTGTCACAAACAGTCATTGCTGTAAATTTGCATTGCCAGTTGTTTTAGGCTGTCATTTCTTTAGAGCAAAGTGCAGATCTCGAGTTGCCGGTCATCGCTGAATGTAGCTGTCGACTCAAAGAACAGGTCTCACTGGAGCTTCACACACTAGAAGTTACAAGTAGCTAATTCTTGGTGAAAACGGGTCTGTTCCTGGTTGTGAGGAACTCAAACATCAGGATTTTCATCTTTTCTTGTGGAGGAATACACTCTGATGCCAGACAACCATCCAGGACCTGGGGTGGTACCTCTTGTAGAACAGAGACACACTCCAGCAGAGGCCAGAAGGGCTGAAACAGGTACAGTTGCAGGTATGGGCAGGTCTATTAGGTTAGCTGGGCAGTTGAAGAAAGGCCTCTGAACTTTGTTGTGTCCCTCTAGCTCACACAGGATGGCAGCCAATAGACCTTTGGAGTCACTCTGGTTAGCATGGGAAGAAGGAAATAAGGCCCAGTCTTACTTCTCAGCCAGCAAGGCAGTCCTTCTAGCAGCAGGGCAATCCTCTGGCAGGAAGGCAGTCCTTCTTCTGTAATTTCAACAGCAGGAGTGCTTTGATGAGTGCCTTATTGAACACTCTGGTGCCAGACTTTGTGTGGTAGGACTCCATGTCTTACTCACACCTCTGGTTCTGAAACGTTCTTTCCATTCCCCTGTCAATGTTCCAAACTGCCTGTGGTTGACAAAAGGCAGGGCAGGCCTGTGTCAGGTGCCTTTGTGTGTGTAGGACACAAAGCCCTTTGAAGTGTAAGGGATGCTGAGTACAGCCCCTCCCCAGTCATCCTGTCAGGATGATCCATCCTGACCCCACTACACCCCTTTTTGTCACTCTCTGGAAGAAACACATACACCCCAAAGGCAAAGCCATTCAAAGTCATGCGACCCAGGACACTGGCAAAGCCACAAATTGCTGAAAAAAGAAAATGCTAACTGTCATTTTCAGAATCCTGACTTAAAGTCTGTTGGAGTGTGACTTTTATAATCAATATTAACAATGAAAAGCTTGCAACGTAATGTCTAATGAAACTGCATAAATGTAATACTAATGCCCATGTTTGAAATGTGCCCACGGGGAGTGGCCACCAATGTATATGATGACTAATGAAACTGACTAATAAATGAATTGATAATGTATTCATGTATGTTTTTGTATTAGCACTAAGAGTTATATATTAAGGTTTTGCTCAATTACTCACTAGGCCTTAGTTAGCAAGGGTCTGGGCCTAGCTGCCTGGTCTCATATAACTGTGTTTTCTAACATGCGATGTGCTGTTTCCCTGAAGGACACAACGCTGTACTTTTCCAGAAGCTAGAGAGATGTGTGTGTAACCGTAGTAAATTCATTCTCATGGGACCCGACTTGCTCAAGGAAACATTCTTGCCGAATGCAAAAGTGTAATTCGCAACAGGCACAAGGTCGCCTAAAATGGTAAAAGACAATGGAACTACTGACTGGAGCGACAAGTGTAACTTTTCTTACCTGACATTTTACCCATTGAAGACGTCAATCACAGGAGCCAATAAACTGCATGAGAACTGTCTTAGGTGAAAATTCTAGTAAGGTGTGAGACGGATTATTGGACAGAGATAACAATGCACCAAATATTGCCCAATGGGAAATTAGGGACTTGTCCGACAACTTTGATATAACAATGTGACACAAGGAGAAATCAGCCATTACTGGACATTCCACCGAGCCATTACATTGCCGTTCTTAGCCATTATCAAGACATTCTTCATCACCCTTTGCCTTTCTGAGAGACTTTGGGCCTGATTACAACTTTGGAGGAAGGTGTTCCCAAAAGTGACGGATATACCACCAGCCGTATTACGAGTCCATTATATCCTATGGAACTCGTACAGTTCACCAAGAACACAAGTCCAAGGGGGTCCAACATCATAGTCCGCTGTTCACTGGGCCCAAAAGGCATGGGCGAGGCCCACACAAGATACCCGAACAAGATGGAGAGAACACTGTAGGGGCATCAGATAGAAATAAACAGGCACCTCAGGGGGAAGGGAAAGGGTGGGCACCTCAGCCGGTTGAGTGCACAATGCCAAATTCACGAGGGGGCCCCATGCCCACTGTTCAATCCTGGGGAGTTCAAAGCCACAGTCTCTCAAGTCTCTACAGTGGGTGGGTTGCCCACTGCCATCTCCTGGGAGTGCAAAGCCACAGTCTCACAAGTCTCTACAGTGGGTGGGTTGCCCACTGTTCAATCCTGGGGAGTGCAAAGCCACAGTCTCTCAAGTCTCTACAGTGGGTGGTTTGCCCACTGTGCAATCCTGGGGAGCACAAAGCCACAGTCTCTCAAGTCTCTACAGTGTGTGGTTTGCCCACTGCTATATCCTGGGGAGTGCAAAGCCACAGTCGCTCAAGTGGATGTCAATCTCCACTGGTTCTGGAGGGGGCCTTGTGCCCAAAGTGCTTCATCCTACCAAGGACTGAGGTAGTGGATGCCTTTCTCCACTGGTTCTGGAGGGGGCTTGGTGCCCAGAGTGCTTCATCCTGCCAAGGACTGAGGTAGTGGATGTTAATCTCCACTGGTTCTGGAGGGGGCTTTGTGCCCAGAGTGCTTCATCCTGCCAAGGACTGAGGTAGTGGATGCCTTTCTCCACTGGTTCTGGAGGGGGCTTTGTGCCCAGAATGCTTCATCCTGCCAAGGACTGAGGTAGTGGATGCCTTCCTCCACTGGTTCTGGAGGGGGCTTTGTGCCCAGAGTGCTTCATCCTGCCAAGGACAGAGGTAGTGGATAACAGTCTCCAATGATTCATCCTGCCAAGGACAGAGGTAGCGGATAACAGTCTCCAGAGGTCCTGGAGGGGGCTTAGTGTCCAGAGTGCTTCATCCTGCCAAGGACAGAGGTAGTGGATAACAGTCTCCACTGGTTCTGGAGACGGCTTTGTGCCCAGAGTGCTTCATCCTGCTTGTGGCAGCCTCAGTAGCGTCAGAGCTTTTGGCGCTCATGGGCCTGCGGTGCTTGTGGCGGCGGTGTCCTTGGCAGCGGAGCTTATGGCGGCAGTGTCCTTGGCAGCGGTGCTGCTGCTGGCGGTCCTGTCTGGGGCAGTGGGGCTGCTGGCGGTCACCTCCTGGGCAGCGGGGCTGCTGCTGGCGGTCCTGTCTGGAGCAGTGTGGCTGCTGGCGGTCGCCTCCTGGGCAGCGGGGCTGATGGCGGTCTTCTCCGCTGTGCTGATCTTCCCAGACTTGCCGGTTTTCTTGGAAGGTGTCGCAGCTGACTCCACAATCCCAACTGTACCCCTGGGAGCGGAATTGGTGGCTGGTGTCTTCCCCCTCTCCCACCGGGCACTGGCCAACTTTTGATGCCTGACGGGTGGGGGACTGTCAGTGCTGTGGCTCCTTGACACACTGCCTGCCCTGCTGCCTGGTGCACTCCATAATCCGGTGACTACTGGCACCACTGGTCCAGCTGATGTTGTGGCTGAGGTGCTAGGTTGGGACCTGGAGAGTCGGGCCCTAGGAGACTGACGGGGTGGGGGAGGTGAGGGAAAGAGGTCAAGGTTGGACAGGAAAAGTTTGTTAGGAACACTGGGATGGGTAGATGGAGGGGGTTTGGGAGTGGAGGAAGAGGTAGTGGTCGTAGGAGGTGTACGTTTGCTGACTTTGGGTGAAGGTGCATGGGCTGGAGGCTGTCGTGAGGTGGATGGCTTTGGGTGGGTGTGTGGCTGCGTTTGTGTACCTTGGGAGGTGGCCTCACAGACACACTGGGAGAGGACACCGAGGATGTGTGAATGGTAGTGGGGTTGGTGACTGCACGCGAGCGGGGTGTGGTGGTGGATGTGCTGGTGATGGACGTAGTGGCTGAAGATGTAGTGCATGCAGGTGTGAGTGGAGACGAGACAAGGAGGGATGAGGGATACGAGGAGGAGGGGGACACAGTGGAGGCAGTTGATGTTGGTATGTCTGCATGTGTCTGATGCTTGCATGAGTGCCTGTGGGATGTGTGGTGCTTATGTTTGCCTGAGCTTCCCTTATGTGTTGAGGTGTGTGCATGCTGGTCTGATGGTGTGCTTGGAATAGGCTGAGGTACAGGGGTGTGGGTCTTGGTGGAGGAAGTTGGAGGGGGAGGCTAGAGACAGGGACAATGGCTGCCATCAGTGCTGAGGCCAGAGTCTGAAAAACTCGCTGAAGGGCTGCCTGACCAGAATGACTGCCTTCCAGGAATGCATTGGTTTGTTGCAACTGCCTCTCTACACCCTGGATGGCATTCAAAATGGTAGACTGCCCAACAGTGAGGGACCTGAGGAGGTCAATGGCCTCCTCACTGAGGGTAGCAGGGGTGACAGGGGCAGGGGCTGAGGTGCCTGGGGCAAAGGTGATGCCCAACCTTCTGGGTGAGCGGGCACGGGGCAAAGGCTGAGGGGCTGCTGGGAGGGCGGTGCTGGTGGAGGGGTGGCGGCTGTACCTGTAGATGCGGGGGGCACAGATGGGCCCACCACCACAAGGGAGCTCCCATCAGAGGAGGAGTCCGTCTCGCTGGTGTCAGCTCCTGTCGCCGCCGTGGAGCTCCCTTCGTCCTCCATCCCACTGGTGAATTCGGAGTCCATAGTCTCGCCCTCCAGGGCCATGTGGGATGCAGCTCCCTCCTGCTCCGGTGCCACTGCTCCTCTGCCTGATGATGCTAATGCACACAAGTACAGGAAGACCACAAAAATGGGGGGGGGAGACAGAAGAAAGACATGTTAAGTGCATGCAATACCGCTACCGTTGGCGGACACGGCAGACACAGAAGCCCCCTGCACTACGCCGCGCAGTTGTGGTCCACTATTCAATCCCTGGGACATGGCTTACAAGGCTATGGCTGTGTTTCTGCACACATGGATGTCACAGGAGCCTGACTAGGTGTAGTTGGCACCGTACCCAGTTGGGATGGGGTTCCACAGGGTCTGCATGAAAAAGGGAACTTAACTAGCAAACTCACCCTAGGCTGGGGGAACCCACAGCCCACCTCCCCCACCAAGACACCTACAATGCGCGCTGACTCAGCTGAATGAGAGTGTACTCACCCCCTTGTTGCTGCTGTGATGCCCTCAAGCGCCCATCCAACTCCGGGTTCACCACTGCCAGGATCCGGAACATCAGGGGGGTCATGGTGCGACGGGCACCCCTCCCACATTGGGAGGCCATCCCCCGCTGGGCCTCCGCTGTCTTCTTGCTCCAGCGGCAAATGTCCTCCCATCTTTTCCAGCAGTGGGTGCTCCGTCTGTGGTAGACCCCCAGGATCCGGACGTCCTTGGCGATGGCACGCCAAATATCCTTCTTCTGATGGGAGCTGAGCTACAGGAATTGTACAGGGGAAAAAGAGAAGTTATTACCAACTGCACCGTCACAGTCATTGGCCCGCATCCCTACCCTTGCCATGTGGCACATGCACTCACCCTTGTTTCATGCGCGCCTCATTCTCCCCCCCATATCTTTCATCCACACCACTCCACACAGGCATTGCCCATACAGCATGCTCCCAGTGAACTTACCTGTTTGTCTGGAGGACTGTAGAGTAGTGTGTAGTGGGGGAGGACCCCATCCACAAGTTTCTCCAACTCCTCCGTGCTGAAGGCAGGGGCCCTTTCCCCAGACGCACGAGCCATTGTCTCTTTCAGACTGAGGTCACAGCAGCACTTGCAGTGTCGGTCCTCTCCTGTTAAAGATCAGGTATCGAGTGATTGAACAGATAGAAAATGTTGGTCACGTCCGAGGCGGTGCGTACCGTCACCACCGGCGTACATCGTCATTGGCTCCTGTGACCTATAGGGTCCAATGTTAACCAATGCAGAATTGCGCCGCGGTCTTCGAACGCCTACCGTGGCGGTGTACAATGCCAGCGCAGTTACCTCATATCACATTGCCCCACTTTACAGGTCAGGCAGCCGCCATTTCAGGGGCCCACATGGCTTTATTTTTAACTGCGTCACACATACCTAGGCCTTGGCTCAACACTCATACAGGCAAATTTTGGTTTATGAAATCTTTCTGAGTAAGCCGTGTTTACGTACCTCAGAGTTGGTTGACTCTGTGCTTGCTGTCCTCCTCCATAGGCACCTATCGCTGGAGCATGTGAGGAGATGGCAGCATCATCCGGTGTACAGACCGCTGGTGGACTTGTCGACAATGGAGGAAAGACATGTGATCATCAGCTACAGGCTTGATCGTGCCACAATCCTGGAACTGTGTGCCCAGTTGGATCCAGACCTGATGTCAGCTGTCCGCCATCCCACAGGAATCCCCCCTCAAGTGCAGGTGCTGTCAGTACTCCATTTCCTAGCAAGTGGGTCATTTCAAACAACAGTGGCCATAGCATCAGGGATGTCCCAGCCTATGTTTTCCAACGTGTTGTCCAGAGTTTTGTCTGCCCTGCTGAAACACATGCAGAGCTACATAATTTTCCCTCAGGTGGAGGATTTGCCTACAGCGAAAGGTGACTTCTATGCCCTGGGACATATCCCACACATCATTGGTGCCATTGATGGGACACATGTGGCCGTGATCCCCCCCGCAGGAGTGAACAGGTGTACAGAAACCGGAAGAGTTACCATTCCATGAATGTGCAGATGGGGTGTTTGGGAGGCCAGTAAATCTCCAAAGTTAATGCCAAATTCCCTCAGTGCATAACGCTTACATCCTGTGGAATAGCAGCATCCCTTATGTGATGGGGCAACTCCAGAGACACCCTGTGTGGCTATTAGGTGAGCACCTGGAACCAAATCACTGGGAATAGTTGTCTGGGTCTGGGGATATCCCTAACAGTTAGTGTGTGTCTAACAGTTGTCCCTCACCATTTGCAGGTGACTCTGGTTACCCCAACCTGTCATGCCTACTGACCCCAGTGAGGAATCCCAGGACAAGGGCAGAGGAACGCTACAATGAAGCCCATGGGTGAACTAGGAGGATTATAGAGCGGATCTTCGGCCTCCTGAAGGCCAGGTTCTGGTGCCTAAATATGACAGGTGGTTCCCTATTCTACTCACCAAAGAAGGTGTGCCAGATCATCGTGGCCTGCTGTATGCTTCACAACTTGGCTTTGCAACGACAGGTGCCTTTTCTGCAGGAGGATGGTCCAGATGGAGGTGTTGTGGCAGCTGTGGAGCCTGTGGACAGTGAAGACGAGGAAGCAGAAGAAGAGGACAACGACAACAGGAACTTGGTGATCCTGCAATACTTCCAGTGAGACACAGGTAAGAAGACAAACCTTCCTGCTACATGTACTTTAACACTACTACCTCTCTACTGTCTGGCTTTTCAACCAGTGTATGGTCACTGAGTTTTCACTTTCCCTTATGATTTCACAGATGTGGGTCCCCCTGTGTGACATCTGATTTGTTTCCTCATGGACTAGAGCTGTGTGACATAGGTATGTTGACATTACATTTGAAAGAGCATTTTGTCACTGTAATTGCAAATACACTAATTCCTAATCTCAGACAGACTCCAGGTGGTTTTGTGCTTTAAGGGTGTTTATTTAAGTGCTCAATATTGGAGTGGGTTGTAAAATGGTGAGGGTTGATGGTGGAGGAATGTCCATGGCAGAGTCCAAGCTATTAGTCTCACAGGTGGATTGTCCAAAGGGGCATAGGAAGTGGAGCTGGGGCAGTTTGAGGATGGACAGGGTGACAAGGTGGTACAAAAGGATGACAATCAGGGTGGTCTCATTTCTTGGTGGGGTTTTGGCATCGTTCTCTGTCTTTGTCCTGGATCTCAGGGACCGTTTGCGGGGTGGTTCTCCATCTGCAGAGGGTGGGGTGCTGGTGTGGTGGTCCTGTGGCAGTGCCTCCTGTCCACTAGCGCCGGCGGAGGTGGTGGGCAGTTCATTGTCCAGGCTAGTGTCAGGGGCCCCTTGTTGTGCCACAGTGTCCCTTCTGGTGTTGAGGACTTCCTTCAGCACCCCTACGATGGTGCCCAGGGTGGAATTGGTGGATTTGAGTTCCTCCCTGAATCCCAAATACTGTTCCTCCTGCAGCCTCTGTGTCTCCTGAAACTTGGCCAGTACCGTTGCCATCTTCTCCTGGGAATGATGGTAGGCTCCCATGATGTTGGAGAAGGCCTCATGGAGAGTGGGTTCCCTGGGCCTGTCCTCCCCCTGTCGCACAGCAGCCCTCCCAGTTCCCCTGTTTCCCTGGGCCTCTGTCCCCTGAACCGTGTGCCCACTGCCACTGCCCCCAGGTCCCTGTTGTTGTTGGGGTGGTGGGTTAGCCTGGGTTCCCTGTACTGGTGAACACACTGCTGATTGACGTGTCCTGGGGAAAGAGGTATGGGCCCGCTGGGTGGGTGCTGTGCTGGTGTTTTTCAGAGAGAGGAAGTTCTGTGGTGGCCTGTGACTGTGTCAGGGGAACCGACTGTCCCGAGGTCCCAGATGGGCTGGGCTGGTCGTCTAGATCCAGTTGGACAGAGCTGCTGTCATCACTGTGGGCCTCATCTGTTGGTGGTGTGGATATATCTGGATCCTCCTGTCCGGTGATGTTGGGTAGGGGTCCTGCAGGGGGGTAAAAGCATGATTATTGCATCTGTGTGCAATGGGTGGGTGACTGTGTACCCAAGTGCTTGTATTCCTCACTGGGACCTTGTGTGATGATGGTTTAGGGGGTGTATGGGTATGTGCAGTGGCCATGCATTGGTGTTGGGTGTCCATGCTTTGTTGTTGCATGCAGGGCTTGGTGTTGGGATGGGTGGTTTGTGATATTGGGACATTTGTGAGGAGTTGCAGTGATGGGGGTGAGGGCGAGGGTGGGGGTATGTGATGGCATGCAGGTACGGTGGGGGATATAGTAGTAAAGATTTGACTTACTAGAGTTCATTCCTCCAGCTACTCCTGCGAGGCCCTCAGGATGCAGAATAGCCAAGACTTGCTCCTCCCATGTTGTCAGTTGTGGGGTAGGAGGTGGGGGTCCGCCGCCAGTCCTCTGTACCGCGATGTGGTGTCTTGAGACCACGGAACGCACCTTCCCCCGTAGGTCGTTCCACCTCTTCCTGATGTCATCCCTATTTCTTGGGTGCTGTCCCACTGCGTTGACCCTGTCCACTATTCTTCACCATAGCTCCATCTTCCTAGCTATGGAGGTGTGCTACACCTGTGCTCCGAATAGCTGTGGCTCTACCCAGATGATTTCCTCCACCATGACCCTGAGCTCCTCCTCAGAGAACCTGGGTGTCTTTGCCGTGCCATGGGGTGTTGTGGGTGATGTGTGGGTTGGTGTGTGTTGTGATGTGTGGGGTGATATTTAGTGGTGTGTTGTGTGAGGTGCATGGATGTTGTGTGAGTGATGGTGTTGAGTGCCTGTGGATGCTATTGTTCATTCTGGTCGTGTCTCTCTCTGGCCTTCAGTCGCAATTGTGGTTGTAGGGGTTTGTGGGTGATGTGGGTCTGTGTTTTATATTGTATCGGGTGTGTGGGAGTGGTGTGTGTATGTGTATCAGGTGTGTGTATTTCGAATTGTCCAATGTGGTAGTGTTTTGTAAATGTGTGTGTATTTTGAGCGCGGCAGTGTGTACCGCCAACGGAATACCGCGGTTGAAAGACCGCCGCGTGGATTCGTTGGTCGTGATAGTGTGGGCGTATTCCTGTTGGTGTGACGGTGGAGGTTTTGATATTGCCAGTTTATCACTGACCTTAGGTGTGGCGGACTTGTGTGGGTGTCCAAATTTTGGCGGATTCCGAGCTGTCGGTCATAATGACTGTGGCGGAATTCCGCGGCTGCGGTGGTGTGTTGGCGGTCTTCTGCACGGCGGTAAGCAGCTTTTACCGCCAATGTTGTAATGAACCCAAGGTGTTCTATCACCTGTTCCAATGAAGGGATTGAGGTGCAGACAAACAGTGACGATGAAGGGGATGATGGACAGATCTCAGAGCTTGAGACGGAGACCACGGATGAGGAGTACCCCTGATAAGCTTCTTCCCAATGTTCACAGTGACTGATCTGCCAGCAGATTTGCAGGGGACAGTAAAGGAAAAAGTGTGGGACTTGACAGGAAAGGAAGTGGGAATGATAAAAGGAGTGGAACCAGTTAAGGTCAGTGTGAAGCCAAATGCTGTGTTCCCCCAAGTACCGCAGTACCACATGGCGCAAGATGTCCTTATACAGGTAACACAGATAATCGCAGACTTTGTGAAGCAAGGGGTCCTGTAAGATGTGATGAGCAGTCCATGTAATTCACCTATAATGGGACTGAGAAAGCCTTGTGGGAAAGTTTGAATCATGCAGGACTTGAGGAAAATCAATGACATAGTGGTGAAGTGTTGCCCATTAGTGCCAAATCCAGCTGTGATCATGCTCCAGGTTCCATGTGTTGCAGAATGGTTCTCAGTTGTTGATTTGTCCCAAGCATTCTTTTCTGTGCCTCTTCATGAGGACAGCCAATTTCTCTTCAGTTTCAAATTCTTGGACAAAGTTTACAGTTGGTGTCGAATTCCTCAAGGGTTTTCGGAATCACCTTCCATCTTCAATCAGATACTGAAGAAAGATTTGGAGTCATTGGAATTGTCTTTTCAATCGACTCTAGTGCAGTACATTGATGACTTGTTGACCGCATCCAAAACAAGAGATGATTGCAAGTATGATACCATTGCTTTACTAAACCACTTCGGAAAGAATGGGCATAAAGTGTCCCCAAAGAAGCTGCAATATTGTCAGAAAGAGGTGAGCTACTTAGGTCATCTGATTAAGAATGGATCGAGGAAAATCTCCAAGGAAAGAGTGGCCGCCATATTGCAGATGAGTCCCCCTGCGACACAGAGAGATGTTAGATTGTTTCTGGGAATGGTCTGCTACTGCCGCCAGTGGATCCCGAATTTCGTTGGTTGTTTCTCAATTATCTCCAAGCCATTGGGAAGACTGATGGTTAAGGAGGTTAGGGACGGGCCAGATGTCATAACTATATCCGAGAAAGAGATAAGGGCGTTCATTGAGCTAAGGAAGTGTATGTGCAGGGCTCCAGCTTTAGGTATGCCTGATTACACGAAGCCTTTTGTCCTGTTTTGTCATGAACGTGGCACAGGTCCATGGAGGTGCAAACCGACCAGTAGCATATTTTCCAGCTACTTTGGACCCAGTCGCAGCAGCCTTGCCAGGCTGTCTGCGTACAGTAGCAGCAGTTGGTCAAAGCCTCACACAGTGTGAAGGCATAGTGATGGGACATCCTTTAACAGTTATGGTCCCACACTCAGTTGAGATCTTGTTAACCAGTACCAAAACGCAGCACATAAGAAATGCAAGATTGACAAAATATGAAACGAAAATATTAGGGTCACCAAATATAACTTTGAAAAAATGTACAGTGCTGAACCCGGCAACTTTGCTTCCAAATGAAAATACAGAGGTTGAAGATGCTGATGATGTAGAACATGATTATCTTGAGGTAACAGAACTGTGCACCTTACCAAGACCTGATATTAAAGATACCCAATTGGACGAAAATGACCACATTATCTTTGTTGATGGCTATTGCTTGAGAGACTCAGTAGGAGTGCTGAGAGCCGGATACGCTGTGTGTATGATCACTGGTATCCTGGAAGCTTCCTGGCTTGAGAGAGTATATTCTGCTCAAGTGGCTGAGTTGGTTGCTCTTACTAGAGCTCGCCATGCTGCTACCCAATTGAAAGTGACTATCTATACTGATAGCAGATACGGATTTGGAATTGTTCATGATTATGGCCAGTTGTGGTCACAGAGGGGTTTTCTGACTTCTTCTGGTTCCCTAGTGAAAAATGGTGAAAGAATTAAGGAGTTGTTGCACGCGATTGAGTTACCTCATGAAATTGCCGTGGTAAAATGCAGCGCTCATGTGAAGTCACAAGACTTTGTTTCAATGGGAAATGGATATGCAGATCAAGTTGCAAGGTCTTGCGCATTGAACTGTATATCGTTCAAGGATCAGTGGGAATTGTTACCTGAAACAGAAAATGAGACATGCACAGGTTACGCCCTAAGGGTGGTTGACACATTGGAGTAATTGAAATTGTTGCAGGGATGTGCCAGCAGAGTTGAAAAACGCACTTGGCTAAAGATGCAATGTGTATAGAGACCAGATAATTTGTGGGTTTCAGACGAGGGGAAAATGGTTTTGCCGAACAGTCTTCTGTCACAGTTTGCAAGGTTTTACCATGGGCAAGCACATATTGGGAGAGATGCCATGATTAGGTTGTTCAAGATTGATTGGTTTAACCCGAAGTTCAGACAAGCCGCAGAAGTGATTTGTCACAAGTGCATCATCTGTCAGCAGATGAATGCGGGAAAAGGGACAGTGGTGAATTTGAGCTACACTGGGAGAGCAGGAGGTCCATTTAGCAGAATGCAATTGGACTTTATTGAGATGCCTGTGGATGGAGGTCTGAGATACGTGCTGGTGATTGTGTGCATCTTTATTCACTGGATTGAAGCTTACCCTACACGTAGAAATGACAGTCTCACAGTTGCAAAGCTGCTGCTTAGGGAATTGATTCCACATTTCGGGTTTCCGATCTCTTTAGAATCAGATAGCGGAAGTCACTCCAACAACGAGGTGGTTAAGCTCTTGTGTGCAGCATTGAACATTGAACAGAAGTTGCATTGTAGTTACCGCCCTGAAGGGTACATAGTGCGCTTTATAAATTCTCTGATTGATTGATTGATTGAAGCATCAGGACTAGTGGAGCAGATGAATGGTACCCTGAAGTAGAGAATGGAAAAACTGTATGCAGCTACAAATTTGAAATGGCCTGATGCATTGCCCTTAGTGCTAATGTCAATGAGAAATATACCCAACAAGAAAACAGGAGTGTCTCCTCATGAAATTCTCATGGGCCGAGCTAAAAGACTGCCCGCAGTGCCTGCAAATGCTCTTGTGAATATCACGGACGATATGGTGTTGGACTACTGTAAGGGCTGGCTGACATGGTCCGCTTTTTCTTTCACCAGGTGGAAGCTACCACACTGCCACCGATAAATGATCCAGGTCACAATCTGAAAGCTGGTGACTGGGTTGTCATCAAGAAACACGTGAGGAAGTCGTGTTTGGAGCCGCGCTGGAAGGGGCCATATCAAGTATTACTGACAACTACTACTGCTGTGAAGTGTGCGGGAATTCCAAACTGGATCCATGCCAGTCACACGAAAAAGGTGACGTGTCCAACTGATGAGGAAATTGAATTGTCGAAAATAACAACTACAGAAAAGGAAGTCTCAGGGCCGGAGAGTAATCAAAGGGGAACTGAGACAGAAGGAGGGCCCGTTGAGGACGGCTTGGTCACTTCAGTAAGAGACAAGACCCAGAGGGGTGACAGTGAGCCTATCTCAACTGAGGCACCAGGAGGACCGACCCAGAGAGAGGTTCTCCCAGAAGCAGACGGATGCGGTATTGAAGTAGAGCCCCTAACAAACCCAGAAGGCGAAGGAGTTGAGGCGGAAGAGAGTCAGAGTGTGCAGACTCCTCCTGAGCAAATTGCAGGTCCATCAAGAGAAAACACCATAGAGTCAGAGGAGGGCGACGGGCTGCCACAAGGAAAATCAAAGATGAGAGAGACGCTGAAAGGAGATAAGTGGCCAGAATTGCAAGTGACAAAAGGACAGGTGGCTGTTGATGATGCAACAGAGGAAGAAGTTGATACAACAAGGAAAGAAGATCTGAGTAAAGGAGAATTGCAGGGTGATCGCAACTTGAAAAGAAAGAGAGTAGCAAACAGAAGGTACGCAGGTCCTGAATGGTCATACGCAACATCAGCTGAGTGGCAGCAAGAGATCTTTGTGTTCTGTTTTGATCGAGAAGTTCCAGGTGAATACTATGGTACCTGAGTCTGGCCAGAGAAGAGAGACTGTGCTAATGTGAAAATTGAGTTAAAGAGAACCGAGAATAGAGACTGATAAATTACCGGATGTTACACTGTTATCCTGAATTGACTTTTGAAAACTGATTTTGACAAGCTACTAACCGGAATTTGACAAGGATCCTGGAGTGAATGAGGAAGCTGTAAATAATTGCTGCAGAAAAAAAAAAACTTTAGCTTGCTTTAACTTGCTAGGAAAAAAAAAAAAGGAGGTTTTAACCATCCTCAGTTGTTGTTGGCACTTATAGCACTTTGCTTTCTGATTCTTTACAGATCATGCCTCACACTGGAGGTGATAATAGGGGAAGTAGGCGTTGTAAATGTTTGGGTGTTGCTTTGGGTGTTGTATGTGTGATATTCATTTTAGTTCCGATTTTGGGAATGCCTTTGGTGGATAAGAGTAAAACTAACAATGCTACAATTCCTGAGACCGCTACACTAACACCTTGGGAGAGGTTTGAGAAGGATACAAAATATTTTCATGAGGGAACTAACGTAAAAGGGGAACTATCTACTAATGTTTTCTATTGCTTGCTGAGTGAGTATGTTGACACTATGGATGCGAAAGATTGTTATGTGTGTACACAAATTCCTGTTTCAGTACAAGAGGGAGTTACCTACCATAGTTTGCCTTTAACTTATGGGATAAGCTGTAGTTTGTTACTAACCTGATTCTACAATCAAGAAGAGATCCAGTACTTTTATTCTAATAATGGTCTTGTGTTTTCTTATGTGCCTGTCATAGAGGATTTGAACAGTGTAGTGAAATACTATAACATAAAGTTAGTTAAAGGGGTCTTTGAGGCGACATTAGCAATTAGTACATCTTATGCGCACCGCAATAACCTGACCTGTTTGCTTACACCTGTAGAGAAAAGCTTTCTAGATCACACGGAAGACAGAAGAAGGGCCTTGAAAGGGAAATTGGAGAAAGGTTTGCAGCAGCGATTTTTTTTAGTAGTGAAAGTTATAGTGTAGTTAGGGAACAAGGGAAATTAGCTTTAGATGCACTACACGTAGGAAAGCTTTGCATAACACGACCTAAGTCGTATTATGATAATGTGTTTGTGGGAACGAGTGAATGTAAGCATGTGTTTTTGTTTATAGAGTAAGTGGACGTTCATGTTAAATGGACAGGATCCAGCGATCCCTGGGATCTATTATATTTGTGGACCTAATGCTTATTACCGTCTTCCAAAGTGATGGTATGGGACATGTTATTTGGGGATAGTTTTCTCAAAGATATATGAGGATTTGAAAAAGTTTTCGAAATTGTCTGAACTACATCATATTAGACAAAAGAGAGAGACTGCTGCTGTTGTAGTAGGAGACATATTTGGAGCAATAATTCCTTCAGTGGGAATTATCCTGAACTCCATAAAGATTCCAAAGTTGTCTACTATTGTAGATAACATGCTGACAAATTTTACAGGAGCTATACTCCTGATGGATACTGAACATGCTGCGGAGAGGGCTATGACTCTTCAAAACAGGCTTTCCTTAGACATTCTTTTAGTGAAAAATGGCAGAGTCTGTAAGATGATTAGTGAGCTACATTGTTGTGCGTATATACCTGACAATAGTAATGAAATTAGAAGTATGCTTATTAACCTAACAGGAGATAGTACAGATTTGAAGGAACTGAAAGAACCAGGTGTTTGGGAAAAAGTTGGAAAGGGACTTGCTAAAGTGGGAAGTTGCTTTAGTAACATTTGGCATGGGATATTGGCAAAAATAATACAGGGAATAATAATTGTGTTGGCTTGCTTATTTGGATTATGGTTGTCATGCAAAATTAGTAAAAGAATTAAATTGAAAAGGGCAAAAAAGAATCAGACGAGGGAAGAAAAGAAAAGGGACAAATTGTTCAGAGAATAATTAGAAGCAACAAAAATGGGGGAAGAAATTGAGATGAAGGAATTCGGAAGATGAATAAATTGTGAAGGAAGGTTTGTGTGATGACAAGAGTCATCAGAGGAGGGATTGTTCGAGTGTGACTTTTATAATCAATATTAACAATGAAAAGCTTGCAATGTAATGTCTAATGAAACCGCATAAATGTAATACTAATGCCCACGTTTGAAATGTGCCCACGGGGAGTGGCCACCAATGTATACGATGACTAATGAAACTGACTAATAAATTAATAAATAATGTATTCATGTATGTTTTTGTGTTAGCACTAAGAGTTACATATTAGGGTTTTGCTAAATTACTCACGAGGCCTTAGTTAGCAAGGGTCTGGGCCTAGCTGCCTGGTCTCATATAACTGTGTTTTCTAACAAGCAATGTGCTGTTTCCCTGGAGGACACGACATTGTACTTTTCCAGAAGCTAGAGAGATGTGTGTAACTGTAGTAAATTCTTTCTCATGGGACCCGACTTTCTCAAAGAGACATTCTTGCCGAATGCAACAGTGTAATTTGCAACAGGTACAAGGTCACCTAAACTGGTAAAAGACAATGGAACTACTGACTGGAGCGACAAGTGTAACTTTTCTTACCTGACATTTTACCCTTTGAAGACATCAATCATAGGAGCCAATAAACTGCATTAGAACTGTCTTAGGTGAAAATTCTAGTAAGGTGTGCGACGGATTATTGGACAGAGATAACGATGCATCAAATATTGCCCAATGGGAAATTAGGGACTTGTCCGACCGGTTTGATATAACAACGTGACACAAGGAGAAAGCAGCCATTACTGGACATTCCACCGAGCCATTACTTTGCCGTTCTTAGCCATTATCCTGCCATTATCTAGACAATCTTCATCACCCTTTGCCTTTCTGAGAAACTTTGGGGGTCATTACAACATTGGCGGGAAAAGCCACTTACCACCGTGCAGAAGACCTGCAACACACCGCTACGGCCGCGGAATTCCGCCACGTCATTATGACCCACAGCTCGAAATCTGTCATAATTTAGACACCCACACAAGTCCGCCACATCAAAGGTCAGTGATAAACTGGTAAAAACAAAACCTCCACGTCATGCCAACAGGAATACGCCCACACTATCACGACCCACGAATCCACGTGGCGGTCTTTCAACTGCGGTATTCCATTGGCGGTACACACCGCCGCGCTCAAAATACACACACATTTACAAAACACTACCACATTGGACAATTCGAAATACACACACCTGATACACATACACACACCACTCCCACACACCCAATACAATATAAAACACACACCCACATCACCCACAAACCCCTACTACCAAAAATTCCGAAAGAAGGCCAGAGACAGACACCACCATCTACAAACAAGCATCCACTTGCACTCAACACCATCACTCACACAACATCCACGCATCTCACACAATACACCACATGACCCACACCACCCCATGGCACGGCAAAGACACCCCAGGTTCTCTGAGGAGGAGCTCAGGGTCATGGTGGAGGAAATCATCTGGGTAGAGCCACAGCTATTCGGATCACAGGTGCAGCACACCTCCACAGTTAGGAAGATGGAGCTATGGCGAAGAATAGTGGACAGGGTCAATGCAGTGGGACAACACCCAAGAAATAGGGATGACATCAGGAAGAGGTGGAATGACCTACGGGGGAAGGTGCGTTCCGTGGTCTCAAGACACCACCTTGCGGTTCACAGGACTGACGGCGGAACCCCACCTCCTCCCCCACAACTAACAACATGGGAGGAGCAAGTCTTGGCTATTCTGCATCCTGAGGGCCTCGCAGGAGTAGCTGTAGGAATGGACTCTGGTAAGTCAAATCTTAACTATTACATCCCCCACCCTACCTGCATGCTATCACATACCCCCACCCTCGCCCACACCCCCATCACTCCAACTCCTCACAAGTGTCCCAATATCACAAACCACCCATCCCAACACCAAGCCCTGCATGCAACACCAAAGCATGGACACCCATCACCAAAGCATGGCCACTGCACATACCCATACGCCCCCCTAAACCATCATCACACAAGGTCCCACACAGGAATGCAAGCACTGGGGTACACGGTCACCTACCCATTGCACACCATAGCACACACAGATGCAATAATCATGCTTTTACACCCTTGCAGGTCCCCCCCCAACGTCACCAAACAGGAGGGTCCAGACATGTCCACACCACCAACAAAAAAGGCCCACAGTGATGACAGCAGCTCTGTCCAACTGGATCTAGACGACCAGCCCAGCCCATCTGGGACCTCGGGACAGTCGGTTCCCCTCACACTGGCACAGGCCACCTCAGAGCTTGCCCCCTCTGGAAACACCAGCACAGCACCCACCCAGCGGGCCCATACCTCTGTCCCCAGGACACGTCAATCAGCAGTGTGTCCACCACTACAGGGAACCCAGGCTAACCCACCACCCCAACAACAACAGGGACCTGGGTGCAGTGGCAGTGGGCACACGGTTCAGGGGACAGAGGCCCAGGGAAACAGGGGAACTCGGAGGGCTGCTGTGCGACAGGGGGAGGACAGGCCCAGGGAACCCACTTTCCACAAGGCCCTCTCCAACATCATGGGAGCCTACCATCATTCCCAGGAGACAATGGCAACAGTACTGGCCAAGTTTCAGGAGACCCAGCGGCTGCAGGAGGAACAGTATTTGGGGTTCAGGGAGGAACTCAAATCCATCAATTCGACCCTGGGCACCATCGTAGGGGTGCTGAAGGAAGTTCTCAACACCAGGAGGGACACTGTGTTACAACAAGGGGCCCCTGACACTAGCCTGGATGTTGAACCCCCACCACCTCCGCCAGCGCTAGTGGACAGGAGGCACTGCCACAGGACCACCACACCAGCACCCCACCACCTGCAGATGGAGAACCACCCCACAAACGGTCCCTGAGATCCAGGACAAAGACAGAGAACGATGCCAAGACCCCCGCCAAGAAATGACACCACCCTGATTGTCATCCTTTTGTCCCACCTTGTCACCCTGTCCATCCTCAAACTGCCCCAGCTCCACTTCCTATGCCCCTTTGGTCAATGCGCCTGTGAGACTAATAGACTGGACTCTGCCATGGACATTCCTCCACCATCACCCCTCACCATTTTACAACCCCCTCCAATATTGAGCACTAAAAAAACACCTTTAAAGCACAAAACTATCTGGAGTCTGTCTGTGATTTCGAATTAGTGTATTAGCAATTACAGTGACAAAATGCTCTTTCAAATGTAACGTCAACATACCTACGTCACACAGCTCTAGTCCATGAGGAAACAAAGCAGATGTCACAGAGTGGGACCCACATCTGTGAAATAGTAAGGGAAAGTGACAACTTGGTGACCATACACTGGGTGAAAAGGACAGACAATAGAGAGTTAGTAGTGTTAAAGTACATGTGGCAGGCAGGTTTGTCTTCTTACCTGTGTCTCACTGGAAGTATTGCAGGATCACCGAGTTCCTGTTGTCGATGTCCTCTTCTTCTGGTTCCTCGTCTTCACTGTCCACAGGCTCCACAGCTGCCACAACACCTACATCTGGACCATCCTCCTGCAGAAAAGGCACCTGTTGTTGCAAAGCCAAGTTGTGAAGCATACAGCAGGCCACGATGATCTGGCACACCTTCTTTGGTGAGTAGAATAGGGAACCACCTGTCATATGGAGGCACCGGAACCTGGCCTTCAGGAGGCTGAAGGTCCGCTCTATAATCCTCCTAGTTTGCCCATGGGCCTCATTGTTGCATTTCTCTGCCCTTGTCCTGGGTTTCCTCACTGGGGTCAGTAGACATGACAGGTTGGAGTAACCAGAGTCACGTGCAAATGGCGAGGGACAACTGTTAGACACATACTAACTCTTAGGGATATCCCCAGACCGAGACAACTATTCCCACTGATTTGGTTCCAGGTGCTCACCTAATAACCACACACAGTGCCTCTGGATTTGCCCTATCACATAAGGGATGCTGCTATTCCGCAGGATGTAAGCGTCATGCACTGAGCCAGGGAATTTGCCATTAACATGGTAGATGTACTGGTCTGCCAGACACACCATCTGCACATTCATCGAATGATAACTCTTCCGGTTTCTGTACACCAGTTCACTCCTGCGGGGGGGACCATGGCCACATGGGTCACATCAATGGCACCTATGATGTTGGGGATATGTCCCAGGGCATAGAAGTCACCTTTCACTGTAGGAAAATCCTCTACCTGAGGGAAAATGAAGTTGCTCCGCATGTCTTTCAGCAGGGCAGACAACACTCTGGACAACACGTTGGAAAACATAGGCTGGGACATCCCTGATGCTATGGCCACTGTTGTTTGAAATGACCCACTTGCAAGGAAATGGAGTACTGAAAGCACCTGCACTTCAGAGGGGATTCCTGTGGGATGACGGATGGCTGACATTAGGTCTGGCTCCAACTGGGCACACAGTTCCAGGATTGTGGCACGACCAAGTCTGTAGGTGATGATCACATGTCTTTCCTCCATTGTCGACAGGTCCACCAGCGGTCTGTACACCGTCGGATGCCGCCATCTCCTCACATGCCCCAGCAGACGGTGCCTATGGAGGAGAACAGCCAGCACAGAGTCAACCAACTCTGAGGTACGTACACACAGCTTACTCAGAAAACTATACATAACCCGAAATTTGCCTGTATGAGTGTTGAGCCAAGGCCTAGGTATGTGTGATGCAGTAAAAAATAAAGCTATGTGGGCCCCTGAAATGGCGGCTGCCTGACCTTTAAAGTGTGACAATGGGATACGAGGTAACTACGATGGCGTTGTACACCATTGCGGTAGGCGGGCGAAGACCACGGTACAATTCTGCATTGGTTAACATTGGACCCTATGGGTCCCAGGAGCCAATGACGATGTACGCCGGCGGTGACGGTGCGCACCGCCGTGGAAATTGAGTGCCATTTTCTATCTGTTCAATCACTCGATACCTGATCTTCGACAAGAGAGGACCTACACTGCAAGTGCTGCAGTGACCTCAGTCTGAAAGAGAGAATGGCTCATGCGTCTGGGGAAGGGCCCCTGCCTTCAGCACAGAGGAGTTGGAGAAACTCGTGGATGGGGTCCTCCCCCAGTACACGCTACTCTACGGTCCTCCAGACAAGCACGTAAGTACACTGGGAGCATGCTGTATGGGCAATGCCTGTGTGTAGTGGTGTGGATGGGAGATAGGGGGGGTGGATGAGGCGTCCATGATACGACTGTGAGTGTATGTGCGTCAGGGCTAGGGTGGGAACGTGGGACAATGACTGTGATAGTCCGGATGGTTAAAGTTTTTCCTTTTCCCCTGTACTATCTCTGTAGGTCAACGCCCACCAGAAGAAGGATATTTGGCGTGCCATCGCCAAGGTCGTCCGGACCCTGGGGGTCTACCATAGATGGAGCACCCACTGCCGGAAAAGATGGGAGGACATTCGCCGCTGGAGCAAGAAGACAGCGGAGGCCCAGCTGGGGATGGCCTCCCAACATGGGAGGGGTGCCTGTCGCACCATGACCCCCCTGATGTTCAGGATCCTGGCGGTGGCGTACCCGTAGTTGGATGGGCGCTTGAGGGCATCCCAGAAGCAGCAAGGGGGTGAGTACACTCTCATTCTTCTGATTCAGCGCGTAGTGGAGGTGTCTGGGTGGTGGAGGTGGGCTGTGGGTTCCCCTAGCAAGGGCGAGTTTTCTAGTGAAGTCCCCTTTTACAGGCAGACCCTGTGTCACCCCACCCCAACTGGGTACAGTGCCAACTACACCTAGTCAGGCTCCTGTGACATCCATGTGTGCAGAAATCGGCCATAGCCTTGTAAGCCATGTCCCAGGGATTGAATACTAGAACCCCAAGTGCGTGGCTTAGAGCAGGGGGCTTCTGTGTTGTCGTGTCCGCCAACGGTAGCGGTATTGCATGCACTCAACATGTCTTTCTTCTGTCTTCCCCCCTCCTTTTTGTGGTCTCCCTGTACTTGTGTGCATTAGCATCATCAGGCGGAGGAGCAGTGGCACCGGAGCAGGAGGGAGCTGCATCCCACATGGCCCTGGAGGGCGAGACTATGGACTTCGAATTCACCAGTAGAAAAGGAGGGCGAGGGGAGCTCCACAGCGGGGACAGGAGCTGACACCAGCGATACGGACTCCTCCTCTGATGGGAGCTCCCTTGCAGTGGTGGGCCCATCTATGCCCCCCACATCTACAGGTACAGCCGCCACCCCCCCTCCAGCACCGCCCTCCCAACAGCCCCTCAGCCTTTGCTCCGTGCCCGCTCACCCAGGAGGGTGGGCATCACCTTTGCCCCAGGCACCTCAGGCCCTGCCCCTGTCACCCCTGCTGCCCTCAGTAAGGAGGCCATTGACCTCCTCAGGTCCCTCACTGTTGGTCAGTCTACCATTTTGAATGCCATCCAGGGTGTAGAGAGGCAGTTGCAACAAACCAACGCATTCCTGGAGGGCATTCATTCTGGTCAGGCAGCCCTTCAGTGAGCTTTTCAGATTCTGGCCTCAGCACTGATGGCAGCCATTGTCCCCGTCTCTAGCCTCCCCCCTCCAACTTCCTCCACCCAGACCCACAGCCCTGTACCTCAGCCTATCCCAAGCACACCATCAGACCAGCATGCACACAACTCAACACACAAAAGGAGCTCAGGCAAACATGAGCACAACACATCCCACAGGCACTCACGCAAGCATCAGACACATGCAGACATAACAACATCCACTGCCTCCACTGTGTCCCCCTCCTCCTCGTCTCCCTCCTCCCTCCCAGTTTCGTCTCCACTCACACCTGCACGCACTACATCTTCAGCCACTACGTCCATCACCAGCACACCCACCACCACACCCCGCTCATGTGCAGTCACCATCCCCACAACCATTCACACATCCCCTGTGTCCTCTCCCAGTGTGTCTGTGAGCCCACCGCCCAAGGTACACAAACGCAGCCACACACCCACCCAACAGCCATCCACCTCACGACAGCCTCCAGCTCTTGCACCTTCACCCAAAGGCACCAAACGTACACCTCCTACGACCACTACCTCTTCATCCACTCCCAAACCCCCTCCATCTACCCATCCCAGTGTTCCTAAGAAACTTTTTCTGGCCACCCTTGACCTCTTTCCCTTACCTCCCCCACCCCGTCAGTCTCCTAGGGCCCGACTTTCCAGGTCCCAACCTAGCACCTCAGCCAAAACATCGGCAGGACCAGTGGTGCCAGTAGTCACCGGATTCTGGAGTGCACCAGGCAGCAGGGCAGCCAGTGTGGCAAGGAGCCACAGCACGGACAGTCCCCCACATGTCAAGCATGAAAAGTTGGCCAGTGCCCGGCGGGAGAGGGGGAAGACACCAGCCACCAAAGCCGCTCCCAGGGGTACAGTTGGGATTGTGGAGTCAGCTGCGACACCTTCCAAGGTGGGGAAGGGGCACAAGAAAAGTGTCAAGTCTGGGAAGATCGGCATGGCGGAGAAGACCGCCATCAGCCTGCTGCCCAGAATGTGACCGTCAGCAGCCCCACTGCCCCAGACAGGACCACCAGCAGCAGCCCCGCTGCCCAGCAGGCGACCCCCAGCAGCCCCGCTGCCACAGACAGGACCACCAGCAGCAGCCCCGCTGCCCAGGAGGCGACTGCCAGCAGCCCGCTGCCCCAGACAGGACTGCCAGCAGCAGCCCCGCTGCCCAGGAGGAGACCGCCAGCAGCCCCGCTGCCCCAGACAGGACCGCCAGGAGCAGCCCCGCTGCCCAGCAGGCGACCCCCAGCAGCCCCGCTGCCCAGGAGGAGACCGCCAGCAGCCCCGCTGCCCCAGACAGGACCGCCAGCAGCAGCCCCGCTGCCCAGGAGGAGACCGCCATCAGCCCCACTGCCACAGACAGGACCGCCAGCAGCTGAACCACCACCAAAGACACCGCCGCCACAAGCACTGCTGCCAAGGCTCCGTCGCCACAAGCACCGCTGCCAAAGACTCCGCCGCCACAAGCCCCGCTGCCAAAGACACCACCGCCACAAGCTCTGCTGCCAAAGATGCCGCTGCCACAAGCACCGCTGCCAAGGACACTGCCGCCACAAGCACCTCTGCCAAGGACACCACCGCCACAAGCACCGCAGGCCCATGAGCGCCAAAAGCTCTGATGCTACTGAGGCCGGCATGAGCAGGATGAAGCACTCTGAGCACAAAGCCCCCTCCAGAACCAGTGGAGACTGTTATCTACTACCTCAGTCCTTGGCAGGATGAAGCACGCTGGGAAAAAAGCCCACTCCATAACCAGTGGAGAAAGGCATCTACTACCTCAGTCCTTGGAAGGACGAAGCACTCTGGGCACAAAGCCCCCTCCAGAACTAGTGGAGAAAAGCATCCACTACCTCACTCCTTAGCAGGATGAAGCACTCTGGGCACAAAGCCCCCTCCAGAACCAGTGGAGACTTTTATCCACTACCTCAGTCCTTGGCAGGATGAAGCACTCTGGACACAAAGCCCCTCCAGAACCAGTGGAGACTGTTATCCACTTGAGAGACTGTGGCTTTGCACTCCCCAGGATTGAACAGTGGGCAAACCACCCACTGTAGAGACTTGAGAGACTGTGGCTTTGCACTCCCCAGGATTGAACAGTGGGCAAACCACCCACTGTAGAGACTTGTGAGACTGTGGCTTTGCACTCCCCAGGATTGAACAGTGGGCAAACCACCCACTGTAGAGATTTTAGAGTCTGTGGCTTTGCACTCCCCAGGATATAGCAGTGGGCAAACCACCCACTGTAGAGACTTAAGAGACTGTGGCTTTGCACTCCTCAGGATTGAACAGTGGGCATGGGGCCACCTCATGGAATTTGCGTTGTGCCCTCAACTGGCCAAGGTGCCCCACCTTCCTTTCCCCCTGAGGTGCCTGTTTTGTTTCTATCTGATGCCCCTGCAGTGTTCTCTCCGTCTTGTACGGGTATCTTGTGTGGGCCTCGCCCATGCCTTTTGGGCCCAGTGATCCACGGACTATGATGGTGGAATACCTTGGACTTGTGTTCTTGGTGTATTTAATTGTATATAGTATAAATGTATATATTTGTAAATATTTTCGAATCATGGTTTTGAATATATCACAATAATTCAACTAATTTCCTTTTGTCCTTGCATTCTTCCAGGGGGGGTTTGAGGGGTGTAATTGTGATGTGTCATGATGTATTAGCGTGTGTGTTGTAGAGGGTGAGGGTGGGGGTGTTGCGTGTTGCGTGTGTGTGTCACTCTTTTTTCCCTCCCCTCTCCCCTGTGTCGTAGGTGCAGTACTCACCGTGGTCTTCGCCGCCAGTGTGTAGAGCTGAGCGTTTTCCCTTCGAAGTCCTGTTTCCGCCGTGTTTTTGTTCGCGTTGAATCCGCCCCAGAAAAGGTGGTGGATTGGCCTGTCATAATAGTGTGGGCGGTACATTGTCTCCCGCCTGTCTGTTGGCAGTGACCGCCATGCTGTTTGTTTGTACCGGCGTGGCGGTCGGAGTGTTAAAGTGGCTGTCTGTGTTGGCGGTTTCCGCCACGGTCGTGATTCCATTTTTTTTTTCGCCAGCCTGTTGGCGGTCTTACCGCTGCTTTACCACCGACCGCCAGGGTTGTAATGAGGGCCTAAATATTTGCTTTGTTGAATAATGTACTAATGATACTCTGCTAAAGTTGATTCATGTTGATGTCGTGCTTTGTCCTAATGTTCATGATCTTTGCTTTGATAAAGTCTTATTCGAGTTGCCATATCGTAGTTTTGTTGATGTGCTTACTGATATTGAGACTAATGAATATGCTAGTAGATTGTAACTAATTGGGAGTAAATATCCAAAATCTTACTAGATCTGTGTGGTTATTCATGGCTGAAAGGTCATGGTGTGTTTCATTCTTAATAAAGGTTGTTGATCCATTTTATTGATTAGTTATTTTGAATATTGATCAGGCTATTGATCTATCAATTGAGATGTTAAATAGACATCTCGTCCTGAGGAGTCTCCAATCAGGGACAAAAGGTTAATTGGCCTAAAACGAGTCCCTTTGTAAGTAAATTATCAACATTGGGACGCGTTATCAGTTCCAGCTTTACAATCTAAACATATTTTAAATTACAATTCATTTGTGTAAACAGAATATCTCTATCTGTCTCCCAATCCAAAATAATCACGTATTAAATGTAATAAGGTACCCAGTGTTATTCATTGTGAGAGATAGGACTTACAGCAGTGAAAAATTACTTTCTGAGTTTTTCACTGCTAGGACATTTAAAACTTAAGTACTCATTGTCCTACTTTTTAAATACAATGCACCCTGCCCAATGAGCCTTTGTGGCCTATCGTAGGCATGACATATATATTAAAAGGCAAAGTTTAGAGCTGGCAAAACGTTTATTTCCCAGGTCGAAATGGTATTTTAAAACAGCACGACAGTCTGCACTGTCAGCCCTAATATATATTTTAAAAGGCTATTTTAGTGGGAGGCACAAGAACTGCTGCAGGAACACTGATAGCATTTGATTTCAGGACCTGGTTGTACCATTTACTAGAGTCTTGCAAGTAAATTTACTATGCTAATGAGATGTAGTACAATTTTACCATGTTTGAAAGAGAGAGAGCAAGCACTGTAGCACTGTTCAGAAGTGGTAAAGTGCACAGAGGCTAAAAGCAAAAGAAATTTAAGAGCAACAGATGGGGGAATACCATACTGAGGAATGTCACGTCTAACAAAAATCTAGTGATGATTCAATATTTCCATTTTTTAATAACTCTATTATGCACCTTAAATAATTCACAAAAAAGAAGGATCATAAAAAATGTGTAAACATTTCACACTTTAATTTGTCAATTATAACTGTGGTTCACAAATGTTAGTATACCATAGACTAAAGCAAAATGTATTTTCTTAACTAGCCCTCTGTCCCTCTATACCATCACAGTATGAGCATAGGAGCATAACCTACTCCAGATAAAGGGTGTGTAACAAGTTAAAGCCTTTTTTTTAGCTGTTACCACTTTCTGTGATTCTCTCTATAGTAAATCCATGTTACATTAGAATATGCTAGTTATTTCTGTTCAATAGAGAAGCTTGGTTTATCTTGAAAGCTAGCTTTGCTAATCTAAAATGCTTTTTATTCCTGCAGGTTATTGAATCTCATTTTGCTAGGAAAGCTGCCTCTGCCTTGCAGGGAACCAAGAATGAACTGCAGAAGATGGAAAAACTGGTTCTTTGCTGCTGTGATCACATCTTTTTTTATACTTGGTGAAGTATGTGTGGCAGCTCTGTAGACTAAAGAGAACAAATATTACTCTCCGCTCTTACAACAATTTCAAAAACATACAGTTTTTTTTTCTTTTCCACATTAATGGCAACTTTCAGTAGGAACAGAAAAAATACCCGGGCAACATGTGCATTACAGTAAACATTCAGGGGCAAATTACCAAAGGCTTTGCATTGCCTGGCCCACAAAAGGTGATGCAATGCAACACAAGCCCTTTAGTGAGATTTACTGAGCCACACAAATCCACCTTGCGTGGCTGTGGTTGACTTAGTAAATCCACAGAAATGCAAGGTAGTGTTAATCATCGCCTTGTATAACTCTGCACTGAGGAAGCTTTGCATGGGTGGAGCACGGTCATTACAATTATTTCATCAATGGATTTTTACTCAATCTCATATTTACTAAGAGTAGTAAACATGGATTGCATCAAATTGGTACACCTTCCCAACAGAGGCATAATGAGGAGAAATATCTTTATTCTCCTCAATAATTCCGTCTTCTACATATGTTGCATTCTGCAACACACCCCGAAGGAAGTAACTGCCTCAAAGGACTGCTTTTTATGCAGGAAGGTGTCCCTTGCTGCATGAAAACAATACTGCTGAAATGCATTGGTGCTAGGCAGAACTTAGGTCACAGTGCAAGGAGACAGAAGGAATGAGTCATATTTTAGTTGCTAGAGCAAAGGGAACAATTGTGAAACTGGTCTGGTTCTTACGTCCTGTGCACAGTTTTAAAAATGCCACAACTCGAGACACCGAACAGAAACAAAGGTTCATCCAAGATTTGTGGAAAAGTCACCGAGAGCCCACGAAACAGTTGTTACTGGGGGCAGTTTATTCTAAACAAATTAATCCAACTTTCCTCAACTAATTTCTAAACAGTGGCCTCTGATGCCACTTCTGAAAGAGGTTCACCAAGGATGCAAGGGAAATATTTACTGAAGAAATTCCAAAATTCTTCACAAGCAGAAAACATCTGAGAAGATGAACTCACCATCTGGCTGAAGATTGTCTGAGCTGGAGAATTACACATAAATAGCAAAACAAAAGCAGAGGCTTCCTCTTATCAACAGGGAGTCAAGTCAAGCAAAACCTTTTAGAATAGGTAGGGGTTACTGGCCAAAGGAAACTGGTGGTATCTGCTGTAATCCCTGTACACTGAATGCTAGGCAATGATATGGAGTCCTCAGCATGGGCTAAGGCTGAAAGCAAGACCCAGGCAGCTATGCTGGGTATACCTGAATGGGTGTATATAAAAACAAGAGCACAGCACAAAGCCCGGGGAGAAAAAGTAGAGATGGAGTCTGGAATAATGTCCCAGCCTTTCAAGAGAAAGGGTAAGAGGTCTGTGAAACCAACTTTTAGACAGATACCAGAACAGGTCCCCTCTCCTCATGGAGAAGACCTGTCAGCCCCAGAGGGTACTGAGCCTTAGGAACTTAGACTTTACACAGCAGAGCCCTTGGGCCAAGGGGGACCCACTAGGAAATATCTGTGCCAGGATGTGTCCCACTCCTGTATCCCTGAGATAGCAAGCTGGTGGTCAGGAGAAGGGTGATGTCAGTGGCTCCCACAGGACCTATTGAGAGGAGAGAATCCTTTACACTGAGGCCGGAGACCACAAACCTGGTGCCACTAGGAGAGTGGCAGTGCCTCTACAGTTTAGAGAATACCTCCTCACATTGGCCCATGACATCCCCCTAGCTGGACATTTTGGCCAGGCTAAAACTTCGAGCAGGTCAGTGAACCACTTCTACTGGCCAGGTATGTCCCAGAAGGTGAAGGAGTTTTGTAACTCCTGTGCCACCTTTTAAGCCAGTGGCAAGACAGGGGGTCACCCAAAGGCTCCCTTAACTCTACTTCCAGTTGTTGGGGTTTCCTTTGAGATGGTAGAGATTGACATTGTTGGCCCCCTACTCCCTCCTACAGCATTGGGAAACTGATTTATAATGCAACCAGGTATTCTGAGGCAATTCCCATGAGGACTACTACTGCCCCTGTAGTAGCTAGGGCCCCCATTGGTATCTTTACCAGAATGAGCATTCCAAAGGAGGTGGTGTCAGACAGAGGTATAAACCTCATGCCTCATGAAACACATGTGGGCTGAATGTGGTGTGACTTATACGTTCACTAACCAATTTCACCTACAAACCAATGGCCGTGTTGAAAGATTTAACAAGACATTGAAAGGTATGATTGGTGGACTCCCTGAAAAAATCAGAAGGAGGTGGGATGTCTTACTTCCATGCCTGCTTTTGACATACAGGGAAGTGCCACAAAATGGAGTAGGTTTTTCCCCCTTTGAACTTCTGTTTGGGCATTCTATGAGGAGACCACTTTGTCTTGTGAAGGAGGGATGGGAGAGACCTCTCAGAGAACCTAAACAGGATATTGTTGACCATGTTCTTAGCCTTTGCTTTCAAGTGGCTGAGTGCATGGAAAAAGCTTTCAAAAACCTTGAGGCCAGCCAAGAGCTCCAATGGCTGTGGTATAGCCAAAAGGCTGCACTGGTAGAATTCCAACCATGGCAGAAGGTGTGCGTTTTGGAGTCTGTGGCTCCTACGGCCACTCAGGACAAATGGAGTAGACCCTACCCTAGAAAGAAAAGCGGAAGTCACATACCTGGTGGATGTTGGCTCTTGCGGGAACCCAAAAAGGATAATCCATGTCAATAGCCTTAAACCCTATCTTGAGTGAGCTGAGATGACGATGCTCATGGCCACTGATGAGGGACAGGAAGCTAAGAGTGATCCTCTCCCTGGTCTCCTTTCCAGCAATCCCAAAGATGGCTCAGTTGAAAGAGTGGTCTTTTCAGACACCCTCACTGACCAACAGCAGACTGACTGCAAGCAAGCCTTGCATTCATATGCTGATCTTTTCTCTTTGACCCCTGTTCAGACTACCTGGGGTAAACATGATGTGGACACTAGGGACAGCTTACCTGTCAAAAATAAAGTCTACAAACAATCTGAGCATGTCAAAGAGAGCATCAAAGATAAGTAAGCAAGATGCTGGGATTGGGAGTCATTGAGCACTCTGAGAGCCCCAGTTGCCTTAGTCCCCAAGCCTCATTCCCAGGGTGGAAGGAGAGAAATTATGTTTTGTGTGGACTATAGGGGCCTCAGTGCTGTAACCAAAACAGATGGGCACTCAATCCCTAGGGCCGATAAACTAATTGACAGGTTAGGGGAAGACCAAATAGCTCAGTACTTTTGATCTTGGATTATGAAACTGGCAGATAGGTCTGACCCCTGGAACAAAGAAGAAATCAGCATTCTCCACTCTTGATGGGCGTGATCAGATTACTGTTATGCCTTTTGGATTAAAGAATGCCCCAGCCACCTTCCAGAGGGTGGTGAACAAAGTCCTGGCTTGGTTGGAAGACTTTAGTGCAGCACATCTTGATGATATTGCTGTCTTTACGCCCACCTGGCAGGATTACCTGGTCTACCTGGGAAAGGTCCTAGAGGCTCTGTAAAGTGCAGGACTCACTATCAAGGCAGACAAGAGTCAGATGGGGCAGGGCACTGCTATTTACTTGGGACACCATGTAGGTGGAGGCCAAGTTCAACCACTAAAACCCACGATCCAGGCCCTTCTGGACTTGAAACCTCCAACTACCCAGACTCAAGTGCTTGGTTTGACTGGGTACTACAGGAGGTTTGTGAAGTGCTATGCCACCATTGTGGTACCTAGCTCACAGGAGATGCCAAAGAAAGTCAACTGGACAGTGAGATGTCAAAAGTCCTTTGACACCCTAAAAGAAGCATGTGCTCAGCACCCATTCTGAAAGCTCCAGATTACTCAAAGCAGTTAATTGTGCAGACAGATGCCTCTGAACATGAGACAAGAGCAATCCTATCCCAAATCAATGATGATGGCCATGATAATCTGTCACTGTGAGCAGTAGTTTACTCCTCAGAGAACAGCGATGAAGTGCAATTGAGAGGGAAGACTTTGCAGTGGTTCAGTCCCTGATAAAGTTGAGGCCATACTTGTATGGTTATCACTTGTTCAAACTTACCGCAGGCCTCTCAAATGGCTTGTACAGGTTTAAGGCAAAAAACCCAAATTGTTGAGGTGGTCCATCTCCCTACAGGGAAAGGACTATTCAGTGGACTACAGAACTGAGACCGACCATGCCAATGCAGATGACTAGTCCAGGTTCTTCCACTTAAGAGATGAAGACTCTCTTGGGAAATGTTAGTTTCATCTTCTTGCATTTAGGACGGGGTCATGTAGGAAAGTACCTCCTTTTGTCATGGTTATCCCCCCACACACTTTTTGCCTGGTAGCTGATATGATTTTGACTGAAAGTGCACTAGGTTGCTGCTAGCCAGGTTCCCAGTGCCAGATCTAACTGTGTGTCTTGGTGCAGACAAAAGTGAAAACATGACATGGCACATAGCCTGTGTGTCATGTCCCCTAACACTTCATGCAATATATGGAAATCACTCTTCTAGCAGCCCTAAGACAGGGTGCATTATATTATATATGAGAGCATATCTGCTCAAGCAGATATGCCCCTTCTATGTCTTTGTCAATTCTCAGACATGGTAATTGACCTGGGAAGTTATTTTAAAGGCATGTGCTGGGCACTACTCAATATGAGTTCCTCAGCTACATGGTAGTCTCACTGAAGATAGAGCTGTTTGATATCAAATATCTTGTATTGGTGAACCCACACTCATATACCACATATTGGTGAACCCACACTGATGCTCGTGCTGGATTTACATTTAGATGCACCCAGAGGGCATCTTAGAGGTGCCCCCTGAAACCCTATCTGCCTCTGGTGTGCTCGCCAGCCTGCCACCCAAGACACGGTTCTGGCTCTCTAGGGTGAGAGCTTTCTGCTCTCAGGAGGCCCAGAAACAAAAGATGACTTGCTGATTAGCCCTCCTAAGGCAGCAAGCCTCATAGGACTACCAACTTTGAAATGAGAATTTGGTTCCCCTCACGGGACAGAAAGCCACCCCCCTTCTCCAGAGCCCATTTTGTACCTGGACAGGCAGGAACATTAGCTAGTCAGGTAGGCGTACACCTCCAGGCTAATACCACCTCTTCAGGAGGGCTACTGCGAGGTGAACATGATTGTTTAGAGGTAGCCATCTTTGAGTTGACAAACATAAGAAGTATGGGACAGAGTTATGCCCACTTCCCTTAGGATGTTGTCATATAGGGGGTGTAGTGACCCCACAGGTCTGTAGTCTATTGGCTACTACCCTTCACATCCCTTACACCCCTAAATTCAGTATTTAGGGGAGCCCCCATGCACCCGAGAAGCAGATCCTAATGACCAAAGAAGACCAAGGACACACAAGAGTCATGACAGCAGAAGAGGAGGAAAGAAGCAGCTGACTTGGTACCAACCTGCCAGCCTGTCTGCACCCCACGTTGAATCCTGTCCCAAAGTCAACTCCTCCTCTAAAGCCTTTGTGTTTGAAATGGCCCTTTTTGCAGCGTTATCCCAAAATGTTTTGCCTTCCTCCTCCTGTTTTTCTGTCAGTTTTTGTTGGCATTAAAACTCTGGGCAAGTTACCAGTGCTGATCACTGCTAAAGTGCACGTGCTGTCTCCTCTAAACTTAGTAAGATTTATCTAAAGGTCTCTTGTACAGTGGTATCTCATATATCCAGGGCCTGTACATTAAGTGCTACTAGTGGGCCTGGAATGCAGTTTGCACCACCTAGAAAAGTAGCCATTTAAACCTGTCTCAGGCCTGCCATTGCAGGGCCTGTGTGTGCAGTTTACTGCCACATTGACTTGGCATTTAAAGTTGCCTGCCAAGCCCGAAACTCCCCTTTTTCTACATATAGGCCATCCTTAGGGTAGGCCTTAGTTAGCCCTATGGGTAGGGTGCTGAGTAGGTAAAAGGTAGGACATGTGCCTTCATTGTGTGGCATGTCCTAGTAGTGACAAACAGCCTATTTGGTTTCTCACTGCTGTGAGACCCACTCCTCTCATAGGCTAGCATTGGGAATTCTTCTAAAGGTACTTAAGTGGTAATTTCTGATCTGTAAAGAGTAACATGGGCATGTTTGGTTTGTTTGGAATGGTAGTAAGAAATCCTGCATATTGGTATAAGTTCATATTTCATTACTATTGTGGAAATGCCACTTTTAGAAAGTGTGCATTTCACTGAGCTTATGACTCTTGTGCTTTGCAGCCTGACTCCAATCTACACCTGGGGTATAGTGACAGCCGGGCTTTGTACATAATTTCAAGAAAGCCATCACACAGGAAAGGTGGAGGTATAACAGGATTACATCTGCATACTGAATGGTCTCATTGGGCTGGGAGAGAGGGAGGTGGAGAGCATTTGCATTAGTAAAGGCTGTGCCCAGTCTCACACAAAGGGCTCGTTCACCCCCTACTGATGGCTGGAGCCAGTGTTAGGTTTGAGAGTGGGTGCTGTGCACTTCTAAAGTTATTTTGAATTGCCCTCTAGATCAAAGACATTTTGAGTATAAGGACAAGGGCTGTAGCCCTATGTTTTTAGACACTGCTTGGACTTATAACCAGACACTGCTGGCTCTACATGCTGCACCAAAGAGCTGCTGTGCTGCCAGAGAAGCTCCTCACTTGGACTATTTGTGCTCTGTTGTGCTGACCTGCTTGCCTGTGTGGCTGCTAAAGACTAAGCCTCTTTGCTCAGCCCAGTGCGCTTAGCAGCTGCCTGCCTCTCTGTGCCTCATGTTCCCCATTGTCTTCAAAAGATTGGAGTCTATCCCTCCATGCTCCTGGGGGTAGTTGGAAAAGTTCCAGCGAAAGTGGTCCAAAACTGGCAGTAGGACAGGAGTCTGGCTGCCTAGAACTTCAGGGTCAGTATGTGGAAAGCGCTGTGTGAAGCTCTGTATTTCTCCTTGCGCGTAGCAAGTGTACATACACCAGGAGAAATCAGACCAGTACCTCAGGCTGAGTTGTGCTGGTATTGCAAGATGAAAGCTTTTTCTCCGGTGCCCCAGGACCTGGGGGGGCTGTCCTTTTCCCTGCACTGACTCTCCAGGAAGTGAGTCACAAGCAGTGGAGGGAAGACCCCAGAGAGGAGCACCTTGGTGAAGGTGCCAATGCCAGACAACAACCCGGCCTCCCCCTAGATGCCATGTAGCAGCACAACTCCCTTACGGTGAAGACAGGCATGGGGCGCTGTAGGGGCAGTGTGGCTGACTTACGGCCAGTGCCACAGGAAGGGCACATGGAACTTCCCAGCTCCTCCACCTGGATGATGTACTCACTAGCTACTAGTTTTGGGTGGTGTGCGAGGCGCCTGAGCCAGGAATCTCACATAAGGTAAGAGACCGTATTTCCCTTAGATGGAGAGCCCATGGCAGCCACAGCGATGTTGCAATATCTTACAGGCTGGGAACCTGGTGAGGCCCCTCACCACAATGAGAAGTGTGAGGGTCCCCTCCCCCATGTTTGCTCATACCTTGGAAGCCCTGGTAAATTGAATCAGGTAGCAGGGTGAGGTAGCATCCCTGAACGGAGATCCTGATCTTGCTGATTCTACTTGGAATGACCGTAATTACATTTATAGGTGCACAGGAGTTACTTTGCCTGACAATATGGGTTACTTTACTGTGTAATATGGAATAGGAGTGCAGGAGCACTGTGTCTCTCAGCCTGGTGGTGAGGCTCTCGATGTCAATATATATATATGGTGAAGTTTGGGTGACTCATTTACATTCCGCATCCAACCACTGCATTTTATGCCCTCAGTGTTCACTGTAGTATGTTGTTTTATGCCTTGTCTTGTCAGGATAAACATATAGGCCCTCATTATGACATTGGCGGTAAGTACCGCTTACCGCCATGCTGACTGCCGCCAACATACCGCCACCGCTGGGGATCACCACTACCCATATTATGACACACAAATAGCAATCCGTCACTATACAGCCACACACACAAGTCCGTCAGCCCAAAGGTCCATGATAAACTGGTGGTATCCAAACCCACACTGTTACACCAAAAGAACTATGCCCACAACATTATGACCCACGAATCTCCACAGCGGACATTCAATGGCAGTAAACAATTGGCAGTACATACCGCCCAGCTCAAAATACACACACACATGCAAAACAACACCACATTGGACAATTCAAACTACACACACCTGACACCCATTCACACACCACACCACACCCACACACCTATACAACTATAAAACACACACACATTACCCACAACCCTTTACGAATACAAACAAGTGCCACAAGAGAGATAGCAAGACCACAGACAAGACCACAGCCACACACCACCATCACCTATACAACATCCACACACCTTACATCACACACCTCAAAACATCACCCTACACACACTCACCCACACTACACACACTACACCCATGCCACCACAACAACACCCGAGGTTCTCAGAGGGGCAGCCAAGGGTCGTGGTGGAGAAAATCATCCGGGTAGAGCCACAGCTATTCAGATCACAGGTGCAGCAGACATCTATTGCTAGGAAGATGGAGCTATGGCGGAGAATCTTGGACAAGTTCAACAACGTGGGGCAGCACCCCAGAACAAGGGATGACATCAGGATGAGGTGGAATGACCTACTGGGGAAGGTGCATTCCTTGGCAGCAAGATACCTACTAGCTGTACAGAGGACTGGCGGTGGACCCCTACCTTCTCCCCCACAACTAACAACATGGGAGGAGCAAGTCTTGGCAATCATGCATACTGAGGGCCTGGCAGGAGTAGGAGGAGGACTGGACTCTGGTAAGTCAAATCTCTATTACTATTACCCCCCCACCTGCATGCCATCACATACCCCTACCCTTACCCTCAATCCCATCACTTCACCACCTCCCACACATCCCACCATTACAACCCACCCATCCCAATACCAAGCCCTGCATGCAACACCAATGCATGGACACCCATCACAGACCTGCATGGACACCTATCACTAAAGCATGCACACTCGAGTGAAACAGCTAGCCCATCAAATAACAACTCATACAAGGCAAAGCTGCCAGTGCAAAAAACAACCTTAGAGTGCAACACACCCATGCACAAGATGTCACATGCAGAAACAATAACACTGCATATACATCCCCACAGGTCAATCAGCCAACGTCACCGGAGAAGGGATGCCAGCAACATCCAGCCCCCCCCCCCAGAAGAGGCCCACAGTGATGACAGCAGCTCTGGACGCCTGGATATGGATGACCAACCTGGCCCAATAGGGATCTCCGGACAGTCGGTCACCCAGGCACAGTCCCATACCACCAAAGAGCCTCCCCCCTCAGGAGACACTAGCACAATACCCACCCAGGGGGCCCATACTTCTGTCCCTAGGACATGTCAATCAGCAGTGCGTCCACCACTACAGCGACCCCAGGCCACCCCACAAACACAGGACAATCAGGGACCTGGGGTCAGTGGCAGTGGGTACACGGTTCAGCGGACAGAGGCACAGGACAACAGGAAAGCTGGGAGGACTGCTGTGCGACAGGGGGAGGACAGGCCCAGGGAACCGACTGTCCAGGAGGCACTCACCGTGATCCTGGTAGCATACCACCATTCCCAGGAGACGATGGGCCAGACACTGGACAAAATGCAGGAGAACCAGCGGCTGCAGGAGGGACAGTACCTGGGGATCAGGGAGGACTTGAAGGACAAAAAACACCACCCTAGTCACCATTGCAGGGGTGCTGGCAGGCATGTCCAACACTATGAGGGAGGCAGTGGCACGCCACTGGGCCTTTACCACTAGCCAAACTGATGAACAGCCCTCCACCTCTGTTGCCACTAGTGGACAGGAGGCCCCGCCACAGGACCAACAGATCACCAGCACACCTCCCCCTGTAGAAGGAGAACTACCCCGCAAACATTCCCTGCGATCCAGGCAGAAGCCAGAGACTATTGCCAAGACCCCCGCCATGAAATAAGACTCTCCTGAATGTCACCATTGTCAGTGGGTCAAGGCTGATTTGCATATGGCTGGGTCCAAACTGGGGTGACGTGGCAAGCAAAATAACGATGGATTAAACCCAGATCTGTGACTGGGGGTGAGTGTTTAAAAAGTTTCAACATTCCTCCCATCATTTTATTTTGTTTTGTGATGTTACCCTTGTGTCCCACCCTGTCACTCTGTCCACCTTAAACTGCCATTGCTCCCCTTCCTATGCCCCCCTGGACAATGCACCTGTGATCCACATAGACTGGACTCTATCCTGGACTTTCCTCTGCCATCACTCCAGCCCATTGCACATTCCCCTGTACTTATTATCACTTAAATAAACACCCTTTGAAAAAAAATACAAGTATGGAGGATGTCAAATGATTGAACTATGTATTTGATTTACAAGGTATAAACACTATAATACAACTGTACTGTGATATACACATAGGAATGACCTATAGTTGGCTGCAGTCAATGGACCAGGAGCGATAGTGGGGCACAAATATCTGCAAATAGAGATGCCAAAGGGTACAGTGAGTGGCCATAGAAGTGGGAAAATCAGCCTGCCAGTGACAATGTCAAACACAAAACTGTCAATTAAAAATGAAGTTACACTGTTTTACCTGTGTGTCATTGGAAGTATTGATGAATTATTCCACTTCTGTTGTCCTCATCCTCAACCTCTGCCTCCTCATCTTCACTGTCCACAGGGTCCACTGTTGCCACACACCCATCTCCAGCCTCATCCTCCTGCAGAAAAGGCACCTGGCGACGTAAGGTAAGGTTGTGCAACATACAGCATGCCACAATGATCTGGCAGACCTTCTTGAATAAGTAGCACAGGGGACCACCTGTGAGATGGAGGCAACAAAAACTAGCCTTCAGGAGGCCGAATGTTCTCTCTATAATTCTTCTTGTTCGCCCATGTGCCTCATTGTAACGTTCTTCTGCCCTTGTCCTGGCATTCCTCACAGGGGACAGTAGCCATGAGAGGTTGGGGTAACCAGAGTCACCTGCAAATATTGAGGGACACCTGTTAGACACACACTAACCCTTTGGGCCCACACCATACCCATACACCAACATCCACTGGGTGGGAACCAGGGCTCACCCAATAGCCACACCCGGTGCCTCTGGAGTTGAGCATCACATATGGGATGCTGCTATTCCTGAGGATAGAGGCATCATGCACAGACCCAGGATACTTTGCATTGACATGGGAGATGTACTGGTCCGCCAGGCACACTGCCTGCACATTCATTGAATGAAAGCTCTTTCGATTTCTGGAAACCTGTTCATTTCTCTGGGGGGGGACAAATGCGATATGTGTACCATCAATTGCCCCAATAACGTTGAGGATATGTCCCATTGCATAGAAATCAGCTTTCATTGTGGCCACATTCTCCACCTAGTGGGAAACGATATAGCTGTGCATGTGTTTAATCAGGGCAGACAGCACTCTGGTCAGCACTATTGAGAACATTGGCTGTCACATTCCTGCTGCCAAGCCCACTGTCATTTGGAAGAAGCCAGTTGCCAGGAAATTGAGCACAGATAAGACTTGCACAAGAGGAGGGATTCCAGTGGGGTGGCGGACAGCAGATATCAGGTCAGGCTCGAATTGGGCACACAGCTCTGTGATTGTGGTCTTTCCAGACTATAGGTGAGGATAATGTGCCTGTCCTCCATTGTTGCCAAGTCCACCAGGAGTCTGTACATGGGGGGATGTCTCCATCTCCTATTCATCCACAGTGGTTGCAATCTATGGGGCAAAACAGTGAGCAGCTGGTCAGTATCTCATATTTCCAAGCACAACACTTTATTGCATGTTGTGATTGTAACAGTATATTGTTGGATAGGTCCAAATGGTGCTTATGTGTACTGTGACGCAGTTAGGTGCCATGGCCTGCACCCCGTCCCCCCAAAATGGCGTCCTTCTGTCCTGTATGGAGGGACATGTGGAAATGAGGTAATTCTGCTGACGTTGTGCGCTGTTGCGGGAGGCGGTCGAGACCTGCCGTGCAACTCCTCATTGGTTATCATTGGGCCCTATGGTTTACAGTGGCCAATGGTGATGTACACCAGCAGTGACAGTACGCACCGCCACGGACGTGACCGTCATTTTCTGTCTGTTCACTCACTTGCTACCTGACCTTCAACAGGAGAGGACCTACACTGCATGTGCTGCTGTGACCTGTGTCTGGAATCGACCATGGCTTGTGTCACTGGGGAAAGGGCACCTGACTTCACCGTGGCGGAGTTGGAGAGACTGATGGATGGGGTCCTACCTCAGTACCGAATGCTGTATGAGCCTCCTGACCAACAGGTGAGTACACTGTGAGCACGATGCATGGGGCATGAATGCATGGAGTGCTGTGTGTAAAAGCCTTGTGTGGGGGTTGGTGGAAGGGCCCTGGGCAGCATGCTGCATGTGTGTTTGGCTATGTCTGTCTGTAAGGGGATGTGAAGGGCTATGGTGGGCCATGAGTGTAAAAGACAGGACGATCTGACTGATGCCTTTACCTATGTGTATTTCTCTGCAGGTCAGCGCCCATCAGAAAAAGAGAATATCGCATGCCATCACCCAGGACGTGTGGACCCTGGGGGTCTACGGCAGGCAGAGCACCCACTGTCTGAAATGGTGGGAGGATCTGAGAAGCTGGCCTTGGAAGATGGTAGAAGCCCAGCTGGGGATGGCTTCCAAAAGAGGAAGGGGCGCCCGTCGAACCCTGACCCACCTGATGGCCCGCATACTGGCGGTGACCTATCCAGAGCTGGATGGGCGCTTAGGGGCATCACAGCAACCACAAGGGGGTGAGTACAGTGCCCCAATATACTACTTGCACGTGTTGGGCCTGTGGGTGCCCCTAGGCCAGGCCGGACATTGCAGGGTAGGTCCCATGTTGGACAGGGTCTGATGTAAACTTCCTCCAACCAAGCTGGTAGGCATCCACTAATGGGCAGGGGTGTGGGGGTCTCAGGTATGCTGCAATTGGCGTTAGGTGCCCATGTCTATGGGCTGCTGACTAGCATTGTGACTGGTAGTGCATTGCCTAGTGCGTAGGACAGTTCCTTGTGTGTGTGTGTCGTGTATGCCAACAGTGGTGTTGTTGCCGCCATTGACCAAGTGTATCCTTTGTCTCTTCCCCCCTTTTTGTTGTGTCACCATGCCCTTATGTGCATTAGCATCATCCTGTGGAGAAGCAGAGGCACCGGTGATGGAGGGAGCTGCATCCCACAGGGCCCAGGAGGCCAAATCCACTGACGGCGAGGGCACCAGTGGGACGGAGGGTGAGGGAAGCACCGCAGCGGAGACTTTAGGGGACAGTGCGGACAGTGATACCTTCTCCAATGGAAGCTCCCTGGTGGTGTCGGACACCTCTGTGCCCACCCCAACTACAGGTACAGCCGCCACCCCTATATCAGCACCGCCCTCCCAGCAGCCCCTCTGCGTGTTGCCCGGGCCCGCTCACCCAGGAGGGTGGGCATCTCCTTCGCCCCAGGCACCTTAGGCCCTGCCCCAGTTAGCCCTGCTGCCCTTTATGAGGAGGCTATTGACCTCCTGCAATCCATCTCTGTTGGGCAGTCAACCATTGTGAATGCCATCCAGGGGCTGGCAGCCCAACTGCAACAGACCAGTGCAATCCTGGAGGGCATTCACACTGGCATGGCGGCCCAACAGAGATCAATCCAGGCTCTGGCATGCTCTCTGATGTCAACCATTGCCCCTGTTTCTAGCCTCTCCCTCCAACTTCCTCTACCCAGTCCCATTCCCCTCAACCCCAACCTATCTCAAGCACACAGGCAGACCAGCATGCACACAAGACAACACACAGGAGTGGTTAAGGCAAACACAAGCACCACACATCATCCCAAAGGCACTCACACAAACACCATCCAGATGCAGACATACCAACATCCAATGCTTCCACTGTGACCCCCTCCTCCTCGTCCACCTACCTTTCAGTTGCGTCTACACTCACACCTGCATGCACTACATCCTCATCCACGCCCACCATCACCATCACGCCTATCACTACATGCCCCTCACTGGCAATCACCACCCCCACATCCATGCACATGTCCCCTGTGTCTTCTCCCACTGTGTTTGTGCACCCTCCTCCCAAAGTACACATACCCAAGCACTCAGACACCCAACAGCCATCCAGCTCACAACAGCATCCAGCTCAAGCACCTGCACCCAAAATCAGCAGACAGACACCTCCTACAACCACTTCCTCTTCCTCCACTCCCAAACCTTCACCCGCTTCCCACCGCAAAGTCCCTAAGAAGCTTTTCCTCTCCACAGTTGACCTCTTCCTTACAACTCCCCCGCCGTCCTTCAGGTTGGGCAAGGGTGGTCAGAACCCAGGCGAGCACCACAGCCACCCAGTCCACACCCACAGTAATATCGACAGCTACTCCAGGTGGAAGAGGATACCGGGCACCAGGCAGCAACACTGAAAGGGTCCCTGCACCAGGTGCTGCAAGGAAGGCTAAGGAGGCAACACCAGCTGCGTCAAGGAAGGGCAAGGAGGCACCCCCAGCTGCTTCAAGGAAGGGAAAGGAGGCACCCCCAGCTGCTTCAAAGAAGGGCAAGGAGGCACCCCTAGCTGCTACAAGGAAGGGCAAGTAGGCACCCCCAGCTGCTACAGGGAAGGGCAAGGAGCAATCCCCGGCTGCTGACAGGAAGGGCAAGGGGCCTGCACCAGCAGGCAGGAAGGACAGGAGGCCTGGTGCTGGGAATCATTCGGAGCCCCCACCACCAACCATGGTGGTTCAGCCGTCCGAGGCTGCAGGGAAAGGGCTGGAGCCGCTCCCCACCACTGCCAGTACCACCACCAGCACTGCCATCAGAACCACTGCCAGCAGCAGCAGCCCCAGTGGGCAGCCGTCCGAGGCTGTAGGGGAAGGGCTGGAGCCTCCCCCCACCACTGCCAGCAACACCACCAGCACCACTGCCAGCTGCAGCAGCCCAAGTGGGCAGCAGTCCGAGGCTGCAGGGTAAGGGCTGGAGCCTCCCCCCACCACTGCCAGCACCACCACCAGCACCACTGCCAGCAGCAGCAGCCCCAGTGGGCAGCCGTCAGAAGTGCAGGGGAAGGGCTTGAGCCTCCCACCACCACTGCCAGCATTGCCACCAGCACCAGTGCCACCACTAAGCAGCCACCACCTCCCTCAGACAGTGTGTAGTCCTGCATCCATGGGCTGTTGTGCTGACACCCAGGGGAGAGATTGTTACCTTGCACTCCCCACGATCTGTATCACAGGGCACAATGCCCCCTCCAGAACCAGTGGAAGAAGCCATCCACTCACCCCATCCTCCACGGGATGAAGCCCACTGGGCACAATGCCCCCTCCAGAACCAGTGGAAGAAGCCATCCACTCACCCCATCCTCCACAGGATGAAGCTCACTGGGCACAATGCCCCCTCCAGAACCAGTGGAAGAAGCCATCCACTCACCCCATCCTTCCCAGGGTGAATCTCACTGGGCACTATGCCCCCTCCAGAACCGCTGGGCAAATCACCCACTTGAGATACTGTGGCCTTGCACTCCCCAGGATCAAGCAGTGGGCAAACAACCCACTTGAGAGACTGTGGCCTTGCACTCCCCAGGACCGAGCAGTGGGCAAACCACCCACTTGAGAAACAGTGGCCTTGCACTCCCTAGGACCAAGCAGTGGGCAAACCATCCACTTGAGAGACTTTGGCCTTGCACTCCCTAGGACCAAGCAGTAGGCAAACCACCCACTTGAGAGACTGTGGCCTTGCACTCCCCAGGACCAAGCAGTGGGAAAACCACCCACTTGAGAGACTGAGGCCTTGCACTCCCCCAGGACAGCACACAGGGAATGTTGCCCCCTCCAGGACCAGTGGTGTTGTACCATCTTCTGGCTGAGGTGCCCCCTCATTTCCTGTACCCCTGAGGTGCCTGTCTATTTTCGACCTGATGCCCCTGCAGTGTTCTCTCCGTGTTGTTTCATGGGTGCGGTGAGGCCTTGGCCTATGTGTTGTGGCCCTGTGGCCCACGGACATTGAGGACTGGGCAGTGTCCCTCCATTTGTAAATATGTATATACGTTTGGATTTTGATGCACTTATTCATAGTATTTTATTGTATTACGCTCACTTTCTTCAAATGATTTTGTCCTTGCATTATTCCTGAGGGGTATGGGGTAGATATGTTATGTTGCTGTTTCTGGTTGTGTGTTTGGTGTTGGGGTGGGGTTGTGTGTGTTGCATGTGTGTGTCACTCTCTTTTTCCTCCCCCCTCCCTTGTGTTCGCCGGCGTTGGTGTTCATAATGAAGCAGAAGGTAGACGAGCATGGGGAAAACTTGCAGCTTAGGCTCCAATGGCATCGTGGTTGTTCCTTGAGTCTCCACAGGTGAGTCCTTTGACTTCTGAGATCTGTTTCTGCCAGGCTTTTGATTAGTTGGTACTGCCCTGGAAAAGGTGGCGAATAGGCTGGCCATAATAGAGTGGGCGGTACATTGTTTTCCGCCTGGCTGTTGGTGGTTACCGCCGTCGTGCTTGTTGATTCCGCCCGGGAGGTTGGTGTGTTAAAGTGGCTGTCTGTCTGAGAGGTTTCCGCCGTGGTCATGATTCTGTTTTTGTTAACGCCGGCCTGTTGGCGGTATTACCGCCGCTTTTCACCAACCGCCAGGGTTGTAATGCGGGCCATAAAATATAGTGTGACATTATAACGTGCTCAGTAATAATGTTTTTCATGATGTGTGCAACTTATACGTTTTATCTTAGACACTATTTATTGTGATGGTTTGACAATTGCCTAATTGGTGAAGTAATCACTGTGATGTTTTGGTTTGTGGTTTATAAACAAGATATTTTATATAACATTGTGTGGAGTCTCTTTGTGTGGTGTATTTATTGTGCCACTGGAGTGCTTTACACATTGCCTCTGAGATAAGTCTAACTGCTCTGGCCAAGCTACCAAGGGGGTAACGAAAGGTTATCTTGTGTGTGTAGCTCCCTTACCCTGACAAAAGTGGCAGGTTCTGCCTGGCTTAGGTGCATACCCTACCAATCAGAAACCCCATTTCTAACTCTCTGGAACCACCAAACCCCAACCCTTAAGCCACCACTGCACCTGAGGGGTAGAGTTGAAGTGGACACTGGTGCCAACAAGGTTCGACAGCCCTCTAAAGTCCGAGTCCATTGTGGTTTCACCCTTCTTGGACTCCCAGACAATGCCTGCAGTCCCCTTTACCATGACCGCTCGGGTCAGAAAAACCCAACACCTAAGGACACCCCTGCACCCGTCACCTCAGAAAAACCCAACACCTAAGGACACCTCTGCACCTGTCGCCCCTGAGCAGTGGAGAAGAGGACCAAAGGTGACAAAGCATCATTACGCCTGAATCCCGCTGTTGGTTCATTCTGACTGGCCTTTTGGCCAGAGCCTGCAGCCTCATTTCACAGTGACCTATCTCCATTGAAAAGCATTGGCCACCAAAGCTGTTTTGTACCCTGTAAGTAACCACCCCAGTGCCACTGGTGCTACCTTGGACCTTGCTCAGTACTCACTGTAAGCCCAGGAGATTGGTCTTGTAAGTTGCTGTACTTTACCTGTTTGCAGAACTTCTTTTTTATTCAATAGAATACCATTGCAGAAATCAGAATTTATAGTGTCCACTTTTTCAAAGTGAAAATAATTCCTATTTAAAAAGGAAAATTGTTTCTCTATTGCCTAAACATATATAAAGATACTTACTATTTTTATAAATTGGTGTGGATTTCCTTCTTGAGACGTGAGTTTCATTTAATGACTATTGTGTGTATTTGTAGATGTCTTGTACACGTCTGTGTTTAGCCTAAGGCTGCTCAACCACCCTGCCCCTAAATAGAGCACTTTGGGATTGCACAGTAAGCTCTGTCCACTCGCTGGGGAACCCTTTGATCTTTTACACGGTATTCATATATCACATAATGGACCAGCTTCCTACATTGGAGGTGCTGGAGCTGGCATACAAGACTTGCCATCTACTGTACAACTTGGTTGATAAGTGCTTCCACTGAGGGATACAAAAATTGTCTCCAGACAGTAAAAATATTTTTTTTCAATTTTTTACTATTTTCTAGATTTTTTAAAAGAGCTGTAAGGACTTGGTTAGGTCCCTTTTGCAAAAACCCTTTAGCACTTCAAATAGTAAAGTAAGTTACCACTTTTAGAAAAGTACTTAGCAATTTGTTGACAGTTCTTTAAAAAGTTCCTAACTCCTTTAAACACCATGTTTGAGCAAGGTCTTTCCCAGGAACTCAACCTGGCACCTTATCAGATACTTAAGGTACCCCTAAGCTCTGTAAAGCATGGAAATTCGCCACAGGGCATAAGCACACAAACGTACATCTGTAACAGTTGCTGGCAGAGAATGATAAGTCATTGGCAAGTAGAAATCTCTCCACTGGGGCAGAGGAGGAAAATCAGAAGTGGAGGAAGCTGAAGACGACTCCAACTCTACCCCCTCATACAATACCTTCACTGAGCACACTTCTAGTAGTGTCTCAGAAGATTTAGAGACTGAAGATGCAGATCTTCAGAAGCAAGACAAAAGGATAGACTTAGAGGCAAAACTCTTAGTTATAGAAAAAGAAAGACCTGAGATGGGCCTGGGACCCATCTCTGGTGGCAGCAAAATCACAACTAGGAAGGAAACTTGTAACCCCAAAATCCCCAAAGGGTTTGTCCCAAAGTAGTTAGAAGGTGATAATATCACCAAATGGTTCACAGCCTTTCAGAGAGCCTGTAGAGCTGGGAAAGTTAGCCAGAAGTATTGGGGTTCTCTTCTTTGGGAACTGTTCTCTGGTAAATGCAGGGATAGACTCCTGACATTGAATGAGATAGATGCTGAGTCCTATGACTTCATTAAATATACCCTTATTGAGGGCTTTGGCCTCACCACCGAGGAGCACAGGATCTTGTTCAGGGAGACTTGAGAAAACCCAGAGTCAGACCTGATTAGATTTTGTGGACTTTTCAGAGTTGGCTATCTAAAAGGTAAGAGTGTGCATGATTATGAAGAGCTTTATAATTTAATTATGAAAGAGCAATTGTTAATTAATTGTGGTCAAGAGAACTTACATCAGTACGTGGTAGACCTAGGTCCACTTTCTCCTCAAGAATTAGGGAAGAAGACAGACTGTTCTGTCAAAGTGTCCACTTTTTAAAGTGAAAACAAAATCCTATTTAAAAACTTACTTACCTGAAGGATTTTTCTCTGATGCCTAAACATATATAGAGATACTTGCTATTTTTATCAATTGGTGTGGGTCACCTTCTTGAGTTGTGTGTTTCATTTATTGACTATTATGTGCATTTGTAGATGTCTTGCACTCCTCTGTGTTAATCCTAAGGCTCCACCAACTCATCAGAACAACCAAGAGATCCTCCTTCAAAGACTGCCTGGATACCAACGCACACAACAGCAAAGAGCTCTTCAACATCGTGAAAGAACTCTCCAATCCCAGCACCAACATCAACGACATCTCACCATCCCAAGAACTCTGCGACTCCCTATCCACCTACTTCCTCCAGAAAATCACCGACATCCACAACAGCTTTTCTACCACAACCACGCCAGACCCCATCCCCGCAAGCCCCACCTACACCAACCTCTTGGGCAAATGCCAATGACACAGAGACACTCAAGATCATGAACTCCATCCACTCAGGATCACCGTCGGACCCATGCCCACACCACGTGTACAACAAAGCCGATGCAACCATCGCCCCCCAACTACGGAAGGTCATCAATAGCTCCTTCGAAACAGCAATTTTTCCGGAAAGTTGGAAGCATGCCGAAATCCACGCCCTCCTGAAGAAGCCCAAAGCTGACACCCTCGATCTCAAGAACTTCCGTCCCATGTCCCTGCTCCCCTTCCCGGCAAAGGTCATCAAAAAAATCGGCAACACGCAACTGACTCGCCACCTCGAAGACAACAACATCCTGGACCCCTCCCAGTCAGGGTTCAGACGGAACCATAGCACCGAGACCGCCCTTCTTGCTGCCACAGATGACATCAGAAACCAACTGGACAACGGAGAAACATCAGCCCTCATCCTCCTGGACCTCTCTGCCACATTCGACACAGTCTGCCACCGCACCCTGATAGCCCGTATCTTCAAAGCCGGAATACAAGACAAGGCCCTTGACTGGATCGCCTTGTTCCTCCACGGCTGAACCCAAAGTGTACGCCTCCCACCTTTCCGATCCACAGCCACCGACATCATCTGTGGCGTACCCCAAGGTGCCTCCCTCAGCCCTACACTGTGCAATATCTACATGGCACCCTTGCACAAACGGCCCACCAATACGACCTCAACATCATCTCCTACGCCGATGACACACAGCTCATCCTCTCCCTCACCAAAGACCCGCACACCGCCAAAACCAACCTCCACGAGGGCATGAAGGCCATCGCCGGATGGATGAGGTACAGCCGGCTGAAGCTGAACTCGGACAAGACGGAGGTCCTCATCCTCGGAACCACCCCCTCAGCCTGGGACAACTCATAGTGGCCGACCACGCTGGGAACCCCTCCAACTCCCACCAACCAGGCACGAAATCTAGGATTCATCCTCGACTCCTCCCTCTCCATGGCTAAACAGGTCAACGCAGTCTCCTCCTCCTGCTACAACACCCTCCGCAAGTCTACAAGTGGATCCCGACTGAAACAAGAAGAACTGTGACACAAGCCCTCGTCAGCAGCAAGCTAGACTACGGCAACGCACTCTACACTGGCATCACTGCCAAACACCTACGACGCCCTGTGGACAAGAGGATCACTTTTAAACTACTCATCCACGCACACAAGGCCCTCCACAACACGAGACCTGCCTACCTTAACAGCAGACTCAACTTCTACACCCCCACCCGCCAGCTCCGCTCCACGAACCTCGCCCTGGCCACCGTCCCCAGCATCCAGCGAAAGACTTCCGGTGACAGATCCTTCTCCTACCTCCCCGCCAAGACCTGGAACTCCCTCCTGACCAACCTATGCCAGACCCAAGAACTCCTCACTTTCAGAAGACTCCTAAAAACCTGGCTCTTCGATCAGTAAACAGCACCCCCCTTTTTTCCCCCAGCGCCTTGAAACCCTCACGGGTACGTAGTGCGCTTTATACATTTTATGATTGATTGGATTGATTGATAAGGCTGCTCAACATCATTACTCAAAATAGAGAACTTTGGGATTCCACGGCAAACCCTGGCCACTCAGAGTGGAACCATTGGACCCTTTGTACGGTATTCACATACCACATAAAGGGCCAACTTCCTACAGATACACAATTTCCTTTGCAGTGTTCAAATGATGACCAATGCCATTAATTATAATAAGTTGTACTGTAGTATTTGTTTTGCCTTCTAGGCCTTCAAATGGTTTAGTTCTCAATTCTCCTCTCTACTTTGTTGGGTTGAATGTCTGTCACAAGTAATGCATACTTTCTAAATAACATTTTTCACTTCAGAACATCTCAACAACATTTTAACTAGAGTTTGCATATTTGTAAATTATCTTGCATGTGTAAATAAATAAAATCACACAAAGGACTAATCATTCTAATAATCATAATTTTCACTTTTAGGTTGCTTCATTTGTAGCTAAAGACACAGTTGAGGTACAATCCAGACTTTTAATTTCATATTGTTTGTAATACAGCTTAAGTGTAACACCCAGGGCCAGTGGACCACTGTATGCAAATGAAGACACCTCCACTCCAGACCAGGATCAATCCTTCAGTGAGGATACCACTCCTGCAAGTCTGGATGATATGGAGCAGCCTGGTCCATCTGGTTTGTGTGGGTAGACAGCTCCAGTGAGTCGCACTAAACCTACACCTCCCATCCCAGCTGCAAACAACACCCCAGCCTCAGGGTACCTCCACTTCCTGTGCCCAGAGGAACATCACACTGATGTTGTGCCTTCCATGGCAGTACTACATTTTTTGACCACAGGATCATTTCAATACCCGGTGGCAGTATCTGGGGGCACGTCACAACCAACTTTCAGTGGTTTGCTACAAAACGTTCGTTCTACAATGAAGAGACACATCAACAGCTCCATACAGTTAACACAAAATGAAGATTTATCCAATGTGAAGGGAGATCAGTATGCTATGGATTGAGATACACGTGTGGTTAGAGCTTGTTAAGGAGCATATATTGCCTTGGTGGCAACAGACAACAGGTCCAATACAATCTCAAAAACCTCCATTCAATCACTATGCAATTTGTCTCTGTTCAAGATCTGTACCTCTAAAGTGTGTGTCTCTCCCAGGATCAACCCATGTTCACTTTGTACTTCCCAACAGCAACATATCAAAAGTCACAACTTTGAAATGTCCAAATGAAGATGACGTGGCAAATGATCCTAAAACAGAATAACAATGGAAAATTATTGATTTCACATAAGAAAATTGACTCAAATAATAAGTCAGGAGGATACATATACTTAGCACAAGAAAAGATAATCAATGTCAATAAACAATTATATAGTTAATGTATGGAAACTTTGATTAACAAACATCTTTGCCCTGGACTTTCCTGAACTAGCCATTACTACTAAATTACCATTACAGACTGATATGTTCACTATGTTATAAGTTGTTCTAACAATTGATATTAAAATATACAACGTTAACTTACACTCAAGTGAAAAGTTGTCAATAACATCTTGCGGTATGTCAAGTCCTTCCTTTTCACTACTGTCATCTTCATTAGAAATTTCAATATCCTCACCCGGTGGTTCTTCATGGTCTCCATCCTATGCGATGATTGGGATGTTCTGTCACACTCCTATGTTTGGCAACATGCAGCAGGCAACCTTGATTTTGCACACCTTATCAGGGAAGTTGAGGAGTGCTTAACCCGTCTTGACCAGACAACTAAATCAATCAATCAAAAACATTTGTAGAGCGCGCTACTCACCCATGAGGGTCTCAAGGCGCTGGGGGGAGGGTTTAAGGGGGGGTTACTGTTCGAACAACCATGTCTTGAGGTTCTTTCTGAATAGCATCTGGCCTCCAGGGGCCCAAGAGCCCACTCTACTGGCCTCCATGTTCTCCATGGGTCTTATTGAAACTGACTTTCCCTGCATTGTTCGATTCCTCAGTGGTGCTAAAAACCATGATACCATTAACCTTCATAGGTCCCTTCATATTGGCAAAATCCTAATGTTGTGTAAACTGGATGAAGCTGTTGCTGTGTCTCATCATTGAAGAATGGACTTCTTGTAGCACACCACTGAAAGTTGGTTGTGAAATGCCTCCAGATACTCCCACAGAGTATTGGCAAGATCATGTAGCCACAAAATGAAGTACTGCCATGATTTGCACTACTGGTGTTATTGCTGTTTTATTCCTATTGTGAGGCAGAAGATCAAGGTCCAGCTGGTGACATAAATCCAGAACAGTTTGCCTATTCAATCTGTATTTTTTAATAATGTCCCTTTCCTCCATAGTGGCAATATCCGAAGACTGGAGACTGTTTTCTGCTACCCATCCCTGGGTTCATATGTCTGCATTTCAGAAATACAAAGTATCACTTAAAACTGTTCTACAATACTTTGATAATCAACACACATCTCATGTTTTTGTAACAATACATATCTTTTTGTGACATACATGCTTAACACATTGTTGTGTTATGTTGCATCTTTGAATAATAATTTTGATATGTCTGATATTTTTATATTAATGTGGAAATAATACATTTCAACTAAACTACCCATCATTTTGAGTGGTAGTGATGCACATCAAATTAAAAAATACACTGCTTCACTTCCTAAAATGGTGGGCTTCTGACCTTGGCATCAGGAGATTGACTATCCGGCGGCTGTCAGTGGAAGTTGACTGCCTAGTTGGTGTGACATTCCACGACGGACACAGCCCTAGGCTGACGTATGTGATGGCTACACCCGAAAGCCAGTGGGTCTGTCCATCTCTGCCACAGATCGCATACACAGTGTACTTGTACACTGCATCTCGAAAAAAGCTCACTTGCCTCCTAACACTGCAGACAACAATACCTCCTTCACTTTTGCTGCTGCTACTGACCTCTGGAAGTCTCAGTGCTGGGTAAAGTAGGTGACAGGGCTCCCAACTTCTCCCCTGAGGAGTTGGAGCTCCTCACCACGGAGGACCTGTCCCTGTACAGCCAGTAGTATGAGAATCCAATGCAGCAGGCACGCATTTGAACGGGAAATGTTTTCTAAGTAACTTCTTTCCTCTTCGTTCACAGGCTAATTTGTGCCTTTTTGCTCATGAAAAAAGTGATGTGATAGGGGTATAGTGAACTTTAGCAAGGGGTAAAATTATGTTTGACAATGTTTGACATTTCTGTAAATTGAAATGAAAAGTCATCTGAATGAATAAGCTGACTTTTTAGTTCATTTTACTCACAAATCCAGATTTCATTTGACAAACTGCATGGCCCTAACTTCCAATAGCCAGTAGACACTGTAAAAGTAGTACAGGTGAAAACACACAGCCAAAATGAGAGAATTGTAAAGTGCAGGAAGAAACTTTCAAGTTATGGAATTTTCTGAAGTTTTGCATTTTAAACTACATCTCATTATCTAAACGATGAGTGTTGCTATGTTTTAGCCATGTAATAGTGCCATATATGGGGAAAGGTATATCATGTGCTGCAAGTATAAATGACATGGCCTCTTAATCATCCAGAACAAGTATGTTCCATTACTTCACACACAACTGTACATATATCATCATGGGTGCCATGTTCTCACTGACACACATAGTAGCCCTTCCATACTGCCCTTAGTCATTGTATGTGTTTCAAACTGTAGTATCTGCCTCTAAACATATTTGACATTAAGCCAATGTAGCTGTGCATGGGAGTATGTGCTACTATTGTACAAGTTGTTTAGCTTTTGGTAGCTCACAATGACCTGGACTGCTCAGGAGTTGCTCCCACTATAGAAATTATTTCAGACCCATGGCCTAGATGATGTTTGTAGCCTGGATTAGTAACATAATGACATTTGAAATGTTGAGGGTACTTAACAGCTCACTACAAATTAGTATTTCCTAGGAAAAATTAAATGTTGGTAAATAATCTCCACTGACCTTTTAGAAATGCTTATGAGATATGTTACACAATTGTGTCACAGAAATACAAACTAGCAAAACCTCACACAACATATTTTTCTTTCTTTTTTTTTATCCATACAGGTCAATGCCCATCAGATGAAGGTGATATGAAAGGCCATTGCCAAGAAGGTATGGACCATGGGGGTCTATCAGTGGTGCCTTGTCTGTTGCTGAAAGAGGTAGGAGGACCTATGCGTTGTACCGAAATCCAGCTCCACCATTCCTCCAAATGTGGGAAGCATGTATGCTGCACCCTGGCCTGCATACATGTGGTGACCTATCCGAACCTTGATGGGTGGTTGAGTGGAGTAAGTTTTCGCATGAGATCAACATGTTAAATAACACATTTTTGTTACAGCAACTAACTGTTCCATCAACATTAGAGTTGACATATGTACAACACAGAAGAAGAGTTCTTGAAGGATTTGAGTTTTGCCCAAGATGTATGAGGGTGTTTGGTGAAAATAAAATTTTGGGAAAAGATATCACATGATTTGTTTCAGCATATGCCCACCCAAACAACAAAAATACATCAGCTAGTTTGATGTTATGAGGGACACTATAAGCAAACAGGCCACTGGTCTTTATCATGTCAGATGAGGTTCTCCTTCACTATTGTAAATGATGTTACATTAACCCTATTACAGGCGACATAGCATAAAATGCTATTATGATACAGTGGATGTTCCAAACATCAAATTGGTAAATTGGTTTTAAATACAAACAAGAGTGAGGATGTGAGCCGAAATGAAAAGTAACTTCTTGTTAAATGCCTACATGTTTGATTTATAGCGTATCCCAGATGTTAATACAAAAATACGGTTTCATTCATTTAAAAGTGACAGATTTGCCTGTCTTTCTCCTTCATAAATGTGCATGGAATCCAGTCTGTTTTGTGGAAAATTATTGTGATAGGCATACAATTTTTGGTACACAGACAGGAGTGCGTACAGAAATGTGTACATATTGGTGACAAAGTACCACATACTGTAAACCATTTCACAATAGGTGTTATGCCCGGATGTTAAATCAAAAAATGGGACACTTAAAGAGACCTTTGCAGATTTAAAGCTCCATCACACATGTTGAAGTATTCCATCTGTAATATTCAATATCAGGCCCTAATCATTACTAATTTTATAAATGTGTAAATGCATCAAGGTGTAATCTGTAGCATTGTGTGAACTGCATGTGAATCTTTGATTAAAAAAATAATTGAATCAGTGTATGTAATATTTATTGTGATGTTGTACCACTTTTTTGCCTAAAGTGAATGCCAGCATATTTTATTAAACATTTCCACAATGGTAAAACAGACTTCAAATAACTGGAGATATTTAGGAGTAAAATGTGAAAATGGCTTTGATCTGCATTGAAGTAAATTAGAAAAGTATCCATGCCTATGTATTTACTAATGCCGTATGAGTCATTTATCAATTCATCACAAAATATTATTCTCAATTTCTTCAACAGCATAAGTATCTACATAGTGCGTGATACATTGAAAAGCTACTTCAGTACAGAATCCATATATTCTTTTTTTACATTTGAAACATAAATTCAGTGCTAGTAGTAATTGTTACCATTGTGAAATGCACAAACAAAGCAAACAGGTTTTCAGTTTATACAAATATTGGAACAACATTGCAGTATTTGTTCACATATATTGATTCATGCTTTATTTTTTGTGATTTAAAATAATGCAGATTTGTGGGTCTTGTAAACACATGGTACAAATGTATTTTGTGGTTCATACCATTTTTGGGCACATCAACTCCCTGTATTAAACAACAAAGCCCACCCATTTTAAGGTGTTAATCAGTTCCTGCAGAGAAATTAAAATGGAGATGAGAGTCAAGGTCGTACATGATATTGGAGCTATCATGGGGAATTGCAAAAAAGTGAAAAAATGGTTTATGAAAATGTTCCCTCAATGCATGAGATAATGATGATGAAGAACCATTGTTTGAGAGCCTTGAAGCCGGTGAGATGAAAACTTGGAAAACCTTTTTTGATCAATGTTCATGATCAGTTCTATTTACACAGAGACAATAACACTGTTGTATCTGTCATTTCAGCATCATTAGGTACAGGCAGATGAGACACTGGACACGTAGGCGGGGAAGCAGCTGGTTGCTGCGGCTCGGTGCTGAGAACACTGACACAGAGGACCAAGTGGAACGAAGGCTGAGGGACTGACACAGAGTCCAAATGCTCCTTTATTTTCAGAGGCCTCGACAGAAGAACAACCTCTAGTGGTAGTGGACCCTATAGCTACTGTTCAATGTGCATCCTTGTTCGACACCCAGATTCCCATCTCCACCCTCCTTCTTGCCTCCCCATTGGTCAAACCCGCGCCCCTGAAAGGAGTGGCCTCTCCTTTGCTGCAGACACCTGCCCCTGTCATCCCAGCTGTGCTGAGTGAGGATGCTATTGACCTCCTATGAACATCTCTGTAGACCAGACTGCACTCCTGAATGCCATGCAGGGGCTTAGTTGCCATATGCAATACATGGAAGAAGACCTGGAAGGCATTTACAGTGCTATGGCTGGCCTACAGAGGTATTTTCAAGGTCTAGCCTCCTCACCACTGCAACACCCCCCACCATGATAACCCCCACCACAATACCGACCACAACACCTGTCAACATAGACACAACCACCACACCATCCACCACAAGACACATCCACAAAACCCACAGCACCCACAACCACAGACACATGCACCACACCCACACCCACCACCCCATCCACTAGCACACTAACACCAACCAGCACACCCAAAAGCACCACAACAACATCCACCTCTACATCAGACTAAAAAAAATACACACAGTCACACACAGACATGCCTTCACATAAATCAGCACCCACCAGAGGCACACATTCACCAGAATACACTACACTGACAAGAATCACACACATCTAAACATGCACACTCACAGACACCCCAACACCTACCAAACACAAATGCACACACTTACCTGAACACCGCACACCTTACAAAACACACACACCCAAACATGTGCACCACATACACCAGACCCAAGACACAATTGACAGAAACATATACGACACCCATTTCAGCTCCCTCTATTTCCCAGTCCCCATTTACTCCCACTCCTCCTCCAGATGCTTTTGCTCTTGCCCTGTCCCCTGTCCAACCCAAACCCACCCTAAGGAGGAAACATGATTGAGGTGCCTGCTCTGACCACTAGATACCTCTTACTCAGGATGTTGTACTTGGCATTGTATTTAAGAGGCATGTTCGAGGCCTCAAGCCCACAATGCACATTCTGGACAATTTGTACTTTAGACAAATATATTTTCAGTTTTCATTCTGGTTGAGAGAATCATCTAATTTTTAGATTACATTTTCTTATTTTCTACATCTTTGTCCTGACATTATTTTTAGATTATTAGTAATTGAATGCTGTTAATGTTATTTATGCCATGTGTGTGACATGCACTTATTCTCATTTCTGATAGTGACAAGCACAGGCATTATTTTTGACATATTCATGTAGAGAATACATTAGTTTTGGAGATTTGTGATTGACATGTTAATTTTGGTGCAAGCACTCATCATGATACTGGACCCTTGAACCAAAGTTATCCACGCTTATATTTTTGTAACTTGAAAATGCAGATGTGTTTTTTTTTAGCATGATATGTGTTAATGATATACTCATATGCGTTACACAAGGAAAATTGCACTTTGGAGTTAAATGGCATCTAATGCTTAACAGAAATTGCACAAGATATGGGGACATGCGACCTTAATACATCTCTGACATGTTTAAGGTTTAGCGGTAACATTAATTGTACATTCTGCGTAAACCCACTTGTTGGATTGTGTAGTGCAATTACTACATTATATTGGATTTCTGTAGTTACAATGATATGTACTGTTTATGTATCTGACATGGTAGTTTATGGTAAATGATGAAACACAGCTATATGGACACATTTTGATTTAAGGGTTGATGTGACTTTTTGTATAGGAAACAGGTGGGAGCATACTGCCTCACACTCCAGCACAGAATTTGTCCCATTGCATTATGGTAAATGCAGTAAAAATGTGCACTTACTTCCTTTGTAGTCTGTAGACACTTGTTTCTGAGTTTTTTTTTCTCTGGGATTGAAGGAAATGCTACCAAAGTCCTCCCAGGTCTCAGTACCACTCATGTGCATCAACCAAAGCTCATTGGCTTGCTGGCTCAAGGAAGCCTTTTTAAAAAGGAAACCGTTGGGAGCACACTGACACACTCCAGCACGCAGTGATGCATTAAAGCTGTGATGAGAGGCAGTGTACTCCCTCCCCCCTTTTGTTTAACTGGCTCCCTTGACCCAATGAGATAATAAGCTTACCTGGGATGCACCTGTGTACCTTTGGAGTGGTACTCTGGTCTGTGAATAATTAGGCAGCAAACCAGCAACCACGGATGATTTTTCTTTGCTACTTCTGCTTTCTACCTAAACCCAAAAACACGTGTCTAGAGATAACAATACTACTTGCACCAACTTTGGTGAAAAACTACAGCAACTTTGAAGTAAGTGTATTGCATTCACCAGGATGCATTGGGGTGGACTGTGCTTGGATGTGTGGCAGTGGGTTTCCTCCATCCTTGTGTTTAAAAGGCCCCCTTGCGCCAATGAGTTGACAAGCTCACTTGGGATGCACCTGTGTGCCTGTGGAGTGGAGATGTGACCTGTGAATACTTGGGCAGCATACCAACAACCCCAGGTAATTTTTGTCTGCTCTCTACTACTTCTGCTCTCAACTGAAGGGCTAAGCCCACAAAACACTTGCTGAAAGATAACAGCACTACCTGCACCAACGTTGGTGAAAACCGCAGCAACTTTTAAGAACACTTACTAAATTTACCTGGATGCAATGGGGAGAACTGTACTGGGATGAGAGGCAGTTTCCTTCCTCCCCCCTTTGGTTTAAAAGGCCCCCTGGCACCAATGAGCTGACTAACTCACCTGGGATGCACCTATGAGCCTGTGGAGTTGCACTGTGACCTGTGAAAACTTTGGCAGCGTACCAGCAACCCCAGATAATTGTTCTCTGCTCTCTGACACTTCTTTTCTCTACTGATGAAGGGCCACAATCAGAAACACCTGCCTAAAGATAACAGTACTACCTATACCAACTTTGGTAAAAAAAAACTACAGCAATTTCGAAGAAAGCATACTGCATTTACCAGGATGCAATCAAGTGGACTGTTCTGTGATGAGAGCTAGTGTGCTCCCTCCCCTTTGACTTTTTGTGTGGGTGTCCATTGGCATGAAGTCGGTTACTACCAGAGTGGTGAATGTTAATGATATATTTATGTGTGTTTATTTAAGTTTTTCAAACTACCAGATTGCACACAGTTGCCTGGCTCCTGCACTCACTGGACTCCATCTTAGTAGAGGGTTACCTCTGTTTAATAATTTTCCTGCTTTAATTATATTAAGCCTTCTTTATCTTTAGTGTTTATTTTACCAGTAGCCCACATCTCAGCAGGGAACCGTGTGCCTTGTGGAAGCGGTTCCTGGACCCCAGTTTGATTTTTCAGTTACACCTACCTGTTTGAATCTGTTCACCACATCGCATAAGTGCTGTGATCGGACACGCCCACCAACACGCCCTCCTTATGATAGGCTATTTCAGACTGCACAGAGCACATCCGCATGCAGCAGGTGCACCGCTAGTCCACCAAATGTGTGCCTAAGGCAAGCTCGTCTGTGCCATCCATGCCTCGACCAGGCCTAGGGTCAGTCCCCGTGGTCGGTGGGGCTCTCTTCAGGCGGGGACGTGGAGGTATACCAAAGATGAGCTGCTTGCTATCAATCCATTAGAAAAGATGTGTAAGTGTTCCAAGCTGAGCCCATGAACTCCTACTCCAATATGGGATTTCTGTCATGACTGTGATGTTGATGTAATTCAGTTGGATACTCCTAAAGAAATATCCACTAGCATACCCATGGCTCAGGTCGCTTCAAGCCAGTCCCCTACTTTCCACTCAAAGTTTAAATGTGCATTAATCAATGTGAGGTAATTGGTTAAACATTGTGATGAATTCTCTGCTTTTATGGACTTACATCAACCTGACGTAGATTTGGTATGGAAAGATAGGCTTACCAGGCCTGAAGCCCTAAGTTGACTGCTGGAACCCCAGGTGGCTACACCTTTTTTAGATTGAATAGAGAACATAAAAAGGGTAGGGGCTTAGCCATAGTCTATCTTTTCCCCTCATCTACCCTGTTTACTCCCCTGACTTCAGAGGCCTTTGGTTTAATTTAGAGATACCTAAAACGCAATGTTCCAATGACCTTCTGCTTTATCGTCCACCTGAGCTCAGAACACCTTTTGTCCAAACCATAGGGGCCTTAATAGAATCTTCATTGTCTGAATCAGACTTCTCATTGTAAGGGAACATCAACTTTCATTTGGAGAATCAGGTTGACCCTGATATGGAAGCCCTAATAGAAACTCTCCAAGGATTGAGGCTTGTACAGCGAGTGTCCGGCACTTCCCATCCAGTGGACCATACAATAGATGGAATTTTCTTTAATAATCTGGTCATGTCCACACTAGTTCTTCTTCATATGACATGGACAGATCATTGCACAGTGGGAAATCACTGCCTTGGGTAAAGATCCATCTTATAAGGCTACAGGGAAACCGATTGTATCTAGTGCCTGGCATTTGATCCAAGCTTCTGACCTTTAGGCTATTCTCTTCGAGACTCTGCATGAGGAAATTAGTGATGTCAAAACAATGTCTATGGTATATTCTAATTGGCTAAAAAAGTCAATGAATGAATAGGCACCTGCCAAACTCAAGATTCCTAAGAGGTGTAATCCATCAGCTCCCTGGTTTGGGGGGCTCCCTTTGGGCTGACAAACAGGGATGTCATAGGCTGGAACACATCTGGAGAAGATCCTACGATACTTCAGAGAAAGGAAAAAGACAAAGTACTGCTTGCTCAATATAAAAAACGAATATTATCAGAAAAATCTGCCTACTACCATAAATCGAGTAGGTGCGCTGTTCCAGTACAGCCTTGTTTGAAACTGTAACTAAGCTTTCTTCTGCAGCTGCGAGAAATCCAACAGAATTCAATAAGGCTTTTTGAAATACTCTAGTTCAGTCCTTTCAGAGTAAAGTTGAACTTATTTTCAACAAATTCTCACTGATTTCAGTCAATAATGCTAGTAGCTGGGACTCTGCCGCCAAGGAGAAGGCTGAGTCCTCTCTTACTGACTTTGAGTCGCTTTCTGAGGAACAAGTTAAACAAGCCATTTTAAGTACTAAGTCCAGTTCTCCGAAAGATCCGTGCCTCCCCCATAATTATTCAGTTAGTACATGACTTAGTTGCATCTCAGGTAGCAAATATTTTCAATGCTATGTTCAGAGAAGGCCACTTTCCTAAACAGTGGAAATCTGCTTCAATTTTGCCATTACTGTAGAAATCCATCCTGAATCCTCTAGACCCTAACAACTATCGATCCATTTCCAGATTGCCCTTTCCAGCTAAACTATTTGAAAGGTTTTTGTATACAGATGGCTGAATACTTGGACAATAATCACTTGCTGGACGCCACCCAATTTGGTTTCTGCTAGGGATATAGCACATGATCAGCCTTAATGTGAGCCACAGAGATTGTTAAGACAGCAGTTGATAAGGGAGAGAATGACGCCCATATCCTGATAGACCTATCAGCAGTGTTTAACATGGTCAACCATCTTTTGCTGGCTGACAGCGTAGAACGCTTAAGGCTGGAGGGTCCTGCTCTTTCTCTGTTGTGGTAATTTTAAAGACATCAAGACCAGTATGTTTCCCTAACGGGGTTCACCTCAGAACCTTTTTCCCTGTTGTGTGGGGTCCTGCAGTGCTCTTCTTGAAGCCCAACCGTTATGTGACACCTTTGGCATCCCTTGTGAAATCCACTGGGTTGTCATTAGTTTCGTATGCTGATGACACCCAAATTGTGGTTTCCCTTTCCAGTAAAGGTCCCGATCTCAGTTACACCTTTCGAAACTGTATGTGTGCCATGGGGCACTGGATGGATAACAATTGCCTTAAATTAAACTCAACAAAAAAGGAAGTCATCCTTTTTGGCAACAATGCATCCTTCTGGTCCCGTTCATGGTGGCCAGATGAACGCAGCCCTCTTCCAATCTGAGCAAAAAGGGTAAAAATGTTGGGGTCATAATTGATGAGAGACTCACTTACAAAGAGCAAGTCAATAAAGTGATCACATCCTGCTTTTTCATGTTAAGAGGCATCAGGAAAATTCTGCTGTTTACTCCTCCCGGACCTTTTGAAAGTAGTGGTTATCGCCTTTGTACTATCTAGAAATTATTATTGCAATGAAATATGTCAAAATCTTTGGAACATTTTGTTGCATAAACTGCAGATTCTCCAAATTCAGAATCACAGATGCTGCTAAAGGTTCCCAGATTCCAATCAGCTTCTCAAGCAATTAGCACGCTGCAGTGGAAAATGTGTTATTTTTAAGGTCCTCTGCTTTGCATATAAGTTCCTACATGGACAGGGCCACTGTACCATAGGGAAAGTTTTAGCTGGTACTCTCCAAGCAGGATGCTTCAATCAAGCTTGGCTAAAAACTTGGCAATGTCTGCACGGCCAGCTGTCTTGATGGCTGCTTATTGTAGAGGTTTGCAGATGTACTCTTCCTTGTCACATAGTGCCCTGACACCTCCGGTGCGTTTGTTTGTGCTTTCTATATCTCCAAATCAAATCATATGCATTGCACATCACTGTACTATTGCTTGCAAGTACTTTTTAAACATGCAATATTCCAGAGCTAGTGTACACAGATATTTCCGTTGATGACAGGAGAAACAGTGACTTACCTTCGGCTCCAACAACAATGGGGTTAATTTTCTTCATGGCCCGGTATCAGCAGCAAAAGTAGGACTTGATGGCAGAAAATTGAGAAAATTGAAAAAGAAAAGTTTTATGCATATAAGCTTGCCAATCCACCAACTCAGGTGTAAAGTTTTACCCAACGCAGTTATGCTGTAGTCCCTCCGCAAGCCACTTTTGCCTATGGCACTGTAGAAAGCTGACCGTAACAGCAGTTTGTCAACGAACTTTCGTCAATGGGACCACAACCATATCTAAACAGAGCAGGCAGACTGACAAGGCGGTGGGTGGGAAATCCAACGGAAAATCGACAGTGGGAACAATTCTGCCAAGATCTAAATCAGGATCATAGTCTTTAATAAAAGTGTGGTATGGTTCAATTAAAATTAATTGCTTTTGATCACATAAAAAGTAAATAGCGAGCTACCTAATGCTTTGTTCTGGTTACCTCAAACTGATTAGGTAGCATTGGTATTATCCTTGAACTTCCATAGAACCTGGGTTTAGTAATTAAGCACAAATAAACACAACATGATAAGTAGGTGCTCACTTGGTATTCAACACTATGTTATTAATATAGTGTATAATATTTGTGAGGGAAACCCCACAAAACCAAACATATATACAAATACTGAAGCACACACAAAAAAAAACGTACACGGAAATGTAACAACCAGCAGCTGTAATTATGTTGAAATAAAGTAGCTCCTATATTGCAAGAAACAAGAATATCGGTGGTCATTTAGACATTGGTGGTAAAAGCCGCCTACTGCAAAAATATCGCCACTGCGGTGACCATCCGTCCGCCAGACTATGAGCACTGCCGGACTTCTGCCACAAGAAGAATATGATTTTGAACAGTGCTTTATTATGACATTTTTGTTTTTATTTTGCTCCTCCTCGCTTTAGAACAGGTTTCTTTCTTCTTGTCATATAACTATAGGCAATTATTGATATTTTTTAAATTAATTATGTTATCAAAATTGCATTATTTTATTTGTTATTTTGAATTTGTGATTTTTTTTGTTTTAAACTTATGATTTTAACTTCTTAGTTTTAATTTATGTATGTTTTTTTCATTTTATTTTATATTTTTCATTTTTTTTATGTATTTATCAATTTTGTTTTTGCATTTTGCCTTGATCCATCCATCCATCCATCCACCATAGGCACACAGCTGTGCTACAGCTTCAGTTTCTTAAGGTAGAATTCTATTTCCTCCTGGATACCATGCTGGGCTGTGTGTTCTGCAGACACATCAGCAGCATCATTCCTTTTTTAAAACATAATTCCATTTCCCCTGGACCACCTTACTGCCATAGGTTTTTTAAGGAATATTCCACTTTCCCATGCTTCTCTCTGCCTACCGCAGGTGTGTCCTTCAAAATAGATTGAGACAAAGCAAAAAGACATATCTTTATTGTGTTGCCTGATTTGTGATGGAATTTTATGGTATGGTCATGGTGCTGTGGTTTGACCTTACAATGTTTGGATCAATTGTTATTTATTACCTAAGTAACAAATCATACTAATATTGCATTTGCCTGTACTGTCAAAGAGAAGGCCTGTACAGTGATTTCAGTCCTCCAATTCTGCCTGCTTGTGCAGCCTAGTGCCACTGCCAACCGAGAGCTTTACGATGGCCCCAGAGAAATTTGCTCCCAAGAAAGTGGTCAAGAGGAAGAAGCATCTTTCCACCAGGGTATGCCAACTGCAACCTTTTTCAGGAGACTGGTGCCTGCCACACCAGCCTCTGGGAAGTAACGAGCAATTACGTTGAATTGGATTTGTCTCTTTCGCAAAGCAGTACCCAATCGTTTCAGGAAAAAGACTAAAGTGGACAGCAGCCACAGCCAGCAATAGTAGATCACCCCAGAATTGGAGCAGAACAGGAGGTTGGGGCTTCATCCAGAGCAAGAATCTCTTCTTTTAGAATCATTAGCTCCCAGATTTCCAGCCAAAAAAAAGTAAGGGTACCACTCCATCATCTTCTCCAAGCACCACTTCTTTTAGCAATGATAGGGACATAGAGTGGACCCTGACAGAGTCCGGGAGGCACCAGGAGAGATAAGGGAAAATAAATGTTCCAGAAAGGCAAGAATCATGGAAAGGAATGATGGGGAGAGTGACAACAAGCCAGTCATTGTGGAAGCTGGCACAGAGGATTCTGAAATGACTATTCAACCTGCTCTGAGGGATGTGGCACAGGTATCACCACCAGCTCTCATATTTGTTAGGCCCCAGATGAGACCTGCACCAACCTCTTCCTCAGTAGAAGTATACACTGCAGAAAAGCAATCAACATACCTATCTTCAGTTCTTCTTTAAACATTGGCAGTAGCCCAGTAAGAAAGTGCTCCCCAGTTTGGGACTTTTTTACGATTAGCAAACAGGAGGAGAACATTGCAGTATATTCCATTTGCCAAGTTAGAGTTTTCTGAGGTAAGCCTGGTTCACTTTAGGGACTGGAGCACAGATGACCTCTATGAAAAACATCATGCAATCCGGTGGAAGGAGCACCTTATAAAATTGCTGAACATGGTCATGGTGGTGAAGGTGAGGAGAGCCAGGAAACATAAGCTACAACTTGTCAAATCACAATGGAGGTGAGTAAGAAGAGGACAGGGTGACATCCTCACCCAAAGCAGCTCTGTCCCCAGCAGTGCACCAAAATCACCTGCCAAAGCGACCTCACAATGGCACAAGAAGCCTCAGAGTCAGATGGGGACTGTCCAAAGATGCACATTGAGTCTACTACCACCTACTTCTCAGAAGTCACCTTCGTCAGTGTTCATCACGGCTACTATTATGGACATGTGGAAGAGAGACACAGGGAGATGAGACCCAACTTTGGTACGATCATAGGCAGGAGGGTGAGACAGGGAGGTAAATGGGGCGAGAGGGCAGAGACAATAAAATTACAGACCACTGCACCATTTAGACAGTATTTTCAGTAGTACTGCAATCCTGTGTGGGTTCCTCACCTGGAGTGCTTTCTATGGTTTGAGAGGCCACATTAGGGGTACTGGGCCGGGCCCATGTGGTACATGAGTGAAGGTGGAACAAGTGGGTGCTTCAAAATGGATTAATGAGTGAATATATGAGTCAGTCTGTGAATGGATAGCTGAATCCTAGCAATCTCTATAATATGCAGTGCTATCCCCTGGGCATAACTCTCAACCTTTTATTCTCCAGAAACAGTGACATTGAGGCCCATATTTGTGAAAAATGGCACACAACTGCCCTAGCTCAAATGTGCGTCATTATTTAAGGCGATCTAATGCTATTCGCTAACGCCATCTGTGTGAAATGACACACGATGGTGCTAAGGAATGGCTAGCGTCTCAAAATACTGATGTTAGCCGGTGAGGGATGGCTTTAGGGAAATGGTGCTAGTGGGTCAAAAATTATGTTAGGCTGATTAGCTGCAAAATTCAGCTGCTAGTCAGCCTAGCATAATTTTTTGATGCACAAGTAGCCACAAATTGACTCCTGTCTAAGTATAGACAGGAATCATTACCACAACCCCAATTTCCACCACAGGGGACCAGTGTCCCTAGGACAACCCCAGCATACCCAGCGCCAGCTAGGGGGCCCCATGTAATGGCCCCCAGTGGGACAAAACACGTACGCACATACACTTACCTACAACTTACCTGGGATGAGCTCCCTCGCACCCTCCTCCTGTAGTGTCCCTGTGGTGTGGGTGGTGGTAGTGCTGGGGGTTGGGGTGGGCATCTTTGTGCCCATTTCATGGTGTTTCCCCTACCAACCAATTAATGCCTGGCCTGACCAGATGTTAAATAATGACGCTAATCGGGTTAGTGCCGTTGTTTAAGTCCACCTCCTGTAAAAAAACTGTAAACTTTGCACTTGTATAGCACACTACTCACCCATTAGGGTCTTAAGGCGCTGTACACATACCGCTGTGGAACCCCTCCTGGCTTTTCCCTGTGAGGCACCCACCCCTGGACAGCCCCAGGGTAAAGCCAAGCATCCAAGTGCTGTGAGGGCCATTGTGCAGATTAAGCAAGCTATTGCCCAGAGTGGGACCCATTAATTAGATTATGCACTGAGGTGAGAATTATCTGGTCCAAGGGAATTGAGCCCAAGACCCACCAAGGTGGGAATTGAACTCTGGTCCCGGACTAGATCTCTGCATCAGGGTATGCTGCTCTAACCATTGTGCCACACTTCTCCACTCCTCATAGGTGCGCGTCGTTACAGAGTCGGAATGTAAATATGTGCTGGGGGGCTAGGGTCATTCTTAGGAAGGGAACACCTAATTTGCATCTCATTGTCCCAATGAGACGCAAGATGGGTTGGTACTCCCTAAAAATGGTGCTAACTCCAATATTTTGACACTAGATGGGTCTAGCGTCAAAATATAGATATGGAGTTAAGTTAGCGGCACTTTAGGATCAAACTAAATTACACTAAGGTGACGCTAACTTTCCATTAACATGGCCCTGGATGTTTCATGAAATTAATATAGATGAAATCATGTTTTAAGTTTGAGCAAGGTTTTTGGGACCAGTGATCATATCTGTGACTGTTTGTATTGGAGGTTGAGGGGTGGGGAAGGGTATTGTATGTTTGAAGATTACAGGTGAGTCTGTAGAGGGGGGCACAACCAGATGAAGTTGAGCTGAAAGCTATGCCTTAGATTTGAATGTTTTTTTTAACCATGTAAAAAGTAAAATGGAAAAAATAAAGCAGTTTTGAATAGAACCAGGAGGGTGTATTTTGGGGATTCCGTAAAGAGCAGTCTCATGGCAATAGAGTTCATACTGCTGCAGTATACATGGTCCCTCACTCCACTACTATTACAGCTCTTTGGGGTGCACTCATTACGTGCAACATGTGCAGTGCATTTGTCAGAAAAATCAAAACAATGCTAGTGGATTTTTGTTTTAACTTTTAATAATTTGTCATGTGAGTGTTTGGGGCATGCGTGATAATAATGAGGTCCTGTTGTAAAGCAGGTTTTGAGGGGCTCGGTGAGCACTGTGAAGTGGGGGGGTTCTTGTTATTATAATGTCTCCACTGTCTCCTGAAAGTGGGGTTAGCTCCAGCTTGGTCACCGAAGCCCTGCACATCCTAGCTCTGTGCTGACCATCTGGCAGGCATAATGCCTGATGTGCAGTAGAGGAATGTGAGGTTTGGAGGCAAGAGATTGCTTCACCCGCACATAACCAGGCTCCTGTGCTTTGCAGCCACCTGCTTCCTCCCTAATATACCGGAATAGTTCCATCTGTGCACCGCCCCATCTGCACTGGCTGTTGCAGGATACCCAGCTCTGCACCAGCAGCTGGAGGCCCGGAGAGAGTCTGTCCATGTCCCACTTAGTCTTCAGTGCAGTGCCAGCACCTTCGTGAGTACTAATGAGGCACTTTTGAAGTATTTGAGCACAGTAGCTTCTCCTCACTCTGCAGGCAGTGCACTGTGCCACCACCGTGCAGTGTTCCCCTGCCGTGTGATCATGAGTGCCACGAGGAACGGAGGTTCAATGTGTCTTGGCGGTATCATGAGCACTGGGAAGAGACCTTCCACACTGATTGAGATAGATCTGCATTTACCTGATGGCTTTTGAAAACAAGCTTTATTGACATTTGTTGGGAGCCCATTCTTTACAGATTGAAGGGTGCTGGTGATGAGAGAGGGGGTTGTGGGAGGATGGGTGTGCGAGCGTGAATGGCATGTGTTAAAAGCAATTGCAGTACCATGTGGCTGCAGGAGAGGAAAGAGCCCAACAAGCAGGGGAGAGGAGGAGGAGGCACTAGAGCCCAAGGAGAGGGATTGAGTGGAACTAGAAGCGGAGCCTGAGAGACCAGGGGAAGGAGACCCCAGACATTTTCAAAAATAAAACATAATGGACAGAAAGCATCCGAAATCTTTCTTGTAAACAAAAAAAAAAAAAAAAAACACTTACGAACAAGCACAAAACAGTAACACTGAAAGCACCAAAGCACATAAAAAAATAGTGTTTTTGGGAAGATTAAGCATGGCAGTAGAGAATAACCAGTTTAAATAAATAAGCTTCAACACATTCTCTACTCACCGTGCACTCCTTGGGCAAGCCACTCCCTGTAGAACCCACTTAAACAAGGCAAAGAGAGAGAGGGCGAGCTGGCCCTGGAAATGCCCCCCGCTGTTTGTTTGATGTTTGCAGAGGGAGCTGGGGGGAAAGGGAGACCTGCTGGAGGACTTGGCCAAGAGAGCTTAGCTGCACTGAAACATGCACCCACAGTGTAAGATGAGCAGGCAAAAACTATAAAAATAGTCCCCAAAGAAACAGATCAACATCCAAAGCATAAAGATACAGTACTTGGTCCTTGCCCCATCGGTTGAACGAAAGAGAAAAAGGAGGGACAAAGATAAAGAACTGACCACTAACAAGCAAGGTTTTTTAAGGACACTGAAACAAACAAATGAGAAGCAGGGTAATGGCTTTAAGCCTACAAGAGAAGTATACACTATAGTATATATGAGAGGTCTCAAATGCTCAACCTAAAAAGGAAAATTACAAATTATAAACAGTGGTCTGTGCAAACAGTTTTTAAAAAAGTAGAGTGGCACAGTAGCAGTAGCAAATTGCTGGTCTGCTAGGGACATTGGAATTTGATGTGGCTGATTATGAGTCATAGGGCCATTTTTTTACCCACACATGCCTTACTGTAGTTGATGACTATCAAGAGAGTAAAATTTGAACTGTCATGAATCTGTTACGGAAGCCTTGAAATATTGATCACTTGTACATAAATGTGGCACATGCCGAAAGGGATTTTTCCATTTATTTTGGGTGGCTGGGACAGAACTTTGGAAAGAATAAAGGACTGACGGGTCACAGAGTGGGCACTGGGAGGGTCGGAAAACAAACCTCGTTTTAAATTTGCAATACATTGATTACTTTGTAAATGCTGTATTAACTGAAGCAGATTCACATTTTACAGACAACACCTTTGTACTGTCGAATTGAACCGTGCTGCAGTTAGTTCATAGAAGCATGGGAGACTAATGGGGAGAAAGGTATGATGATGGGTGGGAGGATACATATCTCCCTTGCTTAAAAACTATAGTGAGTTAAGGGAGAATACAGAACATCCAAATACCCCGCACTTTGAACCAAAGCTTTGATAACTGTGTAAGCCAAGTGAAGTAGGTCAGCAGTCACGTCCCTCTCCAGAAGGGCTCCCTTATTTCTTGCTCCAAGCACTTATCCTTTCACCTTTTCATTCATCTATTCACCATTTGATACCCACTATTTAAGCTTTACACTCTCTTGTACAGTCTTTTACCATTCCAGTACAGCCATCCATTTGTCCACCCATCCATCCATACACTCAACTGTCCAGTATCCACCCTTTCAACCACCCTTTCACCTCTCCATCCATTTACCCACTCATCATTTGCAACTATCCACCCATCCTCCCCCAAGCATCCTTTTACTCATCACTCTTCACCCACTGAGGTATCCTTTTAATCCTTTCATCCATCCTTTTACCCACCCACACATTCTTTCACTCCTATATATTTCACCCACTCTTTCTTTTAGCTGGACATCCCTCGTTTGCTTTTCCATCAAACCATCATGTGTAGCATCTGATCATTTTGAGCTTTTGTATGCTGATTTGCAGAGAGAAGAGGCTATTGAGAACTCAACTCCCGATGTAGCTGCTAAACCAGGGGGTTCACTAGCAATGTCCTTCCAGTGAGTATACTTGTAATTGTCAATGAGAAAGAGCAATATGTCTTACCTATGCCCGTCCCTGCTGCCGCTGGTTGTCCCCCTCCTACCGCTGCCACAACTGCCACACTGGTGCTGCCACTGGTCCCTGCATTGGTGGTCTTTGCTGCTGGAAAAAACTTTGCACAATTTAAAATTGAACAAAATACAACCGCAATAGATAACTACAGTTCTATCTTCTTCTATCATGCACTTTATGAATTTTGTTGGTTAATTATGTTAGAAGAGCCAAGTAGTCAAATCAACCTCAAATGTTTTGTAATGGAGGGGTAGAGCTAAGTCATAGGAGTGGTAGAATACTTTGGTTAATCCAGGAGGATCTATAGTGAGGTCTTGGTTGGCAAATGCAATGGACATGAGCAAGGCAAGGAAAACCTTCACAAACATGCAATAGGAACATGAAAAATAGATAAATGCAGGGATGACAAAAATTTAGCAAAGCTTAGATAAAATGAAAATAAGTACAAAAAAAGGTAGACAGGTGCAGTAAAATAAAAGAAAAATGATATGAAACGAGAAGAGATGAAAGTTAGGGAAATAATTATAATGATAAATATAACAGGAAGACTTACTTGGGCCAGCATATCTGTCAGCTTCCGCACTGGTGGTGGCATTGGCACCCTCAACTCCTGGACCTGTCCCAGACAATGCCCTCTTTTTCCCTTTGGGTGCTGAGGCAAGTAATAAAGAAGATAAAAAATAGATTAGTGGTAAGTTTATCTCCCACAAAATATTTTGACAGGCAGAGGCAAAAACAGAAACATTGTAGTTTTTTTTAACCGATCGTCTAGTATTGACTAAACTCAAGTTGTCTTATTAATTTCCTTATTCCTACAACTAAACCCTACTCCAAATTTCCTAAACCTAAACTACATTTACAACTACATACCACTACTCATGCATTCATATTGCAACAAATGATCTTTGCTTTTTAACCACCTTTGATTGGGCAACTCACCCTCTGTTTTTTTCAATGCATAGAAGTGGAGGGAACCCCAAGACAGTCACCTCCATTTTGTGAGCCCAGCTTTCCCAGCACGCTTATACAGCCCAGTGATCAAGAAATCCAAGGAGACTGGTAAGAGCCCCAGACTTTCTGGAATTTATTGCTATTTGTTAAAAAGTGTTTGCACTGCTACCCGTGCCTGTTTACAGTAGGCTCCCTGTGTTTCAGACACTGTTTGAAATTTCCCTCCTAGTCTGTGACAAAAGACCACATAAAGCCACCTCCCCCTTTTTTTCTTTAAAAAGGCTACATATACCTCTGTGGCTAACCAGAGTGTGTTTAAGAGACTGCTTAATCTGCTCTGTGCTTAGAAAGTGTCTGCACTACTTGCTTTTGCCTTTAAAAAGCTGAATATCTGAGTACGCGACAAGCAATATTTCAGTTGGTTTCAGTCTGTCACTTATCGGGAAAGTAGACTCTGATAGCTTGCAAGTGTGGATTCTACCTGTCTGCATCCAAGGAGATTCTGAATAGAGGAGCACCTCCCTTCCACAGGGGCTTGGGGTTGAGTTAACCTGGCCCTTATATAAGTTTCTATTGGTTGCCTATGGCTCAGGGCATCTCAGCCTAGGCGTTGAGGCTAAGGGCGGAGGGGACAAGGGCAGTTGCTTCTTTGGGCCTGTTCGGGTCAGGCCTAGGGCCAGAAATGCAGCTCAATTTTCCACATACCAGAAAGGACCTTATTCCCTACACATCTTCCAACATCCAAACAAAATATCAGCTAAGGCATTCAACTCATGCACCACAAACAGACCGCATACAGATTGCAAAGTCTCATCAACCAGCACAAAACTCCACATACCACAGCTATATACATATTTACCACACCTACAACATTGACACCTTAATTCTCACACCAGATGCAACTCTATCTATTATCACTCACACATCCAGCCGACACAATACAAAACCACAATATACATTATTTTCAGCCACCCAGACACAAACTCCCTTTTTATACAAACCAGCAGAACTATCCGCTATTTGTTCTTGCCAGACCCCTTTTTATCATGACAAAACCTAAACTCAGACTTCCCTCTCACCATCCACTAATCCCCCTCTCTTCACTAATTACACAAAACCAAACAGTCCTTACACTCCACTCCATCACACATAATACCTCTTCCAGTGATCAAATCTAGCACAAACACCCCTAACTCTTGTCCATCCCCACTTATACATCTCATGCACTCTTCTCCAAAACACATCAACACCTCCTGTAATATTCTACTACTACACACCAGATTTAACTCACATACAAATTCTTCACAGAAAACCACTACATCAATATTTCATCTCACTACTCCAAAAAAACAAAACAAACCACACACATCAGCACATCAAAACAACATAAACTTTCATAATACGTTCCAAAACACTCACTCCCACTCTCATGACCACACAAATAATTCAAATCCTGACCATTCTCACTCATCACAAATATCTACCACAAGCACCCCAACATAGCAACATTCATTTGCCTGCCTCTCATCCATTGCACAATTTAGAACCTTACATTATAATCCCCATGCTCCTTTACCACCCCTAACCTATACTCCTTCCACACTAAACATACACGGACAAAATAAACAAAATGCCACTCTTAACATCTTCACATCTCCTTGTCTATTATATAATTAGACTACTCTACAAAAAGAACTACACTCACCATGCCACTCTCAGCCACCGGGTTCACCAAGCCTGTTGGAAGAGGAACACTATATTGAAAAACAGGACTATTGTGACCCTCATACAGTTATCACAACTAACAACAAACCTGCTACAAGCTAAAAAAATACAGGTTACCATTTTCCAAAACAAAATGACACTGACAGAAACAGACATTTTCTAAACTGCCTGCTCATAAATGCTGGATCACTCTAGAAAAACAAGCACTACATCCTCAACCTGCTCACTGACACACAACCTGACTTACTATTCATAACGGAATCATGATTTGGAGATGACATGGACCCAGTGTTGCATGAAGGCATTCCTCCGGCTATCAAACCATCACACAAAACCGTATGGGCAAAAGAGGAGGTGGACTAGTTATTATATTTAAATAAGCCATAAATCTCAGTAAAACAGACAACATTTCTATACAAGGTTGTGAGGCCCTTTTCACCAGCGCCTATACTAACGTCCTCATGTAACTTTCTCCTCCTTAAAGACCTCCAGCTAACAATTCAACATTCCCAGACACTTTTTTAGACACAGTCTCAAACCTTATAACAGTACACTCCAACCTATACATTCTTGGGAACCTAAACATTTGTTTTGACAATCCCAATATGCCCCATCCAAAAGCTATCATTACGGGCCTAGTCACTTTGAAACTACATCTGATTGTACACAATACAATACACATCTCTGGACACAACCCAGATGTCATTTTGCAAACCCTGAACTAGTTACCATTCAAAGCATCACACTCACATGGTCAGACCACCATTTGGTAACTTTCTGACATAAAACACCACAAATCAACACACCCCATAGACCCTTACATACATACATCAATCAACCACGGAGCAAACCCAATTTCAAAGACTTAGAAACACAACTAACAGCCAACACAGATTTAGCCACAATAAAGTCTGTTAAAAAAAATTCTATTTATTTAATACTCTAGCCCTACTGAACTAGAGAAATAAAATAAAAATAAATAAATAAATAAAATCAAATAAACAAAAAAAAAAAATATTAAATAAAATGAACTCTCTCGTAAGCTTTACTACGTCTCCCCATCACCCTGTGTCTCTCCCACTCTGACTTATCCCTAGCTCATTCTATCACTTTGATCTCAACAAAATAACACTGCCTAAGCTCTTCCCTCCTCTACTTCATCTAGCTCACCCCAAACCTTAGTTTACTACTATGATTTCCAAAAGAACCCTACTAAACTACCTTTGACTCATCCAAAACCCCTTCTACTACTATGATCTTCCTAACCTCTTGCCACGGACTCTTTACTCCTCCATCTCTCATTTACTTATCCTGAGCCTCATCCTATTACTATAAACTCCCAATTAACACTTCTGGAGTCTTTCCTCCTCTAGCCCTCTATTACTCTAGTCAATCCAATTTACAAACTCCAATATCCTGTACTCAAATAAACTCATACTAATACTAATACTGTACTCATATTTCCATATACTAATCCACCACTAATTTCTCTTGGGTTCTGGAGTAGTGTGCTACTTGCCTTAAGTGCTTTGATGCCTCGTCATGGATAGGAAGCGCTATATAAATACAATTACAATACTATGATAATACACATTACCCGGAGATTGAGATTGGGAGAGACTACATAAATTACATAAAGAAAGGCACAGAGAAGGTGATGTTAACTTCCTGATATTACTTATTACTACTACCACTATCTTATTCTTGCTGACAGGAGGATCCTCAGCCTGCATGACATCTTAAATAATCAGCCCAAAATCGCAAGTACAAATGGAAAGCCCTAACAGAACACTTGGATAGCTCAAAGGGGGGCACATAATATTCATCGTTACGTAAACATAGCTTACCTCTGAGAGTCAAAACTTCTATTACAAAAACAATTAGCACTGTGGAACACACACAACAAATAAATAACTATTTACCAACCAAACCCTGACACCTCGAAACCCAGCAGGTCGAGCTGCTGCTGGGTGCACTGGACCCCAGTGTGCCAACGCACCAACTGATGCACCCTGCCCTCACAACAATTGATGACCCTGAAGAGTGCAACCGCTCCCAGGCCTGCTGCAAGCATAGAAGGGAGTTGGTGCTGCACAAAAAATACAAGTCCTGCCACCTCCATATCAGTAAAAATGAGACAGTGCTGCACCCTTAGGTGGTGCAAGGTAAGCAGCTAGCAGGTACACCAGCGCCGCCACTCCCTCTGCTGCCCTGCACTGCCACGGTGCTGGGTGGAAAAAAAAAGGGAGGGAAATAGAAGGACGGAAGTAAAAAAATATAAAAAATTAAAGGGAAAAGCAAAAAAGAAGTCACAGAATACAAACCCAAAAAAATTATAGAAATGTAAAATACAAAAACACAAAGACATACACTAATTAATTGGGTGGATAATTAAGAAAAGGGTGGGATTGCTTAGATTTAGGGAGGATTAAAAGTTAAGCCCATCACTATGCACAAAGAAACAGAGAAAACAAAATGGCCGTGCCGATGCAAACCGTGTGGTGCCGATGGCACAATATTTTCAAAAGAGGAATGCCCATCGCACTCCTGAATGTGAAAAATATAGCGCAAATGGTCTATGTTGTCATCCCTGGGAAAGTCTTCAAAGAATGGTTTTGAAGTGCACCAGTATTCCTTTCAAGCCAGTCATGTCTTCCAGGTTACCTATAGGGGTAATCAGTCCCTTGGGCGGAATAAGCACACTCTCCTTTGAAGTGTAAGTGTGAGCCCCATCCTTCCTTCCTATCCAGGAAGGGCCATCAGAATGCAGATGCATGCAGATGGGTATTCAGCCACACCTAGCTTTCCTCTGTTTGTGAATGCCTAGAGGGAATGCACAAATTGTAACTGCCTAGATGTGTATTGGAGACAAGCTGTAAGACACAGAGAGTAGTAGGAGCAGAGAAATGCCCATTTTCTAAAAGTGGTATTTCTAAAATAGTAATGTTTAATCCAACTTTACCAGTAAAGAGGATTTATCATTACCATTCCAAAGATATGAAACAGGAAGCAGCTAATCCTTTCTAATCAGGAATTACAGCTTAAAGTACTTTAAGGAATTCCCAATGTTAGCCTAGGAGAGAAGTAGGCCAAACAGTAGTGGAAAACAAATGTGGGCATTTTTCATTATCAGGACGTGTAAAACATAGAAGTACATGGCCTGCCTTTTACTTACACAGCACCCTGCCCTATGGGCTACCTTATAGTTGACATGTATAATAAAAGGGGAGTTTAATACTTGGCAAAGGGGCAGTAAAACTGCACACAGGCTCTGCAATGGAAGGCCTGAGACATGGATAAAGGGCTACTTATTTGGAGGGGCACAATCACTGCTGCAGGCCCACCAGTAGCATTTTGTTTACAGGCCCTCGGCACAGGTAGTGCACTTTTCTAGGGACTTTCAGTAAATTAAATATGCCAAATGTGGATACACCAATGTTACAATATTTTAGGGGAGTGAGCATGCAATTTGTCACTGGTTAGCAGTGATAAAGTGGCCAGAGTCCTAAGGCCACAAAACAGATCTGCAAAAAGTGAGGCAAAGCAGGCAAAACGTTTGGAGGAAGACCACCCTAGTCTGTCAGGTCTAGCAGCCTGCAGCAGTGATTGTGCCACTCACTTAAGTAGCACTTTAAACACGTCTCAGGTCTGACCTTGCAGCCTGTTTGATTGCTGTTTCTTATTAACAGACAAGTGTCACCAATTTGTGAGTTCACAAACTAGGGGTTCATCCGGTGTCCACCAAGTCATTCCAGACGGACCAGAAGGAGCCACGGTCAAGAGGCCAGTTGATGAACTGACTGATTTCAAAGTACGTACCCACAGAGGGGATTGCTTTTGACGCGGTCGCAGTCTGAGGGGATTACCTGTACACTGAGAAACTAGGTTAATTCTGTTGTGTCCCAAGATCTCAGAGGTAGTACAGTTGTCGAGACCTGGTAAGAAGTACCATGGATGTGTATAAACATGTGAAATGATGTGAAATCATATGTGATATTGCTAATAGTAAATTTGGCTATAAGGACAATTCAGTGTGTTGTGCTTTATTTTGTGAAAGTCCCACATAATGTTGATTTTTTGTGGCTAGTGGTGTGACTGGAAGCATTTTCATTGTGACAAAGAAGATTCATCATTACCGCACTAAGATAATTATTTTATAGAAGTAGTATAAGTGGATAGTTATTGTAGTAAATCATGAAGTGTAAATAAATATTATGTAGATTAAGCACAGTCATGTCCAATAGAAGGAAATCGAGCATGGGAGTTGGTGACTAAACAAGGGATGGAAACTGGACTGTTTTTGCATTTATGGCATGAATACACTGTAAAGGATCCCTCAGTACAGTTTCCATTGAATGCCACTTTTTGATTACGATAAATTGAATTTTTGAGACAGGAAAGTGGAAAGTGAGACTGCTGCAGTTTGATGTGTTGAATAGGTGATAGAAAAAAATACTCTAGGTAAAAACGTATGAAAAGAAAGTAATGAAGACAAAAAAGGGAGAATGCAAGGGAATGTGACCAAAAGAAAAGAGCTGATAAATTTCTGCAGTTCTGATGTGCCTGCACTAGGAAAATGAAGAGACCTCACGGCGGATGACCCTCATTTTCTGCCTCCTTCTTCCAATTAATTGTTCAGGCGTGGGGACTACTTTCATTGCTAAATTATTAAAAAGCACCGTAACACAAGAAAAGCAAGATTAAATTCAATATTTGTTTAAAACTGCCTGAAACATAGCACTTAAGCAATATGCAGACAAGGAGGATAGGAATTTGTACACCTGTGAAAATGCAGTGAAAAACTTTATAATAAAAGAAACAGGGAAGGTTATACATTCCATATGCGTTAGCAGTAGTTATAATTCAGAAAGGTTTAAACAGAGACAGCCCTAGGACCTGATGCTGCCCAATAATTTCACCTATTTATGACAATAAATCTGAGACATTTGGCCTGGCCATCGCTCAATGTAATACTGTGTTTACACTATGGGGGTTATTCTAACTTTGGAGGAGTGTTAATCCGTCCCAAAAGTGACGGTAAAGTGACGGATATGCCACCAGCCGTATTATGAGTTCCATAGGATATAATGGACTCGTAATGCGGCTGGTGGTAAATCCGTCACTTTTCCGTCACTTTTGGGACGGATTAACACCTCCTCCAAAGTTAGAATAACCCCCTATATCTTGAATGGATTGACATGTACCAATCCTTATTTGCCTCTATGATGGCCAGGTTAATGCCAAATAAACCTCGTTAACATGTACATGCCCCCTACACTAAAAGAGACTACATTGCCTTTTCCATAGACTACCCCAATATAAGGGAAAGCCCAGATGAATGCTATACCAGGACAGAAAATATCTTGTGCATGGGCCAGTAAAACATTGAATGACATAGACCAAATGTTTTCCTGCATTCTCCTACCTGATATATTGAAGAAGTGCAGGAAAGAAAAATTTGAAGATGTTGACTTGACCAAAAGTGATACTACTGGAGATGCTCGGAAAGCTGATGGCCAGGAAACTGATGAAATAGTAGCCCTGCCAAGCAAATAATGGCTAGATTGCAGTCATTAGTGCTTGAAAAAGATTAAACTGACCTAAGTTAAATAATTGTAAACAAGAAAAAGACCACAATGTAGCGGATGTTCTTTTCCTGCATGCAAAAGGTGTTCTCTTTCTATGTTGGGATGGGTGCTGCTAATGAGGTGGTCCAACAAGCCCTTTCCAGTTTTTTTGTAAATGGCCTCCAAGAATGTATAAGAAAATCCATTCATACCTATGGGCCAACATGGGGAGTAAAGCCACTAATAGAAGTATTGGCCATTGTCCAATAATATGCTGAGATACCAGGCAGAGGAAGAACAGAATAATGATAAGAGACACAAGGAGTTAAAGAGTACAGTGTTGCATCAGCACCTACAACAAGAGAGAGTCAGTTCCACATTTTGGGGAAAATGGGGGACCAAGGGAATACTTTGCACCAGCTAGTAGACCCCTATAATGCCCAAATAGATAATGGGTGCCACAATTGCAAAGACCATAATAACTGGATTAGAGTGTGCCCATTACTATAAAAAACTAACAGAGAGTTCTCCATGTCACGAGGACATGCCAACGAGGAATACAGAAATTAATTATTTTAACGGAGGGTTACAACAACATAATGATGTGCCCAATAATTGCCCCATGCTGAAAACTATCCCAATGACACCAATTACACCATTTACTCGTGACACCAACAAGACTACTTCAAGAGACAGGCTAATAGATCCAGGGTGATAACTGTTGTCTTGGTTTTGTCTAATAGGTAAGCCTGGGAGGGAGAGAGGAATGGGTGGAGATCCCAGTAGATCCAAGGGGGTCATATATTGAAGCCATCGTAGAAAGACAAAAGGTGATATTTCCTGCAAACCTCTTGGGAAGGTACAACAAATCTGTGGTTTTTTTTAGCGCCCCGATAAATATCCCTGTCTCATTCCCACTGACACATACCGTTTGCTCAATAACTGACTAACATTATTTTCTGCTAACAGATAAATGTGCCCTTAACTTGTTGGGCATAGACTTACATAAAAAATTACATGCAACAATAAAATGCACTGCAGATTACATTTAACATGAATGTACCAAAGAACTCTCCTTTACCCACGGTCTACTTCGCCCATCTCGAAACGACAGTACAGGAATGGGTATGTGACAAAGTAAACAACAATGTTGGTACCTTCGGTAAAATATATTTGGGACAAATGACAATAGCAACTGTGCTAATTACAATGAAACAAGATGTTCCTCTACCACAAGCACCACAGTACAAAATATCACCAGAAGGAGAACAGGGAATGGAAATGATGATACAGGGTTTACTTAGAAACAAAGTAATAAAAGAAGTACAGGGTTCCCTATGCAATTGCCCAATCCCCCCTCTATTAAAATATGTTTGGGAGTTTGTGCTTTTTTTTTACAAGCACTAAAAGCACAGCTAGACACCTTTCTGTTGACACCAAACAGAGTTCTCAAACATTTAATATTTAATGTATTATTGACAAGCACCAGTGAAACAGACTGCACTTCTGACAGCATTGCATTTCCTAAATTTCCTTGCTGCACATTGTCACAAGGTATCTCCCACTAAATTGTAATATGTTCAATAGCAGATTGTCATTTGGGACACCTCCTATCGAAGAGACTTGACCCTCAAAGAGAGAAAGCTATATTATTTTGGACATTCAAACCCCTACAACACAACAAGTATATAACTTTTATATTCTTTCCAAACACTTGATAAACTTTGCTACAAAAGACATGGTTAACTAAACACCAGAATAGTTTCTCAAACAAGTACTTTGTGACACTCCTGCTCTTGGAATTCTAGACTATACCAAAGAATTTCATCTTTTTGTACATGCACTGTTCTTACATACCAGCAGGGAGACAGGAAAGGACTTTGTGGTTATTTCTTCCACCACCTTAGACGTGGTTGCTCAAAGCTTACCAGGATGCCTCCCATGCAACTGTAAGCTGTTTCCCTAAAACAAGCAGAAAAACCGATTCTAGAACACAAGGCATAGCTGGATGTAAAACTCAACATTTGACAAATGCCAGCCTAACACATTATGAGTTATGTTTTTTTAGTCCTCATGTTACCATACATTGAAGGATACATTGAAGGAACACGCTTAATCCAGAGACTATCTTGACTGTTCTCTCAGGATGATATTCGACATGCCCCATGATTGTTGACTGATCACGGAAGAACAGAACAAATGGAGACTAGATTTACAGGACACACTAATGGAAGACACAGATGATGATTTCTGGGTTCATGGCTTAATTTTGGGATTAAGAATGGGACAACCACTGCAGTCTATGCTGTTACCACCATAAACAATGTCATTGAAACATATAGACCATGGGTACTTGCAAACATTTCTCCAGGGACCACCAAGTATGGTTTATGAAGAGGCTGAGGGCCACGCTGATGCCAGCAAGGTGTAGGTCAGGTAAGGAAGGTGTGTAATGTGGGTGTAGTGGAAGTGAAGCATGTACATCTAGTGGCTAAATTGCACAATGTTAAATCAGAAAATTTGGAATCCCCACTTGACCAACTTGTGTGACCCTTTCACTTTACCTCTTCATTATCACAAATAAGAGAACATCAAAATACATAAGTTCAAGATGTGTGCAGCACAAAACCTTCTCTTGTGTTTAATTTATTAAATTATAATGTTGTCCATGTTAATAGCAACCCAGGCCACCCAGAGGGTGAACATGACAACTGACTTGCCTCTTAGTTCACTACTGGTGTTGTTGTCTGTGGGTGGAAACAGGAATGTTTCTAAATCGATATTTGAAAACTATCACATAAAAAAATAATAACTCTCAATACAATCATATGATATGATTTACTAAGGCGAAACTCAGCTTTTCTTAAATACACTTTTCTTAAAATCTTGAAGACGTTTCAAAAGTTAATTAGTTTGAGACACCCTAGTTACTTTCCTTTATTTATCTTCAGGTAATATGTAAATAAATGCTTGCCCATTTACTTAACATCTTTCTAAATGTTAGTGCTTAGTAAAGTGAACACCAGCCCACCACTGCTTTGATCACAGAGCCACATGTAAATGCCAGGAAGGTCACAAGTGGCTGTGGCCCGTACTTTGAGTATCACTGCTTTAGACTGCTGGAATTATCAGCACAAGCAGCCAAAGTAATTGCATTAAGAAGTGGCTGAGTGCTGGAATACTGATAGCCAGTTTGGTTTGAAGTTGCTCATAATTTTGGGAGGCTTTGAGCAGAAAGAGGTTTCCGCAAGTCTCAAGGAATAAACTGACAACATGATCCGCTGCTTGTTAAATTAATGAATGCTGTTTCATTGCCAATAAGAGTTGCTACCATCAAATGTAATGCACACAAAAAGGTAGTAAAAGACATAGGCAAAGGAAATACTTTTGTTGACGAGATAGCCAAAGAGACTGTACAGTAAGTTGTGTCATTAACATATGTGCATAGCTGTTGGAAGGATCAACATTGTTATCCATTTATGCTACCTGACAAACTGTTACATCCTATGACATTGATGATGCACAGCCCTTCCCATTTGGGAAGAGATGGCATTGTGAACAGCATTGACTATTTTGGGAAAATGCAAATATACTGACATTTGTGAACAAAATATGAAAAACTGAATGGCATGTACATAGTTTAACGATGGTAAAGGAATTCCTACTCCACCAGAGCATTGTGCATCTGCTAAGGCACCCTTTGAACATTTGAAAACATACTTTATTGAGCTGCCTCCTACAAATGGGTATTGGTGAGAAACACCTTTGCATTATCTCTATAGGGGCCTTCACTCAACCTTTACTCTGGTGCATGGGTGTTGGTAAAAAAAAAACTTTCAGACGTCTAATTGCCTACAGTCATGCTGAAGTGCTCCCTACGTGGATGAAAGTATTGGATTAATCTCTCAAATGTGAAAAGAGCTTCCTTGCCTTAATCCTTGCCATAGGCTGTAGCACATAGGATTGGCCCAACAACAGTGCCGCCCCAGCCCACCTGCACCCACACCTTACATTAAGTCCAACTTCTTGATCCAATCAATTATAGATTTGCAATGGATCCAAAGCTGCGAAGTACTGGCGACCTCTCACAGCCTAGTGATAACAATGAGTTAGAAGCGAGGGGGCCCAGCTACTCAGGTGGAGCAATCAGTATGGAAAGGAACCATGTTAACCAAACTTTTGCATACAATTTTCCCTGATCACCATTACTACCCTAGCAGCTGTCATCATCTACTTGCATGATATATACTTCTCAATATTACTGGGTTTAAACAAAGCCTCCCTTACTGATGATCTGCACGACAACCTGTTGTGAGGATATTTTAGCATTTTGACACTGTCACATTTTTTAGCTCAGGTCCTGAGGCCTGTGCAGGTATGAGGATTGAGTTTGCTTCCCGGGACCAGAAGGGCAGATTAGGGCTAACAATGCTACCCACACTCATGGAGGAACTTAGTAGGGTAGGTAGGAATATCAGGCACACTAATATGACTGCATAGTTGGACTTTTATTGCATTTCACTCTTGTGATACTATCATAACATTGCGTTCCATTATCCGTATAATCGCCATTCATGCCCTCCTATGTTGAATGCAGTTACTTCAATAAAACCTATTGAACCAAAACCCTGCTTCTGTTCTATCTTTGCATAGGGAGACTCGTGTGTCTGAGAGAAAGGGATAGAATCAGCTGCACCACAACTCCCCTGAGGGGTTTGAGTGTCATGCAGTGGGCTGCCACAAATCACTTCTGCTCTCTGGGACATATGAGGTGCTGCTAGCCTACAGGAAAAGGTTAGGCTGACAGCTGTCACACATGGGGTTAGACTCAGTCCCCCACACTCTGTGGTGCTGCCACCCAAATCCACCCAAATCTAGCAGTCTCATTACCAAAGTGAGAGTCTATGACAAACTATTCCAAAGAGTACCATGAACACATTGTCAAATAAATAATGAGTGCCTATCACAAGGAATTAAATGCCTCAGTTTGTTGGATTTGTCTAAAACGTCCTTCTGCAACACCGTACTGGATATTTGTCATATTCTATTTAAAGCAGTGATCACCTGGTTTTCTGGACAGAAGAGAACTGATGTCAGACACATACAGAAATGAAACAGTGTTTCCATTGGGTTGATCCATCAGCGAGGAGGTTCGCCCTACAGGGAAGCCTTCAATTATGGTGTCATGAGTAAATGATATAAATAATTTGTCCTAGCGATTATATTTCTTCACTATTTGGAGCCTGGTTTTAGACTATATTAAAGCAATAAATAGTTAATGTTATTGCAATATTAGCTGTTTGTTTATGTGTAAATATACTTCCTTTTTGCTGTCAAGCATGTACCAAATTGTGCATTCCTCCGCCAAGTAATGTGCATGTTTCAAGCATCATGATACAGTGTGAAGAAGTATCGCCAATAATGCTAATAAATACTGAAAAGCAAAATTATAACAACATGCTGAACAATTGTTCAAAGGTTAGTTTGTGGGAACATAAATATCATAGTGATCAACTATTCTCCATGTTGTGTGTCACTGAGATTTAATGAACTCTGCAGCTTTCCAGACCCTGGATTTTGCACATAGGCCAAGGTAGGTAAAAGTCTATGAACTATTTATTCTTGTAAATTCCCCATTGTTTTCAACAATTAAAGGACCAGGTATATAACAAGCATATGAGAAAGGACAATAAATAGCAGCTATTTCAATGTATGTCAATGAAGTTCAAACGCTTTATAAACATTGTGCCAGCTGCATCTGGTAGAGTACATTTTGAAGCCAACTGCTTCTTGTCTCTCTAAGCTTAAGCTTGAATAAATATACCTCCAGGACAGTGTTTGGTTACCATGTCACATAAACAGACAAGTGCACCTGATTTGTATGTTCACACATGCACCTTACCCTAAGGGTGATTAGGGCACACCTCAGGGGTCACTACATACAGTATTAAAATGGAAGGTTTAATCCTGACAAAAGGTTAATTTTATCAGGTTTAAATGGCAGTTTAAAACTTCTCTGCACACCTCGATGGCAGACCTGAAACTTCTTCTACAGTGCTACTGAGATGGGTGGCCCACTTGTGTGGCTTGAAATTTGCAGGCCCTGGGTACATGTTGTGCCATTTACTAGGACTTATACGTAAATTAAATGCGCCATATAGATCTAAGCCAATCTTACCATGTTTAAAGGAAAGAGCACAAGAACTTTGCCACTTGTTAGCAGAGAACTCTAATGCCAAAAAAACAAATTCAGCAAAACTTAAAGAGTTAAGGAAAATCGGTGGGGAATACCACACCACAAATGTCAGGTCTAATACTGCCTTAAAAGAAACATTGAATTGCAGCTAAAATAATAATTTTGGATCAGGATAAGCTATGAGGGGATTCAATCACTATTTATACAATTACATAGGACACAATTCTGGACTGATATCAGAAATGTAGTAAATATTTAGGAAAAATTACTTTTAGGAAGTTACTCTTAGCTGTCATCTGGGAGGGTTGAGAAACTTCATTAGCTTGAGAGGAACCATGGTAAGACCTGCCTATTCATAGTTAAGTGAAAAGGGAACCCTGGGGAACAGAGCCCTTTTGTTTCATAGGCCTTCTGCGTCCAATTTGGCACCAGCCCAATGGTGAGGGGAGTTTGTTCCAGAACCAGTTTGGCATAGCTGAGGAGGAGGGGCCTGCTCATTTTATAAACACATCCCTGGTTGGCACGTAAGCTCCATTCAAGAACAGAAAGATTCAGCCATGTAGATTTGCCCCAGAATAGTGCACTGATGGATAGTTTTCAGCAAGGCAAACAAGATGTGCCATGAAAGTGGTAAGGAATAACCTAGAAACATTTTTCTCATTAGTTGGAGAATTCCCAGGAGTCATCCCCACCGACTAGCTAGTTAAACCTACAAAGTTTGTACTTCACCCATAACTTACCAGAACACTCTATAGGCCTGCAGAAAAATAGAAGAGTACAGGATCTTTTGTTTGAGACGTGTGTGGAGACCCAAATTGCTAGACGTGCTTTAACTTGTGCCCAGAGCTGTGAAGTGGACTCCAAGAATCAGTGACCTAACCTCCTGTGTGGCTACAGGGACAAAACACGTTACAAGAATCCCTTTTTTATTGACGTGTCCAGTTGGCCAATAGAACTGGAACTAGATTAAACCCTGGTGATGGCCTCTACTGGAGATGCTCCTGGTCTCTAAGTACTTTCCTTGAGGTCTTGGGACCCTAAGAAGTGACCAATAGGAGCTGCTCCCTTAACTCTGAATAGTTGGGGCTTAAAACATTTTTTGACTTCCAAGACTTCTGGAGCATCAAGGGACCTTGCAGTACAGGTGGTTAATTTTGATGCTACTTCCGATGATTCAGGTTCAGGATTGCCACATTGAAGGATTTTAAGCCCCATAAAAACACTAAAGGCCTGATGCACAAAGGTAACTTACACTTTTGAGTAAATTACACTTTTCCATAATTTTACTACTTTTTGGCTATTCATAATATCCAAGGGTAAATTTACAGCAAATGTGTAACTACATTTCTCCACCAAATTGAAGGATCTGGACTTTTGACAATGGTATGATGCAATTTTGAGTAATGTATACATGTAATTTACTCTTACACTTGATGGACTGTGGTCGCTCATTGATCAGGATGGAACTCAAAGCGATTCCCTCAGAATGAGTTGGGCTAATAATCTCACCCAGACTTGTGGAATATGAGTTTGGTAGCAGCAGCTTACCCATTTGGTGAACAGTAGAACTGCCAGGCTGTTTCCCATGCCATAAGATTGGAGCCTACCGGCCCACTCTGTTAAAACTCCATGTCTGTATTCACAACTCACTTGGTCTCTCATAAAATTAATGTAGTGCTGTGAAGTGCGCACATGTTCCTGTGTGCTAAAGACTGCATGTGCGTGTGACCATGAGAATCCATAATATGGAGGCCCTGTGGATTCCATTTTGGGAAGCCTAGCTCCTAGAAAATTCTTGGATTGAGGTGTGGACTGCAGGTCCAGATAGGCGATGTGCATTGCTGACATTCCTGGCACTGAGGGGACCATACTTGTGTTCATCATAGGCATATTATGACTCAGGAAAGCCGCTGAGCAGGGAGGCCAGAGGACAATGTGTACAGTAAATGGGGAGCGTGATAAGAAACACACTACAGGAACACAGAATCATGAAAGTTGGCAGGCTTTGTGAGGCATGTGTCGGAGAAGACTGGCACCAAGGTGTAACCATTTTGCTGCATCCATGACCTGACTAATGGGTCCATCAGTTCTAGTGCCATCCTTGCTGAGCAAGCAGGTCCCTATACAAAGAAAAGTACAGAGGAGTAGGCACTTCAAAAGGCCTGACACCCACAATATTAATTTGAAAGGGCCTGGTACTAAGGGCCATATGTACAAACACATTTTCCCATAGACACAGAATGGGCAAAACTGCTTGCTACATCTGGCCCTAAATCACATTTGTGTCGGGAGAGGCTGTATAAAAAGTGGATCTGAAAACCCACGTGTAAAGAGCTGTGACAAGATCACCATGACTTGATCTACTGCAATCAGGACCAGGGATCGGGGTCTGCTGGTCTTCCAGCTGGATGGGGGGACACAGCCCAGGATGCCAAGAACACGGGAAACACCCAGAACAATGACTCCTAAACCACAAAGTTGTGGAAAACAAAAGCAAAACAACAGTTTCGTTTTCCACGACTTTCTGGTTTTCGTGCCTTAACCATGCATGTGTGAACCACTTTAGGTTTTAGGGGAGGGGGGTTGGTGTTGTGTTAATTTTGGGGGTGGGGGTGGGAGAGCGTAGATTATATACTCAATAGTAACATGAGATATTTATGAACTAATGTATAATGATGCCGTATAGAAAATGTATTAATGCATTTTTGTGAAACGCATGCTTGAAGTGTGCCCACGGGTGGCCGCCAATATATACGATGACTAATGAAACTGACTATTAATGATGAAATGTTATGTAAGGATATGATTTTGCACTAATATTAAAAGTTATATGTTAAAGTTCTGCTAATAAATCATTAGGCCTTAGTTAGCATGAGTCGAGGCCTAGCTGCCCTATTTCATATTAAATGTGTTTTTCTAACGTGCAGTGTGCTGCCCTGCTGAAGGACATGAACTCTTGTTTTTCCAAAAGCTAGAAGATGAATGTAACTGTATTAGATCCGTTCTCATGAAATTCAACTGGCTTAGTGAAACATTCTTGCTGAATGCAACAGTGTAGACTACTCGCAGGTACAAGGTCGCCTGAACCGGTACAGACAATGGAACCACTAACTAAAGATGCGAAGAAGACCACTAGAGTATGAAATCATACCGGACATTCGACCCACTGAAGATGTCAATCATAAGGACCAATAAACTACGTGAGAACAGTTATGGGGTGACAAATTTGATGAGCCAATTGAAACTCTATTGGAGGGAATTAGTGGGGTACAACCCCTCAACCAATGAAGAATTAGGGGACTGTACAACGAAAATGGGATAAAAATCCTTGACACAAGGAAATGAGTTAGTTAGGGAGATGCTGATGTGATTTGCTATGACCCAGACACTTTGTCACTCTGCATAGAGACTTTGCTGTTTGGTTCTTAAAACCATCCTTACCTTATTTTACCTGTTTACACTTTACCTCCTTATGAGAGAAGTGCCCCCTTTTCACCCGACTTGCTGAATTCCTGGCTGATGGCGAATCAACTGATGCCCTGAGGACGAAGACTGAACCTGAGTGCTGACCCAATACGGAGGGTAACTATATGACAATGAAATTCTGATTGTCTGTTTGCTTTTCCTTTCTAGGTACCAACTGCTTCTTTTGACAGAGACCATAGTTAGATGTTTTCCAATTTGGTGTTACTAAATTGTTTTGCATGAAGCCCAACATGCCAATGCTAATTCGTGAGTAGATGAGGGGTTCACTAAACTGACGCAAAAAGACAAATGACTGCATCTATGCTTTGTTGAATAACGTGATAATGATACTCTGCTAAGGATAACCTATGATGACGTCATGCTATATTCTAATATTCGTGATTTTTGCCTTGATGAAATCCTATCAGAGTTGCCATATTGTGACTATGCTAATGTGTTTCTTGGTTTTGAGACTAATAAACTTACTAGTAGAATTGTAATAAATAGGGAATAAACTTCATATAATAGTACTAAACTGGTGTGGTTATTCATGACTGCAAGGTCATGGTGGTTTCTGAGTTTTATTAATGTCTTTGACTAATTTGAATTGTCTTATTACTGTGAACCTTGATGACATTATTGGCATATTGATTGACATGCTGATTAGTTATCTCGTCCTAAGGTGTCTTCAATCAGGGTCAAAAGATTCATTGGCCTAAAACGAGTCCCAAAGTGAGTAAATTAATCATAAAGGGACGCGTTAGCAGTTCTGGTAGCAGAGCAACGGTTTAGGCCCTTTGGGGCCCTAGGACGAAGGACCATTGTTTAGAATTGTTTTTCGAGATAATGCAAATTGGAGGTATGATGTATTTCTAAATTCCCCATGACTTTCCCAGAATCTCGGAGCTCGCCTAAGTAAGTTGGGTATGTTCTCAGCGTTTTAGCATGTGTGGTGTAGAATTTGCGTTGCTCAGCTTATACATATTGCAGGTGATTTGTGAAGCATGTATGGATTTAGGTCAGGTATGGTTGTTTTAGTAGGAGTGGGGTAGTCCACAGTATGAGAGTAAGGAAGTCGGCGAACTGCGTGTGAGTGTGGCGCTTTGTGCTCAAAAACTATCCACCTGGTTGTTGGTGATGTACGGACCCGTCGTGGTCTAAGACTCCGGAGTATATTGACAAGTGTAGGAGACACTTGGGTTTATGTTGTAATTTGTGTGGTTTAATTGGTCAATCGGTCGTGGTTGACAAGTTGAGTTTGAGTCAAATTGTGAGAGTGAAACCTTCGATGGAGATTTGGTAAGTTCTAAAGTGCACAAGGACAAACCATTGACAAGTCGAGAGTAGGATTTGCGGGTCGAATTCTGCTTGCAAGTGCGGGAGCTGAGAAGGAGAGAGTAGCGGCCGAAGGCTTCAAGTGAAATCTCTGTAAAGTTCTGAAGTGATTGTGTTACCCTTCATGTAGTAAACCGGCAAATTTGGGTTTTTGTTGTTAAAGGTGCTCGCAATATATTGCATTCGTTTTGTGTGAAGAGGACAAGCCGCAAGACTTTGTCAGCCGCAGTGTGTGTGAGTGTGACGTCAGTGGTGCTGCGCTGGGATAGGTCAGTTGCTGAGAGGGGTCGCGCACGGATTGGCAACCGTCCGAGAGATGCAATAGGTTGAGAAAGGAGGGTGAAGAGTGTTCTGGGAATTAAGTAACTTCCTGATTAGATTCTAAAACAAAATAAAAGACGCAAAAATGAAGTTTGAAGGGAGATACATACATTAAAGCGAGTGTGGGGGAGCCTACACCGCCTGAGGATACTCTAGCTTATATTGTAATGGAGGAGAAAGGAGTCGCGCCATGTCTTTGGATAAAACAGTGGTGCAAATTGACAGAAAAACAGGGATGTTTAGCGGTTCCGGAATACGGAACGTTTAATACAAGAATTATGGAGAACTTGTGAATGATGTTAAGTGTGCAAAAACCTCCTCCGAGACCACCTCAGTATGAGGCATTAGCAATCTGGGATTTGATGGCCATACGACAGAGACAGCAGAAATTTGAAAGGAGAATGAAAAGAGCAGAAAAGACTTTAGCTAAGGCTAGATGGGATAATGACAGCAGGATGTGGAGAAAGGGAGTAGTTGACGGACTTAAAATGTTTCCAGCAATAACACAAGAAGACGAGACACAGGAAAAGAAAGCTACTCGTAAGACAGACAAGGGCTCTAATAAGCCAAAGGAGACTCAGAGGTCTTGGGCAGGCGCAGACGATTCAGATGATGAAGAGTTTCTTAATCAGTTGTTGCATGATCGCCCGCCACCATATGCCATAAATGATAACGTACAGAGCACTAGTGTGGTTTCTGAGGACCCGGCACAAAATAAGGGAGTCTCAAATACAGTGCAGACAAGTGATACAGTTTTGATACAGAATGGTGTCAGTGCACCCACTGCGCCAGACACACATATACAGTTGCAGCCACCACAGATTCAAAGGATTTATCCTGATGTTCCAGTGTTGGAAACAACTACGAGTCTGATGGTGCCGCCGGATCCGGTATACACAAGATCAAAGTTAGTGCAGATTGAGCCAACTCCGCAATTGCTGCCCCAGCCGCAGCAACAGCTGGTTCCAAGTTACACTTCAGTCGCAGGACCGCAGTCAGTAGCTACAGCACCTATGATGAATCAAGCTATCGGAGTTAATGCTCCACAGGGTTTGGGACTTGGACAGTCACCAGCTGCTATATCATTACCAATTACTGTTGATACACCAGTACCGCTGTATGCGCAAGGTAAGCCTGGCGTATGCGATCAGGGGGTGATGACCCAAGAGGCGATAAGAGGAGGGTTCACAGGAACTTCCCAAGGAATGACACCAAGAGAACAGGCAGCAGAAGGATCTAGGTCCTTGTTAGACTTTAGTCCGATTGGGGTTCCTTTGGAGACAATGAGGCAAGCAGGGTTGGGAACACTAACCCCACAGGAAATGAGTACAAATACGACACAGACACCAATGATCCAGTCTGGAAATATTTTGTTGCAAGGCTTAACAGTGCAACAATTGAATGAGTGGTTAGACAAGCTCAACACTCCGCAGACTACTACAGTGACCGCAGAAAGGTCAGAAAGGGAAGAATACCTGAATTTTGTGAGAATGGGTGTAGAAGCCATGGAACTAGTGGAAGGGACAATGGGGGTGAACAGACTAGAGTCATACACGGAAGCAGAATTGAGATATCTGTGCCCCAAAATAACTAGAGAAGTGAGCAAGGTGCATCAGAGGTTGGCTAACCTGACAGATAAATACTGCATAGACATAGAAAGTAAAAAACATTTGAAAATAAGTTACAGATTAGACTTTGAGCTTAAAGATTTCGAGCACATGAGGTCTACCGGACTGAAGACACATCTTAAAGAAATATTGCAGAGTGCTCAAATTTGGGGAGCCTTATAGAAGTGGGAAGGCAGAAGGGTGAAGAAGAGAGATAAAGAGAAAGGAGATGGTCCGTAAACAAAGCAGGCTAAAGCCGCACCGGACACGGGGACAATAACATTTTTACCAATGAGAGAAACTGCCAGAGGGGTTCTAGTTCATGTACCGTGGTCTAGGGGTGACATTCTGTCATTCACAAATGACTACCCCAGGTTGAGGGAGAAACCGATAGAGTGGTATCAGCATACGGACAGATTAGTGAAACTTGCAAAATGTCTCTGGGAGGACTTGAATACCCTGTTTGAGATTATAGTTCCACTTGATTTATGGCTTGAGTGCAAGAGGGGCGTAGATTGGCCGACAGAGGAGCCGGCAAGGGATAAGGTGACAGGAGCACCGTCAGAAGAGGTGAGGAAGTATTATCATAAATTGATTGAGTTTTTGAAGCAGAAAGTGTCGCCGAAAGTGACTGATTGGCAGAAAATCGATCAAACATCACAGGAAGCCAAAGAGTCGATTCATGCTTACTATGAGAGGTTGTTGAAAGCATTCATACATTACAGTGGCACCGAGGTCATTGAGCCAAAAGACATGAATCATCTTGTGTTCAGGTTTGTTGAAGGGCTGAGACCAGAAATTAGCCAGATGATTAGGAATCATTTGATCTGTTGGCAAGCGAAGCCGATTGATGAGGTTTTGCAGTATGCGAAATACTGTAGTGACGAGATTGAGTTGAAACAGAGAAAGTTGAAAGAGAAGGTGATGGTGATGCAGATTAAGGCAGCGCAAGCAGGGATGCAGGGAAATGGAATACAGCAGGTGGTACAGCAGCAACCGCAGGGAACTGGAATGTTCCAGGCGCAACTAAGAGGTCGAGGACGAGGGGGTTTTGTGAACCGTGGTCCAGACTTGAATACCGTTGTGGTTCAAAATGATGTGCAGGGGATGAAAAAGGTGTCACGATGTCACGCCTGCGGGGGCGTGGGGCATTGGAAGCGGGAATGCCCAATGGTGGTGCAGGATGGTATTGTTCAACAAAGCAATGATGTCGGTACATTTCAAAATGCGAGGGGTCCAAAAATAAGAGGACAAAATCAGAACTTCCAGAATAACATGGTTCAGATGCAGGGGTTACAGCCCATGCAACAGATGCAAATGCCGTGTGTTCAACCAGCACAAATTCAGCAGGCACAACCGCAGATTCCCATGGTACCTGGACAGCAAATGCAGATACCATTAGCTCCAATGGGACAGCAACAGGTGATGCTTCCTCAACAGGTCCCAGGTCAAACAATGAGTCAAAATAACACAGTACAGCAGTTCCCATTGCGTGGTGAGGATGGAATAAACGATGAATGGTCGGATGATTGTTCAGACAGTGAGGAGTGCAGGCTTGCAGCGTCCCTAGAAGTAGATCAGAGGGGGCCCTATGTAGATGGATTTTATTGAGATGCCTGTGTGTGATGGATTGAGATATGTGTTGGTGATTGTGTGCATTTTCAGTCACTGGATTGAAGCTTACCCTACATGTAGAAATGACAGTCTCACAGTAGCAAAGCTGCTGCTTAGGGAGTTAATACCACGTTTCGGATTCCCGATCTCTTTAGAATCAGATAGGGGCAGACACTTCGACAATGAGGTGATTAAGCTCTTGTGTGCTGCATTAAACATTGAGCAGAAGCTGCATTGTAGTTATCGCCCTGAAGCATCAGGACTAGTGGGGCAGATGAATGGTACCTTGAAATCGAGAATGGCAAAAATGTGCGCAGCTACCAATTTGAAGTGGCCAGATGCATTGCCCTTAGTACTGATGTCAATGAGAAACACACCTGACAAGAAAACAGGACTGTCTCCTCATGAAATTCTAATGGGCTGAGCTATGAGATTGCCCGCAGTACCTGCAAATGCTCTTGTGAATATCACGGATGATATGGTGTTGAACTATTGCAAGGGTCTGGCTGACGTGGTCCGCTCTTTCTCTCACCAGGTGGAGGCTACCACATTGCCACTGATAAGTGATCCAGGTCACACCCTGAAAGCCGGTGACTGGGTGGTTGTCAAGAAACAAGTGAGGAAATCGTGTCTGGAGCCACGTTGGAAGGTGCCATATAAAGTGATACTGACAACATCTACTGCTGTGAAGTGTGCAGGCCTTGCAAATTGGATACATGCCAGTCACACAAAGAAGGGGACGTGTCCGACTGATGAGGAACTTGAAGTATCCAAAACAACAGCTGCAGAGAAGGAAGTTTCAGGGCCGGAGAGTATTCAAAGGGGAACTGAGACTGAAGGAGGACCCACTGAGGACGGCTTAGTCAATCAAACCGTTAACGAGATCCAGAGGAGTGACAGTGAGTCTATCTCAGCTGGGGCCTCAGGGGAACCAACACAAAGAGAGGTTCTCCCAGAAGCAGACGGATATGGGTTTGAAGTTGAGCCCATAGCAGACCCTGAAGGCGAAGGGAGTGAGGCAGAAGGAAGTCGAGGTGTTCTGAATCCTCCTGAGCTGCTTGCAGAGACATCAAGAGAAAAGACCATAGCACAAGAGAAGGGTGCTGTTCAACGTCCTGAAAGGCCAAACAGAAAGAAAACACTTAAAGGAGATAATTGGCCGGAGCCACAAGCTGCGGGAGAGAAAGTGATCCCTAATGAAACAATAGAGGAAGAAGTTGATACAACCAGGAAAGAAGATCTCATTGAAGGAGAGTTGCAGGGTGAACAGAAACTGAAAAGAAAGAGAGTTGCAATCAGAAGATACGCAGGTCCTGAATGGGCGTATGCAACATCAGCTGAATGGCAACAAGAATTCTTGGCGTTCTGTTTTGATCGAGAGGTTCCAGGTCAATACTACGGCACCTGAATTAAATTTTAGAAAGAGACTGTGTTAAATTTGAAATTGAAAATTAAAAGCTGAAAAGCTGAGAAAGGAGACTGATAAATTACCGGATATGACACTGTTAACCTGAATTGACTCTGAAAAACCGATTATGAGAAGCTGCTAACCTGATTTGACAAAGGGGTCCTGGAGTGAGTGAAACGCTGTAAATACTTGCAGAGAAAGAGAGAGACTTTGCACCGAAAAAAAAAAAAAGAGCTTTTATATCGTCCTCAAGTTGATTGTTTGCTTTGTATTATTCTGCTACCTGATTCTTTACAGATCATGAGTTACACTAGAGATAATAGTAATAAAGGTAGGATGTGTGGTTGGTTGAGTGCTATTCTGGGTATTGTGTGTGCAATAATAATTATAGATGTGATTATGGGAATGCCATTGGTGGATGAGAAAGTGACTAACAATGCTTCAAATTCTAAGACTGCTACACTAACACCATGGGAGAAGTTTGAGCAGAATGCAAAATACTTGCATGAGGGAACTAATTCAAAAGGGGAATAATCTACTAATGTCTTCTATTGCTTGCTGAATGAGTATGTTGACACAATGGATGCGAAGAATTGCTATCAGTGCACAAAGATTCCTTCATCAGCACAAGGAGGGGTTACTTATCATAGTCTGCCACTAACATACGGGATAAGCTGTAGTTTGCTATTAACAAGATTCTATGATCAAGAACATGTTCAATACTTCTATTCTAACTTAGATGTAGTGTTTTCCTTTGTGCCCGTGATTGAGTTTCTAAATAAATTAGCTAAAGAACACAGCATAAAATTAGTTAGGGGTTTCTTTGAGCCGACACTGACATTTGGGACAGCTTATGCGCATCGCAATAATCTAACCTGCTTACTAACACCCGTAGAAAAGAGCTTCTTAGATCACACTGATGATAGACGGAAAGCATTGAAGGAAAGGCTGGAAAAGGGATTAGAGAAACGCACGCTTGCAAAGGATTATGCTGACACTGCTATAAAGACACAGGGTAAATTAGCTATAGACGCACTGCATGTAGGTAGGTTTTGTATCTATAGGCCGTAATCAGACCATGACACTTTATTTGTGGGAACTAGTGAATGCAGGCATGCGTTTTTGTTTTTGAGTAAATGGACATTCATGTTAAATGGACAGGATCCAGCGATCCCTGGGATCTATTATATATGTGGGCTTAATGCTTATTACCATCTCCCTAAGGGATGGTATGGGACATGTTATTTGGGAATAGTTTTCCCAAAGATCTACCAGATTGATGACTTAAAGCAAATTCCTAAAATGTCTGAATTACAACATACTAGACAAAAGACAGAGACAGCGGCTGCTGCCGTTGGTGACATATTTGGAGCCATCATTCCTTCAGTAGGGGTTATCTTAAACTCCAAAAAGATTCAAAAGTTGTCTACTATTGGGGATAACATGCTGACAAACTTCACAGGGGCTATACTCCTGATGGATACTGAACTTGCTGCAGAAAAAGCTAAGACTCTTCAAAACCGGCTTCCTTTAGACATTCCTTTAGCAAAGAGTGGCAGAGTCTGTAAAATGCTTAATGAGCACCATTGTTGTGCATTCATTCCAGATAATAGTAAAAAGATTAGAGGTATGCTTACTAATTTAACAAGAGATAGTGCACATTTGAAGGAGCTGAAGGAACCTGGAGTTTGGGAAAAAGTTGGGAAAGGAATTACCAAAGTAGGGAGTTGGTTTAGTAGTATTTGGAATGGGGTTCTTGCAAAAATATTAGGGGGTCTATTGATTGTCCTAATTTGTCTATTGGGATTATGGTTATCATGCAAAATTAATAAAAGAATTAAAAGAGATAGGGTAAAACGTAATAAAAGAAAAGAAGAGACAGAAAAAGAGAAAATGTTCAAAGAAATTTGGGAAAGATCACATAGGGAGGAAGAAATTGAGATGCGTGATTTAAAGTAAATGAAAGATTGTGAAGGGAAAGGTTTTGTGTGGTGACAAGTGTCATCAGAGGAGGGACTAGGAGAGCGTAACTTATATACTCAATATTAACATGAAATATATATGAACTAATGTATAATGATGCCGCATAGAAAATGTATTAATGTATTTTTGTTAAACGCATGCTTGAAATGTGCCTACGGGGAGTGGCCTTCAATATATACGATGACTAATGAAACTGACTAATAATGATTAAATGTTATGTAAGGATATGATTTTGCACTAATATGAAAAGGTTATATGTTAAAGTTCTGCTAATAAATCATTAGGCCTTAGTTAGCATGAGTTGAGGCCTAGCTGCCCGGTTTCATATTAAATGTGTTTTTCTAACGTGCAGGGTGCTGACTTGCTTAAGGACATGAACTCTTGTTTGTCCAAAAGCTAGAAGATGAATGTAACTGTGGTAGATCTGTTGTCATGAAATTCAACTGGCTTAGTGAAACATTCTTGCTGAATGCAACAGTGTAGACTACTTGCAGGTACAAGGTCGCCTGAACCGGTACAGACAATGGAACCACTGACCAAAGATGCAAAGAAGACCACAAGAGTATGAAATCATACCGGACATTCTACCCGCTGAAGACGCCAATCATAAGGACCAATAAACTGCGTGAGAACAGTTATGGGGTGACAAATTTGATGAACTAATTGAAACTCTATTGGAGGGAGATAGTGGGGTACAACCCCTCAACCAATGAAGAATTAGGGGACTGTACAACGAAAATGGGATAAAAACCCTTGACACAAGGAAATGAGTTAGTTAGGGAGATGCTGATGCGATTTGCTATGACGAAGGCACTTTGTCACTCTGCATAGAGACTTTGCTGTTTGGTTCCTAAAGCCATCCTTACCTTATTTTGCCCGTTTACACTTTACCTCCTTATGAGGGAAGTGCCCCCTTTTCACCCGACTTGCTGAATTCCTGGCTGATGGTGAATCAACTGATGCCCTGAGGATGAAGACTGAACCTGAGTGCTGACCCAATACGGAGGGTAACTATATGACAATGAAATTCTGATTGTCTGTTTGCTTTTCCTTTCTAGGTACCAACTGCTTCTTTTGACAGAGACCATAGTTAGATGTTTTCCAATTTGGTGTTACTAAATTGTTTTGCATGAAGCCCAACATGCCAATGCTAATTCGTGGGTAGATGAGGGGTTCACTAAACTGACGCAAATAGACAAATGACTGAATCTATGCTTTGTTGAATAACGTGATAATGATACTCTGCTAAGGATAACCTATGTTGACGTTGTGCTATATTCTAATATTCGTGATTCTTGCCGTGATGAAATCTTATCAGAGTTGCCATATTGTGACTATGCTAATGTGTTTCTTGGTTTTGAGACTAATAAACTTACTAATAGAATTGTAATAAATAGGGAATAAACTTCATATAATAGTACTAAACTGGTGTGGTTATTCATGACTGCAAGGTCATGGTGGTTTCTGAGTTTTATTAATGTATTTGACTAATTTGAATTGTCTTATTACTGTGAACCTTGATGACGGTATTGACATATTGATTGACATGCTGATTAGTTATCTCGTCCTAAGGTGTCTTCAATCAGGGTCAAAAGATTCATTGGCCTAAAACGAGTCCCAAAGTGAGTAAATTAATCATAAAGGGACGCGTTAGCAGGTGGTTGGGGTGGCTGTGGGGGTGGTGGGGTACCTGTAATTTTTTGGGGTGGGGGCTAGGGGAAAGCATGCTGGAACCGTGCATGCTGATCACTAATGCTTTTACCAGGAATGCCTTTACAATGAAAAATCGTTGTAAAGGCATTCGTGGTAAAGGCATTAGTGATACCAACGAGTTTGTTGTTCCAAACTTGTTGTTGAGCCATGGGTGCTTGAAGCACTCGTGGTTTCGACATAGAACCCAAGAACGCATGATCTGAGCCTGGAGCACCAGCCTGTCTACCTGCCAAAACCAGTGTACCTGTGTACTTCCGGGCATCTGGAGAGGAGAATCCTGGTACGTGAGGAGAGAAGTAGAAGGTCCACCAGGACCAATTACTTTGTGGGACCGCCCCAGTGCACTATCTAAGAGCCAATTGCCAGAGTGTTGTGCGCTGTTGCCCAGGGACATTGTTGGGGCCATCACCCGTTAGCATTGATTGGGAGTCATCGCCACTGGACGAGCAGATCGCTGCACAAGTCCTTAGTCATGGCCATCACCCAATGAACAAAGTGAAATCTTGGGGACCCCCATCTGCCTGAAGAGTGGACTGCAACACCAAATGTGCACCATAAACTGCTAGAAGCTCGGAAACTGCTTAAATGCCATCAAACGCCAGATCAGAGCACCAGTTGTTACAAGCTTTGTGAACAGAAGCCTAGAACAGAGGGGTGTCACCTGTTGGAGAGTTGTCTCACATATGATCTAAACACTTCAGAACAGGGTAGTGGGCTTGGATGGGAGGTATTCAAATGACCTTGCTTGAGGCACTGGACATCACACTGTTGAGAGTAAATAGTAAAACTCAGTATTGGGCTGGATCTGATTTGTTGATGCTGCTGGAGAGTGCAATAGGTTGTGAGTTTATACCTACAATGACTCTACACCCTCTTCTCAAAAGCTATGGGCTCCTCTACCTGGGCTACCACTTACAGTCAAATGCTTGAGGAGTAGTACTTGGCCCAGTTGCACAGAGCTCATAGTAGGTTGGGCCCCAGGACAGCAGATGTAATACTCCGTACCCACAACCATGGGGCCCAGTAACCCCTGTCTGCCATATGGCCATCTGAAAATGGTACTGACACTTACATATGTACATTACAGGAAGACCATATCTGAACTTTAAATGAGACATCTAAGAATACCATTGACAGCTAGAAAACCAAAAGAGGCATACTTGATCAAATCAATACAGACATTTCAGTTCTCATACTTTGGACCCATAAGGCCAAAATCCAGTTCCCTGGAAGAGACTATGAGGCTTGGAAAATTCAAGGGATAAAAAAGAAGAGCCAGCAGCAAGGTGGATGGACTCAATCACAACAGCAACCAATGCAGCATTGAGGCATACAAAGAGCTGAATGGAATACAGGACATTTTCTGAAAAGATCCTCTCTATATACATGGATCCACTCAGGCAAGGTGATGGTGTTACTCATTACAAAACGCAATACACCATTGAGAAGCCTGTAGAAAAAAACCAGCAACCTGTAGAAAGTCTTTCTATGTAGTAACCAGGAGATGTCAGTGACTTGATGTCACATAATTTTTTTTAAATAATATTTGCATTAACTGGTTACTGTTTTCAAATGATTACTGGTTCATTCTATCAATACTCTGTCTCTTTTGGTTATTAGGTTTTGCAAGCTAATTTCTGGACACTGTGTTTATGGTAAATATTTCTCATAAATATGTGATAATTTTAAAAAAGATGCTTCACACACACTTTTGTCAAGACAGTCATACATTATTGCAAATGTGATAATTTTGTTGCACTGTAGCCAGATTCAACCCACACACCTGCCTTGAAATTAAGTGTTGGCTGCTTAGCGACATTCACCCAGAGAGCATACAAGACTTATTTGAAGTCCTCCTCATGTTGCAGACTTGGGGCCTGATTACGATCTTGGTGGATGGAATAAGTGTTACAGATATTATGTCCACTGTATTACGATCTCAGCAGGATATAATGGAATCATAATACAATGGATGGGACATTTGTAATTGAATAACCTCACCTGCCAAGATTGTAATCAGGCCCTTAATCATTTCTGTGCTTTTAACCATGGACATTTAGCTGTGTGTTATGAGCTTAGAAGCCCCAGCAAATATATGTCCCAGAGAATCAGTGCTAAGAGAGTATATTTATTTTTCTGTACCCATCCTTATTGCAATGTTTTTTCTTAGTCACAGGTCAAGTGGAAGACAGGTAGGTATGTGCATGGACCCAGAACTCTAAATGCCACTCAATTCAGAGGTTGAAACTTAATGCACAAGGTCCAGATGTTCTAACATTGGGAATACAGATTGGTATTCTTAATGTATGAAACTCCTTTGAGTTTCATTAACAATTGCTAGTGGGTCCCAAAAAGGCCTATCTCAAGAATATTACTGAGGTAGACTGCAACTTGTGACGCATTAGAAATCACAGCCATCACAGGGATGGTGGCCTGCTGGGCTCAGCAGGCTATCATATCTGTGTTTGCTTTTTAATAAAGCAACCTTTTGTTTTCATGCAGCTCATTTTCCTTAAAAGAAAATTAGATCCATTCAAAAGAGAAAAAATTTCAGTTTTCTTTTCATTTGTTAAGAATTGGCAATGGTCCGTGGGACCACTCCCTCCTCTTAAAAAATGTTTTTTTTAAAATTTCCATTTGTGAATGGGCTACAATCCACTTGAAGTAGGCGGTAATATGAAAATGTTTTGCAACTGCACTTCAGTTGCAAAACATTCTTACATACCATTGTGATTCAGTAATAGGAAGGGACGCCCTAACCACAACCCTTCCTAATACCAAGTTGGTATGTATTCGGAATTCCAACCTGTGATTCAGAAACATGTTACCGAATGGCCATATCTACAAGGGCATGAAAAGCCACACAAAGTGGTTTTGCTTGGCCTTGTGGATATGTGTCTGCACTATGCGCTACTGGTGCGTTACAAAAAGTGACATACTGGTGGTGCACCAGTCTTGTAAATATGCCCCTAAATAATTATGATGGCCTGCTTCGTCCACATTTTCTGCAATTGGATAGTCAGCCTGAAGGTTTTATTAACGAGAGGTTTTGTTTTACTATGAGCTCCTCAAGATAAAGTGCAATCTTGAAATGTTGGTGTTTAGATGGCCATAAAGTGACCTCTTCATGTTGAGAATCGATTGACCTTGACAACCGCTAAAATGAAGCTTCAGCTGTACCTGTTATTCACATTGTCTGCAACTGTCCACTATAACAGGCAACATGGACTCTGCAACTCACACTCACAGAGTGAACGTCCACAATGAACAACTAATACAAGGATCCAGCTATGACTGGCTCTTCACGCTACAACTGTCTGGTGTGCTCCATCTACTCCTTGCACTGGCTGTTTCCTCCTTGCACCCTCCTTTGTGAATGGACCCCTTTGTGCAAGACTTGAGAAGGGAATACTTCAGTGGGAATAACCCAGACCCTGTATCTGATTTGAGCTCCTTCACAGTCAGCCTGAAACAGGGACTTTACACCAATGTAGTATGACCAGATAACTGCCTTTGTGATCCAAAGCTCTATTTTTACCTGAAACTTAAAACATGAATATCTCCAGTTCTACTGATTGGAATTTTGTTGTTCTGGTATCTTTTTTGTTTCTTCAAAATGTACTCTATTTTTCTAAATTGGTTTAGGATTTTTCTAGTGCTGTGTTCACACCTTATTACTATTTGTGTGCTGCATATATACTTTATAATTCCCTCTAAGTTAAGTCTGACCGCTTTTATACCAAGCTAGAGGGTTAGCTCCAGTTGCACTTAGTGACTTTTGGGCTTCACCCTGACAAAGACTGTGCTTATAATTTGAGTGGGGCTTCCACCCCATCAACTAATAACCCAATTGAGTACGTTACTGGAGTGTTATAAATGTACATTCTCTAATAGGAAAAATTATGTTACACTTGGAGAGAGCAGTAAAGCACCATATCTAGAACAATATTGCATTATCCTACTCTCTCCCATGAGCTGGAATACAATCAAGCTGCCTAGTGCCATGCACCCAACTTTGCACATTAGTGCAAAGGTTTCTTTATCATGCCTAGCATATGTTTTGTACAAGAAAGGTAGCCTTCCAGTACAAAATATTCTGGTTACATAAAGTCAAAGTTTTATCACTTCAGATGTGTTTTGTACAGTACAGCAGTTAGGAGAAATAAAAACAGTTCTCCTTTTTACACCTGCTTCAAACTGCCATTATATTTTGGTGGAAAACCTTTCTCCCATTGTTCATAGATAGGATGTTATGTTAAAAACCATGGATCATTGCATAGGAACGCCCATGTACCACGGACGGAACATCCCCCTATCAAAGAGTAACACAAAGAAGCACTTTGTGCTTTGAGGCAAAGTAAATCCCCCAAAATATTTTGTGCAGATTTGCGTCACTTTTTTCATATTTAAATGGAATAGACCTGTACCAATGAAAGACCACTCATTTTATCAGAGAATTCAGCACTTTTTGCTTCATTTATTTATAGTTTTGCACATAGCACATCCCAACCCACCTTAGGGTGCTAGCACCCTTTACATTTTACAAGTGGAACAGGTATGCTTTAAAGGCAGAATATAAATCTCATTTGGGGTATGGGGCAGCAGGAACATGTAAAAGGTAAACTCACATTAAGCAAGAAAAAAACATCTGAAAATTAAATAAAGCCCGTGTGACAAGAACAGGGTAAGAACATAAGCCCAGATATACTTATTTTTTACACTCGGAAATGCTGAAAAGTTGCTTTATGGCATGTGTCAAAGAAAGGGAGAAAAATATGGCATATCCAATATGATATGATGCATTTTTTGTCTCACAGTACTTGATCACTTGTGGCATCACATACATACTTGTGCCATAGTGCCATTGAGTTTTCTGAACCATAGGTTTGCAGGGGAAGGAGTCCTTTTCAGTACAAAAACTATGCTTTAAGGCCTTTCCGGTTTTGTATGTGTGTGGTACAATGCAGTGCGCATGCAAAGTCAGAAAAATGAGAAGGAATGAAAATATTTCTCCTCCTTACACCTAACTCAAGGAGGTGTAGGATTTTGGTTCAAATCTTTGTCTACCATTGTCTGTAGACAGGAATTTGCTTCAAAGTAGATTGGTGGTCTCATGGGAATACCCATGCACGAGCGATCGAACGACCCCTTGATGCCAAGTAACACAAAGCAGCCATAGTGTGCCTTTATGTTACTTTGAGTACTACCCATGACTAATTCTGATTGGCATTGGAAAGTAAATCCCTACTCAATACTACAAACTGAGTTTGAGCTACAAAATGGCACAGAATATGTGAACAGCAATAGTAAACCTGGAGCTCTAATGTGCTTGGTGCTAGTTGTGCATGGGTGAGGGCATGAAAAGGAGAGTGCACAGTTAGTCTGAAATTGCAGTATTGCAGTGGCTCAAAACCCGGTCAGGTGTCTAACTACCAGACAACAAGCACTTGCAGTGCACCACCAACATGAACAAAATGTTTGAGATTTCTGGAAATAGCAAAGTTCAAGAATGCCATGGAGAGAGTCAGAATTCTCCACGTGCCCACACTGGCGCCTTCAGTCTCAGATGCCCTAAATCAGACACAAGTGATAACAACAAATTAATGCTCTAATCATGAAATTGGCTGAATTAAACACTTCATATTGTGAGAGGTAGGGCGGTCCTCCGTTGGCTACGAGAAGAGTAACTCCCCAAAATGACACATTTATACAGACACAGGTACAAACACACAGAGGGTGAGCACACATTTCTTCAAAGATCAGGTATGGGTGCAAGCACACGTTGTAAGATTAACATAAAGTGTTAGTGCACAAAAGGAAATTGTGCACTAGGTGAGAGGAGGGGCTTCACATTGTATTTTTCAGCATGTATATTTCAGTATTTTTTGCCAAAGCCACAATTTTTTTTAAAGCAACGAAAGCTAAATGTTGCTTCTCTTTTCTCTGCTCTATTTTAATACCTTACAATGCCATGTTTATTTTGCACTCCTTATATAGAGATAAGTTAGAATCTTACTGCATGTTTCTACACATTTCATCTACTGCGGCTTTTTTCAAATAAAAAAACTGTTTCTAATATCTGTCTGCCACAAATATCTAACGTATTTTTGATCTTTTTTGATGTGTTTAATTTTGCCCAAGAGGTTTTATTTTTATTCTTCATGTTTGCAAACAAGCTCTTTATTTAATATGAAAGAACTAAGCACCAAGGTATAAGTGTTTTGTGGAAAAGGTGATGGTGCAACCATGTATTATACAGGATGAAGAACCCCTTGTGCATGATAAGGATATTTTACTTGACATTTTGAGACAAGCAGATGCATGCTATCGCTACCTTTTAAAGGATACACAGCTTTGTTGTTTACAGCAGAAGGTTAGATGATTTGAACGGCGAATAGGATTAGATTGAAACAAATAACAGAAAAGGCATACATCTCCGGAAGAAAGTCGTGGTGAGTGTGATGAGAAAAGAGCCACATGATTGGAGTTAGTACACTCCTTGCATGATATATGAATTTTGCATTCTGTACTAAAAAAAAGAAACATCTTTCTACCTAAAAGTGATCTTTAATGCTGTGCTTTGAATAGGATAATGTGTCTTGGAGTATTGCCAATTTTAAAATTAATAAATAATGCCTCAACGGGAAGCTGTAATAAACCACCTTTCTCTAGAAATTAGAGATTATTGGTATTGTGTTTACCTTTCTAGTTGGCATGTATTGCTGGTGCAATTAATCTTCATTCCATCACACCATTCTATGTTCCTTTAATAATGGCGCTGCATCTGTTCATCTTTATTCCTCTATTTCACTATTGCAGCGAGACCCACACAACTTCCTCATATAGTTCAATATTTCTGAATAAAATTGAACAATATCAGTCACTTCAAAATGACATTGGTATAGAGGTTCTCTAAACCATGTACGGCATTGTTAATTATAAAATTAAAGACTATGATAGTATAGGTTTCATGTGTGAATCAATATTAGATGCATACAGTCACACGCAGGAGCTGTGATTATGTCTGCATGCACTTGTGCAGGTTGAGCTCTTTGTGTGTTGTAAAATAAAGTGACAGATTCAATTACAAAACAGAAAATACCTATACAAAATAGTGTTATTTAATAATATCAACTGACTAAGATATTCACGCTCTGCAGACTATATACTGTCTGATTATGTTTTAAAGTATACCTATTATTGTTTTGCAAATATAACTTTATAATATCACGTTCGGCTACAATCGAAGTCCCTGGTTTGGGGAAAAATTGGATTTTAAATGGCGCTGCAATTCTCGAACCCTATGACAATAATGTTGTTGGGTCCATGCAAAGCAAGGGAGGTAGGACCCCTAGGGAAGAAAGCAATATTAAACAAATCCCCCCAAACTAAGCACATGAAGCACAATTATGAGTACAATGTCAGTTATTTTATTGTCACAAGTTGAACAAAATTCACATAATGATTAAAGAATAATTTGTTTGGTGTGCATTCGATAAAGTAAGAACATATACAGGAACAAGCTGTCTAAGTTGACTCGTTGATGAAACCAGCATTAGCAGCACATACATTAGATCATTGTATTCATTGCATCGGTTGTTACAAGTATAAAAGAAACCTTCAACGGTGTGCTATGTGGTAATAAATGAGATAATAGTGCTTAGAGGTACACAAAGTATCAAAAAGCATCAATTGCATCTCAGAGAACTTCTTGGTTATTTCAGCCATTCAAGCATCAGCAAACGTGCTTTCTACGTGCACAGTTCTTACCGCATTAAATATTGGGATGTTTTACGGTTTGAGTACTCTGCAAGCAAGACAATGCAAAGCCAATAGGTCTTCCCAAAAATGTGCCTTTCAATCCATTTGAAAGCTTATGCTTATTTGCTTTAGCATGGCTAAATAATTAAAAAACAAACAAATAAAATGCTAGGCAGTGTAACGGGCAGGCACAGGTCTCTATATTGCCTTTTCTTTTCTTTTATGAGAAACAAAAACCTTACAAGATGGCTCCTTGTGTGTCAGTGTGTATCTATACCCTTAGAAAGTTTTTCTCTCATAAATAAGAAGGATTGCATGATGGCTGCTTATCCATACGAAGTCTCCTCAACCTTTTTTATCTTCTTAATTCATCAGTCCAAGGTGGCAGTTCATATCCCCAGTTAGGGATCTCTGCACTCAGCCTTCTGGCTAAAGTAATTTCCTTGAGGAATAACCACACAAAACAGAGACTCTTCAAAATTTATGCTGTGATAACCAGTGACCAATGACGAGAAGACAGTTACATGAAGCTATGCATATGGGGGATAGGACATAAATATGTCAAACTCCTGCATTGTGAACCCTCTAAAGCATGGGTGAAATGTAAAGAGGAGGACCTAAATAGAGTTCCTAAAGTCCAAGCATGACAAAATAATTGGTTGGGATTGCAGTGTAACGGAAAGAGAAAGGAAGAAGAAAAATTGTCTTGCATAATTCATGAATATACAGAAATTTGATCGTGGTCAATTTGATGATCTATCTGAAGAGAGAAACTGACTTCCAAAAGATTTTTAAGTTTGAGTGAGGCAATGGTAAAGAGGAAAGCCAACCTTTATAGAGAACGTCATGGTAGTACCTAAAGTGAGCAAATAAAAGTTATTAAGAAGTGAGCAAGAATGAGGGCTAAGGAGGCAGGAATTACATTAAATAATCTTTTGTAACAAGGACAACATATATCCACTTGATTCTGTTATTATAGACATTAGATATAGATTCAGAAAGGGTGACAGATGAGAATACTGGAAAACTGCAACAAGTTGGATGGTAAGAGATTTAATGATCCGGAAGATTTCTGTTGGGCCTGGCTCTTTCTGCAGGGTAATCCACAAACATTTTCAAACATTTTGCCTTCCTCCTTCCAATTTTTGCTGATTTTGTTTTTGTAGGCTTTAGGACTCTGGGCTCCTATCATGGCTGACAAGTACTAAAGCGCATGTCTCTTTCCCTAAAACATGATAACATTGGCTTAACCACAATTGGCATATTGACATTTACTTATGAGTCCATCAGTAAAGTGCACCACCTCTGCCCAGGGCCCATAAAATAAATCACACTAGTGGGTTTGCTGCACTGATTGTGCCGCCTACTGCAGCAGCCCTTAAAACATGGCTCGGGTCTGCCATGGAAGAGCCTGTGTATGCAGTTTTAAACTACCATGTCAACCTGGCAAGTTAACCTCTTGCCAGGCCAAACCCTCCTTTTTAATACATATATGTCACCCCTAAGGTAGCCCCTGGACAGTTGGGCATGTACTTTTAAGTTTACATGACCATGTACCGAAAAACTCTTAAATTCATTTTTCGTTACTGCAAGGCCCATCTCTTCCATAGGATAACAGTGGGATTGCCTTATTACATTTTATAAGTGTAATTTTCAATTGGAAAGATTTGGGCCCCCCAAGTTTGGTGTCTGGATTCACAATTTAACATCCCAATACTGAAGATGCCACTTTTAGAAAGTTGGCATTTTCTTACTTCAACCATCTGATGCTTTCTGTCTGTCCCTGAATGCAATTCAAGGTGGACGACAGAGAAGTACTGTGGCCTCATGGTAAAAACCAGTATCATCAAGAGATGGTGTTTGATGAAATTCGGTCTTAGGTTGGCAGAGGTATGCACTCTGTCCAAGCAGGGACTACGTAGGAACCACAATCCTAGTTAGGGGAAAAAGAGTATTCTTGGTTTTAGTTTCAGTCCACATGGTGATGGTTTCTGGGCAGTTCAAGTAGCACATCTGGCAGTGTCCCTATGGGTGCTAGAGGGGTCACAGTGCCCTATGGATTTTTCCCCACAAGTGATGTCTCAGGAGTGCCATGATAGGCTTATTTTATGTCCTGTTTTCATGTTTTCTCAGATACCGGTATTTCTACACACAGTATCTATAATTCCTTTGTGTGGCACTTGGTTGTAATACTTTTATGTGGAACATGGGAAGGATGGAATTATTTATTTGATTATTAGGGTCTTCAGTCCTCCCTTAGTCCTGAAGATGCCATTGAAGCAAATGTTGGCCATACCACATCGACACTGTATAGAGAAGGAGTTATTCTAAAAAGTTTTAAAGAAGAATGTACTCACATGGAGCTTAGAAGCAAAGAGAGGGCATCATTGCCCATGGATGTGATCATTTTATATAACTACCTCCGTGTGGATTGTAATTTGAGTGGACAAGGGAACCACCCCTATTTGTAATACAAGGAAGAAAGAAAACTGCTCATGGAGTATTCAACTTTGTTTTGCTACGGGTGATGGGTTTATTTATGTTTATGTATTTATATGTCTAATGGGATGAAAGGGATTTGAATGTGGAGTAGAAAAACTGCAATGATAACAGTAGAACAATTGAATAAATTATGGGATGTGACTTAGTCACATGACCCAGTGTCAAATATAATCAACTCATACAGTATACCACATTTATGTTTTGATTGTTTGCAGCCCAGGTACTGTGGGGTTATTTGGCCATACTGCTATATTTGTCGGCATAAGAAATTATGTAAAGCAACATATATACCTAATAATAGCTGTGTTAAGAAAAACCAAGAACTTCAGAATTTGTCCTTCTTCCAGATTCAATGAGCATCAGATGAAGTAGTTTTCTTCTGCAAAGAAGTAGAATTGTGCATAACAATATTAAGTGTCTGATTTAGAATTTGGTGAAAGAGTTACACTGTCACAAAACCTGTCTGCTATATTACAAGTGCCATGGGTTATAATGCACATAGTAGGGTGACCGTTTACCCACTATGTTTGTGACAGAGTATCCCACTGCGGAACTCTGCGCCAGAACTTAAGTGTTCAATTGACTCATAAAGACTACGGAAATAACATTTTCATCTGATCACCGCTAAGAACCTTAAAACAGGTAAATTCTTTTGCAAAATAATCTGCAATGGAAGAATACATTTTTTACCTTAGAGAAGTAGATAGAATCAATATATGATTGCTGTTTCCTCATATAATAGTCTTGAATATAACTAAAAAATGTATAATCCAGTATATATCATTTATAAGACAGTGCTTTTTAGAGTAATTCTAAAAAAGTAATTTACCTGCAGGCAATAACAGACTGGCTCTAACCTCTATAGATGTCAACTGATACTTCCTGATTATTGTCCTGATAGCATTTCTCACAGACACAACAAAAGCATAGTTTGACAGAAACACGTTCTTATAAAGTAATGTTTTCAAGGTGTCTTGAATGGCACAAGCACAATCACAAAAATAATTATCTGGTGTTTATGTAAGGATAGTAATGCCGATGAGCCCCCAACTTGAACCTAAGTCTCTACTGAGGAAGTAAGACCTTTAATTTTGGAGGCAAACAAGTAAATTACATACATATCACATCAAAGTTTATTTTTTTATGCATGAGGAGATCTACAGGCCCATCAAGTAGAACAGAAACGAGTTGATGTGGAAGCACATCAACAGCTCTACCTCCATATTGATTTGAAAACCTCTTTATGGCAAACATGATTTCTTTAAGTCTGTTGCTGAGGTTGGCGCCAGGTTCATATCAAGTTAAGCTATTGGCTATAACTAGACATTATTTAAATTATGGCACTAATTCTTCATAAAAACTGTTTTCTTACAACCAAAACACATCACCTTGGTTTTCACAACATGTATTACTAGACAATGTAACTTATTATATTGTTCAAGTCTCTGTAATTGGGATTTAAACCTAAACAGAGTAATTGATAACATATCTGTCATCGGCATAAAGAAAATTGATTACACTTTTGCATCCTATTTTCACTCCTGAAGCACCTTCATGATCCAGGTGTTGCATGAGATTCATAATTTGAAGTGTAAATCAAAGAGGCACTAAAATACACCCTGTTTGAGACCAGATACTAACCTTTAATAAGATTCCTCTTCCACTAGATAATTTTACTTGCATCAAAAAGTGCAGTAATTTGGTATTAATCCCCAGGATTGCAATTTGAACCATAGACAATTATTCCCAACTGTGTCAAAAGCCAAAACGTAATTGGCAAAACAGACAAAAAAGTTTCTCTTGATTGATCCAAGCGGGAGTGCCGAAAAATCGAGAAGAAGTTGCCCCACGAACAATCAGAGAGCAACCACACCTCCCATAAGACAACCATCAGCTCATCCAGACCACCAAGGGATCCTTCTACAAGGATCACATTGACAACAACGCGCACAACAGCAAAGAGCTCTTTATCATCGTCAAGGAACTCGCCAACCCCAAATCCTGCTCCATCGACCCCCCTCCTTCGCAAGACCTCTGCGACTCCCTCGCCACCTTTTTCCACCGCAAGATCACGGACATCCACAACAGCTTCAACTCCTGGACCCCCACGACCACGAGGCCACCTCTAACCCCAACACACCCAGCCACACCAACCTTCTGCTCTCCTGGACCCACATCAATGACGAGGACACCATTAAAATGATCACACTCTGACCCTTGCCCCCACCATGTCTTCAACAAAGCTAGCCACATCATCGCCCCCAACTCTGTATGATCGCCAACAGCTTCTTCAAGACCGCCACCTTCCCAGAGAGTTGGAAGCATGCCGAAGTTAACGCCCTGCTAAAGAAACCCAAAGCAGACCCAGGAGATCTCAAGAACTACTGGCCCATCTTCCTACTTCCCTTCCAGGCGAAGGTCATCGAGAACATCATCAACGGGCAACTGACCCACTTCCTGGAGGCAACAATGCGCTGGACACCTCCTAATCCGGATTCCGTAGGAACCACAGCACCGAGACCGCCCTCATCGCCGCAACCGACGACATCAGGACCATGCTCGACAGAGGTGAAACCGCTGCCCTGATCCTCCTGGACCTCACAGCTGCCTTCAACACCGTCTGTCACCACACCCTCCGCAATCGCCTCCATGACACAGGGATCCGCCACAACATCCTGGGGTGGATCGCATCCTTCCTATCCGGCAGAACCCAGAGAGTCCACCTCCCTCCCTTCTTTTCTGAAGCCACCAAGACTATCTACGGTGTTCCCCAAGGATCCTCTCTCAGCCCAACCCTTTTTAACATCTACATGGCACCGCTCCCCAACATCGTCCAATCCCACAATCTCAACATCATCTCCTACGCCGACGATACCCAACTGATCCTCTCACTCACCAAGGACCCTGCCACCGCCAAATCCAACCTCCACGACGGACTCCATGCCATCGCCAACTGGATGGAGACAAGACAGAAATCCTCATCCTCTGCTCCAACCTCTCCACATGGGATGACTCCTGGTGGCCGGCCACCCTAGAAACCGCACCGACGCCCACCAAACACGCATGCAACCTTGGCTTCATCTTAGACTCATCACTCACCATGACCCAGCAAGTCAACACTGTCTCATCTTCCTGCTTCAACACTCTCCGTATGCTCCAAAAGCTCTTCAGATGGATCCCCACCGAAACCAGTAGGACGGTCACCCACGCCCTCGTCAGCAGCAGATTGGACTACAGAAACGCTCTCTACGCTGGAACTAGGGCCAAGCTCCAGAAAAAACTGCAACGTATACAGAACGCCTCCGTAAGCCTCATCCTCAACATCCCACGCCACAACCACATCTCAACCCACCTCAAAGACCTACACTGGCTCCCCGGCAACAAGAGTATCACCTTCAAACTCCGCATCCCCTCCCACAAAGCTCTCCACAACGTTGGCCCTGCCTACCTCAATGAGCGACTCACCTTCCACACTCCCAACCGCCAAATCCGCTCCGCCAACCTCGCCCTCGCCACCGTCCCTCACATCCTCCGAACATCCACCGAACCACAGCCAACGGCAAATCCTTCTCCCACCTCGCTGGCAAGACCTGGAACTCCCTCCCCTACCACCTACGACTGACCCAGGATTTCCTGACCTTCAAGAAACGCCTCACGACCTGGCTGTTCGAGCAGTAGCAATTCCTTTCCCACCCCCCACCCCCATCAGCACCTTGAGACCCGAGCGGGTGAGTAGCGCACTTTACAAATTCTTGATTGATTGATTGATTGATGGTTGTAAATGACAAGAATAGCTAATTCCATAATATTACCAATGGGGGAGAAAACAAGTATGAACACTGGTTTAAGTGACTTCAGCAAATGTCTTTCATGTGTCCATTCAGATAGTTTGCCCAATAAGAATTCTGTGAACATTTTGCCATTAAATTCCATTATTAAGACATTTAATCAATAGTTTTTTGGATCCACAACGCTGGGATCCGCCACAAAGCCCTTGACTGGCTCACCTCCTTCCTCACCGACAGAACCCAAAAAGTTTGACTCCCACCCTTCCAATCCCCTGCCACCAAAATCACCTGCGGAGTCCCACAAGGCTCCTCCCTCAGCCCCACACTCTTCAACATTTACATGGCCCCACTAGCCAACATCCTCAAACCCCACGGTATCACCATCCTCTCATACACCGATGACACACAACTCATCTTCTCCCTTACCCGCAACGCCACCACCGCCAAAATCAACCTACACGCTGCACTCCTTGACACCGCTGCCTGGATGACAGCCAACCACCTCAAACTCAACTCCAACAAAACCGAGATAATCATTTTTGGCTCACACCAAAACACTTGGGACACCTCCTGGTGGCCCACCACGTTAGGCCCCGCGCCCACCCCCGGCAACCACGCACGCAACCTCGGCATCATCCTGGATCCCGCCCTCTCAATGACCAAACAAATCAACGCCATCACCTCCTCATACTTTAACACACTCCGCACACTGAAAAAAACATTAAAATGGATCCCCACAGAGACCAGAAAGACAGTCACCCACGCACTCATCAGCAGCAGGCTAGACTACGGCAACGAACTCTACGCCGGCACCACACTCAAACTCAAGCGCAAACTACAGTGAATCCAGAACGCAGCAGCACGACTCATCCTCGACCTCCCCCGCCATGAACACATCTCACCACACCTCAAATCCCTCCACTGGCTCCACATAGACAAAAGGATCACCTTCAAGATCCTCATCCACGCACACAAATCCCTCCACTACACCGGCCCTTCCTACCTTAACGAAAGAGTGACCTTCCACACCCCCACACGCCACCTCCGCTCTGCAGACCTCTCTCTAGCCACAGTCCCCCGCCTCAAACACACCACCACTGGAGGCAGATCTTTCTCATATCTGGCCCTCAAAGCCTGGAACTCCCTCCCCACCCACCTCCGCAAGACCCAAGACCTCCTACTCTTCAGGAAGGGCCTTAAAACCTGGCTTTTGGAACAGTGATCGCCCGCCACCTCCCCCCCTCCTCCCAGTGCCTTGAGACCCTCATGGGTGAGTAGTGCGCTCTATAAGTCTCTTTGATTGATTGATTGATTGATTGATCTGAAGTCAATCCCCTTTAATGGAACAGTTTCAAAATAGGGTGTTTCCAGGAAGTAGGAATACTGCAGAATTCTTTATTTAAGTAAAACGAAAACACTTAAAATGTACTCCATAGTCGGGGGTTATTCTTATGCACAGCAATTGGAATGTAATTCAGGACTTCCGTATTGCATCAGTGATTACTCAGTTGAATCTTGTGCTTTGTGTAGTCCTTTTAAATCTTATTAATTTTCATTTCGGATTTAAAAAGACACAATAAAATTTGTCGAACTCTCATTTGGAAAAAGAAAAATCATTAGGTTGCAGAGATATATTTTTCGTAAATCACAGGAATCCGAAAGAGACAAATGTTTAGTTAGTTAGAGAATGATTCCATTTTCCATTGTGTGTAATAACGATAGTGCCGATAGGAGTCCAATCTATTCATATATGCTGAAGTTGACATGAAAAAAATGTAAAACAAAAAACTTGAGAATTGGGGTCACCTTTATTTAAAAAAAATATTTAAGCACAGCAATGAAAATCAGCTATATTCAAAAAGTGTATATATAATAATCCAAAAGCGGCCATTAGATAAATGATATTCTTTGCAGGACATTTATTGTTTGTCGACCATTTAAACAATGGAAACCCAAGGTATTTATGACTGAAAATAGAAAATTATCCGCCACTGATTGAGGCCAGTCAATAGACAATGAATGTTGTATATAATACTGAGGATCAATTGATTCTTATATAAGAACACTGAGGTAGTGGTTTTAACAGGTTTCCATTGCATCCCAAGTAATTATCATTGAAGCATTAGAATATCTCCAATCAGACATTTGATTTCAGATAATACTGATTTAATCTTATATTATTTTTACAAAGTAGTGGATTAAACATTCTGAAATATTACATTTGACCACATGAGAACTTGAACAAATAACGGCAAATAAATTAGAATTGATACATAATTTTGCCCCCTGCAAACCTAATGTGGAATTGACAAAGGTGAGAAGACCACCACTGGATCTACACTCGAAAACTTGAGGCAACATTTTCAAAAGTTGTTAAATGTAAAGCTAGTCAGCTTCCATGATTCAAGAATACAAGAAATAGAAAAATGCTTTAGGTGTCCCCCAACAATTGTTTTTCAAGACTAGTGAAATTCCAAGAACACATTTTAAGAGTGGTTTGAAAGGAAGTAGATCTCAATTTAAATACATCAAGAACCTTTGGTGTATCTTGAGTGGAGGCAGCTGGTGTGAATGGCTTTGAACTCATTGTGCTTTGTAGGATCATTTTTAACACACATGCATTTTTTAGTTTGACCAGCTTCCGATACACTAATCACAAATTGGTCAACTTAATTAGAGAGTGAGGTCTATGGGCCCCTAAAATCTGTAATAAGTCATCCACCTCTCACAGGAATGTTAGGCTCCTGACCTTTACTAGATGATGGTACATTTTTGGGACTTAAATTTAAAAGATAATTGGTTTTTGAGGTCTTTTTGTGCTATGATTCCCACAGCTAAGAGGACTGATCATTTATCCCATACTTTATGGACCTAATAAGGCATTTCCAATAATCTGGTTGTATCGTTAGATGTGGGCAGACTTGCAATATGGTCTATCCTTAATAGATATTTCCATTTTCGGGCCACAGGGACAACACTATTGGAACATTGTTGCATTTGTTTAGGGTCCTTCAGATCAATATATTGGAGTGAGATTAATTTGTCTGCTGATCCAGTCTCCAGCCACACTCTGATTGAATAATTGAGCATCAGGAGTCAAGTTACTGTGATTAGTAAATTGGTCATTGAAATGGGTATGAGCTCAGGGTTAATTATCATAATTGTCCAATAAACTTGTTTACTAGATACAAATGATCACTTAATAATATCTAGGTCACCTAATGTAATAGCCTTGACTTTGTTATTATCTGACTTTAGATGTTTGACCAAGAAACCATCGATACCAACAAACATTTTTGGATCAAATTGTTCGATATACAGGTCTCAGAACTGAGCTGATTGCAAATTTCAGGACTGTTTCTGCTGTTTCGATTGAAATTCAAATTACATATATCAGCATTATTAATATTTATTTGTTCACATTATTGGGAAGTTAACCATGATAATCATAGGAATGGCTGGCACATGAAATTTATTGAGTATTTCTAGTTGTGCTTTTTGTCGCTTTACCCCACCCCACTTTATGTTCAAAATTAGATAATATTAAAGAGTTGAGGTAAAAATGCAATGTTTGGAAGTAAGATCCATTGTTATCTTTTTTTGTTTTCTTTTTTTTGTTTAATGTTTGAAGCTTTTCTAATCCGTGTTAAAGCTGAAAAATGCCACCTTCTTCTTGCTCACTTTAAGGAAAAGTCTGTGCTTCTAATTTCAAATCGCATTGCTGGAATTTTAACCCAAAGAAGTTGCAATTCGATAATTTAAACAAAGAATTTCACCATTTCATTTTCTATGTGAAAACTCTCTGAAGATGCCTATACAGCACTATCACCTGATTTAGGACTGTGTGTATGGTTTCGGCACACTAAAGTTGCCTTCAGTAAAGTCACTTGATCATTGAACAGTGGTATATGATGTATCAAATTAGCACTCATTTTTTTAAGGAGGAAGAACAAAAGCACCCATAGCAGTCAGCATTTGATATGATGCGAAGTATTATCATGATCCAAAACAGGAGGAGAAATTATAATTAACTTTGGAGTAGCAGTACTAACAGGAGACGCCCATAGGCTGAGTCAGTATCAGTGAGGTAACTCTGCGCTCTAACTTCCTGCCACGGCCCACATCCTTTATCTTGAGAGAGCCTTAGGCTTTAGTGGCATCTACAGCCTTAATGTCTCAAAGCAGCCCCAAAACTCCAGCAGCTTCGCTCACTAATGGCTGCTGTGGGTGGGAAAAATCTCAGTGTGACTGTTGAGCTCAAGCTAGTTTTTACCAACAAGTCATCCGTTGTTGTTAGCAGAGAAATACATCAGCATTAGGGCTCCCAGTATATGGAATAGATCCAGTCATAGGCCCTCATTCTGACCTTGGCGGTCGGCGGAGAGGCGGCGGTCGAACCGCGAACAGACCGGCGGTATTAAAAATGGCATTCTGACCGCGGCGGTCACCGCCGCGACCGACCGCCACTTCCCCACTCCGACAGCCACGGCGGTCATGACCGACGGGCTGGAGTCTGCGCACTCCGGTCCGGCGGTCGACCCAAGACCGCCAACGGTATCATGACCCTGCTTACCGCCGCGGTTTCTGGCGTTCGGGAACCGCCATGCGAACCATGGCGGTAGGCACTATCGGGGCCAGGGAATTCCTTCCCTGGCACTGATAGGGGTCTCCCCCACCCCCCACTGCCCCCCCGAGTCCTCCCCCCACACCCTCCACCCCCCTGCCACCCCCCAGAGGTGGTACGAACCCCCTCCCCACCCCCACCCCGACATGCACATACACGCACCCCGACATGCACACACCCCCTACACACACACATACACAACGGGGACACATACCCGCACACATACATGCCGACATGCGCACCCGCCGAACTACACACATTGCCCATAGGCACAGCAGCACTCCCCGCCCGCATGCACGCACTCACACACCCCCTCTACACACTCACACGCACACCCCCATGCACGCACACATCACACAACACCCCCCCACCCCCTCCCCTCACGGACGATCAACTTACCTTGTGCGTTGGTCCTCCGGGAGGTGACAGGAGCCATGGGGAGGTGACCGCCAACAGAAGACCGCCAACAGAAGACCGCCACACAGAAATGTGGGTCGTAATTCTGTGGGCGGTGTTCTGCTGGCGTGGTGGTGGAGGTTGACCAGTCTCCACTTTCCCGCCGACCGCCAGTGTGGCTGCTGGCGGTTTTCCGGCGGAACGCTCCCAGCGGTCAGAATGCGCACAGCGGCATACCGCCGCGGTCGGCGGTCTTCACCGCGGCGGTAACTCGGCGGTCTTGCGAAAAGACCGCCAAGGTCAGAATGACCCCCATAGTTTCTAACTACATGCAGTTGAGAAGGCTTTATAGGCAGTTGTAGCAGCAATACTTGCAACAGCAATCAGATGGTCTCAGTAGGTGGTGTTGATGAAGCAGAAAATGAAGGTTTTGATTTATTAACGCATAAACGTAGTGTGAAATAATCATGTGTGACATTAACCGAACTAATAAAGATTGTACGGGGACAAAATGTGCCCTCAGAGTAGTTTGCCAACATTTATACGCGTGCTTTATATAACGTGGTGTATTAGAATTGCACTAATCCGACATAATCATAAACGTGTGCTACGATTTGCTTGTTTGAATTGCGTTAGCTTAGCATTACTTTAGAGGAGGCTTTGGCCTAGTGGCCTGGTCTCACGGTTTAGATGCTCGTATTTTTCCAATGTGCTATTAAACGTGTATTTCTGCTTGAAGCTGTACTTTTCCACAGAAACTGTTCACATGCTTATCTTAAAGTTTCGTGCCAGCCTGGCATATTTTCTCTTTAATTCAAGGTCGACTTGCAGGTGCGGACAATGGAGGCTCTGAAAGTGAGCTAATTGGTAGACAATGTTGCAATTTGCGTACCCATCTCCAAGGATAATGTATGCTTAAGTAAAAGCTTGAGAACTGTCGTTTTTGATTGGACAATTTGAAGCTAACCTATGAACCCTCCAATGGAGACCCTACTGGATTCGAACTGTTGTCTATAAAACCCAGGTGCACGAGAAGAAGGTAGCCATTGTGCTATTAACGGCCATTACCAGCTCGATACCCGCTATTTTGCAGACTTCGTAGCTATTATGGCCCACTTTGCTGCGACGCCATTTTGAGAGACTTTTGATGCTTTCTCTAATCGAGAGAAAGAGACTTTAATGATTCTTGCCCTAGAGACTTTAACTTTGAAATGCCCTTTGCATGAAGTAGTAGTCTTACCTTGCCGCCGTGAGGCAATTGCCCCGTTCACCCCTGCCCCTTTGTCCCGTCCCATGCTGATCAAGAAACGGTACCTGTGAGACGAAGACTTCCTTGATTGCTGATCGTAATTGGTAAATATGAAAGGAAATTGTAAAATTGCATTGTGTTTCTTTTAGGTAACCAACTGCTGATTTTGATAAGGGCCCTAGCTAGGAGTTTTCTAAATTTATGTTGCTAAATTGTTTTTGCATGAAGTCCCACATGCCGATGCTAATTTGAGGTTAGATGAGGATTCCATATGTCGCACGATGCAATTTGAGATCTTGTTATGCTGACTAAATGTATTCAATTAGTTCATTACAGATTATCGTATTAGTGCTTTGCATTGCCATTATCGAATGCCTTGTGATTCAAATGCTACATAGATTACACTTGTTTCGCCGCTATGGACAGCTATTAATGTTCATTTATGTTTATCATTTGGTGTTGAGACACATCTATATCGTGCTAGCTTTGTTAATATAGGGAAATAAATTCACTAACTTTGCAATAATCTGGTGTGGTTATTCCTGACTGAAAGGTCAGGGTTCGCCGAAATGTATTCTGGATTAATCATTAAGTGTTATGTTGATCAAGGTATTGCTTATGTCCGTTATTGATTATTGATTTCAGGAAACTGATTGATTAAGAGTACAGAGAGTTCCCACTTAGTCAAAAGATTCATCGGCCTAAAGAGCGTCCGAACACAGGTAAATTGTTACTACGGTTCGCTCTATCAGTAGATGGTAGCAGAGGACGGTTTCGTCTTTTGGGACCCTGTACTATTAGAGTACATGGTGTTGAATTAACGGTTACGCATTTTGAGGCCTCATTCAAGAAGCTGAATTAGATTTTTTGGATAAAACTGATTGACAGAATGATGATGGGCTAGGTCCACCGCGACTTTCCCGGGATCTCGGAGCTTGCGAATGGAGAGAACGGAGGTGTGGAAACAGCGTTGGCGGTACTAGTGATGGTATGAGTGATGTTAGGGTTCTGCGCTTGCACAGCTTATTGCCGCAGGGTGTGTGAAAAGGTTGCGAGGATTTTTTCTTTTAAAGGATAGCGGAGGTGCGACTCCGAGTGTAGAAGTAGAGAAGTCGTCGAACTTCATAGAAATAGCGGAGGTGCGGCTCCGAGTGTGAGAGTAGGGAAGTCGTCGAACTTCATGTGCGTCTGGAGCTTTGTGCATAAAAAGGTCCACGTGGTTGTTGTTGTTGAGACGGGCCCTGCGAGGTCAAGAGACTCCGGAGTATGTTGATCCATGTTGTGGTCTGGGCGGTTTAGTAGGTTGATCGGGCGTGGTCAACAAGTCGGTACGTGTGTTAGGGAGTGAAAGAAACTTCGACTTCGGGCTTTGACAAGATTCTAAGTGCACTAGAACAGATCATTGACAAGTTGAGAGCAGGTCTGCGGGTCAGATTTGCTTGCGAACGTGGGGACTGAGAAAGACGGAATAGCGGCCGAGGCTAGTGAAAGGTCCCTAAGGTCCTGAAGCGATTGTGTTACCCTTCCTGTAGTAAACCGACAGATCTGTTTTAGTTTTTGGTAGCTCGCGATACATGCAAGAAGTTGTTACGGGAGGAGGTGAGTGAAGGAAGACTAGCCGCGAGGCTTTGTCAGCCGCAGTGTGTGTGAGTGTGACGTCACTAGGAGCCGCGCTGGGATAGGTTGGTTGGAGAGAAGGGTCGCGCACGGATTGGACGCAGTCCGTGGGGCTCGTTTGGAAGGGGAAAGGCAAGCGAAGAGTATTCCGGGAATTAAAGTCACCTATTGATTACAAATTTTGTGGAATAAAAGTGACCTATTGATTATAAACTTTGTGAAATAAAAGACGAGAAAATGAAATTCCTTAAAGCATTTAGGAGTGCGATGAAGGGGGAGTCTTACATTAAAGCGAGCGTAGGAGAGGAGACGCCGCCCGAGGGTACACCAGCTTACATTTTAATGGAGGAAAAAGGGGTAGCTCCGTGTCTTTGGCTAAAGCAATGGCACAAACTGACAGAGAAACATGGGAGTGTAGCGTTCCCGATACATGGGACATTCAATATAAGGATCCTAGAGAATTTGAGATTCACGATGTATGACATGAAGGTGCCTCCAAGGCCAGCACAGTTTGAGGCTCTAGCAATCTGGGAATTAATGGCTAGACAGCAACAGAAGAATAAGTTTGAAACAAGGATGAGGAAGGTAGAAAAGACACTAGCGGATGCTAGGTGGGATAATGCGCAGAAGGTGTGGAGGTCAGATGTATTGCAGGGGATAAAATTGTTTCCCGCAATTACTAAGGAAGAAGAGGAGACAGGTAAGAAAGCTACCTGTAAGACAGACAGGAAGTGTTCCAAGGATAGAGAGGACGAGGAAAAATTGAGAAGAGAAGAGGAGTTAGAGGATGAGGAGTTAATAATGCAATTGCTGAACGACCGTCCACCACCTTATGCGGAGAATGGACAAGGTCCAAGTACCAGTTCTGCCCCTCCGGCATCGGTACAGAACAGTGAAACCCAGAGTTCAGGAGCGTCATCGGGATCTAAGGACCCGAGTTTACTGTTTACCCCGCAGATACCGCAGGTTAGGAGAATATATCCAGATGTGCCCATAATGAAACCAGTAGAAAATTATCAACCGCAGATGCCAGGGTACTACAGCAGTGACAATAGTGGAGGAATGGTTCTAGAACAAACAGTAAGGGGAGTACAGAATGGTGACAACCCAACAATGATACAGGCCGGATCAACTCAGTTTATGATGCCTCAAAAGCAGATGCAGGGAGGAAACGCACATGCTCAGATGACAGGGAGTCAGATGGGCATGCCGGCAATGATGACCCATAGTATGGGGATGAACATGCCTCAGAACATGGGAAATGGACAGAACCCAGATGCGATATCACTACCAATTACTGTAGGTCCACCGGTACCTCTGTACAGTCAGCCTAACTTAGGCATGAGCAGTCAGGGATCAATGCAGCAGAATGGGACAGAGAGGAGGTGCATAGAGAACACTCCAGGGATAACTCCTATAGCGGCTCAGCCAAATGGATCCGGATCCTTGATGGAGTTTAGTCCCATATGTGCTCAGTCTACACTGGTGAGGTCGAGTCCCCCACTGATAATACCTTTAACATCGAATACTGAAAAGTTGCCGCAACCATCAATGGCAGTCGATGTGAATGCTACACTGATGGGGGTAAATGCGCAACAGCTGACACAGTGGTTCAACAGCTTGAATTCCACACAAAGTTCAGACAGTGGGAAAGGAGAAGATTACTTGAATAGGATGAGGCTGAACATGGAAGCACAAGAATTGGTGGAAGGGAATATGGGTGTGAATAGGTTAGAGTCCTACACGGAAGAGGAGCTGAGGTATCTATGTCCAAAGATCACGAAAGAAGTGAACAAGGTACATAAAAGTTTGCAGGAAGTAGCGGACAGAAACGGGATTGACATAGGCAAGACGAAACACTTGAGCAGGAGCTATAGGTTGGATTTTGGGACCACAGATTTTGAACACATGAGGTCAGCAGGTATGAAGGCACACCTTAGAGAGCTGTTGCAGAGTGCCCAAGTGTGGAGGTGCTTAGACAAGTGGGAAAGCAGGTGGGTAAAGAGGAAGGATAAGAGGAGGGACAGTGCTACAGAGCACAACGAGAAAAGACCGCAGAGCAGCGAGACAGTAACCATGTTACCAATGAGGGAGACAGCAGGTGGAAAATTAATACATGTACCATGGCACAGAAGCGACATTCAGTCATTTACGGATGATTTTCCCAAACTGAGAGAGAAGCCGATTGAATGGTATCAACAGACTGATAGGTTTGTGAAGCTTGCAAAATGTCTCTGGGAAGACCTGAACACTCTCTTTGAGATCGTGGTTCCGGCAGATTTGTGGGAGGATTGCAAAAGAGCTGTAGGTTGGCCGACAAGTGAACCAGAGAGAGACAGGGAGACGGGTGCACCATCACCTATGGTGATGAGCTTGTACTATAAAGTGATTGAGCATTTGAAGACGAAGGTTGCCGCGAAAAATGTGGATTGGCAGAAGATTGATCGAACTGCCCAAGAGGCAAAAGAATCGATTCATAGTTACTATGAGAGGTTGTTGAAGGCGTTCAAGAATTACAGTGGCACGGAAACAATCGAGGCGAAGGATATGCTTCATTTTGTGTTTAGATTTGTGGAAGGGTTGAGACCAGAGATAAGTCAGATGATAAAGTCGCATTTGATTTGTTGGCAGTCTAAACCGATTGATGAGGTCTTGACTTATGCGAAATACTGTAGCGACGAAATTGAGGTGAAACAGAAAAAGTTGAAAGAGAAGGTGATGATGATGCAACTTAAAGCAGCTCAGACAGGTCTGCAAGGTTTGCAAGGGATGCAAGGGTTCCAACAGCAGGTACCGCAACCGCAGCCGCAGTTGCAGGGAAACATGTCGTTTCAGCCACAGGCCAGAGGCAGAGGCAGAGGAGGTTTTGTGAATAATGGTCGGGATTTGAACACTGTTGTGACGGGTGTGCAGGCAATGAAGAAAGTGATGCTGTGTCACGTGTGCGGAATTGTAGGTCATTGGAAACGCGAGTGCCCGATGGTGGTGCAGGTGCAGGTGCAGGTGTTGGTCAGCAAAACAATGATGTCAATGCATTTCAGACAATGAGAGGACCGAAAATGAGAGGTCCAAACCCAAATTTTCAGACCATAAATCAATTGCAGGGATTACACCCTATGCAGCCGCAGCAGATGCAGATGCCTCGTATGTAGATGACGCAAATGCAGCCGATGCAACAGCAGTTACCCATGGTACCTAATCAGCAAATGCAAATACCTTTGGCACCAATGAGTCAGCAGCAAGTGATGGTTCCTCCACAGGTCTCGGGTCAGGTAATGAGTACAAACGGCACCGTACAACAGTTCCCATTACACAGTGAGAGTGGAATAAACAATGTATGGGAGAGTGAAAGCTCAGAAGAGGAAGGAGATTGTGTGCTTGCAGCATCCTTAGAAGTTGATCAAAAGGGTCCGTACGTAGAGGGAAGAGTAATGGGTCATCGTGTTTCATTCTTGGTGGACACGGGAGCCACACGTTCAACTGTTAAGAGTAGTGAAGTACCAAATTTGCCACTCTCAGGGAGGACAGTTCAAGTGGTGGGAGTAGCAAACAGGCACCTGACGGACCCAATAACAGATCCGGTACCAGTCAGCATCGGTAACTATCAAGGGGTGCATCAGTTTGTGGTATGTGACTCAAGCCCAATAGCACTGTTAGGGAGAGACCTATTGTGCAAATTGGGATGTTCGATCATGTGTTCAAACGAAGGAATAACGATACAGACGAGCAGTGATGGGGAAGAAGAGGATAGTGTAGAGGGGGATGAAATGGAAACGGTCGATGAAGAGTATCCTCTGATTTGTCTTTTCCCGATGATAACTGAAGAAGATATTCCAGCCGAATTACGGGAAACAGTCGGAAAAGAGGTGTGGGACATGACAGGGAAAGAGGTGGGATTGATGAAAGGAGTGGAACCAGTGAAAGTGACTGTAAAGCCCAATGCAATCTTTCCCCAGACCCCACAATACCACATGCCACAAGATACCCTCATGAAAGTTGCCCAACTCATTGACGAATTTGTGAAACAGGGGGTACTGAAAGAAGTGTTAAGCAGTCATGTAATTCACCAATAATGGGACTAATAAAGCCAAGTGGAAAGGTCCGACTTGTGCAAGACTTGAGGAAAATAAATGACATCATAGTCAAATGCTGCCCTGTTGTACCGAATCCAGCTGTGATAATGTTTCAGATCCCTTGCGATGCTGAGTGGTTCTCAGTCATCGATTTGTCACAAGCATTCTTCTCTGTGCCTCTTAATGAGGACAGCCAATTTCTCTTTTGTTTCAAATTCCTAGACAGAGTGTACAGTTGGTGTCGAATTCCTCAAGGGTTTTCTGAGTCACCGTCGATATTCAATCAGGTTCTAAAGAAAGACTTGGAAGAGTTAGAGTTGCCATTCGAGTCAACCCTAGTACAGTACATTGACGACTTACTGGTTGCATCAAAGACAGAAAGCGACTGCACAGCCGATACCATTGCTCTGTTGAACCATTTGGGAAGGAATGGACACAAGGTGTCTCCTTCCAAATTACAGTTCTGTCAGAAGAAAGTGAAATACTTGGGTCACCAAATAGAGAAAGGGTCACGGAGAATAATGAAGGAAAGAATTACAAGTGTACTTCAGATGAGTCCGCCCAAGACGAGAAAGGAGGTGAGGAAGTTCTTGGGAATGGTGGGCTACTGTCGACAGTGGATTCCCAACTTCTCGACTCTAGCGAAGCCTTTACTGAAACTGACCCAGAAGGATGCTTTGGATCAAATTGAGCTGAAAGGAGATGAGATGGATGCCTTTGTTGAATTGAAAGAATGCATGTGTAGGGCTCCAGCTTTAGGTATGCCTGATTACACAAAGCCTTTCACACTGTTTTGCCATGAACGTGATGCATGTTCTTTGTCTGTCTTGACTCAAGCCCATGGTGGCGTAAACAGACCAGTAGCGTATTTTTCAGCTACTTTGGATCCGGTCGCAGCAGCACTCCCAGGGTGTTTGCGCGCCGTAGCAGCAGTTGGTATCAGCCTCACTCAGAGTGAAGGAATAGTGATGGGACACCCAGTAACAGTCATGGTCCCTCACTCAGTTGAGATACTTTTGACCCGCTCCCGAACACTGCACATGACTGGAGCTAGACTCACAAGGTATGAAACGATTATTCTGGGCTCACCGAATGTGCAGCTGAAAAGGTGCACTACGTTGAATCCAGCAACCTTGCTTCCTGGAGAAAATGCTGAAATTGAGAACGCTGAAGACGTCGAGCATGACTGCCTTCAGGTGACTGAATTTTGCACAAAACCCCGACCGGACATTAAGGATACGAAGCTTGATGAAAATGACCAAATTCTTTTTGTTGATGGTTCATGTCTAAGGGACGGGATCGGGATTTTGAAAGCAGGATACGCTGTATGCACTGTAACAGGTGTCTTGGAAGCGGGATGGCTCCAAGGAGTCTATTCTGCACAAGTAGCAGAACTTGTAGCCCTCACCAGAGCATGTCAACTGTCTGCATTGATGAAAGTCACTATTTACACTGATAGTCAATACGGGTTTGGGATTGTGCATGACTTTGGACAACTATGGTCACAGAGAGGTTTCCTGACTTCTTCAGGATCCCCAGTGAAGAACGGGGAAAGAATAAGGGAATTGTTACATGCCATTCAAGTGCCAGCTGAAGTTGCAGTGGTAAAGTGCAGTGCTCACACGAAAGGACAGGACTATGTTTCTCTGGGAAATGCATATGCGGATCAAGTCGCAAGATTTTGTGCCTTGAACTGTATATTACTGAGAGATGAATGGAACTCAATAAGTGAGCCAGAACTCGAACCAGCTGAAGCATTTGCCTTGAAGGTCATAGATACAATAGAGGAACTAAAAGCACTACAGAATAATGTCAGGGAGGATGAAAGAGATTCCTGGATTAAATCACAATGTATAAAGAGACAAGACGAGTTATGGGTTTCACATGAGGGAAAATTTGTTTTGCCAAATAGTCTCTTATCACAGCTTGCGCAGTTCTATCATGGGCAAGCTCACCTAGGGAGAGATGCCATGATAAGATTGTTCAAAACTGATTGGTTTAACCCCAGATTTCGTCAAGCTGCAGAAGCAGTTTGCCATCGATGTGTCACTTGCCAGCAGATGAACCCAGGAAAGGGAACAGTTGTGAACGCGAGTCACATTGGTAGGGCAAGCGGTCCTTTTAGTCGTATGCAGATGGACTTCATTGAGATGCCTGTGCATGGAGGTCTGAAATATGTGTTGGTGATTGTGTGCATTTTTAGTCACTGGATTGAGGCATGCCCCACACGTAGAAATGACAGCCTTACAGTTGCCAAGCTATTATTGAGAGAGTTGATACCACGTTTCGGATTCCCGATCTCTTTAGAATCAGATAGGGGAAGTCACTTCAACAACGAGGTGATAAAGTTACTTTGCGAAGCGCTGAACATTGAGCAGAAACTGCATTGTAGCTATCGCCCTGAAGCATCAGGACTGGTGGAGCAGATGAATGGTACACTGAAATCAAGAATGGCGAAAATATGTGCATCAACAAATTTGAAATGGCCTGACGCATTGCCCTTAGTGCTAATGTCAATGAGAAACACTCCTGATAGAAAGACTGGATTGTCTCCGCACGAAATTCTCATGGGCAGGGCTATGAGACTTCCTGCAGTTCCCGCAAACGCGCTTTTGAATATTACAGATGATATGGTGTTAGACTACTGCAAAGGTCTGGCTGACGTGGTTCGCTCTTTCTCTCACCAGGTGGAAGCAACCACCTTGCCACCGATCCAAGGTCCAGGACACGCACTGAAAGCAGGTGACTGGGTCGTGGTAAAGAAGCACGTGAGGAAGTCGTGTCTGGAACCCCGTTGGAAAGGCCGTTTCCAAGTGATCCTGACGACAACTACCGCTGTGAAGTGTGCGGGGGTTCCCAACTGGATTCACGCCAGTCACACAAAGAAGGTGTTGTGTCCCACAGATGAGGAAGTTGAAGCGCTGAAATTGCCAGTGCCTGATAAAACAGTGCCGAGTGCTGAGACAGAACAAAAGCAAACTGAAAGCGAACAAGCAGAAGCAGGAGAGAAAGAGATATTGTTGGAGGGCGAAGAGTCCGACTCACTTGGGGAAGACCAAGGAGAAAGTTCAGACAGCGACGAAGAAGCTGCAGGTGACAAGGAACCTGAAGCAGCTGAAGGTAGCAAAAAGCCTGAAGCAGCTGAAGGTGACAAAGAACCTGAAGCAGCTGAAAGTGATACAGAGCCTGACGAAAGTAACGGTGACGAAGGGCTCGAAAAAGGTGAAAAAGCAGGAGAGCCTGATCAGAAGGGGGCTTTCCCAGAAACAGACGATACAGAAAAAGAAAAAGAGAACGTGATCGATTCCCCTGAAGGAGGGGACAAGGCAGAGCAGAACGAAAAAGTTCAAACTTCTACAGAAAAGGTCGCAGGTCCATCAAATGGACATGGTGCAAAGAGGAGACTAAGTATATCGTCAGTAAAACAAAGGTCCGGAGAAGGTTTGAATGACGGAGAAAGACCAAAAGTAAAAGAGAAAAGAAAAGAAGTGTCTGTCGTGGTACCAACCTCGACTGAAGAAAAAGACTTGACAAAAGAGGAAAGTACCAGCGAGGCAGAATCGAAAAGAGAAGCAAAATTGAAAAGGAAAAGGATACCAAACAGGAGATATTCTGGTCCTGAATGGGCATATGCAGTCAATGACGATTGGACTGACGAGTTTGTATCTCTAAGCATCGAGAACGAAGAAGAGGAAGAGATACCAATAGAAAAGAAAAGTTTTATGGACAGTGTTGATTGAAGGGGTGATAAATGATATTGCTTGCTACAATCTAACGTGAAACAAACAACCAGCTGAGACATTTGCTAAACCGATAAAGACTGAGTTATTGCCGAATTGAGACAAATGCTGCTAACCGATAAGTGACTTGGCTCTTGAAGAAGACGGTGTGAACATTGCGCTCGCTCAGCTTTGTAACTGAATTGCTAAATAGTTTCATTTATAAGTGCTTCTAGCTCTCTGATTCTATACAGATCATGACGCAAAACAATAGAAAGAAATATTGTAAATATGTGTGTATAGGCTTGGTAGTTACATGTGTACTAATAATAATGGCAATTGTGCTTGGAATGCATGGAAAGGGTGAGAATGAGAATATTGAGGCTTCTACCTTTGTTCCTGTTACTGTCACTGAACTAACCGCATTGAAAAGGCTAGCACTGGATGAAAGACTCTTGCATGATAGGAAAGAGCTTTCGTATAATGTTTTCTATCGCTTACTAACAGAATATGTTGAGACAATGGATGCGAAAGATTGTTATGTGTGTACCCAGATACCGACATCAGTGAAGGAAGGGGTGACATATCACCACATGCCTCTTACATACGGGATTACATGTAGTATAGTAATGTCTAGGTTTTATGGTCAAACTAACATACAGTATTTTTACTCAAATTATGATGTTACCTTTGCTTATGTTCCTATAATAGCGCAGCTAAGCCAGACTGCAAAAGATTGGGATGCTAAAATTATGAGGGAATTTTTCGAGCCAATGCTACCTTTTGAAACGGCTCACGCTCATAGGGAAAATCTTACCTGCTCACTCTCTGCAGTAGAAATAAGCTTTTTAGATCGCACAGATGATAGAAGGGCTCAAATGAAGGCGAAATTAGAAAAGGAGTTACATAAGAGGACTTCAGTAGATAATTGTGATTTTGCTGCAATAAGGACACAAGGGAAAATTGCTTTAGATGCTTGGCATGTAGGGAAATTTTGTATATATCGAGGTGAATCTTATTATGACAACATTTTTGTAGGAGCGAGTGAGTGTAAACACACGTTTATCTTTAAGGCCAAATGGACATTCATGATGGACGGACTTGACCCTGTCATTCCAGGGGTATATTACATTTGTGGGTATAATGCCTATTATCGTCTTCCAAAGGGATGGTGGGGAAGATGTTATTTGGGTATAGTGTTCCCAAAGGTTTATCAACTGGATGACCTATCGATGATTCAAAAGACATCTGGATCCCATCGTATCCAGAAAAGAGAGACCGCAGCTGCTGTGGTAGGTGATATATTTGGAGCCATGATTCCTTCATTGGGAGTTGTGCTGAATTCCATCAAAATAAGAAAGTTGTCTACTATAGTGGATAACATGTTGACAAAGTTTTCAGGTGCTATAATCCTGATAGATGCTGAACTTGCAGCGGAAAGAGCTATGACTCTTCAAAATAGGCTTGCTTTAAACATTCTTTTAGCAAAGGATGGTGGTGTTTGCAAAATGCTTGGTGCAAGACACTGTTGTACCTATATACCTGACAATAGTGTGAAAATTAAAACTATGCTTGCTAATCTAACAAAAGAAAGTGCAGATTTGAAGGAACTGAAAGAACCAGGAGTGTGGGAGAAGGTTGGAAAAGGACTTGCTTCAGTGGGACATTGGATTGGGGGAATTTGGAATGGAATATTGCTAAAAATAATAGAGGGAATTTTAATAGTAATAATTTGTGTATTTGGAATTTGGGGAATAAAAAGGGGAATAATAATGATTATGGAAAGAATTAAAAGAAGAAAGGAGGAGAAAATTATGAAAAGAATGGCAGAAGAATACAAAGCGCAAACTAGGGGAACTAAAAGGAAAAGGGAACTGACAGAATTTTAATGGAATAAAATTTGTGGGCTTAATTTGTGTGATGACAAGTAGTCATCAGAGGAGGGATTGATGAAGCAGAAAATGAAGGTTTTGATTTATTAACGCATAAACGTAGTGTGAAATAATCATGTGTGACATTAACCGAACTAATAAAGATTGTACGGGGACAAAATGTGCCCTCAGAGTAGTTTGCCAACATTTATACGCGTGCTTTATATAACGTGGTGTATTAGAATTGCACTAATCCGACATAATCATAAACGTGTGCTACGATTTGCTTGTTTGAATTGCGTTAGCTTAGCATTACTTTAGAGGAGGCTTTGGCCTAGTGGCCTGGTCTCACGGTTTAGATGCTCGTATTTTTCCAATGTGCTATTAAACGTGTATTTCTGCTTGAAGCTGCACTTTTCCACAGAAACTGTTCACATGCTTATCTTAAAGTTTCGTGCCAGCCTGGCATATTTTCTCTTTAATTCAAGGTCGACTTGCAGGTGCGGACAATGGAGGCTCTGAAAGTGAGCTAATTGGTAGACAATGTTGCAATTTGCGTACCCATCTCCAAGGATAATGTATGCTTAAGTAAAAGCTTGAGAACTGTCGTTTTTGATTGGACAATTTGAAGCTAACCTATGAACCCTCCAATGGAGACCCTACTGGATTCGAACTGTTGTCTATAAAACCCAGGTGCACAAGAAGAAGGTAGCCATTGTGCTATTAACGGCCATTACCAGCTCGATACCCGCTATTTTGCAGACTTCGTAGCTATTATGGCCCACTTTGCTGCGACGCCATTTTGAGAGACTTTTGATGCTTTCTCTAATCGAGAGAAAGAGACTTTAATGATTCTTGCCCTAGAGACTTTAACTTTGAAATGCCCTTTGCATGAAGTAGTAGTCTTACCTTGCCGCCGTGAGGCAATTGCCCCGTTCACCCGTGCCCCTTTGTCCCGTCCCATGCTGATCAAGAAACGGTACCTGTGAGACGAAGACTTCCTTGATTGCTGATCGTAATTGGTAAATATGAAAGGAAATTGTAAAATTGCATTGTGTTTCTTTTAGGTAACCAACTGCTGATTTTGATAAGGGCCCTAGCTAGGAGTTTTCTAAATTTATGTTGCTAAATTGTTTTTGCATGAAGTCCCACATGCCGATGCTAATTTGAGGTTAGATGAGGATTCCATATGTCGCACGATGCAATTTGAGATCTTGTTATGCTGACTAAATGTATTCAATTAGTTCATTACAGATTATCGTATTAGTGCTTTGCATTGCCATTATCGAATGCCTTGTGATTCAAATGCTACATAGATTACACTTGTTTCGCCGCTATGGACAGCTATTAATGTTCATTTATGTTTATCATTTGGTGTTGAGACACATCTATATCGTGCTAGCTTTGTTAATATAGGGAAATAAATTCACTAACTTTGCAATAATCTGGTGTGGTTATTCCTGACTGAAAGGTCAGGGTTCGCCGAAATGTATTCTGGATTAATCATTAAGTGTTATGTTGATCAAGGTATTGCTTATGTCCGTTATTGATTATTGATTTCAGGAAATTGATTGATTAAGAGTACAGAGAGTTCCCACTTAGTCAAAAGATTCATCGGCCTAAAGAGCGTCCGAACACAGGTAAATTGTTACTACGGTTCGCTCTATCAGTGTCAATGCCCTGGGATGAAACACTTTAATGTAGTCTAAAGTTTGAGACTTCCAAGAATTACGCTATCCCTCCACCAGCTTTAAGAAAATTAATTTTCTATAAAACCGTTCTAAAGAGTAATTTGTTTAAAATTGTTACCGGTCATTATGCCAATTCACAACATAGTTGATAGAACCGATAAGCATGAATAAAAGTGCGGTATGACCAAAAGTGTTTATGATCATCTACAGAGAGTCTTATGCATCATAAATATACCATTTTATCATGCAACTCGTGCAATGTGGTTAGCATTCGCAGCATACCAACCAGATAGTTAACGGTAGCCTCCAATGTACACATACTGTTCCAATTATCCTTCTAGTATTTCTTTTGTCAGCTAGCAGATGTGCACTGGGTTTTCTGTGGTGACACCATTGTGGCTGTGTCCTCGGATACACTGCACCTATCCTATAAACGACAGACAAATTTGTAATGATGCCCCAGTTGTCACTAACTTCTATATGACCCCCATGCTGTTCATCATTTTGTCAATAGTTTCTAGAAAATATTATGGCACAGGCATCTTAAAGCTAAACACAAATAGTGTGCTCCAAAGCATACAATATATACACCATAAAGATCCCCTCACTGCAAATATCTGCTTTCAGTATCTATAAAACGAATGCATGCACTTGTATTACTCCGGCCACACTATTGCGTGTTCTCTTATGAGACAATTGCAATAAGTGCTGTAGGTAATGGACAAGAAAGCACACACAAAATTGTTATCATTCACCAACACTGTGTTAAATGGAAATGTCAGAAAAATTGTTAAAAAAAAGGTAGCATAACAATAAGCCATTTTCTTTCGACGATCAATAAGCAGTGGCTTCAACGTATTAAAAATCTGCATATTCCCTTTCCCTGTAATTAAAACGCTGTCAACATTTTTAATCGTTCAATAGGCTTCATTGTCTCATTTGGAATGAGTGCAATTTATTTATTTTCTTTGATTAGGCACCAGGCAGACATTTTACATGTGTGTACCATCAACAAGAGGATCACCTTCAAGCTCCTCACCCACGCACACAAGGCACTCCACAACACCGGACCATCATACCTGAACAACAAACTCAGCTTCTACACCCCCACCCGACATCTCCGCTCTGCTAACCTCGCCCTCACCTCCGTCCCCCGCATCCAATGCAAATCTTCCGGCGGCAGTTCATTCTCGTACCTCGCCGCCAAGACCTGAAACACCCTCCCGCCGGATCTACGACAGACCCAGGACCTTCTTTCCTTCAGAAAACTACTCAAGACTTGGCTCTTCGAGCAGTAGCAGCACCCTCCCATCTCCCCCCACAGCGCCTTGATTCTTTGGGCATTAACCTGCAACGAGGTGGCTGGGAGAGGTATTGTAGATTCTCATCTCAAACTTGATGACACTTCGGTAAGTGAGCGTGAAGAGGTGCACCAGGTTCCATCTTCTTCAGATGAACATCCTTCATTGCTGGTCTATTAATGTTTCTTGATAAAACTTCACAGATAATTTAGACAACACCATAGATGGTAAAAGACTATGCTTATGTTCATGGGAATGATTGAAAACAAAAGGAAACACTGTGCTGCATATTTCTGAGAAAGCGACTTATTAATTGCTGTAAATGATTGACCAGTGCAATCAATAAGGTAATTCTCTTTGTAGGTTCATTTAAAGGTTTCAATAATGTAAACCTGAGTTCAACCACGGGTAGTTACAGCACACAGCAGACAGGCTTAAACTAGGAAAATGTGTAAAGCATTTCGAAGTACTAAACCAGTTAAAAATTGATGACACAGCACAATAATAATCCCAATGCAACTGAGAAAACTAGAGTAAAGTGTAATGGATAAAATGGCACCAAGGCAACAAACATCCAACAAGTGGAACAGGAGAGATGAATTTAATATTGTTTTAAGTAAAAATAGTGCCAAAAATCTCAAAGAGTCAATAGTATTCAATGGTCATGGAAGACAGAGACGTCAGCTCTTTTTCAGGCCAACTGTGATGGAGCGTGGGTTGGATATACCAACTAGGTTTTACCCGGTCGCAGATTTTACCTTGGTACTTAGGGCCTGATTTAGAGTTTGGCAGATGAGGTTACTCTGTAACAAACGTCAAGGATATCCCATCTGCCATATTACAATTTTATTCTATCCTATGGGAATTGTAATCCGTCAGATGGGCTTTCTGTCATGTTTGTGACATCCGCCAAACTCTAAATCAGGCCTTTAGTCTTTTTTCTTCTTTTTTGGAGTCAGAATCTTTTAGCAGGGCAAGCCAACAGTTTGCATCTGAGAAGGACTCCATAACCTTGAATTGGTGTTGGACAATGTCTTGGTGAAGTCCTTGGATTTGGTGGAAAAAGCTTTGAACAGGTGAAATTCAGATTTCACATTAAGGAAGTGCTCTCTTCAGCCTGATACTTTCAGCATCTTTTGTCCAGTCCAAATATCTACCTTTCAATTTAGTCTTTTTGTTGGAGTTCTAAATCTTTCAGGAGGGCTAGGCTAAGGGTTGTGTCTGACAAGGATCAGGCCAGATGTCTTCTCCATGTGGTCCTGCTCATAGAGATTTGCTGATATGGAGAAGCTCCGAAAGATGGAGAACCTGTTTCTTTAGTACAGCAAAGTTTCACCCTGGGCAGATCAGCTTGGTAGGTTTAAACCAGTCCTCCGAGGTCTTGAACTCCAAAAATGTTGTGAGGCTCAGGTTTTCAGGGATGTTAGGAGAAGTCATTTAGACACAGACAAGGATCCCAGGACCTCAGAAAAAGAAATTACATGCCAAGACACTCCAAGACAGGCAAGCAGCTAGGTCCAGGTCAGATCCAGTTATAGCATGTCAACTGGGCACTTCAGAAAAAGGCCTCTTACAGCTTGTTGTGGCCCAAAAGCTTAAACAGGAAACCAATTAACTGATTCTTGTAGTCTATGTCTTTATCCTATGTAAAAGTGAGAGCAGTTGCAACCCTTTAGGTCTCCTCGCAGGTATCGAATAGCAAGTGCAGTCCCTTTTCTGTTCTTCTACAGGTCCAGCAATGTTCTGAGGAGATTACCAGAGGATACATATTTATGCCTGGGACTAGCTTTTGGGTGAGGGTGAATCCTGGCCCCTCCCTAAACAGTAGGCAAACAGTTCCAGGGGTAGTGGTGCCAACATCTGTAGCAGTTCTAGTGTGCCCTACTGCAAAACATCCCACAGGGACCCTCACTCACTAAATTTCTTCTCCTCTTGTGCAGAGACTGTGTTCCCACCCAAATGTTTTGCCATGGTAATGAGCAGTCACGCTTCCTTGGTCACTGCAAAGCAGTTCTGGGGCAGCTTTCCACTGGCTGGGTTTGGTTTCTGTTCGACAAGCAGCCTAAAAGAAGGGCCTGCGCTGGAGTCATCTGACATCTGTTAGTGGCAGGGGAATCTCATTTGAAGTAAATTAAGTTCCTGGTCATTGCTCAATTGTTCTTCATGCCTGGGTAACAAAATTCATCCCCTCAACCAGGCCTTTGTCTCTTCTCTGAGAGTGTTTTTCAGACCTCATCAGGGCTAATCACCAGCTATGTGACAGTTAGAGACTAATGCTGCTTAGCCTCCAGGAACATCTGGGGGGGGGGAAGGGTAGCTTTCTAGAAGTACCTTTTCCTTCATAATTTATAAAAACTACACCATTGAGTCAGGCTTTTAATAAGTGATCCCAAGTATCCCTTGCGGCTCAAAAGGTAGGGTGCTTGGTATTTGAAAGTGGGATATATAGAGGTTTAATTGCACCATGTCCCTACAGTGACAAGCCCTCAAAGCTCCTCTCACTGTGGAAGGCTGTCCTAAGAGAAAAACTAAAGTGCAGATTAAAATATTAATTCTGCTACCTTGGGTTTGGGACAACTTAGTGAAATGGTCCAAACAGTATTTTTAATTGTCATTAAACATCAAATGTTGAAGATTGATATTTAATGTAGATTTAGAAAATGTAACTTTTAGAAAATTATTTGTTTCCTGACTGGAGCTCCTGGAGGCTAATTTACAATAGCCTGGCAACAGTTGCTCTGCCAGTGCTTGACCTTAATGAGGTGTCAAAACTGCTCGCAGGATAGAGACAATGGGTTAGGCCTGGTGATGGGATGGGCTGTGTGTAGAGAATGTGATACATATCACCATTGGAAGGGCAGCTGGAGAGGTTCCAGCAACTTCATTAACTTGAAAGGGACAGAAATGAAGTCTGTCCATTCATAGTTTAGTGTCAGGGGACATACGAGGAAGTTGAAGCTTTTGTTCTTATGTTCAAGGTAGCCTGTTGGGCACCAGGCCTTGGTGGAGGAGCTGGTTCAAGAACCAGCTTGGTGTAAGGAAGGAGGAGAGGACTGTTCATTTCATTAAACACACCGCTGACTGACACACAAGATTCCTCCATGGCAGAAGGTCTGTGCCATCTTGGCATTCCCCTACAATATTGGTTAGGGGGTGTTCAGGAGTCACCACAACTCGCCTGGCTAGTGAACCCTACGGAGATGACCCATCACCTAGAGCTTCCCAGAACATTTTCTGGACTTATGCAAGAAAAGATTAATGGTGGCACCTGCTGCTTGAGGCCTGTGAGGAGCCTGAAGGCTGGACTTGCTCCCACTTGTACCCAGAAAAAAGAAGTGGACTCCACAGGTCACTTAGCTGACCTCCTATGTGGCTACAGGGGCACAACAAGCTGCAAGAGTTCTTTTTTCCTGAAGTGCCCACCTAACCAGTTGCAACTTGACCTATTCTTGACCTACTAGTAGCCTCTACTGGAACAAAGCTTACTGCCTAAGTGTTATCCTGGAGGTCCTGGGACCATTGGATGTGTCCAGATGGATTTCTCCAGCAACCTCTGAAAAGTTTGGACATCCAGGACCCCCAAGGGAATGACACCAACCAGCCATGTCAATCCAAACAGGGTGTGACCTTGGAGGGCAAAGATTTCAAGTTGGTTCCAGCTTGAGCTTTTGGCCATTTGAAAAACCTGTTTAGCAGAAAGTTGCAGAGAGCCTATCTGACTTTGGTGCATCCTTCCTAGATACAGGCTATAGTCTTGTCCCGGGGGAGGAATATGAGATTTCAAAAAGAGGCTAAGTACAAACAAGGAAACATTAACCAGTAAAAGGTTCAAAAAGCAGCCGATGTAAGAACTGCCCTGGATGTGAAATTTGAGCTTTTACCAGTCTGAGGTTTTCCCTCTAAACACATCAGCTTCATCTGTCCCTCATCCAATGGCTGCCCAAATTTGAGAGGACTTCCTTGCATACAGTCTGCAACCTTGCCCTACTGGATGATTTCAATGTCTATTTCACTAAGTCAGAGTGTGAAATCTTTGACCTTCATTGTGTTTCAGACCTGTGGTCCACTGTGGTCAGCCTGAAATTGCAACTATTTCCCAGCCAACCATAAACAGTGGTTACTCATTGGTGCTTTACGTTTTTTGGCCCCTTTTGACTCAAATCTTTAAAAAAATCTTATCTCAGTCTCCCCTTATTAGTGTCATTTTGTTCAACAAAGGTTCTTTATTTATATAAATACATATTGGTACTTCTTAATGATTACACATTTTCTCTAAGTTAATCTTGTTGGCTCAGTGCCATAGCTACAAGGGGTTGAGCGCAGGTTTATATTTTTAAAACATTTGTCTGGACGGAACAGATTAGTGAATTTCTTACAGATCTCATCTGCCACATGTTTCTGAGCTTCACATACAGAAGGAGATCATTATGAATCGACCACTGGTCCTGCTACTGCACTCCAAAAAATTCTGCCATCAGGGATGACTGGCAGGTAGACTAAGTTAAGTTTACTCCAATTTTAGACCACACCAGTAATGTTCCTGAAGTACTCTTAATCATCATTTTCAAGGTCCTTTGGTGTTAAGTGATTTACACACTAAACTAAAAAGAAAACAACTACAGCAGTACCACTAGGACATATGAAAAATTGTCTGAGATGCACAAATTGCTGGGGATTTCTTTATATCAACATTCTGTTTATTACTCTTCCTTTGTGTGACTTACAGAACACTAACTTGAAACATTGTAAAATCATTAATTTTGCTTTCCTCCTGTTTCTTCTTCAAGAGTCAAGGACATCCACACGTAGCAGTCCTATGAATTTACAAGCTAATATTTATTCATCCAGAAGCATATGTAAGGGAAAGTGCATTTCCATAGATACATTTTCTGTGTTTGTTTTTCACCAAAAAGAAAATATTTCTCTTGTAGAACAACTGTGCCTACTTTTCCTACAGCTCCTGAAAAAATGTGGGAAATTAGGGATGCCTCACCCTTTTTTGACAAATGTATATGTTGCAGATTGGGTCACTGCTTGAAGGGGGTCAAATCCTATTCAAACAGCAACCACAATCTCTGTCAGGGTGAAACACAACCAACACCAATGTAATCTATGCTTAACCTTCTGGTAGCTTGGCACAAAAGCAGTCAGGCTTAACTTAGAGGCAATGTGTAAAGTATTTATGCAGCACTTATTATAAAGTGAAAGCACAACACAAGAAAAATCCCACACATATATAGAAAAAAATAGAGTAACATTTACAAAATTATTTGAGCCCAAAACATCAAAAATCAAATCAGTTGAACCAGTGATAGGAAATTGAAAAGTTTTAAGTGAAAATAGCGACTAGAAGCACAACTGTACTGAGGCAAAGTCACAAGTTCAGGCCAACCATGATGGAGTGCATACTGGATACAGGGATCAAGCTAGGCCTGCTAAACAAAGTACCTTTGTTGTGTAGCTTCTTATTATCCTAATGAGGCTACTGGATTTGGGTGGCAGAATCACCTGAATTGTGGGAAACTGAGTCTACTCCCAAACCATGTGACACCTGTTGGACTAATCCAGGTTTTCAGGCTAACTAGCAGTGCATTGTCTTCCGCCCTAAAGCAGAGACCATTATGGCAACCGGGCACATGACATACATGAGCCCTCAGGGGAATCGTGCTCGGTCAGATCTTTTTCCTTTCTCTCAGTTACATTGATCTCACACATGCAAAGACAACAGAGGCAGACTATAGTTCAATAAGATGTTATTGAAGTAACTGGATCTTAGATAATAAGACATGTATTGCAATAACGAGGACAATAAAGCACAATAGAAATAAAATTGTAACAAGGAGAGTAAAACAGAAAAATAGTCCTACCATGCTGTCACTAAGGGTTATATAGATGTAGCTATATCTATCTCCTACCTATGCTGTGTTACAGCACAGCATGTTAAGCTGTAATTCGCTCGTCAGGTTTCCCCCCCTAGGAAGACATCATCCGTCATACCTGATCGAGGAGGGGTGCAGTCTAAGAAGGCACTGTTCCCATGGGGCCAGGGATTCAGCAGTCTGAGCCAACAGCTGTAACAAAGCAATCAGTGGTCAGCATGCAGTTGCGGTCATCTGGCTGAAATCTCCCTCTAACATGTATGGGACAAAGAAGTGTTTTTATAATAAAACAGCTGATGTTCTAAGAAAGATCCCTACATAAGAGTGTGTATGTTTCTGTGAATATTGGAGACAAAGCGTATCACATTTGCCGGCAATCCTATCTTACTGCAGCCTTGAGGGAAGCACAGAGTGAAAGAAATGTCTTTGCTAAGAATGTAGCACTATCCTAGGCGAAGAACAACTTGATTGAGGAAAATAAAACAATCACCGCAAAGGCAGCTTGCTAAATAAAATATAACTGGGCTAAGGTGCGCAGCTGCAGGCCTAGTTAGCTAAAATATAATGTGCATAAAACTATGGCGAAAATAGCTATACAACATCTTAAATACAAATTGCAGAGCATTGCAAGATCCCCTGCGCAACAGCAGTTCCAAAGAGCTGCGAGGCTGTGATGTTGAGCCCTGCATCATCTTTGAGATTGCCATTGATGAGGAGTATAAAATATGGAGTCTTGCAATGAAAATGTGTCACTCACGGACTGTTCCCTAAGAAGCTGCAGGGCTGTGATACAAAGTTCTGCATCGTTGTTGAGGATGGCAGTGATGAGGGGCTTGCAATGTGAATGTGTATGTCCCGGATGCATCATGCAGCAGCAGTTCCTCAGAGACTGCAGGCTGAGCTGTGAAGTTCAGCATCTGGGATGTGTCGCACTGCAGCTGTTTCAAAGTGGAGCTGCAAGGAGATGTGTCCTGCTGCATTGATTCTTTTTGCAGGACCACAGCGGGGCTACAGGAACAGCTTTAGGCCCTCTTCCAAGGGTTCAGGACTGGTGTGGCACCACTTGGGGTGAGGGGTAGGAATAACGACTGACAGAATCCAGGTGCAGAGTGGTTGCAGCCTTTTCTAATCTCGAGGCTCTAGTCAGGAGTCCAGCCAGCTAGCCCTTAGAGTCATTCTGGTGGTCATGGGATCATGATGCGGGTCCAGTTCTTTCACTAAGGCAGCAGGGCAGCATGGCAACAGGGCAACAGGGCAACAGAATAGCAGTCCTCCTTTTAGAGCAGCACAGCAGTCCTTCTGAGTTTTTCACAGTTCCAGAGGTGTATTTAGGAGTTGGGTCTAATGGTCCAATATTCATACCTGGTACTCACTTTGAAGTACAAGAAGTTTCTACAGGTCAACCTTTCAAATACACTGCACTTTGCCCTCCGGGCTGTTTAGGGCCTACAATATTCGTGACTTATATGTATTAAAATGGAAGGTTTAGTTAAGCCTGGTAAAAGGTTTATTTTGGCTGGTCAATATGTTTGTTTAAAACTGCATCCACATGCTGCAATGGCAGGCCTGAGATATTTTTAAAAGGCTATTTAAGTGGGTGGCACAATCAGTGATGCAGGCCTACTCATAGCATTTAATATACAGGCTCTGAGTACAGGTAGTACCATTTTACTAAGGACTTGCAAGAAAATTAAATGTGCCAATTGGGTGTAAACCAATTTTACCACATTTGAGGGAAAGAGCACAAGCACTTTAGCATCAATTAGCTTTGGTAAAGTGCACAGAGTCCCAAAAGCCAACAAAAACAGGTACAGTAAACAGGAGGGTAAAGACAGAAACGGCCTAGTTCAACAGTATGCCAATCTTTTTGGTAATATATTTTATAAATGAGTTGGAAAGATACATTGGAATTGTTCTTGAAGGCCTAAAACTTACACTTTGTTGTGGGTGTTTACAACAGTTTAAAAAACAACAGCCACTTGCTCCTGATACACTCAAGGACTAAGCTTAAGTACAGGCACAATAAACTAATATAATTTCCAAATCTAAATGCCTACTTACATTTATTTGTTTTCAAATTTACAGAAAACTGTTGGTACAATACTATAGCAACGCCTCCCTTTCAACTGATATTGCAGCACTTTTGATGTAATTGACAAAAACATGTTCAGACTAAATGTTTATTAACAGACTTCGGCTGAGCTGATCTGGTCCTCTTAATTTATGCGGTCCGTTTTATGACATATGATTATAATATTCAGGTTATAATAGCATTTGATAATTCGGTTAAACTTGCGATCAGTTAATTTGAGAACTGTATGTCAGCACTACTTAGCTGGTGTATAACTCATGTAAATGGAGTTGGTTTTGCGTCAGAATTGCGTAAAAAAAAACGACGCAATTCCGGCCCAAACAGAGTATAAATATGCCCCTATGCGTGTTTCTTCCTACAGTTTCGGTGAGTGGTATGGCTATTTGTGAACACTTGTTAAACAACTGTGTGCAGTACTGTTTATGTATGTGAATCGTTGTGTATGACCAGGAGAAATTGTGTTCATATGAGATATATGTATATGCACTTTTCTATGTAGGGATGATGAGTTTAGGTTGGTGGTGATTTCGACGTGTCTGTGAAATGCAATGTGATGTGTTCTACTGCTGTTTGTATGTTAGTAGTGGTGTGTGAGTGTCTATGTGTGTGTATGTGTGTGTGTGTGTGTGTGTGTGTGTGCAAAGTTCTGTTAGGGACTACTGTTTTTGAATGTAACTTGTTTGAATATAACTTTTTGTTGAATGTCTGTGTTTGTATGTGTTTGTGGGTTTCAGTAAAATGTGTATGGGGATGTGTGTATAACTGTAAAAAAACGGTGTCTGGGTGGAGCTATGCATGTATTTTTCTAATAAAAATAAAACTAATATATGTGTCCCCTCCTTTAACCCCTTCGCTGTCAGGCCTTTTCCCCCTCAGGTGCCAAGCCTTTTTTTGGCTATTTGGGGCAGTTCGCGCTTAGGCCCTCATAACTTTTTGTTCACATAAGCTACCCACATAAGCTACCCACGCCAAATTTGCGTCCTTTTTTTCCAACATCCTAGGGATTCTAGAGGTACCCAGACTTTGTGGGTTCCCCAGAAGGAGGCCAAGAAATTAGCCAAAATAACGTGAAAATTTCGTTTTTTTTTTTAAATGGGGAAAAGGGGCTGCAGAAGAAGGCTTGTGTTTTTTTCCCTGAAAATGGCATCAACAAAGGGTTTGCGGAGCTAAAATCACCAGCTTCCTAGCTTACAGGAACAGGCATACTTGAATCAGAAAACCCAATTTTTCAACACAATTTGGGCATTTTACTGGAACATACCCCATTTTAATGATTTTTTGTGCCTTCAGCCTCCTTCCAGTCAGTGACAGAAATGAGCATGAAACCAATGGATCCCAGAAACCGCAACATTTCTGGAAAGTAGACACAATTCTGAATTCAGCAAGGGGTCATTTGTGTAGATCCTACAAGGGTTTCCTACAGAAAATAACAACTGAAAAACAAAAAATTGAAATTGAGGTGAAAAAATCTGCAATTTTTCTCTACATTTTACTCAGTAACTTTTTCCTGCAATGTCAGATTTTTGAAAGCAATATACTGTTACGTCTGCTGGACTCTTCTGGTTGCGGGGAAATATAGGGCTTGTAGGTTCATCAGGAACCCTAGGTACCCAGAGCCAATAAATGAGCTTCACCCTGCAGTGCGTTTTCATTCTATACCTGGTATACAGCAATTCATTTGCTGAAATATAAAGAGTGAAAAATAGCTATCAAGAAAACCTTTGTATTTCCAAAAAGAGCACAAGATAAGGTGTTGAGGGGCAGTGGTTATTTGCACATCTCTGAATTCCTGGGTGACCATACTAGCATGTGAATTACAGGGCATTTCTCAAATAGATGTCTTTTTTGCACACTCTCTTATATTTGGAAGGAAAAAATGTAGAGAAAGACAAGGGGCAATAACACTTGTTTTGCTAATCTATGTTCCCCCAAGTCTCCCGATAAAAATGATACCTCACTGGTGTGGGTAGGCCTAGCGCCCGCGACAGGAAACGCCCCAAAACACAACGTGGACACATCACATTTTTTGAAAGAAAACAGAGGTGCTTTTTGCAAAGTGCCTACCTGTAGATTTTGGCCTCTAGCTAAGCCGGCACCTAGGGAAACCTACCAAACCTGTGCATTTTTTTAAACTAGAGACCTAGGGGAATCCAAGATGGGGTGACTTGTGGGACTCTGACCAGGTTCTGTTACCCAGACTCCTTTGCAAACCTCAAAATTTGGCTATAAAAACACATTTTCCTCCCATTTTGGTGACAGAAAGTTCTGGAATCACAGAGGAGCCACAAATGTCCTTCCACCCAGCGTTCCCCCACGTCTCCCGATAAAAATGATACCTTACTGGTGTGGGTAGGCCTAGCGCTGGTGACAGGAAACGCCCCAAAACACAACGTGGACACATCACATTTTTTTTAAGAAAACAGAGGTGTTTTTTGCAAAGTGCCTACCTGTAGATTTTGGCCTCTACCTCAGCTGGCACCTAGGGAAACCTATCAAACCTGTGCATTTTTGAAAACTAGAGACCTAGGGGAATCCAAGATGGGTGACTTGTGGGGCTCTGACCAGGTTCTGTTACCCAGAATCCTTTGCAAACCTCAAAATTTGGCTGAAAAAACAAGTTTTCCTCACATTTCGGTGACAGAAAGTTCTGGAATCTGAGAGGAGCCACAAATTTCCTTCCACCCAGCGTTCCCCCACGTCTCCCGATAAAAATGATACCTCACTTGTGTGGGTAGGCCTAGTGCTTGTTACAGGAAATGCCCCAAAACACAAGGTGGACACATCACATTTTTTGAAAGAAAACAGAGGTGTTTTTTGCAAAGTGCCTACCTGTAGATTTTGGCCTCTAGCTCAGCCGGCACCTAGGGAAACCTACCAAACCTGTGCATTTTTGAAAACTAGAGACCTAGGGGAATCCAAGATGGGTGACTTGTGGGGCTCTGACCAGGTTCTGTTACCCAGAATCCTTTGCAAACCTCAAAATTTGGCTAAAAAAACAAATTTTCCTCATATTTCGGTGGCAGAAAGTTCTGGAATCTGAGAGGAGCCACACATTTCCTTCCACCGAGCGTTCCCCCAAGTCTCCCGATAAAATGATACCTCACTTGTGTGGGTAGACCTAGCGCCCGCGACAGGAAATGGCCCATAGAAAACAGTGCCTACCTGTGGATTTTGGCCTCTAGCTCAGCCGACACCTGGGGAAACCTAGCAAACCAGCGGATTTTTGAAAACTAGAAACTCAGGGGAATCCAGGATGGGGTGACTCGTGGTGCTCTGACCAGGTTCTGTTACCCAGAATCCTTTGCAAACCTGTAAATGTAAATTGTAAATGTAAACCTCAAAATTTGGCTAAAAAAACACGTTTTCCTCACATTTCGGTGACAGAAAGTTCTGGAATCTGAGAGGAGCCACAAATTTCCTTCCACCCAGCGTTCCCCCAAGTCTCCCGATAAAAATGATACCTCACTTGTGTGGGTAGGCCTAGCCCCCGCGACAGGAAATGGCCCACAACACAACGTGGACACATCAAATTTTTTCATAGAAAACAGTGCCCACCTGGGGATTTTGGCCTCTAACTCAGCCAGCCCCCGGGGGGGCAGAAATGGCCTAAAATAAATTTACCCCGCCATATCCCCCGCCGGGAGTGACCCTTGCCTACGGGGTCGCTCCCCCTGCGTGACATTGGCGCCAAAAAAAAAATCCCCGGTGCCTAGTGGTTTCTGCCCGCTTGGAGGCAGATTGACCTAAAATCATCGGCCGATCTGCCCCCAAGGGGTGCAGAAATGGTCTAAATACAATTTGCCCCCCAGGGGAGCGACCCTTGCCTAAGGGGTCACTCCCCATCTCCAAAAAAAAAAAAAAAACAAAAAAAAAGAAAAAAAACATTTGCCCTGGCGCCTACAGTTTTCTGCCTCCCCTGGGGGCAGATCGGCCTAATAACAATAGGCCGATCTGCCCCCATGGGGGGCAGAAATGGCCCAAAATAAATTTCCCCACCCCCCTCGGGGAGCGACCCTCACCTACAAGGTTGGTCCCCTTGCGTGACAGCGCAAAAAAAAGATCCCTGGTGCCTAGTGGTTTCTGCCCCCCTTGGGGGCAGATTGACCTATAATCGGCCGATCTGCCTCCAAAGCGGGCAGAAATGGCCTAAATACAATTTGCCCCTCCAGGGGAGCGACCCTTGCCTAAGGGGACGCTCCCCATCTGTAAAACAACAACAAAAATCCCCGGTGCCTAGTGGTTTCTGCCCCTTGGGGGCAGATCGGCCTAATTAAAATAGGCTGATCTGTCCCCATGGGGGGCAGAAATGGCCTAAAATAAATTTCCCCTCCAGGGGAACGACTCTTGCATAAGGGGTCGCTCCCCTTACGTAAAAAAACAAAACAAGAAAAAAAATCCCTGGTGTCTAGTGGTTTCTACCCCCCTTAGGGGCAGATTGGCCTCATAAAAATAGGCCAATCTCCCCCCAAGGGGGGCAGAAATAGCTTAAATATCATTTGCCCTCTATGGGAGCGACCCTTGCCTAAGGGGTCGCTCCCCACACCTAAAACACAAAACAAAAACAAAAAAAGTATCCCTGGTGCCTAGAGGTTTCTGCCCCTCCCTGGGGGCAGATCGGCCTAATAATAGGGGGGGCAGAAAAGGCCTTAAAAAAAATGCCCCCCTGGGAGTGACCCTTGCCCAAGGGGTCACTCCCTTACGTCACTTAAAAAAAAAAAAACATCCCTGGTGTCTAGTGGGGTTTAAAAAAACGGATTGCAATACATTTCCTTCCCTTTGAAGCCTCTCCAGGCCTCCCCCACATGATCGACAGAGAAATGCTGAGCATTTCTCTTTCGATGGGGGAGGCTCTGTGATTGTCAGCGCACGCTCACGAGCTGATGTCACAGGGGAGGTGGGGGGGTCGGGGGTTGAAGGGGAAGGGATTCCCCTTTCAGCCGTGGCCTGGGGGGTTGGGGGGGCGGCCCTCGGGGGGAGCGCTAGCGCTTCCCCCGAGGGCCGGTAGCAGGACGTAATGGTGCTGCCATGGAGGTAACCATTACGTCCATGGCGGGGAAGGGGTTAAAATCCTTACAGATGTGTTTTTTTAGCCTCTTTATTTTGACAAGCACTTTCCCTAACTACAAAGGTGAGCCAATAACCCTGCCTGCCTGTCCCTAAATAAGCCAATGGAGAAGGCTCTGTAAATGCTAGCCTCCTAACTGGACTGGCTTCTACTGCATTCTTCTTTCTCTGTGAAAGAAAGTGCATAAGACACTGAGCCAGACATCCGAGCTCTGAAAGATTTGTTCTGGTTGTTCATTGCCTGATTACACTTCTTCCGGCCTAACCTACTGTTGTTTGAAGGAGCACACAACAGAATAGTGAAGCTGAAACCCAGTCATCTCAGAGATTGAGTTCTGCTACATCTGAGGCCCATTCTGAGCTCCCCACTATATGATAGACATGTGCCTACCATGGGAGGGAGTGCTCCTTATGTGATCCTCCCTGCCCTTGTGTGAGAACCTGTTGCTACATGTGATGATGTTGTGCCTCACATAATCCCGCCAGCCCCCCTCACATAATCCCGCAAGTCATCAATGGAATTCGCAAATATATGTAACACATATATACATCTTGAGGCTGTTCTAGGGACGCCGCTTCATGAGATATACACACCATAGGGGCAGCTAAGGCTTAAACAATGAAGGTCCTCATTTTGTGGAGTAGAAACAACTATCCATTTCATTTTTCAAATATTTACATTTTGAGATTGTTAGGGGCTATGTGTGAACATTCAGATATTTTAATCGACGTCTTTTTGACAATGCTGTCATGAGAAAAACAGGATATATTGGTAAACACAGAATAAAGCGCCAGTAATTATTTTGAATATCAAATATTGGTATGCTGAAACAGCAGAGAAACATAGTTTATTCTCAGGTGTAGGAGAAAAATGTCATATTGCGTAAATGAGGTATTCATGTCATCTCGTAAAGAAAATAAATATAGGCACACATACTGCCTCTCTCAACAGTCAATGATAAAGGCGAGATTTGTACAAATACACCTCATGCCAATACACACTACAGTTCGCTGGGCTGCAACATGCTTTTATGAAAAATAAAAATATCAAACTAAAAACCTGGAGGGCTGAAAGAACGACTATATGTCATGACACTTTTCTGGTACATGTAATTCTCTCCTGAAGGAGTCTGGTTTTAGTAGAGTTTAGCACTTCACCGAAATATTTTATTACAGCTGAAGGGCGCTATCACAATGTTTTCTTCAAGAGACAAAAGAGTTAGAAATAGGTCACTGCATAGAATTACAGATGTTGCTTAACGAATGACTGGGATAAATGGTTTTTCAGTTCCTTTTTTGCATTATTTTCTCTAAAAACCTTCTCACTTTAGCTGATTAAGAGACCTTTATGTCAATGTGTTAATTTATTGCACTGCTGGAGTTACAATTCATGTTGAACTGCAGCTGCTCTTGTGTTGCGTAGGCTCTCATTATTCAAATGAGACTACTGGATTTGAGTGGCAGAATTGCCTGCGGTGTCGGAGACTGAGTGTAACCCACTACAGGTGACACGTGTCGGCCTAATTCTGATTTTGCTCCGGCTAACTAGCAGTGCCTCATCTCCATCCAAGAGCAGGGATGATTGGCCAGCCGAGCGCATGACACAATTGACTCCTCAGGGAAATATGGTCACTCAGATCTCATCCGTTTCTCTCAGTTACATTAGTCACACATATACAATGACAAGCAGAGGCAGTATATGTTTCAATAAGGTTTTAATGAAGCAACTGCATCTTAAACAATAAAGCGTGTACTGCGATAACGAGGACAATAAAGCAGAACAGGATTAAAATTGTGACAAGGAGAGTAAAGCATAGAAATAACGCTACCATATTATCACTAGAGTCAATAGACTAATTTCTTCCTAGGCTATATTAGAGCACAGCATGTTAAGCTCTAGTTCTGCCATTCAGGTTCCACTGGGAAGACATCATCCACCATACCTGAGCAAATGCCTGAAGACTGCATAAGCAGCTGTAGCAAAGCATTCAGCAATCAGCATACAGTCATGGTCATCTGGCTGGACCCCCCTCTATCGTGTATGGGACAGGGAAGTGTTTTTATAATAAAATGTTCTGAGAAAATATCCCTACATAAGATGTGTATGTTCCTATGAATACCAGAGACAAAATGTTATCACATTTACTGGCAACCCATCTTACTGCAGTCTTGAGAGAAGCACAGAGTGAAAGAAATACCTTGTTTTTAAGAACACAGTACTGCCTAGGCAAAGAACAGCTAGATGTAGAGACATAAAGAAGACCGCAAATGTGGTTATTGTTAAAATAATAAGTGTAGCTGAATAAAATATATCTAGGGTAAAGTGCACAGCTGCAGGCGTAGTGCGATAAAATAACTAACATGGCTACACAAAACTTGTAAGAGAAAAAATAAACTCCTTTCAATATGTTTCGCAACCAATTGCAAGCTGCTTAATTGTGTGTTAATTTCCACATAAAAGAGAGCACATTTATTCAATATTTCTGCCTCCATTGGATGTTATTCATAAGAAATAGCAAGAGGCCAAGAAATAAAATGAGGGCTGTGGGAAGGATGACCGTGTACTACAAGTCATAAAATTCCCCCACAGTCTATTATTCGGCAAGTACCCTTGAAGTATGGAGACTTGATCATGGACCTGAAATTTGGGTTTTGGTGCACTATGGCTGGTTTAAGAAGCTCTAGCTTTACATTAGTATCATTTTTTTAGGCTTCAAAAATCACTGCGTCCTATTTACAAAGTGGCACGATAAATGGATTGCGCCACTTTGTAACCCCTTGTGGGCCTAGCCCTGCCCACCACCTCCCAGCGACCCTTTCTCCTCCCAGGACCTACTTAATGTAGGCCACAGTGCGGCTGCGTGCATGGGGAGTGCCAAAAGTGTGGCAAAGGCAAGCCCGTCTGTCCCTGTCCACGCCCAGCACCAGGATCCCTGGCTCTTCATCCCCACGAAGATGCACCACCACTTATCTCTGAGCCCTGGACTCTGGACGCACCAACAACCACTGCTGCCGCTAATCCCTACGTACCACCAAATGACCGTCCATCTGCTACTACTGCTGCCTCACATTTAGCACCGAAGCACCCAACTCTCCTGTAACATTGACCGAGACCAACTCCAGTGCACCCTACTCAACGCACGTTCACTTGTTGAACACGCCATTGAGGTCGGGGATACAATCTCCTCCCTCACCCTGGACATCATTTTCCTCACAGAAACCTGGCTCAACCCTGCACCTGCACCAGGCATTACCACCTCTCTCCCACAAGGTTACAAGATAACACACTGGGACTCAACCAACAAGCACAGAGGCAAAATTGCCTTCATCTACAAGGACACCATCCTCTGCATGACATCCACTTGTGACCTGACACTAGTAATTGAACACGTCAACTTCCAAATCCACACAGACGAAAAAACCACCATCAGAGGCACCCTTGCCTACTGACCACCAGAACCACACCCCAGCTTCTGGAGATCCTGGAACTCTTCAACCCACAAGCAATCAACTCCAATCACTACATATTCCTGGGGGCCTCAACTTCCACCTCAACGATCCCAGCAACTCCAACTCCATCAACCTCTTGGGAAGTTTGAGCAACTTTGGCCTCAAGCAGCTCAACACCAACTCTAACCACATCACAGGACGCACGCTTGATCACATCTTTAACTCCAGTGAAAGAGTCAGGTACAGCCACATCCCTGGTCTGACCACCACAGCATACACCACCATCTCCTGAGGCACATCTCCCAGCACCGTGCCCCCCAGATCTACGCGAAGAAACATGAAAAAGTTATCAGAAGGCCAGTGGAACAGCACTCTCTGCTTTTATCTCCCACACTCTAAACATGACCCCGAACAAGCAGCAAAGAGCTTCTTCCAGTGAATCACAGAATGCACTGATGCCATCACCCCCGCCAAGACGGCCAAAGTCAAAGAACAAAGCAGAAGAGCAAGCTCGTTCACCGAGGAACTGCACTCCTCCAAATGCAACAGCAGACAACTTGAAAGGAAGTAACACATCAACGAAAACATACAAGACTGCCCCTCCTTCAATACCACCCTCAACCAGTAGCACCACCTCCTAAAAGAAACCAAGAAGAATGTACTAGCAGAATGCATCAAAGCCAGCACAAACCACAACAAAGACATCTGCGCCATCAGGAAGGAGACCACCAATTCCGCAGCCACCGAGAATGACATCAGTCCCTCCCAGGAACTGTGAGACAACCATCCAGACTTCTTCCACAATACCTCAGCTATCCATGAAAACTTCAAAAGCCAACCCTCCGCCCCTGACAGCATCAACCAGCTCACATGCACAAACATGAACCACAAACACCTTCTCACCTACTGGGAACTCCGGACCATGGAGGGCACCATCTCCATCATTAACTTCGTACACTCGGGAGCCCTCACAGACCCCTGCCATCCCAAGTCTTCAACCTCGGAAGTAAGACAATTGGCACCGAGTTCAGGAAGGTCCTGAATAACTGCATCACCATTGCCTCCTCCCTGGAGGTGTGGAAGCAGGCTGAAGTGAGGCCCCTCCTGAAAAAAACCTTCTGCCGACCCAGCCAATTTAAAGAACTAGAGGCACGTCTCTCTGCTCCCCTATCCAGCAACAGTCATCGAGAAAGTGACCAACCAGCAATTCACCAAACACCTAGAAGACCACAACCTCCTGGACCCCTCCCAATCTAGATTGTGAGCTACCCACAGCACCAAAAGAGCCCTTACTGCAGCCACAGATGACATCAGAGCCCTCATGGACCATGGGGAAAAAGCAGCCCTCATCCTCCTTGATATGTTCGTCTTGTTTGACACCGTCTTCCACCACATCCTGATCAACAAGTTCATCACATTGGGATTCAAGGAATCACCCTCAAATGGATTGTCTCGTACCTCACAGGCAGAACCCAAAGGACCAGTGTCCTATCATTCACCTCAGAGCCTAAGACGATAATCTGTGGAGTCCCTCAACAATCAGCCCTCAGCCCAACCCTCCTCAACCTCTCCCTGGCACTCACCGTCAGATTACATGCACTTAACATAATCTCCTACGTCGACGATACACAGCTCTTTCTCTCACTGTCCAAAGATCCCTTCATTACAAAAGCTAACTTCCACAGATGCATAATGAACGTAGAGGATTGGATGAAGGACAATTGTCTCAAACTCAACACCAAAAAAACAGAAGTCCTCACCTTTGGGACTAACGCCTCACCATGGACTGACACATGGTGGCCCGAGAGCTCAGCACCACCCCCCCAACAGACCACACTTGCAACCTTGGCATCATCCTTATTGGCAAGCTTTCTATGAAGAAACAAGTCAACACAGTTTTATCCACCTGCTTCCACAACATTTGCATGTTCCACAAGATCATCAGGTGGCTCACAACAGAAGTCCGACACATAGGCCCTCATCACCAGCAGACTGGACAACGGAAGGACGCATTATGTAGGAATCACAGCATACCTCCTGAAGAGACTCCAGACAGTACAAACCTCAGCGGCAAGACTCATACTCATCCTTCTCAGAAGGACCCATATCACACCCCATCTCAAAAAACTACACTGGCTCCCAATTCAGAAGGGATGCCAGTTCAAGATGCTGAGCCATGCCTACAAGGCCCTGCACAAAGAAGAACCAGCACACATCAACAAACGTCTCACCTTCTACCAACCAATTAGACACCTACGAACAGCTTCCCTTTCCCTCAAAGACACGTCACAAATCTGACGAGCCAGCAGCGGAGGATGCTCCTACACACATCTGGCAGCCAATGCTTGGAACTACCTCCCCCGGTACATCAGTGCTGCACCGTCACTCCAGTGAATCAGAAGATAACTAAAGACCTGGATGTTCGAATGATCATTCCTCAATACAGCAGCATACAGCTCCAGCAACTCATGACCCTCATGGGGGATTTGCCGCACTCTATACATGTTTGATTGATTAAAAGATTGCCATAAGAGTTATGTCTTGTCACCCTCTAAAAAAATAAAACAATTGAAGTTAGTTAGAAAATTGCTTTGCATGCAGGGATCAAAATGCAAAAATGGGCAAGGTGAGGAAAGCTTAGATGAAATCCCCCAAATTAAGAAATTAATGTTGAGTGAGCATCCTATCCATGACTCAGGTTCCCAGAATGTGGCAAGAGTGGGCCATGTCTATAAATATGCTGCATTAACCCCTTCTGTGCAGGGGACGTAATGGTTACGTCCACCAGCACAGTGCTTCTGTGCTGAGGATGTAACCATTACGTCCTGGCACATGAGCTCAGAGGGTTTATCTCCCACCCCCCAGTGCAGGGATGGAAGGGGAAGCCTTTCCCCTTCCACCCCCGACAACACCCTCCCACCCCCCAGTGACGTCTGACGACATCAGCGCACAATCGCGCGCTGACCTTATCAGAAGCCACCTCCCCATCGCATTGGAAGCTCAGCTTCCAGCACGATCAGAAAAGAAATGCAAAGCATTTCTCTTCTGATCATGTGATGGGGGCCTGAGAGGCTTCAAAGGGAAGGAAAGGAATTTCCTTCCCTTTGAAGTCTCTGAGAGCATTTTAGCAGCCAGATCGTGAAGTGATCTGGGTGCTGAAATGCCCACTAGACACCAGGGATTTATTCCAAAAAGGAACTTGGCATCAGGGGAGTGACCCCTTGGACAAGGGCCACCACCCAGGGGGGCTGTTTTTTTCAAGGCCTTTTATGCCCCCCCCTGGGGGCAGATCGGCCTTTTGTTATTAGGCCGATCACCTCTAGGCGCCAGGGATATTTTTTTTTGTTTTTTGTTTTTCAGAGGTGGGAAGCGACCCCTTAGGGGCAAATTATATTTGGGCCATTTCTGCCCCTCTTGGGGCCAGATCAGCCTATTTTTATGAGGCCAATCTGCCCCCAAGGGGGGCAGAAACCACTAGACACCAGGGTATTTTTTTTAAGGTGAATTCACGCAAGGGTCGCGACCGCTTAGGCAAGGGTCGCTCCTCGGGTGGGGCAGATTTATTTTAGGCCATTTCTGCCCCCCCGGGGGCAAATCGGCCTATTGTTATTAGGTCGATCTGACCCCAAGGGGGGTAGAAACCACTAGACACCAGGGATTTTTTTTTTTTACTTGCGCATGAGCGGAGCGGCCTCTTGGGCAAGGGCCACTCCCCAGGGGTGCAAAATATTTTTAGGCCTTTTCTGCCCCCCCTACTATAATTAGGGTGATCTGCCCCCGGGGGCGGGAAGGAACCCCTAGACACCAGGCATATATTTTTGTTCATGTTTACTTTTGCTTTTTATATACGGGGAGCGACCCCTTAGGCAAGGGTCGTTCCCCTGGGGGGCAAGTTGTATTTAGACCATTTCTGCAGATCAGACGATTTTTGTTAGGCCAATCTTCCCCCAAGGGGGCAGAAACCACTAGACATCAGGGATCTTTATTTTTTTGTGTCAATTTCATGCAAAGGGAGCGACCCCTTAGGCAAGGGTCATTCCCCGGGGGGGGGAATTTATTTGAGGCCATTTCTGCCACTCTTGGGGGAAGATCGGCCTATTTTTATTAGGCCGTACTGCCCCCAAAAGGGGCAGAAACCACTAGGCACGGGGCATTTTATTTTTGCACCAATTTCACGCAAGGGGACCGATCCCTTAGGCAAGGCAAATTTATTTTAGGCCAGTATGGGCCTGGTTATGCCCCCACCACAACTGAAGGGGGTAACAGTCTTTCAGCTCTCCCCCACTCACTAAAACATCTTATCCCATGGCAAGCAAGAGGACATTTGATAATTTTGGGTTTTGGTTTTACATTTGGGCCATGAGAGCTTGGTTAACTCTCAAAATCGTCCCACTTGGAATGGTGAGGGCTGCCATGGACTTTAGGATGTTGCCATGTAGAAAACTCCATAAGACCTAGACACATCTGAAAACTAAACATCTGGGTGATTCCAGGGTGGTGTGCTTCACATGCACCCCACACCATTTTCTTACCCACAATGCCCTGCAAACCTCCAACTTTGCTGGAAATCAGACATTTTTCCCACATTTCTGGGATGGAACCTTCTGGGATCTGCAGGAATCCACAAACTTCCTACCACCCAGCATTGTCTCATCTATACCGATAAAAATTCTGCTGCACTTGTCAGCCTAAAAATGTTTTTTTTTCAAACTGCCCTTTAGGACCCGCTTTGGTTCCCCCTCGATTTCGACATGTTTTTGGCTCTTCCCTGTCACAAGCACTTGGCCCACCTACACAAGTGAGGTATAATTTTTACCAGGAGACTGAGGGGAACGTTGGGTGGTATGAAATTTGTCCTGGTGCGGTGATCCCGCACAGAAATGTGAGAAAAAATAGATTTTTTAGCTAAATTTGAGGATTCTGAGTAAGAAAACATTGGGGCATCCATGCAAGTCACACCTCCTTGGACTCCCTTGGGCGTCTAGTTTTCAGAAATGTCTGGGTTTGGTAGGTTTTCATAAATGGCTGCTGAGCCCAGGACCAAAAACGCAGGTGCCCCCCCCAAATAAAAAGGTAGTTTTGTATTTGATAATTCTGATGTGTCCAGATAGTGTTTTGGGGCATTTCCTTTCACGGGGAGTAGGCCTACCCACAAAAGTGAGGTACCATTTTGATCGGAGAGTTTGAGGATTGCTGGATGGACGGAAATTTGTGGCTCCTCTCAGATTTCAGAACTTTCTGTCACCGAAATGTGAGGAAAAAGTGTTTTTTTAGCCAAATTTTGAGGTTTGCAAAGGATTCTGGGTAACAGAACCTGGCTAGAGCCCCACAAGTCACCCCATCTTGAATTCCCGGAGGTGTCTAGTTTTCAAAACTGTGCAGGTTTGCTAGGTTACCCTAGGAGCCGGCTGAGCTAGAGGCCAAAACCCACAGCTAGCCATTTTGCAAAAAACAGCTCTGTTTTCTTCACCGAAATGAGAGGAAAAAGTGTTTTTTTAGCCAAATTTTGAGGTTTGCAAAGGATTCTGGGTAACAGAACCTGGTCAGAGCCCCACAAGTCACCTCATCTTGGATTCCCCTAGGTATCTTATTTTCAAAACTGTGCAGGTTTGCTAGGTTTCCCTAGGTGCCGGCTGAGCTGGAGGCCAAAATCCACAGCTAGGCACTTTGCAAAAAACGTGTCAGATTTCAATGTAAAAATGTAATGTGTCCATGTTGTGTTTCCTGTGGCGAGCATTATGCCTATCCACGCAGGTGAGGTACAATTTTTATTGGTAGACTTAGGGGAACGCAGAATAGCAAAACAAGTGTTATTGACCCTTATCTTTCTCTACATTTTTTTCTTCCAAATGTAAGACAGTGTGTAAAAACGACGTCTATTTGAGAAATGCCCTGTAATTCACATGCAAGTATAGGCACCCCGGAATTCAGAGATGTGCAAATAACCATTGCTTCTCAACACCTTATCTTGTGCCCATTCTGGAAATACAAAGATTTTCTTTATACTTATTTCTCACTTTTTATATTTCCCCAAATTAATTGCTGTATGCCCGATATACAATGAAAACCTGTTGCAAGGTGCATCTTGATTAACCTACAGGTCCTATATATCCCCGCAACCAGAAGAGTCTAGCAGACGTAATGGTATGTTGCTTTTGAAAATATGACATTTCACCTCAATTTCAATATTTTTTATTTCAGCTGTTATTTTCTGTAGGAAACACTTGTAGGATCTATACAAATTACCCCTTGCTGAATTCAGAATGTTGTCTTCTTTTCAGAAATGTTTAGCCTTATGGGATCCAGCATTGGTTTCACACCCATTTCTGTCACAAACTGGAAGGAGGCTCAAAGCACAAAAAAATCATAAAAATGGGGTATGTTCCAGTAAAATGCCAAAATTGTGTTGAAAAATGTGTTTTTCTGATTCAAGCCTGCCTGTTCGTAAAAGCTGGGACGATGGTGATTTTAGCACAGGAAACCCTTTGTTGATGCAATCTTCAGGGAAAAATCCACAAACCTTCTTCTGCAGCCCTTTTTTCCTATTTTTTTTTAAAAAAACTAAAGGTTTGCTGTATTTTGGCTAATTTCTTGGTCTCCTCCAGGGGAACCCACAAACTCTGGGTACCTCTAGGATCCCTATGATGTTGGAAAAAAAAGTACACAAATGTGGAGTGGATAGCTTATGTGGACCAAAAGTTATGAGGGCCTAAGCGCAAACTGTCCCAAATAGCCAAAAAAAGGCTTGGCACAGGAGAGAAAAAGGCCTGGCAGCGAAGGGGTTAAGGAGCCTCCGTATCAGTGAGTCTTATGAAACATGCTAATAAGAGCAAATGACCCCTGACTGTCTGTCTCAGACACCTACCTTTTTAGTATGTTTGCATAATGAAAACCCTTCACCCGGTGCTTTCTAGAATTAACACAGGACTACAGGAAAATAAAGTAAGGATGTATGAGTGTGTTGAAAATAAAGAATTCACAAATCAATATACCAATGTGTGTCCCTAGCCAATAGCTGACATGCACTCAAGCACTATAAAACAAGAATGAGGGCCCCAGGCCCCACAGTGCTGCTGCATCGCTCTTGCTCCAGACTTCTCCTTGTTTTCCCCCCAGTTTCTGAGTGCCTTCTTCCTGCTTTCCCCTCGTTCTCACTGCTTTCTCCTTGCTTTTCCCCTGTTTTTTTTGTGTTCCCACTCCTTGCTTTTCCCTTTTTTTCACTGATTTCTTCTTGCTTATTCCCCCATTTTTTGTGTGCCTTCTCCTTGCTTTTTCCACATTTTCACTGCTTTGTCCTTGCCTTTCCCCACGCTCCTTGCTTTTCCCTTCTTCTCACTGCTCTCTGCTTGTTTTTTTATCCCTGTTTTGTGTTGAGGGCCTTTGCTTTGCTTTCCCCTCGTTTTCACTGCTTTCTCCTCGTGTTTTCCTTCATTCTTTGGGTGCCTTTTCCTTGCTTTTAACTTCATTTTACCTGCTTTTTTAATGTTTTTCCCCCAATTTTTGTGTGCCTTCTCCTTGCTTTTGTCTCCTTCTCACTGCTTTCTCCTTGTTTTTCCCCATTTTTAGTGTGTCTTCTCCTTGCTTTTCCCTAATTTTTACTATCTTCTCCTTGCTTTATGCCCCTTTTTTGGTCTGCCTTCCTTGCTTTCCCTCATTTTCACTGCTTTCTTCTTGCTTTTCCCCCCATTGTTTGAGTGCCTTCTCCTTGTTTTTCTGTCATTTCCCTCACTTTTTCTGCTTTCTCCAGGACCTGTGAGTGCTATGATACTCTGCATGGTGATTAGCTGCACTTTACAAGTCCTGACTGATTGATTTATTGAAGGCGAGGAAAAGGGTTTTACTCCTGTAAAATGAACTACACTGATGCAACATCCACGAACAAAGGCCCTTAAAAGTGTTGACAAATTGTAGTAGCTTAATTTAGGCACTATATGAGGGCCAAAATCAGCCAAATAAATTGGTAGCTTTTTCTGAAAAAAAAATAGTCACACCAATATTAAAAGATGAAATCAAGGAAGTCAAAAAGTCAATTTTACACTCAACTTCATAAAGAAACCTAAACCCTATTACACTCCCTGGTACAGTATAACCATCTAACAGGCATGTGGCTACACATATTTGGATAATGATTTAGACCATTCTCAACATGTAAAACATTTTCAGACTGCTACTATTATTAAATTCTGCAGCAAGAACAGACAAAGTCAATAGGTCTTGCTTCTGTAAACAAGCACTGCAAAAGGCAAAAGGTTTGATTTGTAAGTACAAATACAGCTGGACCTTTTAAATTTGCAAATGAGTGTCAATACTGCATGCTGAGTCACAGTTAGTACTGTTTGCATATTCTGCACCTACCAAAAGCACAAGATTTATATCACCGTCTAGTGACAGTCGCTGAATATTGAACGAAGATCATTCAGACGTTTTTGGAAAGAAATAACAAAAACATGACATTGGCCACAATCCCATGCAAGTTCGCAGTGGGATTAAATGCCTGGAAGATGTAAAATATTTTATCTATTGGGGTGATGAGATCACTTGCACTGTAAATGGTGTATCCCCATACAAATACCATCAAGAAAGCAAAAGAGGCTGTCAATGAATGTCATGTACGTTTTTTGTCACACAGTGTGTAGAAACCCCTCATGTAGATGCACAATCTTCCCCATATTTTTGCACTGATGCTGTTGGGTTTTGTACTCTGTACACTGACAGCCAGCTAACCTGGTATCACTACATGTGCTCGGACCCCTAATAACTGGTTAAAACTCCTAACTGACACATTTGTCTTACCATAAGTCTCTAGTATATGGTACCCAGTGTAACAAGGGCCTGTAAATTAAATGTCACTAGTGAACTGCAGCACTTATTGTGCCACCACTAAAGTGATAGTGCCTGCCCTTGCAGCCTGGTGTGCAGTTTTAAAACTACAAACTCAACCTGGCAAAATAAACCTCTAAGGTATGCTCTTAATGCCCATAAGACAGGATTGTTGTATTTAAAATGTAGGACATGTGTATTTAAGTTTTAAATGTCCTGGCAGTGAAAAAGTTCAAAAGTCCTTGTTCACTGTGGAAAACCTGGCTCTCCCATAAAAAAGCGTTGAGTTCCATTAGAACACCTTATTATGCATAACATAAGTTTGGCAATAGCTAGAATCATGATTCAAGAACGCAAATAAACAGTCATTTAAAATTCAATCTAATGGCCCAAGTTGGAGTTTGAAAATACCATTTTATAAATGTCACTTTTATTAAGTTGGTATTTCCTGTGTAAAGTCTCTAGTAGCCTTTTCAGAGTTAATCTCCAATTGTCACCTGACAGCCTGCTTCAAGGTGTGAATGGATCTAGGAAATGGAACTAAGGGCCTTGGTTGGGAGGAGGTGCAACCTCCTACTAGCAGGATGAACTGGGAAATGTGGACAGCAAATTCAAAAGCTTTAAAGGGACACCCCTGTCACAAACAGATGTTACTCACACCTGGGCCTGACAATATTATTGTTCAAGCAGCCATAGTGGCACCGATCCCAGTGAGGGAGAACCTGTTCCAGAGTTGTTTTGTAAGGGAGAGTTCCTTCTTTCCTGGAACACCCTTCACGGTTCTCCCCAGAGCTCTGGACAAGGGAAGAACGATTCTGCCATATGGGATTTAGATAGAGTGAGGAACTGTACAATAGTTTATGGTAAAACATATAGGAAATGCTGCAAAAGTGGGCAAGGGCACCATTGGGAACTTTTACCCAGTGGTTAGGGAGTTGCCAGGAGTCCCTACCACACACAGATTGGTACCTGGCATAAATGTGGCATTTCCAGTACTCTCTTTGATACACCAATGGACCTGTGGGAGACAGAAGGAAGACTGCATCCGCTGTTCAACCAGTGGAGATAAACCTCAAGTTGTGGACCTGTTTCCCAATTGTACGCAGCATGGAAGATTGGACTCAAAGGGCTAGCTGGCTAGCCTCCTCTGTTTAGTTCTAGAGATGTGAGCCTCCTGCCCAAACCTGGAAGAAGCCAAATCTCTGCTGAACCTAGCTGGCCAAAATTATATCTTCAGTCATATACATCACATTTTTGTCATTTTGGTGTCTATTTATTCTTTAACATTTTCTCTATTTTAAACACATTTGAGTGGAATTTTATTGTGTTGCATTTCATACTATTTAACCGTCTTTGTATTGATAACTACTTTGCACACGTCTCCTAAGTTAAGCCTGTCTGCTCTGTGCTACAACTACCTAGGTTTGAGCTCAGGTTTAACTATTGATACCTAACTGGACCAGACAAGGAACAGTGTAACTATTATTTGAAGAGAACTATTATTCTCTTCAACTAATTCTCCACTTTCTCACTGTAGACAACATTATTTAAAAAATCCTAGGGCTTATCACATATGGAAGTGGCAAAGGGAGGCTGCATATAGCAAATAGTCAGTTTGCTATATTTAAAGGGGTTTAGCAATCCTTTCTTCTTCCAAGATATTTATGAGAGTGGCCTTGGAATGCACGCTGTATATAAATATGCAGTTAAAAGACGATCACAATATTAAGAGAAGAGAGAAGGGAAATGTCCATTATGGAGAAATTAGTGTACAAAGTTTGAATGGAGCAAATTAAGATGGGATACAAAAGCAAAAACAAGAAAGGAGCCCTGAAGGTAACTATCAGGCATTGAATGGTCAAGCTACACATTTCTACTGGTATAGAAATTGATATATTTTTAAAACATGCTGAGTTGTTAAATGACAGACTTCACTGAGCATTCAGGCGCACCCGGATTGTTATAAAGTCAGGATGGGGAGGACCTAGGCTTTCTCTCCATGGAAACAACAAGGGTGCCAGCCATAATTTACCTCTCTGAAGGGCATCTGAATGGGGTCCAATTCAGATAGAACAATCCAGACAGCTGATCAGATTCTAGCTACCACTTTACAGCTGTAACAAAATCTTTTTAGGGTCACAGAAATTCCTTTTTGAAGCCGGGGTGAACTCCTTAAACAGTGTGCTCATGGGCGAAATCTACAATACACACCACAGCACAAGCAAGAACATGCCTTCATAAAAATCTCAAACAGATGACAATTTTCCACAGATGTCCCACCTCCAAAAACACTTACATAAGGAAAGCTTAATTGGACATCCTCATATAAGTCAAACTTTGAAAACTGATCTACATCAATGCCCTAGGGACTTCACATATTGCTGAAATACAACATGATGTAAGGACAACCAATGTAACCATACAGAAATAGCTGCACTATCAGAAGTATACAAGGTCAATCTATAGTGTCATACAGAATCTTGGCTGAATGATTTGTTCCGAAATTCACATTTCTCACACTATATAATGGTATGCCCGGATACAACATATCCAGATCTGATATGTGTGCTAAAATTGGAGGCGAGGATTCCATAATCATAAGAGAGTCATTTTCTTTAAAATCAGACTTTCATCTTTTTGAAAACCTGAAAGTCGTCACTACTGTGGATCCTTAATACAACCTTAAAATAATCATAATTCACAGAACCTATAAGTCCCCACAGTACTTCGCAGATCAAATGTCAAAATACTTCTCGAAGACACAAATGCTATATTGAAACATTCTACACATGGGGAACTTCATGTACTCTGGGGAAATGTTGAGTAATACATTTACCTGGATTTAGACCATTTACACATCATGAATTAACTCTTGTGATTCCTCACTCACACAAAAGTAAGAATTCTAGATTCAATTATGACCCCTACTGAGGGGATCACTTTTCTACCTTTGATCACTGCCCTATGTATTACTACATAGCACAGGGAACAAACCTGACAAGACAACCTCTGCGACAGATAAAACCTGCTTCAGAAACTCAAAAAATATAAGTGAGGAATCCTTAAAAATCCACTAATTATTAAGCTATAAACACTGGACCAACATACTTGTATGGCAGAACATCCACCACAAAAACATTGAGTTACATAAATATTGTAGTTAGGTCTGCTTTTCCACAGAAATAGTGATTTTTGATTTGCTGATAACTTGGGCCCTGTTTGATAAATCTTCACAAAACGTTTCAATAAAAGAGGTTTACCCACCTCAGCTTCTTCCTGGAAAGTTTCAGGGTGATCCACCAAGTGAGGCCAAAAAAAAATAGGGGTCCCACAATGCAAAATTCCCCTTCATTTTCCACAGACATCTTTAAAACGGGCTACAGCAAAAACTGCTGAACAGAATTAGACCGATTTTGATAGGAAGCTCGATCTTGGTCCGCAGATTTTGCTTTTTGGGATTTGGTGTAATTCCGTTCAGTAATTTTTGAGAAATTAAGAGTAAAAAATAATTGTATATTTTGGCAGGTAGGCGCTGGTGTCCTGCGACGGAGTGAATTCAAAACTAGAGCCCTGTGATTGGTCGAGAGGCCTTTTTTTCCTGTAAGCCTTCACACTCTCACTTGAGCGAGAGGCTCCAGTGAGTTCTGCAAGAGCAAGAGTTGATGAGAAATGAAATGACCTCCATTACAATTTACTGTGAAAAATTGCAGGTGTTGTGGAACTAAAGTAAAAAAGCTATATAAAGGGGCGGAAGAAAGACATCTTGTCTCCCTAGATATAGAGAGGACGTCTCTATGGGATAACTACTGTGATAACATTAATTGTGTACTGTTTTAAAAATAAATATGATCTCATTTCACTCTCTCAGGATCATGAATAGAAGAAAAGAGTAGGTCAGTTCTCAAAAAAAGTCTACTAGTAGGAATGTCTATTGTTGCACTTGTTACTGGGAGGATGTGTGTAAGAGATAAGTATTCTGATGGGTAGAAGGTTAATTCTTTTAAAAAAAATGTTATTTCAAAACAGTAATGTTGCCACTGGGAAATTTGCATGACCACATCCCCGGGGACCTGACCTAATTATTACAGTATCTGGGCTGATCTCAGCCCCGTTGCCCATCCTTTTGACCATTTTGGGGATCGTATGGGAGAGCCTGAAGGTGCCCACAGTCCCAGCTGGCTCCCCACCTCCTGTGGGAGCCAGCATTACTATCACAGAGAGGGTGCTGCTAAAGAACCTTGGAGGCACCCCAGGACATAGCAGGAGCCAAACCTGGGGGGGAGGTTGATGACCCCCAGGGCCATAAGTGGCTCCTCAAGGGGGCCAAATGACCCCACCCACACAAAAATCATCTCAGGGAGGTAGTGGTCCCCGGGACTGCAGCAGGTCAGAAACATCCCACCTTTTTCTTTTTTTTAGTGTTTTCCCAGACCCCTTTGCACAGAAATAAGTTGAAGCCCTGGGAGGTGGTGGTCTCGAGGGCTGCGGGGGTCCATGTGCCCCCGCACACAATGAGATTGAAGCTCCGGGCTGGTGGTGATCCCTGGGGCTTTGGGGGGGGGCATGGTCCCCTGCACACATTTAAATTGAAGACCTGGGGAGGTGGTGGTCCCTGGGTCCGTGAGGGGGCGGTGCCCCATGCATTTCTTTTGTTGATAACCCTGGGCAGGTGGTGGTCCCTGGAGCTCTGGTGGGGCCTCGTGGTGGCCCTGCATTATATAAGCAATGCGCCCAAGAATGAAAAATCACGGGAGCCCACACTTCATTAAAAAAAAAAGAAACACCAGATAGGCAGATCTGCCATGACTCCAGGTGAACATTTAAAAAAAATGCTTTTTAGCCCAGGGGAACAGCACCAGAGCTAAGGGGTCAGAGTGTCCTTACCTTTGGCCCAATATTTTTGTTATTTTTTTGTGGGACTTGGTTGAAGTTGAGTCCCAGCATGGCCGCCAACACTTCCATGATGAAGCCAATCAGATCGCAGTACCAAATCAGGAGGGGGGCACAAATCCTATGTGTCCCTATATATACACATTTGGATTTCCTTTATTTTTTTTTAAAAAGAATTAACAGATTTATGCCAATACCAAAAAGATCTCTTCCTTGACCAAGAGCTACCTTTCTGCCACATTTGGTATAATTCCATCTAGTGGTTTTTGACAATATCACTGTTCAAAATCCCCAAGGAAAAATGCAGGGGGAATCATGTTTGGAACCCCCATTTGTCTTGCCCTCCACCTGATGGATCACCCCAAACCTTTCCAGACAACAGCTGAAGTGAGCATCGTATTTTCTTGGACAATTGTGTGACCATTCATCAAATGGTGCCAAAGTTCTTAGCAAAACAAAAAACACTATTTATATAGAAACTAGGTCCTAACTATAACTACCTAGGTGCAGCCGCTGAAAGTATTTTGAAAAAAAACAATTAAGTAGTACCTGAAATCCTATCAAAAACAAAGAAAAATATGTACTCCAATACTCTACTGTAAGTGCAAAACTGAGAAGTGTATTCTTCTGCTTAGCTTCCAACTAAGAGGAAACAAAGCTAAAAAATGAAAAGAATGCAGCATTCTTGGTCTGAGTAATTAATTTACTTAGGCACTTCAGAGATCTCAAATGAGTACATACAAAAATATTAATGTGAGCATTTAACGTGAATGCAGCAAAATGTGCAGATCCTAAAATAATAACTGCAGTTGAATAATAATAGGCAGAAAAAGCGCAATACATCAATAATGAATATGTATGCAGTGAACATATATGTTTATGGATGCACACATCAAAGCTTAGTAATTAAGAATTTAAAATGCATCACCATGGGGATCGAATCCAACATCATCCTTGTCCTTGCCAACGTCAAGCTGTGGAACCCTGAACTGCTGAGAAAGGAGAAACATTTCCCAGTGGGACTTCTGAGCAGTGCATCCACCCTCAAAATGAGTTTCTTCCACCTCATCGCCAAGCTTCCACACCTTACATACCTTAAAAAAAAACAAGAGGAAGGTTCTGGTAACCTTTCCCTTCTCTTTGAGTAAGTTGTGAAATTCAAGTGCTGGCTGTACTTGGTCTGTGTTTTAAAAAACACAAAAGAACTGGCCAGATCCCAATGTGCATTCCCAAATCAGAGCTGTATCTTTCTCTGCTATAAATATTATCATCCTGTTACACTCTTACCACCTTCACCTCCCCCACAATATGTTCCCTGCTCTGGTGAGAAGAGCGAAAACACGTTCAGTGTAGAAAACAAGCTGTACATGGAAAAATACCTGCACCACCAATGTGGCGGCATTTGAAGTTAAACTAAGCATAAAATGGAGTCTGTGGTCCAGATGAAATTGGTGGTTAAATACAGATAGCCTTACATGTGCATACATTGGAGAGGTCGGATTTACTATTATAGCCCCACGCTTACAAACTTCGAGGAAAGATTTCAATTTACTACTCTATCTCAAAATGAGTCTAAATTGGAGAAAGTGCATACAAATGCATACATTAGAGAGATTCAAATTTACTATTCAAAGACCAATCTAAGAAACACTGAGAAAAACTCATACAATGGAGGAATGAAACATAACAGATGTTGGGGAAAGTGTAAGATTCAGATTTACTATTCTACATTTAATTAACCAAACATTGGGGAAAGTGTGTACATTGTAGAGAAGGCAGATTTACTTTTCTAACTCTAGTGTAACAAACACTGAGCAAAAGTGCATATAGTCTTTGGGGGAGGCAGATGTTCTCTTTAAATTCCAGTCTACCAAACGTTGAGTAAGTACATTCATTGAAGGGAAGAGGTCCAAATTACTATGCCTGATCAATGTAACAAACATTGGAAAAGGTGTATTAATTGGGCAGGTAGATATACTATTCAATCTCCAGTCTAATAAAGATTGAGGAACGTGCATATTTCGGAAAAAACACATTCAATATTCTAACTCCAATCACACACACATTGGAGAATGTGAGTACATCAGAAGAGTAGAAGATGTATTAACTACAGTCGAGCAAATAGTGGGGAAAGTTCATACATTTTGGGCAGGGGTCAGATTTACTAATTTAACTCCATTCTAACAAATATTTGGGAAAGTGCATGCATCGAAGGGATCAGAATTACTATTCTAACTGTAATCTAGCAAACACCAGAGAAAGAGCTTCCATGAGCATCTGATTTACAATTCTAACAAAAACTGGGGATAGAACGTGTACATGTATGGGTGTGGGCTAAATTGAATACGATGACATATTATAATTTCCTCATAAAAATAATAAAATATATTAAATAATATTGCATTTTATAAAAGTGAAACTATTTTTCAAAAATAATGTTAATACAGAATGAAAATATAATAATATAATTACAATTATAGTAAAGTAAGCAGTATAATAGCAGCTCCACCCTTCTGGAATACCCTGCAGACTCAACTGAGAACATCTCCTGAGATCATGTCATTTTGAAACAATCTATAGGCCTTCCACTTCAATGTGCACCAATGAGGAGAAGGTAAGAGGACCACAATTAAATCCACATCAGAGTAATCTAATCTCCAAGGACCCTGAACAAACACAGTTGGTCTTTGATTGTTTTTAGGTAATTAGACAAAGATATCTTTCCCTGGTTCCCCCTGCCTTCATCTTCAACTGCCTTTACTAGCCTAAATGCACCTTCTTGTTACCGTAATCAGGTACCCTAGGTTTTAAGCACCATTCAGTATCACTTTTGTATGCATATGCTCCCAAAAGTCCAGATCCATTCTCTGTAATCTACTCAAATGCTGCTTAATGGAGCAGAACCATAAAAAAGTATAAATAAATAAATAAACAAACAAATAAATAAATAAAATAATTAATGAATTAATTACAGGTGTAGAAGGAGGCAAAGAAGAGAATTAACAAACTCCACCAAGAACAGCTCATTCGCTATGGAGTAGGAACGTTGCCCTACTGGCTGTGCCAGAAGCAGAAAAAAACCAATAGTTTACTATTGTTTTATTTTTCTGCTTCTTGCACAGTCAGAAGTCCAAGGAGGGGTGGGGCTGGGCCACAGGAGGTGGGACGGGCAAGGAGGGGAGAGTGCACCTAAGTGCGCATGTGTGTTTGGCCGGCCATATGAGACCGGCCAAACACACATGCGCACTAAGGTTTCTCCAGCCCGGCTGTGTTTAACAGCGTGGCTGGAGAAACTGTACAGACCCCAGGCCTGTGTCTGAGCGGCAGTCACTGCCACTGAGACTATTCCTGGTGCTGCTTTCATGCAAGGGTTTGCATGAAAGCAGCACCAGAATTGCTGGGGAGCCTGTGCCAGCAGTGAATGTTGGGACACCGAAAGAAGAGGAGCCTGAGGCGGCACTACACTACATCACAGTGCATTAACTATTTATTCTCAACCCAGTGTGATCTCCTCTAACTCCGTGACACTATGTTTGTCTTAGACCGTGTACACTGCTTCACTGCCTTTTGGCTAGGTTCTTCAGTAGAAATACCATATTAAGCAGTGCTATTTGCATATAACATAAGATAGGTGAATATAAGAAGAGTTTCTGATTCAAACAGTGTCAGAATTCTTATTTGTTTTTTGGAACTTTTAAGAAAAACCTTACTGAAAATAATTCATTGTCTCAGATGAATTATTAAAAACACAATCTATTTTTTATAGAGGCTTTTATTCATGAGATTATTAAATACATCTCTTCACTGTCTACCTTAATTAACTAACAATATAAATATTTAATATCAAAATACACTGGCATACCAAAACTTGAGGAGGGCCCCATGAAAAGTGCATGGAGGCCCCCTCTTAACTCACTCAGGAGCTCTCAGGCCAGTGTACTGTGCTGAGAGGACCCCCGGGAGCTCAGGCTCCCCAACACCACGGGGTGTGGAGGCCTTTGTTACGCCACTGTAACAATACCTGTTCTAGATGAAAATATTAAAATCATTACTTTTTCACTTGTTATTTGATATGATTTTGTTGTAAGATTTCCTAAGTCTATTTATAGTTGTATACATTTATCAGGTAAATCAAATACATGTTTTTAATGTACTTCTCCAGATGAAATCCTGTCCAATCACATTGCTTTCTGGATATGATATAAGGAAAAAGCAACAGTAGAACATTATGATTCTGCCACCCCTATAGAGGTCCACATGTATTTTCTACAGGGTCCATATTTTATGCTCCCCTTTTTGCATGTATGAATATAATGATCATGACTTATAAAGTGAATAAGCACTGGAACGTACTTGGGGATCCACTACAGTGTCTCCAGGAATGGGTTGGGGTAGGTACAGTGGTGGAGTAGATCTGGGGTGGAAAGAAGGCTAGTGGGTAGCCGGGCCCCAGGGGGTCTTCACGTAGGGTGCAGGGACAGGATAGGGCAGTTGAAGATGGGAAGCAGGGTCTTGAGCTCGCGTTGACGAGGAGAATGGATGGAAAATCGAAAATTGCTACCGGAAGGATAGAAGATCCAGTGTGTTGTTTTCTTGATTTTGATATTGCACTCCAGTTAGGGTAAAATGTGATCATTGACTTCCTTATATGCAATGGGCCCACTGTTTAAGAGGATGTGGTGGGACCCAATGTTAATATCTTCCTTTGTCTGTGTGGATTTCCAGGATGTCTGTTGATGTGTAAATTTATCAGCAGACAGTGAAAAGCACGACACGGCTGGCCATGGGGGCCCCTGCACTGCCAAAAACAAGTACATGGGCAGTGCAGGGGCCAGTATGGGGCCATCTGCACCCCGTCTCTGCCACCATTTACCTGACGGTGCAACCTCCATGTTAACGCCGGCAGAGAGAGGGGTCGTAATCCCCAGTGCAGCGCTGCCCTACTGGCTTGAGGCCACCAGCACCGGCAGGCGATGACAATGTGGCGATGTTGGCGGTCCAAGCATTGCGTGATCGCTACGTCATAATGTGAAGGCTGGACCGCCACATTGCCAGCAGTCAAACCACTACCGCGACCCTGGTAGTCTCAAGACTACCAGGGTCGTAATTACGGCTTGAGTGTCAAGGGAAGCAATTGGAACATTCTTCACAGCAGGTGTAGGATTTGGGGAGGTGACCTTTATCCAGTGTGTGGTGTATGAATAACTACATTGATAGACACATTATCAGTTCATGGACAGCATACAGCTTGGCCAAAGATACTATGCTCACAGCAGAGCTATTGTGTGGCCAACAGAATTCAAGGGACATCTAACAAATTGAGGTAGATCGAGAGTCAAGCATGCTTAGATAAGATTAATCGAATCATGTTTGTAGAGGAGATGTGCCTGAATACTGAAGATATGTAAAAGAATGAAAATGGAAGCCTAAAAGACTGAAAAGGTGACACATCAGTGTCAAAATTAGGGGCAGACTCGAGCAAGATAGTGTGATCTAAAGACAAAATGTGAAGCAGTACTTCTTCTAAGAAAGAAACTTGGGCTGCCAACATTTTTTCTAAGGGCAAACCAAAAAAGCATGTGCAAAACTGAGATTTGAAAATCAGGGCTGTTTACTCCAATGTGGTTAAGATAATCAAAATCCCGGAAAATATAGATGTCAAGTGTGGTGCCATAAAGTCAGGCAAATGTTAAACTATGATTCCTTGGCATAAAAAATCCAGCTTCATGACTGACAGTAGATTATGTGTGTCAGGTGAGTGCTTGTGGTTCGATCAGATATTTATAAGAATACCATGTGGAAAGTGGGGTACCTCGAGGCAAGGGTAGGCCTCAGGGTGCGAATAAACTGTTAAAGAATGACTGTCAGTCCGAGCAGTACCTTGCGTGTGACTGCATGTGTCATATGCAGGTCAAGCTTACAAAGCTGTTGAGAAAAAGTAATTCTGGGTTCTGAAATTAACTGGACAGAGTTTTGTGTCCTGCACCTGGACATTAAACAGACACGGAAAACAACTGGTGTACCCACTAGCATCCACACCATCGGCCTAATAAAGTAGAAATAAGAATATTTTGGGGAAGTGACTACAGCCCAAGTACATACAGAAAAGAACTAACATAGAAAGGGGACTGTGTAGCTGTTTCCTAAACACGGGGAGTAAGAAAAAAGTGAAACGCAGCACCCAGATGTCCCTTCAATGAGTAGAGAACTCCTTATGTGCATAAAGGATACTGGGAAAATAATAAACATTAACAGAAGGGGGGAAAGAACATTTAAAGAAATGAGACCAGCTAAAATAAAAACCACCAATCGTGATTGCAGAATTAAAGAAAAAATCTAAAATAAAGGAATAAAAGAAAATATTACCAGAGGCAAATTGCACCTGCTGCTTATAGGAAAGGCAATCCCTGAGTCTGCACCATTAGCCTAGTTAGGAAATGTGAGGGAATGTGGTTACTGCCCAAGTGCCACGTGCTTTAAGACATTCCCAACAATTTAATACATTAGAAAGGACTGTGCGTGGCTGTGGATTACACAGGTTCCCAATAAAAAATGGAAAAATGGCACCTTGACGTGCCTGGCACAAGCAAAGTATTCATTCTCTGCAAACAACCACTGGTAAAAGAATAAGGATTAACTCAAGCAGGATAAAGATAATGTAAATAATCCACAATTAGCTAAATAAAAAACATCAAGGGGGTCATTACAACATTGGTGGTAAAAGCCGCTTACCGCCGTGCAGAAGACCGCCAACACACCGCCATGGCCGCAGAATTCCACCACGGTCATTATGACCCACAGCTCGGAATCTGCCAAAATCCAGACACCCACACAAGTCCGCCACACCAAAGGTCAGTGATAAACTGGCGAAAACAAAACCTCCACCTTCACGCCAACAGGAATACGCCCACACTATCACGACCCACGAATCCATGCGGCGGTCTTTCAACCGCGGTATTCCATTGGCGGTACACACCGCCGTGCTCAAAATACACACACATTTACAAAACACAGCCACATTGGACAATTCCAAATACACACTCCTGATACACATACACACACCACTCCCACACATCCAATACAATATAAAACACACACCCACATCACCCACAAACCCCTACGACCAAAAATTGAGAACGAAGCACAGAGAGAGACACTACAATCTACAAACAAGCATCCACAGGCACACAACACCATCACCCACATAACATCCACGCACCCCACACAACACACCACTAAATATCACCCCACATATCACAACACACACCACCCCACACATCACCCACACCACCCCATGGCATGGCAGAGACACCCCAAGTTCTCTGAGGAGGTGCTCAGGGTCATGGTGGAGGAAATCATCCGGGTAGAGCCACAGCTATTCGGATCAAAGGAACAGCACACCTCCATAGCTAGGAAGATGGAGCTACGGCGAAGAATAGTGGACAGGGTCAACGCAGTGGGACAGCACCCAAGAAATAGGGATGACATCAGGAAGAGGTGGAACGACCTACGGGGGAAGGTGTGTTCCGTGGTATCCAGACACCACCTTGCGGTACAGAGGACTGGCGGCTGACCCCCACCTCCTCCCCCACAAGTAACAACATGGGAGGAGCAAGTCTTGGCGATTCTGCATCCTGAGGACCTCGAAGGAGTAGCTGGAGGAATGGACTCTGGTAAGTAAAACTTTATCTACTATATCCCCCACCCTACCTGCATGCCATCACATACCCCCACCCTGGCCCTCACCCCCATCACTCCTACTCCTCACAAATGTCCCAATATCACAAACCACACATCCCAACACCAAGCCCTGCATGCAACACCAAAGCATGGACACCCATCGCCAATGCATGGCCACGGCACATACCCATACACCCCCCTAAACCATCATCACACAAGGTCCCATACAGGAATGCAAGCACTGGGGTACATGGTCAACCACCCATTGCACACCATGGTGCACAGAGATGCAATAATCATGCTCTTACACCCCTGCAGGACCCCTACCCAATGTCACCGGACAGGAGGGTCCAGACATGTCCACACCACCAACAGAAGGGGCCCACAGTGATGACAGCAGCTCTGTCCAACTGGATCTAGATGACCAGCCCGGCCAATCTGGGACCTCGGGACAGTCGGTTCCCCTCACACAGTCACAGGCCACCACAGGGCTTCCCCCTCTGGAAACACCAGCACAGCTCCAACCCAGCGGGCCCATACCTCTGTCCCCAGGACACATCAATCAGCAGTGTGTCCACCACTACAGGGAACCCAGGCTAACCCACCACCCCAACAACAACAGGGACCTGGGGGCAGTGGTAGTGGGCACACCGTTCAGGGGACAGAGGCCCAGGAACACAGGAGAACTGGGAGGGCTGCTGTGCGACAGGAGGAGGACAGGCCCTGGGAACCCACTCTCCACGAGGCCCTCTCCAACATCATGGGAGCGTACCATCATTCCCATGTGACGATGGCAACGGTACTGGCCAAGTTTCAGGAGACCTAGCGGCTGCAGGAGGAACAGTATTTGGGCTTCAGGGAGGAACTCAGATCCATCAATTCCACCCTGGGAACCATCGTAGGGGTGCTGAAGGAAGTCCTCAACACCGGGAGGGACACTGTGGCACAACAAGGGGCCCTTGACACTAGACTGGATGATGAACTGCCCACCACCTCTGCCGGCGCTAGTGGACAGGAGGCACCGCCACAGGACCACCACACCAGCACCCCACCCCCTGCAGAGGGAGAACCACCCCGCACATGTTCCGTAAGATCCAGGACAAAGACAGAGAACGATGCCAAGACCCCCGCCAAGAAATGAGACCTCCCTGAATGTCATCCTTTTGTCCCACCTTGTCACCGTGTCCATCCTCAAACTGCCCCAGCTCCACTTCCTATGCCCCTTTGGACAATGCACCTGTGAAACAAATAGACTGGACTCTGCCATGGACATTACTTCACCAACACCCCTCACCATTTTACAGCATTCTCAAATATTGAGCACTAAAATAAACACCCTTAAAGCACAAAACAATCTGGAGTCTGTCTGTGATTTCGAATTAGTGTAATAGCAATTACAGTGACAAAATGCTCTTTCAATTGTAATGTCAACATACCTATGTCACACATCTCTAGTCCATGAGGAAACAAAGCAGATGTCACACAGTGGGACCCACATCTGTGAAATCGTAAGGGAAAGTGACAACTCAGTGACCATACACTGGGTGAAAAGGACAGTAGAGAGGAAATAGTGTTAAATGACATGTAGTAGGCAGGTTTGTCTTCTTACCTGTGTCTCACTGGAAGTATTGCAGGATAACCGAGTTCCTGTTGTCGATGTCCTCTTCTTCTGCTTCCTCGTCTTCACTGTCCACAGGCTCCACAGCTGCCACAACACCTCCATCTGGACCATCGTCCTGCAGAAAAGGCACCTGTCGTCGCAAAGCTAAGTTGTGAAGCATACAGCAGGCCACGATGATCTGGCACACCTTCTTTGGTGAGTAGAATAGGGAACCACCTGTCATATGGAGGCACCTGAACCTGGCCTTCAGGAGGACGAAGGTCCTCTCTATAATCCTCCTACTTTGCCTATGGGCCTCATTGTACCGTTCCTCTGCCCCTGTCCTGGGATTCCTCACTGGGGTCAGTATCTATGACAGGTTGGGGTAACCAGAGCCACCTGAAAAAGGCGAGGGACAACTGTTAGACACACACTAACCTGTAGGGATATCCCCAAACCCACACAACTATTCCCACTGATTTGGTTCCAGGTGCTCACCTAATAGCCACACAAGGTGCCTCTGGAGTTGCCCCATCACATAAGGGATGCTTCTATTCCGCAGGATGTAAGCGTCGTGCACTGAGCCAGGGAATTTGGCATTGACATGGGAGATGTACTGGTCTGGCAAACACACCATCTGCACATTCATCGAATGATAACTTTTCCGGTTTCTGTACACCTGTTCACTCCTGCGGGGGGACCAAGCCCACATGTGTCCCATCAATGGCACCGATGATGTTGGGGATATGTCCCAGGGCATAGAAGTCACCTTTCTCTATAGGTAAATCCTCCACCTATGGGAAAACGATGTAGCTCCGCATGTGTTTCAGCAGGGCAGACAACACTCTGGAGAACACGTTGGAAAACATAGGCTGGGACAAACCCTGATGCTATGGACACTGTTGTTTGAAAAGACCCACTTGCAAGGAAATGGAGTACTGACAGCACCAGCACTTGAGGGGGGATTCCTGTGGGATGGCGGATAGCTGACATCAGGTCTGGCTCCAACTGGGCACACAGTTCCAGGATTGTGGCACGATCAAGCCTGTAGGTGATCATTACATGTCGTTCCTCCATTGTCGACAGGTCCACCAGCGGTCTGTACACCGGAGGATGCCGCCATCTCCTCACATGTCCCTGCGGACGGTGCCTATGAAGGACAACACCGAGCACAGAGTCAACCAACTCAGAGGTACGTACACACAGCTTACACAGAACACGATTCATAATCCGAAATTAGCATGTATGAGTGTTGAGGCAAGGCCTAAGTATGTGTGACGCAGTTAAAAATAGAGCCATGTGGGCCCCTGAAATGGCGGCTGCCTGACCTGTATAGTGGGACAGGGGTATATGAGGTAATTGCGCTGGCGTTGTACACCGTCGCGGTAGGCGGTCGAAGACTGCGGCGCAATTCTACATTGCTTAACATTGGACCCTATGGGTCCTAGGAGCCAATGACGATGTACCCCGGCGGTGACGATATGCACCGCCGCGGACGTGACCGCCATTTTCTATCTGTTCAATCACTCAATACCTGATCTTCGACAGGAGAGGACCTACACTGCAAGTGCTGCTGTGACCTCCGTCTGGAAGAGACAATGGCTCGTGCGTCTGGGGAAAGGGCCCCTGCCTTCACATCGGAGGAGTTGGAGAAACTTGTGGATGGGGTCCTCCCCCAGTACACGCTACTCTACGGTCCTCCACCAGACAAACAGGTAAGTACACTGGGAGCATGCTGAATGGGCTATGCCTGTGTGGAGTGGGGTGGATGAAAGTTAGGGGAGGAGAATGAGGTGTGCATGAAACGACGGTGAGTGCACGTGGCACATGGCAAGGGTAGGGAAGGGGGCCAATGACTATGATGGTGCAGTTGATAATAACTTCTCTTTTTCCCCTGTACAATTCCTGTAGGTCAGCGCCCACCAGAAGAAGGATATTTGGCGTGCCATCGCCAAGGACGTTCGGACCCTGGTGGTCTATCACAGACGGAGCACCCACTGCCGTAAGAGATGGGAGGACATTCGCTGCTGGAGCAAGAAGACAGCGGAGGCCCAGCTGGGGATGGCCACCCAACAAGGGAGGGGTGCCAGTCGCACCATGACCCCCCTGATGTTCAGGATCCTGGCGGTGGCGTACCTGGAGTTGGATGGGCGCTTGAGGGCATCACAGCAGCAACAAGGGGGTGAGTACACTCTCATTCTGCTGATTCAGCGCGCATTGTAGGTGTCTGGGTGGGGGAGGTGGGCTGTGAGTTCCCCTAGGCCAGGGCGAGTGTGCTAGTTAGGTCCCCTTTTTCAGGTAGGCCCTGTGGCACCCCACCCCACCTGGGTACAGTGCCAACTACACCTAGTCAGGCTCCTGTGACATCCATGTGTGCAGATGTCGGCCATAGCCTTGTAGGCCATGTCCCAGGGATTGCATAGTGGACCCCAGGTGCGTGGCGTAGTGCTGGGGGCTTCTGTGTCTGTCGTGTCCGCCAACGGTAGCAGTAATGCATGCACTCAACTTGTCTTTCTTCTGTCGCCCCCCCCCCTTTTTGTGGTCTTCCTATTTTTGTGTGCATTAGCATCATCAGGCGGAGGAGAAGTGGCACCGGAGCAGGAGGGAGCTGCATCCCACATGGCCCTGGAGGGCAACACTACGGAGTCTGATTTCAACAGTGGGACGGAGGGCGAGGGGATCTCCATGGCGGGGACAGGAGCTGACACCAGTGACACAGACTCATCCTCTGATGGGTGCTCCCTTGTGGTGGCGGGCCCATCTGTGACACCCCCCATCTGCAGGTACAGCCGCCACCCCCCCTTCCAGCACTGCCCTCCCAGCAGCCCCTCAGCCTTTGCCCCGTGCCAGCTCACCCAGGAGGGTGGGCATCTCCTTCGCCCCAGGCACCTCAGCCCCTGTCCCAGTCACCCCTGCTGCCCTCAGTGAGGAGGCCGTTGACCTCCTCGGGTCCATCACTGTTGGACAGTCTACCATTTTGAATGCCATCCAGTGTGTAGAGAGGCAGTTGCAACAAACCAATGCATTGCTGGAGGGCATTCATTCTGGTCAGGCAGCCCTTCAGCAAGCTTTTCAGACTCTGACCTCAGCACTGATGGCAGCCATTGTCCCTGTCTCTAGCCTGCCTCCTCCAACTTCCTCCACCCGGACCTCAGCCTACCCCAAGCACACCATCAGACCAGCATGCACACACCCCAACACACAAAGGAAGCTCCGGCAAACATAAGCACCACACATCCCACAGGCACTCACACAAACATCACACACATGCAGACATAGCAACATCCACTGCCTCCACTGTGTCCCCCTCCTCCTCGTCTCCCTCCTCCCTCCCAGTCTCGTCTCCACTCACACCTGCATGCACTACATTTTCAGCCACTACGTCCCTCGCCAACACACCCACCACCACACCCCGTTCACGTGCAATCACCACCCCCACTACCATTCACACATCCCCTGTGTCCTCTCCCAGTGTGTCTGTGACGCCACCTCCCAAGGTACACAAACACAGGCACACACCCACCCAACAGCCATCCACCTCACGACAGCCTCCAGCGCATGAACCTTCACCCAAAGTCACCAAACGTACACCTCCTACAACCACAACCTCTTCTTCCACTCCTAAACCCCCTCCAGCTACCCGTCCCAGTGTTCCCAAGAAACTTTTCCTGTCCACCCTTGACCTCTTTTCCTCACCTCCCCCACCCCGTCCGTCTCCTAGGGCCCGACTCTCCAGGTCCCAACCTAGCACCTCAACCACGACATCAGCGGGATCAGTGGTGCCAGTAGTCACCGGATTCTGGAGTGCACCAGGCAGCAGGGCAGCCAGTGTGGCAAGGAGCCACAGCACGGACAGTTTCCCACCTGTCAAGCATCAAAAGTTGGCCAGTGCCCGGCGGGAGAGGGGGAAGACACCAGCCACCAAAGCCTCTCCCAGGGGTACAGGTGGGAGTGTGGAGTCAGCTGCGACACCTTCCAGGGTGGGGAAGGGGCACAAGAAACCTGGCAAGTCTGGGAAGATCGGCCTGGCAGAGAAGACAGCCATCAGCCCCGCTGCCCAGGAGGCGACCGCCATCAGCCCCGCTGCCCAGGAGGCAACCGCCATCAGCCCCGCTGCCCAGGAGGCGACCGCCATCAGCCCCGCTGCACAGGAGGTGACCACCATCAGCCCCGCTGCCCAGGAGGTGACCGCCATCAGCCCTGCTGGCCCAGACAGGACCGCCAGCACCAGCCCCGCCGGCCCAGACAGGACAGCCAGCACCAGCCCCGCAGGCCCAGACAGGACCACCAGCACCAGCCCCACTGGCCCAGACAGGACCGCCAGCACCAGCCCCGCTGGCCCAGACAGGACGCTGCCAAGGACACCCCCACCACAAGCACCGCTGCAAAGGACACCACTGCCACAAGCACCGCTGCCAAGGACACCACCACCACAAGCACAGCTGCCAAGGACACTGCCGCCACCAGCACCGCTGCAAAGGACACTGCCGCCACAAGCACCACCGCTGGCCCATGAGCGCCAAGAGCACTGACGCTCCTGGGTCTGCCACGAGCAGGATGAAGCACTCTGGGCACAAAGCCCCCTCCAGAACCAGTGGAGAAAGACATCCACTACCTGAGTCCTTGGCAGGATGAAGCACTCTGGGCACAAAGCCCCCTCCAGAACCAGTGGAGAAAGGCATCCACTACCTCTGTCCTTGGCAGGATGAAGCACTCTGGGCACAAAGCCCCCTCCTGAACCAGTGGAGTATCACATCCACTACCTCTGTCCTTGGCATGATGAAGCACTCTGGGCACAAAGCCCCCTCCAGAACCAGTGGAGAAAGGCATCCACTACCTCTGCCCTTGTCAGGATGAAGCACTCTGGGCACAAAGCCCCCTCCAGAACCATTGGGGATATGCATCCACTACCTCTGTCCTTGGCAGGATGAAGCACTCTGGGCACAAAGCCCCCTCCAGAACCAGCAGAGACATGCATCCAGTCACCCTATCCTTGGCAGGATGAAGCACTCTGGGCACAAAGCCCCCTCCAGAACCAGTGGAGTATCACATCCACTACCTCTGTCCTTGGCAGGATGAAGCACTCTGGGCACAAAGCCCCCTCCAGAACCAGTGGAGAAAGGCATCCACTACCTCTGTCCTTGTCAGGATGAAGCACTCTGGGCACAAAACCCCCTCCAGAACCAGTGGAGAAAGGCATCCACTACCTCTGTCCTTGTCAGGCTGAAGCACTCTGGGCACAAAGCCCCCTCCAGAACCAGTGGAGACATGCATCCAGCCACCCTATCCTTGGCAGGATGAAGCACACTGGGCACCAAGCCCCCTCCAGAACCAGTGGAGACTGTCATCCACTTGAGAGACTGTGGCTTTGCACTCCCCAGGATTGAGCAGTGGGCAAACCACTGACTGTAGAGACTTGAGAGACTGTGGCTTTGCCCTCCCCAGGATTGAACAGTGGACAAACCACCCACTGTAGAGACTTGTGAGACTGTGGATTTGCACTCCCCAGGATTGAACAGTGGACATGGGGCCCCCTCGTGGATTTGGTGTTGTGCACTCAACCGGCTGAGGTGCCCCCCTTTCCCTTCCCCCTGAGGTGGCTGTTTTATTTCTATCTGATGCCCCTGCAGTGTTCTCTCTGTCATGTTCGGGTACCTTTTGTGGGCCTCGACCATGCAGTGTGGGCCCAGTGTTCCACAGACTTAAATGGAGCAATACCTGGACTTCTATTCTTGGTGTATATATTTGTTAATAGTGTATATATATTTTTGCATACTGGATTTTAATAGATAACAATGGTTACACTCATTTCCTTTTGTCTTTGCATTCTTCCAGGGGGATTGGGGGGTGTAACTATAATGTATCAACATGTACTTGTGTGTGTGTTGTAGTGGGTGAGGGTGGGGGTGTTGCGTGTTGCGTGTGTGTGTCCCTGTTTTTTCTCTCCCCCCCCACTGTGTCGTAGGTGCAGTACTCGCTCCTGGTAGAGGAGCAAGAAGATGATGGCTGGGAAAATGTGATGCTCTGGCTCCATGGCGTCCTGGTTCCTCGTGGGGTGTGTAGAGGTGAGCCTTTTCCCTTCGAAGTCCTGTTTCCGCCGTGTTTTTGTTCGCGGTGAATCCGCCCGGGAAAAGGTAGCAGATTGGTAGGTTGTGATACTGTGGGTGGTACATTGTCCTCCGCCTGTCTGTTGGCAGTGACCGCCACGCTGTTTGTTTGTACCACCGTGGCGGTTGGAGTGTTAAAGTGGCTGTCTTTGTTGGCGGTTTCAGCCACGGTCGTAATTCCAATTTTTTTACCGCCAGCCTGTTGGCGGTCTTACCGCCGCTTTAACACCAACCGCCAGGGTTGTAATGACCACCCAAATGGGATTTGAGAATTAAAATAAAGAGATAAAGGGCCTTATTACGACCTTGACGGAGGGGTTTCGTCCATCACAAATGTGGCAGATATCCCATCTGCCATATTATGATCCCATTATATTAAATGAGGATCGTAATATGACAGGCAGGATATGCGTCACATTTCTGATGTAGGAAACTCATCTGTCAAGTAGTAATAAGGCCTAAAATCAGTAACTGGTGGAGGAGACAGGCAAACAAAATCCTAACCGGCAATTAAAATAGAACAAATTGAAGTAACAAAGTTGTGGTTTAAGCACCAGAGCGGCAGATTTTGAAACTAGGGAACCAGATTCTAGTCTTGGTGTTCGCTCAGCATCATCTGATTGTGGCAAATCAATTAACCGTTTTGTTGCTAGGTCTTTTCTCTCCCAGTGCTGAGACCTTTTTTTGGCTATTTGTGGTAGCTCACGCTTCGGTCTCCATAACATTTTCTGCACATAAATCATACATGCCCAATTTGGGTCCTCTTTCTCCAACAGATTGGAAAGAAAAACAGAAAAAAAGTGCTCCAGATAAGTGTCTCCTTATTCCCTAAAAATGGCATCCACAAACAGTTTGCTGTACTAAAGTCACAATTTTCCCAGCTTTCAGGAACATGCAGACCTGAATCCAAAAAGCTAATGTTGTACCTGTTTTAGCATTTTTCTAAGAGATAGCCTATTTTCCCCTATTTCTGTGCTTCAACCTACTTCCAGTTTGTGGTGGAAACCAGTATAATATCCATGGGTGAGCCACAAAAGTGATAGATTTCAGAAAAGTAGATAACAAACTGAAATTCAGCAAGGGGTCAAATATATAAATCCCTCAAACTTGTCTCAAAGAAAACTGTTGGAAAGAAGAAATATAAAAAATGACTAGGAAACAAGAGGCATTTGTGACAACCATTTCATCTAGGTTTTTGTCACAATGGCAGATCGACAAAAGCAATATACCATTATGACTGCTAGACCCTTCTGGTTGCGGGGATATATTGGGTTTGTAGGTTCTCCAATAACCCAATGAACACAGAGCAAACAACTTAGCTGCACTCTACAATGGGTTTTCATTGAGAGTATAGACCAATTCTTTTAGCAGAATGACAGAGTGAAAAACAGGTATCAAGGAAACTGTGTATTTCTGAAATGGGCACAAGATATAGAGTTTAGGAGCAGTGGCCATATCTACATTTTTGAGTTTGTGGGTATCCATACTAGCATATGAATTGGTTTGTATTTTTTTAAATGTCATATTTCGTATACATCGTCTTACATTTGAAAGGCCCAAATGCAGTGAAATCCAATTGGTAATAACAAATGTTATACTATTCGATTCTTCTACAAGACTCTTGAGAAAAATTAACCTGACTTCTATGGGTAGGTCCAGCACCCAAGACAGCAAGCGGCCCAAAATACAACATGAATGCAGCACATTTTCCATTGAAAACTGACCCTCTTTTTCCGATGTGTGTAGCTCTAGATTTCGGACCCTAGCTCAGCTGGCATCAAGGGAAACCTAGCCAACATGTACCTTTATGAAAACTAGACACATAGGATTATCTAGGGTGGGCTGACTTGCGTGGCTCACTCTGTGTTTTTTGACCCAGACTCCCTGCAAGCCTCAACCATTGACTGAAAAAACAGTTTCATCACATTTCTATAATGGAAAGTTCTGGAATCTGTGGGGAGACACAAAGGGCCAGATGTAGCAAAGGACTGTGAATCGCAAACGGCTCGCAGCGCTATTTGCAACCCTGCAAAATGCAAAACGGGATGTATAAATCACATTTCGGATCACCAAATAGAGATGCGGCCCATTATCGGCTCGCAAAATTTGCAACCTGATTTTGCGACCCGCATTTAGGAAGTCGCAAATTGCGAGGCCCACAAACCGTATGCAAAAGCCAGTCGCAAATTGCGACTAGTCACAAAAAGCCCGTTTTGCACACCCAGATTACCACTCATTCACAGCAGGTGATAACCAGAACCAAAGTATAAAAGGAGACCCAGAAGGCATCTGGGCTACTCAAAATGGCTGCACTATACGTGATTGCATGGAGGAGGAGAGTCCAGGCTGCCCAGCAGAGGAGGAGGAGGCAGAGACAGGAGAGGATATATTGAACCAGGCAGACACTATTTCAACAAACTGAGGAGGAGATATATGATAAATACAGACTGAGCAGAGCTGTTATCTTAGAGATAATTGAACCTGCTGAACCCTTTGCTTGAACGACAGACAATGCGTGGCACTGCCATCCCCACACATGTGCAAGTGCTATGCTCACTGCACCTCTTGGCCTCGGGGAGCTATAAGGGGGTCATTGCTGTGGCAGGTGGGGTATCCCAAGGTGCACTCTCACGATTCTTCAGATGTTTCCTAGATGCCATACTCGCACACATGTCCAGATATATATACCTTCCCAGAAATGAGACAGAAATGAACAGCACCAAGTTGGACTTCTACAGAATTGCCAACTTTCCCCATGTAATAGGGTGTGTGGACGTGACATATATACCAATTTGGCCACCAGCAAATCTGGAATATGTGTTCCGCAATAGGAAATTTACCCACTCACTAAACATCTAGGTGGTATGTGAGGCCCATAATGTCATTACTGACATTGTGGCTAAATATCCAGGGAGTACACATGATGCATACATATTCAGGCACAGTGGGATACACCAACGCCTAGAATGTGGGGAGTTTGGAGAAGGATATTTATTAGGTATTGGCGAGTACATTCTGAAGCCTTACATACGACCTGTATGCCCTGCTAAATTTGCCTCTTTTGTCAAACCGGTGACTGTACATGTGCCCTGAGACCATGGATACTCACCCCATACCCAACACCTGGCAATCAGAATGAGGGGCGATACAACATTGCACATCGGCAGGCCAGTACTGTAGTCGAGAGGACGTTTGGCTTGTTGAAGTCAAGATTCCGATGCCTCCACAAAAGTGGAGGAGCACTCCAGTATGCCCTAGAAGCAACATGCAAGATAGTTGCCACCTGTCCAAACCTACACAACATTCCCACCAGACGTGGGCTACATCTCACCCCTGAAGACACAGATACGGAGGATGAGGAGCAAGAGCTACCACACCGACAGCCTTGGGATAGAAGCATTGCAATGGAGGGCAGACAGAGACGGAACTACATTGCAACCCACAACTTTGACAGGTACGTGGCAACCGTGACAACACCCACTAATGTAAGACACACATAGCCCAGTTGTGTAGTCAAACAAACTAACCCTTTTTAATGCAGAAATATAATGTTGAAATCATTGTAAACTATGCTACAGTATGGTAAAAAAAACATTCAAATGGGACACATTGGCCCTCAGTTCAACCCTGGCGGTCGATGTTAAAGCGGCGGTAATACCGCCAACAGGCCAGCGGGAAAAAAAATGGGATTACGACTGTGGTGTAAAACGCCAACATAGACAGCCACTTTAACACTCCGACTGCCACGGCGGTACAAACAAACAGCGCAGCGGACACCGCCCACCCTATCACAACACGCCTATCCACCACCTTTTCCGGGGGCGGAACCAACGCGAATAAAAACACGGCAGAAACAGAACACAGAAGGGAAAACACTCACCTCTCCACACCCCATGAGGAACCAGGACGCCATGGAGCCTGAATTGCAGATACTGCCGGCGATGGTCTTCCTGCTCCTCTATCAGGAGCTCCAACGACGGCAGCGACGCCCACGGTGAGTACTGCACCTACAACACAGGGGAGGCGGGAGGGAAAAGAGAGAAAACACGCAACACCCCCACCCCCACCCCCACCCTCACCCACAACACCATACACACAAACACATGCTGCAACATTACATATACACCCCCAACCCCCTGGAAGAACTCAAGGACAAAAGGAAATGATTTGAACAAATGTAATCATGTGAGATATCATTTTCAAAATGCAAAATCCAGTATATACAATTATGTACACCAAATACACACGTCCGGATAGTGCACCAATCATTGTCTGTGGACCACTGGGCCCAAAATGAATGGGCGAGGCCTACACTAGATACCTGACTCCAAACGGAGAGAACACTGGAGGGGCATCACATAGAAAATATACAGGCACCTCAGGGAGAGTGGGAGGGTGGGCACCTCAGCCTGATGAACGCACAACACCACTGCTCCACGAGAGGGCTCCATGCCCACTGCTTTATCCTGGGGAGTGCAAAGCCACAGCCTCTCAAGTCTTTCCAGTGGGTGGTTTGCCCACTGCTTTATCCTGGGGAGTGCAAAGCCACAATCTCTCAAGTCTTTCCAGTGGGTGAGTTGCCCACTGCTTTATCCTGGGGAGTGCAAAGCCACAGTCTCTCTAGTGGATAACAGTCTCCACTGGTTCTGGAGGGGGCCCAGAGTGCTTCATCCTGCCAAGGACTGAGGTAGTGGATGTATCTCTCTACTGGTTCTGGAGGGGGCATGGTGCCCAGAGTGCTTCATCCTGCCAAGGACTGAGGTAGTGGATGTATATCTCCACTGGTTCTGGAGGGGACTTGGTGCCCAGAGTGCTCCACGTGCAGTGTGGCCAGAACAATACACTCGCCTGGGTGTGTGTGCCACGAGATTGCCGAGGTACAGGTAGCATGATATGCCATGGAGGGAGAGACATACCCCACACTGCTGCGGCTTCCCATTCCATATACAGGTGACAACTGTGATGACAGTGACGCTTCATGGAGGCTGCCCAGGGTCCTGGAACTCACCACCAGCCTCGGACGACTGGCCACTGGGAATGGTAGCCATGTCAGCGGTGGTGCCACTGTCTGAGTACGTCGTGGGGCCACTGGCGGTGCTTGCGGCGGTGTCAGTCGCGGCAGTGGTTGCGGCGGGGTCTGTGGCAGCAGTGCTGGCTGCGGGGTCTGTGGCGGCGGTGCTGGCTGCAGGGTAAAGATTCGACTTACCAGAGTCCAGTCCTCCTGCTACTCCTGCAAGGCCCTCAGAATGCATGATCGCCAAGACTTGCTCCTCCCATGTTGTCAGTTGTGGGGGAGGAGGTGTCCTCTGTACAGCTATCTGGTGTCTTACAACCACAGAACGCACCTTCCCCCAGAGGTCGTTTCATCTCTTCCTGATGTCATCCCTTCTTCTGGGGTGCTGTCCCACGGCATTGACCCTGTCCACAACTCTCTGCCATAGCTCCATCTTCCTAGCAATGGATGTCTGCTGCACCTATGATCTGAATAGCTGTGGCTCTACCTGGATTATTTCCGCCACCATGATCCTTATCTCCTCCTCTGAGAACCCGGGGTGTCTTTGTGGTGCCATGGGTGTAGTGTGAGTGGTGTGTGTGAGGGTGTGTGGGGTGATGTGTTGGGGGGGGTGCTGTGAGGTGCCTGGATGGTGTATGGGTGATGGTGGTTTGTGGCTCTGATTCAGTGGGTGCTCCTTGCCTGTCTCTCTCTCAGATGTCAATTTTTTGTGTCCTTCAGGGTTGTGGGTAATGTGTGTGTGTGTTTTATATTGGTGTGGGTGTCTGGGTGTGATGTGTGTATGTGTGTCAGGTATGTGTAGTTTGAGTTGTCCAATGTGGTGTTGTTTTGTTAGTGTGTGTTTATTTTGAGTGCAGCGGTTTACCGCGGTTGAATGTCCGCCACCGTGATTCGTGGGTCATGATGCTGTGGGCGAATTTCTGTTGGCGTAACGGTGTGGGTTTTGCTACCGTGATTTTATCACTGACCTTTGGGCTGGCAGACTTGTGTGTGTGTCTGTATAGTGGCGGATTTCTATGTGTGGGTCATAATATGACCGTAGCGGTATACCGCCGCGGTCGCAATATGTTGGCGGCAGTCAGCATGGCAGTAAGAGACACTTACCGCCAAAATTCCTACCACCCAGCATTACCCCACCTGTGTGGCTGGGTCTAGTGCCACGACAGGGACAGATCAAACTAAGGACAATGGGAGCCCTTGTGTGGAGACTCTTATCGACCTCAGTTGGATCTGTTCCTCTCACTGGAGCTAGGCCCAGCCACACAAGTGAGTTTTTATCAGCACAGGTGGGGCAATGCTGGGTGGTAGGAATTTTGAGAATTCCTATGGATTCAGGAAGTTTTCATCACAGAAATGTAGGGGAAAATGCATGTCTTCAGGCAACATTGGAGGTTTGTAGGGCATTGTGGGTATGAGAATGGTATAGGGTGCATGTGAAGCACACCACCCTGGACTAGCCCAGATGTCTGCTTCTCACAAGTGTCTGCCTCTGGTAGGTTTTACCAGATGGCAGCCTACCCAAGCCCAAAAAGTGCAGCCATTCACAATTATAAGTCAGACAATATTGGTCTTGAGCCAAGCTCTCCTGGCCCATATGTAAAATCAACACCCAAAAGTGTCAAATGTCCTACCATTGTAAGGAGATGCTTTAGTTGGGTTGGGGACAAAACTATGCCCATAGTGGTTGGCGCCCCACCCCTCTCCTTTTTTTTTTCAATTCCTTGACGTATAGTGTGCTTTCTGCCACCCCAGGAGGTAGATCGGGGTACTTACCCTAGCTGCCCCTCGGGGGGCAGAAAGTCTTTGTCCCCATTTTTTTGGAGTTGGGTCAAGGCTGTGCCCCAACCCTCTTTTTTTGTTTTTAAAGAAAATACTTTTGTGGGGTTTAGAGGGCTTTCTGTCCCTTGGGGACAGATGGGTGTAATAATCCCATCTGCCCTCCTGGGGCAGAAAGACTATGCCCATCATTTGGGGGTAGGGACATTTTCATGCCCAACTGGGCAGCACCTACACATACATTAATACAAAAAATAGTCCCTGGAGCCTAGCAGGCTATCTGCCCCTGTTCGGCAGATCAGGGGCTGTTGTCCCAATCTGGCCCCAGGGGGCATAAAGACTGTGCCAATTTTTGGGGGGTTAGGGGCATTACCATGCCTGTATTGGCCCGCAATCACCCTTACACTTATAAAAAAAATAGTCCCTCTGCCTCAGGAGTTGTCTGGCACCCCAGAAGAGGCAGATTAGGGGCAATTGACCCAATCAGCCCCACAAGGTGGCAGACAGATTGTGACCTTTTTTTAATGGGTAGGGACACTGCCATGCCCATACTGGTCAGCCCCCACACCTACACAAAGAAACAATAATAGTCCCAGGTGCCTAGTGGGCTTTGTGTCCCCCCAGGGGGGCAGATAAGAGGAAATTGCCTCCATCTGCCCCCACAAGGAGGGCAGAAAGACTGAATATGGCCAAAAAAAGGGTGGAACAAAAGCTCTTGCCTAAGGGACTGCTATCCGGTGTCTAGTGGGTGGATCTCCCCTTTCCAATGACACCTCTCCCATCTGTCACGGGCTCAGGGGGCTGAGATAGCCCCCTGAGCACCTAGATAGTAAAAGTAAAATGAGCTGATCAGCTCATGTAACTTTTGTTTTCAGTGAAATGACGTCAGTACGCCATGCACACTGATCGTCATTTTACTGAAAACCAAAAACATCCTTGAAAGCTGGGAAAGCTATTCCTCAGCTCCAAGGCTGTTTTTGGCAGAAAGGAAATCCCTCTGCTACCCACACAAGAGGGGCTTCCTGTGCCATGTGAGTGGATGGCCTGGAGCCTGGATGCGGATTCTCAGGACACACTATACTATGTGCAGGGATATCTTGAGTACGCCAGCGCTTGCTCCATGTTTATCATTCCCTCAAAGTTTTTAGGCAAACTCCTTGATTTACCAATCTAACATAACCTTGTTGTCAAGGTTAGCCCGGACATGTTGATCACAAAACATGGCAACATCTTTACAAGGTATTACAAATAAAAGCAAGACTGTGCAATGTGCAATTACCATGCTATTTTTGAGCTATTTAAATATTTACCAACTCCCCGAAGGGTAAACTTTTCTTCTCACTGCGTAACTCCTGTCTATGTTAACAATATTGATGACAGCAAAATAGCAACTGTTCATGGCTAAAGTTATGAATATTAATGAAGGTGTGGGATGAGCCTTTTAGATTTCTTGTTTGCTTTTGATTAAAGCAGACGTTTGCACCAATGCCAAGCTGTGTTTTTAAAACATTACTATTGCCAGGGTATTACGGATTATGCATCCTAGATATTTATGTGATTCTTTACAATTTTCAAAATGCTGGGGGTGAGAATTTTAGATCATGCAGTCTTTCCAAGGACTATCGAATTAACACTTAGATAAACAAACTGTAGATAGATTTCAGGTCAAAAGGCCTGGCAACAGGGATGCATCAATAATTTCTGACTTTAGGGGCTGCACATTTCAGACTGTAAAACAGTTTTTTTAAACATCCTATTTATAGAACATAGCTAAAGGGGGTTGTCTTAGCCAGAATGATACATTAGACAATAAGAAAGTTAAAAAGCACAGATTCCCACCCTTTGGAATTGGTTTACAGGACCCATTAAAGCAGAGTTCTTTAGGTAATGTTAATTTTCCACCCAATGTTCTATCTGTACCAAGAAACAAACACTGGCATGGCATTAGATTTTTAAATTAACCTTCCCACTAGTCCAGTTCTGGCCACTGTTTTTTACATCTAGGTCTCAATGACACTTTCTCCGAGTTCCAAGAGGTGAGGAGACACACATTTAAAATTCTCAATACAAATTACAGTGTTACCTGTTGGCCACCCACTGAATCCCAGAAACCAAGATAAAGGTCAAAGGGCTTTATAGCAGACTCAAGGTCAAACTTACTTAAATGAGTCTGAAAACCATGGTATTAATATACAAAATCACCAACATTGATTTTAATCAGCATGTGCAAAACCAAGCACCTGGGGCCAGATGTATCAAACCATTTTGCATTCACAAACGGTGCGAATCGCAGAATTTGGCCATTTGCGAATGCAAAAACGTGGTCTGCAATGCATGAAAGGCATTCACAGGCCAAAAACAAGGAATCACAAAATTCGCGTTTTTTTGCGAAGTGACATGGTTTTGCGTGTCGCATTTTGCGTCTCACAATTTGAGACATGAAATACCGAATCGCTATTAGCATTTTGCAAATTGCAAGTCGGAATAGCGAGATGCAAAATGTGACATGCTAAACCATGTCGCACTTCGATGCATCAAAAATTAGCAAACTGTGAATTTTTGCAGAATGGCCTTTTGCACATGCAAATTCCCACGGAGTGAGACCAGGTGGTAACCAGGTGCAACCTATATAAAGAGGCCCAGAATGCCTCAGACTCTTTTCCACAATGGCTGCACTCTACGTCATGGCGAGGAGAATGAGGATCTTGGCAGGTTTGAGGAGAGGGAGGAGGAGACAGGAGCGCATTTTTAGAGTGCGCATTACCCTTTTTGACCAGACTGAGGAGGAAATATATGATAAGTACAGGTTGAACTCAGCTGTGATACTTGACCTGATAGCTGAGCTACGACCCATACTGCAGCGCACAACAAATAGGACTAATAGCATTCCCACCCATGTGCCGGTATTATGCTCCCTGCACCTACTTGCCTCAGGGAGCTATCAAGGGGTCATAGCAGCAGCTGGAGGAGTATCACAGAGTGCCCTCTCTAGATTTTTCAATAAATTTCTTAACACCATGCTGAGTAGGATACACCAGTACATCAGATTCCCCCACACCCCACAGGAAATACAGCAGACAAAAATCGATTTCTACCAGAAAGAACAGTTCCCCCACATCCTAGGTGCCATGGACACATGTTGCAATCTGTCAACCATCGGCCACAGAGTATGTGTACCGCAATCGTAAATACCAACATTCCATGAATATACAGGTGATATGCAATGCCTCCTACATCAGAACTGATCTCGTGGCCAGGTACCCAGGGAGCACACATGATTTGTACATCTTTCGCCACAGTGGGATTCACACAAGACTGCTAGCTGGGGAGTTTGGTGAAGGATATCTACTAGGTATTGTCCCTCTGTACACTGGTGCATTGATGGCAGTGTGACGTCAGATGGCTCAGATACTCATTATACCCCCTGTTCCTTCCAGGAGACAGTGCCTACGCAGTGCACACCTACATGATGACACCCTACCTAAATCCTACAACACCAGCAGAACAGAGATACAATTCAGCACACAGGGCAACCCGCAATGTGGTGGAGCGCACCTTTGGCCTGCTGAAGAGTTGCTTCCGGTGCATCCACAAAAGTGGAGGGGCACTATAGTACAGCCCGGACACGACCTGTAGAATAGTGGCCACGTGTGCGATCCTGCACAATATAGCTACCCCCAGGGGCATGCCGCTGGAAATATCTGATCCAGACTCAGATGAGGATGAGGATCCCATACCACCCCTACACCCAGCAGACAGGACCAGTGCAGCAGAGGGCAGACAAAGGCATGCTGACATCACATACAACCATTTCAGATGTAAGTAATAACAACACAACTTCACTGACGTGTTCTGGTAGTTAGTACCTTTATTACCTTAACTTCAGGTAACATAAGTGTCACTAGGAAAAAATAATAAACACACGTGTCATAAAAGAACCATTTGCAGTGTCTCACTATTGTCTTCATAGTTCACTGTAAAACAAAATATGCAGTCATTCCCCTGTGGCCATCAAAGTCACTTTTTACGGCCACGCAATCCACTTGAGTTTGCAGTGGCCTCACCGGCACCTCTGGTATCTGCCTCAGTGGCAGTGCTGTGCCTGGCACTGCGACGCCTAGGATCTGTTGTGGGCACTGCAAGGCTGCTGAGGCTAGATGACTCCTCAGTCTCCCCTAGTCCAAGTTCACTGGGTGTAGCACTGCAGTTACCCAGCATAATATCCAGAACATTTGTAATCTGGACCAGTCCCTGGGCTACATCCTGACTGCTGTGTGATGCCTCCACCTTTGCGGCCACAGCACGCTGCGATATGAGGGCAGGAGATGTCACAAGGCGATTGACAGATCTACAAAATCCACTAAACATCCCCACGAATCGCCTCTCATGCCTGCGGTGGCTGACTCTCTCATGCCTTATCTCTGTACAGAGTTCCTTCACTGCATTGGTCAGTTCCCTGGTGTTCTCCACAGCTGTGATCTGTCCCTCATGCAGCTTGCAAATGTTTGAATTAAGGCACTCCAACTGCTTATGCAGCCCCCCCATGTTGGCGTTTTGTGCCTGCATCTGCATGTGCATTGCCGTCATCTTCTTATTTTGCAGGCACTACACTTTAAGCATAGAGGATTCCAGGCCACCGAAAAATGATGGGCCCTCACCTACTTCCATGTGCTGTGTGCCTGCATCCTGAATCCTCCTGCGGGGTGTTGAGTGATGCTGGGGCTGGGACTCCTGCCTTACGGTGGATCTGGCTTCTGGGGATGGAGTGTGGAGTGTGGCCTCCATCCCGCATGTCATCCGAGTCCTGGCTCAACTCTGGGAGAGGAACAGCCCTTGCCCTGCATCTGATTGGCGCAATACTCACTGACTCGCTGGTGTTGGAGTCTGATGGAGGCTGTGTTTCAGCATCCCCCACAATGGCATATGCTGATGCAGCTGGGCCTAGGCCATCTGCAACGACAATGTGCAGCATGTCATTTATGTATGTATCACCAAATGTTGCACAATGGTAATAAATGTACAGTTACATCATATCACTATGTAGTGGGTGTTGTGTTCTTCTGGGTGTCGCTCTACTCAATTACATTCTATGTGCTACTTTCAGCTCTGGGTTGTGGACTACCACTCCCATAAGGCATTGTTGTGCCGCTTCTAAGATGCGGAATGGACTACTTTTCACAATGCTTTGCACTAATTGCTAATTCCTAAGGGGCATTTACACATACACATATGGGGTTACATTTCATTATTGCACTTACCTTTACTGGTGCTTGGTGTGCTGGACGTGTCTATGTCAGTGACCCCACTGACAGCTTCTGGGAGCAGTGTCGACTCCACCAGGTCTTCCATGGGGGTGGAGGGTGTCTGGGTGGATGGTCCGCCTCCTGTGCTCCTTGCCTCCTGTAGTCTGCTGGCCACCCTCTCCTTGGCACGGAAACGCAGGTCGTACCACCTCTTTCTAATCGCATCCACTGAGCGCTGCGCAACCCCCACTGCACAGATTTTGGTTTGTATGTCTGCCCAGAGTTTGCGCTTCTCACTCTCTGGGACCTGGAGTGAGCTCTTCCCAAAAAGCCGGTCATGGCTCTTCACCACCTCCTCAGTGAGCACCTCCAGTTCCTGCTCTCTGAACTTCAGTTTTCTCTTCCTCTCTCCCTTCTCCTTTCCATTAGCAGAATTGGCCATGGTGATGTGCAGTCTTGGCTTGCTCACAGACTTGCTCCCTGGGGCTAGGCTGTGTCTCTCTACCTGCTCCTTTGGGTGTGGCACCTGGAAACAGCCTGGGCTGACTCACTTCCTGCTTGTGATGTCATTAGGCTGTACCAGGTGTGCGTTTTTGCAATTTGCGATTTTCAAATACCGAATCGCAAATTTGTTTGCGATTCGGTATTTGGTCCTCGCAAATTGCATTAGCATTTCTTAAGAAACCGCTATTTCCGAATCGCAATTTTGTTACATTGCATTTTGCGAATCAGAAATAGCGATTTTTTAAAAATTGATATGTGCGATTCGCAATGGTTTTTTTTCATACATCTGGCCCCTGGTGCTTTAAATCCAAGCTCAAATTATCTTGCTAAAACATTGAATCTAAATTTCTATCTATTCTAAACACTAAAGGGATTTCAGGAAAAGTGTCACCACTGCAGAACTTCTGTAGAAGTTCCTGTTAAGAGAGGTGTGAATAGCATGAAGCCACTTAAGACAAAAAGGTGTGAGGTCTGTACCTCTATGAGGTCCGTTCTGATCAAGTGGCAGAGGAATATGAATCTACAACTAACTAAATCACATTTAAATATTGATTCTTCCAGAAGGTCACATCACAGCCAAAACCTTCCACTGAACAATAGTTCTAGAAATCATTTATCTAATTGACAGTTGAGCCTTTTGAAACTAAATCAGTTCAGCCTTGGTTCTCTCCCATGCTCAGGAATTTCAGATGGGAGTTGGAATGGCATCTTCAAGTTACTCCTCTCCACCTAGATAACACTTCTCAGGCCTTCTTCTTTGCAAAATGGTATCTTTATTAGGAAAAAATGCTCTTTGAACCAGCAACTGAGGAAGATATGCAATAAAACAAACTTTCATATTGAAGGTTAGAAATCCAAAAATAACTCTGGCCTTTCAGTCTGGCAAAGCTAAAATAAACATGAATACACTTTAAGTTGAAATTATTTTTTACACGTTTCTCATTGTGAATGTAACATGATTACGGAAATAATATTTCCAAAATAGTATAGCATGAACATACTTGTAAAACAATGAATAAATGTGATTTACATGGGAAGTTATTCGACATAAATGTACGTTACGTGTATGCATTTCATTGCACACATTATATAATAGCCATTTTCAGATGTTACATAGGAATATAACCACTCCTTTATTTCATGTTTTATGAGACATAATGGCACAATCAATTTATGAATATTAACATTCAACACCACATGTAACTTTAAAATTGTTTGCCTCGGCAAAAAGAAACTTGCATTGTTCTTGGGAAAAAAGAAAACACCATCAACACCAAAGACACCTTTTATGTTTTGAATCACAGAATTCCACAGCTTAAGCCATGATTTTAAAATCTCTTTTATTTCACTTGTTATCAAGAAATGTTTTTGCATCCAATATTGTGCACCTTGAGTTGATTTGTGGGATGTGTCGGACAGCTGCATATTTGATGTTGGGGATTATTATTTGCACACTGAATTGAATAATTATCTCTTTCACTACTCTTTCACTACATGAAGGGAGAGAGTTGGATTATTCAGTTGCATGCTTTGTGAGCAATCATTGGACTTACCATCACCTTAGGATCCTTGCTCCTTCCAAATAAGTGATCTTGGCTCCACCTCTATACCTCTGAGTGACTCACTATTGCTTGTTTTTTTAGACCTGTCATGATTCCTGCTTCCCCTGGTCTCCAGTGGTCATAAACGCACCATCAGGAAAAAAAAGTGTACATAGCTGTAGAGAGCCTGCTTACTTTATATAGTTTCTTCTCCATGTCCTTCACCTGAGGTGTTAAAAACATGAAAAATGGGGTAGCGTGTGAGCATTTTGTATTTTTAAACTGTCCATGATTCATCTCCTACCTATGGCATGTTGGTGAATCGACAACCACTTTTCGTTTCTTACAAATAGCCTACATCATACTAGAAATGTTCATCCGTCCCTGTATAAAAAGTAGACATTTTTTATATTACATTTGAACTAAGCAAAATCACGAAAGACAGTCTGGGACATCCTGCTAGTTTTCTAGAGTAACTTTTGCAAACATCACTAAAAGGGCGAAGTCATAGCATGCCACATATCTCACACTATATATAAGGAACGGAGCACAGATATAAAAAATCTTCCTCTATGAAATAGACTACAATAGACTGAACAATATTATTATAACTATCCAATGAACGGGAGTCTAGACAGGAACACAGGAAAGCACGTCATATATTGCCGGGGCAGAGAAAAACACACGTCATTTTGCTCTCTCTCTCTCTCACTCTCTCTCTCTATAGCTCTCTCTCTCACTTCCTCTCTCTCTCACACACTCACACACACACATATATACTAAGATCCAGCAACCAAGCATAGCTACAATTAAATCAGGTCTTTGGAAAAAATTGACACAGTGCATTACAACCAGCTATAAAGGCAAGCAATGCCAAAATGAATAGTACTTAGCAGTCACATTCTGAAATGCAACTACACAACAAAGTAACCAATCACCAATTTTAGATCGATTTGTTAGAATAACAGACAGCTCGTTCAAGATATACACTGTGTTCCACACTATAGAATGTATCTTTTAATATAGGGTCAGCACTTTTGCATTTAAGAAAGCACAAACCACTTTGGTGGATCTGGCAGTGCTGCGTGGGAGATCTCATCCACTGAAACCTATGAGCAGGACTTCTTGGGCCCCACAGCTAATATAGAAAGTGTTAAAGCTAATGTTTGATGCTTCTCTAGCCATTATAATGATATACAAGTAAAAAGGCCAAACAGTTACACTGTATTACAGGCTGTCAGCAGGCCTCTGATAACCTGAAAAAGGTTTTATGTGGGACGTCGGTTTTGATGGTGCCAGACATCTGTAAGCTCTTTTTTGTGTAGACTGATACACTAGCCCATGGAAGTGGTGCAATTCTGACCCAATGAAATGAGCTGAGCTTTTGTTAGCTGGCATCAAGCAGAGCTGGGCTGTAATTTAAAAAGGAGTGGTTGGCCACTTTGTGGATACTAAAATTATAGGTATTGGCATACTCATTTGAGATACCCCTTCTATCCATACCAGTCACAAGCACTTCAAATGGCCCATGAAGTGAAAATAAGTTACCCTCAAGTTGCTCTCGTTTGCCCTTCCCCCATAGGTACTAGACTTTAATGTCAGAAACAAGTCAATAACTTCTGATGGGAATAGAGACAGATCTTCAAGGAATTTAAAATTATTGAACTAACCAAATTCTTCCAGTGAAAGAATATTCCCAGTTTGGTTGAATCTGGAGAAGCATTCCTTAGGAACTGAGGTCACTGACACACCATGCAGCTGTTCTATCACTGATGCGTTTCTTTTGTCCCTCGAGTTACCACAGTATTTTTCCAACTTTTTGAGGTGCCAATAAAACTGTGAATCCCTGCAAAGCTGTAGGCTGGTGCTCCTAAAGAACATCTATGGCCACAAAGGAGTAGCACACCTGCTCCCTTCAGCAAGCATCAGATGGTGTCAGCTTATTATAGTATGTGTGTGGAAATGCCTACTGTCCTCCAACTTTAAATGGAAGTCCAGAAGCCTGGGGCTGATGGGGGCTCGCTTCCGTTTATTTGTGTAACTAATTTAATGTTTTACATTTTATCTACACTCACCACTAGCATAAACCTTTATGAATATTAGAATTACTGACCTACAGTAAAAAGGTTTGTGATTATTTCTGGTGTGCCTGCCTTTAGAATTACCCACAACTGTTCATGAACATGTATCCTTGTGCAATAATGGTGTTTTTAAGATGAAGGAAAGGGGCTGCCCACAAACCATTACCACATTCCTAATTTCTTCCTAACTTTCAGCGACAATGTGAATGATTCTGGGAAGATAGCTATCCCAGAGGCCTCGCCAAAGAAGGAAACACTACCTCAGTCTATTTAGCTGATTCTCTGAAATAGTGATATGTATCTGATGCTGATTAGCACGATATGTCAGCCCAACTGCTCTGCTTCAGGTACATGATGGATGTCCTCTGCAGCTCATTATGCATCATTTGGGGTTGGACCTTTGTGAGCCTCGCTGCTGAGGGTGCTTTTGAGGCACGTGGAACAGCACATGTCCTGATCACTAGACTGAACCAGAAGTCCATTTCGAAGCTCTGTTGACCTCCCCTGATTCTTGTCTTTCCCTCTTTGTAATCCTCCAGCCAGCCCCAGGAGACTTGAGAGCATGAGTTGTGACTGAAAGTCATCTCTGCTCCTCACCATAACCACACAGGTGTGCTGCTAAACTTGATGTTCTCAAGTGGTTGTGAATATACACCTAGCCCATTTATAGTCCTCACTCTATAAACCTATACACTTGAACTCTGAGACACTGTCTTTCTTTACAGGAACTATCTGGATTGTTTTTGTCATTATGTTTGTTGTGTTTTGAGTTGTTACAGATTAGCAAACAATTAAGGTTCTAATTAATACTAAAGGTATGGAGGGTAACCTTTTTGGAGGGTATGTTGCTATGCTCCATATAGCTGGTGTCCATTTAAAAGTTTGCACATAAAAGACTTTTGCAAACTTTACGTATCTACATATTCTATCTGCATTGTTGGCTTTCCTGTTATATGTATTTTTTGAGCTTTGAAAACATGAGTGCTTCACAACTTATAGCGCTTATCATAAAATCTTTAAAACATTTTATGTAGTTATGAGTCAAGGACCATGGTCTCCTTGCCATGTACTTCCAGTACCAACTTCCTTTACTGGTTACCTATTCCTACATGAGAGTTTCATTCTATCTGTGAGAATACAGGTTCTCTTGTGCAATCATCGTATTACATGTATATATTTGTGAGTTTATGATTTCTGTTTTGTAATTGTTGTTGATATATGAATGAATATTAAAAGTTCTCTCGATATTTGCATAAAAATGCACTAAACTATATATGAATGAGAGAACCCAAAGCTGCAATTGCCCCTTCTTGCCCCTTTAACCCTAACCCTGTGAAGCCACTAAATGTATTTGGAAACAATCACTCAATGATTTGAGAATCATCAATAAAGTAGGTAGATTTCCAAAATCATTTAATTTCATATTAGATGAAAATCTAAGTTTCAAGGATCACCTCCAGGCCTTGCTAAAGCAGCAAGATTCCACCTATAAAAAAATCAACAATCTAAGACACTTTGGGCCTAATTTACTAACCTTTCATACATCACAGTCAAGCAAGGCAACTTGCTGTGCTGCATTGCGTGAAAGGAAGAGAGAAGAAATGTGGTATATTTACTAAGTTATGGTGCACTTCTGCTCACAAAAGTGGTGCAACCACAACACAAAACGTTAGTAAATCTGGCCCATTGTACCTGACCTCAAACTTGAACCTATTGTTAAGGCTCTGGTCAGATCTCATATTCATTTGAATGTGTTCCTCTTAGCAGATTTTGTAAGAAATGTTTTATTCCCTTAAGAAATTTCTTATCAAGATTAAAAAACACAACCACCTAACTCATGCTCTTTCTAATTCAAATCACTGGCCATAGATGAGGGCTGCTGTCTCATAACAGTATGTCTCTCCTATAAAGGCCTGATACTCAGCACCCTCAATGATAGGCTATTTGGGGGCTCTAGAAACTTCAGACACAATGTTAAGCTCTCACTTTACTCTGTTTTCCTCAAGATAAGGGTCATGCTAGCCAAATATTGCAGGCTTCCCAATTCTATGTACGGGCAGTTCCATTCCAGATTTTTGCTTTGCATTCTGATCCCCTTAGTCCAATTATCTCGGCCATGGTTTGAGTGATACATGTGCTATGATTCAAAGAAAAAGATGCTTTTGTTGAGCATCTCATACACTGAATCTGGAAACTGGACATGATGCTTTTTGCTTGCAGGATTGTATCAGTGTGGGTGCTCCATGCTCATGGGTCGTACTCCCCATATCTCTCAACACATGCCTCCATAGGTCTGCCCTTAGATGAGTTTCATGAGACATTATGAAGCTGAGTCATTGATCAATGAAGCCTGCAAGACCAGTTTAGCTCTTTCTCCTTTTTATTCTAATCTTACACCTTCTGATATATTTCTGTAAGGTACAAGCTGTGAGATTTGCGGAGGTCCCTTATGGGACACACAGCAATTTTCTGCTTCTAGATTTCTAAGCTAATGTTGTGTTTGGAAATCCCAAGATCTCCTTTCAATCTTTGTTTTGAGGCTAAATGTTAAATTCTGGCAATTTGGTGCTGAAGGTGGTGGTTGCCACCTAAGCCATTATCTTGGTATGGTACCTATAGTCGGTCGTCAGCTGGAAAAAGTTTCTAATTGGTAATGCTGGATGGTCATCCAGGGTTGAGTGATGGGTTATACAGTGTTGACACTTTCTTGATCGTTTGCACTCTGTTCTACAGATTCTTCTGTTTGACTTTGCTTCTGTTGACTCCCTTTCCTACCAATGTCTATCACAGCATTCCAAGAGCCCTGAGGTGAGAGATCTTTCACTTCAAGATTAGAAAGTGCTTTCTCTTCCAGCCGTAGGGTTCATTCAAGGCACTCTCCACCTGACTTTCCCCTTGTAACAAAGCTCCCATGTTCAAGATTTTGCGCCTTTTGCCCGTCCATGGTACAATTTATTTAAATGTATGATGTGTTACTGTAGTTTCAGTTATCTTTATAGAAGAACTTTTGCAAGTTTGTAGTTGTGCTTCAGGATGCACATGTCGTATGCATGGTGTCAGCTTGTTTCACCAAGGTTATTGCAACCCTCTACACTTCCCCGTGGACTCCTGGGGGCTCAGAATATCAATGGTACCTAAGATCACGGCATACACGTAATTGCATTAGTGTTACTTTCTTTGGCAGGTCTAGAAGAATCTCGGCCTTCATAGCAAGGACGGAGAGAGGATGATGGATGTAAATCATACCTAGATTATATGCAAACAATCTCCAGTACTTGCGGACCTCCTCTTCCTTCTGAAGTCTTTGTCCACTCGATGTTTTGACCTTCTGTCCATATGAAGCTTGGGGACGCTCTGGGAGATTCTGTGATTTGTCAGCTTCTTTGTAAACAGTAGGCAACCATCTCAGAAGATTTTTGCTTTTAGGGAACAGAAGATCGTGTCTAGGAAAGGGGAGCTACATCACTAGGAAGCACCGTATTACTTCCTAATTTAGCACTGATAACTTCCTGATCAGTGTTCATCATTATCTGGTTGCGCACTTTTAGTTTTGCCAATTTGCAGTAAGTGGCTTTGTGGTTAATTTTCAATAACAACCAATAATCCCTCTTGATGAACTGGAATAGGAACAGGCCTGCTTTCAGTAATCACTTCAAAGAGAGTTTAGGAAGAGCCATCTGAAGCCTATAATTCCAATTAAAATGAGGGCCTTGACAAACTGTATTGATTGACCGAGGATGCGTTCAGGGCATTGATCTCCCACTTATGAATAAAAAAGGAAACTATTCTGTTCTCCCCTCTAATGACATGAAACATTCTCCTTGTTGAAGTGATTTATGTTAGAGGTCACGAGGTTGCAGAAACCTGACAGATTCGGGTTGCGCGTTTAACCCTGCATAATGAGCGCTCTGAACCTTCCAGGAAGCAGGCTCAGCTGAGACCTGCGTGATTATTTCATGGCAGTTGTACATCAGCATTTTGACCTGATTAGAACGCCGCGGTGTGTGCCTCGCAATGTCCCTCTAGGCTCTTCATGGAAGGGGCTGTGGAAAATCCGTCACAGTGTGTGTCAACCTAAAGAGCATTTCACATCTGTTCTCCGTGTATTTAAAGTTTGTAAGCTTTACTCATACAGTGGTTCTGTACATTGGCCTTTTTCCCGTTCAGAAATCATATGCCAAAGTTCTATCATGCCTTTATTATTATATGCATTCATTAAACAATGTCTGTGTTTCCATTCTATACATATAATTATGTTATGTGTAGGGTAATTAAATTCATGTAAATTCCCTATGCGTAGCTACCTGACATTTTTGGGAAATTATTTGAAATTGCACAAAATTATGCAAAATATGCTGATAATGGAAATGGTATTAAGCGCTATTTTTAGAGCGCCATGTGAACGAAATTACACCAGATTTGTAAGAAAGCTAGATCTTGATAGCGAAAGCATGCTTTTTGTGATTGGATGTAAATCGATTCTGTAGTTTTTAAGAAATTAACATCTAAAATCTGGACTGTTGGGTTCACAGGAATATCATGCAATTTCAAATAATAGAATGCTCTGATTGGCCAAGACAGCGTTTCTTCCCATCTCCGTCTTGCTCCTGTGAGACCCATAGGAGGTCGCCCTCTGATTGGCTGGCCGCAACATGAAGACAAATGTTGCACCCACAATTTCAGGATAGGGGAACTTGGTCCCTGTGTCCTGAAAATTGAAAAAATAAGGTATAAGTGTGCAGCCTCAAAGTAGCTTGACCACCTGGACATTGTGTGTGTGTGAGTGGGGTGGAGTGGGGGCGCAGAGGGAATTCCTTTGAGGCCACATTTATATAATAATTTGTGGGATTTCCACAATCCCACAGGACTCTTGCGGGTGTCAGTAAGGCTTACACCCACTCCATGCATAGTAATAGTCAAAGGAGATGCCATGAGTCTTGTAATAGGTAGGGTAATTAGCAGTGCATGGTGGTGGAGTGAGTCATAGTTACCTTAGCGCTCAAGTTGAAGTTGCTTGAGATAACTCAAACTATGTCTGGTGAATTTCAATGGTTTTTAGAGTTTAAAATGTTATGTTGTTACTGAACATTTCATCTAACTATAACTTTAAATAAGTTAACCCTTGTTTTGTCAGTGAATTTCCAGGGTTTCTTTTTAACATAACTGTGAAAGGTTTGCGGTATCCCTGTCTCCAGAGAAAACGACGGGCCATTGTATTTATACCCCAGGGATCCCATAGAGAGAGTTGATGACCCGACCGGCAACCCAGATATCCGGAATGCGGTGTTGCTAAAGCAAACAGGGAGATGCGACGAGAGGGAAGAATAGGAAGAAACACTAGTGGTGGGAGACACAAGGACAGAAGAGACAGAACGGCACGGAACACCCCAAGAAGAGCTTGAGTGTACAATTTAGAAAAACGAAGAGGGAGGCGTGCTACTGACGCCGTATTAAGATGAGGTGGAGAGCAGATACCCAGAATCACACACCAGGCAGACGGGAGAACCCAGCCACTTCCCTGGAGGGACGTGACCTTTGCAGGTACGTGCATACCTCCCCAGCACCGGGGGGCTCTTGTGGAAGTGGGGAGGAGGGAGAAGGGACAAGCGATGACCAGAAGGGTGTGGAGGCGAGATAACAGGAGAATAGTGAAGGAAAAAGGAAGGTCGGGAAAGCAGGGACAAGGACTGGTACTTCTCAAAGAACCTGTTTTCACTGAGGTGTCAGAAACAACTACGTACTCTCTTCCCTGCCAACCCCGGGACATACCTTTCTTTTCGGTACTTTCCTACTCCCCTCTGGTGCACTCCTCCGACCACCACTCTCTTCTCCCTACACTGTAATCAAAAGAGAATACCCAATTTAAAATAAAACCACTTACCTTTTGTTTTCTTTTCTTTTCCATGGTTTGTTTTATTTTTTCCCTTGTTCCTCTACATGACGGCACATCATCTGGGAATGAGACGCCAATTAGGAAATACTGAAAAGAAAAGAAGAAAGGACAATTAAAGGAAAGACAATAACGAATAACAATTGTAGTCAAAGGAATGTCAGAGAAGCACAAGACAAACAAATAAAGGCGGAAAAAGGACATATTTTTTTGTTTCTTCATATCATTCAAGGAAATTAAGAAAATAAAGAGATCTGTTAAAGACTTATTAACTCTTTCTATGTCTTCCAAGTAAACAAATATCCCCTTTTCTCCAGGGAACCCATCACAGTGGTGTCAGAAGTGGGATCCTATATATTGGGGGGGAATAACCCTAAAGATAATGGAAGACAATCCTATGTTAAAAGACATGATTCACCAATTGACAGAGGGACAACGACATCTGCAATTGTTTTGGGAGGAGCAGCAGAAGGAGGCACGCAATGACCGTGAAACACTCCAAAATGCTCTGAAAAATCAAGCCACAATTATAGCCAATAGCCAGTTGGTTCACAAAACGGCATCATGAAAATTAACTGATACTATTGCCTCCAGTCGAGTCCATCCTAATGTTCCGAGTTCGGTCCTGCAGAAATTTCATGAAGGGGAGGACCCAGACGCATTCTTTACTAACTTTGAACAAGTTGCTACATCAGCCACATGGTCGGAGGATAGGTGGGGACAGTATATTGCCCCACTCTTCATGGGAACATTACAAGCCGCCTATCAGGCTATAAATCCAGGTGCTAATACCCCCTATCCAGAAATAAAGAAAGGTATTTTAGAATGCGTGGGACACAATACTGAATATTATCAAGTTTTGGAGAACAAAATGGAACCCGATGTAGAATCCACGGGCCCTCTATTATCGAATTCAGGACATAGGTCTCAAATTGTTGGCTCATCTAAGTACAAATAGGGACGAAGTGATTTGAATTATACTGCTTGAACAGTTCCTTGAGGCTCTACCCCCACAAACTCGAAATTGGATAAAGCAACATCCCAACGTAGATACTACCATGGCTATAGAATTGGCCTGTGCATTTCACCGGGCTCCTGAGTTTAAGTCGGGAAAAGGGCCAATAATAAGTAATCACTTACCTAGCCCCTCATACCCGGTTAAACCATTGAAAGGTCCTGAGGAAACCTCCTTACAAAAACCAGTAGATAGGAATTCGAATCCGTTACCCCAATGTTATCACTGTGTGGAATGGGGACACATAGCCCGGAACTGCCCCTACAAAATGGACAAAACTCAACCCATGGAAATAGGGGTAACTAGAGGGAGAGTCCTCTATACGGGCAAGGATGTGCCTCGTTATACTAAGGAGCTACTGATAATGGGTGTTTCACAAGGATCCTCATTGACTCCTGGTGTAGTCAGTCGGTAATCCGAGCAAGCCTAGTACCGAAGACTTTATACACCACCGATGAGAATGTTTCTATATGTTGTATTCATGGGGATATGAAACTATAACAATCGGGTGGGGAGGACAAATCAGGAATTTTAAAGTGGGGGCTCTTCCACATTTAGTGGAAGAAGCAATTATAGGTGCAGACTATGACAATGTTATTGAACAGTCTACATGATAAAAACAGATTAGAGGAATGGTTGACAGAAGCTCCTTTTTCCCAGATTTCCATCACTCCGGACAAAGAACGCATCAAACAAAGTAAAAGACAGAGAAGAGAAAGGAAGGGAGCATATCAAAAGGGAATACTATGCAATAACTCACACATAGACAATAAACCAGTGTTGGCGACCCTACCTCCTTTGAAGAACAGCCAAAGAGAGGACCCTAGCTTACGACATGCATGTGAAGCAGCCGTAATTGAAAACACCGGACAGGTGGGTCCCTACTTCCTTGTTCAAAACAGGCTGTTGTTTAGGCTTATACAACATAAGGATGAAGAAAAAACGACAGCTAGTAGAACCCCACCAAATCATACCTAGGCTTTACATTACAGCAGTAGGAGACGGACATTTCAGTAGAGAAAAGACGGAAGAATACCTGTTATGTCGGTTTTATTGGCCAGGCGTCTTTTCAGACATTTGCCGGTTTTGTCAACAATGCCCAAAATGTCAGCTCACTAAGCCAGGAGCAAACAGAAAAGCGCGTCTCTTTCCTCTGCCTATCATAGATGTTCCCTTCTCACGGGTAGGCATGGATTTGCTGGGACCCCTGACTCCATCCTCAAGAGGAAACATGTATATCCTTGTTCTAGTAAACTATGCTACAAGATATCCTTAAGCCATTCCCCTAAGTAGTATGACCACTAAAAATGTAGCACAAGCTATGATTGGGTTTTTCTCTAGGGTTGGATTCCCCAGAGAATTACTCATGGATCAAAGGACTCCTTTCATGTCCTGATTAATGTCAGAAATGTAACAATTACTTGGAGTAACCCACATCCGTACCTCGGTCTATCACCCCCAGACAGACGGCCTCCTAGAGAGATACAGCAGCACCCAGAAAACTCTCTTAAAGAAAATCATAGCCGATTTGGGTAAAGGCTGGGATAAAAAACTACCCCTGGTACCTTATGCCATAAGAACACATGTCCAATCGTCCACAGGCCACAGTCCATTCAAGTTGGTTTTTGGACCACAGCCCTGCACTTTATTAGACATGGCTGCAGATGGATGGGAGGAAAGTGAAAGTGAGGAGAAATACATTCTAGACTACACCCAATGTTTGAAAGAACAGATTCAAGGTGTATGGGAAGATGTTAAGACACACCTCAAAGAGGCCCAAACAAGACAAAAAAGATATTATGATAGGAACACATCTCTTCTAACATTCCGACCAGGGGATTCTCCCAGCTCAGAGAATAAATTATTAGTAAAATGGCAGGGTCCATACAAAGTAACAAGAATAGTGAGTCCTGTCAAATACGAGGTAGAACTATCTAGCAGCCCACAACTAACCCAAATCTATCATGTTAACCTCTTAAAGAAGTGGGAGGACACAGACGACATATCAGGAACTATACAGACAGGTTTTTTTTGTAAACAGTGTGAATCCTCTTAAAATTAATTTATGCCCACAGACAGAAAAAACACTGAGGTTCTTCCTACAATCACCTCCACACTCTCACAAGAAAAACAGGATCAACTAAGATCTGTCCTTCTTAGCTATCAAAGCCTATTTTACCTAACAGCAGGAAAAAACATCCCTCATTCATCATACCATCAAAACCCAAGAAGGTAAAATTATCCGACTCCGACCATATCGAATACCAGAAGCACGGAGACACGTACTAGAATAGGAAGTCCAAAGTATGTTACAGTCGGGTATCATCGAACCATCGATAAGGCCTTGGGGCTCACCAGTAGAACTAGTTCCAAAACCCAATTGTTCTCTCCTATTTTGTATAGACTTTAGACAAATAAACAGCATTTCACAGTTTGATACATATCCTATACCCCGAGTTGATGAACTATTAGAACAATTGGGAAAAGCACAGTACATATCAACATTAGATTTAACCAAGGGTTACTGGCAGATTCCTTTACACCCCCTGACAAAGAGAATACAGCTTTTTCTACTCCTTCAGGCTTATATCAATTTACAGTCCTTCCTTTCGGACTGCATGGGTCCCCTGACACCTTTCAAAGGTTAATGAACAGACTCTTAAGAGTACACACGGGATATACAGCGGCATATCTTGATGATATCGTAATCTATAGTAACACATGAGGGACCATTTACTACATCTAAGCAAGGTGTTCCAAACATTACTCGAGACAGGGTTATCTGCTAATCCCAAAAAATGTAACCTTGCGCGGGATACTATTGCCTATTTAGGGTATCACTTCGGAAAGGGACAATTACAACACCAATTAGATTAAATAAAAGCAATCCTGAATATATCACAGCCCACCTCCAAATGAAAAGTACCTTCCTTTCTAGGAATGGTGGGCTACTACCGTCGGTTCATACCCAGATACTCTACCATCGCTGCACCTTTGACCGATCTGCTGAAAAAGAATAATCACACCATGATCAAAGAGTTAGCTCCCCACCAGCTTCATAATATGCCTTCATAGACATTAAAAAGAGTTTTGACAACAGAACCAGTTTTACAATGCCCTGACTTTTCACAACTATTTTATCTTCAAATCAATGCCTCTGAAGTCGGTATTGGAGCTGTTTTGTCCCAAAAAAACAAACAAGATGCCCTTCTTCCCATCGTGTATATCAGCAGAAAATTGTTATCCAGAGAACAGAATTACCCAATAATGGTGAGAGAGTGTCTGATGATTAAGTGGGCAATTGAGAGCCTCCAATATTACTTGTTGGGACATCCATTTATCCTCTTTACTGATCATGTCCCTCTCACTTGGTTGGCCAGACATAAAAACACAAATCCGAGGATATTGCAATGGTTTATGGAACTCCAACCACTTGTGTTCCATGTTCAACATTTCCCGGGCTGCCAGCTGTCAACAGGAGACTATCTCTCCATACACCCTGTGGAGCAAGGTCTCAATCAGCCCTTCTCATGCCACCCCGGGACATATCTTTTTTTTCAGTACGTTCCTGCTCCCTCTGGTGCACTCCTCTGACCACCATTCTCTTCTCCCTACACTGTAATCAAAAGAGAATACCCAATTTAAAACAAAACCACTTACCTTTTGTGTTGTTTTCTTTTCTACGTTTTTTTTTCCCCTCATTTCTCTACATGATGGCACCTCATCCGGGAATGAGACGCCAATGAGGAAATACCTAAAAGAAAAGAAGAAAGGACAATTAAAGGAAAGACAATAACAAATAACAATCGGAGTCAAAAGAATATCAGAGAAGCACAAGACAAAGAAAGAAGGAAAAAGGATTATTTTTTTTTGCTTCTTCATATCACTCGAGAAAATTAAGAAAATAAAGAGATCTGTAAATGACTTATTAACTCGTTCTATGTCTTCCAATTAAACAAACATCCCCTTTTCCCCAGGGAACCCATCACAATAACGTAATATTTAATTACCATACATTAATCCAACCCCCTCGCATGCAGCCCCCATCACGGTCCGTAGGGTGTTTGGTCATGCATGGAGTGGATTTGCCAAAGGGCCGGGCCTGAGGCAAGGCTCGGGCCAATCTCCTGTATGCATCCAACCCCACGCTATGTACGACCAACCCCCCCCAATGGCAACAAACACCATACTGCACAAGGCCTTTGGCCTTGTGGGTGGGAGTTGGCCACAGGGCATGGCCCTGGGGACCCCAGAGTCTTTTTGTAAGAGGAACGGAGGCCGTGTGGTAGTCTCCAGTACTTATTATGGCCCTGGGGACCCGATCCCCCAGGGCCATATTTATTTTAAAGGGGAGGGGGCCTCATGCCCCCATCCCAAAGCCTACTTAGGCCTTGAGGACCCCATAAACCAGGGCTACTCGTAAAATTAAAGGGAAGGGGGACACATGGGGAGGAGGCTGCATGGCCACCTTCCCTGAGCCTTGTTAGGCCATGCAGACCCCATCTCTCTTGGCCAATACTTAAAATTAAGGGAAAAAGCAGGTGGCCCTCCTCCCTGGGGCGATTCTGGCCCCATGTATTTTAGGGGTCCATTTTAAAAAATATAAAACAAAGGGGACTGTGTGCCCCCCTCCCTGAGCCTTGTTAGGCCATGCAGACCCCATCCCCCAGGCTCACTAATTAAAATTAAGGAAAGAGGGCAGGCCCTCTTTGGGACACATTTTACCCCAATGGCACCATCCCCTGGAGCCCACCAACATATTTAAGGGGGAGGGCTGCATGCAGCACCTCTTCACTGGGCCAATTTCAGCCCCTGGTGGTTCATCCCCTGGGGACTAATGCCCCACCTCCTCAGGGTGATTTCGATCCTTGGGACCCCATCCACCAGGGCCCCCCTAACAAGGGATGGGTGCCCTGGTGCCCAACCAAGGATCCACTGTATCCTGGTTGGGGGGCAGAAGGGAATCTCCAAGGCTTCTGTGGTACCAGATTGCTCCCCACATCTAAGGGGAGCCAGCATTGTTCCCGCCCAAAGGGAGCATCTAATAATGGAGCAATATTAAGATCTGCTTCCCTACCTGCATCACTGCAAGTAGGGAAACAGATCAAAGTCCACTCCCAATGGCAGGAGGATTGTTCAAACTATCAGCTGCTGAGAGCAGACTTGGGGCCTGATTCTAACTTTGGAGGACGGTGTTAAACCGTCCCAAAAGTGGCGGATATACCACCTACCGTATTACGAGTTCCATAGGATATAATGGACTCGTAATACGGTAGGTGGTATATCCGCCACTTTTGGGACGGTTTAACACCGTCCTCCAAAGTTAGAATCAGGCCCTAGGTGTTTGCTCCTGCTTGGCAGAAGATTTGAAATTGTTCCCCTCCAAGTGAGAGCAAACACAGGTTTGCCTGTCTGCAACAGTGAAGGCAAGGAACCTCCTGTGTCCTGGGATTGACACCCTGGGACATAGCATATGAACCGGCCTTATGGCCTTATGGGATGAGGTCCATACAGCTATTAATAGCTCAGGGTGGAGGCCACATGGCCCCCTCCCCCTTGCACATATGGCCCAGCCCCAGAGATGGGCTTCCTGGGGCCAAAATCAGTCCAGGAAGGTGGGCTTCGTGCCTCACCTCCCACTTTTCAAATAGAGCTGAGGGATGGGGTCCTTAGTACCTTAGTACCTAAATCAGTTGAGGAATGAGGGCTGTGTGTCTCCACCACCTTTTCAAATATGGTCTGGCCCTTAGGATGGCATCCTTGGGGCCAAAAATGGTCCGGGGGCTCTGTGACCTTCTCACCCTTTACAATGCAGCTTGGCCTTGGGGAATAGGTTCCCCTCAGCCAAAAACAGCCTCAGGAGGGGGAGGCATGCCCCCCCTCCAAAATATAGATATTTGATCACCTTGGGACCTGGCCTACCCAGGGGGTTTGAAAAAACAAACCTGGAGACCCAGCTTATTTTTTTTAAACTATGTTGCAGCAGATTCACAAAACCACTGTGAGTTCACAGCTAAATTTAAAAGAAACGTTTTTGATCTGGAGGACAGAGTATTCCTATCCCGATCTCTTATGTCTATTTGGATTTTTTTTTTAGGTCTCAGGATGAGTCCCAAGTCCCAAGATGGCTGCCATCACTCCCTGGTTGAGGTGGTGGCAGCCAACCAGATCTCTCCTTGAGATCTGTCAGGTTCAGCAGAGCCTGTTACGACTCGGTCGTCCCATTTCCAGGGGGCGCTGTAAGGGGACTGTCAGAAGCCTGGGAATCACCTTGAACACCTATCTAGAGTCCCTTGCTGACCCCTGTGTGTTTCTCTTTTCTCTATGGTACACTTGTATAGTACTACATTTGCTTCTTGGGACTGCAAATCCCATAATGCACAGCTTGGTAGTCAGGAAAACCCGGATTCTGTTTCCCATTGTTTTCAATGGGAGAAGTCCAGTTGCTCCTTTTCACTGGATCCTCTCCTCCAGGACTTGCAAGTGTCCGAAACTACACACACCTGAAACCTCTCCTGTGCAGCCCAGCTTGGAACTGCTTATAAGCAGCCATTTCCTTAAGCTCCCTGTCGTGCATCGGACTTCGATTCCTTTGTGTTACAGACCCTTTGTCGGATGATGCTCCTGATTGTTCCAGCCAGAGTCTGCTCCCTATGTCTTAGCCTTGTATCTGTTTGTTTCTTCCAAAGCCTGCTCCCTGTTTCTCTGCCCTGCTCCTGCCTTGTTTCAGCCTGAACCTTCTCTCTGTTTCCCAGTCCTGTTTACTGCTCATTCCCTACTCCCCTGTATTCCAGTCCTGTCCTTGCCTGTTCCAGCCAGAGCCTGTTCTCAGTTTGCCAGTCCTGTCTCTGTTTGCCCCAGCCAGAAGTTTGCGCCCTGTTTTCAAGTCCTAGTCCCGCCTGTGCTTCAGCCTGAGCCTGTTCCTAGTTCTTGCCTCTGCCTCTTTGTTTGTTCCCTTCTGTTTCTGTTTCTTCTTAGTTCTTTGTGTCTCGTAAGTGTTCTATCAGTCTTCACCAGTGTATACCTGTCCTCCTGTGTACTGTGGTTGGCTCCTGGTTTCCAGGAGGCAATTCCAGCCCCCATCCTTGTCCAGTGTTATACGTTGTATTTCGTGCCTAACAGTGACAGTGTGCTATTGCTGTTTTCTCAGGAATCGCCACTGTGTTTCCAGCTGGACCTACAAGAGCGTGTCCTGTGTATGTAAGTACTATCCTTGTTTGTGCTCTAGGGTCCAGAGACAGAATCACTTCTGCTGCCTCCTTTATATGGGGCTGGCAGGGTGACTATCTGTAAGAGCAAACTGCACAGAGGCATTGAGATTCCCTGTCACTGTGGGAGGTTCTGCGCCTTACTCTGTGTACAACCCCAGCGTGTTTGTCCACTGGTAATCCGTTTCCTGTTTGTTCACACAAGGGTTGCTCTGCTTTTACTTTCCTGTTTCCTGTGCCTGTCCATAGCTGTCCTTTCCGTGTATGCCTTTAGCTGCTCTTCTGCCCCAGTACACTACCGCTTTAGGATATTCAGTGACCTCAAGGGGTGTCCCAGCCAGAGTCCTGATCAGACCCGCCCAAAACCGTGACAGAATGCACGACCCAAACATTTCAAGCTCCCCTGGCAGTAAAGGCACACACAAACCTAAAGGGCTTTCCTATCATGTTAAGACACCCCTTTCTAAACCTAGACACTCTCTGAAGACCTCTAAAAAAGGCCTTAGTTTAAAGGATAGACTTGTTAAAGAAAATCAAAGATTGCAAATGCAGTACTACATTGCGTGGCTTGCCGATCCATCAATGTTCAACTATTATAACATCTGTGATTATGAACCCCAATCCCTGTCTGTAGAAGAATTACAAAGTAATAATGAGTTTTTGGAGGTTCTATTACCTCAAACAGGGGAGAATGTTCCTAACAGTGAAAGTGCTTTTGCTACCTCTGCACAAGACACTCACACTCAAGAAAAACTGGTTAATTCCTTGCCTCATGCTAGCGCATCCCAAATTCACTTCCAGGACTCTGTCAAAACAAAGAACCCTGACACTGTTCAAGAAGCCACACTAGGGATTCCCTTGTTTTCTGTTGAGTGCTTCAGCCCATCTAGGCCAGTTTCTCAGAATTCAAAGTGCAGGGCTGACTCTTATGAAGACCTATCAATCCCTCAGAGCTTCCAAGTCAGCACAGCAGGCTAGACCCTGTATCTAAGGGATCAGTAAAAACTGTGAGATTCCTTAGTTCAACTCAAATGGCTTGTGCTCCTCCCAAGTTGGATGACAGTACATCAGTCTCCATTCCTAAGTGTTGTGCTGACTCGTGTAAGGATCTACCAGTCCCTCAGTGCTTTCAAGTCAGCAGGATAGAACCTGTATCAAAGGGATCAGTAAAGACTGTGGGATTCCTTAGTCCAATTCAAAAGGCTTGTGCTCTTCCCAAACTGGATGATAATATACCAGTCTTAATCCCTAAAAGCTCTGCTAAACCCCTTTCTATTCTGAGTGGGTTTGATAACAATATGGACATACACACACTAAAAGAGCAGTTTTGGCAGATTAAAAGGCAGATATTGGACTTCTATGATGATTATGTTGTAACATACACAAGAAATCGAGCACGTGGGCTCTTTTCATCCATGCATATTTCACTGTTGCCAGAACCAGACATTCTGTTTATCTGTAAGGTAGAAGAAGTAACAGAGCAGCTGATGAAAACTACTGCAAGACAATTTGAAAACCTGAAAAAAGAAAATGATCACCAGCTTTGGCTCAAAGAACAGTATGCTACTTCATGTGCCTCTCCAAAGACTGCTATAGAGCCTATTGTCCCTTCTATTATTGACAGTCAAAAGACCGCTCCAGTTATAAATATATCAGCCTCTTTTTCAGACTCTCTCTCAGCTTGTAGTTCTCCAGAGAATATCCCAGTACAGTTGACTGAATCTCTGACATCTCTGAGAGATTTGACACCTCTTGATTCAAAGGATGGATCAGAGTCTTCAGAAGGAAGTGTCTCAGCCCCTCTATCAGAACAAATAAAGTCAAAGGAAGAAGAGAGTTCTGATGTAGACTCCAATAGCTGCACCTTAGGAAACCAAGATATGACTTTACTGGAGATTAATGGCAAGTTGTGCAACAGTGTCGAAGAATCTGAATCTAGTGCTGACAGTGGCTCCTGCCTTGCCGTGAATAAACCTGCAGATAGTGCTGTTCAAATGGCGCTCACACCAGAATTTTCAGATTGTGGGGATACTCCTGCCCTTTCAAACAGTATCATAGAATTTTCCGACAATGAAGAGACAGTTCCTGTTTCAAGTGAACTAATGGATTTTTCTGACCATGAAGAAATCCCCGCAATTAATAAGAATGTAATGGACTTCTCAGAAAGTTTAAAAATCTCTTCTGTGTCAAAGCAAACCATGGAGAATTCAGACAAGGAAGAAAGCCAGCAATCTGAAACTAAACAGCCTGTCATAAGAAATGAGAGCCTTCTCCCAGAACTAGACCCAGTTACAGCCTCAACCACTGATCCTGACTTGCTGTTCCCTGCCACTGTGTATCCTGTTTCCAGCTCAATGGTTAGTGAAGAACAGATCTTTGAACTACCGGTATCTGATTTTGATGTAAAACCAGCCACACCAATGCCACCTGCTGTGTCTCTGAAATTAAAGACTCCTGAAAAACACCAATCTGAAACCAAAGCTCAAGTACTGAAAGATGTAATATGTCCCCCTAAAACTAAAGACTTGAATTTGAATCTTGTATTTGAAGATCTGATGATAAGTACCGTTCTTACTGTTTTATTGCAAGAAACCATCATCAATTCAAAGGCTAATGCTGAAAATTTAGATAACAATGTAGAGGCGATTTCTGAAGAGACTCCAGTTCTATTTCAATCCCAAGAACAACCTTTCAGTGTTAACAGTGTTGAAGATCAACTACCTGTAGTAGAAACACCTTGCAAAGAAACCATTTCTGATACCAGGAACACACCACAGAGAACTTGCAATGAAGAAATCCCAGTCTTGTCTGAAGATCACCCTAAAGAATTAGCTCGTGGAACTTCTACATTTTCAGATGTTAATCCAGTTTCTAAAGACTTGAAAACTCTTGTTGCTCCTGAATTTGATACTCCGAAGTCATCCAAGATGAAAGAAAATTCTGACTTTTTCATGTTTACCTTGAGAACACCAGTTACCCATGTCTCCCAAGTATCTATGCTTTGCAAGCCTCAGACCCCAACCAATGCAAATACTGCTGCAGAAACAGACATATCCTGCTTGTCGGAAGGATTTACAGACCTTACTAATACACCAATTATGTCCTCCAAAGAAGACAGTACTGAACAGGAAACTAAAGTCCTAAAGAATACCGCCCATGATGCAATTCCAGATCTCCTTGCTCCTGAATCCACTTCACCAGAAACCAACTCCATGCACTCCTCCCATATCTCTCAAACAATAAAGAGGAAAGACTTCGGAGCCCATATGGGTATTAATACATGCTTTGCTCATTGGAAGATTCACCTATGGCAGGACTGTAAACTTATCAACCAAGGTTGGTGTTGGATTTTCTTGCTGTGGCTTTTCCTCTTCAACTTTTTTCAGCCAAAGGATCGCCTTCTCTTCTTGAGCAGACTGGTGGGAGGGGGTATACTGTTACGACTCGGTCGTCCCATTTCCAGGGGGCGCTGTAAGGGGACTGTCAGAAGCCTGGGAATCACCTTGAACACCTATCTAGAGTCCCTTGCTGACCCCTGTGTGTTTCTCTTTTCTCTATGGTACACTTGTATAGTACTACATTTGCTTCTTGGACTGCAAATCCCATAATGCACAGCTTGGTAGTCAGGAAAACCCGGATTCTGTTTCCCATTGTTTTCAAAGGGAGAAGTCCAGTTGCTCCTTTTCACTGGATCCTCTCCTCCAGGACTTGCAAGTGTCCGAAACTACACACACCTGAAACCTCTCCTGTGCAGCCCAGCTTGGAACTGCTTATAAGCAGCCATTTTCTTAAGCTCCCTGTCGTGCATCGGACTTCGATTCCTTTGTGTTACAGACCCTTTGTCGGATGGTGTTCCAGTTTTGTTCCTGTTCCAGCTTGATCCTGTTTCCTGTTTCTCTGCCCTGCTCCTGATTGTTCCAGCCAGAGTCTGCTCCCTATGTCTTAGCCTTGTATCTGTTTGTTTCTTTCAAAGCCTGCTCCCTGTTTCTCTGCCCTGCTCCTGCCTTGTTTCAGCCTGAACCTTCTCTCTGTTTCCCAGTCCTGTTTACTGCTCATTCCCTACTCCCCTGTATTCCAGTCCTGTCCTTGCCTGTTCCAGCCAGAGCCTGTTCTCAGTTTGCCAGTCCTGTCTCTGTTTGCCCCAGCCAGAAGTTTGCGCCCTGTTTTCAAGTCCTAGTCCCGCCTGTGCTTCAGCCTGAGCCTGTTCCTAGTTCTTGCCTCTGCCTCTTTGTTTGTTCCCTTCTGTTTCTGTTTCTTCTTGGTTCTTTGTGTCTGGTAAGTGTTCTATCAGTCTTCACCAGTGTACACCTGTCCTCCTGTGTACTGTGGTTGGCTCCTGGTTTCCAGGAGGCAATTCCAGCCCCCATCCTCGTCCAGTGTTATACGTTGTATTTCGTGCCTAACAGTGACAGTGTGCTATTGCTGTTTTCTCAGGAATCGCCACTGTGTTTCCAGCTGGACCTACAAGAGCGTGTCCTGTGTATGTAAGTACTATCCTTGTTTGTGCTCTAGGGTCCAGAGACAGAATCACTTCTGCTGCCTCCTTTTTATGGGGCTGGCAGGGTGACTATCTGTAAGAGCAAACTGCACAGAGGCATTGAGATTCCCTGTCACTGTGGGAGGTTCTGCGCCTTACTCTGTGTACAACCCCAGCGTGTTTGTCCACTGGTAATCTGTTTCCTGTTTGTTCACACAAGGGTTGCTCTGCTTTTACTTTCCTGTTTCCTGTGCCTGTCCATAGCTGTCCTTTCCGTGTATGCCTTTAGCTGCTCTTCTGCCCCAGTACACTACCTCTTTAGGCTATTCAGTGACCTCAAGGGGTGTCCCAGCCAGAGTCCTGATCAGACCCGCCCAAAACCGTGACAGAGCCTCTGTGTCCCTAAATATCTAAGGTTGTTGAGCATTATTTGCACAAAAGCTACTTAACAGTTTTACACCGAAACACAAAGAGTACTTTTCTGGACCTAGATCTAACTTTCTGCCAAATATGGCGTAACTTTCTTCAGCGGTTTAGGCTGTACCTCTGTCTAAAATTCCTATGGAAAAATCAATGAATAAAACATGTTTTTCTCTGCCAGTTCTTGACGGATAAGCACTATACCTTCCATGCACAAACTAGGTGGGAATGTTTTCTGGAGATTTGCCAAAAGGTGACAAAGTTATTTATTTTCTATGGAACATACCTATAACTGTTCAGTTGCAATTGCGGCTGAGTTTTCTATCTATCTATCTATCTATCTATCTATCTATCTATCTATCTATCTATCTATCTATCTATCTATCTATCTATCTATCTATCTATCTTGATGTATATATTCAATTAAAAAAACAAAGGTAACAGGGATGTTATAGTTAGGCAAACATTTCACATGTACAAAACCATAGAAATTCAGCAGTTATAGTCAACTGAGCTAACTATAACTTGCGCCCCGTAATACACTGCTTATGACTTCACCTATTACATCACTCACAACATGGTCAGTGACATTACTGATGACATCACTGATGATGTGGGCTGCGGGAGGCAATTTGTGAGTGAGTGGTTTTCTCACTAGCTGTAGAGGTAAGTGAGTGACTCAGTGCCCCTATGGCTGAGCGAGTGGCAGTGTGAGTGGCTCTTTGAGTCAGTTAGAGGATGTGTCGGTATGTGTATGGGCAAGTCAGTGGGTGTGTCTGGGACTGTATGCATGAGTGAGTATGTCAGTGAATGTATGGGTGAGTGTGTACTTGTATCAGTGACTGTATAAGAGAGTCAGTATATGTGTTAGTATCTATAAAACTAAGGCCCATATTTATACTTTTTGATGCAAAACTGCACCAGCACAGTTTTGAGTCAAAAATATTACCGCCGGCTAACGCCATTGTGGTGTTCTGTACGGGCGTCATATTTATATTTTGACGCACGGTGGCGCAAACCACAGGTGGGAGTCATTATTTTTTACGCACACCGCAGCGTCAAGTCGTAAAGCAAAATGACGTTAACGCGGCGGAAATGACTGTGGGTCGATTTACGACCCCGCAAACCGGATATGCGCCTTTTTTGAAGCAATAGCGTCAAAAAGCCCAGCGAACACCGCCATTACACCAGAGGAGAGCCAAAACTGATCACAGATGCTACTACAGACCCCAGGAAGATGACAGCAGACCAGGAACCAGCAAGGAGGACTCACAAAAGAACCAGGACACTTTTAAGAAGAAAAGAAAGTGTCACTTTAGTGCAGAGGAGCAGGAAATTCTGGTTAAAGAGGTGACGGAACACCAGCACCAACTATTTGTCACCTCAAAGTTGCCAATCAGTAGGAGAGAGGCTATATGGCAACAAATTTTCGACAAGATTAACAGTGTGGCTGAAGTACCCAGAACTGTCATCGAGTGCAAGAAACGCTGGCATGACTGCAAGCGCAGGACCAAGGAAAAGATGGCCAGGAACAGGAAGGCAGCACTGCAGACTGGAGGTGGGAGTCCAGCCCACCAGGAGGCCCTGGACCACATGGAGGAGATGGTCGCAGCCGTCATCCTTGAGGAGATCATCACAGGGATTCAAGGACAGGACAGCGCAGATTACCAGGAGACAACTCACATGCAGGGTCGCATGGGGAATTATAATGCAATAATGTCATCTGTGAGCAGGGGGGGTACTGACCACAAAATGCATGGAAGTCATCTAATACATGGAGTGGTATGGGTAAAGGGGCACGGCATGGGGGCATGGCCCGTTCTGATAAGACCTGGGGCACACCATTACACAACACCAACAACAGTCCCCTGGGGGCATGCTGTCATACCAACGATGGAGCAAAGGGAAAGCCACGCCAGGAGGGAAGGCCACGTCAAACTGACATCCCGGCATACGTCAGCCACCATACCGCCTACATTAACTAGGGCCCTCTTAACAACCTCTAGCCATACCAACAACTGGAATGTAACTGCCACAACAGTTGCCACTACCCCCTCTGCTCTGTATGCAGCTCAAGTAGCCAATGGCAGTAAGCTCCCCATGGATCATACACACCTAAATTAGGGGGTGAGGATGACAACTACAACAATCCCCAGAAACCAGACAAAGGCCCCAGTACTCTCAAATGTCAATGCCCATAGTTGTCTCAAACATCAGCCAATGTAAACAACAATAGGAGCTACACAGCACTAAGGACACACCCATGCTGCATATGTCTGGGTCCATCCTGTGCCTGGGTAACAATGCAACATCCCAAATGTCATACTGCTCAGACAACAGCATTGAGGGGGGGACACATGTAACTGGTCACTGAAATACACCTGCACAGTCAGAGGAGGAAATAGGACAATGATACGATTATCAGGGCAATCCAATGTAACATACATTCCCCAACATCAGCAGTACACATTACCAATGTCCACATCCATATCAGATCATAACATAGCCATGCATAGGATATGCCGCAGGTCAATTACATTTAAGTGGATGTGAAAGATCAGAGATCGGGGCAGGTCCAGATTGTTAAGTGTGCTGCCAGGGCCATCAGTACACCCACAGCCAGTGAAAGGTCTCACCATGAGAATGGATGTAGACGGAGGGTTGAGTAGGACAAGAAGTTGGAAATTCTCTATTTGGCATAAACCAAAACCTAGAGGCGATGAGGCTGACAAGTCTGATAACTCAATAACATACATTTGACATACAGGTGGGCCATAGGCCTGGAAGAATGCCCATCTGAAGGACTGGAGAAATTAATACAAAACAAGATCACAAAGTGAATTCATCAAAAGGCAGGCACGTCACATCAAAATAGCCACAACACAGACACACTAATTGTACCCTGTTTCATTGCAGAGGAAGATGGATCTCCTGCGGATATGCCTGTCCCAGATTTCCCTGATGACATGGATGACAAGCCGATAAACATTCCTAAGGAGAGTATCCAAAAGGTCCTTGACACCCTCCAGACCCCACCTTCAGTCACAAGGAGGAGCACAGAACAAGCAGCCATCACAGAGGATCCACCCCAATTGTAAGACCTGCCAGCTCCAATACAGTTGAGGACTCAGACGACACTGGCACCAGCTTTGAGGGAACTGTAGTTGGAGTACAGCAGGAGCTGGCCAAGGAGGTGCAGGTGGGGATGCAAAATATGGCAGCCAGCCTTGAGGGGGTGCGTTCGTGCATGATGTCATCTGCAGGTCAGGCAGCAGCTATGCAAGCCCTAACATCCATCCTGCAAGGACTGCAAGAAACTGTCAAGGAATTCACCACTGCAGTACGGGAGTTGCCACAACACCTTGCACCCCAAACTTCCACTGCATGCACGAATGCAATCATGACCCCCTCAGGGCCGACCTGGCTGCCTACCATTTGTCATGTGGCTGCTATTCTCAAGAACCAGCAGACCCTCCTTGCTGCAGTACTGCCCTTAAGACCTTCACAGGGAACAGCGACCGGGATGTCTGACTCCACGTCTTCTAACACTGAGGTGTGGGTTGCCCCTTCACAACCAACAACAACAAGGACAGAGGAAGCAACACACACATCAGAAGAAGAAGACATGGAACAGATCACATTCACAAGGAAAATGACCCGGAAGCACTGGTCCCTGCCACATGGCCCACATTTACCAAGGTCCTGCGCTTGTAACTTGCCAGTCTTGCAACAACTTTACTCATGCACTGTTCTGCAAACCACTGTATATCTTGTTACCCAGCCCAGTGATTGTCTCTCTCCTACTCATTGGCAAATCCTGTCCCTCTGCACTGTCTGAAACATCAACCCCAGCATGTCAAAAGCATTTCCGTAACCCCTTGTGTAGGATCACAATGTAAGATGTCACTATAATGGACTCACAATCATGGACAATGTACAGATAGCACTACAGCACTTTTCAATAAATAGCACTTACACAACAAATCTGTCTCTGGGTAATGTGACATATCAACTGTGCAGTAGATAACTGAAATGTGCCTACTGTCAAGTTACGTAGCTTGTCAATACAACTGTCCTGATAATATGTAGTCAGAGAAATCTGCACAGTGCCCATGATTGCATCATACTCTGCCCATCCTGAGGGACACATCTGATGAAGTGAGAAACCATACACCATCATGCTGTGTTGGACAGAAGAATGCTTCCTCAGGGGATATCTAAGTCATCAAATAGTGGCAGCAAAATGTTGTCAGCATGCAAAAATAACACAAATAACATGGCACACTAATCTAAGTAAACACTACAAAAACTGCATACATGAAGGTGTCTGAGTTAACATACAAATAGGTAATCATGCTGAACTGTGTCACAAATGATGATATATGAGGGTCATGAAGACAAGAATACAAGATTGCCAATGAGAACTCATCTTATAAGGGTGTCCATAGTCATCATACTGCAGTCAGACCTAAAACTGTTTCCCCAATACCAAGTCTGGAAGCACTGTTTGTGACTTTGAAAACACACTTATCAACAGAAACACATTGTCATCCATATTAACTGTGATTGGTGGTTGCAACGAAGGGTCAACACTTTGCAAGGTAGCTCTGGGCTAGCTGCCAATTGTACAGCTCAGTTGGGATTTGTTTGTAGCATAGGACACAGATGTTATAGTACAAAATTGATGTACACTGAATCCAAACCCACGATCAAGTACCATTCAACACATACTATTAACGGTTAACCAAATGTTTATTAAATGCTAATCACAGAAGAGGAAACTGAGAGAAAAATCTTACCTACCCTAATCTACCCTGACTACTCATTACCCAGAACTGTCCCTAACTAACCTAAGCTACACTTACTTATCACATGTAACAAAACGTTCTAAACATCTACCCACCACCCCCCTTATGAGACGGGACACATGGAGGACAAAACATACTAACCTAAACACATACTATACTATCCTACACAGATATATTTTTTTTTGTGTTTTTGTAATTTTTTCATTTATTTTTTATTTTTTAATACACACAAGAACCCCAACATAGCCCACCACCCTCCCACCCACCCACTTAAGAAGTAAATATATCAAGACTGTGTACCCCCACCCCACCCACTAACACTAACTAAACTAACAGCCTATACTAACCTAACACTAAGCCCCCTAAGTCCACTAACTATAAGAACAAGGAAAGAGGAGGGAGGGGAGGTAATCATGTCCAACTATAAATGTCTAGAGGTTGGCCCTCCGGAGGGTCCTCTTAATAGACTTAACACGCCGGTTAATGTGGCGCACATCCCGGCTCAGGTGGCTCAACTTGCGCAACACTTTGTCCATCTTGCGTTCCATTTGGTTGAAGGCTGCAGGGTCAACAGATGGAGCTGTGGCAGTCTGGGTACCGATGGAGGAGGCCTGTGTGGGTGTGGTGCCAGGCCTAGTGGGCTGTCCTGCACCGGTGGCAATGCTGGGGCCTGGAAGTCCAGCAGATGTCGGACCAACAGTGCCAGCTGTGGGTGGGGCCACCTGGCTCAGATTGGTGGTTGTGCTGGTGGTGTCTGTGGTGGGCATAGTGGGCCCACCCTGTGGGAAGGCTCTCCATGCCGTCACTTATTCACATGTATGTGTAACATACTGGTAGCATCAGTACTAGGTACCCCATTCACAAACCCATGCCCATGTTTGAGGGTGGGAGGGGTGGATAAACAACTATAATTTGCCAACAACATGTACACCAAGGAGTGAATAGAAAACTCCACACATGTTTGTCTCTACAGACACACCACAGGAAAGGTCTATCAACAATTATGAGTCAGCAAACCCTAGAGCACTCATAGGGCCACACATGTCAGGAAATGCAGAACTTGGTACACAACTTATACTTCCAGTGAGGCCTGACTTACATCGCACACATAGTTGCTAGAACACCCATGATCATGAATTGCATGCACATCTAGGCCATTGCACTCAAGTTCCACATACTTGTAGCACTACATGTGGAAGTACATGCTGCTAGGAGGTTCTACCTACTGTTTCATGATTACATAGGTACATAGGGAAGCAGATGTCTATTGGAAAGCAATTAGCTGTACCAATCTTGGAGAATGTGGGTCTGACAGGCTGACTAAATCTGAGTTGACTTCCAGTGCGACTTTTGGTGATACAAGTGTCATCCACATGACTAACCCCTGTACTCACAGTGGGGCCTACAGGAATGGCCTACAATTCCTACATGATACCATTGGATACGCATTGGCCAACTCAAAACATGTGAGAAACTGAATTCCCACTCATGGAACAAGAGAAAAGCTTTCCCAACGCATCACCCCTTGCTATGCATCCAACTCACACAAGTCCATAACCAGCAAACACAACACATAACAGACATATCAACACTTACTGGAGTGGTCGGGGTTCCTCAAATGATGCCACCTCTCCCACAGTGTAGGGTGCCGGTCCACCTGTAAGGTATGGAAGGAAGAAATATGCTCAAAATCTGTGCACAATGCAACAATTTCATAAACATATACAATGTGTAGGCGGAATAAGGAAATGGCAGCCACTCAGACATGATGGTACTACATCTGATATATCACAGCCAACTTGTACATAGCATGGGTCTTCTGTGACAGTTACACACGTATCTGCACACATACATTGGCCCTAACTATCATGTGTTTGCAAACATGCCCCGTAATTGGTGACCAGAAAAAAATTGTGGAGTGTAATTGTCTCATCATGTGCATCCAAGAGAGACATCCATAGCCTGGTTACTTGAGGACTGCATTACCAGTCAAACATGCCTCGTGGCCATGACACATTAATGACACATAGGTACAATGTACAGAGGGAGGGGCAGGGACTTTTGTAAGCCATCCTGTTGTTACACTTTATTCAATTGATGTGGCCCAGCTATGGTGATTTGCACCAACCATGAAGATGTGAAGCCATGTGCATACCTTTGGACTGCCATCCCTAATTGGAATGTGGCACAACTAACTCCAACAAACATTCTAAGATGTTAGCTGAGGGCACCTTACACCTTTTCACAATGTTTTCAAATCCAGATCTGACATGTATCCAAAAAGATCAAGGAACACAATAATCCCACACATTCATAGTACTTCTGTGAACGCTTTCCTTCCACACTCACCAGACTCACATGAGACATATGTTTGAGCCACTTTGCTACTATCAATTGACGTGAAGGCAGCACTCATTTTCTGCATCATGTAGTGATTCTAAAGTCAGTCTAGCAATTGCGTCAACAAGTTTGGCCTAAATGTTGGTACATCTGTACTTCTCTGTCAATAGTACCCTATATAGACATGATTGGCTCCTATTTTGTTTGCTTTTCTGACAAAAAGGCCGCACCAATTTCCTTCATGGAAAAGTAACCTGTAAGTTTGCTGAGCACGTGCTACCTGACAGCTAGCAATTGTGATCCTTGCCATAGTGCATCAATTATCCCTTTATGTTTCCCCAGCATTACACACAGTCAGCAAGTTAGCTGGCAGACATTGTACTAATCCCCTTATGTCACTACAGAGCATTTAATCGTGTACATTAACATGATTCGTACTCACCAACAGTGCCACCAATCATGATTCCCAGGTGATCCAAGAGATCCTGCTCCCTGGTGATGAGGTCAGCCCACCGGTGCTTCAGCTGGTGGTCACTCCTCTGGCTGGCATACACACGCTGCAGGTGATGCAGCACCTTTCCCCACCGCATTCTGCGCGCCTCTGTTGGATACCCCTGTATCACCCTGCCTGGATCATGAGCAGCAAAAATGGCACACAAGCCAGATGAACCCCCCAAACTCCTCTTCCCGCATCCTGCCAAGACGTGGCCTACCAGACATACTTGTGAAGTGAAAGGGAATAGGGGTAAAAGAAATAGAAAGGGGAAAAGGGGGAAAGTAGGGGTACAAATACAGATGAAAAGTAAACTAAAAGAGCCCAACTATCCCCAAACTAACACTACCCACAACAGACTCCCACAATCAACAAACACACAAGATAAATGGACAAATGTAGACAAAACACAGTAGTACAGTATACAGCAACAATATTTATTTCACAAATGGACTTTACAGATAGCACACAGGACATAAACAGCACAAAATCTCAGGACAACACTCTCTACACAGCCACACAGTCTAGAAGAATCATAGACTGCAAAGTGAAAGTGAAAGTACACCCACTCTACATGATCTGTAAACAGGATATCCTATTACATCACTTCCTGTATGAAAAGTCCCGCCTTTTTCGCGCTATGCGTCATTTTTTGTTTAGCAAAACTGTATTTGCGTCATTGTTTTTGACAGACAGAAGTGAGAATTAGCCCGCATCCACATAATAGTACATGGCCTGTACAAATATATGGATGCGGGCTAAATTTCACTCCTGTGTGTCCAAAAAAATGACGCAAATACAGTTTTGGTAGACAAAAAATTACGAATAACGCTAGGAAAGTCAAAATTACAGTGCATTAACTGGTTTTGGGCAATTTTTCTTGTTTTTTGGTTATGTTACATTTGGGACACATCAGAGATAGGCTGATTGAAGACACTGTGGTGTTGATGGTGTATGTTCACGTGTGTGACATCATACTGAAGCGGACCATGATCCGCAACTCCCTTCACAGTATTTTTACGGTTGGCTGACGCAATAGTTGGTCGTAAGTGTGGCCTACATATATGTGTTGCAGAAATTGTGCATGTTTGGCATAAGGAGAGGATAGCAATGTGACACACATATGTACAATACCTAAATGCCTTCGGCTCTAAGTGTGTGCTTCGGCAACTAATGTATTTGTTGACCAAGTGTATGTGTATCACATGAAGCATTTTTGTACATATGCTTGTACGAATGTGACGTCCATGTGTCCAATCTTAGATGCAAGTCAGTGTGGAAATGAGAGAGGGCATGTGTTAGTCATACATGTAACAACACTCGTAAAGTGGACTTCCAAGATTTAGGGTCACGTAGACACCACAGGTGACATAGCATGCACCGGATGGATGGCAGACGCTTGTTCATGTAAATGGTCCACATTTTCTACATCCTATGTCCTAGAGTATTGGTTAGAGCTTCCTAGACACTAGTTGGTGAATCCCAAAGTGAGGCATAAACATGCATTGAGGAAGTGGGTACCATGTTGTTTGCACAGACAGCCAAGGGTGAATCTCAAATGTATGATGACACCACAGTTGAGGCCATAGAAGTGAGCCCCAACTATCAAGTGGCTGTGGTGGACCAGCATACTAGGCAGCATGTGTTCACATATTTCCAGTGATCAATTGCACATAGGTGTCTTGTTCATGTGTGTGGTCCAATGATGATCCTGTATATTGTTTGGGGTGTAATTGGTCACAGTTCGGTCCAGGACTCATCATGAGTCATTGGCAGCTATTCCTGTATCTACTGAGTATCCCTGGTTGATCAATGTGAGTAAAGTGGATGTGGACATGTGAACCAACATGTGGATGGTCCCACCCTGTCACTAAAGACGTGTAAAGAGTCAGTCAACAGGGCAACCTTTGAGTGCTGAGTGAGATAATGTCTCAGGTGTCATGTTCTGGCAGGTGTCATTACAACATTTGTACACAGGTTAGCCTCTGCAATTCCCACTGCATCTGGGAACATCATACACTCTGTGCTGATTATTCTCACAGATATTAACCACACATGGCCCATCACTATTTTGTGAGCACTGTGATTCTGTGTGTGAACTGTCATGGTCCTGACATTTGTGGATTATTCATGGACATTATCAGAGGTTGCTGGTTGTGCTGAAAGCCCCGTACCCAATCCCTGCCTACGGCCCTGGGACACTGTCACACTTTGTCATTCATGCGTAAATGCAACCCAGACAAGGGATGGGCCATGAATTTTTCTTTTCCAAGAGAATGTAACTCAAATGGTACAGTTAAAAGGCAGATGATGCTATACAATGTATTTGTGTATGCATTGAAGAAGCTCATGCCCAATATCCCCTGATGAATGAGAGGTTTGCTAACGCAAGTGTGGTACATATGAAGACACAGGGATACTTTAGTGTGACGCACAGACAGATGCCAGTCAGGCTGACAGAATGCAAGGGGAATCAGGATCCAGCAATTTCACAAGTTACATAATCAGTGGTCTGACTAAGACTGTTTGGAGGACAAACTAGAGAGGTGACATGTCAAACTGTGTATGTCCTGTGTTTTTGAAGGTGGCAAATGAACCCAGTGGCTGTGTTACACGGCTTAATTAGTATCAATGCTTAACGGTGTATTTGACATAATAGCAACTCCTATACTGTTCCAGGCATCAGCAGGGGCAGTGCTTTTTGAAATGGGTGGTAAATTCGTTAACTAAAGTGGTGAAGGTGATCATATTCAAAATAAATTGTTGACGATCTGTTGCCGCCTGCGTATACTAGCGGCTGTGTCCCCCTTTTGAAATGGGTGGTGTGCATGGAGGTGATCACTGGTGTGGGCTGCATCTGTTTCTCACCTGTCCTGTAGGTGAGACTTGCATTCTAAGGGACAACAGACATTTTCACATGGGAAGCAATCTACATGTGCTAACAGGGCTTTGAAACTAGAAGACAGTGTATAAATTAACCTGACGTCCATGCGGTCAGATGTTATTTGACAATGGCATACCATAGGAAAGGGTGTAGCACACTGGTTTGCTAATGTTGGTCTGTGTGTGTAGAGAAGGGAATATAAGGGTAGACATCTTAGTATTCCAGGGACCTCTTCCGACAGGTGGGTTGTGACCAGGTGCATGGGTGTGTCAGGAGTTAGGAAATGGGCTGACATGTAGATTGAATGTCATGTGTGCAATGCTGCTCATATGTGTGGCACTTGTGCTGTCTATGTTCTGCTTCTATGGGACTCTGGTCACAGATAGTCCTTGCAAATATTGGATGCAGTTGGACTTACTGCTGTCAAGGGTCTGGTCAGTCATTCCTGTTACTGATGCCAAAGCACATTGACTGCCTCATGTATGAGGCTTGTTTGCCCCTTATTAAGTGATGGTGTCTTAGTTGTGTGCCATATGCTGCGTTGGACCTTGATTTCAACTTGTATGTGTGAAATAGTTGTGGTCCTCTGCTATTGGCCTTCAAAGGAGAAAAAGAGTGTGTGTGTATGTGACCATTGTATGTTAGGCATCACATTAGCTCTGGGATGTTCAGTGTCCTACTGAGTATCTCAGCAATGCTCCATGAGGCAACACTCTTATTCTGATAAGTAGAGATGAAGGTGTGCAAAAATGAATAGTCAGACCATTATATGGTGATTATAATAGGTGTTTATTTAAATTCGTTAACTAAAGTGGTGAAGGTGATCATATTCAAAATAAATTGTTGACGATCTGTTGCCGCCTGCGTATACTAGCGGCTGTGTCCCCCTCATATTGCAGGCCAGCATCCTCCTCTTCTTCCTCTTCAGGCATGTGTGGCTCTGGTTCCAGGAGGGGAATGTTCCTTTTGATGCAAATGTTGTGCAATATTGCACGTTAGGATGATCCTACAGACCATCTCCGGGGAATATAGGAGGCTACCACCAGTGATGTCGAGGCACCGGAACCTTGACTTGAGGATGCCAAAGGTCCTCTCGACAATGCTGCATGTCCTCCTATGTGCGTCGTGGTAGGCACGCTCTGCAGCAGTACTTGGGTTGCCAAATGGTGTCATAATCCATGGCAGGATGCCATACCCCTGATCAGCTGCAAGAGAAAATGATTGGGATCATGTTAATATAGCTGGTACTATTGAAATGACCTTTCATGGCAGTAGTTGTCTTGTGTTGTCTGTGACTCTTTTGTGTAATAATGTAGCATCCTAGGCTTGTAGGATTTACCATCTGCACTGTGTTGTTTCCTTGGCTGAACGAGTGTTTGTCTGCTAACCGTTTGTCAGCAGTATGTTTTGGGATTTGCAGTACAGTGTGCCCTCCCTAGCATTGTGACTTGTGATACAGGTGTCCCTGTGTCTTCACTGGGGGTGAGATGATAGTTCCATACACAGTTAGAATTGGCAGTGTTGTTAACACGTTCATATCAATGTACCCTGGACATCCCATAACTTTAGACTTAGGCAATTAATTAATGTAAAGGTCATTGGGACACTTACATTTTGCAAGGTGACATTTGGGCAACCCACTCCACACGTTGTGATCTTTGACGTCTTAACATTAGACTGTACACTAATTTCCAATGTGTGACAGGTTCAATGGTGACCTAAGAAACATGGCTAGCGATGTCACGACCTCAGTATGTTCCTGTCCACATGTTGCTGTTGTGGTGTATGTGTTGTGTGTCCTAGAAGGTTGCTGTGCAGTGTGTATATAAGTAGGATTTTGTACTTACCAACACGTAGTCCATTGCCATACCGTCCATCCTGGAAGTGTTCATTGATGGTGCAGTGACGGAAGATGTATGAGTCATGGACACTCCCAGGATATTTAGCCACGATGTTGGTGATCAATCCCTGGTGATCAACTATGGCCTGCACGTTGATGGAATGTGTGTGCTTCCAGTTGCGGTAGAGGTGTTCAGTTGCAGCAGGTGGCACAAGGCATACATGTGTGCAGTCGATTGCACCAAGGACGTGTGGGAAGCCACTGATGAGGTAGAACCCCTGTTTTGGTTCCTGCTGCTTCTGCAGTGTGTTAGGGAAGCAGATGTGGCGGGGTGTCAGTCCAATGATGGCATCCAGTACTTTGGCCAAAAAGGTGAAGAAGGATGGTTGTGATATTCTGCCAACCAGGGCACCAGTTGTTTGGAAAGAGCCACTTGTCAGCATAGGAAGTACGGCAAGCAGCTTGGTTTCTGTTGGGATGGTGCGGGTGTCACCAAAGTGGGGGCCAACTGCAGTTCACTGTTGCGCAGCAGCTGGTGAATGGCCTGCCAGTTCAACCGGTACCTCTGGATGATGTTGTGTTCCCTGAGGCCCTGAAGGGCGGTTCTGGGGTGAAATATTCTCTCCTGCCTTCTGTGCTGCCTTTGGGGTCCCTGCTGGTGTTGTTGTAGCTGCTGTTGTTGCTGCTGGGCCCTGCGTCTGCGTGCACGCTGGATTAGAATCACCTCCATTTCTCCCTGTTGCTGCTCTGCTGTTTGTTCTGTGTGTTCTGATTAAATACAGGTGTGTTTGCCCCATTTTATCACCTGCCCTGACCCAGACATTAACTTTTGACGCAAATCAGGCTGTGCATCATTTTCTGGCTCCGCCTTTCGGCCATGCGTCATTTTTGCCCGAAAGCATAAATACGAAGCACAGGCGTTTAAGCCATTTTTGGGACAGGAACGCCTACCTTGCATATGATTAACGCAAGGCCGGTTGTCGCATCCAAAAAATGACACACATGGCGTAATTTTGTCTTCCGCGGGCTCGGGCATCAAAGTTTAAATACAGGGCAACGTTTGCGCTGAATGTGCGTCAAACTTTTTGACACACAATCAGCGCAGACGGAGTATAAATATGCCCTTAAATGAGTGGATGTGTGAGTAACAGTGTGGGTGAGTGACAGGTTATGTTATTTGTTGTATGGGTGACTGAGTGGGTGTACAAGTACTTGTATGGGTGAGTGACTTATTGTCTGGGTGGGTGTATGTATGATTGGCTGTCTGTGTGGTTGTATTGCTGAGTATGTGGGTATATGACTGGGTGTATGGGTGTGTGAGTGGCTCAGTCAGTATGAAAATTGTATTAGCTGGATAGGTTGTTGTTTAGTTGTCTGAATGGTTTTATGGGTGTATAAGTTGGTGTCTGAGTAATTGCATGGCAAAGTGAGTGCTGTTGTGACTGCCAATTTGAGTTAGCAAATACATGTCTGAGTACATTATACAATGAGTGAGTGTTTTGGTGTGTAGTTGTATCTGTGTGTGAATGCGTATCAGAGTAGTAGGATGAGCGTATGAGTGGTTGGAGGAGATTTTCTATGTGTATGTGACTGGGGTGTGAGAATCTGTAGGTGGATGATGTTATCATTGACGTCATCAGTGATGTAATTGACCATGACATGAGTGATGTAATATGTGAGGTCATAAACAGTGCATTGTGGGGGCATAAGTTATAGTTAGGGCATGTAACTATAACTACAGAATTTCTATGGTTATGTGCAAGTAAATTCTGCACCTATCTATAACGCCCCAGTGAATTTCTAACGCTTCTTAAATTATATTTCTAACTATAATGGCCTTGTGCAGAGGAAGGTTGTCCGGACTAGGTGGCCCTGTGGCCACCCTCCTACATTATTTGTATTTCACACAAGGGAGAAAGAAGGAGTAGATAGTTTTTTGTGGGAAAAAACAAGGAGAAAGTAATAAAAGGTAGGGGAAAGCAATATGAAGATACTTAAAAATGGCAAAGAAAGGATGGAGAAACAAGTAAAAAAGAGGGAAAATCAAAGAGATAATGTAGTAATTGGGGGAGAAAGTGTATGTTGGTGTCTTAATGTACAAAAGAATGTATGCCTGGTTGTGTCACTGTATACATCAGTGTCTGCCTGGATGTGTCAGTGTATGTACCACTGTGTGTGTGGGTGTGTTAGTGCATGCATCAGTGTATGTATCAGTGTGTGTCTCGGTGTGTCAGTGTATGTATTAATGTTTTCCTGGGTCTGTTAGTGTATATAGGAGTGTGTGCCTACATGTGTTAGTGTATGTATTAGTGTGCACCTGGATGTGTTAGTGTATGAAAGAGTGTGTGCCTGAATGTGTTGATGTTTACATCAGTGTGTGCATGGATGTGTCAGTGTATGCATCAGTGTGTCTGAGCTGGAGTAGGCTGGCCCGAGAATTTCTTGTGGCCGGGAAGATTCCACTTTACGATACAGGGCATATCCACTATTTTGTCTTCACAAAGTCCCAGTTTTTAAAACAAAACACATCCTACGGGTCAAAACATTTAAATGAACCCAGTTGGAGACTCAATGAAAATAATTGAGAGCATTGATCCTGCAGTTACAAGGACAGGCCAGGAACTCTGGGCTGAAATCTGCTCCAGTTTACCAAATCCTGTTAGCCAAGATGTTACAAGCGAACTCTTTGCAGATTCATTTACTGCATGTTCTGCAGAAACACAGAGACATTTAAATACTGCACCTCTCAATGAGACGTCCATGACTGGATTACACAATAGACTGGAGCCACAGGGCTCTAGAGTCTATTTAGCTTCTTTAGAGAGAAAAGTACACAGAATTAAGGGCTTGTCTCAGGAAGTCACCTCCAAGGACATGTTGCACACACTCGCCAAAGCAAAAAAGGAGCACTGTGACAGACTGTTAATATACACATTTCAGTCAGAGGTTTTCATGGATGAGCATTAATGCGATGAAAGCCCCTTGGAACATCTGAAGAGGTGGATCCAGCCCGATAAGTTTGTCAATGTGGAAGAGGTGCAATGCCTAATCCCTCCACCGTCCACTGCAGAGAAGCAAGAAGATTCAGAAAAGCTGCCACCTATAGAGCAGTGAGCCACTTGATAAAGATTTTCACACTTTGACCTCGGTTGGCCTTCATTGAAACTAGATCATACAGTTTAATGTGAAAGTGGAATGAAGCTTACAGTGGTAATCTGATGTGTATTATGTATGGCGGATTCACCGGATTTAACAGGACTAAGGATATTATCTTTGGGATCAAAAAAATGTCATTTTACAACACAGCAATAGACATGTAGGCCCTCATTACAACCCTGGCAGATGGCGGTAATTCAGAAAAAGGTACTGCCAACAGGCTGGCAGTATCTTTTCCCAAATTATGACATTGGCGGTTTGGCTCAAGCCAAACCGCCAATGTACCACTCCGTCCACCAGGGTGATAACAGCCTCTGGGCTGGAGACTTTGGTCTCCAGTCAGGCGACCATCACAATCCCACCCTCAGGATTATGACCCTGCCTACCGCCATGGTTTTCATGGCATGCTTACCGCCACGAACACCATGGTGGTAGGCACTATCAGTGCCAGGGAATCATTTCCCTGGCACTGATAGGAGTCTCCCTTGCCCGTGTCCCCAGTGTCCTTTCCCACCCTCCCCCTCCCACTCCCAATCCTCCTGACATCCACACACCCACATGTGCACACATACACACATACATACCCACATCCACCCACGCATGTACACATACATACCCACTCCCGTAACACACACTAACATACATAGTAGTACACACGCATTGACAACACACAACATACACGTACACCCACATTCATTCATTCACGCATGCATTCCATGTGACTCACATCCACATGCACGCATGTAAAAACAGACACACACACACCCACACACAACACCCAAATACACACGCACAACACCCCCCTACCTTTCTCCTGTCGGAGAACCCAACTTACCTGCTTGCAGGGGGTCCTCTGGCAGGAGACAGGACGCGGCGATGCTGCCAGCAGCAGCATCCGGCAGCAGAACACCGCCCAGCCGAATCTTGGCTCATGATATGCTTGGCGGTGTTTTGCTGATGTTACACCTTACCGCTGTCCTCCGACGTAATACCGCCAGCCTTTTGGAAGTATTCCGTCTACGGTCATAATGCAGTTCGCGGCTGGTACACACAGCGATGGTATGTTGACAGCCGTCGCCGTGGAGGTAGGTTGCATTTACTGCCAATGTTATAATGAGCCCCTTCTTGTTTTGAAACGGCTGTTTACCTAGATTATTTGGTCTCATACAGTGATACCTACATTGATTTCATATAGCATCAGTAGAGGTTCCTTTAATGCAAAAATGAAGTCCATTTAGAGCAGACGGCTTCTATATACAAATGCAAGGAGTAGGGCTTCCTCGTTGTCATCCGTTCCTTCATTTTTGTATGTGTTAGACTTTTCATCCTTGGCGTGGTCTCCCTTAACTTTTTGCCTCTGTTTCCCAGGTTGTTGATATGTGCTGGACCCTGATTTTGCTGTTTTTGTTACTCTGGTCACTTTACCACTGCTAACCAGTGCTAAAGTTCAAGTGCTCCTTTACAAAGTGTGTATGTAATTGGTTTATCCATGATTGGCATATATGATTTATTAGTAAGTCCCCAGTACAGTGCACCAGAGGTGCCAGGGCCTGTAAATCAAATGCTACTAGTGAACCTACAGCACTGGTTGTGCCACCCACATAAGTAGCTCTGTAATCATGTTTCAGGCCTGCCACTGCAGTGTCTGTGTGTGCAGTTTTTAACTGTAAATTCGACTTGGCAAGTGTACCCCCTTGCCAGGCCTAAACCTTCCCTTTTCTTACATGTAAGACACCCCTAAGGTAGGTCCTAGGTAGCCCCAAGGGCAGGGTGCAGTGTATGGTTAAGGTAGGACATATAGTAATGTGTTTTATATCCTGACAGTGAAATATTGCTAAATTCGTTTCTCACTGTTGCAAGGCTTGTCCCTCTCATAGGTGAACACGGGGGCTACCTTTAAATCTGATTAAAGTGTAGATTCCCTTTGGGAGCGGATGGACATGTGGTGTTTGGGGTCTCTGAGCTCACAATTTAAAAATACATCTTTTAGTCAAGTTGATTTTTAGATTGTGTGTTTGAAAATGACACTTTAAAAAAGTGAGCATTTTCTTGCTTATACCATTTCTGTGACTCTGCTTGTTTGTGGATTCCCTGTTTGGGTCAGTTTGACAGTTGGGCTGGTTCACCTCACATTAGACAGTGACACAAAGGGAGCTGGGGTGCAGTCTATGTTTCCTGATGAGCCATCTGTTCCAGGAGGGTGAGGAGGAGTGGTCACTTGCACCTGAAAGAGATGTGCCTGCCCTCACGCAATGCAGTCTCCAACCCCCTGGTGAGTGTCTGGGGCCTGGCCTGGGCAAGGCAGGATTTCACAATCAAGAGAGACTTTCCTTTGAAGTAGGCTACTTCAAAGGGCAAAATGGGTATAAGAAGGGCATCCAAAACCACAGACTTTAGAATACTTCTAAAAACCAAGAGGAACCTCTAACTGTGGAAAAGCTGAAGAGCTGAGGAAGAAGAGCTGCCCTGCCTGGGACTGTGCTTTGTGGAGCTACCTGCAGTTGCTACCTGTGCCAGAGTAAGAGTGCAAAGATTGGACTTTGTGTGCCTTCGATCTTGTGAAGATCTCAAAGGGCTTGATTTATAGCTTGCCTTCTGTTGTTTGAAGTCTCAGCAAAGACTTCTCTCTGCCAGCACCTGAAGTCTCTGGAGAGACTCCTACTCTGCCCTGTGGTGCCCATCCAGTTCCTGGGACCCTGAAAGGAGAAGCTGGCAGCCTAAGAGGAAGAAATCCACACACAGAACCCTGTGTGGGGAAAAGATCGACGCAACTCCAATCTGCGGCTGAAAAATCGATGCGCTGCTGGCTTCGCGGCTGAAAATCGATGCTCACCTGCAACACAACTGAAGAATCGACGCACAGAGCTGGAGAAACAATGTGCAGCATCGCTGACAGAGGCTGGTGAGATTGCAACCCGTGCTGCGTGGTTTTCGGATCATCGTGCGGCTGGATTTTCAACCCAAGTACCGTTGGGTGTGTAAAAACAACACAAGGCCTGCCCGGACCCTAGAGTTCTGACTGGATCGATGCATCGCTCTCCTGCGGAGAGAAGAAGTGACACGCCTGACCCAACAAAAGGAGAAACGACGCAAGGTCTCGCTTGTGAGTGAAATTGACGCATTGCAAGCCCTTTTTGGCATACACTCGCCCATGCAGGGTTAGTTTTGACACACCCATGGTAAATTTTTATGCTAACAGTGTTAGTGTGTGTTTAAAACTACATGAAGACCCTTTTTGCTTTTTAATTGATAACTTGACTTGTGTATTGTGGATTTTTGTTGTTTTGGTCTTGTTCTGTTTAGATAAATATTTTCTATTTTTCTAAAAATGTGTTGTGTCATTTTGTAGTGTTTCATTAAGTTATTGTGTGTGTTGGTACAAATTCTTTACACCTAGCACTCTAAAGTTAAGCCTACTGCTCATGCCAAGCTACCAAGGGGGTAAACAGGGGTTAGCTGAGGGTGATTCTCTTTTACCCTGATTAGAGTGAGGGTCCTTGCTTGGACAGGCTGCCTGCCAACCAAATACCCCATTTCTTACATTAGTGGCAGCGGTGGGATTGGGCTTGTGATTGTACTTGACATACAGTAATTAGGTGTACACTACTGTTTTGAGTGCAGACCACTACGTGACCACATACTGCTTGTCTTGTGATGTGTATGCCTCATGGGTACTATGGCATTTAAAACCCATAAAAGACATGAAATAGGCCCTTTTGTGTCACATCTCTGCTGAGTTTTAGCACTGTTTGTCAGAGGCTGGAACAGAGACAATTTTTTGACCTTGTAATACTCAAAAAATGTTATCCTTTCAAAATTTATGTTACACTTCAGCTCTTTGGTTTAGGTGGAAGGGTTCCAAGAAGTGCATTTAGGAAGTAAAAACTTTAGGTTCATTTCTCAAAAGATCACATTAGAATTGCTTACAGTCGATTTCCAGGAAGACATTATTTTGTAATATTGTTGTCGCTTGATCTTAATAAACGCTTGTGCTGAATCCCACACACTTCACATAAGTGCATATTTAAAGACGTCCTCACCGTAAGAATAAATAATGAAGAAAACCAATTGTTCCATTTAGGAAAGAAGAGTTCTTTAAGACATTGCTAAATGTTAATTTTGGGAAGGCATTTTGTTTAAGAAAGGAAACAGAATGCTGGTTTTACCCTTCGGCAGAATGTCCTTTACTGGTGAAACTTGGACAAGGCCAATGACAGGCCTGGCTGACACAGAGATGGTCGGCAGGAGTGATGAACATGAGGTGCAGGCAAAAAAATCACATTTTGTTTTTGCAGCCTGTTTGTATGGCAGGATTTGAACTTCACAATGGGAGACATGCATTCATGTTCTGTTTGTTTTTATGTCATCCCCTTGCACTTGGGTCAGTTTTGTACTTTTTGTGACATGATCTGCTGCTGAACAGTGAAATTGGTCCTTACATTGGACTTTACATAGCTTAGTAATTTTTACATCGCAGGTTTAGCCACTGGACATTTTTAGTTAGTGAAAATTTAGCTGAAAATGTTGAGAAATATTTCTCTCCCTCAAGAATAATACACTCCGCAACAACATAAATCAAAAAGATGACACAACACAACTTTTCAGACTAGGGTGTGTTGTTTGCCGCTTCTTATTAGCCTGCCAAAGCTTGATATGTAACAAACACAGTATTCAAAAATAGGCGAGGGACAGAAGATTCCAAACCAGTACATTCTTTACTATTAATAGGCCAACACTTGTTTCACGACTGTTCAGACATGTGTTATTTGCAGTAAGCAGTGACTGGCTCTCACTGAAGCAGCTCAGCTTTCCCCTTTGTAAAAGGAACATCTTTATCCTGTCACTAAGGTCACAAACACCTTACTGTTCAATCAGCATCTAAATGGTTGTTTGCCTGAGAGGACCAATAATAAAGAGTGTGTATTTTTTCATTGTTTACAGAAGTCTTGTCCATCTCTCTCAAAATCTGACTCCCTTGTAAAACCCTCAAGCCTATATCTTGTGCATATGAAATCGCAATCTGTACTGATGAACTGCCAAATCCCTATAATGTCTATGAACATGGCAAGAGACAAAGGGACTGACCTACCACAGAAAAGGATCCCACTGAAGTGCAGGCTCTTTCTAGCAATTGAATGTCTGCTGGGTAGATGACTGCAGTACAGCATGTTCCATTTAAATAAATGTGACGCTGAAAATGAGTTGAAAACACCTGCATCAGATTAAATGTGTGCTTCGAGGTGCTTCTATTTTATTTGTAATGTCCATACTAGGAATATATTGGGTTGTGAATTGCTAACCTATTTCCTTTTTCTTTAAAGGATTCAGGTGTACACTACATCCCCTTCTATTGTTTGTATCTATATACAATCCACATAATTTCATAAATACTTGAAATACGAATCAGTGTGTCTATGGGTGTGTTAGTATATGAATCAGTGGCTGCTTGAGTGTGTTAGTGTATGTATCAGTGTGTTAGTGTATGCATCAGTGTGTCCTTGAGTGTATAATTGTATGGATGAGTACGTACCTGGGTCTGTAACTGTAGGCATCACTATTTGCCTGGGTAAGTCGGTGTATGCATCAGTATCTCTCTGAGTGTGTCAGCACATATATGAGTGTGTGCTTAGTTGTGTCAATGTATGCATAAGTGTGTGTCTGTATCTGTTAGAATATGTGTCAGTGTGTTTTGGTGTATCAGTGTAGACAAGAGTGTTTATCCAGATGTGTCAGTGTATGCAATTGTATCTGCTTGGGTCTATCAATCAGTGGATGAGTGTGTGTCTGGGTGTGTTAGTGTATGCATCAGTGTCGTGTTAGTGTATGCATCAGTGTCTACTGGGTCAGTCACTGTGTGCATCAGTGTGTGTGTGTGTGTTAGTGTATGCTTTAGTGTGTGCTTGGGTCTGTTAGTGTATGTATTATGTGCTCCTTGGTGTGTTAGTGTATGCATCAGTGTGTGCCTTGGTGTGTCAGTGTGTGCCTGGGTGTGTTATTGTATGCATCAGTATGTATCAATGTGTGTGTCAATGTATGGATCAGGTTGTCCCTGGGTGTGTTTTGTATGCATCTGTGTGTGCCTGTGTGTTTTACTGTATGCATCAGTGTGTGTCTGTGTGTGTCATGTAGGTATAAGTGTGTGACTGGGTTTGTACTGTATATATGAATGTTTGCCTTCGAATGTCAGTGTGTGCTAGGGTGTGTCAGTGCATGCGCCAGTGTGTGTTTGGGTGTACCAGTGTATGCTTATGTTTGTCATTGGGTGTATCAGTGTATGCCTGGGTCTGTTAGTGTATGTATTAATATGTACATGTGTGTGTCAGTGTATGCATCAGTGTGTGCCTGGGTGTCAGTGTATGCATCAATGTATGGTTGGGTGTGACAGTGTATATATAAGTGTGTTCCTTGGTGAGTTAGTGCATGTACAAGTATATCTGCACATTTATTAGTGTTTTCATTAGTCTATATTAGTACATTAGTGTACTTACCCATGAAGCAGTTACAAATGGTGTGTAAAAGGAGAAATAATTAATACCCTTCATTATTCCAATGAATTTATCCATTGCTCTGTATAAAAAAAGAAAGGGGGATAAATAAACTGTAAATGTTCATATTATAAATGTATCTTTTAAGGCTTGACAATTAGTGATAACAAACCTATTGTTAATAATAAAACAAGAAACATGAATTGCTAACCTATTTCCTTTTTCTTTAAAAGATTCAGGTGTACACTACACCCCCTTCTATTGTTTGTCTCTATATACAATCCACATAATTTCATAAACACTTGAAATACGCATCAGTGTGTCTATGGGTGTGTTAGTGTATGAATCAGAGGCTGCTTGGGTGTGTTAGTGTATGTATAAGTGTGTTAGTGTATGCATCAGTGTGTCCTTGAGTGTATAATTGTATGGATGAGTACTTACCTGGGTCTGTAACTGTATGCATCACTATTTGCCTGGGTAAGTCGGTGTATGCATCAGTATCTCTCTGAGTGTGTCAGCACGTATATGAGTGTGTGCTTAGTTGTGTCAATGTATGCATAAGTGTGTGTCTGGATCTGTTAGAATATGTGTCAGTGTGTTTTGGTGTATCAGTGTAGACAAGAGTGTTTATCCAGATGTGTCAGTGTATGCAATTGTATCTGCTTGGGTCTATCAATCAGTGGATGAGCGGATGAGTGTGTGTCTGGGTGTGTTAGTGTATGCATCAGTGTCTACCGGGTCAGTCACTGTGTGCATCAGTGTGTGTGTGTGTTAGTGTATGCATTAGTGTGTGCTTGGGTCTGTTAGTGTATGTATTATGTGTTCCTTGATGTGTTAGTGTATGCATCAGTGTGTGCCTTGGTGTGTCAGTGTGTGCCTGGGTGTGTTATTGTATGCATCAGTATGTATTAATGTGTGTGTCAATGTATGGATCAGGTTGTACCTGGGTGTGTTATTGTATGCATCTGTGTGTGCCTGTGTGTTTTACTGCATGCATCAGTGTGTGTCTGGGTGTGTCATGTAGGTATAAGTGTGTGACTGGGTTTGTACTGTATATATCAATGTTTGCCTTCGAATGTCAGTGCGTGCTAGGGTGTGTCAGTGCATGTGCCAGTGTGTGTTTGGGTGTACCAGTGTATGCATATGTTTGTCATTGGGTGTATCAGTGTGTGTCTGGGTCTGTTAGTGTATGCATTAATGTGTACCTGTGTGTGTCAGTGTATGCATCAGTGTGTGCCTGGTTGTCAGTGTATGCATCAATGTATGGTTGGGTGTGACAGTGTATATATAAGTGTGTTCCTTGGTGAGTTAGTGCATGTACAAGTATATCTGCACATTTATTAGGGTTTTCATTAGTCTATATTAGTACATCAGTGTACTTACCCATGAAGCAGTTACAAAAGGTGTGTAAAAGGAGAAATAATTAATACCCTTCATTACTCCAATGAATTTATCCATTGCTCTGCATAAAAAGAGAAAGGGGATAAATAAAATGTAAATGTTCATATTATAAATGGATCTTTTAAGGCTTGACAATCAGTAATAACAAACCTATTGTTAATAATAAAACTTGAAACATATATAGTTGTATAGCAATTATACATATTATTTAAGCCTCTAATTTTCTCTTTTTCACTTTAATCAGCTTCTATAGTTTCACACTATGAATTAATTGGGTATAGATACTCATTACTGAACAGTGGGGTGGGGGAAACATTCATATAGACTGTAAAAAAACAATAAGTACGTATAAAGTTAACTTAAATTAACATTACTATGCATCACACTCACTACAAATAATTACCTGTTTTACCTACACTCATTAACTAATGCAATATATATAAGATACATATAAGTATTTTTCTAAATTAACAGCGTTATAATACAATATATATGAATGATAGCAGTAGATGAAAGGCCTTATAAAGACAGTAAACAGAAGAAGAGTATATCAGGGGGCTAATTCTCTTCATAATTTCACAGCTGTTCTTGAAATATGTGTATGGTTGTGATGTTCTTCTTATGCTGAGTATATGTTTTTTTAAAATAAATACAATAGTCAAAAATCTGTTTAACTTTAATAAGTGTAGCAGTATTCCTTTTTCTTTACAGTAGTTCTTTGTCCTAGTTTGTAGTTTGCAATCTGTGTTTCCAGTTTAGTGCTATCTATGTTGTCTTCTTGCAAGAGTAAGTACATTTCATGATTTGGATTCCATAATGAAGACATCACTCTAGGTAGTCCATATGATGTCTTAACCTTTTATATTAGAAGTCTTAGAAGTGTAGTATTCAATGTTTCCAGTAGTAGTCCTCCTCAGAATTGTGGTTCAAGAAAGAAAAGGCATGAATTTGGTAGTTTATAAGGTCATCTCTGCTTGAATGTAAGGTTGCTACCATTACATTCTGTCCATCCAGCTCTATTTTTTAAGTAGCTGGTGTAGTGTGCAGACGTAAAAATTACTCCTTCATGAAAGTAATGGCAATACAGCTATATGTTTTACCAAAAATAGAGATTTGTCCCGCTTCAAAATGTGTAACTTGTGTTTCTAATTTAGTTCTATCTGCAGTGCATCACTGTAGCATTAGGATGATATACTTGCCAGTTCTTCTCATGTTCAAAATTGATAGAAGATCTGAGTTACATTTTGTGTATGCATCTGTGATGCATCTTTAAACAATTTCTCAAAACTAACAGTTTCACAGTCAGTAGAGTTAAGTAGTAGTAGTTTGATCTGAATCTATTTGTGTTTTTGAAGAAAAAGAACAATTTTCACTGTAATACTACCATAAGTAACTTAGTCCAAATAGGTCATCATAAGGCACCACCTCTTCTTCTAAGATACCAAGTACGTCCATCAATAATTCTTGTGTGTCTTATTGAGTGTTTTGAGTGAAGTGTACAGATCCACTGCACAGATCTGCCAGATCTCCAATACAAGATGCAGCATATGTTTTTGTTCTATTACTGCACAAGTGTTCTAACAAGGTAAAGAATACAGAGCATGATCTTTTATCCTTTTTTTAATTGCATGAACCAGAGGAGGTAAAGAGAACAGTGCAGTGAGATCTGCATTGCCATAGCAGTTGACTCCAGAGAGGTCTGAGATCTGGTAATTTCACCAGTATTTTGTATATGTTTTTTCTCCAATACTTCTTTCTTCTCTTTGTTCCTCTTTTTCTCTGGAACGTCAGTATGATCTCCTGAAATCCTTTGTTTCAGCAGTATTCTAGGTCTTTTAGAAAACGAGTACTGTCCTAAATGAGATGCACACAGGCTTCTCAAATGCTTTTACTCTATCATGCAACTCAAATCAGCATTTACTTTACTGTCATCAAACTCTATCAGATACAAAATGGACAAAAAAAGTGCAAACCCATGACAATGCTACATATGATGTGCCTTCCTTGAATACTGTGATACCAATGTTAATAAATGCTGCATCAACACCTAAACCTTGAAACTTATGTATTGTTACAGCATGTGCTAGACATAACGGAAACTACTTTCTGTGAACATACAAGTCTTTCACAAGCAAGAAATATGCAACAGACTTTGCTATCTGCTTTACACCTTCAGCTGGATCAAACTTAACACCTAGGTATTCTACCTAGCTTGTATACAAAATGAAATCAAATATTTTACCCAAGGCTCTATTAACCAATCTTTCCTAAACATTTAAATTACGCTGCAAAATTACCCTACAGTTTTTACAAACATGTAAACATGTTTCTAATCTTGTAGTTTTGGAAACAGACTTCTCCAAACACTTCAGTTTTAACTGTAGTTTTTCAGTGAACTGTATTGTCACTCCATGGTGTTCCATTTTATCAACTGCTGTGAGATCCAATATTTGTTCCTTCTCTAGTTGTAGCAGCTGTTCATTATAAGAGGTATATTCTTGATGAGTATTCATTAAATGCACAATGGATTTTTGTTGTTGAATAAGTTTAAACATTAGCTGTACTGCAGAAGTTTTGGGAGGAGATATGTTCTTTATAAGTCGAATTTGAAAGCAATGTTTTACTTATTTTGACAGTATTCCCACTCTAATATCCTTTAGAATATTTCCATATTGTTTAACAGATGCTTGACACATTTGCTATTAGTTCTTTGTATTGGAAATTCAACCAAATGTTCACATTTCCAAACCTTCCTAAAGAATTTCAAGTTTCTTCGTGTAAAAGTGCCTTAAACACAGGCTGCCCTTTCCCTGAGGTAAGTTGCAATAAATCACCAAAAACAATTACATCTTTTATACTAAAAAGTATATCATACTCTGTCTTTAATATCTGTTACATTCTCAAATGCAAAAAGGCAGCATTAAGTTTGAGACCATGCTCACCTCATTGATGATTAAAAGTTTAAATTTCTTCAAAACTCTGGACACTTCACGACAAGCTTTACCAGATATCTTTTGTTTTTATTATTGTGTTCAACAGGTAGCATAAGTAGACACATCAATGTAATTCCTTTGATGCTGTGTGCAACTAATGCAGTGGGCGCTGTTACTGCACACAGCAATATGGATCCTGTAGTCCTCTGTAGACAGGTGGTTAGAGCTTGGATTAAAAGGCTTTTTCCAGTGACAACTTGTCCTCTGACATACAAAGCAATTGGCTTAAAGCTTGAACATTTACATTGATTCTTTTCGTGGAGGGGAAATCTATGCTCTATTTTTAATTTGACTTCCATTTATATTTCTTTGTGCTCATTATTTAGTTGTTCCACTAATTGTTCCAAGTCAACATTCTCTTCTCTTGCTTGTTGCATTTCTGTCCCTACCCCATTCTTCCCTAAGCCACTTCATTTTTGATTATTGGCTGTCCAAGAGGATCTTGACTGAGAGGTCTGGAACTCTGGCTGCTTTATGAACTATCCTTTGCTAGCTCAGTAGCAAATGTTTCCTCTTGTTCAATTTCTTCATTTAACAGTCTAAGGTAGTTGGGAAATATTGAACACTCAATGCTATCTTTTACAGCATTAAGAGTCTTCGTAGCAGTCACATTGTCCAACAAACTTCCTTTCAGAACAAAGGTTTGAATAGTTGGAGAAGTGCTGAGTAGAAATATTTTTTTTTTGCAGTTTGACAATTAAGTTTTCCATTATTTATTAAGTTACCTTTTGCATGCTGAACTAAGCAACAGTCGCAACCAACTACAGCATATTTCCATTCATCAATTTTTTCTGTCACATTGTTTCTGTATCTTTAGTGTTGCTGAATTTTGTAAAGAAGCATATTTTTGAGTTGTGGACTTCTTCTCGGGTAGTCATTATCCAACATATTTATTTTTACAATGTTTGTACTTTCCGGATCAAAGTCTGTGATCTATTATATTTCTGGGAAAGACTTCAAGATTCTGTTTAGAATGTTTGCAAGGCCTTGCCTAACCTAATAATTCCCCTAGGCTTTGAGCACAAGTTAGCTGAACTCAACCTGTCACAGCACTCAAAAGCAACTTATCTCCCTATGTGACAGCAATCTCCCCCATTTCCTCATTTGTGTTCTCTGATTTTGTGATGTATGAAGTGAAATAACGAGCAACAGCAATGGTCTGCAACAAACCCTGTGTGTAGCCTGGATTTATAGCAAAGTGTAGCATCACAGTGCTGCGCCAAAAATAGCAGCGCCACACCACTTTTGAATTGCAGGGATGTGCTATATATACAGGAATATGGCACACCCCTGCGTTCCCCCTGTGCCAGCACTGAATTAAGCTGCCTGTGCCGATGCATGCATCCTTGCACCATAGTGCAAGGGTTTCTGCGTTGTGGGAACAGATTGTTTATGTGCAGGAAGGTGTCTCTTCCTGAACATAAACCATCGATAATGGTGATTTGACACTTCTATGTGTGCTGCAAAATGCAGCACATATAGATGTACCAAAGTGTCATTTTGGCATGATTGTTTATGTTCAGGAAGGGGAACCTTTCTGTACATAAAGAATCATCTATGGTATTTTGCTTCTTCTATGTGTGCTGCAGAATGCAGCACACATAGTAAAAGCAAAAAACGAAGAGGAATAAAAGTATTCCTCCTCATTTTGCCATGCTAATGCTACCCCTGGGGTGACATTAGTTTTTGGCGCTGGCACAGATTAATGATTGCTCATAAATCTGGAGCAGCTTCAAAAGCAATAGTTGTTGTGGTGGAACGCCCACAGCAACACCCATTGCATGTCCCTCTTACACAGAAAACTGCGCGGAGGGGCCCATATTTACAAGGAGGCGTAACACCACAAGAAGTGCCATAACACCTCCTTGTAAACATGGAGCAGTGCTTAGCGCCACCAGAGTGTGATGCTCCGGTGGCACTAGGGGCTCTTAAATCAGCCCCTGTATATCCATAGCTGCATTCCATAATTTCAGAATGACAGGGTTATAGTCATTAATATTTTTGGAGGCCTCTGATCATCTCAGATTATATGTATTTGTTGGTGATTTTCTTGTCAGTGTATGCCTGACTGCAGATAAAAAGCTGTTCACTCTTCCTTTAGAAATAATAGGTCTTGGAAATCCAAAATGACTACTTGCATATACTTTTCCTATTCATCTATATCTTAGCTGACAATAGTTGTCACATCTATGTGTTTGGACATGTAGAACTTGCTGTTTTAGGCTTTTGTTATTATTCTCATCTAGGATGCTGCATGTAACATACTGCTCTATGAAAGACAGCAAACACTCATCACTATCAGTTCCAAATTTTGGTGCATCCTTTATCCATAAGAGCATATGCATGTGAGGAGCACCTCTTGCCTGGTATTCCTTTTGTTAAACAAATGTGTAACTTCTGCAAGAGGAGGATTTGTTTTATTACATATAAATCCCAGCATCCCTTGAACCTTGTGATCAAAATATCTACATACATCAGCTTGATCCAAACAGCAAATATCTGTAATGCTTCTGTTAAAAATTAAAGTAAATCACCCCATGCATATCCTGTGCAACAAAGTGTCACAAACCAAGTAGGTGTGCCTAAGATTCGGAGCATACCTCTACGTTCTCCATGATGACTATACCAATATTCATTAGTTCCATGTTGAAATGCCATCATATTAATTAAGTCGTTCTAGAGAAGTTCATCCTTACGTTGTATTTTATCAACAAACTCCCTTGCAGAAAGGTTTTGCAGATTGACTCCTGGCTTTAGAATATGGTTCACAGCATAAGACAGTCCTGACTAGTCACTCTCATATAGCAGATGGAATATAAATGGAATACAATGGCGAAACCTAGGGTCCTCTAAATATAGTCTTGTTGACCTGTACTCTGCTGCTGGTATTTGTACAGGCCGGTCATCATATTGCCCACTTACTTCTGTGGGAGATCGCGGTGGAAAACAGTGAGCCTTTAAACTTTTTTCCCACACCCTTATTGGAACTCCTCTAGCTTGTTTCATTTAGAAAAGATCAATGGCATCTCCAACAGCTTCTTTGGCGCGAAGTGGATAAATACTGTAGTGCTCATATATTTCTTCTACCTTTTGTTTATCCACTTTTTCTATATTTCCACTTGATTGTAGAACTTCATCATCAATACAAGTTACATCTCTAGTAACATCAACATTTTTATAAAAAATATTATTTTCTATCAAGTATAATATGGCTTTTTCACTCTACTTATGTTTACTAACTTTTGCAAGATTTTTTTACATTTGGTGGGCACTCCATTTACTACAATAATGAGTGGTTTACCTATGTGTTTCTCAATACCCACAGTGTCAACATTTTTTTAAAAATCTAAAGGAAAGTAGACAACTTTTCTTTTAAGTCCTTTCTATAGCTCTGTTGTTGGTAGTTTCCCCTGTTTTCAGTTCCATTCAAACTATTGTTGGAATTGGATGGATAGTTTGTTTTAGAATTGATCCATACATATTTACTTGTTCAAGCTCTTGTGGGATTGGTACCAATTCTAATCTATCACGAATTGCTCTAGCTGGCTTTTTGTATCCTTTAATTAATCCTCACAATAGTTGCATATTGTTTTTTTGTGGGTAAATGAAATTATTCTTCTACAAATAGGTATGCACCAAATTCCTGCCTCTCATTTCTGTTATCTTTTTCAGTTTTAGAAAATATAACTATATTGCAAGTTTGGTTTTTGTAGTGAGTGTAGTGACAACAAATACAAACATACTCAGGTTTCTCATAAGATTGAGTGCATTGAACCTATCTCTTTTACCAAATTTTCAATTCTAATCTCATTGTTCTGTTGCTTTGCACCTCCAGTCACTACCTCTTAATTTTTCCTACACTCCTCTTCAGGATGAAAGAAACAATACTGAATGTCTTCACAAACTTTCTCTACCTCTGCTATAGTATCATGCAGTAAAGTTCTATTCATCTCTCCTAATCATAAAGCTAGACCTTTTACATAATAAAGTCTCTTTTCTATATTTTGCATTTTTGAATGATGTACTGATAACATTCTAAAGTGATGAAAAGTAATTTTTCACACTTTCTTTGAAAGACATGCCCATGAATGGCCTTGTAAGTTATTGCATTTCCTAACTTTCCATGGATCTAATCCTTTAAACATTATAATTTTCTGTTTGAGACTTCTGCATGGAAATTATCTTAGAAAAGATCTCAATGTATCAATTGATTTGTGACAGATACTCCCAATGTTGATAAATGTCCACTTGTACACAGGGGCCTGTTTTTGCTTTTCTTGTTCCTCTTGAGCAATAACTTCTTCTCCACTAGGAACTATTTCTTCTTTTTCTATGGGAGTACTGTCTTTAACTTCAGTGCAACAACCAGTAGTGTCTACTGCATGCACTGATATATTCTCTTGTAAATAACTCTCTGTACTAGATGTGTGCATCCATTCATCTTTCAAAACTTTTCAAAAATAGGTTTTGTTAATGTCTTTTTCGTAATGCTCTTTTCCTCATGTACATCACTGTTTTATCTAGTGTCTTCATTCAGTTCAATATTAAGACAAAAGGTTTTTCTCTTCACAGCAAATGCGTTCTCAATTATACTCTCAATATGTTGCTTTTGCTTAGAACAGCACTTCACCTCTTATACTTCATCTTCTTCAACAAATTGTGAAATATTTTGTTTCAAAACATTTTTATTCTTAACTCCTTAAACTGTTTCTGTCTTCAAGTCTGTGTTTTCTTATTAGATTTTCTAATTTTAACACTATGCACTCCTTTCTCAGTACATTTCATGCTTCTCATTTTAATTGACGTCTTTCCCTCGTTTTGCATTTTGCAGCATAGTATTTTTAAAAAATCTTTAGTACTCTTACCAGTGACTGGTTTCTTCCTCTGCACATTTTCCACCGTATGTTCTTTTTTGCTGTCAGTTTTAACCGGATAGTACTGTTGTTTCTTTTCTTTCTTCTTTGAGTTTTGTTGGGCATTGTGAATCTTCTTATTTAATTGGAAGTAGATATCTGAAAAACAAATAATCCACATATTTAGCTATACATAATTAGTCTTATAAATCAGGTCATCTAGCACCAAGTTGAGTTGACAATAAAACTACTCACTCACACTGCACAGTAATGGGCCTGAGCCATGTTTAAAGTAGTCCCTCTCTGGTTGGGTGGCTAGCGTCTGTTAGCACTTGTCTACATATTTGAGTGAATGAGTCAGTCCTTTTATGGGTATGTCAGCAGATGTTTAAGTAACTATACAATTATATCACTGGTTATTTTAGTAACTCTATTGGTTTCTAAATATCCATGTAAGTGAATAAATGAATAACCTGAGTGTGTCAGCATATGCATCAGTGCGTACCTGGGTGTGGTAGGGTATGTATCAATGTGGGTCTGGGTAAATCAATGAATGAATCAGTATGTGTCTGGGTGTAATACTATATGCATAAGTGTGCGTCTGGGTAAGTCAGTGAATGCACTAGCCTATGCTTAAGTGTGACAGTGTACAGATTAGTGTGTACTTGCATTTGTTACTGTATGCACTAATGTATATCTAGTATATAAGTCCAAGCATTGCAAGGACAAGCTTCACCTCTTAATTACAAAACACAGTACTCTATGGCCTACCTACAGCCTATCCAAGACCTGAGTTTTCTTTGCTAAAAGGGGAGTACAAATGTTGTCAAGCGGCCTCTCTAATACAATGCCGAGCTCACAATAAAACTGTACACTCAGTCCTACTATTAGTAGATGCAAACCATATTTAAAATAGCACTTCTCTGAATGAGAAACTAGATTATGAGCATACTTGATTCTATATTTCAGTGACTGTATTAGCTGGCAGCTAGCCATATATTGCTGGTGTCTGTATGTGTACATCAATGTGCAAGTGACTGTTTGTCTGTCTGATTGGGTGTATGAGTGCCTTCATCATTTCATAAAAAGCTATCACTCAGAAAGTCCAGTAGTTTTCTAAAGCCTAGAAAGAGTTAAAAAATGGGGGGAAATAAAGATATTTCTCCACATTGTGCCAATCTTAAGTCACCCTCAGGGAGGCGTGGGCTTTTGACGCAGTGTCTAGTTTATGAAACCTTGTAAATCTGGGAATGAATCAAATTCCATGGGTGTTGCATGAGAACACCTACACAACACCCACGGAATCACCTCCCTGATGCAAAGTAATGCAATGCAGTGACTTTTGCAGCCTTGCCTTAGTCTTTTCTACAAGGCCATAAAAAGCCCCACAAAGTGGCTTTGCGTGGCCTTTTAGATACGGGTGTGCAGCCTGCGCCACTAGTATGTCACAAAAAGCAGCACAGGCTGCTTGTAAATATGGGCCTAGATGTTTAAGTAAATATGGCAGTATATAGCTGACTCTCTTAGTAAGTGTATAGGCCTGTAAATGTGCATGTAGGTCACTATATAATTTTTTGCTGACTGTACTGATGAGTATAAAGGTATCTAACCGTGTGTGCAACTGAAGTTCAAAACCACTAGATACTTAAGTACTCTCTGGGTGTCTACTTCCATGTATAAATAACTGTTTCAGTATTAGACTAGGTGTGTAAATGACTCTATCCTTTTGTCATTGGCTACATGAATTGTAGTGCGTGTTCTAGACTTCATGTACAACTGGGCAGAGGGACGTCTAACATGAGATCTAAGTCAGTTAAACTCATAGGGACCTTTCACCTTTTGAAAACTTGTGAAGCAGTTTTTCTAATGGCAAGTCGAGTTGACAATAAAGCTGTGCACTCACGTTCACCATTAGTAGGCCCAAACCATATTTAAAGGGCTTCTTATCTGAATAAGCAACTATGTTATGAGAATACCTGAATACATATTACAGTGACTTTATCAGTTGCCAAACAGATCTCATACTGCACCGTATATAGCTGCTCTATGCATGTGTACATTAATATATAAGTGGCTCTGTGACTGTGTGTGTGGCTTTATGCTGGTACTAGGGATGTGTCTGGCAGTATGGGTAAGAGACTGCATATACTGTATAAGTCTGCATAGGGGTCTGCAAGTGCATGTTTAAGTCAGTGAAACTAAAAAGGACTGTTTAAGGACCTATATGCACTTGATTTATAGTACAAATGTATGGAAGGTTAGAACAGTCTACAAGGGAATGTGACATGCTTAAATAATATTTGTAAATTCTATACAGTAGTATACAGTTCTTGTGTCTTGTAATAACCAATATCATTTTTATTACGGATTGTGAAGTTTTAATAGATAACTTAATAATGTGAAAGTTTAACTTTTATTCATGTTTATTCTCTTTTTACACAGATTAAAGAACCTGTTTATTGCAGTAACGTGAGTAACTAATTACATCTTTCTTCACTGATAGACCACCCATAATATACGCAAGTACACATAGTTAATTATACTGATACACCAACACACCAATGTAAATATCCCCATGTATACAGATATGCATACACTAACACACTCAGAAATCACTGCTGCATAACCTTATATACCCAGACAAGCACTAGTGGATACACTGATATACCAAAGCAAACACTGGTGTATACCCTGACATATCCAGTCACTCACTCATTTATAGACTTATACATGCAGGCATGTACTAATTCTGCCACTGACACACCCAGAGACACATTGATGCATAAACAGACACATCCAAGCACATACTGAACATACAATAAAACACCCAGGCACACACTGATGCATACTCTAGCACATGGGTACTCACAAACATTTTCCCAGGGGCCGCACTGTTTGGTCTGTGAGGTGACCGAGGGCCGCCTTGATGTCAGAACTAAAGTTGGGTTCCAGGACACCTTAGTTACTCCCTTTTCAATTAGCCTCCAGTTAAACACTTGCCTGTTTATTTGTATTTTTTAGTGCTGGTGCCAAGTCAAATAAACAGCAGCACAGTGCCGCTGGTGACCTGGGGGCTGCATGTCAATGTCAGGAGGGCCACATACGGCTCTCGGGCCGTACTTTGAGTATCACTGCTCTAGCACATCCAGGTACGCACCAAAGCATATACTGACACACCCAGGCACACACTGATGCATACAGTTACACACCAAGGCACACACTCAGGCTTAGAGTGACATACTGAAAAACAGACTGATTCATACACTGAGTCATTCAAAGACACACTGATGCAAACACTGACACACCCATGCATGCACTGATGCATACACTGACGCACACAGTGATTCATACAGTAATACACCTAGGCTCACAGCAACGTATAGACTAACACATATAGGCACACTCAAAAGCATACACTAACAGACACAGACACACACCGATGCACCCACTGACTAATTGATATGTACACTGACAAACCCAGGGACACACCGATGCATACAGTGATACATACAGACATGTACTGATGCAGAAACTGACACACCCTAAGAGATACTGATGCATACACTAACATATTCAGGCAAATTGTAACGCATATACTAACGCATCTAGGCACATACTTACCCATACACTGACACACCTAGACACACACTGACATATATGCTGACATGCCCAGATATACACTGATGCACATACTGAAAAACTCAGGCAAATACAGATGCATACACTAACCCAGCCAGGCATACAATCATCCAATCATCCATACACTGATACACCCAAGCACACACTAACATATAAACTAACACACCCAGGCACAAACTAATACATACACTAACACACGCTAACAGTGATGCACACACTGACGCACCCAGACAGACACTGATGCATACACTGTACTACCCAGGCAAACACTGATGCATACAGAAACACACCCCGGCCCACACTTCTGAATAAACTGACATACCCAGACAAACACTAACATATATGCTGACATACCCAGACAGATACTGATGCATACACTGACATACCCAGGCAAACATTGAGACATACACAAACACACCCAGGAACACACATATGCACAGACTGACATACTCAGGCATACACATATTCTTACTCTCAAACACTCAGTCACACCCTAACCTTTAATATGACATAACCAGACACACATTGATGTATATACTGACATACCCAGGCTAACCCTGATGCATACACTAACAGAGCCAGATACACACTCATACATACATTCATATCCCCAAGCACGCACTGACATTTGGACCAACAAACCCACACACACACTAATGCATACCCTAACATATCCATGCAAACACTGACACATACAGTAAAACACCCTGGCACCCACTGATATCTACCCTGAAATACACAGGGACACACTGATATATATATATATATATATATATATATATACACACACAGGGATGTACTAATCCAGACACTGACATATTTAGATAGACACTCATGTATATACTGAAACACCCAGACAAACACTGATGCATATGCTGACATACCCAAACACATGTGGATGTATACACCGACATACCCAGGCAAACACTGATGCATACACTAACATAGCCATGGACACATTCATCCATACACTCACACAACCAAGCACACACTGATGTATAGACTATCACACCCAGTCACACACCAATGCATACACTAACACAGCCAGGCAAACACTGATGCATAACATTACACACCCAGGCACACACTGATATATACCCTGACACACCCAGAGACACACTGATATATACACTGATACATACAGGCCCATAATAATCCAGACACCAAAACTCCCAGATAGACACTCATGCATACATTGAAACACCCAAACGAACACCGATGCATGTGGTGACCTACCCAGGCAATGATTGATACATACACTAACACACACAGGCATACATTTATCTATATACTCATACACCCAGGCAAACCCTGACATATATGCTGACATTCCCACACAGTGATGTATACACTGGCATACCCAGGTAACCACTGATGCACACATTGACATACCCAGGAACAAACTCATGCATATATTAACACACCCACACAAACACTGATGTATAGAATGAGACACCCATGCACACACTGATACATATACTGATACATCCAAGCATACACTGATGCTCACACTGAGACAACCAGACACATACTAATACACACTCTTATACATAGACACAAACACTAACACAAATAATACTATATTCATTCAAAAATAAAAACACGGACACAGATCTATGTAGTAACTATAGAGGATCTAAAAAGAACATTTTTTGTAAATTTTGTTGGAAAAATCCTATTTAATTTTTTTTTGGTGTGTTTTTTTTTAAATGGCTTAATAGTCTGAAAACAATACAAGTGTATGCAAAACTGTTACATACTCAACAAACTAGTGTTTTATAGCACTAACATAAAGAAAAGAAATCAACAACAGTGGCTCTTAACCTTCTTGAGAATGGCAATGATGTCTTCATTTGTCTTAATAACAACTTCCTAGCAATTGCCACGATGAATGATCATATCCTCAAATTCTTTGCACGTTTGTGCAACAGAGATGTTTTGTTGATGCTCAGTAGTAGAAGATGTAGATGATACAGCACCTGAAGTATCATGGCCCTCCCTACTGCTACGCACATAGGTTCACTTATGGTAGCTACTGTTGTGTTTCTACATTGTGGAAGTACAATAGCAATATTTATTTTCGGTGCCTCTGGAAAGCTGCATCCCACATAGGGTGCATTCCATAAACCACCTCCAAACATCACTTTCTTTCCTAGCACCTCCTTCCTGATGTTCCTCTTCTTCTTACATTGCTGCAGACCTGCCTGGATCTTCATTGTCTGCCATTTTTCTTTCACACTGAAATAATCCAACCTTCTTCATCAGCAGAGAATATAAAAATGACTCTGTTGGATGTGCTTTTTTCAAAAGTTGGGAGTGGCTCATCTGAACCAATAGAACTTTTTTTTTCTCCTCACTCCCTGACTTCAGGAATTTCGCAACAAATCTGTTGATTCACCCTAATCTGAAACTACTTTATTTATACAGAAATAAATAACAGAATCATTTAACAGCTCTGAAATATGTCCATTTTTACAGTACAATTTAATTATGAAACTTTCACCTACAAAAAATATTTTTTAAATGAATTGCCAAATCTGTGGATCCGAATCCTAACCAACACATGATTGGACCAAAAACCATAGAGTTTACTGGCACGGCAATCTGCGGATGCACAGAAAATCCACAGATCCTAAATTAAAAAAAAAAATAAAGCATTAATTAAGGTACAATATAGGTCTTTTATATATGATACCATTATGCTTCCTATAAAATTATTTCTGTTTCTTTATATTTAGTTCTTTTTCTCTATAACAAGATTATTGTTTTATTTAACCACCATTTGCCATATAATACAGTAAGTAGTCGCATTACTCCTCCCTCTTGATTAGTTAAACAAATTAATATATAAACATTCACAATACTTTTTCTTAAAAAAAAAAAAATAGAAATTCACTGACACAACCAAAGGTTGGACGGTTGTTATAGTTAGGAATAGAATTTAAAAAAAACGTAGATGTTCACTACAAAAACAAAGGTTACAGGGACATTTTAGTTAGGAATTAGAATTTAAAAAAACTTTAGAAATTAACTGAAAAAAACAAAGGTTACAGAGGTGTTATAGCTCATATTGCACTTGTACAAAACCGGTGAAATTCAGCAATTATAGTTACCTGACCGAACTATAACTTAATCCCCCAAAGTGAATCACTTATGATCTCACATATTACATCACTTATGACATGGTCAGTGACATCACTGATGACATCATCCTCCTAAGCACACTGACACTCCACTCAGACACCCATACCACCATCTCATACTCAGTGACGCAGCCACACAAACAGTCACATATACATTCACAGACTCATACGATTACTCAAACAACCACTCACTTATCCATACCACCACTCATACACCCACTAATGCACTCATACCGCCACTTACACAACCACTCATTCACCCATACAGCTACTTAAAACCCACTCACTCATGTATACTAACACACAAAACCACATACTCACTTTTACACCCATTTACACATCTACTTACTCACCTACATATACATGCTCACACCCCTCACTTATCCATACACCCGCTCAACACAACCACTCACTCACCAATATAAATACTCACACACTCACTCACACACCAACACAATAACTTACATACATATTTATAGATCAATACAACTACTCACACATCCAATCAGTCACCCATACATCCATTACAACACACTTACTGTACAATATAGTGGGTCACACAACAACTCACTTAACGAAACAGCTGTTCAAAGAGCCACTGACTCAACTTTACACCAAGTTACACAGACATTCATTCTCTCATACAACACTAGGGGGCATATGTACAAACACTTTTTCCCATAGACACAGAATGGGTAAAAACCTTTGCTACATCTGGCCCTAAATACACTCACTCACTCAGCCACGCAATCACATACACACCCTCTCACCCACATATACAGCCACTCATACAACCACTCACTCTTTCACACAGCTACTGAGACATCCACTCTCTCACCAATAACCTTATTCACACACTCACACAGCCACTCACTCACCCACACAGCTACTCACATACCTACTTGGACAGCCATACAAGCACTTGTATAGCCATTCCCACACCTATACAGTCACTCAGACCCACACACATATGCAAAGAGTCACACAGACACTCACATAATATATAACAGAAATAGCATTATTCATTAGTAGTATATAAAGTACACTATTTTAACTTTTATAGCACCTTGCTGTATTTCCTTAACAGTCACAAACGTTTAGAAAACAGTTACAATCACTGGATGATGTCATCCGTGATGTAATTTGAGATGTCATCAGTGAAGTCGCTGACCATGGCATAAGTGATGTAATATGTGAGGTCATGAGCAGTGCATTGCGGGGGCGTACGTTATAGTTAGGTCACATAACTATGCTGAATTCACTGGTTTTGTACGAGTGAAATATGAGCCTAACTATAATGTCCCTGTGACCTTTGTTGTTTTCAGTGAATAAATCTATCTATCTATCTATCTATCTATCTATCTATCTATCTATCTATCTATCTATCTATCTATCTATCTACACATATATATATATATATATGTTTATATATATATGTGTATGTATATGTATATATGTATATGTATATGTATATATATATATATATATATATATATATATATATATATATAAATAAATAAATATATGTATATATATATATATATACACTTCATCTGACAGGCAATGCTGTGGTGCTCCTTACTACTGGTGGTTCACCAATGTGCTTCACATCCACACTTTCTCTTTAAATTGGTAAAGAGGACATCACTCCCAACAGCAGCTTTATATCCTTTAATGTACAAACACAGTAACGTAAATGTTAATTGGTGGATGTTATGTCACGTGTGAGTGTGAATATATATCTATATTGATAGAAAGTAATATATATCTATATATATATATATATATATATATATATATATATATATATACATAACCTAGTGGCGGTCCGCACTAGGTAGTTACAGTTAGGACTATGCATCCTGTTCCATATAAAAAGTGTTTTTTGACTTGCCTATATCTTTGGCACTGTTTGAGAATCTTCACAAAATTTTCCAAAAAAGTGTGCCGGTGATTCTTCTTGCACACTGAAGGTTTCAGGGTGATCCATTAAGGAGGGGGGGGAGAAAAAGGAGGGGGTCGAAAAATTTGCCTTTCCTATTTTAATTTTCATAGGCCCTTTAGACATGACTACAGCCCAAACCACTGGACAGAATCACACCAGATTGTGCTTTCATTGATTTGGTGTAAATCTGTTCAGTAGTTTTGGCGATATTGAAGGGAAAATACATTTGTATATCTCTGGCCGCGACCACTTTGTGAAAAAAGATGCTCTCGTGCAGGGAAATGCTCAACTCTGATTCGCTGCCAAAACTTCAAACTGAGTCCCTCAAAAAAAAGAAACTAGGGCCCGGGCAAGGTCACCCTGACCCCTTATGTCTGGCGCTGGGGTCCCAGATGGAAACCCCCTGAGTTAAAAAACATTAAAAAAATATATATATCACCATGATTCGCGGCAGATCAGTGCATCAGGCAAAAAAATAAAATAAAGCACGGGCTTCCCTTGCTTCATTATTCTGAAGCCACTGGTTGGGCCAACTCCTTTTCTCATTCTTAATTTAATGGCCAGGTTGTGAGTTATAGTTACCTCGGGGAACAAGCTATAGTTACTTGAGATAACTCTAACTATAACAGGTGATTTAATATGGTTTTGTACGTTTAAAATGTGAGCCTAACTATAACGTCCCTGTAAACTTTAGTTTGTCAGTGATATATATATATATATATATATATATATATATATATATATAAATAAATATTTGTTAATAGTTATACATATTTTAAGAAACTATAACTCGTTGCCTAAAGTTGCTTAACGGGATGAGTTATAGTTTCTTCATCAATGATGTCTTTTGAGATATCAACAGTAACTTTATAAATTATGTCATAGAGCGTGTCATGAGTGATGTCAAATGCAAGTTACTGAGCAGTACATGGCGAAGGCATAAGCTATATTTAGTGCTGCTAACTATAACTGATGAATTTCTGTGGGATTTGTTGTCAAAACTTTAACATTGTCACTGAGAAATTCACATAATTATAATAATACTTTAACCTTTATTTTTTTCATTGAATTTCTAGAGTTTTTTCAAAGTCAATTAATTATTTGTGTGAGTATATGTATGGTATAATAGCTTTAAAATGTATGTTGTATTCAGAGATTGTTTTAATAAACAGATCTTTTGATTGTAACATCACAGGATATGGGTGACAGTTTGCAAAACCTTTGTAAAAATATGTATTAAACAGATAAAGGTCTAATAGAAATTGTTCATTTTCTCAGGTATTACAACTCTGCTTTCGGGACATGTCACCAGCAATCTTTTTTTGGGTGTCAATACTCATGGGAAAGGATTGCAAGATGCTGGTGGAATAGTCATCAGATCGTTAAGTTCCAAATTTCATTGTCATTTATTTTAAATGGTCCCTTATTATGTCTTAATTTGTTATTTATTGCTAATCTACATAACAGTGAATAAAAGAGGGTAGATATTCATGTGCTTTTTCATCCTAATCTTTGCATTGCATGACAATTTATGTAGAACACCATTGATTGAATAAAATACATTGATCCAATTTTGCTTCTGTTTGTCTTGCACATGTGAGACAAGTGTAACTGAGAGAAAGGGGTGAGATCTGTTGCACCACAATTTTCCTGACAAATCAGAATGTCTTGTGCATGGCTGCCACAGATCAACGCCACTTTTTAGGTGTGGATGAGGTACTGCTAGCTGGCCCAAAGGGTTAGGCTGACAGATGTCACACGGTGTGGATTTGGACTCAGTTCCCCACAGCCTTGTAGTGCTGCCGCCCAAATTCAGCAGTCTCATTTAGTATAATGAGAGGCAAGTACCACAGTGCTTACTTCATATAATTAAAAAGAAGCACCCTTGTTTGGTAGAGATTCACCTCATTGTATTCTTGCCGTTTTCTCTATTCAAAGATTCATGTTAGCAGACATATAGGTGGTCATTATGAACATGACGGTAAACAACGCACCGCCGGCGGTGGAGGTAACTACCGCCATCAGGCTGGTGGTCCTGACTGCCAAATAATGAAGCACATGAGAAACAGGCAGCGGGCCATCCACTCACCACCATTGTGGTAGTCACGCCGACGATGGGGGAGGCCATCTTCAGCCCAAAGGAAAGGCCCTACCCACCCACCAAATAATGAAACACCATACCACCATCAGTTCCAGGGCGTGAACCACTGGCATGCAAAGCTTGGCAAAAACGGCACATATAAAGAGAAACACTCACCGGAGGCACATAGAACATGCCGAGGCCTACACAGAGCAAGAGTTGGAAAAAATCCCAGTGCCTCTCCTTGCCATATATCTCCAGGACCGTGACTGACAACGAAGACGATGATGGCAAGTACTGCAGCCTAGTACACATGGGAGGAGAGTTCACAGTTACACACCCACCCACCCCGCACCTCACTTCCAACCCCTCCCACCATCCCAAGCCATACATACTGTAACAGGATGTACTTACCAGACGAAGCCAACAAATACCTGCACCACTACACACACCTATGCACACCACACCCCCACAGTGAAATGATGCACAATGGGTCAATACTGTGCCAACAGGACTGTTGGGAACTAAAATGTACTCCAACTGGATTAAAATCAAATGTACAAACAAGGCCATAGTCCAGTCCATATGTACAAGTCCCAGAAGGGCAAATATAGGCTTCACTTGACTCCTACAATGACAAAGGAAACTCCTCTGAAAAGGGGCATCTATGGGGCAGCCAGGCATCTCAGGGATCAGGGGCAGGGGGTGGCGGGGTTGGTGAGTCAGGATTTGAAGGGGGGGTCTTGGGCATAGGTTTGGGAGGCGGAGGTGGAGAGGGTTTGGGCTTGCCCTCGGAAGGAGGGGGAGTGGGCCTGGACCTGGGGGGGGGTGGGGGGAAGGGATCATGGGCAACACAGTGCTGCTTCCTCCCTGGTGAAGGTGCACTGGAATGGGAAGTGTGGATTGTTGAGGACTTTGAAGAGGAAGGAGTGGACTGGGTGAGGGTATGGGAATGTTAAGTACAAGATGGGGTGGGCCAGTGGGTTCAAACAAGTCTACACAGGAGAGGAAAAGCTTCTTAGGTGCAGTTGGAGGGGCTTTGGAGTGGAGCTTGAGGGAGCGGTGGTATGAGGTGTAGGTGTGCTGGACGTGGATGCAGGTGCCTGTTTAGTCTGCTTATGTATGGTGGATGTGTGTGGTGTGGATGAGTATGAGCGTTTAAGTGTTTTGGGAGAAGGCGGGTGGACACAGTGGGAGAAGACATTCTGCCAGTGTATATAGATGTTGTGCGGGTGTCTGCAGGTCTGGTGAGTGTGCTGCAAGTATCTGTGGATGTAGTTGTGGTGAGTGCAGGTGTGGTGTCTGGGGTGCATGACTGGATGTCAGCTGTTGTGGTGACTGCAAGTATGGGGGCAGCAGCAGTGACTGAGGGTGCAGTGCATGTGAGTGTGCAGAGTGGGGTGACAGACAGGGAGGCGGGGAGGTTGACACAGTGGGGGAGGTGGATGTTGTTGTGTTTGCTTTGGTATGTTGAGCTTGTGCCTGCATGTGTTGGGAAGTGTGGCGCTTGTGTTTCTCTGTGTGCGTCTTGTGTGTTGATCTGTGTGCATGGCTGTCTCTATGTGTGCTTGGGATGGGTGAAGGGGGTGGGGTGCTGGAAGGGGATAAGGTGGTGGGAGAAGGGATGGAAAGACCAGGGACACTGGCTGCCATCAAAGAGGAGGCCAGAGCCTGAAAATATCTCTGTAGGCCAGACATGGCACAGTGAATGCCTTCCAGCTGTGCATTGCATTGCTGCATCTGGGATGCTAGCCCCTGGATGGCATTCACAATGGTTGTCTGCCCTACAAAGATGGTTCTCTGGAGGTCTGTAGCCTCCTCTGTGAGGGCAGCAGGGCTGACTGGGGTAGGAGATGAGATGCCTTGGGCGAAGGAGACTCCCACCCTCTTTGGAGAGCGGCCACGGGCAACTCGGTGGGGAGCTACTAGGAGGACGGTGATGGTATGGGGGGTGGCGGAAGATAGCAAAGAATGGGTGTGCCCAGTAGGTTTCATCACCACCAGGAAGCTGCCATCGGAGGAGGTATCGGAGTCACTACCTCCAGTGGTAGTTGCCTCCCCCATGGTATTCCCATTACCCTACAAACCATTGATCCCTTTGGCATCGGTGGACTCTGGCACATGGGTCCGTGGGCTGCAGCATCTCCACTCGCAGGTGCCTCAGCTCCCTCGCCAGATGATGCGAAAGTACACAAGGACACAAGAGCACGGGGGAACAAAACAAGAAAGAAGTATGTCAATTCCAGGAAATATGTACATGTTGGGACACATACACTCACACCCAGCTCAGGCACTAACACTCAGCAGACACAACACATGTTATGAATGTGTCCCTGACTGCGAGGCATGACCCCACAGTACACTACATTCCCATCCATCCCACTACTCTGATACACTTTGCAAAGTGAACCAATGAGAAACAATGCCAAGCCAACACATCTGTGAGTCCATGAGGCTACATTGAGTACAATGGCCCAAACAGGGGGCCCCTCACAGGCCTACAGACCCAGCCAAAACTACATAGGACACTTTCCCACAGACGTGGAGGGGGCAGGACTGTAGGGACACACTGGTCTATGTTCCTGGCACTACTATGCATGCACCCCTTAGCACCTAACTACACTCATGATAGTGGCATCTCAACAGTGTTGGTACTCACCCCCTTGTGGCTGCTGTGCTGCCTTCAAGCGCCCATCCAAATCCGGATGGGCCACCGACAGAACGCAGGCCATTAGGAGAGTCAGGGTCCAACGGGCACCCCTCCCTCATTGGGAGGCCTTCCCCAGCCGGGCCTCTCCTGTCTTCCTGGCCTAGCGCCTCAGGTCCTCCCACTGCTTCCTGCAGTGGGTCCTCTGCCAGTTGTAGGCCCCCAGGGTCTGCACTTCCTTGGCTATGGCTTGCCACAGTCCCCCTCTTCTGATGAGCACTGACCTGCATGGGACACACAGAGTAAAGAAACAGATGTCAGTGTGGGTGCCCCATACACAAATGCCATGCCCGTCAAGTGTCAAGGGCATGTCAAAATGGCGGTAGATACCATGGCGTAGTGCACCGTCAACGCCGGCGGAGATCATGATTGGCCCTGCTTCTCCATTGACAGCCATGTTATCCAATGATCAGGTGCATGGCGGTGAACACTGCCTACCGCCATAACGAGTAACGCCAGCGGAATGAAGTCACTGCTACACTACACTACCTGTATGGCAGGAGGCTGCCATTTTGCATCCACCATGCCTCCATAGCCTGGCCAGGGGCCTCATCCATGGCTCCATTCCTTCTCCCCTTCGTCGAGTACTGACATGAGTACTCGGCCTCCACATGGAATCATTGTCAGAAGTGTGTCTACACTGTGATGCCATTATGACCGAGACACCTCACCACACGTTAGCCTGACAGGATGACTTCCTTCTTTGTGTCTGTGTGAGGTATATTTGTGTCGCAAGTAAAACATGAAATCTGTCACAATGTGCTGCATGTGTATGTCCCAACTCAATGTGTCTTCCTTCCTCCCCCATAGGTACAGACCCATGAGGTGAGAGAGAGCCCCCATCTGTTTACAGACCCCTGGTAAATCTGGCCACTGTGGAGGAATGTCACATCATCATAAATTACCACCTGAATCGAGCTACAATCCAGGAACTCTGTGCAGAAATGGAGCCTGTTCTGATGCCAGCTAATAGGAATCACCATGCCAAACCTACAGCTGTACAGGTACTATCTGTGCTATATTTTGTGGCCACAGGCTCATTCCAAGTGACAGTGGGCATTGCTGCCGGGGTATCTCAGCCAGAGTTCAGCCACATCCTGTCTAATTTCCTGAATGCATTCATGCAACACCTGCAAAGTTATGTCCAGTTTCCCCAAAGGGCTGATCTCACTGCCATCAAATATGGATTTTATGCTATTGCAAATATCCCCCATGTGATAGGTGCCATTGTTGGTACCCACATAGCCCTCATACCCCCAAGAGTAAATGAACAGGAGTTTCAGAATCGTAAAAAATATCACTCCATGAATGTCCAATTGGTGTGTACTGCTGATCAGTACATTTCACGTGTAAATGCAAGGTTCCCAGGATCAGTCCGTTATTCATTTGCTCTGAGAAACAGCAGTAAGCCACAGATGATGGGACAACTACAGGGGGACAAAACTTGGCTCATAGGTGAGTGTGAATGACACTGGATCAGTTAGATAGCTGACAGGCAGGCTGTATGCAAGTAGATAGTGTGTGTTTCAACCCTCTTTCGACCACTTTTGCAGGGGATTCTGGCTACCCAAACATGCAATGGCACATGGTCAAACTAGGAGGGTGATTGAGCGGACCATAGGACTCCTAAGGGGAAGATTTTGTTGCCTGCATCTATCTGGAGGATCCCTGTGCTATGTCCCTGACAAGGTGTTTCAAATAGTGGTAGCCTGCTGCACAACTTGGCTGTGAGGAAAGCTATCCCACTTCTGGAAGAGGAGGATGCTGTCCAACCAGCCCTGCCACCTCAGAGGAGGGATGAGAGTGATGGTTGATGGAAGGCATCAACTCCAGGACCCAGCTAATCCGGCTACACTTCCAGTGACTTTCAGGTACATTTCCTATGATGCTGATGGCTTCACTGCATTCTTTCAGGGTGACTCATGTAGTAAGTGCTGTGGTGTCCCTTACCAGTGATGTGGCAACTTCATGACTGAAGTGGCAGATGTGACTTAACACAATGGAATGTACAGTGTGACATACTTCAGACACTACAGTCTGTTAGATCCCCTCCTGCAATGCAAGCGGCATCATGATGGTAACTGGCTATTGCACACACAATCACCTTTGATTGCTCATAAAGAATAAGGACAGAGATTTAGGACCCACAAGTGTATTTATTCCAAGGCAAAACATCCATGAGTGATGTGACAGTGGAAGGGAGTGGGCACATGGTGAACAACATTGTCAGGTATATTTGCACAGCGTTTGGTAGCACAGGGGCACAGTCCATAGGGCCACTGGAAGATGGTGAAGTGGCAGTGGCATGTCAACAAGGTAGCTCAGTGGCAACCAAGGGAGACAGTTCAGGGCAGAGTCACTTCCGGGCGGTGGGCTTGGTCTTGGCTGGTGTTTCAGTGCGTTGTCTGGGTCTGAGGCCACGTTTGCGAGGGTGAAGCTGGGCTGCAGGGGAAGGGGTGTTGGTGTCCTGTGAGTCCTCTGGCAGCTAGTGTAAGGGGACTGCAGGTGGTGGAGGACTCAGGCTGGATGTTTGGCTGGCACTGCAGCACCCCTGCAATGGTGGTCGTGGTAGCATTAAGCTGTTTCCATTTCTCCATAGCCTCCTGGTGGTGTGCTAACTGCAGCCTCTGATTCTCCTGCAAGATGGCCAGGATCTGGCCCATCCTGTCCTGAGAATGGTGGTATGTTCCCAGTACCTCAGCAATGGTCTCCTGGGCAGCAGCATCCCCCCTTGGGCCACCCCCCTGGCCACTGATAACCTCCCACTGACCCTAGCCCTCTATGCCCCCTGCACAGGTCTGGCAGTCCCACTTGCACTGGGCCTTTCATCATCCTGCATGGTGGGTGGTGGGGACTCGGGCCTCTGTACATGTGGACAGCCAGTCTGTGGCCTGGGGACACTGGTGTGGCAGCATTGGGCCAGAGCTGATGGTGGTGGCTGAGTGGTCGGGGTGCCAGTGTGGTAGGGGAGTCAGTGGTGTCCTGGGTGGGGCTTCTGGAGGTTGACTGTCCAGGGGTGTGGTTTGGGCCAGGGATTTCCTCTGTGTCCAGACATCCATCTGCACTCTCCTGAGTGGGACATTCATCTTCAGGTGGAGGACTGACACTCCTTAACGTCTCCATCCGGGTGGCATGGGTGGTGGTGCCTGTGTGTGAGAGAATTGAGATGTGGGTGTCTTGCACATTCTTGTCAATTGCAGCACTGGTTAGCAGTAATTGGTGGTTGGATTCCCATGTGGTTGGTATGCAGGGTCCCTTCATGTTCCTTTTGATGCATTTATTGAGGAGGGGAGTGCATTGTGGGTGTTATAGTGCTCCTGAGATTACCTGCGTGGGTTGGTGACTGTGTACAGGGGGCTGGATGATGATTTGTATGGGGGATTGTGGGCATGCAGGTGACATGGATATGAGTGTGTGGGTGTTGTGGACTGGGTAGGGATGGGGTCCAGGTGGTAGTAAGAGGGATGGGGTGATACATGCATTACAGGTGTGGTGACTGGGTATTGTAGTTGACTTACCCAAGTCCAATCCCCCAGTGAGTTCAGTGAGGCCCTCCGGGTGCAGGATAGCCAAGACCTTCTCCTCCCAGTCGGTGTATTCAGGGGGATGAGGGGGGGACCACCACCAGTCTTCTGTATGGCAATGTTGTGCGTGTATGCCATGGAACGCACCTTCCCCTGCAGGTCATTCCATCTCTTCCTGATGTCGTCCCTTGTGTGTGGATGGTTTCCCACTGCATTTACCTTGTTGACTATCCTCTGCCATAGCTCCATCTTCTTGGCCAAGAGTGTCTGCTGCACCTGTGCCCCGAATAGGTGTGGCCCGACCCTGAGTATTTCGTCCACCATGGTCCTTAACTCCCTGTCAGTGAAGCGGGGGTGCCTAGGGGGTGCCATGGTGTGTGTTGTGGGTAGTGTGTTGTAGGAGTGTTGGTGAGGGTGCTGTTGTGTGGTTGAGTGTGTGACTTGTGATGGTGGGTGTGCAATGTATGAGTTTTGGTGGTGTTTTTGTGTGTGTGACTTGTGTGATGGTTAGTTCAGTGTATGCGTGTTGTGGTTTCAATATCTGTTGTGCTATTGGCGTTGCAAAGGGTTGTGGGGTGTTTAAGTGTGTGTTTTAAAGTGTTGTGGATGTGTGTCAGGTGTGTGCTTTTCTAACTTGCCAATGTGTGCATTTGTTGTTGGAGGTTCCCATTGCTTGCCGTGGTGGTCCATACCACCAATGGTTGTTCAACATTCACTGTCCGCCAAGCTGATTTGTGCATCATTATTTGGTGGGCGGAGGATTTGTCTGCATGGCGGTAGCAGGGTGAGGTGTACTGCATTTCGGCTGTCGTTGGCCCAGGCGGTGGGTGGAGGTTGCAAGATTTTTGAGGGTTTGTCTTTTTTGCATCATGACACGGGTGTGTGTAGTTCACTGCCACTGGCGGTCTTTTGTTCACCGTCAGCACGGTGGTCTGCGGTGATTCCCGCCAAGTTCATTATGAGGGCCATAATTAGGAAGGTGCTTGAGGGACAGTCACATTGCCAAAATTACACCAAACATGGCCATTGGAGGCATTATCCTGTGATCCTTTACATAATAGATGTGTAGAATGTGAACTATACATTTAGCCAATGAGGTAGAACTTACCAATTAGCCAGTAGAAATTATTCCAGTTGGGTAGACATTTTGCACAAAACTGTGGACTCTTCTTGGATAAATAAGCAGGTAAGGATCCATTCTGGCACTGATGCTCATTTCACAGAAATTAAACATCAACGTGTAGCACTTACAAGGATAAACATAGCAGGAGCCCCAGTTGAAGCTCCACTTCAGTAAAAGACAAATCCTCCCAACTTATTGAACTTATCCAAGGCAAAGCATTGTTCTTTTCTCTGCAATTCAACTCCCAGCTGCACACAACCAAAGGCTTTGCGTAATGCAGGGTTTAATACCTACGGGGGTTACTCACAGGGCCAGGCCAGTAACCAGGCCCTGTGGCCAACCCCTGCCATGCATGGCCAAAGGCCTGGTGCGGTGAGGGTTGGATTAATGTAAGGTAATTTAATATTACTTAATGCTAAAACATACACTGAAAAAGGCAAAGGTTACAGTGACATTATAGTTAGGAAATAGAATTAAAGAAAGCTTAGAAATTCACTAAAATACCAAAGGTTAAAGGGAAATTATAGTTAAATTCAGATTATACATGCACAAAACCATAGAATTTCAATAGATTTACCTACCCTGACCCGAAGGCCCAGGTGTGTGGGTGGATGTGCATGGAGGGTAATAAAATAATTATAAATAAAACAATTTTTAAACAAGGGATTTGTGAACCCTGGGTCATTGGTCATGTGGGCCCTCCCAGATTTTAAGACTAACACATCCAGATAAGATCTATGAATCTTGTAAAGAAAATGGAACAAATACATTACTTAATTACCTATGCCTACTATCCCTCATTGGTGTAGGACATCAACCAGGACTCTCCAGCCATCTCTGTTTTGGGGGTTTCTTTAAATCTGATTCCAGGTGTAGCCCATTTCCTTGCTCTCAGTCTCAAGGCCTCAATTGCAAGTGTTTCCTGGCCTTCCAGTTTCCCTTTTCCCTTGAGGGTTCCAGGTCAGGGCTTGTCTGGTGGTGTTTGATTCAGGCATGAGGGTGTAACCGGTCCAGCCTGTGCAGCTTTCCATGATTTCCTACTGAACAGGGAGTTGGAAAGTCTGTTGCCCTATGTTGTTGTTTGTCATGGTGTTTGGCCAGCGGATTTGGAGGATTTTCCTCAGACCGGTGTTTAATGAAGGTCTGGACTTTGTTGGTAGTGGTAACTGTTGTCCTTCAAGTCAAGTTTCTGTTCCATACAGAAGGGCCAATTTTATGTTGTTGTTAAAAAGATTGATCTTGGTTTGCAGCTTTAGGTCCTTGAAGCTCCAGATCTTCTTTAGCTAAATGAAGGCAGCCCTTGCTTCACTGATTCCTCCCTTGACATAGGCTTCTATGGCACCTGATTATCTGTGACATTGCCTAGGTATTTGAAGACCTCAAACTCTTCCAGTATCCCTGAGGATCTTTGTTTTCCCCGTGGATGTTGAGGCCAAGTTGTGCTGATGTGGCTGCCACTTCGTTGGTCCTACCTATAGTAATGTAATATTACTTTACATTAGAAAAAGAACATTTCAGTGCCAACATAACTTTTTAAACTAAAAAAATGCTGAAATTCAGCAGTGATACTGACTAGTAACTATAATTTGTGCCCTAAGCTAACTGTAACCGCTCCCTTGCATGCACTTATTTCCCCATATTTGGATCACATATGGCATGTTCTGTGACAGCATTGATAACATAACTGCAACATGAATTAACATAATTGATGATCTCACTGTGCATGGTGGGGGCACAAGTTATAGTTGCTTCGGGGCAAGAGTTATAGTTACTAGAGGTAACTATAGATGGTAAATTTCACAATAACCTTGTTTTTTTCAGTAAAAATTGATGTCAAATGCAGTACACTTAGAAATATACTTCTGCTTGTTTCTCTCCTATCAGGAAGGTGTAGATTTTTTAACACATTGCTACATATTCCCAGGTTGACTCCTCTTGCTAAATCTGGGAATGCACCAAAATACATAATTGGATGCATGGGTACTCCCATTCTCCACCCTCGTAAAGCCTTTCGATCACAAAGTAACACAAAGGCAGGGATTTGTGCTCCTTTGCATTACTCCATCCAAATTTACTAAGACAGGTGGACTTGCATGTCTTATTAAATGTGATATAAGGATTGTGCTGCCCTTCGTCACCCTGCGTGATGCAATCATTTCATAAATCTGGGCCTAACTCCCCCTCTTCAGACACTGCCACGACCTTTCCCCTCTGAACGTTACCTTCCCGGCCATTTTCTTTTGAAATTTCTTCTAAGTCCAAAGGGATGTGATGACTGGCCCCAATCCACTTCATGTATGTGACAAGCACTCCATGGCCATAACTTTCAACATTTCCCTTGTCGCACGTGGCTAGATGTCTGTAGTTGGCCCTTGATGTTTAGGCTCTATTTTCCCCTTTATGGATCAATTCTGTTTATTAGCATTTTGGATAAGAAACAAATCCCCCCCAAAAAACACAGCTGTATGCCTACAGCTTTTCAGGCCGGCAACAACAATAGTACTTAGGATAAATGTAACACAGCTTTGATGCCAGGACCCGGAGGTTGGCAGCGCAACCAATCAGAATGAGCACTGTATTTGAAATAACAAACAGTAAACAAAATAAAACTGGTCTCTTCCCTCGTTTTGCCCATATATGTTCACCCCCTTATCAGTATCCCCGCGTGTTAACTGAAGGAATTGCGAAGCCTCCTCCCCCATTCAATGGTTAGATGTGTAGCTTTGGGCATAAGGTACTAGGCCTATGTTCTACCCCAGCAATCGTAGGACTTTTAGATATGTGGTGTTTGTGATGTCATCGAATTCGGTAGACAAGATTTGTACAAAGGGTGCCCTTAGGTTGGTGAAGTCTGCCGCCTGTTGCTCCGCTGCCAGAGAGAGCTTCTCCATCCCCAACAAGTACCAGAGTTTATGTAGCCAGGAGGTGTGGTTTGGAACTCTATCCGTACCCCAGTGTGACAATATAGTCTGATGGACAGCGTTAAGGGCTAAAGACATCTGATGACCTTTGAGTGATCACAAAGTTAAAGTAAGTGGGTTAGATAAGCCAAATATAACACATGTCGGAAGTCTAGGGATCTCTATGTGGAATGCTTTGTCTATTTTAGCTAAGATGCTATTCCAATATCATTTTAACTTGAGGGAATGCCATAACAAGTGTAGTAGCGTGCCAGTGTTACCACACCCACTCTGGTTTGGAGGGGTTCCAGGCATGTGCTTGCACTGGACTATAATGCCAATACAAGGCAATTTTGTAGGCTGTTTCTGTGCCCGCCGCACTATAGGCAGCATGGTGAGCCCTATATTGTATGTCTCTCATTCCTCTTCCATTAATTATCTCCCTTTCTCGGACTCCCACCTTTGCTGTCCCATAGTTTTGAGTATCTGTGCTATGGTAGCTAAATGCGGGTAAAAGTCAGAGATCAGTCGCTTATCATCATTTTTAAGTGTTAACCATTTTTCAGATGCCATGAGTAGTCTCGCTACCAGGGGTCTGACTGCTGGCTGCAGCACCCAGTGTCTAACCTGTAGATATGTCATTCTATCTGCCATTCTGTCTGCCTCTGTAAGCCCATAGTCTTCTTGCAGGCGATATGGAAAGGGATAATGCCATCTATATAAAATAAGCTCCCTACTCTCTTGCATCCTCTGGCATGCCACCTGTGAAAGTGCTCTGGATTCAAGCCAGGGGCAAAGTCAGGGTTAGCGTAGATCAGTGTCATGGGTGATGGAAAGAATGTTAGTCCACTTTTAGTAGTGACTGAGTCCCAGACCCGAAGCGTCGTACCAGTGATGGGGGAAGAGTAAAGTCTCAAGGCCCTATGTTTGTGTGGTAGCCAAGGTTCTTTCCAAATATGAGACCCCACAACAGCTTGATCCATAAAGCACCAGTGCTTTTCGGAGTATGGGTAACTCCATTCCATTATGAATCACAGTTGGGTAGCTTGATAATATTTCAGAAGGCATGGGACTGCCAGTCCCTCTTTCTTCTTGGGAAGATACAGGATTTGCCTTGGTATGCATGAAGGTTTCAGGATCCATATAAACTTAAGGATTGCCGCTTGCAGGGTGGCTAGTGTCTTAGTCAGCAGGGGGAGGGAGTTCATTTGAAAAATGTATAGAATATGTGGTAGGATTGTCATTTTCATCGCTGCTACTGGGCCCAACCATGATAGCTTATGTTTGCTCTAGGTTTCCAGATCTGCTAGTATGGCTTTAGAGAGGGTGGTATAGTTTCTACTAGCAGTTCTTGCAGATGTGTTGGCTAGATCAATACCTAGGTATGGGATGTGAGACGAAGACCAAATATAGGGAAGGTGTGAACTAAGCTCTACTTCGTGGGGGGAACCGAAAGATTCAGGATTTGAGATTTTTGCATATTCACTTTAAGACCAGAGACATTCCCGAATGCCTGCAAAGCTGCGGTGAGGGCTGACATCGAGACCATTAGATCAGACAGAGCTATTATCAAGTCGTCTGAGTAAAGACTGATAAAATGGTGGTCACCCCCGAATTTAATACCAGTTATGGTGGGGTTTGTACGCATTCTTTGGGCCAGGGGTTCCATGTAGAGGGCAAATAGAAGTGGGGAGAGGGGTATCCCTGTCTCATCCCTAGTCAGATCGGGAAAGGCTGGGATGACATGCCATTAACCTGAGTAGCGGTCTTGTGCTCCTTATAGACACATTTTATCCAGCTCAGAAATTTAGGCCTGAGACCATAGCGTTCTAATACTTTGAATTGGTGGGGCCAGTGGACCCTATCAAACGTCTTTTTCAGCGTCTATAGACAGCAGCAGCGCCTCTCTCTGTGATCTATGTGTCTTATCTATAAGATGCAGGAGTCGTTTTGTGTTGTCACTGCATTGCCGATGTGGGATAAAGCCTACTTGGTCTAGGTCCACAAGCCCGGACATTGAAGAGTTTAGGCGATGCACCAGGATACCAGTGAACAGTTTAGCATCTATATGAAGAAGCAAGATGGGCCGCTAGGAACCACAATCCTCTCGGTCTTTGCCTGTTTTCAGGATTACAGTAATGCTCACGTCAAGCATGCTATCAGGAAGGTAGTTGGTCTCTGAGAACAAATTAAATAGCCTTGTGAGTATTGGTGCTACCTTAGAGTAAAAGGTTTTATAGAAGAGTGGGGTGTAGCCCTCTGGGACCGGTGACTTCCCAGTCTTTAGTCCGGAAATAGCCGAAACCACTTCATCTACCTGGATTGGCTTATCGAGGGAGGCTGTGTCATCTGGGGGGAGCGAAGTAAGAGCACAGTTATCTAAGTAATGGGAGGGGTCGGTGTTGGTAGAGATTTTAGCAGTATATCAAGCTTGTTAAAATGCACAGAAAGTAGCAGCAAATCTGTATGCGCCTCTCCCTAAGGGGGGAGTGTATCATTTTAATAGTATTAGCTTGTATGCGTGCCCTTGGTTCATGGGCTCGGAGCTTTCTGCAGTGGTTGCCTCCCACGTAGTATTCATATTTTACTCTAAGGAATGGCATATTCTGCTCGATCCTAATCTAAATGCCCCAGTTGGAGACGTGTTCTTTCCAACTCTCTCCAGACTCCGGGGGCCCCCGTGCGTTTGTGAGTGTGCTCCCATTCCATCACTTTCGGTTCAAACTCAAGTTGTTGCTCTTTCCGAGCTTTATTCTCTGCTGCGGATATGAAAATCACCTCCCCCTGCACTACTGCCTTAAAAGCATCCCATATAGCGCCAAGGAAGCAGAGTCCTTATCATTTTGGTTAAGGTAACCTTTGATCAATCATCTTAAGGCTTCCACTGTGCTCTGTGTCAGGAGTATGGTGTCCCGGAATCTCCAGCTAGGGGACTGAAAATTACTTAAATCAATTTGGGCCGTCAATGTAAGTGGGGTGTGGTCTGATAGGGATCTGGGCTCAATGGTAATGTCTTTAATGTGGCTTGAAAAGCTGAGGAGGCTAGAAAATAGTCTATGAGGGTGTATGTTTTCATTGCTGCTGAGTAGAAGGTGTAGTCCCGAGTTCAGGTTCACTTCCCGCCATACATCTGTCAAGGCACGGTCCCTAATCCACTGAAGCCCTTCCTGGGAGACAGCACCTGTCTGACCACGCCTATGTCCTGACTCGTCTAGGTCATTGTCCTTGACAAAGTTAAGGTCGCCTCCCACCAGGATCGCTGTGTCGTGGGTAGTAATTGTTGGGGTATGGGCTTGTGTGATGAATGCTTCTTGGTGCACGTTGGGTGAGTAGACTGTAGCTAATGTAAAGAGTAATAAACCCTTCTGCACTCTATTTACCAGGTATCTGCCTTTTATCTTGTGTACTTTGAAGAGGAATTCCCCTGCAAATGATTTTGAGGAAGGATCGCCACTCCACCCTGTTTTGTGTGTGCAGAGGACCAGTACTTTTGAGAGAATTGTTAGGAGCGCATTCGATAGACATCTTTAGACAAGAGGTGTGTTTCTTGTAATAGGCAAATATGGCTCTCAGTGCCATCAAGTAGGGATAGGATTGCTAACTGTTTTGCAGGGTTATTGAGGCCCCAGACATTAAGACTCAGATATTGAAATGTCAAGTGTGCTTAGAGATGGGGAGATGAGTGTCACCTGCATGTTATAAGTGTAAGGGTGTGGGGGTGATGTTCGATATTATGCCTATGTTGGGGTTCACCAGACATATGATTCTTTATATGTTGAGAGAAGGGGGAGAGTAAAGCGAATAGTCCCACGGTTCGTGGCAACCCTTAGGGGAGGTGCCAATCTTGGCTGAAGGGTGTTTGGTGGGGCCTGGTTAAACTGCTCACAGGCTCCGCCACCACAGGCCCAGTTGTCGCAGCACAGTGGGCTAGGAACCCAAAATTTAGCTACAAGATATATCCTTCATAATGGTGTTATGTGTCAGTGTGTATGTGTTGGTGCCAAAGACAATACTTTCTAGGACCGCTTGTCACTCCTGTGCTCACTCTTTAGATGATGGTCTAGTGTGTTTCCGCATTTGGGGCGCTCGTTCCCATCTAGGTCGGCTCTCCTGTGGTCTGGGCCTCTGGGTCCGAGGAATCCTCTGCTTTGTTCAGAACCTGTCGGCCCTCTTTCATTGTTTTCATTTGACGCAGCTGGCGGTCCCAATAAAATATAAGTCTGGAAGGGTGTCCCCAGCCGTAGGAGATACTGTGAGACCGGAAGTGATCTGTAATTGGTTTAAACTCCCTGCGCCATTGCAGGGTAAGCAGAGATAGATCTTGAAACAGGAGCAGGGTGTGTCCTCTGAACTGAATCTGTTGCTGACTACGCGCTTGCTGGAGGATGTCTTCTTTAATCAAAAAGTTGTGGATGTATGCTAAGATGTCTGGGGGCTCTTCACCCAATTCCTCCTGGGGGTCCAGCTCTGTATACATGATCGAGTAGTATCTCTTTGTTGTCCTCATATCCCAGGATTGAGTGAAACAGGGCTGTGGTATACTCTGTAATGTCCTCACCCTCAGCACCACTGAGGCCACCTCTGATTCAGATGTTATGATGGCGAGAGTGATTTTCAAAGTTCTCAGACATTATCTGCAGTTCATCCTACTGCTCTTGTAGTCGGAGAATCTCCTGTCAGATTTGTTCAATATCTCAATCCTCGCAAACTCGTTGTCTTCCAGACCTGCAACCCACTCCCCAATCGAGGTAATATCGGAGCGTGGCTTGCGTAGTTCCTGGGGGAGGTCTTTTCGCAGGTCCTAGCGCTCAGTCTTTAAAGAGTCAAACAGGGAGGTGAGGAAGCCTCTCATGACCGGTGCATGTTCGCCATCAGCTGGTCCCCCACCGTTAGCCATCAGTGGAGTCTGTGAGGTGTTTTCCAATGTTTTGGTTTGCGTGGCAAGGATCTAGTCAGCATCTCACAGACCGACTGAACCTTTTTATGCTTCCAGGTAGCCATTGTCTCAAGTTAGGCCAGCTCTGCTCAATATGGGCCTCTGTGCAGAATGTCTCAGCTCGTAGGCCACTCTGGTGGAGGGGGAGGCTCCGGGGCTATCACCCTCTTTCGTGATCCAGGCTCACTTGATCTAGTGAGGCGTATGTCCAAAGGGGCATGTCAGGTCACTGCTCAGGGGGTGAATTAGGGGTTCTCCTTCCCTTCTTTGTTCCCCTGCGGTCACCGAGCCACTCCGAGGGGCCCCACCGGCTCAGCACACCCTCATCTGGTCATCCCGTGGGCTCACCCCTTGGAGCCCGGGCCACTGCTCAGTATCCTCTTGATCCACCCCGTATGTTCTCACCACTCTTCTGGAATCATGTGCAGGGTATGCGCCACCCTCAGCTTGCAACTCATCTTTTCTGCCAAGCTGGGGGCATCTTCAAGGTCCCGCAGACCCTCTGGCCGTGCCTCCCGAACCCGAGCACAAATCCTGCTCCGGCTCCAAGCTCATTCCCCTGTAACCGACACCCCCGGTGTCCAGTGAGGCCCTCCTCTCACCGGTGGGCATTCAGGGGAGATGACTTCTCCACGCCAGCCAGGGGCCCAGGCCCGTAGCAGTTCCTTCCTACCAGCTACCCCGGGGAACATTGCAGAGTCTCTCACTTGTCAGTCCTCGCCTCGACAAGTGCAGCGCAGCTGGTCAAATGCTCGCATGCGAGGCTTCTCTATCACTCACCTCCGGCGCAGTGCTCTGGGCTATCTTGTTCTATTTTTCCGGTGGACCATACCGCCCCTGCTGCTTGCCAGGATCCTGGTGGGGCATGCATGGGGTATGCGTGGGGCCTCTCTGCAGGTTTGCCTCCGCTCCTCTTTCTTGTGCTCGCTGGGCCGTGCAGCCCCGTATGCTCCCCATCAGGCTGTGTCCAATGCTAGGATCACCTCATCTTCGACACCCCCTCATCCACACTCCTTTTTGCAGCTTGGGAGGTGTCTGCTGAGGCTCCTAGTACCTCTAAGTCCCTCATTTTCGGGCCCGGGCAGCGGGAACCCTAGAGACACGTTCGCTCACACCACCAACTTTGCCATGACCCCCTGTTTTCCCCTTTAAACTTAAAAAAGTCATATTTTCAGTTTTACTAGTTGGATTGTTGTCAATTGGTGTCAAATAATTAATTAGAATTTACTCTATCTAACTTTGTGTGGGATTTTTCTTCTGTTGTGTTTTCAGTTTATGTGCAGCTTAAATGCACATTGCTTTTCAATTAAGCCTGACAGCTTTTATGCCAAGCCACCAGAAAGTTGAGCACAGATTAAGTTAGTGACTTTTGTGGTTCACCCTGGCAAGAATTGTGGTTGATGTTTGAGAAGGGCTCACCACCCACTCAACCAATGATCTAATTTATAACTCCAATTTGGAATAGCAGGCAGGCAGTGCTGTCACATGTGTAAGGTTGCAAAAGCGGGGCTTCTGACATGGCTGGCTCACCTGCCACACATTAAGCAGACATAAAAACATGCACCTATGGGGATGCATAACTTTTGTTGTTTAGATCAACAAGAAGCAGGTTTAGTGTTCCACGATGTTCCATTTTGCTCAATGTTGTAACCAAACTTGGGGTCCCCCCACCCAGACCATGGAGGGGCCCCCCTTCAGACTCATGCAGGAGCTCTGAGGCCAGAGTACTGTGCTGAGGGGGTCCACTGGAGCTTGGGGCCCCCCACACCACTGATTTTGATATCCCTTCATAGACAATGCCTCTCTATGACCATTGTGCTTCCACCAAGCTGTACCCCCACCATGGAATTTCTGGAGACATGATTGCTTACTTGGAAGGAAAAGGGCGAGGGTAGAAGACGTAGTGGTGCCTGTAAATATCACTTAAGGGTCAGGTATGAGCTTGGTGGTAAAAACAAAAAACAAACAGAATCCACTGCCATTCTCTGATATCACTAATTATTCACACGCAGAAACCTTCCAGATTATTCCATTAAGGACCCAGGCAGGGAAAGGAAGTTGAAGTTTACGGATCCTGAGCTACTGGTTCTGGCCAAGGATGTACTAAGATGCCATGACTGCCTAATGCACCCTCTCAATCCAAAGAAGCCAACAAAAACAAACAAAAACATGCTTGTGAGAAGAGGTAATGGACAAAAAACCAGTACTGGATTACCATATCCATATGATGGGTGAGGACATTAAAAAGATGTTCTAAACCTTTAAATTTTAGATCTTCATCTAGCATGGCAACTGGTGGTATATCTTGACCTCCTCTCTACCTCAAGCTGTGGGAAGAAAAGATTATGATCATTCTCAGCATATCTGAAGTGAAAGACATGAATGAAAGGTTGGAGGAATCTAAGGTAAGAGACATGAGAGTTATAATAGAAGTACATGTGATTGTTAAAAAGTTGACTTGGCTGAGAAACATCATAATTGTGAAGAGTGACTTATGAAATTTGTTACACACATTGATCTTTGAATGTGATTTCATAGGAGGCTGACAACTGTCTAATGGTAGTGCTGACGTGTATTGTGTTTGAGCTACAACAGTCATAATGCATTTTAATCTTGATGATGAAGGGACGTTTGTCCGCCAAGTACTCTAAAGGTGATGTGTTACTGCAGCTTCATATTCCAATGGTACCTGTGTTGTGGTCAGAATGGTACTTGTGCAAGAAAGAGATATGCATTGCTACATAAAACCATCCTTTGATGCTACTTCCTATTAGTATGTCTGCTGCAGAATGCAGCACACATGCTACAAGGGGAAATCTAGGCGAAACAAAGCCATTTCTCCTGGTTACAACAGTCGTTGTGGTGCAAGCCCAGGTTTACTAGTCTTTGTAACTATGGGTTTGAATCAAATTAAATGGGTAAACGCACAGGAATGCCCATTCACCATTTATGTAACACCTATCTGACACAAGGCAACAGAAGGCAGTGCTATGTACTGTCTTGCATGGCTTTTTCTCAAAGCCATACAAAGCCATGCATTTCAAGATCTGCATAGCTTTTTTGCATCAGGACTGTGCCAAAAAAATTATGCAACACTGATATTCTGACCAAATGACTATGGGTGTGATGTGGAGAGCAGAAAGCTGAATCCCTTTCTGGTGAGTTACTAGTAGTACACATCAGGGGTTCCAGAAAATTAGGCATTTCATATTTGGCCCATGTTTACTATAAGGAACATTATTGGGACGGAACAATGACAGAAGAAATGTGTACGTTTTTCTAGATTTCATCTAGGGATCTCCACTTGGAACCATCCACTATTTAGCCTTAGAAGTGGTCAAAAAGGGCACAATGGAGTTAATGGGATTCCAAAGGAGTGTGTTTTCACAGATCACATCCCTTTGTGAGAATCCAGATAATTTGTTCCTTCCTTGTCATGAGATTGTCAGCACCAGGGAGATCATGCATCTGACCATTGAAGGAGGCATGGGTTTCTGAAAAGGGTAAGTCTGACAATCTGTGATGATGAGTAAAATGGTGAGCAAGCTGAAATAGAATACTGTTGCTCACAATGATCAGGTGTGGCTGAGCAGTAAATGTGGATTCTCATAAAGTGTTATGGTGGCTTTCTATAGTGTGCAACACCTGCAGGAGAAATAGACATATGCCTGTCAAACATGTCTGTCAAACATCTGTAACTGATTTTATTCATGCATTTTTGCCTTTTCTAGTTCTACATCTGTGGCATCTGCATGGTGACATTTCTGCCCATGGCCTATTTAATGAGGTATTCACCTGTACTATTGCATTACATCTTGGCTGTGTTTGGATGGATGTTCTCTCTTAGTGAATCAAACTGTGTTTTCAAATAAAGAGACTTTCTTCTAAGAATGTGGGATACTTATGTGCCTACTTCTTTTCAATGGAACTCACGTACTGCAGATGTTATTACCTACATCGTATTGTTGTTTACATTGTGTGCTGTGGTCTGCTTTGTTCATTACGTCTTATGTATACAGGGGTGCCTTTCGTACCAGCATCTCACATTTGCTTCAGTTAATTCTCATTGCTAGTGCACAGCACTATATGTGTACCCTTTGTGAGAAGCAGGATGATAAATAGCTGACTGTGAAAAGGCAATGTATAATCCAATTTAGGGTTATATGAAGTTTATTATATGAAAATAGTTCTCCTGAGTCCGTGACTATTGGTTTTATTGCAGCTTGTAGAGTTTTCTGGATTTCATAAAACTATGCTCTTTCATAGTTTACTGTCAGATAACTGGAACATTTTTGATGCAAGAACAAGGCCTGCTTTACAGTTTCTCTCGAGCAGTAAACAATACTACTGCAGTTGTGACAATGATGTTAAACAAAAGTTTTACTATATCTGGCAACAATGTGGTGAAATGCTGCCCAAACCATTTAAAAAAGTGGAATAATCTTTTGTTATCAGTTATTGAAAAGTGACAATTGTCTCAGAAAAATCCTATCAAATCTGGCATTTTCAGGAAATGGCATACACCCATAATAAGTAATTTTGTACAAGGAGATAGAGATAATGTGAGCCAGGGCCAGCTCCACAGTTTATCTCAAAAAGTTACAGTCTCTCCGATGTAACCTATTACCACACACAGTACTCTCTCATCTTTAGAAGTCCCATTCAGTGAACAGCCAAATGTTTGTCCTCTTACCCAATCTTACATCATCAACCATCAAAAATAGTGGTTCTAGCATTTCTTTTTGCTCAAAGAAATCTAGCAGGTCTGTTAATCTATTGTTTTTTTAACACTTTTTGTTGAAGTATAAAAGTACAATTCCATCCAAAAGAGCAAACTGGTGACAGTACCTATAGGAGTGTTTGCACATCATTCTCAAGGATGTCATATGAAACAAGAGCTACATTACAGAAGCAAACAGTTCATGCTTTAACATACATTGATAGTGTAACTGCAAATTAACCCAGCTTATGATACAACAACTTCATCCTCCATGTATATATGTATTTGGTCTGGATAGGCCTGATCTTTAGGGTAAGTTTATGAGTAGTACGATAGTTCCATCTGGGATGATGTGCTAGTTAAAGAGTGTGGGATGTAAAGTGGGGGAGAACCGGGGGAGAGGGGTGTAAAATGGGTCTCATGTATCCTCTGTGAGTTGTTAGATGCCTCTGGGTGGGAGTGGAAATTACTGAGCAATGCTTCCCAGGCTGTGGCTAGGGGATATTTCAATACGCCCCTTATCTCTTCGTGCCTCAGGGCCACAGCATCTGCCCGGCCCCATTTAAATGTTGCTACCCACCAGTGTGCTGTGCTGGGCAATGTCTGTAATTTCCAGTGCATTGCAATACGCCTGTGGGCCAGAAGCAGTGCCAGGCCTATAAGCTATTGTTGGTTTTTGCAGCTAATGTCCTGTGGGAAAGGCTCAACAGTGCTTCCTCCACCGTGTGCAGGGCTGTGCGGCCTGATACTCACTCTATTTCAGCTAATATCCAAGACCTTTATTCTGCCACACTGGGCAGACCCAGAACATGTGTTTGATATCTGCTCCTACTTGTTGACATCGTGGGCATGTGGACAGGGGACCAAACATTTGGGAGAGAGAAGCAGGCGTAAGATAAGCTCAGTGCATATATTTTGTTGAATATATTAAAATTTTGCATTTTGAGACACACATTTTGGGTGATTTTCAACAAAAGGGAGCAAATCAGGGGTACTGACATCCACAAAACTCCAGGCATGGACAGGCTTTCTATCGAATTTTATACGAGCATCACCTTGCCCCTAAATTACTTGAACTGTATCAAACGGTGATGGATGAGGGCTGTTTACCACAGAGCATGTGAGAGTCACTCTTGCTCTCTTTCATACCACTCCCCCCATGCGGAAACACAACAAGAAATATGGTGGGGGTTCTGCCTCTCATCGTGCCAGCTGGCCCAGCGAGCAAAGGGGAAAATCAGCTGCACAGCAGTCAGAGGGAAATAGGGGGTCGCCACAGTAGCATATGCAGCTCCGGCTGTTCTCCCGGTCATGATCCCATGTGTGGCACACCCTCCTCCAGCCCCGCTCACTGCGCTCTGCTAGCAACAGACGTTGCAGTCCTGGTTTTGGCCCCCAGGTCTTCCTCTCCACCGCTCGCCATCTTAGAGTCAGTGACCGTGGCAGCTAAGGAAAACGATTTTCACTCCCATGGGCCCACAAGGAACAGCATATGGGCCTCATTTGGGTCTTCACGCTCCACACTGCCCGCGTCTGCCACGTGGCAGTGGCCGAGTTCAGACCCCGACTGGGCCTACTCATTGATCCGTGGTATTGGGGTGCTTCGGCCCCTAGGCATCTCTGACATGCCCGCCCATTGGCCCCTTATTTCCATGGGCTTCATGGCCAGGGATGGCGGCAGGCTCAACAAGATTGCTGGTGTCTGGTCAGAGAAGTGTTAGAATTTACCTCCCATCTTGCGCGGCTGGCAACACCCCAACTGTAAATCTATTGTGACATCTTTTACTTTACTCCCCATTTAATGTAATGAGGGCAATCACTGAATCAATAATTGTACTTGAGATGGGTAATGAAGAATGCATTTGTTGGCCTTCTCTGGAGGGTAACCCCTATTGTTTTGCTTTCACCCAGCCTCTCTTGCTAAAACATGGCAAACCTAGCCTACACCTGATTGGCACATTTAATTTACTTGTAAGTTTCTCATTCCGCAACTTAACGTTTGCGAGTGAGAGAAAAAACTCTGTTTCACGTCACTTCAGTGAGTTTTTCGGAACTCCACAATCCAAGCAGAGCACAGAGTGGGGAATGCTTTGCATACTCCTCGGGCGGAGCAGAATTCTTCCCCTACCCCTACTATTTTCCCACTCATCAACAAAAAGGAATTGAAACAGGATTATTACTTGAAGTAACACTGTTCATGTTTGATAAGCAGTAACACTCTGATTCATAAAGCCATGGATTCAACAATATCCATTATGCATAACATAAAACCTTGTAATCAGGATGTTTAGTTTTGTTGAGTTTGTGTGGTTAAAAAACAACGATATGGCTGAAGGGATGCTGATGAAGATGTACGGAAGCATTAAACTCTTAGCAGTAGCCAGCCTCACTCTCAAGCTTGACCCAGTTTCATGACAATGAACTGGGAGGTAGAAAAGGGTAAAGAAGATATACTAGGTCTAAACAATCTGAAGTTTAAATTTTAGATGAGTAGATCAAAGAGATGGAACCTCAATGTAAGAAGATGAGTAGAGGCTACCATGTGTACCTTCAATCATGATACAGAAGAGAAAGAGGTTAAAGAGAATGAGAAATGATTGGGGGGGGTAAGAAAAACAAAGCTAGTAGAAAGGAGACCTGATCCTCATTGTCTCAATTCTACTTCTGTGACTATGGTTTCTTCATCAAGAATAAGAAGAAAAATTTGGAAAAATGTCCTATAAACAGATTTAACAAGAGAGATGACATGCCTTTTCTATTAAATGCTGTATAAAGTGTAGCATTTCCATAGATGAAATCTGTGGGTCATCTTCACAGTTGGCATTATGGCCATTGCAGACACAAGAACCGAAAATAATTAAGTGTGGGAGGATCCAAAATAATTCACAAAAACTGACGTGTATCAGTTGTTTTGCCTCAAAACAGAGTCTGTATTGCTCCAGAGAGCCGTCAGATTCATGCAGTCCTCCCAACTCCTTTAGAAATGCACTTTTTGGCAACAGAGGATCCAATCACTGCTAATCAATGTAAAGGGGAACACAATCAGTTTAACAACAGTCATAGATAGTTATAAGCCTGCCACCGTTAGTCAATTAAAAAACTGTCATATGCATTCTCCTCTAAAGACTTTTCACACTCTCTCTGACTAAATCCAGAAGGGCAGTGAATATTCAACTTTATAGCTTTTTTAGCCCAGTAATATTTTCATATCCCTCAATGGAAAATAAAAAGGGGTGTGAGTAATTACCAGTCAGTTGGAAAAGTAAGCCCAAATCACTTTAAACAGAAACGTGATTGAGGTTTTTTGGGAAGCTCTAAGCTACTAACTATACCAAATCATGTACTATAGTATTATCTGTGAAATCCCTTGTAGTAATCAACAGTCACTTTCCATTCCTTCAACCTCTTGGTTTCTCTAATATACGACATACAAGGACATAAGCATTTATCGCAATCATCATTATTTGATAATACTGGGAACAATGCACCCCCAAGCTCTAGTTGAGCTGTGTGTCCTTATATGTTGTTTATAATTCCTTTGAATCTGCTTTGCTTGCCATCCTGATTGTGAGAAAAAGCAATTTTTTTGCATTTTTCACTGAATTTTACATCTGATTTTTCGTCTCTGTATACTAGGACAGTGTGGTCCACTGCCTAGTGTATATGATCTGAACCCTATAACATGTACAGAATGCTAATAATGCTTAATTCCTGATTGGCATACTTGACTTTTGTCTAACACCATAGTATATGGTGTACACACTACACCCATGGCACAGAAAGTTATATGTCACCTATTGACTGCAGCAATTACTGTGCAATCCACTATTATAACAATTAAAACATAGGTTCAGGCTTACCAATGTAGCCTGGCTGCTGTAGTTTAAACTTTCAGTTTGTCCTATTAAAATTACACATTTGACAGGAGGAAAACCTTCCTTTTACAATATCAGAAAGTTACCTCTAACTAGGCCTTATATTCCACAAGGTAAAGTGCCTAGTATTTAAATGTGGGGCATGTAGAAATTTTATGTTGGCATGTCCCTAAAGTGACAAACCGCCAAAAGCTATTGTTACTGTGGAAAGCTATGGCTGTTCTATGAGGAAAACTAGAGTGTATATTGATCAATTAATTTTGCTACCTGTGGTTTGAGATGAGCTAGAGAAAAGGTTCAACCACTACTTTTAATATTTATTAAAAATCTAATCCAATAGTGAAGTTAGATTTTTAATAAACACTTAAGAAAAGTAACTTTTAGAAAGTTCCCTTTTCCCTCTCTGAAGCTTTCAAGGATAATTTCCATCAGCCTGCAAGCAGCTGACCATGCCAGTGCTTGGCCATAATAAGGCATGAAACCATCTCCAGGGCAGGACAATGGCCTAGGCCTGTTAGGCAGCATGGGCTGAGTGTGAGGTATGTAACACCTACCAGCCCAGGAAAAACTGCTGTGTGGGCTCAAGGCTTTACTTCAATGGGGCAAGACCTGCTCTTTCATAGCTACGTGCCATGGAAGGCCTGAGTAAAGAAAAGCCTTTGTTCTTTAGGCAGAATGCAACAAGTTGGGCCCAAGCCAACTCAGATGGATAGGTGACCCAGAAACAGTTTGACATAGCTGTGAATGAGGGGACTGCTCATTTTTCTGAACACACCTCAGGCTGTCCCACAGGCTCCCTTCACGGGCAGAAGGCCTGCACCATCTTGGATTAAATTAGAATAGTGCAATGTGGGGGCACATAACAGTAAGGGCAACAGAATATGATGCAAAAGTGGGAAGGGGTGCACCTGACATTTTTTTATTATTGGTTATAGAGTGTCATCCCAAGCCACTTTGTAAATCCTACAGAAGAAATACCTCACAGAGCTCAGGAGATCATTTTCTGGACAAGCAAAAGAAGAGAAGAGGATAAAATATACTGTTTGAAACCTGTGAGGAGACCTGAAAAGCGGTAACCTGTACCCAGTTGTAGCCAGGACAAAGAAGTGGACTCCATGGGTCAGTTGGCTGAACTCCTGTGTGGCTACAGGAATATCAGAAGCTACAAGGGGTCTTTTCACTGGAGTAATGAGTGACAATTTGCACCTTGAAGAGAACAGGACCATACTGGTTACCTCGCTGGAGTGAGCCCTGAGCCCTAAATTCTGTCCTTAAGGTCTAAGGACCCTTAGTGGTGTCCAGAAGCAGTTATTTGGAAATCACTACAAAATGCAGACTGAGAGTAATTTTGGACTTCCAGACCTTTGGAGGACTGGGACTAACAACCCAAGCCCCACTTAGAGCTTTTTGTTGGCTGAAAATTGCAGTTTAGTGGACCCTCACCACAAGGCTATCTGACTTTGGTATGACCTTGTGGATGCAGCCTGCTGCTTTGCCATGCTAGAGGGATCTAAGATCCGAAAGCAGTCTGACACAGAAGGTAGAATTCTTGGCTGGACATAGATGTAAAATGTATGAGGCCAATAGGAGGAATTATGTGGTCCAACAATTTGACTTTCACCACTTTGAGCCTTTCCCACCAAACCAACACCTTCAGCGGAATCTTGCTCAATAGCTATCTGACTTTAAAGGAATTTGGCCTGCCACAGCTTGCTGCCTTGCCACTCTGGAGGATTCTGACTTTTATTTCTGAGACTGCGTCAGAAGCCAAAATATTAGACTGGGACATACCTACTTTGGCGTATCCAACCTGGGCTCCATCACAGTGGGCCTGAAACTGTGTTGAGGCCCAGTCAGAGGTGAACAGTGCTTCCTATTGGGGCATTACTTTTTTTGGAGCTTTTTCTGTTAAATCCTAATAAAAACATGTCTTGGACTCCCATTCTGGGATGTTTGTCATTATGGTGTCATTTGATTATGGATTTTATTATAACCAACCACCCTTGTATGACAAACACCCAGCCGCTCATGGACTTTGGCCGTGTGTGGCATGGATAAGCTGCAGGGTCTGGCTTATTACTAGACCCTGTGTTTGATCTTATGGGGCAGCCATCCCACTGTGAGTGGCCAAACCCCCATTGCTGGCCAACCACTCACTGTTGACCAGCCTCTCAACAGACTCCACCCAACATTTTCCATTTTTGTATTTTTAAAACTTTTTTGCAATACCGCAGTCTTCCTGTGATACCGCCTCACAAGCTGTACTCAAAGTGCAGCGGGACTGTGCATCCTGCACTTTTAATTCTTAAATTTCTTAAATGGTCCTGCAGTGAACAGGGTTCCTTCCGCAGGACCACACTGAGTCCCAAGGGAGTATCACTGTACCCACATCATGAGTTTTGTTTTATTTTGGCCCCGTGTAGCAGGGTTAACTCTGAAACCCCACCACAAAATTAAAGTGGTTTATTTTTTGAATTAACAGTACTGTGGAAATACCATGGTATCAACCTGCCAAATATCACAATATTTTCTCAAAAACAGCTAAACAGATATATGCCAAATCACAAAAAGCAGATCTAGCTTTCTGCCTAATTTTGTGTAATTCTGTTCAGCCATTTTTCTTCTATCACTTCCCAAAATTCCTATTTTAAACTGCCCTGGATAATCATGTCTTTTGATCTCTCTTTTTTCTCAGTTCAGTAGCAATCAATCGATCAATATTTGTAAAGCGTGGCTACTCACCTGTGGGGGTCTAAAGGTGCTGAGGGGAAGGGGAGGGGCCTCATCCAAAGAGACACGTCTTGAGGTTCTTCCTGAAGATGGTGAGTGACGGGCTTTGTCTGAGGTGCAGATGGAGGTTGTTGTAGCTCTTTGCTGCAGTATAGGTGAAAGATCGCCCTCCGGCTGTGGTTTTACGGATGCGAGGGATGATGGCCAGGGCCATCTGAGTAGAGCTGAGGGATCTGGCAGGGGTGGGGAAGGAGACACAGAGGTTCAGGTAGGCTGGTCCTGCTTTGTGTATGGCCTAGTACATGAGGGTGAGACACTTGAGGGTGATTCGCTTCTAGACCGTTGTTGGGAGATGTGTTCTCGGCGAGGGAGCTCCAGAATTAGTCTGGCAGCAGTGTTCTGAATGAGGTGTAGCATGCTCAGTCGGTGCGGGGTGGTATATTATCCCAATATTTTCCAGAAAGAAGCTAGCATGAATGGCTTTTTCTTTGGAAAGTTTCATGAACATTAGTCAAACAGCACCAAGTTATCAGTGAAATAAAAAAAGATCTTCCTATGGAAACTCTGACTTGCCTATACCTACTCAGTGACGCATATAAAATACACCGGCGGAGCTAACTCCAATGCAGTTATGTTAGGTAGAGTTTCGGAAGGTTCTCTGAACTTTAGTGACATTTAATGAATCTGCCCAAACTTTCCAAAAAACACATTATTTTTGTGTTTTTCATGGCAACTTTCATGCAGCTCTGTCAAATGAGAGCCAAGGAAAAAGGAGGATACCAAAAGTGCTTGTTCCTATTTTAATTTTAGGAGCATTCTTTGTTCTTTGATGCAGAAAGAAATAGCTAAAGGGAATTACACCAAATGTGGTGTAAAAGTAGAACTTTTTCATAGATTGTGCTTTTGTTGGTTTCGTATAAATCTTTTGAGCAGTTTTTGAGAAATTAGTTTGAAAAGATGCTCAGGTTGGGCATGAAGAGGTTATATTTTGAGAGATAGCTGGACTGTTAATTCACAGATCCTCCACGGAATTGTGAATTTCACAGAATCCATGTAAAAATATAAAACTATGGAGCTTTTTCTCACGTTGTGCATTGCTGATTCTGAAATTCACAATGTTCTGATTGGCTGGCCATTGCAGAAACATTTCTGTTTCCATCCCCATTACCTAAAGCAAAGCCCTTTGCACCATGTGGGAAAAATGAATGGGCATATTGTGGCAAAATAATCCTTCCATGACCCACAAACAAGAGGGGTTGGTCACCTGCACATGGTTGGGTGCAGGGTCTACTAGGTGGCCAGGCATTGAGCCAAACCCTTGATGCGCACAGCTCTAGCACCCAAAAAGGGTTCCTTGCAGGGCATAGTCAGAGACCTGGTCCTGTGACCAACTTCACAGTGCAATGCCGAAGGCTGTGCACTGTAAGTGTTGGCTGCCTAGAATTAGTTGGATGCAGGGGCTGCCCAAAGGCCAAGCCCTGTGGCCAAACATGCTATACACAATCATAGATCCTGCAAAGCTGTTGTTGGCGAGTTGCATAGGGTAGGGTGCAGGGCCTGCAGCTGTGCACACTAGAGGTTGACTGCCCATGGAGTATTTGGTGTAGGGCAAGTTTTAACAACATTTTACTGTCAACCTCAACTGGAGTTGGAGGGAATCTTCCTGCCACTGGAAGCTATGGGGTGGTGTTAAGGGAACCTTCCCTGAAAGTGTAGAGACTCAGATATCCACAAAAAACAATTTAGATATTTTTTCCAAAATGTGAATTAAGAAAACTGACATTCATCTGTGTAGGACCGGGACAAGTTGCAAACCTACCGTGAAAGGTGTGGGGCCTCTGCTGCTTAAACTTGATTTGTTCTAGCTAACGCTTTTAATGCATAAATTGTGGAAATATAAAGACTGATCAGCAGACCTGTGCCACATCGTTGAACCTTTACCATCTCCAGCATTCTACTTGCCCTGTTAAAGATCTTTAACCTGAAAAGTGTTACATTTTTGACACAGACCAACTACCGACTTTTACACAGCAACACTCTTTCATTGATAGTGTGGGCTTTGAAGCTGATAATGGTGCCTTTGCAGAAGCACATGAATTTGGAAGACTGTGAGATAAAGACACCAGCCTTCATCAGTGTAAGTCAATCTCCCAATTGCTGCTTTCAGATGGAAAACAGCACAAATGTTGTGTTCAGATTACTGATTTGAAGTAGGCCCTCGAGATCCATTCTTATAATGTGATAGGGCAGTCCTTCAGATGATCAGCGTCATGCACACTATTCAGATTGTGTGTGTGTTTGTGTGTGTGTATATGAGAGAGAGTTGGTTTTCTAACATAAACAATGACTGGTATCAGAGGAGCGACACTTGCCTTATTGGAATATTTTCTGACAGAACGGGAACAATTTGTTCCAGTGAATAAAATTGCCTCTAATCCCTTTTCCTTATATTGTGGGGTTCCTCACGGCTCATCCCTCAGCCCTGCAGTTTTATTATTTACGTCACTGCTCTGGCCCGTCTTATGAAAGCCTTCAGTTTTTACTTTGGTATCATATGCTGATGATACACAAATTGTAGTATCAGTGTCCAGCAATGTTAATGCTACAGCAACTAAATGCATCAACTGCATGCTGGAAATAGGTAATTGGATACACAAAAACTGCCTCAAGTTGAACTCAGGAAAGACTGTTTCTGGTCCCCTGCAGGGGGGCCACGAGCTCTAGGCACTCCTCCGAGCCCTGCAAAGAAAGCTAGGAACCCGGGGATGCTGTTTTAAAGACAAACTGTCTTTTGAAGCTCAAATTAGGTCTATTACCTCAGCATCCTTTAACATGCTCAAGCTAATCAAAAAAGTCCTTCCTTTTCTTCCATTCGAACTACAGAAGACTGTGTAACCACTCTTATCTTATCGAAAATAGAGTATCGCAATGCTCCTTAATTGAACATGCTACATAGACCCCTCGGCAAACTCTAGATACTGTGGAATGCAGCAGCCCGCATACTGCTTGGGATTCCTAGGTATCAATCAGCCTCATAGGCCTTACACAAGATCCACTGGCTAACTGGCAGAAAGCGCATTGCGTTTAAAGCCTTCCGTATGGCCTTCCAAGACCTTCATGACTCCAGTCCAGATTACCCGAAGCAACGTTTTACTTTGTACATCCCTTCCAGGAACCTTCACGCAGCGGCAGCTAAGAATGTCATCATTCCCAAAAGCAGATGAGCTTCCTGGGACGGTAGAAGTTTTATAACTAGTACCACTGAACTCTGGAACAGCCTCCTGGTCAACTTAAAGTCAATGACCAGTCTACAATTTAGGAAAACTCTAAAAACGTGGCTTTTGTTAACTAGTAATGGTTTTTTTCATCAGCTGTAACCTTTCAGAGCAGTAGCAGCGCCATGACGCTTCTGGGCTTTCGCGTACTTTATACATTTCCATTACCTTACATTAAATGACATTACTTCCTCATTTTGGGTACACAGGCACTGATATCGGTTGTCTGTATTGTTATGTGTGGTGCTCTGCTGGGATGTCTGGTCCTGTGTGTGTTTACTTGGTTGTACTGCTTACTTGTAAGCAGTTTCTCGAAATGTGAGCAGGGCAATTTCAATCGTAGATATGGGCCTATATATTGTATGTATGTCGAGGGTTTGAGTTATTCACTAGAGGTTGTTCTCAAGCCTTAATAATTCTGTTTGTGCTGACTAAGTGCTCTTGTTTCCCCGTATTTGGGTTTACATTCTCACCCATCTCTTTGTTAATTAACCCCAATGCTCTCTCTATGCACTCCCTTTTATGATGAAATCGATTTTGAAACCCAGAACTCCAGGTGCTTTCTCTTCAAATGATCAGCGTTCTTATCGCCGGGGTGAAGCAGCTGAGGTTTACAGGAACGCATTGGGGAGGAGACTGAACCAAGGTCTATCTATATATCGATTACAGAATTCAGAAGTAAGGCTAAACTGCTCCCATCAGGCTGTAACTTTATTACTTCCTTCAATTGCCATTAAATAAAATAAATCTTATGATACTGAAATATAAATGTCAACATAATTATGAGAGAACCGCATCATATTGTTAAGTGCTGTCCAATAAATTATACGAAACTGATCGAAGCCCAAGAGAGACATGCCTTTTACATTTGCATGCATTAATGTGATCTGCAGTTTATATGATACGGCGAGGTTCTGTAACAAAATATATCTTGGCAGACTGTTTAAATAAAAGTATGTGGAAACGAGAATGATCAAGATAAATATTGTAAACTCCTGTACACGCGTTAAGCCTTATGTTGCATCATTAGGGACTTCGATCTTCACGCTTTTCTATGTGCGCTTGGCACACAGTTTACCTTTACAGTAGAGAGTGGATCCGAGGGTCTGCGGCTTGCAGCTGGATGCCTGACATAAATGGGGCTATTGACCCGCTGCTCTTCCATTTTCAGTTTCTTCACCCTTCCGATCTATGCCTGCTCTTGCAGAGACAAAATATATCCTGATGAACTGCTAAGCCTACCTGTTATACCCCTGCTACAAATGACTGCGACGGCATGGATTTGTTTATAACTTTATAACAGTCTGTCTCAAAAATATATGAGACATCACCACTGTGGTGCAGGAATTTTGGTTGTACAGAATCTCGCAGGTAAGAATATCATTTTGTAAAGTACTTAATATATTTTGTTCAGTACAGTTCAAAAAAATATTGTTTTTGTATAATTTTGTAATGTTTTATGATTATGTGTGTTTTAAATTAGTAGGATGTTAATTGTAGTTGTTTGTAATTATGTGACTAGCTTTTTTATTTTCATTTTAATTCTGCAACATATGTAATTGTTACTTTCATGTATATATGAGCAAAATTATTTTGTTTTTTAACCCATTAATTATTTTATTAGTTATGTCAATTTTTAATTCATTATTTATTTCATTTTTAACTGTTAAATATATATAATTTTAATTGTATAAGTATGTTATTCATTATTTAAAATTTTCTGTTGATTAATACATTTTAATGTGTGTTTTTTGTTTTGTTAGCATTTATTTGAATGTTTTTATATCTATTTAATTTTTTAGCACGATTTAACATTTCTTTGTAGTGGCTTGTTGAGAGTGTAGGGTGTAGGGTGTGATGTGTTCTAACAGTAATGTTTTTTAGGAGGGCATGTCCAAGAAGGCAAGCGCATGACGACAGCTCTGAAAACATAACTTGGCATTTCTTATCCAGCACAGAGATATCCCTGGATCTCGCGACCTGCAGAGGACCTGAAACAGCCAAATTTTGTGTACTGGATAACCAATAAGCTTGTGCAACATTGAGGCCTTCTATGCTACAGAAGCACGGCTGTGGAGTAGATACATTGAACTGACTGGCACAGAGTACGATGCATTGAGGGGTGGTGCCCACAGCAGTGCCAGGAATGGCTGACCATGTTATGGAGGGTAACATTTCCTAAACCGTTACCTCCTGCAAGGACCGAGGCCCCTGATGCTGGAGAGGGATCGCACTGTTTCAGAGAGGGCCCCGTGCCTAGCAGGCCTTCCCGCATCCTCTGAGAGACAGCAGGAAAGAGCTTGCAGCTCCACACTGGCGCTAAGGGAGCTTGATACTAAAACACTCCTGCACCCACTGTAGCTTATCTCCAGTAAACAATCGTTCATGCAGGGTGAACACTGAACAATGCTGTCACTACATTCCCTGCCACCACCTGGGCCCAGGCCTAGCCCATGACTTGTGCTTGCAGGCAAGATACACACCACAGCTGTGATACAAAACAGTGCATCATTGCATACCTGATTGCAGGGACTGCTGGGACTGGACTACTGGTGGCCACCTCTCCAATCTGGCAAGTCCCTGACAACCTCTCTTTGTCTACATGAGGACCAGTAGTCTTCTAATGCACACCTGCCCTGCAGCAGGGGGAAATAAAGCAAACACCTGCTTGGGAGCTGAGCTGCTCACCACAATTTAAACATACCCGCCGTGGTGAAATCATGATGGCCAAAGAGCATGGGGCCAGGGGGAACCAAAAGGGACAGGGGAAAGCAGCCAAAACTTCACCCTGCTCATGAGACCAGGGCCTGACTACCGCCACATCTGTTCAAACAACACTGCAAGAAACTCTGACAAATTTGACACCATAATAGAGGCCATTCAGAATGTTAAGAACATAATAGAATCCAAAAAAGATGCAGTAGCACTGGAGGTGCCTTTACTTCATGATGACCACAGAAAACTCTCAGACAGAGTAAAAATCAATTATACAGTGCAGGCCACAATGCAACCCATGGTGAAAGACATGCAGTCTTGACTGAAGGATTTTCAAGGTGAAGTCAAACTACTGAAGCTGAAGGAGGCTGGTGTAGAGGGTAGATCACACAGGTAAAAGTTGTGTAACAGTGGTCTACTGGAACAGGAGAGGGCCACAATATTGAACTGCTTCTCAAGAAAGCTGTGTCCACACTGTATTGGACGGCAAGCAATCAACCTTTTTTCAGTTGAACGTGCTCAGTGAGTTCCAGGCTGCATGTTAGCAAAGGATGCTCTGCCTAGGCTGGTAGTCGCATGCCTCTGTTCTCTGAAACAGAGACGACATCCTGCAAATATCTGGATCAAAGGACCGCGGAATGACAAAAACTTGAAAGTTAACATTTTCCCGCACTACAATGCTAACCGAGAGAGAGTGTCAAGCAGTTGAATCCTTAGTACTCCCGTTTATATCCAGCCAAACTGTAGGTTACAGGGGATTACATGTCTTGTTTCATCTTCAGCCCACTAGAATAGCAAACATGCCTGGAAACCAAAGAGAAACCATATATGACAAGGGGAACAGCAGGCAAAACCACAGATGATGAAGAAGGAGTATCAAGAAACTGAGGAGCTGACCATCCTGTGAGCAGGCTGCCAGAGAAAGAACCGTGGTGGAATAGGAGATCGAACAATGCTCCAGCCCAGGACAAAACGGACACAGTATCACATTGAATTACATAGTGACTTAGAAATTGGTGATGTTAAAGAGAAGGGAGCTCAGAGAGGGTACTGAACCTACGCCAATGATGGCAGACATGGTCCATTGAACACTTTCTTGACTCTCCTGGTTTTAGAACAGACACCTCAAGTTACTCCAATAAATGGAGAGGGTATGATGTTACTTTCTCTACTATGTAATATGCCCATGCGGGTAATGAAGGGTTCTACACTCACTCCACTATGTACATATCTGATAATGTGGCACCCCCCCCACATCAAGATGAACAATAAGATGTACTAGCTCACATTTTGCTGGCTTATTGGTAATGTAGTTCTTGAAACCTTGACCATGAAAAAGGAGTTGGGAGATTAATTGCTGTTTTACTGAGTACACTTGCTCCTATTCTAGGGGAGTTGAGACCAGTAACTTTGTTTGAGGGAGGGATATCATGTAAATAATAAGATCTTTAACAGACTGATTGAGGTACAGAACTGCCTTAAAAAATGTAATATCATCACTTGTAATCACTTGAAATATCCAAGGTATGGCCACACCCATGAGGTTGTCATTTAAGGTAGGCGTGTAAAGGGGTTTCTGGACAAAATATTGAGTTTTAAATATCAAGATACAGAAATATCAAAAAAATATTGTGATATAAAAATATCATGATGCAGTAATATTGTTGACAAGAATACACATTTTTTAGGCAATAACGTTTTTCAGAATAAATATGTTGTTAATATTGTTTTCTATAATACCATTGTAAAAAATATAATATTATGAATTATTGGTATGTGTTTCAGTTCATGTATTCATTTTATATGTTAAATATTGTTTATTTAAGTGTTGACTATATTTTTAAATACAGGGCCTAATTCAGAAAGGCCCCAGCACTCATCGGGGAGTTTCTGCACTCAGAACAGAATCCCTGTAATGAGAATTCTCATTGACAATAATGTGCCCTGAGTGCTGAGACTCCCCAAAGAATTCAGGCCTCCACCACGATTAGGGAGGCCCTTTGTTCATGACACCCATAGTTTTTAATATAAAGTGATTTGTTTTTAATTTTTAACTACATTTTTAATCGTAATTTATACCATTGGAGCAAGTTGGGAGGTGTGTAGGGGTACAGGGTGGGAAGTTAATTAAGTATGATTGATTAACAATTCAATGAATTATTAATGTGTTTTAATTATTTATTGATCATTAATCATGTACAGTCTCTAGAGCAGCTGCTCTTGTTACATCAACAGGTAAGAAGTAAGCGGCATGGCTTTCCTTTGTGTAGTCTTTTGTATTTTAATCCATAAAGTGCAGCAGTGTGAACATGACAGTAATGTTTCGGATGTAGCCTTCTACTGGGTCATATGTGTGTTTTTTATAGTAGTAAATTTGAAAGAAATACAAAAAATGTAATCTTTTGTAAAAATATTTTTAATAATAATGGTGTATTATATTTATGGACATATAAACATACACAATCATATGCATTTATGTATGTATTTTTATATATGTATATATTTATATTTAGTATTAAATGTTAAGTTTATTTAATATACACTATGTTATTATTATGCATTACAATATTTAAGATTTACTATTTCAAAATATGTATTTATTGGAAACAATATTTTTGAACTATTTTTAACAATATTAGTGTGAACCAATATTCTTTTTACATTTTTGTACTTACCACTGTAAGCATAGGGAAACAATATTTGTGGTTTCAATGTTTTTGACACAATATTTGTTAGTCAAGATATTATTTTAATCAATATTATGTCAGTGAATCGTGTATAGAATACAATACACACCTTCCTTAAATATGACACTTCACACGGTTGCAAGAAACATATTTGTCACTGATGGAACTGATCAGGTTATGTAAAAGATTATGAGGCATTATAGAGGGAGTAACTTACTCTAAATATGGTAGAGGCACACTTATCTGGATACCATTGGGGTCCCATTCATGCCCACAGGATTCAAAGCTCACCTGGAGGGAAGATATGTGATTTTGGAGGTCCTAGCTTTCACTGCTTTCCTTACATGCACCAAAAGTACATTTTGCTGATTTTTTTACCACTCTCAGGCGCTACTCCAAGACCTCCATTACCTTTTTATATGGGGTGGGGGAGACAATATCAACAGTGTACCTAATGGAGGAATGGTCAGCTCAACCACACTCTTAGCAGGTGCTCAATCGTTAATCACATCACCGCACCTTGTACAATAGACACAAGACTTACAGGTGGTGAATATATGGAGTACATTACACCCCATTGATAGGGAGTAATTTGGTCTACATGCACTACATACATGTATTGACTTGTTTTGCAGTAGCACACCAGCTACACAGAAGATAGGGACTCAGAATATCTGACCCATACCTTGTCAGATCATAACCCTCTTAAAATCTCACTGGCGTGGGATTGGATATTCCCTACTATTCCTACATAGAGGGACCGATTACAAGTTTGGCGGACGGGAAGACCTATCTGCAAAACATTCAACAGGACGGTTGCCACCTTACTGGTGACCTCCCCGCCGTCCCCATTAGGACTTTCCCGCTGGGCTGGCAGGAGGAAACAAAGGTTTCTGTCCATCAGCCCAGTGGGAAAGTGGTGGCAGCATTGTTGTTGGCTCGTAATCGAGCTGGGTGCAATACTGCCGCCCACAGGGGGAACCAGCACTTTTAGAACTGGGGTCTTTGGTTGGTAGTCAAGTCACCCCCTGTCCAAGCAAGGACCCTCTCTCTAGTCAGGGTAAAAGAGAATCACCCTCAGCTAACCCCTGCATACCCCCTTGGTAGCTTGGCACGAACCTTAGGCTTAACTTCAGTGCCAGGTGTAAAGTATGTGTACCAACACACACAGTAACTTAATGAAAACTACACTACAAAATGACACAACACAGGTTTAGAAAAACAGAGAACATTTATCTAAATAAAACAAGACTAAAATGAGAAAAATTCACAATACACAATTCAAGTTATCAATTAAAAAGCAAAAAGAGTCTTCATGTAGTTTTAAACACACACTAATACTGTTAGCGTGAAAATGTACCTTAGGTGCGTCAAAAATAACCCCGCCCGGGCAAGTGTGCATCAAAAAGGGCTTGTATTGCGTCGCTTTAACTCACGAGCAAGACCTTGCGTTGGTTCTCCTTTCGTCAGGTCGGGGCACGTTGTTTCTTTTCTCCGTAGGAGAGCGGTACGTCGATCCGCTCAGCACTCTTGGGTCCTGGCAGGCCTTGCGTTGTTTTTACACACCCAGCGGTGTTTGCGTTGGAAATCCAGATGCACGATGATCCGAAAACCATGCAGCGCGGGTTGCAATCTCCCAGCCTCCGTCAGTGATGCTGCGCGTCGATTCTCCAGCTCTGTGTGTCTATTCTTCGGTCGCATTGAAGGTGAGCAGCGATTTTCAACCGCAAAGCCAGTGGCGTGTCGATTTTTTAGCCGCAGATCGGAGTTTCGTCGACCTTTTCCCCGCACGGCGGTTTGTGCGTGGATTTCTCACTCTTGTCCTGGCAGCTTCTCCTTTCAGGGTCCAATGAACTGGATGGGCACCAAAGAGCAGAGACTCCAGGTGGTGGCAGAATGAAGTCTTTGCTGTCCCTGAGACTTCAAACAACAGGAGGAAAGCTCTAAATCTAGCCCTTGGAGATTTCTTCTCAAGATGGAAGGCACACAAAGTCCAGTCATTGCCCTCTTACTCTGGCAGAAGCAGCAACTGCAGGATAGCTCCACAAAGCACAGTCACAGGCAGGGCAGCTCTTCTTCCTCAGCTCTTCTCCAGGCAGAGGTTCCTCTTGGTTTCCGGAAGTGTTCTAAAGTCTGTGGTTTTAGGTGCCCTTCTCATACCCAATTTCTCCTTTGAAGTAGGCCTACTTCAAAGCAGTCTCTCTTGAATGTGAAATCCTCCCTTGCCCAGGCCAGGCCCCAGACACTCACCAGGGGGTTGGAGACTGCATTGTGTGAGGGCAGACACAGCCCTTTCAGGTGTGAGTGACCATTCTCCCCTCCCTCCTAGAACAGATGGCTCATCAGGATATGCAAGCTACACCCCAGCTCCCTTTATGTCACTGTTTGAGGTGCAACCAGCCCAACTGTCAAACTGACCCAGACAGGGAATCCACAAACAGGCAGAGTCACAGAAATAGTATAAGCAAGAAAATTTCCACTTTCTAAAAGTGGCATTTTCAAACACACAATCTCAAAATCAACTTTACTAAAATATGTATTTTTTAATTGTGGGCTCAGAGACCCCAAACTCCACATGTCCATCCACTCCCAAAGGGAATTTACACTTTAATCATATTTAAAGGTAGCCCCCATAATAACCTATGAGAGGGACAGGCCTTACAACAGTGAAAAACTAGTTTAGCAATATTTCACTGTCAGGACATATAAAACACATTACTATATGTCCTACCTTAACCATACACTGCACCCGGCCCTTGGGGCTACCTAGGACCTACCTTAGGGGTGTCTGACATGTATGAAAAGGGAAGGTTTAGGCCTGGCAAGTGGGTACACTTGCCAAGTTGAATTTACAGTTAACACTGCACACACACACACTGCAGTGGTAGGTCTGAGACATGATTACAGAGCTACGTATGTGGGTGACACAATCAGTGCTGCAAGCCCACTAGTAGTAATTGATTTACAGGTCCTGGGCACTTCTAGTGCACTGTATTAGGGATTTACTAATAAATCAAATATGGCAATCATGGATAAGTCAGTACATACACATTTTGTAATGGAGCACTTGCACTTTAGCACTGGTTAGCAGTGGTAAAGTGTCCAGAGTAACAAAAACAGCAAAATCAGAGTCCAGCATACATCAACAACCTGAGAAACAGAAGCAAAAAGTTAAGGGAGACCACGCCAAGGATGAAAAGTCTAACAAGCACCCTCCTATTGTGCACTGTCTGTATAGTAGACTGTGCTCATTATGAGGGTGCTGGACAGGGGGACCCCTGCACTGCCTATTCCCTGGGCCTCCTGCACCTGTTCTCCACCAGCCTTTTCATGGCAGTGAAACCGCCATGATAAGGCTTGCAGAGAACCAGATTGTAATCAGCAGGGTGGTGCTGAGTTCAGCCCCACCCTGGCTCATTCCATCCTGCACCACCGTCAGCCCGTCTGGAATATGAGAACTAAAAATTGAAGAGCACATGAGACAAAATGCCAATGGACACAAGGTGGGCTGAATGTTAACCTGGCTCCTCAAGCCAAAACTCCCTAGAACATCGGTAGGTGCAATACACAATAATCAGGGAGTGGTCATCAATGCCCAGACCAAGATCAATGCAATTTTGTAAAACGTTATATGCCCCACAATATGGGATGTCAACAGCGGAAGATGACAAGTATATGGACAGTCTACACCTAACTGCACCGGCTGCCCTACGGCATGCTGAACTGGACGAACTAATTAATGTAGAAGAAATACAACTGGCAATCACCCATGTAACAAGAGCTAAAACACTGGGCTCAGAAGGGTTCTTGGTGGAATTTCACACCACCTGAAGTGCTCAATTAGCCACTCGACTTTTGCTAGTATATGAGGAATCCAATAAACTGAGTTACATTTCTTCCTCAATGCAAAAGACATTAATAACAGCCCTACCAACATCTGGGAGGGATCTCTTAAACCTGAACTCTTATAAGCTATTATCCTTAGTGAACCTTGACTATAAAATACTAGGCAAAGTTTTGGCTAACCACCTGATACCCATTGCCCAGAGCATTGCTCACAGGATCAGAATAGTTTCATACTAAATAAACACTTGTAAAAATAAAGACACTGTTTAGAATAATAGACTGGACTAAACAACAGGGGATGACTCACTGGATTACCACCATGGATGTTGAAAAATGATTTGACACCCGATAGATGGCCATTTCTAAAAGGTGCAGTGCACCAAAAGGGATTGGGTCACAAGTTCCTGACATAGTTGCAACTTCCATACATCAAACCACTAGCCTGAGTTAGAATGGTTAGATCTTAAACTTAATTTCAATACGATGGAGTACAAGACAACATTGCCCATTATCACCATTAATATTGTACTGGCCATGGAACCACTGGCATATGTGCTTCTCGTAAGCTGCCCATTGCAAACCAATAGTCATTGAATGGCATATGATATCCCTATATGCTGACAACACATTGATCTATCTTTTAGACAAAACTATGATGGGGACTACACTAAAGAATATGATTATGATTATGATTATGATTCTGGCAGAATACAGTATAAGGTTTGAAATTCAACTGGGACTAGTCATGCTTATTCCCACTAGCTAAATTAAGAAAAGGAAGTCCAATGTTGCTTCCCTTACGTGGCCTATGGTTTGCATCATATACTGTCAGGCACTTGAGGGTACACATATACCACAAGGAAAAAGACATATTCAATGGTAATCTGGGTAAATCACTAATATCCATTAAACAGCTGTTACTCTTCCGGAATACGTTGCTGTTGTCCACAATAGATTGAGTGCCAGTATTTAAAATGCTTACATTACCTAGGCTTTTATATTGCTCTCAGCCATACCAGTAATAATCATAAAGCCTTTTTTTTAGTGAACTACAGTGCCTAATTACTGCAGTCATTTAGGGACACAGTAGACATAGAATTGCAAATACAACACTAAATAACCCAATAGCAGAAGGAAGACTGGCGGGTTCCTATGTACAAGTTATACTATGCAGCGGCTCAACTACAGTAGTCCAAAGGAAGGCTAGGCTGAAACTCCTGACCCTAGACATGCAGTGTCAAAATGCAACTGACTGGAATCCCATTTTTTGAGTGGTTACTGAGAACAGAGAGTGGTTGGGCCAAAGAGCATATATGACTTCAAGTGGCACGATGATGCTGGAAACATTAAATACAGATGAACATTGACAACCAACCAAACACACTAAATTGCCACTGTGGTCACTCTCAGGTTGTGCATCCTTAATCCAGACACAGAACACCCACCCACCCATGGTTAGGGGCAGACCTTTGGGGATGGAGGACCTGTACACGTCAGAAATCCTGCGATCCTTTGAGGATTAACAGGAAATTTTCAAGTTCGGTCCTGGGAAATTGTTGGTATATAGCACGCTGGTTAGGCAAGCCAACGACACTTGTGACATAGAAGGCAGCGATTCTACTATTTTGCGCCCGCTTGATTCAATATTAACATATGGCACCCAGAGAAGGGATGTTACCTGGTTAAATTCAGTGCTCAAACAACATACCAGAACAAAAATGGTATATTTAAACAAATGCTGGGAACAGTTCTTTACTACTAAGAGTGGGCGGTAAACTCTGCTCTACTGGCAGAGTTCTCTGAGATTTGCCACTATATGCTCCAAGCTTTAAGTTTGACAAAGACTCTGCAAACCATCACATGGTGGAGTTTACTATCCATTAATAGTAAAAATTAGCACTATGTACATTTAATGAAGATGGCACTACATCAAGCAGTCTTGGTCGCCCTCTTGGGGCTAAATGGTATATTTTTTATGTTTTTGTCCCTTTTAATGTCCTATCTAGTGTGGCAAATAATAGTTCTAAAGTGAAGAGATATAGTTCATAAAAAGTTCCTTAATTCAGTAAAGCATTTGTGTTATGTGGTTATCATATGAATTGTGGATTTACTATGGTCCAATGGAACTTTGTTTTCCAGGAGATTACTTTTTCTGTTATGAGTTTTCTACCTGAGGGGCCCTTCCTCCACCTTGTGGTATGGAGCCCCCGACACTTTCATAGGTCTTAGTCTGAATGAGTACCCCCCTAACGTTTAGGAGTCTCCGGGTTGCAACTTGCAAGGGCCAGTGTTACTAACTGTGTTGTAATAGCCCAGAGTAATTTGTGAGACCCCCATGTAAGAGGCATAGGATCTAAGCATAAAAAACCTTTTGAGAGGTCAACTGAGGCAGTAAACGATTTCTTTACTAATGGTGTCTTTCTAGCTTAAGGTGAACCTGTTTCCACTATCAGTTGACAACTGTAAAGCTCTTGTAAGCGAGCCAAGGAAAACACTCAATTTGGTTAATGAAGACCAAAATAGGCATGTTCGACACCGTGTGCAGCAGCTTTCAAACAGACACATGAGTGCACTGCCAGGGCACAACCCGCTGCTTCATTTGTAAGTCAGCACTACTTGATAAAAAGAAATGACACTAAAGCTCAGCCATTATTGGTTATAGACTGACATTAGTTGAAGTCAGGGTATAAATTGTTCCTCTCACACAAGTTTGAATACAACCTAGAGGGGATTTCAAGACAAACCACGGCTATGGCAGCTGCTGATCTCATTTCTATTTTCATTTTCCATTGATGGAGATTTTCTTTGTTAACTGCTTTTAAGTCGTGCATCATCAGGCATTCTGAAATATACTACTAGGTTTATTGCTTTCACTTAAACTAAGAAGACAAAGAATGCAGCACTCTTAGTCTGACTAATTTATTTTTTTAATGCACTTCTCAAATATCAAATAAAGGTTACACAAATATATGAGAAAAAGCATATAACTCAAGCGCAGCAGAACATGTGTATATACAAAGATAAATGCATATATCAGGTGGTCAAGACTCAAAAAGAAATGTGAAATACATTAACAGAGCATGGATACATGGGCAAAATAATCAAGATTTAAAATACTTCACCGATTGTGTTGAATTCATTATCCTCACCAGCACAACTGAGGGAGCCCAAAAGCCAGTCAAGTAGGAGAACCGAACGGAATCACAAATCAAATCCTGGGCAGTGCTTCAGCTCCACAGCCGAGCACCTGCCTGAGCACCAAGCCTCCCCGTCTTTTATATCTGAAAACACCTCAAGAAGAAGGTTCTAGAAATTCCCTCCCTTCTATTATGAAATTAAACGCTGGTTGTACTTCATCTGCGTTGCCTATTCCTGTACCGGAGCTTGGCCTATTTCCTAATCTGATTTTAAGCTGTTGACCTTCGCAACGGTCAGGTCTCGATAAATGCTTTGATATCTACAGGGTGACTCCTCTTCCCCTTGATCTAGACAATTAACCAATCTGTGTCCAAGCCTTCCTCTTCCTTCACCCGTGGGGATATGTTTCTCTCCCTTCTTATCGCCATTCTTCACTTCTGATTTGCCCTAACTCATCCACTTATTATCCTGCTTGTTCACTTTCATACTCTCCTCTTTCCTGTCCAGCCCTCACTTTTGATACATTTCCCACAGATTTTGGTATCCTTTCCATCTATCTGTTCTTTTTTCACACCATCCTTCAACAATGCCATGAACAGATCTCCCCTAGATACTCTATTTTTATGTGTGCAGTCCTCAGACTGGGAGGCTCTTGAAGGTTTTATCCACTTGCCCAACTCTCCCAACTCACAGACTGCCTCCAGTACATCTTTCAATGCGTGTCCTATCTGGTAACTTAGCAGGGTCATTATCACATGTTTGTAAGCTGCGGAAGCTAAACACATTATTTTGCTTCACACTGATACTGTCAGTGGTGACTCCAACAGATTGTGAGACTCACCCTGGAGAACAGCAGTTTTCATACCTTCTTCCTTGAGTCTCTGCATATCATTTCTCAATGTGTACCAGGGTTTATCACCCCCTGTATAGTGGGGTCAGTGCTAGGTATACAGAACTTCTGTGCATCTCCTACATCTATCATCACTCCAGAGGCTCCAGTATCAAACAATCGTATCATCCATGCAAGCCACGTTTCCCCAGGTTTTTGACAAAACCTATCCATTATGTTGTTAATTTCTTGCTGGGAGTACTCTTTCAAAGAGTGCATCACTGCCTCCCCCTGCGGGCCACCTTGTATCTTTCGGCCGAATATGGGCTGTGTGTGGACCACCTTCCGCTCTTCCGGTTTCCCCTGACCACTATTTTGACAACACTTTTTCCCAGAGTCAGAAAACTCTGAATAATCCCAATAATCTCAAATATTGAAACATCCCATTCCTGAAGATTTTAGTCTATCCCTGCGATGGCAATGGCTAAATTAACTTTTCTTTTCTTCATTCTTCCCTGTCTCTCCTTGTATTTGTACTGTGCCATGCGCACTGCGTATCTCACTGCCACAGTCTGGAAAGTGTCAAGTTTATCTTGTAAAGATTTATTCTGACATGATAACATTGTGGAATTATTTTTGGCTTCCACCAACTGCTTTTCCATCTGTTCAATTCTTGTTCTAACTGAGCACATTTCTCATGCATTTTACAATAATCACATAGGAGGATCCAGCCTCTCAGTCCTAACATGGTAAATTCTTTTCCATTTTCAATTGGCACTTTCTGCAAACAAGCTACTACATCTGCTGACTCTGCATCTGCCATACATGCCATCCTGTTTTCACTCAAGCCAGTACAGTGAGACTACTCATGTGCAAACATACCGTAAGAGGCTGTTTCTCACCCCAGTATTTCATTTGGTATCTGGGATACTGCCTTTGTCTTTTTGCCAAAACTTTTTACTCTTACATTTTTTACTTCGAATCCTGCAAGTGACACCAAAATCTACTGCTTTCACTTAAACCAGTGGTTCCCAACCTGTGGTCCGGGGACCCTTGGGGATCCACAAAGCTTCCTCACGGGGTCCGCGACTGCTTAGAAAATTAAATAATGTTAACAGATTAGGTCCCCAGCTTTCAGTAATGACTCTGTGGGGGAGGAGGGGCCCTGGATTCCAATAATGATTCAGTGGGGGTTCCTGGGTTCCAGTATTGATAAAGTAGGTGACCACAGAAGTCAAAATATTGGGAACCACTGACTTAAACTAAGAGGACACAATGCCAAAAGAATGCAGCACTCTTAGTCTGAATACTGAATGTATTAAAACACTTCCCAAATATTAAATAAAGGTTATACAAACATATGAGAATAAGCATATGACTCAAATGCATCAGAAAGTGGGTGTACACAAAGATAAATTCATCTATCAGGTGGTCAAGACTTAAAAAGAAATGTGCAATGCATTAGCAGAGCATGTGTACATGAGCTAAATAATCAAGATTTAAAATACTTCACCGATTGAGTTTAATTCATCATCCTCACCAGAGCAACTGAGGGAGCCCTCAAATCAGTAAGCTGGAGACCCGATCGGGATCTCAAATCAGATCTTGGGCAGGGCATCCTCTCCACAGGAGAGGTCCTGCCTGAGTACCAAGTCTCCCCATCATTTATATTGTAAAACACTTCAAGAAGAAGGGTCTGGAGACCCCATCCCCTCTGTTATGAACTCAAACGCTGGCTGTACTTCATCTGCGTTGAAAACACCCATGGAAGCTGGCCAGTCTCCCAATGTTTGTTCTGAGACAGATTAGCACATTCCTCTGATAAAAACAGTCGCAACCTTGTGAACTCTTATCAACTCCACATCCCTCATAATATGTTACAGCACTGTCCGACCGACCCTGTTCTTATAGAGAGAAAAATAACTTCTGTGTGGAAAAACACTTGACCTGCCCTGCAACTGTAGCATGACACAACATGGAATCACTCACACAAAATGGAGTTGATGGTCAAATCTAAATAGCATCACACAAGGAGGTGCAGAGGTGCAGAAGAGGAATAGCACAACAACAACAACCAACTTAGAGACCCTTAACTATTGCAATGACGGACTCCAGACACACTGCCTCCAATTGGTATAACGACCTCCCTTTGCCCCACACCTGAATTCTACAGCTCCCTGCCCATTCCATATCACCTTTGCTCAACAAATGGCTGCTGCAGGCATCCTGCCTCTTGCCTCCACCCATTACTATAGGTTACTTCCACATCATATACAGCTGCCCAAGTCCCTATCTACTCCATGACACACACACATCTTCCAAATCCCCAATTGCTATTACAACAGTAATCTCTCCCAGCGGCTTTCCCATAGTCCCCTCTTGTCCCATGGCTGACACAAAATTTGTCCTGCACTAATGACGTTCACAATACTAACCAAGTATTTGTGGCTGTCACAGGTCCCTTGCAATTCTGGCTGTGGTAGGCTCCCGCAGCTCTGGCTGTCACAAGCCATCAGCCAATCACAAGCATGTTACTCCCCACCCAGCTGTCATAGAACCCACACCCCATCACCCAAAGCTTACAGTCCCACACCATTTCCTCCAGAGCTACACATACCCACACATCTCAATTGTTATTAAAGCTTCCCACTCCCAAATCTAAGATGACGACCAACTGACCACTACTTAAAATGACCATCCGTGAACTTAGTCTAAAGATGTTAATGACCTTTTAACTGATGACACTACTTGCCAATGCCAGTACTTCTGGTTCTCATAACAGACAATTCCATGTCTGAGCAATGAGCATATTATAGGAGTTGTCTGACGCTAGTAGGATCAATCAATCAATCTTCAGGATCTGTAAAGCACACTTATCACCCATAAGGGTATCCAGGTACTGAGGATGGTGCTAGAGCTTTAGTAGAACAGCTAGGTCTTGAGGCCTTTTGTGAAATCTTGGATGGAGGGAGAGGTGGCCAGGTGGATGGGGAGGCTGTTCCAGTCTTTAGCTGTGATGAAAGAGAAGGTGTTTCTTCCATAGGTGCTGTGATGGATGCGGGGGATATGAGTAAGGGAGAGTGCTGTGGAGCAAAGATGTCTGAAGGATCAGTGGAAATTGAAGCAGTGGTTAAGGCAGGTGGGTCAGAGATTGTGCAGCGCTTTGTAGGTCAGGAGCTTGAATTGGCATCAATTGTGTATGGGGAGCCAGTGGAGATTCCTTACGTGGGAGGCAGAGTGGGTCTATCTTGTGAGGTCCAGGATTAGTTTGGCTGATGAGTTCTGGATGATTTGGAGTTGTTTCATGAGGTGTGATGAGATTCTTGCATATAGGGGATTGCGATATTTGAGGTGGCTGGTGAGGAGGGCCTCTGTGACGGTTCATCTGGTGGTGACCGAAAACCACTTGAAGATCTTCCAAAGCATGTGAAGGATGAGGAAACAGGCGGAGGAGACTGTGTTGACCTATTTCTCCATGTTGGGTTTGTTGTTGATGATGATTCCCAGGTTCCTGGCATGGCTCGTAGAAGTTGGGGGAGTTCCTAGGTAGGCAGGCCACCAGGAGTCAGCCCAGGGTGAAGCTGAGTTTCAAAACAACAGGACTGACATTTTGTGTTGAATTTGAGGCAATTGTCCTTCATCCCGTCTGTGATGGTGTTCATGCAGATGTAGAAGCTGATCTTTGCAGTGGATGGGTCTTTGGATAGTGAGAGGATGAACTGTGTATCATCTACATAGGAGATTCTCTTTAGTCCATGGTTTCTGACGATGTTGGCTAAGGGGATGAAGTAGGTGTTGAATAGGGTTGGTCTGAGGGAGGAGCCCTAGGAGAAGCCACAGATAATGCCCTTCAACTTTGAGGTGAAGGCATGAAGACGGACTCTCTGGATTCTGCTGGATAGGAAGGAGGCGATCCATTTCAGGGTGTTTCCTCTGATGCCGATATGGTGGAGTCTCTTGATCTGGGTATGATAGGAAACTGTATCGTAGGCTACCAAGAGGTCAAGGAGGATGAGAGCAGCCAATTCTCCCTGGTCTAGAAGGGTTCTGATATTGTCTGTGGCAGTGATCAATGCAGATTTGATGCTATAGTTGGAACGGAATACAGATTGGGATGTGTCCAGGAGTTTGTGGTCTTTCAGGAAAATGGTGAGATGTTGTTTTTTGGCTATCTTGATGAATTTTGCTGAGAAGGGAAGCACGGTAATCAGATGGTAGTTTTTGAGTTCATTGGGATCTGCAGATGGTTCCTTGAGGTGGGGTTTGAGTGATGAGTTTCTATTCTTCAGGGTATGTGGCTGAGGTGATGGAGAAGTTGAGGATGTCTGTCAGTTTGCTGTCGATGGTGTTAATGTATAGGTTGAACATGTTGTGAGGGCATGAGTCCATGGGTGATCCAGAATGGATGAATCTCATGATGTCGGTGGTGATTTGCGTGGTGAGTTGAGGATAATGCCATTGGTCGGGGAGTCAGTGGAGTTAAGAAGGCTGATGGTGTCAGTGGCCGTTCACTGAGATGCACATTTTTTGTAAATGGTGGCTTTTTTTGTCATGGAAGTAGTCAGTGAGGGAGTCACAGAAGTCCCAGGATTGGGAGGCATGGTGTTTTGCTGCTGATGAGTGGTAGAATTCCTTAACAAGCTTGAAGAGTTCCTTACTTCTGTTGGAGCTGACTTGGATTTGGGTGACTTAGGGCCTAATCACGGGTTTGGTGGTCCACAGGACTGCCAAACTCGATGGCAGTAGGACCGCCACAATCCTGGAGGTCCAACCACTGGATTACAGACTGCCAGTAGACCGCCAACTCTGCAGGATCATGGATCCTGATAGGTTGGTGGTGGTCAAAGTCATGGTCAGCCACGTCGTGCTGAGTTCGGCACCACCATATTGATCATGACTTTGCTTTCGGCAAACCTTTTCATGATGGGGACTGCAGGGGGCCTCTGCACTGCCCATGACCATGTCGTGGGCAGTGAATGGGCCCCCTAACAGCATCCTCAGAAGGCGCACTTCTTGATATGCAGACAGTGCACATTCTGAGGGTGCAGTGTGTGACAGCATTGGCCTGAGCTCCCTGAGGGAGCAAAGGCAGCCATACTGTTTCCACCTGGCTGACCGGCAGAAATGTTGTAATACGACGGGGGCGAGGCTGCCACCTTGTCGGCCTCACCCCACCATATTGGAATTGTGGCGGTTCAACCTCCCAACTCATAATGAGGCCCTAAATCTAGTTTTCTTGCTTTGTTCAGGTGGTTGTGGTCTAGGCTGACTGAGTTTGTGAAGGTGGTTCTGTCTCTGGGAGTCTTGATGGTGTACCATTGTCTCTCAAGTTGTTTGTGCTTCGTGGCTCTGAGTTCTGTTGTGTACCAGCTTGCTATTTGGCGGGTCTGTTAAGTTTGGCAGTTTTGCAAGGCATTACTCTGTCTGTGCAGTCGGAGAGTCAGATGTTGACATTTTTTACTGCATTTTTAATGTCCGCTGTGGGGGGAGAAGTTGAGGGTGTCTGACCATTGGCTTTCAGAAATCTTCCTCCAGCTCTGCTGGAAAGAGCAAAGTGGTCTGGTGGGGCGACTTGGTGTAGGTGAAATGGATGATAGAGTGGTCCGACCTGGTGAGTTTGATAGTGTGACTAAATTTGATATTGTTGCTGGAGGTAAAGATGGCGTCGAGCATGTGGCCTGTGGTGCATGGCTTTTGTGGCTATTTGATTGAGGCCTATGATGCTCATGCTTTCTAAGAGTTTTTAGCCTTGTTGGGGTCCTCCAGGTGGAAATTGAGGCCTCCTAGGAAGATGTAGTGTTCAGTGTTGTTGGCTTGGGTGGTGAGGATGGTGTTGCAAAAGCTGGGTTGAGGTCCTGGGGGCCTGTAGGTGAGGCTGCCTTTGAGAGTGGTTTTGGAATCTGTGCTGAGCTGGAAGTTGAGGTGTTCCATGGTTTGCGGTTCACTGACACTGGTAGCAGTGCACTGCAGTGTGTCTTTGTGTAGTATGGCAATAGCACCTCTGGGTTTGTTGGTTGGTTGGGACGCTCATGGTGTATGATATTGTATCTGTTTAGTGTGGCTGTGGTAATGGGTGTGGAGGTGGAAATGAGCCAGGTCTCGTGAGGAAGGTGATGTTTGTGTCAAGGATGGTGATGGTGTCCCATACCTGGGTTGTGTGCTTGCAGAGAGATCGGACGTTGAGAAGGATGCAATGCAGTTGACAGAAAGTCTGTCTGGTCGGGAGGTGGCTGGGATGGTGGGTGGAAGAGGGTCGGTGCTGCATGAGCAACTGAAGTGGCAGCATTTAAAAGGACCTGTAGTGGAGCAAGGCTAGGTACAACATCAGTCAGCTCTGTGAGGATGGGTGTTGATGGCGGTGATTTCCAACCTGGAGTAATAGTAGATGGTAGGAGAGCCAGGGTACCATGCATAAGTAGTCCTGGGAGGCAGGAGGCGCTGGCAGGGAGGCGGGAGGCCCAATTGTGTGAACCAGCAGGAGCTGGGCGAGCAGAGGACAACCGACTTACCAAAACAATAAGCACTGCTACTAAGTCACTACCAAAACAATAAAATGTAAATGACTATGTAAGGATACCAAGGAAAACCAAGGTTACCAACAAAAAAAATACTAACAATAAAGGAGGAAGCCAACAAACAGCTGTCCCGTACCTGAGAGCTCACGGCTGTTTGAACGTGGCACTAAACACATGGAGCTGGCAGCAAGGAGAACAGCGCATAGCCCAGGAGGTCAGGGCTACTCACCAGGACCAAGTAGTAGCCTGCAGAAATAGTTCTGGGAGGTGGGAGGGACTGGCAGCGTCATGGTCCCTGCTGTGAGCAGGGCTAGTCATGCCTTAGTCATGCCTTATTCCCCCCTATGAATGACATCAGAGATGTCATTTTCTTTTCATTACAGTACCAGTTTGAATCATGTTATGACTTTGAAAACTTGTGTAACTTGGCAACTCAGTTATTAACACAATGGCAAAGTTTAAAGCAGATCTTGACCAATGCTTGTGGTCAAGATAACTTCTGAACACCTGAGCAATCCACAAAGCACATGATAACTGTCTACAACCACCTGGTTGACAACTGCTGGTTCTTTAATTGATCCACCAAATGGAAAAAAGACAGAAGAGAAACGTGCAATTATAATAATGGCTAACAAGTTCCTCTGTTTTCCCCGTGACTTTCCTTGCACCTGATTCGGGCCGGCTATAAAAGCCAGTGTTTCAGACTAATTCCTGTTTAGCCTCATTTAACTTGCAAGCAATGCTTACCTATCTCCCTCCAGTCCTCAGCAGCCTTCTCTTCGAAGTGGCAGTCCTCTCGTCACAGCGGCATCAATACCTTCACAGTGACAGGCTTCTCTTTGCAGCGCCGTGCTTCCTGAGTTCCAAACCTCTATTTCCAATCTTCTCAGCAGTCACCACAGCACCTGTAAAAGGCAGGCAGCTTGAAATTCATGTCTTGCATTGTGCTTTCTTGTCTTGTGCTGGCAAAAAGACATGAGTCATCCTAAAAATGGTAAAAGTTGTATTTCTTGTAATAGCTGCACCTTCTTGGATCTTGTGCTCATAGTTGGTTTTCAGTCCATGTTTTCTCAATCAGAATCTGATGTTGCTGTTCTAAGGACTTTTGGGACAATTGAGAACTATAATCTGATTGCCATTGCATAGTTGCATATGAACCTTGAAGTCTTGAGACTCTTGATCTACTGAAGTAGTTTTGTTGTGATTAGCCAGGTTATGTTCTCTCACTGGAAATCCTTGTACATGATAATTACAGTTCATGATAATTCCTGGATAATTCTTCATTTACACCGGAGAATGTTTTAATGTGAATTATTTATATGTTTATTTGACATTAGTTAATGCCAAAGATCGGTTTAATTTTTCCTGTTTTAAAGTGCGAGTTCATTACAGGGAAATCCAATTCCAGGCTTTTGTGTCTGAATAATACTGATTGCCAGTATCCTGAATCCAGAAATAGAAACCAGATATCTTTGAGCACAGCAGTGCCTGGAGTAGAAAATCTGAATATGCAGAAGTCATGGTATTTCTCTCTTTCTTTATCATCCCAACACCCCTTCCCATTGTAACTCCTAGGGTTGCAGTGTGTCCTTCATTGCTGCCCTGTCAGTTCTCATTGGGATTCATGGATTATCGTTGCCTCACCAGAACCACCTGGAGTTCAGGTGAGTGGTTCGCAACAGCAGGGTGGTGGGAGGGCCGATAATGGGAACCAGTTGGAGCTGGCAGAAATGGCAGGAATAGGCGGGAGTGGGCAGGCAGAGGACAACTAAAATCGACTAAGCAAAGCAAAAAACACTACTATTAAATCACTGTAAAAACAATACAATTGAATGTAACAGTGTAAGGATACCAAGGAAAACCAAGGATAACAACAATAAAATACTAACAATAAAGTACCAAAGGCGGAGGCCAGCAAACAGTGGTCTTGAACCTGAGAGCTTGCGGCTGTTGTAGTGAGGCACCAAAAACATGAGCTGGAATCAGGGATAAAGGCGCACAGACCAGGAGGTCAGGGCTACTTGTCTCGTAATGTGGTTCAATGGACACAGTGTCTGGAGTAAATTAAATAAGTTTCTAGAAATGAAAGGGTCCAATATACCCAATGCAACTCTGTGCATCATACTTAATTTTTTTCCAATATATATATATATATAAATCATATGTACTGATGCACCTCAAATATATGACCCAGATATGAGGTATAAAAGGCAGATTTTATACACATGAAATGAGCTGCCCAGGGTTATCCACTTACTGGGGAGAAGTGCTTAAGGGCCTCATTGAGGTGACAGGGAGGTTAATGCCAAAGGATCCTGTAACTTGTCTTATTGGGTTGATGACCAACCCCAAATCATCTAAATATGCTTATTCCTTCATTGACTATGCATTGATCTTAGCCAAAAGAGCATCATTATGGCCCTCATTACAACATTGGCGGTAAAATCCGCTTACCGCCGTACAGAAGACCGCCAACACACCGCCACGGCAGCGGAATTCCGCCACGGTCATTATGACCCACTGCTCGGAATCCGCCAAAATTCAGACACCCACATCCGCCACACCAAAGGTCAGTGATAAACTGGCGAAAACAAAACCTCCACCGTCACGCCAACAGAAATACGCCCACACTATCATGACCCACGAATCCACACGGCGGTCTTTCAACCGCGGTATTCTATTGGCGGTACACACCGCCGTGCTCAAAATACACATACATCTCCAAAACACCACCACATTGGACAATTCGAAATACACACACCGGATACACATACACACACCACACCCACACACTCAATACAATATAAAACACACACCCACATCACCCACAAACCCTTACGTCAACAATTGCAACAGAAGGCCAGAGAGAGACACCACCAGAAAAAACAATAGCATCCACAGGCACATAATACCATCACCCACATAACTTCCACGCACCTCACACAACACACCACTACATATCACCCCACTTATCACTACACACACCACCCCACACATCACCCACACCACCCCATGGCACAGCAAAGACACTCCAGGTTCTCGAAGGAGGAGCTCAGGGTCATGGTGGAGGAAATCGTCTGGGTAGCACACCTCTATAGCTAGGAAGATGGAGCTATGGTGAAGAATAGTGGACAGGGTTAATGCAGTGGGACAGCACCCTAGAAATAGGGATGACATCAGGAAGAGGTGGAACGACCTATGGGGGAAGGTGCGTTCCATGGTCTCAAGACACCACCTTGTGGTTCAGTGGACTGGTGGTGGCCCCCCGCCTCCTCCCCCACAACTAACAACACGGGAGGAGCAGGTCTTGGCGATTCTGCATCCTGAGGGCCTCGCAGGAGTAGATGGAGGAATGGACTCTGGTAAGTCAAATCTTAATTATTACATCCCCACCCTACCTGCAGGCTATCACATACCCTCACCTTCACCCCCATCACTCCAACTCCTCACAAATGTCCCAATATCACAACCCACCCATCCCAACACCAAGCCCTGCATGCAAATACAAAGCATGGAAAACCATCACCAATGCATGGCCACTGCACATACCCACACACACCCCTAAAACATTATCACACAAGGTCCCACACAAGAATGCAAGCACTGAGGTACACGGTCAGCCACCCATTGCACACCATGCCACACACAGATGTAATAAACATCCTTTTATACCCCTGTAGGACCCCTACCCAACGTCACCGGACAGGATGGTCCACACATGTCCACACCACCAACAGAAGGGGCCCACAGTGATGACAGCAGCTCTGTTCAACTGGATCTAGATGACCAGCCCGGCCCATCGGGGACCTCTGGACAGTCGGTTCCCCTGACACAGTCACAGGCCACCAGGCCACCTCAGAGCTTCCCCCCTCTGGAAACACCAGCACAGCACTCACACAGTGGGCCCCAGGACACGTCAATCAGCAGTGTGTCCACCACTACAGGGAACCCAGGCTAACCCACCACCCCCAGAACAACAGGGACCTGGGGGCAGTGGCAGTGGGCACACAGTCCAGGGGACAGAGGCCGAGGAACACAGGGGAACTGAGAGGGCTGCTGTGCGACAGGGGGAGGACAGGCCAAGGGAACCCACTCTCCATGAGGCCCTCTCTAAACATCATGGGAGCCTACCACCATTCCCAGGAGACGATGGCAACGGTACTGGCCAAATTCCAGGGGACCCAGCGCCTGCAGGAGGAACAGTATTTGGGCTTCAGGGAGGAACTCAGATCCATCAATTTCACCCTGGACACCATCGTAGGGGTGCTGAAGGAAGTACTCAACCCCAGGAGGGACACTGTGGCACACAACAAGGGGCCCCTGACACTAGCCTGGACGATGAACTGCCCACCACCTCCGCCGGTGCTAGTGGACAGGAGGCACCGCCACAGGACCTCCAGCACCAGCCCCCCTGGACCAGACAGGACCACCAGCACCAGCCCCGCTGGGCCATGAAGGACTGCCAGCAGCTAAGTCACTGGCAAGGACCCCGCCGCCACAAGCACCGCTGAACAGGACACCGCCACCACAAGCACTGATGAACAGGACACCGCCGCAACAATCATCACTGCCAAGGATACCACTGCAACAAGCACCGCTGGCCCATGAGCGCCAAGGGCACTGACGCTACTGAGTCCGTCACAATCAGGATGAAGCACTCTGGGCACAAAGCACTCTGGGCACAAAGCCCCCTCCAGAACCAGTGGAGAAAAGCATCCACTACCTCTGTCCTTGGCAGGATGAAGCACTCTGGGCACAAAGACCCCTCCAGAACCAGTGGAGAGATACATCCACTACCTCTGTACTTGGCAGGATGAAGCACCCTGAGCACAAGGCCCCCTCCAGAACCAGTGGAGAAAGGCATCCACTACCTCTGTCCTTGGCAGGATGAAGCACTCTGGGCACAAAGCCCACTCCAGAACCAGTGGAGAGATACATGCACTACCTCTATCCACCTGAGAGACTGTGGCGTTGCACTCCCTAGGATAAAGCAGTGGGCAACCCACCCACTGTAGAGACTTGAGAGACTGTGGCTTTGCACTCCCCAGGATATGGCAGTGGGCAACCCACCCACTGTAGAGACTTGAGAGACTGTGGCTTTGCACTCCCCAGGATATGGCAGTGGGCAACCCACCCACTGTAGAGACTTGAGAGACTGTGGCTTTGCACTCCCAGGATATGGCAGTGGGCAATCCACCCACTGTAGAGACTTGAGAGACTGTGGCTTTGCACTCCCTAGGATTGAACAGTGGGCATGTGGCCCCCTCGTGGATTTGGTGTTGTGCACTCAACCGGCTGAGGTGGCCCCCCTTTCCCTTCTCCCTGGGGTGCCTGTTTTATTTCTATCTGATGCCCCTGCAGTGTTCTCTCTGTCATGGTCGGGGATTGAGTGTGGGCCTCGCCCATGCCGTGTGGGCCCAGTGTTCCACGGACTTCAATGGAGCACTACCTGGACTACTATTCTTGGTGTAAATATTTGTTAATGGTGTATATATATTTTTGCGTCCTGGATTTTAATAGATTGCATTGGTTACACTCATTTGCTTTTGTCTTTGCATTCTTCTGGTGGGTGTGGGGGGTGTAACTGTAATGTATCATGCTGTATTAGTGTGTGTGTTGTAGTGGGTGAGGGTGGGGGTGTTGCGTGTGTGTGTCCCTGTTTTTTCCCTCCACTCCCCTGTGTCGCAGGTGCAGTACTCACCGTTGTCTTCGCCGCCAGCATTTGTGCTCCTGGTAGAGGAGCAAGAAGATGAGGGCTGGCAGGATGTGGAGCTCGAGTTCCATGGCGTCCGGATTCCTCGTGGGGTGTGTAGAGGTGAGCGCTTTCCCTTCGGAGTCCTGTTTCTGTCGTGTTTTTGTCCGCTGTGAATCCGCCCCGGAAAAGGTGGCGGATTGGTAGGTTGTGATACTGTGGGCGGTACATTGTCCTCCTCCTGTCTGTTGGCGATGACCGCCAAGCTGTTTGTTTGTACCGCCGTGGCGGTCGGAGTGTTAAAGGGGCTGTCTTTGTCTGGGGTTTCCGCCATGGACGTAATTCAATTTTTTTTACTGCCAGCCTGTTGGCGGTCTTACCGCCGCTTTAACACCGTCCGCTAGGGTTGTAATGACCACCTATGTCCTGGAAGGTAGCAATGCAATCTCAGAATCAAAACCTGTGGAGAGACATATTGAAATGGGCATGTGCAGAGATTGCCATATTGTCAGAGACTCAGGATGGCAGAACCAAGGAAGGGTGATTCTCTAAGTGGTATACCTACTTAAAAGAGGTGGAGACCAAATCAAATATTCAACTTTCATAGGGACAGAGAGTTGATGCCATATATGTAATTTCCAAACAAAACAAACTTCTGACTTTCTTTTTCACGTTAGGATACTTTCAACACGCCCCATATAATTGAACATAACTGCATAGCGTGCATTCAGCAGTTAAGTGACAATGTGAATAATCAATCAGGCATTTTCTTTTAATCGTTTTATTGCAGTTTTGTGTACAAACATTACATGTTACAATCACATGTGGCAGATGCATGACACATAAAATGCACATCATGAACAGCAGAAAGCATCAGTGAAATAGACAAAATGTCTCAGTACATGCCATATGAAACAGAAATGTCAAAGAATGTTAACCAAGTAAATAACATCAACATTGGGGTCCACAGCATTCTGTAAAAGGAGGAAAGAACGTAAAAGCACTGTCATAGAGAAAAAGTTGGAATGAGAAAGGTGTTTGTCTGTTGCCATATTGAAAGGGAGCATGTTCAAGGGTGAGCAACAGGCACGCCAAGTGATAGACTGGAGTCCCGAAGGGTTCCCACAGTTGCCGGAGATGAGGACGCCTCTGACAATCGAGCGGTAGACATTAGGAGGGCTTGGAAAGCAGTTATGATGGCATACCTGCTAGCTGCTAACAGATATTTACACTATCTCCCTGTGTCATGCCTGTGTAAGGCAGCCCCCTCTGTTCGGGCCGAGGCCTGCACAAAGAATTCCCAAGCAGTGATCGTAGGTGGTGTATGTGACTTCCACCCACGGGTAATCAAACATTTGCGTAGGAGCAGTCCTAGATCTGCGAATCTTGTGGTGGCCCTGTGCTCCTTGTCCATTCGAATAAGGCCCAGCAAGCATGCCTCCCAAGTGTAGAGCACAGGTTCCTCCATGCAATCAGGCAGTCTGGATGTCACGCCAAGCAAGTATTGGTGAAGGGAGGGGCATTCCCAGAGCATATGTACTAGACAAGCATCAAGGAGGGAACAGGAGGGCAGACTGCATCAGTGAGAAGGTAGTTGTGATTTATCTTTTCAGGAGTATGATAGGCCCTGTGGAGTATGCAGTATTGTATAAGTTGGAATTGTGAATTACGCAGGACAAACACTGAACATTGTACTATGGCCTTCCACTCTTTATCTGTGCAGGGATGGCCGTTCTGTTTCCCAGAAACAGCTTAATGGGGTCATTGGAATTGCAGTATGTGTATGCAGCGATTCAGCTAACCACTGTGTCAGAGGGTGGCTCGTGCCCATGACATGGAGAGTATGGACAGTGAGGTGCATTGGGCGTTCTTGTCGCATGCTGCTCCAACAAGCACTGAGTTCTAGAGTTGTGTACTAGGAAGTGACTGGCTTTTAGGGCCCTGAATGGTATAAGAGAGCATTCATGGTAAAGATTCCCCAGTGTGTGCAAGCCCGGAAAAGTCCCTTACAGAGGTGGTTTTGTCTCCCCTAGGAATGCCTATCGGTGGAAGCACAGGGGCATATGGCTGGGAGGCGTTAGTGATTAATTGGCTCTGTTTAAAAAACTGATGTGCTCCACATATCAGTGTAGAGGATGGTTGTTTGGTGAAGGGGTGAAATAAATATAGAATGCAAAGTTGGCTCCAGGCTGGAGCCAATGTGGCCTTATCTGACAGATGGAGTCCTGCCACGCATTGTAACTGTGAGGCCAAGTAATAGGGTCCAAAGATGGGGCCCTCTTCAATGTAGGCAAGTTAAGTGTTTGGAGTAACACCCTTCAGCGTGTATTGTGCCAAAGGAGGTCTCTCATGAGTTTATCAAGTGTATGAAAGAAAGATTTAGGGATGTAGCAGGGGACATTGGAAAACAATTCAGTAAACGAGGTAGCATGACCATCTTAACAGTGGCTATCCTCCTGGTGACGGAAAATCCGAAATGCGAATTGTGCCTGTATCGCGGATAATGTTTGGGTAATATTACCATCAAACAGGTCAACGGGGTCATGGTTAATGCAGATGTTTAAATATATGAATGTCACAGGTTGCCAGGTTAAACGGGCACCTCCAAGATGGTAGACAAGGGCAGAGACAGCAGTGTTAAAGGAGCAAAGGTATGATTTGACCAGTTAAGGTTGAATCTAGAGATCGAAGCAAGACTGAGATAAATAGTGCCTCTTGAAGCGAAGGTGGCAGGCAAGCAGCCTGAAGAGCCTCATCATATAGCCTCTGCAGGCAAGGCCCAATAAATGGGGCAAATGTCTTATAAAATGTAGTTGGGAGATCAACTGGACCCAGGGTCTTCCCTGTGACCAGTACTCGTATGGCCTTCTGGATCTCAAATGGTGTAATAACACCATCCAGTTCATGCTGCTGGTCAAGGGGTGTAGTGTATGGAAGCTAAGACGGAATCAATGGATTTCTGGGCCTGTGGCTAAAGCTGAGGTGTACAATAAGGTGTAGTAGCTTGTTATGTAGGTGTGGATATCTCTCTGAGTGTGGAAAAGGAAGCCAATGGTTGAGTGAAAAGTTATTCCTAACTAATAAGCATGCCCTGTCTGCATTTTGCATGTGTCTTGGCTGTATGAGTGGCGTAATGAAGACAACAAAGGTACTCCAGAAGCATATTGTACTCATGCTGTGCCAAAAGGAGTCTTTCCTTGTGCTCTGGAGACAAGACAGGATAACTGGTGCTTTGTGGCCCAGTGAGTCTTGTTCAATACAGGCAATGTCCCTGGTAAGTGTTTACCTCACATTCTATGTGTACCCCCAACAGTAGCTCCTGATAACAGCCTTAAAGGCATCCCATTCAAGCAGTCTGGTCTAGGCCATGCTGGCATTGAATTTAAAATACTTCTCTATAGATGTACCAAGTGAGGAGAGGAAAGAAGGGTCTTCTAGCGCTGTTGGCTGCATCTGCTATGTGGGAATCGGGGGAGTCTCAGCATCCCAATTCAGGTTCTAACACTTGGGGTTATGATCAGGATGAGTAAGGCCTAGGTAATCTAAAAATGTTATATGAGGAAGGATATCCGGTGTACCAATTTGGTGGCCTATGTGGACATGCAGGTTGTGAGGACTAGAGTAAAAGGAATATACTCTAGTGTGAGCATTACAGAGTCTCTATATGTCCAACAGCTGCCAGTGTTCAAGCCACGGGGCCAGTGCCTGGGTGGTGTACGTGGTGACTGTATGTGGAAGGGAAGGGAAGGAACGATCTATGTTAAAGTCTAATACACTATTGAAGTCTCCACCTAGGAGCCATGCTTTCCCATTCCAATGTGAAAGTACCCCTATTAATCTGGTGAGGAACCTGTGTTGGTCAGAGTTGGGTGCATAGATGGAGCCAACAAGTATGCCATCCCTCTCAAGGTGGCCCTCCACCAGAACCAAAAGCCTCTCTGTATCTACAATTGATGTGTTTACAGTAAATGGGATGCTAGCTTTAATTCACACCAAGGCACCTCTAGCGTATGTGGAGTAGTCTGTAGAGAACACCTGCCCTAGCCAGAATCATTGCAGTTTTGCATTTTAGCCAGTAGCAATTGGGATTCTTGTAGCAGAGTGATGTGGGTAGAGAGGCGGCGTACATATGAATAAACTGCATACCTGCCCAAAAGAGTATGCATTCTTCTCACATTCCATGTAAGTGCTGAGGGTGGGGGGCTATTGTTTGGTGAAGGGGTCAAATAAATATAGGATGCAAAGTTGGTTCCAAGCTGGAGCCAACGTGGCCGTGTCTGACAGATGGAGTTCTGCCAGACATTTGGCCACTCATTGTAGCTGTGAGGCCAAGTGATAGTGTCCAAAGTTGGGTACAGCTAGCCCTCCCTTCAGTTTAGGAAAGTGATGGGTTTGGAGTGCCGCCCTACAGCATGTATTGTGCCAAAGGAGGCCTCTCATGAGTTTATCCGGTCTATGAAAGAAAGATTAAGGGATGTAGCAGGAGAGGTTGGCCAAAAAATAAGTAAGCATGGTAACACGAACATTTTAACAGAGGCTATCCTCCTGGTGATGACAAGAGGGAGTGATTTCCAAAATGCTGATTGTGCCCGTATCGTGGATACTGTTAGGCAAAATTACTGTCACACAGGTCAACGGGGGTTATGGTAAATGCAGATACCTAAATATCGGGATGTCACAGGTTGCCAGGTCAAACGGGCACCCCTGAGATTGTAGACAAGGGCAGGGATGGCAGTGCTAAAGGATCAAAGGTATAATTTTGACCTGTTAACTTTGGATCCAGTCATTGAGGCAAGACTGTTGAATATGGGTGATATGTCCAGGGAGATTGCATGTACATCTCATAGGGTATAGTAGTAGGTTTTCAGCATAAAGTGAGTTCAAGTATAGCCCATTTTCCAGCAGAATTCGCCAGGACTGTCCATTTGTGCAAAGGGCAGCTTTTAGCTTTTCGATGGCCAGGGAGAAAAGTAAAGGGGAGGATGGGCAACCCTATCAGGTGCCCCTGTGGACTGCAATGGGAGAGGAGATCAGGGCTCCAGTTTTCACCCTCACTAAAGAATGCATGTGGCACGGTAGGACTGCAAACAAGATGTCCTACTCTAAGGAATCAAATGCTTTTTCAGGTCCAACTCCAGGCAACTGGAACCTGGCAAAACCCATGGGGCATGTTCCAGAACTTGAAACAATCTTTGCTAATTAAGTGAGGTGTTCTGGGCTGGGACGAACCTGGTTTGATCGGGGTGTATAAGGGCAGTCACCAGAAGGGCCAGGTGGTCCGCTTATATTTTGGCCAGTATTTTGTAATCTGTATTAAGTAATGCAAGAGAGCAGTTGGAACCTAAAACTGAGGGCTTGGGCAGGAAGATAAGTAGTGCCTCATGAAGCAAAGGTGGTAGGCAATCAGCCTGAAGAGCCTCACCGTATAGCGTCTGCAGGCAGGGGTCCAGAAATAGGGCATGTGTCTTATAAATTTTGGTTGGGAGATCATCTTATACCGGGTTCTTCCCTGTGGCCAGTGCTCCTATGGCCTTCCAGATCTCTAATAGGGTAATGGGGCCATCCAGTTCAAGCTGTTTGGGAGTAGTGGGTAAGGGTATAGAAGCTAAGAAGGAATTAATGGTGTCTGCGCCTGCGGATACAGCTGAGGTATACAATGAGGTATAGTAGTTAGTTATTTCAGTGTGGATAGCTCTCTGTGTGTGAAAAAGGGAGCGAGTGGTTGAGTGGAGTGCTAGTACAGCGTGCCTGAGTTGTTCCTTACAAACAAGCCTGCCCTGTCCACTTTTGCATGTGCCTTGGCTGTACAAGTGAAGTAATTAAGAAAAGTGCTCCAGACGCATGGCGTGCTCGTACTGTGCCAAAAGGAGTCTCTCCTTGTGTTCTGGGGACAGGATAACTAGCAATTTGGTGCCCAATAGGTCTTGTTCAATACGGGAGCTGTCCCTTGCAAGTGTCTGCCTCACATTCCATGTCTACCCATCAGTAGGGGCGACCATGGGTGCAGTTCCACATGCCGCTGAGCCAGAGGGGGCAAGTCTGGAGTTTTCATTCCAGTCCCAGGCCTCGTAAGGGTCCGTGAAGAAGGATGTCTGGCCATCGCGTATCACACAAAATCTCACAGAGAAAAGAAGTGAATATCTAATCCCCACTCCTCATAGGTCCCTCTTAACTGCAAGGAAAGAGGTCAGTTACCACTACACTCTCAGAGTGTATTTGGGGAATATCATAATCCATGAATTCTCCACTGCCATTTACTGTAGTTTGCAAGATTCCTGCAAGATTTATGTTGCGATAATGGTAGTGCAACAGACGGATCACCATGGGTCAGGAATTCACTCCAGGGAAGGTTGATGGGTTTTGACTCTGTGGGCCCATTCAATTTCGTTAAGGGAGGATAGAGCCGATGGATTAAGAATAATGCATTACCAGTCCTCCACATAGGAGAACAGATTTGGGCCCTCCACATATTCGGGTTTACCAACAACGCAAATGTTGTTCCTACGAGAACACCGCTCAGCATCTTCAACTCCTTCCTCAAGTATGTGGACCTATTCCTGCAAAGTGTGTAATCCTTTCTCAGTCTCCCATGTATTGTGGAGATGGTGTGCTCAGCGTTTTGAAACTTTCTCAGTTATGTTACAGAGGTCCACACATAGCAAGGTTAGGTCTGCCACTACTGTGTCTGTCATTGTTCCAGTGAAGTGCCAGAGTTTTTGATAGCCTCAGGACTGCGTCAAGTTTGCTGCCTATGGATGTGGATTAGACTACGAGGGCCGAAGGAGTGGAGCATGTACTGGTGAGTGAGGGGGCACTCTTTGAGGCTGGAGGGGTGTTTTGGGTGCAAGAGCATAAGCGACCCAGGGCTTGTGGCAAACAGTGTAGGCAATGGTGGAGATCCAGCCTCTTTCAAAGTACAGGGCCCACTTACGTATGTCAGGCAGGAGAAGCAGAATAATGTAGCACAAGCAGCCCAGCCTGCAGCTTTAGCCTAAAGCAGCAAAACATGTGACGTAAGGCGTTCAGTCCAGAATAGACTCTACTGTAGTGTCCCCTGCACAGGGATGTATAGGCTTTGACAGATGTCAGGCCCGCTTGCTTCTCCGGTGTCCAGGGGATGTGGAGCACAAGCAGCCCCACGGATCGGGTCCAAGGGTTTCGCAGGATGATCCAATGAGCTAAGTAGATTAACAACCTGGTGGTGTGTTTGGTATCATGCAGAAGACCAGAGAGTCAGTAGCTGTTGATCAAGAGCAGGGGGAGCACACTCAGTTCCCACCATCAGTCACATCAGAGATGTAGTAGGCAGCAGATGCTGCAGGGGGCTTGCATTGTCGCGACCCAGGTCAGCAAATAGGTTGGATGTCCAGCATGTAAGGGCAAATGATGATTACAATGGGGGACAAAGCGTTTAGGTTTGGTGGGCACCAGGGCCAGGGGAGTTAGCAAGGATTAAAAGTATGCACCCCTGGCTATGCTGAGAGTGAGGCCCTCATGTGCTGGATGTATGTCTATCATTGCGGTGTAACCCACCTGTATCACCACTGGGCCACGCATCTAGGTGGTGACTTGGGTGCGACATGGTCCCCAAAGCAACCGCATGACACTTCAGGAGCATGTCACCGCCTTCCAGGGCCTGAGATCGCCGAAGCGAGAGGGCTGTAGACTGCTCTGTGGCAGGGAGGAGCAGCCATGCAGAAGGACAGGCAGGCCACGGCTTCCAGATCCTATTGGCTGCACCCACGGGAAGGAGAATGAGAGGATAGTGGCAAGAGCACACCAGTGGTCAGGAGCCAGCCCAGCATAGGCCATGTACGGGTTGATCCAGCAAGTGGTACAGGCAGAGGTCTATGGCCTCATCTGGGCCAGTGAAGGCTGTCGGTCTGCCACATGAGTAGGCCAGCATGCAGCATCAGTCACTGGGCCCCGAGGGGAAAACTGACAGAGTGCAGCTCTAGGCCCCAGGGGGTTCCACCTGCAGCAGCAGAGGGAGGGGTAATAGGCAGCCTTTCACCTTAAGGGAAGCAGAGTCCCAGATGGCTCACTCAGCACTCAGGAATGCAGGCCCTGCGACATCTCCCCATCTACTCTGCCCGGCCCCATCACATGACAAGGCCAGGTTTGGAAGCTCCGGCTCCTTGATTTGACCTCAGCCCCTCCAGCTGTGGTAAGTAGATGGCTCAGCAGAGCAGGCTAAAAGAAGAATGTCATGACAGTCAGTGCACAGCCTTATTCAAATGTGGCCACCATCTTAGCAGCATAAGCCACATCCCCAATAATCAATCAGGCATGTGAAAAGAAAATATGTGGAGATAAGAAACCAATGATATCAAGATGTACTCCAGTTTGTTATTGGTTGATGTATTGTTTAAACCTTTTACATGCTATGCATGATGGTAATACTGTACCAGGAGTGGTAAAAGGTTTTTGTCATTTTACAGCTCAGCGTGGAGAACACTGTGCTAATCCTATGCTCAAAGACTTTGCTGCAGAAATGGCAAAGGACTTTATCCCTTTCTAGCTCGGAGTGAATGGCACTGTGATAATCATATGCTTAAAAAATTAGCTTGAAAAACAAACATTTGAGGTGAGCAGATTCAGAGTGTTACTGGTGTTGTAGGGTGGTCTATGCAGGCTCTCCAGCTAAACTTGAAACTACCCTGTTTGTATTATTTATGTGGCACTCCAAGGGCCTGATTATGAGGCTGATGATCCTAGAACCATCAGCCTTGTGGTGGTGGTTGGACCACCGCTGCTGTGGCGGTCAGGCTGCCACATTACAGAGTTAGTGGGCAGACCCGAAACCCGACCACCGTCTAAAGCAGGATCCAAGATCCTGGTGGGTTGACAAAGGTCTTGGTTGTAATCAGCCAATTGCCCTGCTGATTACAACCTTTTTCCCCACCAGCCTTTTCATGGCGGTCTGACAGTCAAGAAAAGGCTATCAGCGAACAAGTGCAGGGGGCCCTGTACTGCCCATGCCTATGGTTTGGACAGAGCAGGGGTCCCCTTGCCCAGCACCATTGAAAAGCCCACGGTCTGCTGTGCAGAAAGAACGCATTTCAAGGGTGCTGGCGCACCCTGCAAGCGGCAGCATTGCCGCCAGCTCAATTATGAGCTGGGAACAATGCTGCTGCTTTTTTGCCACTAGGCTGACTGGCAGGAAACTTGGTTCTCGTCGGTCAGTCAAGTGGGAAAGTTGTATTAGGCCCAGTGGGTAGACCGGGTATGCAGCAGTCTTCTCACCACAGGGCTTAGGAGGCTGATGGTCGGCCCGCCAGCCTCCTAATGTGGCCCTATGTCAAAATAGTATTATTTCAACATTTATTATTCACTACGTATTTCTTTATTTATATTCCATAAGTAGTATATTTTGAAAAATATAAATTTCTATTACTTTTCTGAACTCCCCAAAACTAAATACTTTGGTGTTTGTTGGGTTTACAGTTAGACTACTGCGTTTGATCACTTCAACAAGAAATATTTTTTTGAATCACTGTAAGTTTGATATTACAATAGTGTTATTTTAAAAAAAAGAATTTTTGTCAGTTATGAAGGTAGGTAAATTAATTAAAATGACATTAATAAATGTCCATAATTCAAAGTGCGCTGTCGGAGTACTGCTAGCTATTTTTCCAATTTGTAACAAGGATGTATTAGCATGAAAGTATATTTTAAACTTATCATAATAATAATTGTTTACATAATCATATGAAAATGTAAAATTAATTTAACATGTAAAATGCTGAAAATATGAAGAAATATGTAAACAATAATAATAATAACAATAATAATAATAATAATACCCATTTTGGGTAAGAGTATTTGGGGGTTGAATGAAATAGTACATTGATAACAAAACATAACTGTACATTTCTCATTATATTTAATGACATATAGTAGAATACAAAAAAATTGTAGCATAATATGTTGTTTAGTTAGAAAGTGTTAATGCAAATTTAATAAAATATTACATTCATTTCTCGGAAAAAAGAATAATGATAATAAAAATAGGTTTGGGAAAACATAATACTATAATCAATAATATATCCATAAATAGTGAAAAATATTTTTGTCATTTGTTTTGCAGCATTTGTATAAAATAATAATAATGGTGATAACATGCATCATTATTTTAACATTTATTTAAAAAGTACTTGCATTTTAAAAACATTTGTTATTTGAAACTTTCTCAGTGCTTGGATACTAGGACATCTCAATTTTGCTTTACCAGTGCATTTTGGAAATCATGATTAAGGTGTCTTGTCGGAGCTCATGGATGGCTAAAGTATTAGTTTAAGAAAAATAGGCACAATTACACTGCTTTGTGTAAGTTCTATGGATATCTTAATGTTGGGATACACATGAACTTTGAGAGCTAAGGCAAAGTGACTTGAAACAACACTTCAGATGTCACAGTTCTTGGGAACCAATCCAAAATCCTATCAGAATATGTGTATCATTAGATCTCTGTCAAGATTCAGGGTTGGTAAACTAGTGTGCAGTGCAGGCCAGGTGCAAAATTAATTGTGTGGTCTTTGTGAATATTTGAGGCCCTTATTATGAATTTGCTGGATTTTGGTGTAGTGATACTAGAGGGCTGACATTTCTGATTAGGATCATGTCCCACACCAACAGATGATGTTTACAAGTTTTCTTCTTGGAAGTCATCACACAGAATTTGGAATCTCTGGTGCCTTTCTGTGTGGATTTCCATAATTCTGTTGTGGGGAGGTGGAAAGTGTCACTGACAGGGCCAGTGGTTGTGATGTATGGGCTGGCAGGGAAGAGGTTAAGGCAGGGTAAAGACAAGAACGTCAATTCACCAAATTGCCAGGGATAGCGGAAGTAACATCACACGCCCTTTGAGATTCACCTTCACTCACACACACTTACACATACAGACACATACACCCATACACACACACTCTCTCTACGTTAAACACACTCTTATCCACAAGCAGGCACACAACATACATTTAAAAGCATTTTCTTACTTACCTCAGCTGCTAGACAGGCTCCAGCTCATTGTCTCCATTTTTATTACACTAATAGTGAATAATGTGATATCATTCACTATCAGTGTAATAAAAAAATGACAGAGAACAAAGAGAGTGAGACAACAACCAACGCACGATGTGCCTCAGGCACTGATTTTGCCACCTCTGAGGCCAGGGGTCACAAACACAGTGCCAGGAATCACAATGGGCTGCCAGGGGTCACAGCTGTGACCCCTGGCAATCCCTCAATGACGTCCACGGGTGGAGGTATTACAGAGGAACCATTGTTTGCTCCCCTCTGGTGCTGCTGGAGTCTACCAGAGATTGAGTTGGGCCTGTATAAACAGCCACAGGCTCTTTGTCTGCAACACTTTCAGTAAGTGTGGATTTTACATCTGTCTTGATGAATAACTGGACCTGGTGGCACTTGTGATACTCGAAATGGCCCGAAGCTGTCACTCACCTGGAGTTATCATTTTGGGTGGGATGCCGCATATCATAATGAAAGCATCAATTAAAGCTTAGCAATTGAAGTGTGACTATGTCCTTTGTGAAAGATCTATGAATGTCAACATACTGCAGTGCATTGTGCATGAGAAAATAAAGTGATATTATGAGAGAGATCTCTGCGAATGTACCAGAAGTGACACGCAGTGCTTTGCACATATTAGCATACAAGTGCATTGTGTGAATTCTATGAATGTCTCCCTTCTAGAATAATTAGGCAGGGTGGGGGTGGTCAGAGTATACATGCTTTGTGTAACACATTTTAATGTCTCAGTAGTTGCAGAACTGTGATGTGGCAAGTCAGAATAAATGTGCATTATGATAGTTCCGCAAATGTCTAAGTACTCAAATACAAATACACAGTGCAAGCCAAATCAGAGGAGCTGGAGAGGTTATTGACATAGTAAAGGCATTCACGTTGTAAAGGGATACTTGTTATTATATCCCTACCATGTAAATGTTCTGATGTGCATATTTACAATGTTGTTCTGAATTCAATAGGAATAAAACTTTTAGCAATGGGTAGTCTACACCTTGCAAACACACAAGTGTCAGCCATTACCACTGCACTCTGGGTGCCGGGTGGGTGTGGTCATTGGCTTTGCCCTGTAGTGAGACCCCGACCTTTAAAAACCGACAGTGCATTTTGTCTATGTCCTCTAAACTCAGGACACACACTGTGAGTGTTCAGTCCCTCCTGCATATTTTTAGCTTCTTTCCCCTTCTCAAAGACCTAAATAAGTGATTTAAGCCCCATAAATATTAAAACATCTTAAATCTTAAAAAATCTCTTTGTACTATTGCTCTCATAAACCCCGCATTTTCAACTGTAATATTACTTTTTAGAGTGGCTTGTTCTAAAGCTGTAATATTTGCTGTGCTACCCACTGAGCTTGATGTCTGCTCTATTTACTCCTATCATTTTGTGAGCACAGGGGTCATAAACTGCCAGTGGCTGCAAACTAACTATGGTTGCAGAGGCCAAGAAATGCAAATAAGTTTTACTGATCACTCAGTTGACGAATCTTATCCACTGAGGTTTTTCTGAAGACTGGCCAAGGATACGTAAAGAAATCAACATAGTAACATCTACCAACTGTATGATCTCAAGGAAAACACCAGGCACCACAATTTTGGATCTATTGAAATTTCTAAGACAACTGAAGAGGATCATTTGAAACATGGCACTTCTGTAGCACTTGGGTGAGCACAACAATTTTTGGGATCAAATTCTATACAATGTATTACGCATGACCAGATTCATGTTTGATGATAACCAAAATGCCAGAACTGTCATTTCCAGTGAAGTTTATGTTAGTGCTGGAACTAGGAAGTGGTTTTGAAGCACAGGAAGAAAGCAAGAAAGCAGGCTGTGTGAAAGGTGGTATCTGAGCACAAATTTTCCCTTTAGGATCTGGACACAGCAGTACTAATGCACTGCTAAGTTTACATTCATTGAACACAGCAAAGTTCCTATCTCCAGTCTGGTGTGTATCTTCAACATACGCCTATGCTCCATGAGAGAGGCCGACTAGGTCTGATGATAGCCAAGTCCTTTTGATTTTACTGAAATATGTATAAGATACTTACACATATTGGCTTTCAGCCGCATCTCTTCATGCATTGGTCTGTTGTTGTGTCATTCACATTTTTACTTCTTCCCACTTCAGCATATAGCATGGAGAGGTGGGTCAGCCTACTTAAACTACTGATTAACTTCACTTTGAGTGACTGCATTTTGCTCTATAACAAGGAGCATACCATGCACACAAGCTAGTTCCATTCAGTGGCAGTGTTTTTGTTGTTACTTTATAATTACTTTAGTGTTGCCTTTGTGTTTAGAGCCTAATGTGATAGCAGGACAATTCTGAAACACATTCCATCTTTATCAGAAGCCATCTCCTGCAAATGCTCATGTAAATTCGTCTTGTTGTGTTTTGCTTTTCTGACTGCTGCTGTTTCACGGCACACCAGGTCAGACTGTACATTTGAATCCTTCTATATTAAGGGCCTGATTATGAGTCTGACGATCCAAGGACCACCAGACTTGTGGTGACGGTTGGACAGCCATTCTCCAGTCGGACTTACTGCCACATTACGTCCCTGGTGGGACCGCCGTCACCGCTGGGAGCAAGGTTCCTGATTGGCTAATGGCAGGAGGACTTGTGGTCAGCCACTGTGCCGCTAAACTTAGCTCCATCATGCTGATCACAACTCCTATTTCTGCCACCCATTCCATAGCAGGGACCTCTTCTAACTCAGTGTCTGGGCATCATGTTTGGGTTTCTATGGAATCATCTAAGCCACCTTCACTTTCTTTCCATTTCTACTCTGAGCTTCTCTGTGTTCAGCATCATTCACCTCAGATCACATTTTCCTCCCATATTCCCTCACTATGTGAAGACTCTGGGTTATGCCTTTAGGGTGCAGACTAAGTGGTAAGACTGAATAAAGGCAGGGTGACTGTATCCCTATATGACTGAAGAATGTGTGTGCTTGTGAGCATTTGGGGTGTGCAAATGTGAGTGCAGGGTGAGGTAGGCCTCTGTGAGTAAAGATTGAAGAGTATGTTTTGATGAGTGCAGTTTGAGATCTGTGCCTATGTGTGAGAGATGTGAATGCTATTATTGCAGGATGCAAGGTGTTTCCATTTAAAAAAATATTTCTAAAAAGTTAGTTTGACAACTTGCCTGCTACAAACGGTCCTTCATAATGTCAACCTCTTTAAAAGGATTTGGACTTCCCCACAAATTAGGAGCCATATTTATCGCCCCAGTTGTATTGTGCCTGCACCATGCAACGTGGCACATTCACTGGAATGCACCACACCTACAACGAGGAACATGCCTCAGGGGATTATTTGTGTGCAAGAATGCACACCTTCCTGCACAAAAACAATCCTCCTTACAACAGAGGCATGCAAGGGTGCCTGCATTGGTGCTAGCCTTCCAAAACCGCTGCAGCGCAGGAAGAAAGGCATGAATGCACCATATTCTTTCAAATACGGTGCATTTTTGCCATTTTCCTGCCAGACAACACAGCAAGGTGACTTGCTGCACTGTGCATCATGGCCATAAATATTACCCTTAGAATCTTAACTGTGAAATACGTTCATCTTCCACAAAATGATTTACAGGAGTGGAACTTAGATCATTAGAGTAAATGTTTGCTTTATGTTTATGTATCTGAGCTTTTACCTTCCTTAAAGTTTGTCCTGCATAGGCTTTCCCAAAAGAACTTTTCTATGCATTAACTATCTTTCAATATCACAGCCAGCATATTATCTGGCTGTTCTGGGGTGCCTTAATACTGGACACTGATTGGACTCTTTGAATTTAAAGAAGATAGACATTAGGGGCCAGATGCATAAGCATTTTCGAGGTGCAAACAGCCTGATTCGGAGAATTAATCTGCGTGTGACTGGGAAAATGCTTTTTCTAGTGTACAAAATGCAAAAAGTTATTCAGTAACTTGTTACCGAATCACAATTTGCATTTGTGATTCAGTATTGGAAAGGCACATGCTTTGGATGTCCCTTCAAAATACAGAATCAGTATGGTATATATTACTGTTTTGCGACTGTATTCCAGTCCCAAAACAGTAATACTTTAACATCGTTTTAAAAGTGGTGGTAACCCCTTCACAACTGGGAAGTGGTCGCCTCGGGACCTTTTCCCCTTTCAGAATGTTGAAAAAGTATGTTTTATCTGCAGGCAGTGTTTTCACAGACTACTGCCTACTCTTTAACTATGAAATATGAAACTTAAATTGTGCTTGAAATGTGGTATTATCCATTTCTGTTTAAAGAATACTTGCAGGCAAAAGTGATAGAAATTGCATTCTGTTGGTAAAATCGAAAATGTGGTAGAACTCGTTTTGGTTGTCCTGCTCGGCCACCTTTTCTTTGCCACTTATGGTGCATTTGTTTTAGTTCCTAAACCTATACTGTGCACAATACAGACAATTTCCCCTCTAGAAACAGACAAGTTCGAGAACATAGATGAGGATACAGTGACAAAAAGGTTACAAAACTTAACTGAAAGTCAGGGGAGAGGAAAAATGTCATGATATGATGAGAGAGTGGGCTTCCTCGTTTTCAGAGTAATCATGGAGAGGTAACAGCCATATCTCATCATACTGGAGCATAAGTGATGCGATCATACCATTCATGTAGTTTGTCAGGCAAGAAGATGAGGATGTCAAAAGGTACTGAATTACTCCTATCTCCACATAATAGAAGTGTGTCGCCGCGTGCAGGGGTGAGTGATATAGTGATAGTATTTGGAAGCTACTGCATATCATTAGGGAACAAAGCTGTGATGTTTTACTACTCTTCGAAATGTGTATGTGTGTTGCAGTTCAATAATGCACAATATGTGAAATGTGTTATTAATATGTAGCCATAAAACACGATGGGGCATATTTAAGAGCCCCTAGCGCCATTCCAAAGCCACATTTGCTTCACTTTTTTATGCTAATGTGGCATTAGAAGGCCCAAAACGCTCCGCCATATTTACAAAGTGGTGCAGTGCATACATTGCGCCACTTTGTAACCCTTTGCGCTACATTATGCATGCTCCAGGCATAATGTATGCAAAGGGGACATTCCCCCATTAGGAACAGATTTCTTTGAGTCATTTTTTTCTGGCACTTTTAACACCTGCTCAGAGCAGCAGTTAAAAGGAGGCTTCCATTGGTTATAATGGGTCTATGGGTGCTTTGCAAGATTTGACGCTAATTCTGCAAAGCGCCAGACTAGCGTCAGAAATTCTGAAGCTAGTCCCCCAACTAGCGCCATTGTGTGCCGTATTTTAAATACGGTGTACACATGGTGGCATTAGGGGGGCACTAAGGGGTGCAAAAAAAGTGCAGCGCCACTTTTCTTAACTATGCCACAATATTTTTCCGTCTTCTTTATTACGTCAAACTACTTTTCCTAGATCTTACCAGGTGCCTTTTCTAAGTCCCTAACAACGGTTCGGTCTCCAAAAGCCTAAACACTTCTTCCTAATTAGCAGGACACGAATGGGAAGGGATTTAAACTTGTTTGTAACATCAATAGTAACTCACTTGTAAAAACAGCTTTGTTTTGAGTTTTAGTTCGCTACACTGATTTCACTTTTGTGGAATTCTATAAGGTTCTATCAGACATATACACTTGCTTGTTGAGGCATAGCTGTTAAAATATTGAACAACATAACCTTTTTTTCTCTTAATTTTCTTTGTAGGCAATTTGGTATGCTGCTTGAACTAAAAACGCTAGACAACCCACGGAGCTCGGCAGACACCTCAGGAGACGTGATTAGTTTGACCACGGGCTACAAACTTTGAAGTATGAAATGTTCAGTTGATTACAGGGCTTACCCATGCTGCTAGCTGGAGGAAGTGAATGACGCCAGAGAACAGCATTGAAAATCTTTTACATCACACGATCAAAACATAGCCCACACAATTATAGCTATACCTTTGCCCAGCAGGAAAACATCAGGCAGGGAAACACCGTCCATCTTGATTTTGTCTACTTTCAGGTCAAAGGCGAAAAGAAACATTTATTGAAGATGGTAACTTCAAGCTATAGATGTTGTAGAAAATATATTATGAGGAAAAAAACGAGCACGTCACAAAAAATGCAATAAATAATCATCACTATTCCAAGTGGAATTATAAAACTGGAGAACATGGAAGCCCCTCCAAAGAATACATTGTACCAGAGACGCCTCCCGCTGGATATATTGCCAAAATCTAGGCATAGATTTACATAAAAGGCACAGAACGCAGCGCAGCAGGCAAAAATGCTGCACTTAATTGCGTGACAGGGAGAGACCAGAAGAACACCATATCTACAAAGATATGGCACTCTACTCCCCTCTTCCTAGCTCCATCACTGATTTTAGCTGCTGTGTGCCACACACACACCTTTGACCCATAGTGCAAGGGTGTGTGCATGAGTATAGGATACGTTTTGTACTGGAATAGTGCCCTTCCAGGACAAAATGCAATGCTTAGACACACTTTAAAACGTTTCCTATTTTGTATCTATGCTGCACAGTGCAGCACACATGCAAAGTCAGAAAAAAAGGAGAAATTTATATATTTCTTCTTTTAATGCCAGCTTTCAAATGGTGTTAACTTTTGTCACAAAATCTGTCTACTGTTATTTGTTGATTTTTCATCAAAAGGCTTGGGTGGTTGCATGGTACCACCCATGTACACCCACCATGGGGCAACAAAACAGGAGGGAGGCCTGCGCAGTACATGGAGAGGTCCCCTTTCGGACTCTTGCAGGAGCTCCGAGGCCAGAGTACTGTGCTGAGGGTGCCCCATGGAGCTGAGGCCCCTGGCGCTGCGGTGCGTTGTGGGCCTTTGTTGTGCCACTGTTGCCCCCTTGGAGATACTTAACACAAAGTAGTGCTCCATGCTGCTTTGTGCTACGTTTAGGGTACCTTTAAGCACAGAACAAGGTTTGCACTGTAAAGTAAATTAGGAAAAAACACATTACATGCTGCTTAGCATCAATTTTGTGATGCTAACCTAGTGAAAAATGTTTGCAAATCTCCCCCATGTGTACAGCACAGATTTCTGCACACGCAATTGCAGCACTGAAAATTAACCACTACCAGGAGTAGATTATAAAAAATACGCAGTGTTTACTCAAAAGCCCACACCCAAGGGGTCCATACTAAGGACCTCATTACGAGTTTGGCAGTCGGGCCGCCAGAATGCCATAGTGGTGGCTGCCAAAAGACTGCCATCTTGTTCACACCTTGTTCTACAATTCATCATGAAAGGTACTCACCTGAAAAGAGGACAGCTGTACAGTCTGTGGGAGTAGGTCAGACACTGACAGGAATGCCAAGGCCAGGGACAAGACTAGTGTCACCCTCCAAGCCAACACAGTGTACCCTGATACAAAACACCCTTCTCCTTCTGCTCACCCATTGAACTGTACTCGCCTGAGGGGAGGACAACAGTACTGTGTTTATGATACAGGGAGAGAAATGGGTAGAACTCATAGGAGGATCTATTACTGTCACTCCAAGCAACAGCCCCCTGTACACCTGCCAAAATACCTTTTCTTGAGAATGCACACATGAGGTGCACACACCTGGGTGAGTCATATTGAATGACTGTATGTAGTACAGGGAGTCACATGACTGCTAAGACCAGGAGGCTCTGTCTACCCAATCCAATGATCCAACCCACTTTGCATATGTTCAATTGTCCTTGTTGGTATACTTTCTATGGAAGGCTACTCACCTCAGAGGACAGACACTATGGACTGTGAGTTGTGATGTGAGCAATGTCACTATAAATCCCAGGAGGGCCAGGCCATGCACCCCAAACACAAGGCCAGTGTCCATATGACATTGTGCCACTGTCCGTGAACCCACTAATGAATTTGACACACCTGGGAGGTACAAGGATACAGGTCATGGTACACCCTTTGAAGTGGCCACACACCCAGATACATCTTGAGATGCTATGCCAAGATGAATATAAAGTTGACAGGAAGGACAGCTCAAAATGTCTGGAAAGAACATCTAACACAGATCTAAAGCCCCAAGGTGTGTCATCTGTATGGCATTAGCACTAGTCACATCCACAATGAATTGGCCAAAAGAAAAGAAGTATCACTTTTTTATCCAAGGTTCTGCCAATGCCTGCATAACAGACAACTAGGTTTCAAGATGACTGAAACAAAATCCTGGCCCCGCCACTGTTCTGCCTGCCCTGTTGGGAAGGTATGAGTCCATTACCGTCCCTCCAAATAGCTAATAATTAAACACAGTCCGAGGCAATGTCACTGAACTGGAACTGGTATGTGACTCCAATGTCAGGTTATTACATATGATAAGATGTGTAGCTATCACATCAGGGAAATTAGCAGATTCGATGTGAACATGGCCCTAGCACAATGTCACTGTCAACTATGAAAGTAGATGTCACAATACAACTGCTAACATTATCTTTCTCACATCAACAGGTCAAGCTGCTACTGTAACTACTGACACCACTGAGGAGACTGCCACTATGCCCATGGATGAAGCCTTCAGTGAGGACACCATTCCTGGAGTGCTGGATGTAGTGAATGGTTCTGGCCCATCCAGGCAACCTGATCAGACAACACTGGTAAGCCTCAGCCTGACCACATCGACTCCTCCCAGCCCTGTGGCCTCTACATCACAGGCAGCAAGTTGCCCCCAAACTTGTATCCCAAACATCTTGTGCCCCCTAGTCCAGGTTCCAGAGTCACAGCCAGCCAACCCTGACAATGAAGGGCCTTGAACCAGTGGAAGGGGACAGACTACAGCAAGGGCGTAAGCATGTGGGGGTAGGGTGCGTGGGAAGGATGGTGTGGCACAGTGGCAAGAGGCTTCTGGTGATGGCCCTGGCCAGGATACCATCAGCCAGGTCTTGGGAGCCTGCCAACATTCCTAAGGCATGATGGGCCAGGCACTAATGGAACTCAGGGAAATCAAGGAGCTACAGAGGGATTTCCAGAGAGAAATGTGTGCCAGCCACTGGAAGGGAGGCCCTGCCACGGGAAGCACCTGCCTCAGACACCCCTGCCTCTGTAGTTACTGAACTCCCCCGCAAGCAGAGATGTCCGGCCAAGCATCCAAGAGGTGCAGATGGCAAGACACCATCCACTACAGGCAAATGACCACTTCCTGATGTCGCTATTTTGTGTGCCACGGATTCACTCTGTTGACTGTTCATTAACCACTTTCCATTTTCCCTGCTAGTAGAACACTGGACTTTGGATTTCAAATGCTGTGGCCTGTACTCTACTGATTGCATCCACCATGACTCATCCCTTCACCTTACTTCTTTTTTTATTATTTAAGTATCACTATAGATTTCTGTAGTAATGTAAATACACAGACCCCTCAGTAAAACACTGCCTACTACCTCTCTTTTTTAACTGTCAGAAATGTTGAATGCAAATCACATATGAAGCACCTGAGTAAGACATAAGAAGGTAATGGATGGAGGGAGATGTCTGAGGTAGTGTCATGCTGAGGATGACTTGCAACACAATGTCACAAGTATATAGTCACAACAAACGTTTTATTGAACTGCATTGTACATAGGCTGTTAAAAATTCCTAGACAGTCATAGCCAAGAATGTCTTAGCCATTTTGAGTCAGACCAGATGTCCCAAATGTACTGTCCCCCAGACCACACAAGAAAGGGCTTTGTCAGACCTTTACCTGACGATTAGGCTAACAGAGAGTGGGATTTTGTTGCCAGTTTGACCCATATCTCATACCAAAATCAGGTCTGCCAACTTCACATACACCATGGCACAGACAGAGGGCAGTACAACATGCCCTGAGCCCAGGTCCTTCCCATTACAATGAGCAAGCATCTGGTGGAATGTCACAAACCTGTGTCAGTGGTGAGGCACAGGCACACTGTCCTCCAATGATGAAACGCATTGTGAGCCACTAACAGATCATACAGGATCAATGCCAAGACAATGTGAAGGTAGAAGGCATGGATTGCACAGGATGACATGTTACAAGGCCACATAATTACACACATGAGACCATAAAACCAATACACCACAGCTGACAAGTCTATTGTGTATCTCATATTCCTGCCCATCCAATGTCCAGGCAGCTTGGGCATAGGACTCATACACCCAAAATCTGTGAGCAACATTACCTGGATCTATCCAGTTTCACTTCACATGTCAGACCAGCAACAGCTACCTGCCAATGACACAACTCTGAAATGCCCACATGAGGATGGCATGGTGAAGGCACCTGGAAGAAAGAATGATATACAAGGAGTTTAGGCATGTAAAAGTATATATAAAACCCAAACCTCATTCATAAACTTCAGTTGATCTACTGACAGTGCAATGTGACTGACCCAAACAAAGAAGATCAACAAAAGAGTCACATTTTCAAGTCTGACTTAGCCTGAAAACCTTGGCCATATGATGCTTAGCATAAGATGCCCTTTCTCTTGAACACAGAGATACCCTTCTCAACACATCCTGACCCCTACAGTTTCCCATAAGTCACAGGAATCACATAACATCACATACTTACACTCAAGTGAAGTAGTAATTGATGAGATCTGCCTGCATGTTTCCACCTTCATCTTCATCACTGTCATCCTGACTTAGCAGTGTCACCAGGTGGCCTCCGGAAATGCAAACTCCCCCTCATCAGGAATATATGAGATATTTATCCTCAGGGCAATGTTGTGGAGCATGCAACAGGCCACAATGATATTACACACTTTTCTGGGTGATTAGAGGAGGGCTCCACCTGTCTTGTCAGTGCTACAAATTCTGGCTTCCAGGAGCCCAAAAGCCCGCTTCACAACATGCTGTGTCATTCCATGAGCCTCGCTGAAGCGTGCTTCCCCTGGTGTAGGTGGGTTCCTCACTGTTGTTAATAACCATTGGCGGTTTGGGTATGCAGAGCCTCCTGGAATGGAATGCGACATATGTGCAACCATGAGTCCCAAGCATCATCTCACTAGTAGTAGACATAACATAAAAACACACATGACATATGTGACTTACCAGCCAGCCAGGCCCTCTCTAGGTACAGTCGTATTATCAGCTGTGGAACAGCACTGTTCTGCAACGTGAACTGAACCTGGCTAATAGGCACAGACCTGTGAAATGTAGCGGTCCGCCAAACAAACAACATGGACATTGATGGACTGGAAGTTCTTTCTGTTCCAATAGACTTGTTCATTACCATGTGGTGGAACCAAGGCTACATGTGTACCATCAATGGCTCCCATCAGATGTGGGATGTGTGCCAAACCACAAAAGTCAGCCTTCACATGATCACAATTCTCACATTGAGGAATCCGTTGTAGCTGTCCAGGTGCTTCAACATTGCTGAGAGTACATCCTTCAAGACCAGACTGAACATGGGCTGGGACATCCCAGCAGATAGGCCCAGTGTATTTTGGAAGGGCCCTGTGGCCAGGAAGTGCAGCACTGCCATGACTTGAGTGGTGGGTGATATGCTATTTGGATGACTGATGGCTGACATCAGATCTGGCTCCAAATGATGACAAAGATTCACAATTGTCTGCTTATCCAGGCGATAGCACTGGATGATATGTCTGTCCTTCATGGCCTGTTGATCTGCCAGTGGATGCTACTCAGAAGGATGTTTGATCCTTTCCTCCCAGGGTAACTATGTTGGCAAAAGTAGAACATAGCCATCATTCAATGGTCCATCACAAGATACATAACATGTCATTTGTGAATGGTGACATGGCATGTGAGCAGCAGAGGACATGATACAGTACACATCACCATTCACAATTACACATAAGTGACACGTTTCCCCCTTGCTTTTCCACATATGTGTACACTTCATCTATCTGGACAGCAACAATATGTGCATGTAACTTGCTACTCGGACTGTGATTTAGGGCCAGATGTATCAATGCTCTTTGCATTCGCAAACAGTGTGAATGCCCGTTTGCGAATGAAAAAAGCGATTTCAGAATGTATCAAAGGCATTCTGAGAGCAATTTTAAGGAATCGCTAAAATAGCGATTCCTTAAAACTGCGACCCTGTTTAGAGAGTCGCAAATTGCGTCTCTCTAAATAAGAAATCACAAATAAGGAATCCTTATTTGCGATTTCTAAAGCACATGTAAGAAGCAATTCCTTAATGCGAATTGGGCATTAAGGAATCGCTATTTACCACCGAGTTGAACTTGGTGGTAACAATGTGCAAATTTTAAAAATGCATTTAAAATGTATTTTTAAAATTTACATGTAAAGCACACATGCCCTTTTGGCATGTGTGCACCTTACATGTTGTAAAAAAATATTTTGGGGTGCAGCAGAAGGGGCCTAAGGCCCCCACCACCCTGGACTTTGCATTTCCAAAAATTGTGAATTCCTGTTAGGAATTCACAATTTGGGACATACAAAATATTTGCAAATATGGGCTAAAAGGCATATAGATGCGAATAAGGCTGTATCGCAAATTGTGATTCGGCAATAGAATTTGCAATTTTTAAGAAATCGCTATTACCGAATCGCAAATATGATGCATTGCATTTTGCGAATCAGAAATAGAGATTTCTTAAAAATCAATATTTCCGACTCGCAAAATGCATTCTTGATACATTTTGCCCTTAATGCCCTAAATACTAAATTGCCCTAGGGGGAGAGGGTGGGGCTGGGCCCTTAATTATGTTGTCATATGTGCTTGATGGTATACCAATACGATGACAGAATCAATAGACCTACATGACAGGACAAGGCCAGCACTCATTAATCACCTGAATTACATATTCAGAATTGTGACACATCAAAAATATCAATTAATAGCATTGTATGCTCTAAAATGGCGGGTGCCTGACCAACTCCACAGGAAATTAGGAACCACCCACGAGTGTCGGCGGAAGTCATCATGACGGTAGGCGAATGCTACCGCAGCAGACACAGCCATAGGTCAACATTGCTGCCTGTGGTGGTCTTGGGCCAATGGCTGTGTCTGCCGGAGGTGACTGTCACATACGTGGTGGACATGACGCCTATCTTCTGCTGAATCCCACACTTGACTCCTGACACTGCTGCCAGCAAGACCTCCTGCTATGTACCGCTTCTGGGAGCAATCATCCCACGTTCAATAGGTGATAGAGACCCTGCCTTCTTGCCAGAGGAGCTGGAGAAGCTCATGGTGGAGGTCCTACCCCTTTATGAACAGCTCTATGGTGCACCAGAGAAGTAGATAAGTGCCCTATGTGCACACATTTCTCAGCACTTCAACATATCTTACCTTTAGATAGCCTAGAGTTTAGCGAGCAGATTGTGGAGTCACAACCCTGTAAGTGCGGTCAGTGTTCATCAATGGGTGATTCAATGGGCATGTTTTTGTATCAAGTGACAGGTATTGAGTCCTGAGACAATGTGGTGAGTCTGTATTGAATGTTCCCTGAGCGAAATTGTGTTGGATGCACATGAGTAGGTGAGGTGTCATAACAGCCATCCCCATGTAACTCCTGCGAGAAGATCTGCCTCTGTCTCTGTACGTGTCCACACATAGACAGGCTTGACTCTTTGTGTGAGTACAAGACAAATGTGAATCCCTGACCTGATGCAGTAGCTCACCAGGGAAATGCAAACTGAAGTGACTGCAGAAATTCAGAGCTACTCTCAAATGCTACCATTAGGATATAAATAGAGGACAACACCCAAATATGTAAAAAGTACAACGATTCTGTATGTCTACAAAAAAAAATAATATATATATAGGTATAAATATTTAATGACTATGGGGGTGATTCTAACTTCGGCGGGCGGCGGAGGCCGCCCGCCGAAGTTCCCCCACCAAAATACCGCTCCGCGGTCGAAAGACCGCTGAGGGTACTTTGGGATTTGCCCTGGGCTGGCGGGTGGCCGCCAAAAGGCCGCCCGCCAGCCCAGGGCAAATCAACCTTCCCACGAGGACGCCGGCTCAGAATTGAGCCGGCGTAGTGGGAAGGTGCGACGGGTGCAGTGGCACCCGTCGCGTATTTCAGTGTCTGCATAGCAGACACTGAAATACTTTGTGGGGCCCTCTTATGGGGGCCCCTGCAGTGCCCATGCCATTGGCATGGGCACTGCAAGGGCCCCCAGGGGCCCCGCGGCACCCCCTACCGCCATCCTGTTCCTGGCGGGAGACCCGCCAGGAACAGGATGGCGGTAGGGGGTGTCAGAATCCCCATGGCGGCGGAGCACGCTCCGCCGCCATGGAGGATTCTGCAGGGCAGCGGGAAACCGGCGGGAGACCGCCGGTTTCCCGCATCTGACCGCAGCCGAACTGCCGAGGTCAGAATGCCCTGCGGGGCACCGCCGGTCTGTCGGCGGTGCTCCCGCCGACCCTGGCCCCGGCGGTCTCGGACCGCCGGGGTCAGAATGACCCCCTATGTGTCCAGTCTTGGGCTACATCAGAGTCCAAATTGCCATTACTAAAAATATTACATTATCAATTCATAAATTGTTTGTCCAATATATAATGTATTCAATTACAAAAAAGCTAATATGATGAATGAAAACTACAACACTGACTCAATCACACCACATTCATACTAGAATGAAATATGCTTATACGTAGAAAAAGATATATACTCTGAATATAACAAAAATATCCCTAAAAGACACAAATACAATATAAATACATATCCATATATATATATAAAGATTGATAAAATATAATATCTAGCATTACAAAAATCTAGGATAGTGATGTAGGATGAACCCAAAGCCTACACGTGTTTCGGTAATCCTCTCTTAATGAGGCCACCTTCATCAGGGCAGTTCCCAACCATCTAGTCAAATGTTGAAGTAGGCCCAAGGACAGGACAGTCAGACAACACTGTACATTATGTTCTGGATGCACGCCATATTGATAGATGATATCTGCAGGGAAGCAGGGGTAAAACCTCTCCCAGATGGAAAACCATGTCTTATGGAAGGATGGGAAACATGACCTTTGTACGGCAAGAGATTAGTGCCAATGGTAGTATCGTTATACTGTCTTAAATATGTAGAGAGACTCCTCTGCATGGGCCGCTTTCCAAAAAGATAACAATTGCCATATGCCTTAATAAACGTATCCGCTGTATAAGCTTAAACTGGATATATGTGAAATCGCTTTGTTCCTAGCGACTCTTTGTGTGCCCTACATGTCACTCCCTTCATTGTGAGCCAAGTGCGATGGGGCAGTTTGTAGACTGGCTGTAGCCTGTACGGACTGTATGCAGTGGGTGATGTACAGAAGTAGTGGAGGTTTGTGTGCATTCTTGGCTGAGGGGTTTACCTGTCAGTTGCTACTTTGAGTGATGTGTCCCATAGTGTTTCTGATCAATGTCAGGTTGATAACTCATGTCCCATAAAAGGCACAGTTGGCATACTTAGTCACTGCAGGGCCAGAGCTGGGTGGTGTGTACGGCAGCCTATTGGGGAGTGTATGTAGTCAATGACTGCTATGTGCCACAGGTGGGCAGGATGGTCAAGACAGGATGGTCTTAGCTCGGCACACTGACATGTATGTGACTCAGCCATTTTGTACAGGACATGTGGACATCATTTCCTGTCTTGTCTTTTGCATCCATGCAGGTCAACAGCCACCAGAAGAAGGGGATAGGGAGAGCTATCACCAAGAAGGTGCAGACCCTGGGGGTCAATAGCTGGTGGAGCACCCACTGTTGGAACAGGATGGAGGACCTGAGACGCTGAGCCCTGAAGATCAAAGAGGCTTAGCTGGGGCTGTCCTCAAAACGTGGACAGGGTGCCCACACAATGACCCCTCTAATGGCCTGCATTTTGGGGGTCGCCTACCCTGAGTTAGATGGTCCTTTGAGGGAAGCAGAGCAGCCACAAGGGGGTGAGTAAAAGGCAAATTTCTGCTTGATCCTTTGCCAGATGATTGAGTGAGAGACTGACTGCTCCCCGTGACAATGAGGGATGTGTCAGTGTCACAGATCAACTGGGAGCTAATCTGTGTAGACAGGCCATGTGTTTACAACTGGCCTGCTCTGCCTTTTGGATGTGGTACCTAGGGCAAAACTGTGGGGAATCCCCAGTCCCTTTGCTCAGCAGGGACCACATATGACTGTGTTTAATGTACAAATATTCTGTATTACCTCCTCTGGTGGGTGTTAGGTTTCACCAACAGATCACATCTCCCAAATGTTACAGTCCAAAGATATGTAAGATGTGGGCCACTGTACTATGCCATGTGTCTGGAGATTTGTGCAGGTTTACATCTGCCTCCCAGGAGCAAGTTTTACATGTGACATGACTTCCATGGCTAATTGTTGGCAACTGTAGCAAACTACTTTCCCTTGGTAAGTGGGGAATGTGCATTGCCATGAGTGATGTGTCATCACTGTAGCCACCATTCCTTGTGCCCACATGTCATCATGTGCACCATTCCCCCTAGGATACATATCTATGCACTTGTTTTAGTCATGCAGATGGGATGATGTCTGGAGTCTTTCACATATATGTGCATGGAGTACTGTTGTTGTAATGGTACATCTACAATGGTTGTCCATTTCTTGTGGTGCCACAGACAGGAGTGTGTCACCATCATCTCATATGTCATCTGAAAGATGCATTCATGCCTCACAGTATGTTATTAGTCATGTAGAACTGCAGTAACTATGAGGGACATGACAGGTAGGGCCAGAGTGTGGATCCACTTCATGTTCATGTACCCTTGATGTAGAATCATGTTTGGAGGTCCACTGCACCTGTGTGATAATTAGGCATTGTGCCCTGCCTGTTGAGATGCATCATGGATTGACTTGCAGTGATGTTTGCTTCACATGTTTGGGGTCAGGGATTCATCCGCAGACACATGCCATGCTTGTCATGTGTTAGATGTAGATAGCGATGTTGCTTCTCATTGGACAACAAGTTGGGCTCCTTCTATTAGTGATTGGAAGGTCTGTGTCTCTCTTTTCTGCACTGTACAGTTGTCTACAACAAACACACTCAGATGATGTCATTGTGATGGGTGTCAGACATTGGTGATGTCTATCCTGGGCCTTACAGATTCATTGTTGTCTTTATTCTGGAGACATCTCTCAGGGAGATTTAGAACCTGACTTCATTGCTGTTTCTTGCAACACCACATGTGGGGCATATCTGAGTGACCTTGCTCCTACCTCCTTGACTCATTTTGGGCAGCTCTCATTGTGGAGCTGTACATTGTTGGGATGTGTCCAGAGTGACATGGATAGTCCATGTCAGCTAATCCAGGTATAGCACGTTTGAACCAGTGTTGTCTGCATTTCCTTAGCAACATCAGTTAGTGTTGGTACATTACATCAGTGAAAAATAGATCTGTCCATATGCTTGTGACTGTGCAACTAGTAGGGCACCTTACAATGGGATCCAATTGTTGGCTACTGGTTCACTGGGGTCTGCTGCATGTGGCACAGGTTTAAGGGTGCAGTGGTCACCTAGTTGTGATATGGTTAGTGTAGTTGCTAAACTTCATCCATGCTGTTGTAGTTGTCTGAGAGCCTGAATTTCTCATGTGTTACTTTTGTAATTCCAGATGACATGCATGTTTTTTTATTGGCACCTTATTGTGCCACTTAGCTGGCACTTTTTGCCGGGGGCTACTTGACATGATGGTATGGTTTGTCTCTCAGAGTTGTGATTGAAGTGTTTTCATGTCAATGTTGTGACCCTATTCCTCTTTCTTTTGTCATCATCAGCACAGGAAGGTGATGGAGACGGGGCCAAGCCAAGTGGGGATGCATCTGGCCATGGGACCTCAGTTCAACGCACCACTGACACAGAGGGACCAAGTGCCCCAGAGGGCAAGGGGAGTGCTAGAGAGGAGACTGGAACTGCATTGATATCCTAAGATTCTTCCTCCAGTGGTCACCCCCTAGTGGTGGCGGACCATATCTGGGAACCCACCCAGCACCATCTTTGTCTACCACTTCCATTCTATCACCACCCTCTTTGTTGCTCCCAACCCAGTTGGCCGTGCCCGCTCACCTAAGAGGGTGGTCGTCTCCTTGGCCTCAGACACCTCTGCTCCAGCCCCTGTCATCCCTGTTACCCTCCAGGCTATTGTCAATCTCTGTGGGTCAGTCTGCCATCATGAATGCCATCCAGGGACTGGAAACCCAAGTACAGCAGAGCACCGCAATCCTGGGAGACATTCAATGGTGCAATGGCTGGTCTTCAGAGGTCTTTTCATGGTCTGGCCTCCACAATGACAGCAGCTAGTCACCCCTTGTCTTCTGTCCCCCCTTCACCTTCCTCTTCCCAGTCCAAAACAATCCTTCCCCGACCTAGCCAAAGCACACAGACAGACTCTCATGCTTCCACCTCAACAGACAAATGTAGTGCACACAAACACAAGCACTACAACACACATTGGCACACACAAACAACATCCACTCACAGACACAGCTACAGTCATGGTTTGCCCTGACACCCACACCCCAGCATCATATACACAACATATGGCATAACTACAATCATCACATCAACAGTCACTGATACAGCCACCACACTCATCCTACCTGTAGGCACCACATCAGCAGAACCTCAGACATCCACCTCAGTCGCCACACCAGCCAACACAACAACTATAGACACACCACATCCACCATACCTGCAGTCACCACCCCAATAGATAGCCACCCACCCACCACGGCATTCCCCAGCACCGCCAGCCCCCTCAACCCAAGAAACATAGATATCCTCACTGACCCACCCAACAGACACCCACCACACACAATCATAACTCCCACAAGCACACACCCAAGTCATCCACTACTACACATCAGACAACCACTCCCTCAACCTCCAAATCCCAACCTCCTTTTGATTCCCAACCTTGTGTGTCAAAGAATGTTTTCCTGTGTGACCTTGGCCTTACACCTGCTCACCCCCGTACCACACCCAAAAGGATCTCAACCCTTCCAAGGCCATCCCCAGCCCCTCCTGCAAGCACCCATGCCCCTCCCCGCCAAGAAGGATCCCACCCCCCAAGCCCAAATCCAAAATTCCCTGAGGTGCCTGCCCATCCCCTTGCTGCCCCTTCCTGTGGAGGTTACATGGCAGTCAGGAATCAAGTAGGGGCCCAACACTGTGCCATTTGGGCACCCGGAAAGGACTGGACTTGGACTTATGAACTGGTCATTTAATGAACCCTACCAGTTGTTGTTTTTTTGGGTACACCATTGCCCTGCTATTTTATTCCTAGCTTTCTGTTGTTCCTGAGTGACTTTGGTTGTGTGCCTGTAGTTGTATGTGTTTGTACCTGCTTGCTGCTCATTGTGGTGTTGTTTGCAGTATGTGAGTTTGTGTGTAGTACTGTTGTCCCCCAAGAGAAGGACTTCTGTTGTGTGATGGGTATGTATGTGTAGAAGCAATTCTGGTGTCATGGCATTGTGTAGTGTTTGCATGGTATTTCTTTTTGTTTTGTGCGATGTGGACATGTATGGTGTTGGACTTGTCCCCCTGAAATGGCTATTATATATGTGTAATGTGTGCCCTCTTGAGTTTTGTCAGTGCAGACATGGAGTGTGTTCAGTTGTGTTAGGTTGATTTTGTTGTCTTTCAGCGAGCAGCGGAGTGACGTTTTCGAAGGGCTCTATGGCGGCTCCGGACATGTGGAGCTGTCTGCAGGTGAGTGTCCCCTTTTATTGTTTCTGTTCTCACCAGCTTGTATGTGGTTGTTGAACCGATATGGTCACATTGGCAGTGTGCAAACTCGTAATGGGGCCGGAAACATGGGCTCCCCGGCCTGTTTGTGCCTCCTGTTGACTGTGGCGGCGAGTGCTGCCTGGCGGTGGCGGCGGGCAACTGGATATCTTCTGTTTGTATGACCGCCAAACTCGTAATACGGCAGTCTGCTCTGCCAGACCATTGGTGGTCGGCCTGCCAGCGCCCACATGGCAGTCCTCATCCTGCCAAACTTGTAATCAGCCCCGAAATATCCAACACCACAATGGGGTTAATGTTCAGTAACAGTTTTAACAGTTTATCAGTCAGAAGTCTAGTCTGTTTTTGAATATTGGTAATAAAGACCAGCAAGGCTGCTAAAGCAGAGAGCTCAACATGTAAGTGTACTTTAAACTGTTATATCAATCACTGTGGTATGTCCTGGTAGTGTAAAACTCCTAAATTCGTTTTACACTGCTGTGAGGCCTCCTCCTTTTTGAGGCTAACATTATGGCTACCCTCATATACTGTTTGAGTGGTAGATTCTGATCTGAAAGGAGTAACAAGGTCATATTTAGTATGGCCAGAATGGTAATACAAAATCCTGCTGACTGCTGAAGTTGGATTTAATATTAATATTTTAAAAATGCCACTTTTAGAGAGTGCCATTGATTCTTATCTGCATGTCCCTCCAGATCTTACGTTTGTCAGACTCTGGGACAGGCTGAGACAGACAACCAAATATCCCATTGTGGTGTTGCAGCATTCTTCTGTGAGGATGTTCAATTCCTGCTGAAAGAACTTGAGTTTACACCAGTGCTTCCCTGCTGCCTTCTACCTCTGTTGGCTGGCCATTGCAGTGTGTGGATTCAAGCTAGGCAGCAGTGTGGGTCTTTGCTGCAGGACTCAACCATGTGCTGTGACTCCTGTGCAGGATTCTCCTGCGCCACCACTTTCTCTTTTGGGGTCCTTAAAGTGTATCTGGAAGGGTTCGGACACTTTTTATAGCAGCAGTCGCAATTTGCAACCATGTTTGCAATTAGCCTGCAGTTACTGACTCGCAAAGACTGCCAGTTCCGTAATAGCGGTGCAAATCGTTTGTGAGTCTAATTTGAGGGCCAGTATTGTACGCACATTGTACATCTGGCTCTAAATTACTGAACAAAAACAGAAAACAACGGTGGCAAACAAGCAAGAAAAAAGAAAATAATAAACATGGATGAAATAAAGCAACAGCCAACACAGAGCACCTGGAGCACTCAGACCACTTCAGTTGCAGTTAAAGCCCAGGAAGGTGCATCCTACGCAGGCCCACTATGGTCCAAATAACATCTGACAAGGTGTGGGTAAAGTCCGACTAGCAGCACACAGTAGCATATAAGACCCAAGCTCCACAAAGAAGACCTATCAAGAGCAGCAAATCAAGCCTTACCAGCAAAAAGGGCACTACTTGGACGTATACCAGTCCACTTCGGAATGCACAGCCCCTCTGGCTGTCTTCCAAAATGAAGCATATGTATGTTCAGCCAGCTGTGGCATAAGATCCCCCACCACATGAAAATCCTGCATGGTGCATAGTCTGTGAACTGCATCAGCATTGGTGGTCATGACCTGCACATGCTCGGAATCTACATGATCAGTAATTCCAACTGAAAGTACTGAAGGCACCACAAATATGCCATCCAACACAACTGCAGACATTGACATTGGAATTGAGCTGGCAAAATGGCAAACCACACAAGCCCCAAGCAGAATACCAGAAATGTTTTAAAATGTTGCACCTAACCACAAGATGACAAATGCTCTCCACAATGCTCTCAAGTCTGACCTCTGTCCTCTGGCCTCAGATAAAGACATTCTAGAATGTCCCATCAATGACAATCCAGATGAGACAACAGGGAATCCACATCCACACCACTCTGGCAGCTCAGCAATCCAACATGGACAGACGTCAATAAGGACAGAAAAGCATCATGGCTATGCCACAGGAGAATGTGGCACAGGTGAAGAGTCTATATATGGCAGAAGCATGAACAAGGAAGCCAGGAGGATCAAGGATCCCTTATGTAACACCCTCACCAAGACATCAGAAACAGAAGCAAGAGATGGAGACAGGCACTTAATGACAAGATCTTGTGATCGGAATACAAAGTCTGGCCAGGGAACCACGTCCAAGTCTAAATTTGGAGGTATAAGCCAACGTACACACTCATGAAAAACCAGCACCCAATTTTAGAAAGGGGGCTAAGAACCCAAAGACTACAACATATCACTGTACAAACTCTATAATGTTTATTAAAATAATTATTCTGATATAAGGAAAAATAGTGCATCTCAAAAAGGAAATATTTCATTGCAAAACTCAAAATAAATATCAGGAATAGAATGTCTGGACACCAAACAAAGAAACAAGGAAAAGTAAAGCCTTCAATAACTTCCCTGTGGCATCTGACAATCAGAACCTTCAACCAGATGATCTAACTTTTCTACTTGAGAAGGGCCAGGAAACAGAATACAAAACTAAAATCACTAATCTCAACAATACCATCAACAAACCCTCCAGCCTCATCACATATGTGGAAGAAGTGGACCACTGGAAAGAGTAGCTACCCAGTGTATACTTTACTAAGAATGTCCCCCTCCCATACATCATGTTAAAAAAAGCATCTTAATTCCTAACTATGCAAAAAATGTGGATCAAATTCATCAACACTAATGGCTCTAAAACAAATTAACAGAGGCAGCCAAAAGAAGAATGTAACTGGCTATATATGAAAATTGGTGAAGGGATCAAAAAAAGAAGAGAAGATATCAAGTTACAGAAGGTACAGATACTTGAGTAGACTGAAGAACGAGACTGCATTTTAAAAGGCACAATATAAAGGTAATTGATTGGTTACTGAAACAAAACTCAACCACTCTCCTGCCCAGTCTCTAAAATTATATTAATTGCCTCCAAAGCTGATCACTTAGACCCCAGAGTAAATCAGGCATCTGTCTCAAAAACCAAGGCACCCACTGGTAATTCACAGGTCATTTGCACAATCCCACAAGAGCAAGCAATGTTTCATGTTCGCGATGAAACAACAATTAGAGCAAGTCACCCACCTATCCACAAAAAGGAATTGCCATACTGACAAAACTGCAATGACAATGAGCTGCATCATCGCCCATGGAACTTCATGGGTCATCATCCTAAAGGACTCCGCCTGCCACTCAAGGTAAAAACTCATTCACACCAAAGGCACCAAAGGACAATCTATACCTACAGTTCCTCCATAATCATTGGAGGTAATTCACAAAGCCCAAAATTACAGAGACCTAGGCATCCCCAGGCCATCATGGACCACAAGATCTTGTGATCGAAATACAAAGTCTGGCCAGGGAACCACGTCCAAGTCTAAATTTTGAGGTAAAATCCAAAGTACACACTCTTGAAAAACTAGCACCCAACTTTAGAAAGGGGACTAAAAACCCTAAGACTACAACATATCACTGTACAAACTCTATCAAATATTTCATTGCAAAACGCAAAATAAATATCAGGAATAGAATGTCTGGACACCAACAAAGAAACAAGGAAAAGTAAAGCATTTGCAAGTGCCTTCAATTACTTCCCTGTGGCATCTGACAATCAGCACCTTCAACCAGATGATCTAACTTTTCTACTTGAGAAGGGCCAGGAAACAGAATACAAAACTAAAATCACTAATCTCAACAAACCCTCCAGCCGCATCACAGATGTGGAAGAAGTGGACCACTGGAAAGAGTAGCTACCCAGTGTATACTTTACTAAGAATGTCCCCTCCCATACAGCATGTTAAAAAAAGCCACTGCTCCTCGAGGGGGCTCCATGCCCACTGCTTGGTCCTGGGGAGTGTAAAGCCACAGTCTCTCAAGTGGGTGGTTTGCCCACTGCCTGGCCCTGGGGAGTACAAAGCCAGTCTCTCAAGTGGGTGGTGTGCCCACTGCTTGCTCCTGGGGAGTACAAGGCCACAGTCTCTCAAGTGGGTGGTTTGCCCACTGCCTGGTCCTGGGGAGTACAAAGCCACAGTCTCTCAAGTGGGTGGTTTGCCTACTGCCTGGTCATGGGGAGTAGAAAGCCACAGTCTCTCAAGTGGGTGGTTTGCCCACTACTTGGTCCTGGGGAGTACAAAGCCACAGTCTCTCAAGTGGGTGGTTTGCCCACTACTTGCTCCTGGGGAGTACAAAGCCACAGTCTCTCAAGTGGGTGGTTTGCCCACTGCCTGGTCCTGGGGAGTACAAAGCCACAGTCTCTCAAGTTGGTGACATGTTCCACTGGTTCTGGAGGGGGCATGGTGCCCAGAGTGCTTCATCCTGCCAAGGACTGTGGGAGTGGATGCTGTTCTCCACTGGTTCTGGAGGGGGCATGGTGCCCAGTGATGCTGCACCAGCAGTGTGGCAGTTCCCATTCCCTCACATGGGAGTCTGAGCCACTAGATTTACCAGTAACAGGTAGCATGATACTCCATGGAGGCAGAGCCACACTCCTCCGTGTGACGACTAAGGCTGCAACCTGCTGGTAGTGCCAGTGCTGGTGGTGGTGCCTCATGTAGTGTGTGCAGGGTCCAGAACATCTCCTGCAGCCTCGGAAGACTGCCCACTGGGGATGCACTGATGTCCGCTGTAGTGGCACTGGCTGGGCACATCGCGGGGCAGGTGGCAGTGGCTGTATCGGTGTCTGTGGCAGAGATGCAGCTGGTGGTGCAGGTGTCTGCACTAGTGGAAGGAGACACCAGGCCGTCTCCTGCAGCCGCGGAAGGGTGCCCACTGGGGACGATGCTGGGGACTGTAGTAGAGGCAGCAGACGTGCAGGTGGCGGTGCAGATGGCGGTGCAGGTGGCGGTGCAGGTGGCGGACATTGCGGCGGTGCCCAGCGCCGTACAGGTTGTTGGTCTGTCTTGCAAAAGGGGTGACACCAGTCTCTCACCCTGTGGCTCTGTGCCCTGAGCTGACTTCCCTTTGCCCTTGTGTCCCTTCCCCACCTTGGAAGTCGCTGCTGGGATCTTGGAACTGTCCTCTTTGGTTCTGGAACAGGCCTTGCTGGGTGGTTGGTGCGGCTTTTCTCTTTGGCATGCTGGCGCCTTCTTTACTTTGCCAGGTAGCCGAATAGGGTGGTCCTTGGCTTCACTAGGTGGCACACTGGCAGCCCTGATGGGTGCCACCTTCGATGTTCCCAGACCTGCAAGGATCACACTGGACGAGGATCTGGTGGCTGAGATGCTGGGCTGAGATCTAGACATCCTGGCCTTAGGGGAAGGACCGGGGGGGAGGTGCAGGGAAGAGGTCAATGGTAGCTAGGAAATGGTTTTTAGACACACTGGGACGGGAAGATGGAGGGGGTTTGGGAGTGGAGGAAGAGGTAGTGGTTGTAGGAGGTGTATGTCTGCTGAGTTTGGGTGAAGGTACATGGGCTTGAGGCTGTTGTGAGGTGGATGGCTGTTGAGTTGGTGTGTGCCGGTGTTTGTATACTTTGGGAGGAGGGCTCACAGACACACTGGAGATTACACAGGGGACGTGTGCATGGTAGTGGGGGTGGTGATTGCACGTGAACGGTGTGTGGTGATGGGCGGGCTGGTGATGGAGGTAGTGGCTGGGGATGTATTGCATGGAGGTGTGAGTGGAGACGAGCCTGGGAGGGAGGTGGACGATGTGGAGGAGGAGGACACAGTGGAGGCAATGGATGTTGGTGTGTCTGCATGGGTATGGTGCTTGTGTTAGTGCCTGTGGATTGTGCGGTTCTTATGTTTGCCTGAGCCACTTTTGTGCGTTGGTGTGTGTGCATGCTAGTCTGATTGGGATAGGCTGAGGTAGAGGGAATTGGGTTGGGGTAGTGGAGGTTGGAGGCGGGAGGCTGGAAACAGGGACAATGGCTGCCATCAGTGCTGAGGCCAGAGCCTGAAATGCTCTCTGTTGGACCGCCACACCAGAACGAATGCCCTCAAGGTATGCATTTGTTTGCTGCAAATACCTCTTGACACCCTGAATGGCACTCAAAATGGTTGACTGCCCAACAGTGAGGGATCTCAGGAGGTCAATAGCCTCTTCACTGAGGGCAGCAGGGCTGACTGGGGCAGGACCTGAGGTACCTGGGGTGAAGATGCCCACCCTCCTGGGTGAACGGGCAGAGTAAACACGTTGAGGGGCTGCTGGGAGGGCAGTGCTGGTAGGGGTGGTGGTGGCTGTACCTGTTGTTGCGGTGGGCATAGATGTGCCCACCACGGCAAGTGAGCTCCCATCAGAGGAGGAGTCGCTGTCGCTGGTGTCCCCTCCTGTCCCCGTCGTGGAGCTCCAATCGTCCTCTGTCCCACTGGTGCCACAGACTCCGTAAATTCACCCTCCTGGACCATGTGGGTTGCAGCTCTCTCCTGCTCCGGTGCCACTGCTCCTCTGCCAGATGATGCTAATGCACACAAGGACAGGGTGACAAAACAAAAAGCGGGGGACAGACAGAGGAGACACATGGTCAATGCCAGCAACACCACTACCGTTGGCGGACACAACACGCAGGGAGCAGCCCTATACACTATCCCATGCACTAGCAGTTAGTGGGAAAAACACCTGCCCATGGGGGCCTATGCCTAAGCCCATTTGCTGCACCCCTGGAACCTGCAGGAGCCTGACTAGTTGTAGATTGCCACTACCACTATTGGGGTTGGAGTGCCACAGAGCCTGCCTAACAAGGGACCTACCCTACCAAGTTCGCCTTGTCCTAGGGGAACCCATAGCCGACATCCTCCACCCAGACACCTCATAAAGTGCGCAGAGTCAGCTGAATGAGACTGTACTCCCCCCTTGTGGCTGCTGTGATGCCCTCAAGTGCCCATCCAACTCTGGATATGCCACCGCCAGGATCCGGAACATTAGGCGGGTCATGGTGTGATGGGCACCCCTTCCACGTTGGGAGGCCATCCCCAGCTGGGCCTCCGCCATCTTCTAGCTCCACCGGCGCAGGTCCACCCATCTCTTGCAGGAGTGGGTGCTCGGTCTCCGTCTATGATAGACCCCCAGGGTCCGCACTTCCTTGGCGACGGCACGCCAAATACCCTTTTTCTGGTGGGCGCTGACCTACAGGAAAGGTAAAGTAAGAATGGAATTTACTCCCCGTACGGTTCTTCTCACTCATTGGGCTCAACTTCCCACCCATGCCCTGAAACACATACACTGATAATCCTCACATGCGGGCCGCAGCCCCCCCATGTATCTTCCATCCAGGCCACTCCATACATTAATGTCCCATCCACCATGCACACAGTGTACTCACCTGTTTGTCTGGAGGACCGTAGAGTAGCGTGTACTGGGGGAGGACCCCATCCACCAGGTTGTCCAACTCCTTTGTGACACTGTAGCCATTGTAGCTTTCAGACTCAGGTCACAGCAGCACTTGCAGTGTAGGTCCTCTCCTGTTGAAGGTCAGGTATCAAGTGAGTGCACCGATAGAAAATGGCGGTCACGTCCGTGGCGGTGTGTACTGTCACCGGTGGCGTACATCGTCATTGGCTCCTGGAACCCATAGGGCCCAATGATAACCAATGCTAAATTGCGCAGCGGTCTTCGTCCGCCTACCACGACGCTGCACAATGCCAGCGCAGTTACCTCATTTCCCCTTGTCCCTCCTTACAAGTCAGGCAGCCTCTATTTCAGGGGGGCACATGGCAGGGCACCTAACTGCATCACAGCACTTTTGGGCAGGAATACGGACAGACAGCGCCACACACCGATTAAATCACAATAGTGCAAAACACCCTTGCGCAACCTATGTGGTATATGACCTTCTGCTCACCATTCTCCTCCATAGGGCACATCCGATAGGGCAGATGATGAGATGGCATCATCCTCCGGTGTACAGACCCGTGGTGGACCTGTCGACAATAGAAGACAGACACATCATCATCACCTACAGACTTGATCGTGCCACAATCCATGAACTGTGTGCCCAGTTGGAGCCTGACCTGATGTCAGCTATCCGCCATCCCACAGGAATCCCCCCTCTAGTGCAGGTCCTGTCAGTGCTCCATTTCCTGGCCAGTGGTTCCTTTCAAACAACAGTGGCCATGGCATCAGGAATGTCTCAGCCAATGTTCTCTAACGCGTTGTCCAGAGTGTTGTCTGCCCTGCTGAAACACATGCGCAGCTACATCGTTTGCCCCAGGAGGAGGATTTGTCCACAGTGAAAGGTGACTTCTATGCCCTGAGACGTATCCCCAACATCATTGGTGCCATTGATGGTACACATGTGGCATTTGCCCCACCCTGCAGGAATCAACAGGTGTACAGAAACCGTAAAAGCTACCATTCCATGAAAGTGCAGATGGTGTGTTTGGCAGACCAGTACATCTCACATGTGAATGCCAAGTATACTGGCTCTGTGCATGATGTTTACATTTTGAGGAATAGCAGCATCCCTTATGTGATGGGCCAACTCCAAAGGCACCGTGTGTGGCTAATAGGTGAGCCAAAGGTCCCCACTCAGTTTGAATAGGTGTCTGGGTATGGGAGAGTCCCTAAGGGTTTGTGTCTGTCTAACAGATACCCCTTGATATTTGCAGGTGACTCTAGTTACCCCAACCTGTCATGGCTACTGATCCCAGTGAGGAATCCCAGGACAAGGGCAGAGGAATGCTACAATGAGGCACATGGGCGAACTAGGAGGATTATAGAGCAGACTTTCTGCCTCCTGAAGGCCAGATTCCGGTGCCTCCATCTGACAGGTGGCTCCCTATACTACTCACCGAAAAAGGTGTGCCAGATAATCGTTGCATGCTGTATGTTGCACAACCTGGCTTTGCAACGCCAGGTGCCTTTTCTGCAGGAGGATGGGCCTGATGTTGGTCTTGTGGAGCCTGTGGACAGTGAAGAAGAGGAGGCAGAAGAAGAAGATATTGACAACCAAAACATCATCATGCAGTACTTTCAGTAAGACACACATAAGAGACTTGCACTGCTCCTCTCATACCAGACTACTATAGGCCATTGCATGAGTCTGCCTTTTTACCTCTGTGTGTGGACCCTGACAGTTCACTTTGGCTTTCCTTTTCACAGATCTGGATCCATTCTGCCTTCTGCTATGTTCACTGCTGTCCAACAACTGTCATACTTTGGTATGTGCAAATGAACATTGACATTGATATTTGTCAGAGAGGTTGCAAGAACACATTTATGAAAGTACAGACTGACTCCAGAATGTTTTGTGACTCAAGGGTGTTTATTTAAGTGCTAATCAGTAGAGGGGGATGTGCAATGGCCTGGGGTGATGGTGGAGGAAAATCCATTGTAGAGTCCAGTCTCTTTGTATCACAGGTGCATTGTCCAAGGGGGCATAGGAAGTGGAGCAATGGCAGTTCAAGGTGGTCAGGGTGACATAGTGGGACAGAAGGCAGACAATCAGGAGAGTCTTCTTTCCTGGAGGGGGTCTTGGCAATGTTCCCTGTCTTGTGCCTGGATTGCAGGGACTGTTTGCGGGGTAGTTCTCCTTCTGCAGGGGGTGGGGTGCTGGTGGCCTGTTGGTCCTGTGGCAGGACCTCCTGTCCACTAGCGCCGGCGGACATGGAGGGCTGTTCATCGTTCAGGCTAGTGTCAGGGGCCCATTGGTGTACCACTGTCTCCCTCATGGTGTTGGCCATGTCTGCCAGCACCCCTGCCATGGTGACCAGCGTGGTGTTATTGGACTTCAAGTCCTCCCTGATCCCCAGGTACTGTTCCTCCTGCAGCCGCTGGGTCTCCAGTAACTTGGCCAGTAATGTGCCCATGGTCTCCAGGCAATGGTGGTATGATCCCATGATGTTGGAGAGTGCCTTGTGGAGAGTGGGATCCCTGGGCCTGTACTCCCCCTGTTGCACAGCAGTCCTCCCAGCTTCCCTGTTGTCCTGTGCCTCTGTCCCCTGAACCGGGTTGTGATAGTGGGGTATCTGTGAGGTGTTGTGGTGATGGGTGTGAGGGTAGGGGTAGGAGTTTGTGATGGCATGCAGGTAGGGTGGGGGATATAATAGTTAAGATTTGACTTACCAGAGTCCAGTCCGCCTGCTACTCCTGCGAGGCCCTCAGGATGGATGATCGCCAAGACTTGCTCCTCCCATGTTGTTAGTTGTGGGGGAGGAGGTGAAGGTCCACCGCCAGTCCTCTGTACGGCTACCCGGTGTCTGGATACCACGGAATGCACCTTCCCCCGTAGGTCATTCCACCTCTTCCTGATGTCCTCCTGTGTTCTTGGGTGCTGCGTTGACCCTGTCGACAATTCTCCGCCATAGCTCCATCTTCCTTGCAATGGACGTCTGCTGCACCTGTGATCTGAATAGCTGTGGCTCTACCTGGATGATCTCCTCCACCATGACCCTGAGCTCCTCCTCTGAAAACCTGGGATGTCTTTGAGGTGCCATAATGTGATGTGGGTGATGTGTGAGGTGATGTTTGTTGTGATGTGTGATGTGATGTTTTGGGGGGTGTTCTTTGAGGTGCGTGAATGTTGTATGAGTGATGGTGTTGTGTGCCTCTGGATGCTGGTGTTGTCTTTGCTATTCTCTCTCTCTCTCTGCTTCTTCCAAAAATTTCATTGTAAGGGGTTGTGAGTAATGTGGGTGTGTGTTTTATAGAGGTGTGAGTGTGTGTATGTGGTGTTTGTATGTGTGTCAGGTGTATGTATTTTGAATTGTCCAATGTGGTTTTGTTTTGTAAATGTGTTTGTATTTTGAACGCAGTGGTGTGTACTGCCAATGGATTACCGCGGTTGAAAGACTGCTGCGTTGATTCGTGGGTCATGATACTGTGGGCGTGTTCCTGTTAGCGTGATGGTGTAGGTTTTGCTATTGCCAGTTTATCACTGACCTTTGGTGTGGCGGACTTGTGTGGGTGTCTGTATTGTGGCAGATTTCGAGATGTGGATCATAATACCTGTACCGTATTTCCGCCACAGTATGTTGGTGGCCGTCAGCACTGCAGTAAGCGGATTTACCACCAGGGTTGTAATGAGGGCCAAAGTCTTTAAGCATTAAAGTTAACCACGTTTCTTGTCAAGATGAACAAGAAAATATTGACCTTTCGGACAGCAAGAAAATAGGCAATTAACCTGTCTTCCCTCAGTGCAGTCTCGTTAAATTACAATCACTAAAACTATGTCTCAAATCCCTATTGGTCAAGGGATCGCATGTCCACATTGTCCAATAAAACTAAAGCTCCACATCTATCAATTCTACCATGACTCTTTTCACATGTTATTGATTGGTTGTCCTTCAATGTCCTCATCATCCATCTCGTCAGGTGACAGTATTGTTGCAGATTCTACTCCAGTCAGTGTCTCCGCTGGTCTCCTCCCGAGAAAGTCAGTCTTACACACTTTACACACAAAATGTTACATTAGGAAGAACAGCATCGTCTATTAGTTGGGTTGCATGAGAAAACGTCTCAACTACGGGCACATGAAAAATCACAGTTAAACCCTCTAAGACAGTCATTTATTTAAACATTAAGAAATACACCTTGACATGAGGCCTGGCAAATAGGCCAAGACCTTCGCTAAGCTAAGGCCTACAATTAATATAACTAATACATAATGCATAACCTATAATATGACATAATACTACATTAGTCAAACATATATTCAACATTTCACAGTATTAGACTATTAATAAGTACACTTCGTAAACATTGTCGGCCACTCATCGTAATCACATTTTCAAATGCGTGCATTATTTTCTACATTATTATATTTTCTACACAAATCCATTACTCAGAATACATGAACACTCATTTAAAATTTTTGTTAAAACACCTGCGCTAGGAATCCCTCCTCTGATGACTAAATGTGTCATCACACTAACTACCACTAATTTTTGCATCAGCTAAAATTCTGTCAATCCAATCCCTTCATTCCTTTGTTCCCTTTTTGAATTTTCTCTGTACAATTTTGCCCTTTTCTTTTCTTCCCTCCTCTGATTATTCTTTGACCTGTTCAATTTAATTATTTTGCATAATCTACAAAGTCCCCATTTTCCAATTCCAATTAGGCAAACCACAATAATTAATATCCCTTGAAAGATTTTCAATAGTATCCCATTCCAAATGTTTCTGAGCCAATGTTCTACTGAAGCAAAACCTTTGCAAATCATTTTCCAAACACCTGGTTCTTTCAATTCTTCCAAATCAGCACTTTTATTAGTCAGATTAGTAATTAGGACTCTAATTTCTTTACTATTAATAGAATTACATAAAACAACAATGCCTAGAATTAATCATGCTACAGACTTCGCCATCCTTCGCTAAAAGAATGTCTAAAGCAAGACGATTCTGAAGAGTCATAGCTCTAACACCAGCTAATTCAGTATCTATCAGGCGTATGGCTCCTGAAAAATTTGTCAGCATGTTATCCACAATAGTAGACAACTTTCAAATCTCTATTGAGTTCAGAATGACTCCTACTGAAGGAATCATTTCTCCAACTTTATCTCTCAATATACCAGAAGAGGAATCCCTCCTCTGTCTCATACGATGTAATTCAATCACTTTTGGAAACCTCTTCAAATCATCCATTTGATAAATCTTTGGGAAAACTATCCCCAAATAACATGCCCCATACAATCCTCTTGGAAGACGGTAATAACTATTAAGACAACAGATACAACATATCCAAGGACTTGTCGAGTCCTGTCCATTCAACATAAACATCCATTTACTCTGAAACAAAAACACATGCTTACATTCACTCGTTCCCACAAATAAAGTGTCAGTGCATGACTTAGGCCTATATATGCAAAGTTTCCCTACGTGTTGCACATCTAAAACTAATGTCCCTTGTGTTTTAATCGCACTACAAGCATAATCATTTTTGTAAGTCCTTTTCTCTAAGCCTTTTTCTAACTTTTCCTTCAATGCCTTTCTCCTGTCATCTGTGTGATCTAATAAACTTTTTTCTAAAGGTGTAAGCAAGCATGTCAGATATTCCTGTGCGCATAAGCTGTGCCAAACGTCAATGTAGGTTCAAAGAAGCCTCTAACTACTACTACGTCATTATCTTTAGCTACTCTTCTCAAATAACTAATTATAGGGATAACCGAAAACACCATGTCATAGTTTGAGTACAAGTACTGCATGTACTCCTGGTTATAGAATCTTGTTAGTAGCAGACTACAGCTTATTCCATATGTTAAAGGTAGACTATGGTACGTAACTCCTTCATAATAATTCCTCGAATCCATTGTCTCAACATACTCCCTCAACAAGCGATAGAAGACATTAGAAGAAAGTTCTCCATGCACATTAGTATCCTCATGCAATATTTCTCATCTAACCTAAACCTCTCCATTGCTGTTAGTGCAGTAGTTGTCTCGAAAGCAGAGGGATGGTTGGTTTCACTCTTATCAAGAACAGACATACCAACAATCAACACCACAAACAATATCCCACACATAATCACCAATCCAATAATCATATATTTACAGCGCCTAATATTCCTACCCTGCTGGCTGATGTTACTCATGATCTGTAAAGAATCAAAAGTAGATCTTTTTTTATAGAAACTTCAGCAAAAATCAAAAGCGAACAACTCTTCTTTCAGCAGTTATTGACAGCTTTCAGTCTCACTTCCAGGATTCCTTGTCAAATCCGTAAGCAGCTTGTCAAAATCAGGTTTCAAAAGTCAAACCAGGTTATCAAGGTCTCTTCCTCTTACTTTCGATGGTCTCTTTCTTAAAAAAATTATTCTCGGATTGTTTCAACAGTTCAGTTCATCAGCTTCCCTTAAGTGCCAAAATACTGACCCGGAATGTCTCTATGAAAACAAAATGACAAACATTCTTGCTGCCATTCACTTGCAGTTGAATACGCCCATTCAGGACCTGCGTATCTTCGACTTGCTATTCTCTTTCTTTTCAACTTTCGATAACCATTCAATTCTCCTTCACTTTCACTTCTCTCCTTTTTGTATCTAGTTCTTCCTCTATGTTGTCTCAACAACCACTTCTTTTCCTCTTTCTAGCGACTCCATCCACTTATCTCCTTTCAGTGGATCCTTTGTCAGTGTTCTCTTCAGAGTTGAACTTGAACCTTCCCCTTGTTCTGCGGTGTTTTCTTTTGACGGACTTGCAACAGGTTCAGGAGGAGTCAGATCACAATGACTTTGATCCACCTCAACTCTTTTCTCCTCTGGGTCTGGTAATCTCTCAAGATCTGTTGTCTCTCAAGGTCATATGCTTCTGGAAAAGCCCTCCTCTGGGAAAGCTCTCCTGCTGCCTCAATTGAGATAGGCTCTCCGCCACTCTCCTGGAGGTCTTCTCCTTCGTCTCTTACAGGAGTGAAGGAACCGTCCTCAACGGGCTCAGATCTGGTCTCAGGTCCTCTTTGTTCTCTTTCCGGCCCTGAGACTTGTTTTGCTGTTGTTGGTATTCTCAACAACTCCTCATGATCCAGTGGACATGCCAATTTCTTCGTGTGACTGGCATGAATCACGCTTCACAGCTGCTGTAGTTGTCAGAATTGCCTGGAATGGTAATTTCCAACGAGGCTCCAAACACGTTTTCCACATGTGTTTCTGGATCACATCCCAGTCTCTAGCTCTCAGGTTGTTCCCTGGGTCATGGATCAGTGGCAGTGTGGTGGCTTCCACCTGCTGAGAGAAAGAGTGAACCGCATCAGCCAGACCCCCATATCATCTGTAATGTTGACAAGTGCATTTGCAGGCACCGCTGGCAACCTCATGGCTCAGCCCATAAGGATCTCATGCGGTGACAATCCTGTCTTCCTGTCGGGTGTGTTTCTCATTAACATCAAAACTAAAGGCAATGCATCAGGCCATTTCAAATTTGTGGACACACACATTTTTGCAACTCTTGGCTTTAAGGTACCATTAATCTGTTCCACTAGTCCTGATGCTTCAGGGTGGTAACCACAATGCAACTACTGCTCAATGTTCAATGCTGCGCACAGTAAATTAATTACTTCACTGTTGAAGTGATTTCCCTTATCTGATTCTAAAGAGATCGGAATCCCGAAACGTGGTATCAGTTCCCTAAGCAGTAGTTTCGCTACTGTGAGACTATCATTTCTTCGTGTAGAAATAAAATCCAAATCTCAGTAATATCTTTCCTATTGTCTCTGTCGGTACCCGTTACTCTATATTGGACGTCTACGGTAAGCTCTTATTGAGACAACCTATTACCTCTGTTACTATCTCTGGTAACACCTGTTACTCCATACCGGACATCTATGATGAGCTCTTAGGGAAACTAACCATTACCTTTGCTACCATCACTGTTAGCGCGTCTGACCTTAATAAGTAAACTTACAAGGGGACGCAAATAGGTCGATGAACCTTTTGACTTGCAAATAAAATGTTCCCACCATAATTCCAGTACATTCAGATCAATAAGCAATAAACAATACACAATATCAGTAACCAACAATAATCATTAACATTAATAATCAATGGAGTCAGTAACTGTCACACACCATGACCTTTTAGTCATGAATAACCACACCTCTTAGTAAAAGTTAGAATATTTATTTCCCTATATTAACAATGCTTAAGTCATGTAAATTAATCTCAAAATCAAATGAAACACATAGAGTAACAATACTAGCTGTCCAAAGTGGCGGAAGAAACGCAATTTAATCAAAGTTTGAACTACGACACCTTTTAAGGTTATGGTGCAAATTAATAACAAGGTCAGCTGCGTTAATGTGATCACATACATTAAGTTCAGCAGAGAAATTCATCAATCATTAATCCCTTTTAACAGAATTTCATTAGTGAGGACCCTTAACTAGCACCAGATTAGCATCAGCATGTTGGGCTTCATGCAAAACAATTTAGTAACACGAATTTGGAAAATCATCTAACTATGGCTCTATCAAAACATTGCCGTTGGTACCTAGAAAAACAAATATACATAAAACATAGATAGGAGTTATACCTTTCCTAAATTGGGTTGGCTACACAAGATAGTCTTTGTCATCAGGGCATCAGTCTATTAGCAAGGCATCAGGATTCAGCATTAAAGTTCAGAAAACACAAAGGCCCTCATTACGAACATGGCGGGCCGTTCCGCTACACCGGCGGTAGAAACTGCCAAGAGAGGAGCGGTCCGGACCGCCAAATAATGATCCAAATGAAACACATGCATACCGCGAACCACCCACCACCAGGAGAGGAGTCCCACCGACGACAGCAGAGTCCGCCCACAGGCTGTCAGAAAGGCCTAACCCGCCCATCAAATTACGAACCACCATTCCTCTGCCAGTTCCGGGACGGCAACCACCGCCACACAAAGCCAGGCAGAAATTAACTGAATATAAGGAACCACGTACCGGAGTCCCACAGAACGTGCAGCGGCAGCCATGGACAGACAGCTGCAGATCATGCCAGCCCTGCTCCTTGCCATATACCTACACGACCAAGACCGCAGACGAAGACGACAATGGTAAGTACCGCAACCTACGAAACAAGGGAGAAAAGGGCAAAGTTACATACCCACCCACTCCACCCATCAGGCAACGCCTCCCAACCCTTCCCAGCAGCACAAGTCATACACCCCACACCAAGAGGGACGTACCCGACACAAGGCAAATCCAACTTGACCCAAGTACAAACAAAAGCCCCGCAACCATAAAAAAAAAAAAAAAACACCAGGGTGTTACTGCGTGCAGCCCAAACACAAGCCTCACATAAACTTTAATAAGAAGCTCAGTGAGCCAAACAGTGCAAACAGGGCCAATGGCCAGTCTGTAATAACACAATTGTCATGGGCCACAACGGCCCACACCTGACTCCCACAAGTGCTGGGTACTCCACAGAACGGGGCACCACATGGGGATCCAGGCACCTCACGTAAGCGGGGCAGGGGGTGGGGGGATGGGGATTTTCGACAGGGGTGGGCTTTTGACTTTCTTGTGGAAGGTGGAGGGGGTGGGCTTCTCGTTTGAAGGGGTCGGGGGCTGTTTGGCTTGGGTGGAGTTGGATGGCCTAGACTCAGCCTGTGCCTTCTTCTCTGGAGAATGGGCACAGGAATGTGAAGGATGAACCGGGGTGGGCTGTGATGTGGAAGGAGCAGAAAGGGCAAGGAGGTGGGCAGGTTTGGGGACAAGACAGGGTGGGCCAGTGGGTTGGAAGAGGTCAGCACAGGAGAGGAAAAGTGTCTTGGGAGCAATTGAGGTTGGCGTGGATGAGGGCATGGGAGTGGAGGCAGAGGGAGTGGATGTATGGGGTGTAGGGGTGCGTGTAGCGGGTGTAGGTGACTGCTCAGTATGCTGTCGTGTGGTGGATGTCTGAAGGGTGGGTGTCTTTGTGTGTTTGTGTGTCTTGGGAGGTGGAGGGTGGACACAGTGGGAGAAGACAGACAGTTAGTGTGGATGTATGTTGAGGGGGTGTCTGCAAGTCTGGTGAGTGTGCTGCATGTGTCAACTACAGTACAGGTGGTGAGTGCAGGTGTGGTGTATGAGGTGCATGTATGGCTGTCTGTGATTGTGGTGAGTGCAGGAAGAGGAGCAGTAACAGTGAGTGAAGGTGCAGTGCATGAGGTTGTGGATGTAGAGGGGACAGACAGGGAGGCAGACGAGGTGGGCACAGCGGGGGAAGTGGACATTGTTGTGTGTTCAGGTGTCTATTGGCTGTGTGAATGCTTGTGGTGGGAGGTGTGGTGCTTGTGTTTTGAAGTGTGCTTCTTGTGTGTTGATGTGCCCGTCAGTGGATCTGAATGTGTGATTTGGACGGGTGAAGGGAGTGGGGTCCTGGAAGGGGTACAGGAGGTTGGAGGGGGGACAGAGTGACCAGGGAAACTGGCTGCCGTCCGAGAGGAGACCAGAGCCTGAAAAGATCTCTGTAGGGCAGACACGGCACTGTGAATGTCATCCAGATAGGCACTGGTCTGCTGCACCTCTGATGCCAGCCCCTGGATGGCATTGACGATGGTTGTCTGCCCTACAGACATGGTTCTCAGGTGGTCAATAGCCCCCTCTGTGAGGGCAGCAGGGCTGACTGGGGCAGAGGAGGAGGTGCCTGGGGAAAAGGAGACGCCCACCTTTCTGGGTGGGCGGGCACGGGCAGCTCGGTGGGGAGCAGAAGGGAGGGCGTTGATGGTATAGGGGGTGGCAGAAGATCTCACGGTAGTGATGTGTGCACTAGGGTCCACCACTGCTGGTGGACCCCCATCGGTGGAGGTCTCAGGGTCACTACCTCCTGTGGTAGTAGCCTCCCCGTGGAAGTCCCCTCGCCCTCCCACCCACTGGTCCCCTGGGCGTCCGTTGTCTCTGCCTCGAAGGATCTGTGGGCCGCTGCCTCCCCACTTGCCGGTGCCTCAGCTCCCTTGCCTGATGTTGATGCTGTACCAAACCAACAAAAGAGAACAGGGATGGAGAGACAAAACAGGAGAGACACTTGTAAATAGCTGAATGCAGATACAGAATGGCCAGACATACACCCACCCAGCAAACACACCCAGCAGGCAGCACCGTACACTATGCCCATGGCCATGCCCCTGACTACTGACCAGAATACTGCTCTACAGCCATCCCCTGAATTTGTTTTGGAGCTGAGGTAGGTGAAACCTGCCAGGGACACCTCTACACCCTTTAGGGAACATACAGTAGATGGACACCAGTCAAATTCCCTGCTCTGAGCAGCATGTGCCCTATTGCACACCCAGACATCCTTCCAGACTGAAGTATGGTCAATGAGTACTCACCCCCTTGTGACTGCTGTGCAGCCTTCAAGCGCCCATCCAGATCTGGGTATGCCACCACCAGGATCCTTCGCATCAGAGGCGTCAGTGCCTGACAGGCACCCCTTCCACGTTGGGAGGACTTCCCCAGCTGGGCCTCACTGATCTTTCATGCCTAGCGCCACATGTCCTCCCACCTCTTTCGACAGTGGGTGCTCCGCTGGTTGTAGACCCCCAGGGTCCACACCTCTTGGCGATGGCATGCCAATGTGCCCTCTTCTGGTGGGCGATGACCTAGAAGGGCGACACAGAAATGGAAAACAGAGGTCAGGCACATGTAGGATAGGAACAGCTGGCATATTGTCCAACATGGGACGGACAGTACTCTCACACATACAGGACAGTCGCACGCAGCATTCCATGCACCATGGCCCATGCAGGCTTATAGTAGCACACATGTCCAATCCACACCATCCATTACACACACAGTGCCCTCCAAACCCAGACTCACCTGTACCTCTGGCTGTCCGTAGGGTTTGCCATACAGGGGCAGGACCCCATCCACTAGCTTCTACAGTTCTTCCTGGGTGAAGGCCAGGGCCCTTTCACGTGCACCATGTGGCACATCCATAGCCAGAGGCAGGCCACAGCAGTACACAGAGTAGAGTACCTCTCCGCATGAGATCAGGGAGTCAAGTGATCAAAAGATGAAGAACGCACGCACGTTCCGCGGCGATATGCACCATCACCGCCAGTGGCGGTCATGATACCCCAGGGTTCACCATTGGCATCCATGTTAGCCAATGAGGGTGCGAACAGTGGTCAACACCACCTTACGCTGTGACATCAACCACTAGCAGTATGAGGTCACTTCCACAACGAAGGGGCAGATCTACAGTGGGCAGACATTTTGTCATCACCTAAGCATCTTGAATTTCCTACTACTCACAATTCAGGGCCTACTAGCCACATGAAGCACCTAGGACTCTATTTATTCCGTATAGTAGCACACATAAATTACTCTGTTATCTCCCAGGGATGTACATAGATATCTGTCAGGCACAGTTATTGTAGAGACACTACAATGAACAATGCAGTGTAGAAATGTTGAGAAGTGTGCCTATCTATGTGTCTACATCACTCCTTTTTGTAACCCCTCGTAGGTCCCAACCCATGTGGCAAGGAAGGGCACCATCGGTGTACAGACCACTTGTGGATATGGGGACCATGGTGGAGTGTCAGATCATAATCACTTACAGACTCACACGTGCAACTATTCAGGACCTTTGTGCATTACTGGATCCTGCACTAACTCCGGGAAATCGTAATCAGCATGCCATTCCAACTGAGGTGCTGGTGCTCTCCGCGCTCCATTTCCTGGCCACAGGCTCATTTCACTGATAGAACTTGATCAAGAGGGGGGACCCCAGTGGGGTGACGGATATCAGATATCAAGTCAGACCCCAACTGGGCACACAGCTCAGTGATTGTGGCCCTGTCCATTCTCTAGGTGAGGATACTGTGCCTGTCCTCTATTGGCGTCAAGTCCACCAGGGGTCTGTACATGGGGGTATGTCTCCATCTCCTATTGATCTGCAGCGGTAGCAATCTATGGGGCAAAAGAGTAAGGAGCTGGTCACAAACAGAACAATGGAGTTACAACAGAACTTTGCATGCTGTTAATTTGTAATGGTTAAGTGTTATTTGTCCAGTATGTCCTATTTTCACCAGTGACACAGCAATTTACCAGGGCATGCCCCCCCCAAAATGGCGTCCGCCTGTCCTGTGTGGAGGGACAGGTGGAAGTGAGGTAATTCCGCTGACGTTGTGCGCTGTTGCGCGAGGCGGTCGGGAACAGCCGTGCAACTCCTCATTGGTTAACATTGGGCCCTATGGGTTACAGTGGCCAATGGTGATCTACGCTGGTGGTGACGGTATGCACCGCCTAGGACGTGACTGCCATTTTCTATCTCATCCCTCACTTGCTACCTGATCTTCAACAGGAGAAGACCTACACTGCATGTGCTGCTGTGACCTGTGTCTTGATCCTACCATGGCCCCTGTGACTGAGCCATATGTGTGTAAATGGTGAAGGAGTACAGTGGGCGATAAGTGTAACAGGCAGGACTGTTTGACTAATTCCATTTTCCTGTGTGTATTGCCTCTGCAGGTCAGTGCCCATCATAAGTAGGGTATATTGCGAGCCATCGCCAAGGACGTGCAGTCCCTGGGGGTCTACGACAGGCAGAGCACTCAATGTCAGAAACGGTGTGAGGACCTGAGACGCTGGGCACGGAAGACGGTGGAGGCCCAGCTGGGAATGGCCTCCCAATGAGGAAGGGGTGCCCGTCGAACCCTGAACCCCCTGATGGCCCGCATACTGGTGGTGGCCTATCCTGAGCTGGATGGGCACTTGAGGGCATCACAGCAGCCACAAGGGGGTGAGTTCAGTGCCCATCATTGCAACTTACGCATAGCAGGGTGGTATCCGGGTGGGGGATATGTGTCAGTGGGTGCCCCTAAGCCAGGCCTGACTTTGCAGCGTAGGTCTCCTGGTGGATAGGGTTCTGAAGGGATAATTCTGCCTATCTAGCTTGAAAGCATCCACTACTGGTCAGGGCTGAATGGGTCCCAGGTGTGCTGCATTTAGCGGTTTGTGCCCCTTCTCATGCCTTGCTGGCTAGCAATATCAGTGGTGGTGCAATGCATAGTGCGTAGACCTGTTCCCTTTGTGTGAGGGTGCTGTGTATGCCAATGGTGGCATTGGTTCAGCCATTGACCCAGTGTCTCCTTTGTCTCTTCCCCCCCTTTTTTGTTTTGTTATTCTGTCCTTATGTGCATTGTCATCATCTGGCGGAGGAGCAGAGGCACCGGCGACGGAGGGAGCTGCATCCCACAGGACACAGAGGCAGAGTCCACCGACGCTGAGGGCACCAGTGGGACGGAGGGTGAGGGGAGCACCACAGCGGAGACTGGAGGGGACAGTTCTGACACAGATACCTCCTCCAATTGAAGCTCCCTGGTGGTAGCAGACAACTCTGTATCTACCCCAGCTACAGGTATAGCCGCCACCCCCCGTACCAGCACCGCCCTCTGAGCAGCCCCTCATCGAGTTGCCCGTGCCCGCTCACCCAGGAGAGTGGGCATCTCCATCGCCCCAGGCACATTAGGCCCTGCCCCAGTTAGCCCTACTGCCCAGAGTGAGGAGGCTAGTGACCTCCTGAGATCAATCTGTAGGGCAGTCAACCATTGTGAATGCCACCCAGGGGCTGGTAGCCCAGATGCAACAGACTAATGCATTCCTGGAGGTCATTCACACTGGATTGGCGGCCCAACAGAGATCGATCCAGGCTCTGGCCTCCTCTCTGATGGCAGCCATTGTCCCTGTTTCCAGCTTCCCCCCTCCAACTTCCTCTTCCCAGTCCCATTCTCCTCAACCCCAACCCATCCCAAGCACACAGGCAGACGAACATGCACACAAGACACCACACAAGAGTGGTACAGGTAAACACAAGCACCACACTTCATCCCACAGGCACTCACACAAACACCATCCAGATGCAGACCCACCAACATCCACTATTTCCACTGTCTCCACTCCTCCTCCTCCACCTCCCTCCCAGTTCTGTCTACACCTGCATGCACTACATCATCATCCACCACCAACATCATCACCACACCAAGCAGAACACACACCTCACTGGCAGACACCTCCACAACAGCAATGCACACATCCTCTGTGTCCTCCCCCACTGTGTCTGTCCCCCCTCCTAAGGTACACAAACGCAAGCACTAAGACACCCAACAGCCATCCACCTAACAACAGCATCCAGCCCATGCACTTCACCCAAAATCAGCAGATAGACACCACCAACAACCACTCCCTCTTCCTCCACTCCCATTCCTTCTCCCACTTCCGCCAAAATGTCCCTAAAAATCTGTTCCTATCCACCATTGACCTCTTCCCTACTCCCTCCCCCCTGTCCTGCACATATGGCCAGGGTGGGAAGAACCCAGCCAAGCAACACAGCCACCCAGTCCACGGGCCCAGTCGTCACCACACCCACTCATGGTGGAAAAGGATCCAGGCCACATGTCCTGAAGGTGAAGGAGCCTGCACCAGACAGCCTCAAGGCAAAGGAGTCTGCTCCAGCTGCCAGAAAGAGCAAGGAGCCTGCCCCAGTAGGCAAGAAGGGAAAGGAGACTGCCCCAGCTGCCAGGAGACAAAGGAGTCTGCAGCAGCTGCTAAGAAGGGAAAGGAGCCTGCCCCAGCTGCCAGGAAGTCAAAGGAGCCTGCAGCAGCTTCTAAGAAGAGAAAGTAGCCTGCCCCAGCTGCCAGGAAGAGCAAGAAGCCTGCACCAGTAGGCAGGAAGAGCAAGGGGCCTGGGCAGGAGCCCCCACCAACAACCATGGTTGTGCAGCCATCTGAGGTTGCAGCGGATGGGCAGGAGCCTCCCCCACCAGCAGTACCACCACCTCCAGTAAGCAGCCGTCTGAGGTTGCAGGGGATAGGTAGGAGCCTCCCCCACCAGCAGCACCACCACTTCCAGTGAGCAGCCGTCACCGCCAGTGGACAGTATATAATCCTGCCTCCATGGGCTGCTATGCGGCCTGCCCCCTGCAAATCCAGTGGGAATGACACCCACCTGAGAGACTGTGACCTTGCACTCCCCAGGATCAAGAGCTCAGGGCACGAGGCCCCCTCCAGAACCGGTGGGTAAGACACCCAAATACCCAAGACTCCCCAGGATCAAGAGCACAGGGCACGAGGCCCCATCTAGAACCAGTGGGTAAGACATCCCATACCCAAGACTCCCCAGGATCACAAGCACAGGGCACGAGGCCCCGTCCAGAACCAGTGCGTAAGACATCCACTCGAGAGACTTTGGCCTTGTACTCCCCAGGATCATGCACAGGGCATTTTGCCCCCTCCAGAGCAAGTGGGCAAGTCACCCACTCGAGAGACTGTGGCCTTGCACTCCCCAGGACCAAGCACAGGACATGTTGCCCCCTCCAGAGCAAGTGGACAAGCACCCACTCGAGAGACTGGCCTTGCACTCCCCAGGACCAAGCACAGGGCATGTTGCCACCTCCAGAGCAAGTGAGCAAGTCACCCACCGAGAGACTGTGAACTTGCACTCCCCAGGACCAAACATAGGGCATGTTGTCCCCTCCAGAACCAGTGGTCTTGTTCCATCTCCTGGCTGAGGTGCTCCATCATGCCTGTCCCCCTGAGGTGCCTGCCTACTTACCAACTAATGCCCCTGCAGTGTTCTCTCCTTGTTGAGGCAGGTGACATGTGTGGCCTTGGATTTTGGGCTGTGGCCATGTGGCCTACGAACATTGTGGACTGGGTTGTGTCCGTTTTTCCGTACATATGTATATATCTATTATCTTGCCTAACTTATTTTTCTTGATGTGTTGATCTCATTACATTCACTTTTTCAAAATTGTTTTGTACTTGCATTATTCATCCAAGATATGGGGTAAAAATGTTTTAGTAATGCAGTTGATAGTGTGTATGGTGTTGCGGGGGTGTTGTGCGTGTGTGTGTCACTCTCCTTTTCCTCCCTCCCTTGAGTGCTAGGCATCTGTACTCACCGTCGTCGTCTTCGCCGGCGTTGTGTTCATGGTGGAATAGCACGTGGAAAATCATGGGGAAGACATGCAGTTCAGGCTCCATGGTGGCGTGGTTGTTCCCTGTGTCTCCAATGGTGAGCCCTTTCCCTTCTGAGCTCAGTTTCTGCCAGGCTTTTGATGTCGTTGGTACCGTCCCAAAAAGGTGGCGGATTGCAGTGTCTTAATATGGTGGGCGGAACATTGACTTACTGCCTGGCTGTACGCGGCTTCTGCTGTGGTGGCTGTTGTTTCCGCTCTGACGGTCGGTTAAATTACAATCACTAAAACTATGTCTCAAATCCCTATTGGTGAAGGGATCGCATGTCCACACTTTGTCCAATAAAACTAAAACTCCAAATCTATGAATTCTACTATTACTCCGTTCACATGTCGTTGATTGGTTGTCCTGCAATGTCCTCATCATCTGGCTCGTCAGGTAACAATATTGTTGCAGCTTCTACTCCATTCAGGTTCTTCATTGATCTCCTCCTGAGAAAGTCAGTCTTACACACGTTATACACAAAATGTTACATTAGCAAGAACTGCATCTTCTAGCAGTGGGTTCTCATGAGAAAACCTCTCAAATACGAGCACATTCAAACAATACAATGGAAAATCACAGTTTAACTCTCTAGGACAGCCATTTATTTAAACGTCACGAAATGCAGCTTGATGTGAGGCCTGGCAAATAGGCCAAGACCTTCGCTAAGTTAAAGCCTACAATTAATAAAACTAATACATAATGCATAACCTTTAATATGACATATTACTACATGAGTCAAACATATATTCAACATTTCATAGTATTAGACTATTAATAAGTACACTTCATGAATATTGGTGGCTACTCATCGTAATAACATTTTCAAATGTGTGCATTATTTTCTATGTCATTATATTTTCTACACAAATCAATTACTCAGATTACATAACACTCCTTAAAAATTTTCATTAAAACACCTGCACTAGCAATATCACAACTTCTCACATTTGCATTTGCCAAGTGATTCAAAGAAAGGGTCAAAGACATGAATGATATACTCAGCGATGACATTAGAGAGCTGGCGAATTGTGCCATATTCTATATGGTGACTTCAATGCTAAACCTGGAGCATAGGAATGCGAGAGCAAAAACTACGGAAGATCTAGGAGAGCATCGGGCACCGCAATCATTCCCTATGGGCTTCAAAACAAAGGCAAAAGAGAAGACACTATGAAAAAATGTATCTTCAGGAACAATATAGTATGCACCATAAGCACAGTTCCAGTAAATTATCCCCTGCCACCTACATACACTTGGACAGAGCCCAAAAGGGCATCCACTGCAGTCTTGTGCACCTTCATCACTGAACCTGATTAGAATGCCTGAACAGATCTAGGTGCTTTTAGAGTGACCAATCCCCCCTAGTTTTAAATTTCATGCTAACTATGAAGGATTACATGGTTAACTACAATCATTGCAAAGACATAGAAATCAAAAACAAAATAGGACTTCTAAGGTCAGCGTGGATGAACTAGCAACGTTCTTGTGAGACAATCTTCACTCCCCCAAATTAATCCTAACAGAGATGACCTTGGATTACCAACTAGCATCATCCCCAGTACACATGAGGCCATGTGAGGTCTTAACCAAAAAAATCATACTCTGGCTGATCCAAAAACATATTTAATGAAGGCGCATAAAAAATAGGCATATTAAATCATAGCTAAATGTTTTATCTGGAATCCAAAACCCCAAATCAGACCTTCAACAGTCCCTTTGGAGAGTGAGTGCTGAAGACATTAAACAACTAAGAGATGTTTGCAAAACACTTACCCAAGTGAACAAGGATTTAATAAGGATTCAATGATGCCTTGTCAATACAGCTGCCACTACCAATGAAAGAGACACCCAAAAGATGTGTCAGGACATTTTCCCAAACATATTTTGGGGCCCCTCTTTCCAAGGTCTCTTTAAGGTCCATATTCAGATAATTCATGCCATTGAAGCCCTGACCTCCTTGATTTTGGCTTTCTTCCTTGCTGCCTAAACCCCCTGCGTATTGGACACCTTTCATTATGCTTTCTCCCCACCCTTGACCAAAACAAATCATGTGAGGTTACTGGTTTACCCGCCTTATCTATGGTTGTCTCAGAGCATTGTGATTTCGGTAACTTGGTGACATTTCTTTATTGTACAAGGATTCTCAGATATTCAGCATCTTCTCTCACATACAACACCATTTCATCATATTAACAAATGCATTGTGTTTAAAAAGAAAACATGAAGATCTCATCCTGCTAAGGAATACAACAGTACACTGCTTAACTGAAAATTTGCAAAGGGCATCTGTTGATTTCAGGTAAATTAAGCCAGAGTAATAATCAAAGAGTAACACTAAATTACTGATAATTACCCAAATAACCTTCCTCATATACTAAGAGAAATTTGAGGGAAAAATCCTACAGAAAGAGCACTTTTAGCGAGCACGAGTACCTGCTTGTGCTTGCAATTTGTGTTTTTCTGAAGTTAGCCCTGTTTCTTAGCTCAAAATGCATACTTGGATCCATTTTAGACACAAAGGTGCATTTTGTACTAAGAAAATATTACTAAATGCCAGTAGTAAGTTGGGAAAAAATCCTATCCCAAGAGCACATTTAGCAAGTTGCCACTCAGTCCTGTTGCATTTAGTGCTATTTCTTACATCAAAAAGCATCCTTGCGTTAATTTTGAATGCAAGGGGGCATATTTACACAACAAAGCAGTACTAAATGTAGAATTATCCTTCTTACATAATTCAAGCGGAATCTTGTGGAATTCTTAGTTAATTATGCATGACTGCAATACAAGGAAATATGCGTGTCACCCCCACCCCTAGTAAATGCCTCCGGAAAAAGAGGGGGTCATTCTGACCCTGGCGGCCGGTGGCCGCCAGGGCCACCGACCACGGGAGCACCGCCAACAGGCTGGCGGTGCTCCAACGAGCATTCTGACCGCGGCGGTTCAGCCGCGGTCAGAAGCGGAAAGTCAGCGGTCTCCCGCTGACTTTCCGCTGCTCGTTTGAATCCTCCATGGCTGCGGAGCGCGCTCCGCAGCCATGAGGATTCTGACCCCCCCTACCGCCATCCTGTTCATGGCGGGAAAGCCGCCATGAACAGGATGGCGGTAGGGGGGGGGTCGCGGGGCCCCTGGGGGCCCCTGCCGTGCCCATGCCAATGGCATGGGCACGGCAGGGGCCCCCGTAAGAGGGCCCCGCAAAGTATTTCAGTGTCTGCCTTGCAGACACTGAAATACGCGACGGGTGCCACTGCACCCGTCGCACCTTCCCACTCCGCCGGCTCGATTACGAGCCGGCATCCTCGTGGGAAGGGAGTTTTTCCCTGGGCTGGCGGGCGGTCTTTTGGAGACCGCCCGCCAGCCCAGGGAAAAACTCATAATACCCTCCGCGGTCTTCTGACCGCGGAGCGGTATAATGGGGGCGGAATTCTGGCGGGCGGCCTCCGCCGCCCGCCAGAATCAGAATCACCCCCAGAATCTCTGGAGAGTAAATAGCTATTAATTTCAGAACACCATGGTTGGTGACTGCTTATTTAATCAACTGATCACTGGAACTAATCTGTCCTCTCAATTCATATTCCAAATATTGAGATATTGATACAGATTATGAGATAATGAGTAGTCTCCGGGCACTGGACCTGGAAATTATTGCATATGTTGCAGGTGGGGGGGGCTCTGCTAGGAAAAAAGAAAACTTTCAATCAGAGCTCCAGGGAAAAAACTGTCTCCACAGAGTCCCTGAGAAAGCTCTTCCCTGGAGGTTCTTATTTTCCGTGGAGTTCTGACTACAAGTTTTCTTTTTTCCAAGCACACCACCTCATATGTAAATAAGGTCCTGGCCCAGTGCCCCAGGGGCACATAGGGACACCACCCTCTGCCCCTACTCCCTGGCTGCTGGGGACAGTAAAAGGAGGGAGGCCTGGAACCGGAACTGGCGTCAGAGAAGCCCTCAGCAGCATCATGCAGCAGCAGCTCGACGCTGACTGGCAGAGAGCAAAGCCAGGTAGGCTCTTCACTCTCCGGTGAGCTCCCCTGGTGGGGCTAGCAGAGTTTTTTGTCAAACTGCCTGCTCCAGCGGAGTGCGAAAAACTCTGTTAACTCCGCTAGCGGAGCAGAGCTAACCGCCCACCCCTAATAATGAGGTGAAACCACTGCACCTTCCTGGTAATTACTCTGTAGCTTTACTGAGCTATGCTAATAGCATTTCCATGTTGTCTAACAGTTTTTCTTGTATACTTGAGACACTGAGATATTTATTGAGTCTCTAGACATAAGCTAACTCGCAGACGCATTAATAAAGTCATAAGTCATGTTAAACTGATGGGGTCTTTCTGATGCCCCAATTTCTAATATTTTAGTCCTGGTTATCCTTTACGTTATTTTATGGACTATAGCACGCATCTGTTTAACTATATGCAATGTGGAGTGGGCTGCTTTTAACACGAAACAAAGCTAAGTGCTGGCTCCCTTATTGATGGATATGAATCTTCTGCATCCTATGCAGTACAAACTGCTCCATCAAATTCAGGAAATTAACATGGAAGAATGTTAATTTGAATCTCTTTATTCCTTAACTGTGTGATCAAAGTAAGACCAGTAGGTTTTTTCAACATGTAGGTCTTTTAGTTGAAATTTAGAAATAGCCAATGATAATGTTGGTTGTGTGAACCTTTCAAATCTTCTAAGATTATCTTGTGTTTTTTAATAATTTACTACCTCTGGAACTCACACATTTGAATCTACATATTATGAAGTTTTGGCTGCCAATATCAGTTTAAAAAATGGAGCATGCAAGTAAACAGAATAATTGACATAGGGGGTGATTCTGACCTCGGCGGTAAAATGCCCTTACCGCCGGTCAGAAGACCGCCATAACACCGCCACGGCCGCGGTCAACCGCCACGGTCATTCTGACCCACAACGGCCAAACCTCCAAAAATCCGTCCTCCACTGCAGCCCGCCACATCGGCGGGCAGCGATAAACTGGAGATGACCAAACCTCCACCGTCACGCCAACAGAAATACGCCCATGCCATTACGACCCACGAATCCACACGGCGGTCATTCAAATGCGGTATTCCATTGGCGCTACACACCGCCGCGGTCAGAATACACACACATCACCAAAACACAGCCACATTGGACAATTTGAAAAACACACACCTGATACACATACACACACCACTCCCACACAATCAACCAACTATAAAACACACACCCACATCACCCACAAACCCCTGCGACCCCAATTACTGAGAGAAGGAGAGAGAGACACAGCAGACAATCCAAAGCAAGACACACTGAGGCACACTACACCATCACACACACCACATAGTAGCACAAAGCACCACTCACCAACACACTCCTCATCACATACACCACCCCACACCTCACCCACACCACCCCATGGCACCCCAAAGGCATCCACGATTTTCGGACCAAGAACTCCGGGTCATGGTGGAGGAAATCCTAAGAGTGGAACCCCAGCTCTTCGGCTCGCAGGTGCAGCACACCAGTATAGCCAGGAAGGCGGAGCTATGGCAGCGGATCGTGGACAGGGTCAACGTGGTGGGACAGCATCCCAGGAATAGGGAGGACATCCGCAAAAGATGGAACGACCTACGGGGGAAGGTCCGATCGATGGTCTCCAGGCACAACATCGCGGTCCAGAAGACTGGCGGCGGACCCCCACCCACCCCTCCCGAATTTACATCATGAGAGCAAGAGGTCTTGACCATCCTGCATCCTCAGGGCCTCGCAGGAGTAGCCGGAGGAATGGACTCTGGTAAGTCCCATCTCAACTACTATATCCCCCCCACCCCACCAGCATGCCAACCCACACCCCCACCCTCACCCCCAACCCCCCAGCACACATCCTTCCTGACAATGTCTCACCAGCACAACCCACCCATCCCAACACCAACTCCTGCATGCCAACACAAACCATGGGCACCCATCACCTAAGCATGACCACTGCACTAACCCCTCCCCCCCACTAAATACCCTCACAACACCTCCCTCCAGGGAATGCCTGCACTGGGGGACAAGGGCACCCACAACACGCATGCTATTGCACACACAGAAACAATAACCAAACTCTCTTACCCCATGCAGGACCCGAACGACAACACACCAGCCAGGAGGGTCCAGAAGTGTCCATCCCACCACCGGAACAGGCCCACACTGAGGATAGCAGCTCTGCCGACAGTGAACCTGATGACCAGCCCGGACCATCGGGGACCTCTGGGCAGTCGGTTCCCCTCACCCAGATACAGGCCACACCAGACCCGACCCCCTCTGCCGACACCAGCACAGCTCCCACCCAGCGGGCCCATGCCTCTGTCTCTAGGACAGCTCAATCAGCGGTGTGTCTGCCACTACAGGGCACCCAGGCTAACCCGACACCCCAACAACAACAGGGACCTGGGGGCAGTGGGAGCGGGCACACCGGCCAGGGGACAGAGGCCGGGGGAAACCGGGCAGCTCGGAGGGCTGCTGTGCGACAGGGGGGGGAGGAGAGGCCCAGGGAACCCACTCTCCAAGAGGCCCTCACCACCATCATGGGGGCATACCACCACTCCCAAGAAACGATGGCGACGGTACTGGCCAGGTTCACTGAGATCCAGGCACAGCAGGAAGAACGCTACATGGGGTTCAGGGAGGAGCTGAGAATCATCGGGACCGCAATGGGGACCATCGTCCTGGCCCTCCACAGGATAGAGGACGCGTTGCGGGACCATGGTGCACCACACAGGGCCCCTGTCACTAGGCCGGACCAGGAACAGCCTACCACCTCCGCCGGCGCTAGTGGACAGGAGGTCCCAACACCTCGACAGCCCCCCAGAACCCCACCTCCTGCTGAAGAACAACCACCCCGTAAGAGGAGCCTGAGACCAAAGAAAAAGACAGAGTAGGATGTCAAGACCCCCGCCAGCAGGACATACCCCCTCAAGTCTTCCCACTGTCCCACATTGCCACCCTGTCCAACCATGAACTGACTATGCTCCATCCTTCCACAGGCAAAAGAACAATGCACCTGTGAGACTGAGAACTGGACTCTGCCATGGATATTCCTCCACCCCCACCCATCACCCTTAGAATCACATGTACCGATATCTAGCACTGTAAATAAATTACATTTTGCACACAAACCTGTTTTGAGTCATGCTGTATTATTAACAAATGGATAACATATTACTGTTCAATTTCTGTTCTGTCAATTAGTCATGACAACATACCAATGTCAATACGCTGTATTTCATGGGCGAACCAAGCAGAAGTCAGGTACTGAGTCAGACAGCACTGAGAAGGGAAGGGAAAGGCATAAATTAATAAAATACATCTGTGGGGAACTACAGAAAGTACAGATGCAGGAGGCTAGAAGCAATTGTGAAATGGCGTGGGTGATTCTTACCTGGGTGTTACTGGAAATACTGATGTATCACTCTGTCCCTATTGTCTGTGTCGTCCTCAGAGTCTTCCTCCTCTTCACTCTCCACAGGCTCCACGGCTTCTACAACACCACCATTTGGACCATCCTCCTGCAGGAAAGGCACCTGGCGTCGCAAAGCCAGGTTGTGAAGCATACAGCACGCCACGATGATATGGCACACCTTCTTTGGTGAATACATTAGGGATCCACCAGTCATATGCAGGCACCTAAACCTGGCCTTCAGGAGGCCAAAGGTTCGCTCAATCACCCTCCTTGTACGCCCATGGGCCTCATTGTAGCGTTCCTCTGCCCTTGTCCGGGGATTCCTTACTGGGGTCAGTAGCCACGGCAGGTTGGGGTAACCAGAGTCACCTATTAGCCACACACGTTGTCTCTGTAGCTGCTCCATCACATAGGGGATGCTGCTATTTCGCATCACATACGCGTCATGCACTGACCCTGGGAACTTGGCATTTACATGGGAGATGTACTGGTCAGCCAAACAGACCACCTGGACATTCATCGAATGATAATTTTTTCTGTTTCGGTACACCTGCTCATCGTCTTTTGGGGGTACCAAAGCCACATGGGTCCCATCAATGGCACCAATGATGTTGGGGATATGTCCAAGGGCATAGAAATCACCCTTCACTGTGGGCAAGTCACCCTCCTCGGGGAAAATGATGTAGCTCCGCATGAGTTTCATCAGGGCAGACAACACTCTGCTCAAAATCTTAGAAAACATAGGCTGAGACATTCCAGATGACATGGCCACTGTGGTCTGGAATGACCCACTGGCCAAAAAATGGAGGACTGACAAAACCTGCACCAGAGGGGGAATCCCTGTGGGTTGGCGGATGGGGGACATCAGGGCTGGCTCCAGCTGGGCACACAGTTCATGGATAGTGGCACGGTCAAGTCGGTATCGAAGTATTATATGGCGTTCTTCCATTGTCGACAGGTCCACCAGCGGTCGGTACACGCGAGGATTCCTCCTTCTCATCCCAAGTCCCAGCGGACGGTGCCTAGGAAGGACAACATGGAGCACAGAGTCAGCCAAACCACAGGTACGTACAGACAGCTTGCACAGTTAAAGAATGGCAATGGGTTGAAAGGCGTGTATCTGTGGCAATGCAAGGCCTAGGCCTGTGTGTCGCAGTCAAAATTAAGCCATGTGGGCCCTTGAAATGGCGGCTGGCTGACCTGTGAAGTGGGACAATGGGATGTGAAGTCACTGCGCTGGCGGGGCACACCGTGGCGGTAGGCGGTCGAAGACCGCGGCGCAAAGCCGCATTGGTTAACATTGAAGCCTATGGGTTTCAGGAGCCAATAACGAAGTGCGCCGGCGGTCGCGGTACGCACCGCCGCGGTACGCACCGCCGCGGACGTGACCGCCATTTTCTATCTGCTTAATCACTCGAGACCTGATCATCCACAGGAGAGGACCTATACTGCAAGTGCTGCTGTGACCTCGGTCTGGAAGATACAATGGCTGCTGCGACTGGGGAAAGGGCCCCTGCCTTCACGTCTGAAGAATTGGACAAGCTCGTGGATGGGGTCCTCCCCCAGTATGCGCTACTCTACGGTCCTCCAGACCAACAAGTGAGTACACCGGGTGCTAATGGAATGGGCTATGCCTGTGTGGATTGGGGTGGATGTAAGTTGGTGGGGTGGGGGGCGAATGAGGAGTGCAACGCCCGACAGATGAGAGCATGTGCCATATGGCAAAGTGGGTGGGGGGGGGCAATTACATCTAACATGCAGGCCATTGATGATTTCCTCCTTTCCACCCTGTACATGTCTAATAGGTCAGCGCCCATCAGAAGATCGAGATTTGGCGTGCCATCGCCAAGGAAGTCCGGACCTTGGGGGTCCACAACAGACGGGGCACCCACTGCCGCAAGAGGTGGGAGGACATCCGCCGCGGAACAAGGAAGACCGCAGAAACACTGCTGGGGATGGCCTCCCAACCTAGGAGGGGTGCCAGTCGCACCATGACCCCCCTGATGTCCCGGATCCTGGCGGTGGCCTACCCTGAATTGGATGGGCGCTTTAAGACATCACAGCAGACACAAGGGGGTGAGTATCAGCACATTCTCCTATCTTTCTGCGCAGTGGAGGCGTCTGGGTGGGGGAGGAGGGCTGTGGGTGACATTAGGCCAGGGCGCTTTCTGTAGTGTAGTCCTCTCCCTTAGGCATGGCCCTGTGCCCCCGGCCCCCACCTCGGTAGGGTGACAAGTACAGCCATTGAAGGTCCAGCATCTCCCATGTGCGCGTTTGACGTCTCTTGGCCTGTTGTCTTAGTCAGTAGTACTGAGTAGTGTACCCCGAACGCGCGGCTTAGTGCATTAGGCACCTGTGTCTGTCCTCTCCGCCAACGGTGTTGACATTGCATGCACTTAACCTGGTCTTCTTTTTTCTCCCCCCACCCTTTCTCTCCATCTTCTTGTGCATGTGTGCATTAGCATCATCAGGCGGAGGAGATTTGGCATCGGAGCACGAGGGAGCTGCAGGACACAAGGCCCCGGTGGGCCCAGGAACAGACACTGAGGGCACCAGTGATCCGGAGGGCGAGGGGAGCACCACGACGGGGACCGCTGGTGAGAGCAGCGAAAGCGACACGTCCTCGGATGGGAGCTCCCTAGGGGTGGCGGCAACATCCGTGCCCCCCACCTCTACAGGTACAGCCGCCACCCAGCGCACCAGCCCCGCCCTCCCAGCAGCCCCTCAGTCTTCGCTCCGTGCCGGTTCGCCCAGGAAGGCGCGCGTCTCCTTCGCCCCAGGCACCTCAGCCCCTGCCCCTGTTGCCCCTGCTGCCCTCAGTGCGGAGCTCATTGACCTGGTAAGGACGCTCATTGTTGGGCAGACGACCCTTTTGAATGCCATCCAGGGTGTGCAAAGGGAGGTGCAACAGAGCAATGCGTACCTGGAGGGCATTCATTCGGGTCAGGCTGCCCATCAACGAGCGTTCACTGCTCTGGCCTCAGCACTGACGGCAGCCATTGTCCCTGTTTCCAGCCTCCCTCTTCTTACTGCCTCCAGCCTTTCTCTGTCTCCTGTCCCTCAGCCTATCCCATCCACACCATCAGACCAGCCTGCACACACCTCAACACCCAAGAGCAGCTCATCCAAACACAAGCACCACAGATCCCGCAAACACTCACCCGAGCAACACCCAGATGCAGACATGCCAACAGCCACTGCCACCCCTGTGTCCCCCTCCTCCTCGTCTCCCTCCTCCCTCCCTGTGACGTCTACACTCACACCTGCATGCACCCCAACATCAGCCAGTGCTTCCATCACCACCTCACCCTCCAGTACAGTCCACACTCGTGCAGTCACCACCCCCACTGCCATGTACACATCCCCTGTGTCCTCTCCCACTGTGTCTGTCACCCCCTCTTCCAAGACACACAAACGCAGGCAGCCACCCACCCAACAGCCATCCACCTCACGACAGCCTACAGCACCAGCACCTTCACCCAATGACAGCACACCTGACTCTCCTACAACCACCTCCTCTACCTCCACTTCCATCTCCACTTCTCCTACCCTTTACCTTGGCCCTAAAAAACTTTTCCTGGCTAACCTTAACCTCTTTCCCCCCGATGACCTCCCCCATCCATCTTCAAAGAGTCCCAAGAGCACGCAGCCACCACCAGCCCAGCTTCGGGTGTCACTGTTGTGCCTGGGTTCTGGAGCCCACCCTTTGCCAGCAGTGACACATCGATCAGCAGCAAGGACACGTCCAGCCCCCCCCCGGCAAGAGGACCCGCCAAAACAAGGACCGGCGTGCGAGGACCGACAGGGCTGCCCCCAAGGAGCAATGTGCGGCCACTTCACCACCCACACCATCTAGGGGAGGCAAGGGCCCGAGAGCCCCATCAAAGGAGCGGAAGGGCAGCAGGAGCGCGGAGAAGGTGGACCCCACATGCCACATCCCAGCTGGGAAGGAGGACACTAAGGAGGCCAGGAGTCCGTCCCCGAAGGGTCCAGAAACGTCACGGTCCCAGGGCGACTGAACAGGGAGTCCAGGCCAGGTCTGGCTCCCTTGACCTGCTGGATGAGCACCGCTGAACAGGGCCCGCGGTGCAGAAGAGTACCGCTGAACAGGGCCCCGCCGTGGAGATAGGCACCGCTGAACAGGGCCCGCGGTGCAGAAGAGTACCGCTGAACAGGGCCCCGCCGTGGAGATAGGCACCGCTGAACAGGGCCCGCGGTGCAGAAGAGCACCGCTGAACAGGGCCCCGCCGTGGAGATAGGCACCGCTGAACAGGGCCCCGCCGTGGAGATAGGCACCGCTGAACAGGGCCCCGCCGTCTCAAGCACCGCTCCGCTGGGCCCTTCCTGTCAAGCACCGCTCCGCTTGGCCCTTCCTCTCAAGCACCGCTCCGCTGGGCACCGCCGTCTCAAGCACCGCTCCGCTGGGCCCTTCCTCTCAAGCACCGCTCCGCTGGGCCCTTCTTCTCAAGCACCGCTCCGCTGGGCCCTTCCTGTCAAGCACCGCTCCGCTGGGCCCTTCCTGTCAAGCACCGCTCCGCTGGGCCCCGCCGTCTCAAGCACCGCTCCGCTGGGCCCTTCCTCTCAAGCACCGCTCCGCTGGGCACCGCCGTCTCAAGCACCGCTCCGCTGGGCCCTTCCTCTCAAGCACCGCTCCGCTGGGCCCTTCTTCTCAAGCACCGCTCCGCTGGGCCCTTCCTGTCAAGCACCGCTCCGCTGGGCCCTTCCTCTCAAGCACCGCTCCGCTGGGCACCGCTGTCTCAAGCACCGCTCCGCTGGGCCCTTCCTCTCAAGCACCGCTCCGCTGGGCCCTTCTTCTCAAGCACCGCTCCGCTGGGCCCTTCCTGTCAAGCACCGCTCCGCTGGGCCCTTCCTGTCAAGCACCGCTCCGCTGGGCCCCGCCGTCTCAAGCACCGCTCCGCTGGGCCCTTCCTGTCAAGCACCGCTCCGCTGGGCCCCGCCGTCTCAAGCACCGCTCCGCTGGGCCCTTCCTGTCAAGCACCGCTCCGCTGGGCCCCGCCGTCTCAAGCACCGCTCCGCTGGGCCCTTCCTGTCAAGCACCGCTCCGCTGGGCCCTTCCTCTCAAGCACCGCTCCGCTGGGCCCTTCTTCTCAAGCACCGCTCCGCTGGGCCCTTCTTCTCAAGCACCGCTCCGCTGGGCCCTTCTTCTCAAGCACCGCTCCGCTGGGCCCTTCCTATCAAGCATCGCTCCGCTGGGCCCTTCTTCTCAAGCACCGCTCCGCCCTTCCTCTCAAGCACCGCTCCGCTGGGCCCCGCCGTCTCAAGCACCGCTGAACAGGGCACCGCCGTCTCAAGCACCGTTGATGGTTCACTGTGCCCACCATGCCTCCTCCTTGACCAGTGGAGACTGTCATACACCTGATGGACTGTGGCTTTGCACTCCCCAGGATGGTCCAGTGGGCAGCCCACCCACTGTAGAGACATTGAGAGACTGTGGCTTTGCACTCCCCAGGATGGTCCAGTGGGCATGGTGGCTCCTCGTGGATCTGGTGTCGTGGACTCATGTGGCTGTGGTGCCCCCCCCTTCCCTTCCCCCTGAGGTGCCTGTAGTTTTTACATCTGATGCCCCTGCAGTGTTCTCTCCAAAGGACTCAGGTCTCCTGTGTGGGCTTTGCCCTTGTTTCTCAAGACTTTGGCCCACGGACATGCTGAATTCGTAGGATGTGCAGGACTTGGTACTTCCGTTATACAGTGATGTGTATGTCATTTGTTTTGTTGTGGATATCTTTCATGGTTGTACGCTAATTTTCTGGAGCTTTTTGGTACATAAATATTTATTCCAAATATGATTATGTCCTAGCATTTTTCAGGGGTGTTTGGGTGGTGTCACTGTGACTTGGTGCTCTGCATTGGTGAGTACATAGTTGGGGGGGGGGGGGAGGGTCGCATATGTGTGTGCCCGTAACCTTTCGTCCTCCCCCTCCCGTGTGTCGTAGGTGCAGTACTCACCGTTGTCGTCTGCGCCGGACTTCGTACTCGTGGTAGATGAGAAGGTAGACGAGAGCAGGTAGGATGTTTAATTCGGGTTCCATGCTGTCCTCCGTACTCGTGGAGTGTGTTTTGGTGAGCGTTTTCCCGTTCGTAGTCTGTTTCCGCCGTGTTTTTATCGGTGGTGCTCCCGCCCCGGAAAAGGTGGCGGATTGGTGAGTTATGATAGTGTGGGCGGTACATTGTCTGCCGCCTGCCTGTTGGCGGTGACCGCCGCGCTGTTTGTCTGTACCGCCGCGGCGGTCGGAGTGTTAAGTTGGCGGGCTGTGTTGGCGGTTCCATTTTTTGGACCGCCAGCCTTTATTCGGAAGCAAATAGCAACCACAAAAGTAATAAAAACATTGTACAAAACATTATATACATAGCAGCAAGAATAGAGGCTCAACAAGATACAAAATACATGAATAAAATACTGGTAAGCTATTTTCACCTGGCTGACCTTACAGCATCTCTGCCTTAAATTAAAAACAACTTAGTAATTTTTTCATAAAATGTACAGAAGAAGGCAAAGTGTATAATTGTTTGCCCTGATGTGCCATCACACGGGCAGGGAGCATTGTCTAGGTGGCACGAAAACCCTAAAGGAAAACACAACAGGTACTTAACTGTGTCTGTCCTAAAACAGAACAACAATGAACTCTCCCAGTGGCCTTGGACGTACTGTAAGTAATTAAAAATACTATTTTGAAATATATTACATAGGTATCCGGACACACTAGTCTTAGCTTCCCGGTAGATTCGTTGGTAGCAAGCATAATAATGAAGGACATGACTGGCCTGCTTATTACTGAGGGTAACGCAAGAATAGGGTTAAAGAAACACCAGCAACAAACAAATATTTCCATAAATAGATTTTACACACTCCAGCCATAGGATAAACATGCCTCTATCACGAGATAGTCAGTCTGTGATGATATCTCTAGTCACGTTTGCCTGGCCATTCTTCCATATGGCCAACCACAACAGTTCCGGTCGCACGCTAATGAGGTCTTAGAAGAAGTTCAGACCTAGGGCCAGATTTACACTTTTCTTGCACCACCCCTGCCCCACCTAACAACATCATGGTTGCGCCCAACTTACAACACGGTGCACTATGGCCTTCATTTCCACAATAGTGTTATAATTTATGAAGCTATTGTGGAGCTTTGCTGGATTAGCGCCATAATTTACGGAGCTAGTACAGCTAAGCATTAGGAAGGCCCATAAGATGCTGTGGGCCCGTCACTGTAATGTCTGCCCCAAGAAAGTGTTAAAAGTGATGGGAAAATGTCACAATGAAATCTTGTAGATTTCACTGCAACGTTTTTTGCACCCTCCCTGTTTGGGAATATCCCCCTTGCATATATTATACCTGGGACAGGTAGAATGTGGTGCAAGGGGTTACAAAGTGGTGCAATGCAATGAGGCGCAAGGGCCTTGTAAATTTGGCCCCTAATTCTCTATGCCAAATGAGGCTCAAAGAAGAAATGGGAACCGCAAGTAGCCACCCACAGGTTGGTGTAAGCTACACAATAAGCCTATTACAGTCAAGAATTTGACTCCGCGCTGCACAATATTAGGAGCGCAAGATCCAGAAGAAGAAGAAAAGAAGACCCCCAAATATGAAAACGTACTAGTACAGGTTAACTGAGCAGTTCCAATGGAAAGACTAGCAAACTGTGTGCATTTAGGGCCACATGCTATAATATAGGATTTAGGGAAATTGGTGCACACATCTAAGGTGGCCATAAAGTCTACGAATGCATGGACAATGGAGAAACAATGCCAGTGGTCTGTGCCCAATGGGCACAGCGTCATCCGCATACAAGAAGGATGGTAATGTTGACTCAGGTATGCTAATTAGAAATTATTAATAAATGTTTATGTGTTTTGATTAACGAAATGTTAATGGAGAAATTATTCGTAGAGAAAATAATGTGCACGTTTGAAAATGTGCCCACAGGGTATGTCAGCCACTTACACGAAAGTTGTACTAAAATAACTAAACATGTGTGAAATAATGAAAATGTATAAGAATAATGTAGTATTGTGGCATATTGAAATGTATAACCTATGTTTGCATTAAATTGTAGAATTAACTTAGCTGAAACTATGGCCTAGTCTTTTTCCAGGCCTCACACAAGAAGCTGAATTTCTTGCGCACTGCAGAGAAGCCAGTGCATGACTTGGCCCTGAACCACCCCATGTTAAAATCGCTTAGCTGGAATTTTCTGCAGTGTACCGATGGACAGGTGTGCTGCTTTACTCTTCAGAATATCAAAACTATGCACTTCAGGATATTTTAAGGCACAATGTAAAGCAATCACTCTCAAACACCTTCGTAAGTAGAATAATCAAGTTTATTTAAGGGGCAAGTTCTCAGCTAGCAAAACTAAACCACACTAATATATATATATATATATATATACATCAGGAGGATAACATGAGAATAATGATAAAGATATAAGCACTCTGTGAATAATTGCAAGAGTAAGTGCATATACTACAAGCACACACAATATACCTCAATGCTCAATAGCATGAAAATGACTGCAAGAATAAGTGCATATTACGCGCGCACACACAATATACTTCAATGCTCAATAGCATGAAAATGACTGCAAGAATAAGTACATATTACGCGCGCACACACAATACACTTAATAAATTGAAAAGCTTCACCGAAAAGAGCGTCTGCATCCCTCCGCCGTACACAAAGCTGGGGAACCCAAATCAGCTAGCACAGGGAGCCTCCGTTCGGGACAATCAGTCCTCCTGGCGTTGCGTCCAACCCAGAAGAGAGTTCCTAAACCAGCCCATCCAGGCCCCCAACTTTTATAGTATTTACTAATGCCCAGGAGTCTCTTCTAGAAAAAGACCCCCTCCTTTACAAATTGTGCAATCGGCGGTACCTTGTTCACCCTTCGAGACGTCTCCTCAGAACGGGCCAAGTTCCCAGGAGAGGACTCCAAGGTGAAGCTTGCATTCCTCCTTCTGTACAGGCAGCTTGCATTCCTCCTTGTGTACAGGCGCATCCCCCTGTTGTTCTAACTGATAGCTTGTGGAATGTAAATAGCGCCCTTCGTACCAGGCAGATGGAGCGAAGTTGAGCAGAAAAACACCCCACCCTTCAGCTTGCCGAAGCTTGTGGAAAAACACAGAACAGTGCCTTACGCACCGAACCAGACTCGACAAAATGGAGTCGTGAACCAAAATGGAAGCGAAGGCCAATGAAAGCAGAGGCCAATGGTCCACACTCTGCACCACTGTTTACCTTGCACGTAGTGCTGCCACATGCACGTAGTGCATGTAGCAATACATTTCCACCCTTGGACCATTTGGCCAACTTACAACTAAGTATATCCTATAAGCTGAAATGGCAATGCTCTTGGGCGACACTGAGATAGAAGGTTAGGCACACACTGAATACAACAACATAATGAAATTAAAATAACTGTTATGATAATGATTACACCAAAGATATAACGCAGTTGGCCTAAATTAGGCAGCCATCCAAATGCCCAATCCCACCACCCCTTGTCAACATCCTGCTGCACCCCCTTCACCAACTTATGCAGGGCCTCTATGTGGGAGTTGATTGATATGGAGTGGTCGGATAAATTGAAGCAACATAATCCTTCAAAATCACTGCAGCCATGGTTGTGTTTAAGCAGTAAATAATCAATAGCAGCGCGATTCTGCAAAGCAGCTCTTCTAATTCCCTGTACATCTAATAACAGCTCAGCTAAGGCAGCTGATGTATAGTTAATATTCTTGACTACTAAACATGCACGTTTATTAATAACTCTGGTATTATATACTGCAAGTCCTGGCACCCCTACGATAGAACCAGCTAAACTAACATATTCTGTTTTGGACAGCAATGAAATTTCAGAATCACAGTCCGTAGGTAATTGAATAGTGTCTCTGGTATAGCGAGGGTGTAGAGCAGTATCCATAGGAAACATGAGAAAGCCTAAGCGTGACCAGGCACAAGGCCCTCCGGTTAGATTGGCTGGAATATAAGTAAAAGAAAGATTACCACAAGAAAAGAGCCAACCTTTAGGCAACTTAACATTTTGAATGTGGCTGGCAGCAGGCACCACATGTTGGCAAAACATCGAATTATTTACATTCAAACAGGTTAGGTCATTCCGTGAGTGGCACAACGTCCGTTGTGCAGCAGTTAAGTTTTTGTCTCTTTTCTCCAATTTGAGCTGAGCACATTTACCTATTTTCATAGGATCACAGGTCAATGAATAGCACACATCCCCATTTTGAGATGTTAAACGTGAGTATAGATGTCATGTTCCTCCACAACCGCCTGCCCACCTCCGGGCAATGACGGCAGTACTCAGAGAGTGACAGATGGGAGCGAACGTCACTTACATCCACCATTCCATCCTGGTTTGTATTGTTAAAGATGTGTAATAATACAGCAGCAGGAGTGGGCACTGCCACTAGACAAGTGGTATTCAAATCTTGAACGCTTTGCATGTTACTCATACAGAAGTGAGATATATTCAGCACTTCCTGCGCTAGATGAATCCAAACATTGTTCGGTTGATGCAGCAGCGTTGGCATCTGCGGCTGACGGTTGAATGTTTGGGCTATGAGCCCCTCCCGCTCCCCGGTGGAGTCTCCCGAACGGGCTCCATACACCACACTCATGGCACAGGCACTCCACAGGATGATCTGAAAAGAACAAAGGACAAAACACGTATTATCATTCTCGCAGGTAGCATTTGTCAGCGGGAACATGTTCCCATTTGTCTTGACCAGGTCGCATAACTACCAGGACATTGTCTGGTCCAGTGGCGATGACATCAGCGGGTTGAGGAGGGTTATTTGGGGATTCAATCCACACTTTGGCCCCTGGGTTCTTGTCAGTAGATCCGAACCCTCCTTTGCCTCTCACAGTGAGAAGAGCTGGGGCGCTCCCCTTCTTAACAACACCTCCATAAACCGGCATAATGACAATTTGGGCAACCCGATCACCAGGTTGCACCACTAGGCCTGTGTCACCACTGTTCAAGAGAATGACTTTCAACTCGCCTTGGTAGTCTGCATCTATCACGCCTCCTAAAACTTGGATGCCCCTCAAGGCAAGCCCAGATCGAGGGGCGATCAGACCGTAATGCTCAGGGGGAATCTGAATTCCCACTCCAGTTTCAATCAGAGTGATGTCTCTAGGTTTCAATCGATGCATGTGTAAAGCATGTAAGTCAAGTCCTGCCGATTCTGGTGTAGCTCGATATGGGGCCAAAGCTCCTGGAGCTGTTTCCCAATACACAATGGTATTGCTCGTTGTAAACGGATTAATCTGTAAAGCAGGTGTCAGCATTCTCATGAGAGGTGTCTCGGCATTTGTTAGGGGTCGGTTGTTCAAAATTTGCAAAGCATCATACAAATTATCCCTCCACCCCTTCAGTGTCCCATCATTCAGTTTACGCAATTGTTCTTTCAGCAACCCATTCATTCTCTCAATCAGTCCCGCTGCTTGTGGGTAGTAAGGTATGTGAAAAATCCACTCAATATTGCGTTGTGCACAATAGTCCTGCACTAGTCTGCCCTTGAAGTGGCTGGCGTTATCACTTTGAATCTGGAGTGGCACCCCATAGTACAGAATCAACAGATCTAGTGTTTTCAGGGTGCTCTGCTGAGTTGCGCGCTTGCAGGGAAAGGCTATGAGATAACCAGAGTAAGTGTCTACCACAGTGCAGGCATACTGACACCCTCTGCTCACTGGCATTGGTCCAATGTAATCAATCTGCCAAATCTGTCCTGGCAATTTACCTCTACCTAGCTGGCCTCTCACCACCTGTGGGACCGGTCTGTGCTGTGCATGCTGACAAATGGGACATTCAATGATCGCTGTTTTAATCAAATCTAGGGGAAGATGCATCCCTCTAATCTCAGCCCACCTGTGAGTAGCCTTTTCTCCAAGATGTCCGCATTTCTGGTGTGCCCATTTAGCCATTCCCACCAAATCAGAACTCTGCGCCTCCCCTTCAGCCTCTTGAATCTTGGCTCGATCGTCTGCAAGACAATTGAACCATCGGTCTAATGAATCAGTTGGACAGTGAGCGTCCACATGATAGACAGTCACGGTGCTTTGAGGTAACATTTCCCAGATCTCCTGCCATAACTCCTTCCCCCATACCTCTTTGTTATGGATTTTGTACTGATGTGCATGCCACGTGGGAAGCCAAGTAGCTAACCCATTGGCGGTAGACCAGGAATCTGTATAAATGTGACATTTTCCGGGTAGCTCCTGTTTTAAAGCCTGATACACGGCATAAAGCTCTGCATACTGGCTACTTTTTCCCTGTCCTGTAGTTGTCAAAAGCTTCTTGGTAACAGGATTATAGGACACTGCCTTCCAGCGCCTTTTCGCTCCAACATATTTTGCTGAACCATCTGTGAACCACACATGTTTTTTGTCATCTGCAGACAAGTCTGCGAACGGCTGGCCCCACCCTACTGGGGATTCACACACTGAAGGTACATCATGCAACATTTCGGAATTCTCCACTGGAGCCTGCGCTACCTGCTCATGCAAAACGGCGGTCCCTTTTGGACCCGCTCGTGCCCTGTCCTGGACATACCATTTCCATTTTATAATGCTGGCTTCTTGCGCATGTCCAATTCTATGAGTTTTTGGGGAACTCATCACCCACTGCATGATGGGAATTTCAGGCCTTAAAATCACATTGTGTCCCAGTGTAATTTGCTCAGTATCAACTAGGGCCCAATAGCAGGCCAGCAGCTGCTTCTCAAAGGGAGTATACCGCTCTCCTGCCTCAGGTAACTTCTTTGTCCAAAATCCCAGGGGCACCCTCTTTCTTCCTTGTTTTTGCCATAAACTCCAATTGGCATACTGCCCCTGGACTGTCACATTCAACTCAATGTCTCCCTCTCGAATCGGCCACAAATCCAAAGCATGCTGAATGGCATCTTTCGCCAATTCAAACGCGCGCTGCTCCTGCTCTCCCCATTCAAACGCATTTTTCTTTCGTGTAACTTTGTACAATGGGGCCAAAATCTGAGACAAATGGGGTATATGTTGTCTCCAATACCCGAATAGTCCAATAAAACTTTGGGCTTCCTTCCGATTTCGCGGTACTGCGAATTCCTTAATCTTTTGTTTCACTTTTGGCAACACTTCTCTGTGTCCCTGATTCCACTGAATGCCCAAAAATTTCACGCTCTGAGACGGTCCCTGCACTTTCTCGGGGTTAATCTCCCACCCTTTATTCTGCAAATGTTCCACCACCCTGTCTAGCTGAATTTGCACCTGTTCTTGCGTCTCTCCCTGCATCATCACGTCATCTATATAGTGAGAAATTTGCACTCCAGGAACCACTGGTACTTCATCCAAATGCTCTGCCACCAGCCGGTGGCAGATAGTGGGGCTATGTAAATACCCCATGGGTAATCTACAGAAGGTGTACTGACGCCCCGCCCACTGGAATGCCAGCTGAGGCTGGCTCTCAGTAGCTATTGGTATCGTAAAGAAGGCATTGGCAATGTCAATGGTCGCATACCAAGTCCCACTGTGTTTCTGTATGTTCTCAATCAAGGTAATGGTGTCTGGGACCGCTGCAGTCAGAGGAGGTGTATGTTTATTCAATTGGCGATAATCAATGCAAATCCTCCAACTGTTATCACTTTTACGAACAGGCCAGAGGGCATTATTCCACGCAGTGGTGATGGGAACTATTACCCCGGCCTCTAGTAAATCATGTATAGTCTGGCTAATCTCCTCATGTCCTCCCGGTATTCTGTACTGTTTCATTTGAATCACCTTAGTAGCTTGGGGAAGTGTTACCGGAGGAATCTTCAACAGCCCCACCCTTGCGGCGGCTATTGATATACATCTTTTGGAACCAAATTGATAACATCCATCTTCCAAATGTAGGGTCATCCCTTTCAAAATGTCAATTCCAATAATGTATTCGGGAATGGGCACAATCAGGACAGTGTATTCTCTCTTTGGAAGTGCCCCTATTTTCATGGGAACCACTATCTGCACTGCCGGGGTTTCTTTTCCGCCCAATCCCGTAATGGTAAAGTACTGTCCCCTGAATTTTCTTGGATTGCCATGAATCAAAGTGGCCTCCGCTCCGGTGTCAACGAGGGCTCGAACTTTTTGAACATTTCCACGTTTCCAATAAATTTCTACTTTGACATGAGGTCTGTTATCTTTGCGAGCCCATCCCTGCACCGGAGTTTGGCCTGTTTCCTAATCTATTTTCACTCTGCGCACATCAGAGTCTGCCCAAGTCAAATCTGGATACAGTTTGCGGTAATTCTCAGGGAACTCCTCCTCCCTGTCTCTGCTTCGCAACCTCTCTGAGCTTACCAGCTCCCTCTCCCACTCTCTTCCTCGAGTTTTCCCAGAACCTGTCAGTTCCCGGTCTCTCTCCCTGCTCCGGGTTCCCTCTGCGCTTCGGTGCTCTTCCTCCCAATTTCCATCCTCTGGGGATCTCTCTCTACTGTGGGGTTCTCTCCCTCTCTCTCCCTTTTCACCCTCACGCTCCTCCCCTCCTGCCTTTCTCTGGTTCACCACTTTGTTATCCTTCTTGTTCCCTTTCCTGCTCCCCTCCTTTTTATCCAAACCGCGTTTGCGGTACATTTCCCACATGTCCTTGGTGCTTATCCCATCAATTTCATTCCTGGTCACCCCATCTCGCAGCAAGGCCTGAAACATGTCTCGCCTTGTCACCCTGTTGTTATCAGTACGATTCTCAGACCGTGAATTCCTCTCTGGCTTAGCCCATTCTCCTAAATCACTTAACTCACGCACCGCTTCTACCACCTGAGACAATGGGTTACCCGTCTGATTAATTAACAAAGTCATGATGACATGCTTATATGCAGGAGGAGCGGCCCTAATCAGCCGGTTTCGCACAGACACACTTAAAATTCCATTCATCAAATCATGGGCATTACCCATAAAGATAGCTGTTTTCATCCCTTCTTCCTTCAATCTCTGTACTGCATCTCTCAAAGTATACCAAGGTTTATCATTAGGCGGCCAGTCTGACTCTGTCGGATACTTCTGAGCACACCCTTGCGCAGCTAGCTCTAACAAATTGGTCATGGGACCATTCCCTGGATAGGTTCTAAACTCATTTTGAATAACCGGGTCTGTACTTAACATACAAAGCCTCGGGGCGTCGCCGTGATCCAATTGGACCCTCTGGCCCCCCATATCGTGCACCCGCACCAACCACGTAAGCAATGTTTCCCCAGACCTCTGTCGAAATCTGTCTATCACATCACTTAGTTCTTGCTGTATATAATCCTCCAGGGCATCCAACATCACCCCTCCAGGATTAGCTGGGCTATGCTGTAACTTTCGCCGATATATGGGCTGCGCACGGACAACATTCCTGCGCTCTGTCTTTTCTTGTCTAACATCTTCGCAGTCATCGCCCCCGGACCCATCTGAAAAATCAGATGTATCCCAGATGTTTCCATCCCAAAATTCAGGGTCAAAGGCTAATCCTGCCTGAGAGATAGCTAAATGCACCTTCTTTTTATTAACTTTCCCTCTTCGTTTCTTGTGTTTATATTTAGCTACGCTAACGGCCGTTCTCTCTGCAACCAGTTGGTACATTTCCAACTTATCACTTAATAATTTATTTTGACAAGCTAGCATGGTAGAGGAATTTCGAGCTTCTACTAACTCTTTCCCCAGCTGCTCGTGGTCTTTTTGTAACTGTAAACATTTTTCATACAACTTTCGGTACGCAGAAAGCAAGATCCAGCCTCGCCTCCCCAACGCACAAATCTCCCTTCCCTTGTCAATTGAAACTTTCTGTAAACATATAAGAAGATCTTCAGGTTCTACATTCAACATACACGCATTCCAATTTTCACACAAACCAGCACAACGTGACCATTCCTGAGCTAAAAGTTTATACGGGGCAGTTTCCCACCCCGGTATTTCTATGTCTGGATTTGCTACATAAGAACCTGCTTTTGAGCTCGCTTTGATCTTATTAAGCATTTTCCCTTTTTTTTTTTTTCGAATCCTGCAAACGACTACGCCAATTTGTGCTGCTTTACTCTTCAGAATATCAAAACTATGCACTTCAGGATATTTTAAGGCACAATGTAAAGCAATCACTCTCAAACACCTTCGTAAGTAGAATAATCAAGTTTATTTAAGGGGCAAGTTCTCAGCTAGCAAAACTAAACCACACTAATATATATATATATATATATACATCAGGAGAATAACATGAGAATAATGATAAAGATATAAGCACTTTGTGAATAATTGCAAGAGTAAGTGCATATAATACAAGCGCACACAATATACCTCAATGCTCAATAGCATGAAAATGACTGCAAGAATAAGTGCATATTACGCGCGCACACACAATATACTTCAATGCTCAATAGCATGAAAATGACTGCAAGAATAAGTACATATTACGCGCGCACACACAATATACTTCAATGCTCAATAGCATGAAAATGACTGCAAGAATAAGTACATATTACGCGCGCACACACAATACACTTAATAAATTGAAAAGCTTCACCGAAAAGAGCGTCTGCATCCCTCCGCCGTACACAAAGCTGGGGAACCCAAATCAGCTAGCACAGGGAGCCTCCGTTCGGGACAATCAGTCCTCCTGGCGTTGCGTCCAACCCAGAAGAGAGTTCCTAAACCAGCCCATCCAGGCCCCCAACTTTTATAGTATTTACTAACGCCCAGGAGTCTCTTCTAGAAAAAGACCCCCTCCTTTACAAATTGTGCAATCGGCGGTACCTTGTTCACCCTTCGAGACGTCTCCTCAGAATGGGCCAAGTTCCCAGGAGAGGACTCCAAGGTGAAGCTTGCATTCCTCCTTGTGTACAGGCAGCTTGCATTCCTCCTTGTGTACAGGCGCATCCCCCTGTTGTTCTAACTGATAGCTCGTGGAATGTAAATAGCGCCCTTCGTACCAGGCAGATGGAGCGAAGTTGAGCAGAAAAACACCCCACCCTTCAGCTTGCCGAAGCTTGTGGAAAAACACAGAACAGTGCCTTACGCACCGAACCAGACTCGACAAAATGGAGTCGTGAACCAAAATGGAAGCGAAGGCCAATGAAAGCAGAGGCCAATGGTCCACACTCTGCACCACTGTTTACCTTGCACGTAGTGCTGCCACATGCACGTAGTGCATGTAGCAATACAACAGGAGACAATGAAGTCAATTGGATATAATTATTTGTAGAGTAGGCTAAATGTACTTTCCCAGGACTTGAACAATGGGAGCACTAACATGCAACATTTTTGATACCTGAAGAGCCGGATGATGAAGACATCGTACAGAGGACCAATCCGTGAACTGTGAAAGAAAAAATATTAGATCTCATTGATTTGAAAAATTAATATTATAGGTTAAAGTCATATCTGCCGATTGACTGACCAATAAGGAATTAGGGGGATGGACTTGAAAACTCTAAAAAGAAATCATGACAAGGGGCTAAAACTTCAGATGAGGGAGGTGCGAGGGGAGAATTGATGAAGTCAGGAAACACGGTCTGAGATTCTGTCATTGGGCTCATACTTTGAGAGCCTGATGCATTGCTGATCTATTGATGACCTGAAGACGAAGACTGACTTTGTTGCTGATCCATTCTGTGGGTAGATAGCTTTGAAAATGTGACTGACTAACTTTGCGCCTTTTCTTCTAGGTACCAACTGTGCTGTTTTATAGTTTACCTCTTAGCTAGATATTTTTCCAAATTCACGTTTTTCTAAATTGCTTTGCATGAGGTCTCACATGCTGATGCCAATCTGGGTTAGTTAAGGGTTTGACAGTGACAAATGATTGATGGACTGGTTTGCTGAACTCTGCTATTAATGCTGCCATATTCATCTTATTGGCTTATGTTGAAGCATTCAAACATATGTTTCCTCAAGTTTTGATTAGATTGTCATATTGGTGGTTGCTAATAAACTAATTTTGAGCTGATTAAATAAAGTTTGAGTTAATCAAATGCATTGGAATTGTAATTAATACGGAAATAAGAATTGTTAAACGTTTATTGAGTTGTGGTTATTCATGAAATGTTGGTTATAATTATTGATTAACTAATGATTCTCTTAGTGGTTACTGATAGATTACATTGTCTATTGATGCCACTAGTCACTACGCGATCAGGATACTCCATACGATCTAAAAGGTTCATCGGCCTATACGCGTCCCCTTGTAAGTTTACTTATTAAGAACCAGGCGCGCTAGCAGTAACAAGGTACATCCTGTACGGCATTAAGTAAGAAAGGATGCAGCTCATTGAAGTACAGCACAAAGAGTAATGCTGTTAACATGCACCCTTGCTGTACCCCACATGCAACACAAATGTCCCTTAACACCTTGGTTTCTAATCCAGATTCTCGCCTTCAAATCAGTATAATGATGGGCAACAAAATGCACTAAGGCAGCATCCTTCCCCAGTGAGATAAGCATGTAACACAACTTCGATTTGTTAACACAATCAAAGGCTGAGAAAAGATCCAAAACGGCAAACACAGTGCCATTTTTATAGAGATAATGTATTTCCCCAGCACAAGATTTAAGTGCACGCACTGCTCTATAATGCCCAATTTACTAGCAAACCCATATTGAAAAGGGGATAGGGACACCTCATTATGAATCCATTCCCTGATTCTGTTGCAGATGACCCTCCCCGAAGTTTTTACTGTAGAGTCAATCGGGGAGATCTATGTATAAGAACATGGGAGGGAGCGGTCTCCCTTTTTAAATATGGGCACTATAACTGATGTAGACCACGAAGAGGGTAAAGGCGAAAGGGCCAGGTTGTTAAAGACATTGGTTAGCAAGGGCACCCAGAAGCTTGTATTATGCCTACTGTGATCAACTGGGACGCCATCTGGGCAAGGGGCCATGCGGCTAACATTTTGAATGATAGCTCTGATCACTTTGTCCAAACTAACCTTAAATTCACCAACTAGGACAGGATCTACAACAAATGCACCACCACATGCAGAGGCTTTAGAAATATTGGTAAAATAATCCTCCCAGGTCGTACTAGTAATGTGGCAAGAAACTGAGCTAACAGCCTTATGCTTTCACCTCAGCTCAGTAACTGTGGCCCGAAAAAACGTACTGTTTTTCACTAGAGCAGCGTGCACCAACTTCTCCCAGTGTTGCAGAAGTTGCTGCCATCCAGTCTGTCCTAGTCACTTCCTTATAAGGCCTCCTTGCGGAGCTCACAGCAGCTGAAACTCTGGGTTTAACTACAAGAGCCTGACACAGCTGGTGGTTAGCTAGACAGCAATCATGGTTAAACCACCTAGGTGAGTTTACCAAGGGACGGAATGCTTTCAGCAGCACTTTTCTAATGTTCAAGCAGAGCCCAACAAAAGCCTTTGAAATCAAAGGGCCATATCCTCCCCTGCAAGACACATTTGCAGTAGCTTGCGATTAGATCTGTCAATCAAATTGAAGAACTTAGAGGGCTTACGCAGCCGTCACACAAGCTGAGGTTGTAGGCTGAGAGCTGAGGACTTTTTGCTCCAATAAATACCCTGAGTTTCTACCCTGGAGCCATGGAAAGAACTTCTCCCAAGGAGTTGTGATCACCAAAATTGATCTCAATTACTGTCCCAGACACCACAATATCTTCCAGGCTGCATGTAATAAAGATATAATCAATCACCGAGGGATTGCCCTGCCCCTGTGGGTGAACTCCTAGAGTCCATGCTATATGATGGGGATGCACCGATACACAGAGCCTCACTCAACATCAGCAACTTAATATTAAAATGACCCTCCAGACATAAATAGATGAGCTGGCCAGAAAAAGTCTCCATTTCAATCAAGCTGTTAATATAATCAAATAATACAAACAATTTAGCATTTGGAAAGTTAACAAAATCAATATTATAAAAATGTAAAAAAATTATATTAATATGAGTGTTTACTAATATGGCTTGAAAATCAGTGATAGGTGAGTAAAAAAAAGAAATGTGACCCCCACTGATTACGTTAACCCATACTGCTAAACCCCCAGAAGCAAAAAAGCACTGGAAGCCATCAACACATGAGAGAGATATATCCCAGGTCTCCTGTAACATAATAATGTCATATTCCTTAATGTTTGATAGCGATTCAAAAAGATGAAGCTTCGATCGCGGCCCAGTTATATTCCAACTTAATATTTTTAATGAGTGGCACCAGGATGCGTTCAATATGCTGGGATTTAAATGAGCACTGGAAGAACAAAAATACATTATGTTATCAACGGTTGAAATGGGGGGAGCAGTAAGCTCACTAACTAGTCATTCTACATTCTCGAACTTATTCAGGCCATCAAACCTATTGACACATGGAGACAGAGACAGTGGGTCAGCAACCATATGCAAAAGATGGTGCGGGGGATGCTGGCCTATAAAAATAGGTGAGTGAAAGAACAGAAATACTAGAGTGATAGAAGCAACTAGACTCCTTCCTAACCAATATTCTGCAAACAAGATGGGGATTGCAAAAATTTACCACAATGCAATCCCCCTCGCAGTTCTTCTCAGAGTGCCCTGCCCAGATCACCCTTTGCATAATAATAATCTTGTTATGATTACTCATGTTACAATAGTTGTTCCTGCTGAACCAGTGCCTATTTTAGCTACAAAGCTGTTCACATTTTTTGCTTTGATCTGCACTCAGTGGGAGGACTCCTGTCAGAACCATGACATAAGGGCACTCAACTGAGGCAAGATCGAAACTTCCTTGTTCTGAATACAGTTATTCACAGGTGCAGCAGTTCTCATGTCAAGTTGCATTGTTGGCTGAGCTATGCTCGCTGCTTGTTGGCTGAGCTACGTGCACTGTTGAAGGACCTGTAGAGCAAGCTGCTCTTACTTGTCAGAGGTTTGCCAGTCCGATGCTAGTGAGGGGGTGGTGGAGGACAAGTCTGACCCGACAGAGCGGCGATGACGATATCACTTACCAAGTTGCTACTAGTGCTAGAATGATTGTCAACATTCAAACATACAGTCTGAAAGCCCTGACAATTGACACTGGCCTGGGAAATACTAAATAATCCAGTCATCCGGTTTTCAGTTCGGTCGAGCCTATCCTGTAGTGGCTGTAATATCTCATCCATAACCGAGCGGCATCATGCCAGCAGGTCATTGTTACCTACAAGGGCCTGCAAAAAGAAATCCTGATTCTGAGCTGTTTGAGACCACGTCTTGGCCACAGGTGCCGGTTATTCCCATGACCATGGTTGGTTAGAGTTTGTTAATATTATTAGAGGGTTAACTTCTGCCAGTAGTTTTATTCCTCTTAGCGGCTGAACCATTTTGGGCCTGGACAGATAACTGGGAAAAGGGAGTGTAGGGCAACCTGAGCTCAAGTACTGTGTTCATAGTAGCGTTCGCACCGTGAAGCCTGCAAGCCAGAGAGCGTGGGTGTGTGGCGCCTGCCCCCTTATCATTATCAGTAGGAGCAAAGATTTCCATAGGCCTAGCTGTTAGGTTGGAACAATCCTCAGCTCTGGGACCATTGCCCAAAGAGAGTCTTCTTTGGCAAGAGTGATCTCAGTAGAGATTATCCCTACTGCTCTCTCAAGCATACTGTCTATAGTAGTTTTGGGGCGGGCCATAGTGTCAGTAGCAGGGGTAACAGTGACAACCACAGCTTTTCTTTTACCTAGGATAGCTATGAGAGACAATGAACAAAAATTCCACTCACCAACTTCCATGGGCCCCACACAAAGCCAGCAAGTTGAGAGTCAAAGAGAGTGGGCCCAGCTCAGCCATGTTCAGCCGAGGATTTGCGCAGACGGGTGCCAGGGCATGTCCTGCATGCATCCCATGCCGTGGCAACAAGGTAGCACTAATAAAGCATGTGTTGGTGTCCTCTACACGGCATGCTGGGGGTTGTAGTCCCACCCCAGCAGGACAAGGAATAGCAAGGCGGTAAAGTGGTCAAGCAGGCAGATTAATCTGGCGTTTCCTGCACTGCAGTAACAATGAAGCGTAATAAAGCATGCTTCGGTGACCCCCACCTCCAGGTGTGCCTACACAGCTTGCTGGTAGACATAGTCCCACCCCAGCAGGACAAGAAATAGCAAGGCAGTCAAGTGGTCAAGCAGGCAGGTTAATCTGGTGCGTGAATTATTAGTCACAATACACTGATTTTTTTCTCCTAGAGGACCTAGAATATTTATTTGCCTTATCCTGTTGTTGGGGCAATTGATTGATCATAGATTAGTGTCTAGTACCTTCCTTGACCAATATCCAATTAGTACAGTTGTTGATATCAAGAAGCATATACAAATAACCTCTACTCAAAATAGAGCTACTGGGGTGTAGGGGAATGAACCAATCCAAGATTGGTCCCCTAGCAAATAATGAGATAATACTCTACCTTAAATCTTTCTTTGTTTAGATGCTCAAGTTGAGCCATTAGATATACTTTCTGCAAATGGACTACTACCACGACTCAAACCATTTCTGTAGTAAACATTATCCTTATGGGGCTGGTAAACATTTTGAAAAGAATTGTTGTACTGCACATCAAAACTTGCTTAAGGCTTTGAAAGATTATTTTATGACTGTGAAACAGTTATGAGTTGAAAAGCAGATTATACAAAGGTATAAAAGGCCTAAATTAGAAATAAAAACTGTGACGATCTGATTTTTACCTGCAACCAAAAAAATATGTCTGTGTTCCTGAAAGTGTAAAATTTTTCCACATCAATGTTACATCTAAATTAGACCCCTCCCTGTTACTCTGGCCTGAAATGCATAGTCCACAAGGTCACCGTGGCTACCATGGCTAGTTTAACAGATAAAGCTCTGGTTCCTGTTGGGGTCATTATAGGCCATATGAAGACAGTATAAAACTGTGGGGTATGATATTGCCAATATTTTAAATGCAGTCTGTAAAGCAAAAATACCTATTTCTTGGTCACAATCAATCATTAGTCAATCATTAGTCCTGTCTTTAAGAAAGGCAACAGGAATGATCTATCAACATATTTGGTCATTACGCTCTATTGTTAAAAAGTTTGGGATGGCATTATTACTCAGATTATAGGACTGAGACAATCTGAATAGGGTTCTGTCTGAATCTCAATATGTATTAAAAAAGGTCTAAATTTATGTTGTTTTGCTCAGAATATATATATATGTTAAGAAGGAATCAGTTCAGCTGTTGTTAACTCTGCTTTTCACTTTCTCAACTGAGCGAAGCTGTGGTCCATGTTCAATCATGTGGGACTGGATTGTGTACTTAGTGATTTACTAAAGAGATTTCACAGTGATCTGTTAGACATGATGTTATGAGGCCAAATATGTGTGATTTGGTAGCTTTGCCATGGGTAGAGGAATTTGCAGGGCTGTAACCTGGCTCTTTCCCTCTTTACACTATGTAAAAACAAACTTGAGGGTTTATTGAGGGATTGGGAGAAAGGCTCTTCTGTGGTGGGTAAAAGGAATATAAGAGTGGTGATGTATGCAGTAGATACAATTCTTATGTCTAGGACAACAAACAGGATCAAGAATGTAATAGATGAACTATTAGATGTGTCCACTAATTATTCAAGAACTATTTTATAATTCATGGACCCTGACCTCACTAAACCAAAAATTATCCATAAAAAAGGGCAGGATGTGGAGACTGCATCCTCTTTCTCTTGACTTAACATTTTATTAATGTTAAAAAGTAGACTCACCTTTTTGAATCAAGGTGGCTTGTTTACACGAAGGCTTTTGTGGCTGTAGTCAACTTTACTGCACATCTGAACCAAAAAACTAACATTCTAATAAAGATTACCTAACATAGGAGACTTACATCTATAATAATATCCTGTGGTGCATTCATATGTGGTTATTCAAATTATTCAAATGTACAGCTTGATGGCAATTGATTCTGCAGATGACTTGGGACGTCCGAACAGCATGCCTCATTTGATATACCATGAGGAATTTTGGTTAACTGGGAAACAGAATAAAATATGTGCCTGTCCTACTGTGGATTTCTATATGGCCTAACCCAGTGGTTCCCAACCTGTGGTCCGGGCACCCCAGGAGGTCCGTGAAGCCTCCTCAGGGGGTCCGCAACTGCTTAGAAAATTAAATAATATTAACAGATTAGGTCCCCAGCTTTCAGTAATGACTCAGTGGGGGGTCCCCGGATTCCAATAATGATTCAGTGGGGGTCCCTGGGTTCCAGTAATGAGAAAGTGTCGGTCCACAGAAGACAAAAGGTTGGGAACCACTGGCCTAACCCAATGATCATTTTAACTTTGAAATGATCCACAATTGAGTTAAGTTGAAGCTATTCATGGGATTTCCATAGTTGATACTAATTAAAGAAATGTGTACTGAATTGGGTTGTTGCGTGTTGCATCCAAACAATGGACCATTAAGAAACTGGGTAAGTCACAGATGTGCGGAAAGAAACAAATTACACAGGGAATTCTATGGGACTGAGAAATATCTGTTGTACGGTATTTATCTACAATGTCTGCTCACGGTTGGGGACATTTTTAGCTTGTGTACATAAACATATATCAAATAAATGTACTTACTAAATATAGAGCAAGGGTAGCCAATCATGTGCTATTGTTTCCCAAAGGCTATGGACTTACTATTACTGAATTTGAACATCCTTGTGACAATTATTCACACCAAGCAACGATGCACGTTATGCCTTTAAAATATTTAGAGACTGATTCATAATAAATATTTAATCTCCATATCAAGACAAAAAAAGTCTTGAAATGCAGAGTGGATTCCTTATATTTACAACTGTTGTCAACAAAATCAAGCTATTATACAGTTTAAAGTTTTTTTGTCCGGATAAGGATAGCTAGGTCCAACAAAATGGTGAACTATTTTAGAATAATTGTATTGTATATTTTTGTACTTTTGGTTGTATGTTATTTCTTACTGCATAATATATTTTATTATGTTTTCTGGTATTTGAGCCTGAAATAAAATAACATGTTGATGATGAATATTTTTGCCTCTCTGTGGCCCTCTGGTGACAATTATTCATTAGATAAGTTTGTTGTTACTAATTGTATCTATGTGATCTTTACCCCTCATTACACAGGTTTATGGAATTCATAACCCATTACAACTTTTTTCTTTATGGATGTGAACACTATTTTACATGGCTATAACTTACAACCTCTTATGTTTTTTTGTCTTTTTACATTACTATTATAGTGGATATTCCCTTTGATTTAAGCGTCATCTGGACACTGCAGGGTATTTATATTTGATTCTGGTATTCTACTAGTGGGCTGTTAATCATACCTTCTAATGACACCCAACTAATCCTCTCCCTGACTAATGACCACCAAGGAGAAGTTCCAAAGATGCATAAAAGACGTGGCTGCCTGGATAAACAATGGTCTCAAACTCAACATGAACAAGCAGAAGTAGTCATCGTCGAGAAAGCAAGGACTGTGGGAAGGGGATAAAAATGCAGGAGGCTGTCCCTCTATGTAGTGAGGCACACTGTGCAAGAGGTCCAGGCAACCACACTTTGGTTTACAGAGCTAAAAACTAGATCACCTAATTCTCTAATTTTTTTATGGTAGTTTGGTGAGCAGACAGGCCAATCTTTGAGAAGTGCAAAGCATTTGTTGACTCACAGTATCAATCATACAACTCATACGTTTGACGGAACAACTCAAGACCAATGTATACAAATAGTTCATATTTTTATAAACATTATAAGACCAAGATTAGCAAAATTGGTTAAGTACTTTTGGAGATATGGATTTTTTTAAGTTTAAAGAAAATAGGCCCTCATTCTGACCTTGGCGGTCGGCGGAGAGGCGGCGGTCGGACCGCGAACAGACCGGCGGTCAGAAAAATGGCATTCTGACCGCGGCGGTCACCGCCGCGATCGACCGCCACTTCCCCACTCCGACCGCCACGGCGGTCATGACCGCCGGGCTGGAGTTTGCGCACTCCGGCCCGGCGGTCGTCCCAAGACCGCCAACGGTATCATGACCCTGCCTACCGCCGCGGTTTCTGGCGGTCGGGAACCGCCATGCGAACCATGGCGGTAAGCACTATCGGGGCCAGGGAATTCCTTCCCTGGCACTGATAGGGGTCTCCCCCACCCCCCACTACCCACCCGAGTCCTCCCCCCACACCCTCCACCCCCCTGCCACCCCCCAGATGTGGTACGAACCCCCTCCCCACCCCCACCCCGACATGCACATACATGCACCCCGACATGCACACACCCCCAACATGCACATATACACACCCCCTACACACACATACACAACGGGGACACATACCCGCACACATACATGCAGACATGCGCACCTGCCGAACAGCACACATTACCCATAGACACAGCAGCACCCCCCGCCCGCATACACGCACTCACACACCCCCTCTACACACTCACACGCACACCCCCATGCACGCCCTCATCACACAACACCCCCCCTCCCCCTCCCCTCACGGACGGTCAACTTACCTTGTGCGTTGGTCCTCCGGGAGGCGACGGGAGCCATGGGGAGGTGACCGCCAACAGAACACCGCCAACAGAAGACCGCCACACAGATATGTGGGTCGTAATTCTGTGGGCGGTGTTCTGCTGGCGTGGCGGTGGAGGTTGACCAGTCTCCACTTTTCCGCCGACCGCCAGTGTGGCTGCTGGCGGTTTCCCGGCGGAACGCTCCCAGCGGTCGGAATGCGCACAGCGGCATACCGCCGCGGTCGGCGGTCTTCACCGCGGCGGTAACTCGGCGGTCTCGCGAAAAGACCGCCAAGGTCAGAATGAGGGCCATAGTCTTTTGTGCGTAATTAGGCACCATAGGAATCAATGGAAAGTCACCTAAAAAATACACATAAAATCGAACAGTTGAGTTACCAATTTGTCCTTTTTCAGGTTGGTCGAGGTTGTCGGTTGGCACACTCTGCCAGCTGGAGTAGTTCAGGGTCTCCCAGTTCCGGCGGAAGCAGCGATGAAAAGTCTCTAGACCTAGTGCAGGGCCACTGCGAGAGACCACTTGAATAAGCACTGAACAGGTAAATTTAGAGGTGGTTCCTTGCGGTCCCCTTGGAGTGTGGAGGCCACAAGGGGTGTGGGCCCCTTACGGCACAGAAATGTCTTCATTGCAGGGCACAGGGCAGCCGGTTGCAGAGCAAATTGGTAAGCCAGGAGCTGTGAGCAAAGATGCCCTTGGGATCTGGAGGTAAGTCTCTTTAAGGGTCACTTGCAGGACAACAAGTGTACTGTGGTGGGAGGTTCTGGGTGTTCCTGAATTACCTGAACTTGGGCTTCTTCTTGGTCCTTTTTCAGGCCCGGGCGGGTTGGAATTCCTGGTGTCTGAAGTCAGCTGACCAGTACCCAGGGTATTTATACGGTTCACCCACTTGAAGGCACAGTTCCATCAAACTTGGCACACTTGCGGGGCTTGTCCTTGTGGTTACTGTTTTGTCATCATGTCTGGCTGCAACTTCTGGTTGAGGAGCTGGCAGCCCGTCAGTGAAGTGACCCTCACTGGGTTGCTGGTTTCTTTGTTGTTGCAGAATGGTACCTCAACTCTGGAGGGAGTTCTTGGGTGATTGGTGAAGCCTGGAGTTCCTCTGGGTTTCTTGAAGTCAGTAGAGTTGTCCAGCAGCTACTCAGCAGCGATTGTCGGGTCCTGGGTGTAGAAAGCAGGGTTTGGTGCCTTTTCTTTGTGCAGCAGGTCCACAGTTCTTGTGGCTTGGATTTTCTTTATGCTGGTCTTCCTTGTGTCCTTTAAATCTGTTTTCTAGGTCTAGAGATGCCCACTAAATACTGAACTGAGTGTCCATTTAGGGGGTACCTAGTAGTGTCCAATGGGACACTTACCTTTGGGTGGCTATACCCACTATAGTGACCACTTGCTGTGGGAAGGGTCACTTCCCTAACCCTGATTGGCTATTTTCCTTCCATCTAAGATGCAGGGAAATGAAATGGAGTGTTCACCTCGCAGACAACACCTTAGGGGTGGTGCATGCCAAGTGGGGCCACTCCTCCTATCCTTTGTGTGGTTTCCCACCTTTGCTCCCATCACAATTGGGGGTTTCCAAAGAGGCTGAGCATCTACTGCTAGCAGCAGGCCTGGGTGTTGCGTTTCAAAGGGAGTAAGCTCTCTGAAGCTCACTGCCAGGGCAGTGCACATTCCTGAAGGAAGGGGTGTTCGCTCCTCCGCACACAGGAAAGGCATTGTTTTACAAAAAAGAGAGACAGGGCTCTCCTGCAAGGTTTGTAGATTGGGTGTGTGGAGGTGGCAGGCTGGATAGAACCGGTCAGCAACCATGCTAGGCAGTTAGCTTTTGCAGGGAGCACCTCGAAGGTGACCCCTGGGTACACTTAAGGATAAATCCAACAATGATACCGGTTTGGATTTATCATTCTGAGTTGCTTGATACCAAACAACCCAGGGTTCAGAGTGGTCATCATGTAGCTGGGAAACTCGTGTTGATCAGTGTCCAGCTCATGCATTAAAACAAGAATTGGAGTAGGGAGCAGCCCCTTGGAGTGTGGAGGCCACAAGGGGTGTGGGCCCCTTACGGCACAGACATTTTTCATTTCAGAGCAGAGAGGCAGCCGGGTGCAGAGCGAATTGGTGAGCCAGGAGCTGTGAGTAAAGATGCCCTTGGGATCTGGTAGTAAGTCTCTTTAAGGGTCACTTGCAGGCCAACAAGGGTACTTGGTGGGAGGTTCTGGGTGTTCCTGAAGTACCTCAACTTGGGCTTCTTCCTGGTCCTTTTCAGCCCGGGCGGGTTGGAATTCCTGGTGTCTGAAGTCAGCTGACCAGTACCCAGGTATTAATACGGTTTGCCCACTGGAAGGCGCAGTGCCACCAAACTTAGCACACTTGCGGGGCTTGTCCTTGTGGTCATTGTTTTGTCATCAGGTCTGGCTGCAACTTCTGGTTGAGGTGCTAATGAATCACAACAGTTTAAGGGAAAGAGCTCTGGCCAAGGGAACCTGGATAGCAGGAGCCCTGGGTAATATAACTTCTAGGTTACCTCAATCATCAAGCAAAAGGTGGGGGCTAACCATGTCAAAAAGAGGCCTTTTCTCACACTTTCCCCTCCTTCCCCCAATGAAAGAGGATGAGACACCCTCTCCCTAGTGAGTCTTCATCATCTAAGTGGAATAACCTGGAAAGGCCATCTGCAGTGGCATGGGCAGTCCAAGGTCTGTGTCCCACTTGAAAGTCCATCCCCTGTAGGGAAATAGAAAACCAAAGCAGTTTGGGGTTTTCACCCTTCACCTGCTGTAGCCATATGAGATGCCTGTGGTCAATCTGAACTGTGAAGTGAGAGCCAAACAGGTATGGCTTCAGCTTCTTCAAGGCCCAAACCACAGCAAAGGCTTCTTTCTCTATATCACTCACATTTTGTTCCCTAGGGAGTAGTTTCTTACTTATCAAAGCAACTGGCTGGTCATGTCCATCATACTTTTTCTGGGAAAGGACCACTCTTATCCCCATTTCAGAAGCATCTGTTTGGACTATGAATTGCCTTGAGTAGTCTGGTGCTTGTAGGACTGGAGCAGAGCACATAGCTTCCTTCAAAGTGTCAAAGGTCTTTTGACAGTTCACTGTCCAGTTAACCTTTTTGGGCATTTTCTTGGAGGTTAGTTCTGTGAGGGGGCAACTATAGTGCCATAGTCTCCTATGGTACCCAGTCAAGCCAAGGAATGCCCTGAATTGTGTGTGGGTTGTGGGAGCTTCCCAAGCCAGAATAGTCTGAATCTTGAGTTGGAGGGGTTGTGCGTCTCCTCCACCAACCAGGTGACCCAAGTAAACAACTTTTCCCTGCCCTATCTGGTACTTACTGGCCTTGATAGTGAGGCCTGCCTTCTGCAGAGCCTCAAGGACCTTCCCTAGGTGGATAAGGTAATCTTCCCAGGTAGGACTATAGACTACTATGTCATCCAGATAAGCTGCACTAAAAGTTTCCAGTCTAGCAAAGACGTGGTTCACTAACCTCTGGAAGGTGGCCAGTACATTCTTTCAACCAAAGTGCATAATAGTGAACTGATAATGCCCACTACGAGTAGAAAATGCTGACCTCCCATTTTTCCTGGGGTCAGGGGAATCTGCCAGTACCCAGATGTTAAATCAAAAGTACTCAGATATTGGGCTGCCCCTAACCTGTCTATGAGCTCATCAGTTCTTAGAATTGGGTGTGCATAATTGTTTTTTATCACAGAGTTGAGGCCTGTGAAATCCACACAGAACCTCATTTTCTTTTTCTCTTCTTTGGAGTGAGGATTGGGGACTAGAACTGCTGGGCTAGTCCAGGGACTCTCAGAGGGTTATATAACACCCACATCCAACATCTTTTTAACTTCTGTGTGTATACTCTCTCTGACATGGTCTGACTGTCTATAGATCTTGTTCTTGACAGGCAAGCTGTCACCGATGTCCACATCATGGGTACATCAGTTTGTCTTTCCAGGGGCCAGAGAGAACAGTCCAGCATACTGGTTGAGGACTTGCCTGCAATCAGTTTGCTATTGTTCTGTGAGGGTGCCTGATAAGACCACTCCATCCACAGAGCCATCTTGTGGGTTGCAGGAGAGGAGATCAGGGAGAGGTTCACTCTCGTCCTCCTGTCCCTTATCCATAACCATAAGCAAGGTCATATCAGCTCTATCATTAAACGGTTTTAGACGGTTGATGTGGATTATTCTTTTTAGATTCTTGCAACTGCCCAGCTCAACTAGATAAGTGACCTCCCCTTTTCTCTCAAGTATGGGATAGGGCACAGACCGTTTGTCTTGGAGGGCCCTTAGAGCAACACGCTCCAACACTCAAACTTTCTGCCCTGGTTAGAATTCCACCGTAGCAGCTTTCTGGTCTTACCAGGTCTCTTAAAGCTCTTGGCTGGCCTAAAGATTTTTGCTGGCTTTCTACATGTACTCAGCAATCCTTGAGCATAGGCCAAGCACATAGTCCACAATATCTTGCTTGGGCTCTTTGAGAGGTTTCTCTCAGCCTTCCCTAACAAGACTTAGTGGTCCCCTAACAGGGCGCCCAAACAAAAGTTCAACTGGAGAAAAACCTACTTCCTTTTGCGATACTTCCCTGTAGGAAAACAGCAGGAAAGGAAGCAGGACATCCCATTTACTTCTGAGCTTTTCAGGGAGTCCTCCAATCATGCATTTTAGGGTCTAGTGAAATCTTTCAACCAGCCCATTTGTTTGTGGTTTGTATGGGGTGGTTAACTTACAGGTCACACCAAATTCCTGCCACATATGTTTCAAGTATGCAGACATGAAGTTTGATCCTCTGTCTGATACTATCTCCTTAGGGAACCCTACCCTGGCAAAGATACCCAGGAGGGCTTTAACCTCAGGGTACCTAGTGGCATGATCCACTATCACTAGTATATATCTGTGCCCTGCTGCTGTATGAGGGTCTAGGGGGCCAACAATGTTGACCCTTACCCTTTCAAAGGGTACCCCAACAACTGCGAGTGACATTAATGGGGCCTTTAAGTGCCCGCCTGCTTTGTCACTGGCCTGGCAGGTGGGGCAGGACTGACAAAAGTCCCTCCCTTTTTGGAACATTCTTGGCCAATGAAATTGGTTAACTAACCTACTCCAAGTCTTGTTTTGACCCAGATGCCCTGCTAGGGGAACATCATGGGCTAGAGTGAGGAGGAATTATCTGAACTTCTAGGGCACTACCACCATCCTGGTTGCAACAGGCTTGAGGTCTCTGGCCTCAATGTACAGGAGCCCATCCTTCCAATAAACCCTTTGGGTACCATTGACATTCCCTAGCTCTTCCTCTGTAGCTTGCTGGCTCAGGCCTTCAAGAGTGGGGCCAGTCCTCTGCCCCTGGCACAGATATTTCCTGGAGGGTTCACCTGGGCCTCAGAACGCTGGGTGGTAAGGCCCAAGCTCTTCAGGCTCAGTTCCCTCCAGGGTGGGTGACTCCTCTTCCTGAGAAGAGCGGTCTTGTTTCAGGATCTGTTTTGAAGCTGGTCCCCCAGTCTTCCTGCCTTTTCTCTTGGAAGGCTGGTCCACTATTTCATTATCCGGCTCCTCTTTTTCTCTCTGACGTTTGCTTGGTGCCTTTGTCTTGACACATGTCCACCCAGGGATCCCTAGCATTGCTGCATGGGTCTTCAGTTCTACTTCAGCCCAGGGGAAATGCTCCAGGTCATTTCCAAGCAGGCAATCTACAGGAATGGATGAGGACACAACCACTTATTTTTGCCCTGCTACTTCCCCCCCAATCAAAGGTTACCATAGCAATGAGATGGAACTTTGTCTCATTGTCAGCATTGGTGACAGGATGAGACTTCCCTACCAGGAACTGATTTGAGTGGACCAAGTGCTGAGTTACCATAGTAACACTAGCTCTTGTGTCCCTCAGTGCTTCTACTTTCTCCCCATTAATCAAAGGGTGCTGACTGTATGTTTGCAAATTACCTGGTCAGGCAGCACAGGATAATTCTACCCCACCCGTAGTCACTAAAGTTGCCTTTTTTGGGTCACTAACATGGTCAGGCTATACCTCTGACCCTATCTGGAGATTGGGAACTGCATTTACTGTAGATTGACTAGAGGCATTATTTTTGTTCTTACAGCCAGAGTCTCCAGTTTGGTGCCCTTTAGTTTGCAGTCATGGCACCAAGCCCTGCTACAGTCAAAGTGTCTACCTTTGTACCCACCACTGGACTGTGAGGAGTCTCTGGGCCCTCCCTCATGTGCAGGTTTTTGGGGGTCTCAAGAACACTCTTTATTATTTTTGTTTTATCTCCCATCTTTTCCATGGTGGGGCTTTTTGGCCTCTTTCTTTTGGTCTCCCCCACCAGGGGTAGTCTTGTTCACCCTTGTTTTGACCCAGTGGTCTGCCTTCCTCACCAATTCTTGAGGGGAATGTGGACTCAGGTCTGCCAGATGCAGATGTAGCCTATCATTGAAACATTTACTTAGCAGATGAGCAGGGTATACAGTCCATCATAATTTTGTACCTTGTTTCCAGTTAACCAACCACCAAGCATTTTTACTGAATAGTCCACAAAGTCTACCCAGGTTTGGCTCTGGGTTTTTCGAGTCACCCTGAACGTTATTCTGTACTCTTCAGTTGTAAATCCAAAGCCCTCAATCGTGGTACTATTCATGAGTTCATAGGATTTGGAATCTGTCTCATTTAGTGTCAGTATCCCCGCACTTTCCTGAGAATAACTCCCACAACAGTGTGCCCAAATATTTTGTCTCAATTTCCCACCCAATACAGGCTCTTTCAAAGGCAGAAAAACATTTTACTATATCAGTTCCTTCATTAAAGGGAGGGACAACTCCTTGTGTGAGTTCAATGTTGAAAGATTTCTCTGTCACCCCTTGTAAGCTGCCACCAGAGATGGGTCCTAAACCCAACTCTTTTCTTTGTTTTTCTATTTCCAAGGGCTGACTCTCTAAGGCCAGTCTCTTGGTCAGCCGAGCAATGTCTAGGTCTGTTTCTGTGGGTACTCTAGAGCTACCCTCATCCCCTTTACCCACAGGTTCTTCCTCACCCACCAAAGATGCATCATCTTCTCCATCATCCGGGCGGGTTATCATTTTCATACCAGGCCACCAGAAACGTAAGTTTCTCTGTACTGGGGATTTTTCCACTATAAACTTGGTACAGTCTGCAGAGTCTCCTTAATTGGTCATAACTATATGCCGCATAAGGTTCCCGGTCGAATTCCTGGGTCTTGGTCTCTGCATCTGTCATTTTTATTGTACTAAAGATGGGACGTCTTTAGAAATTTTGAATTTGCTTTTTGGATAGGCCAACTAAAGTAAGAACTTTTAAAACTGTTTGCCTGAGCTGTAGGGACTTAACCAGGGCCCTAACAATTATTTTAAACATTTGCAAAAAAATTTTAGTCAATTAAAAATAATTAACTAAAGGCAATTTGAAGAGTTATCCGTGTGCTCACAAAATTGACAAAGTGGTATCACCAAATGCAAAGTCTTTATCCCACCGCTGATCCACCAAATGTAAGTTGCCTGGCTCCCTGCACACTGTGCCTAGCTTTGCACACTATATAGAGGGTCAGCCTCCTACAAGGGCTCCCTCTGGAACAACAAAATTGTGATCACCTGAGCTGGGCCCAACTCCCAAACCCACTGAACACGCTGCAACCTTGGAATCATCCCTGAAAGCCAGCTCTCCATGAAAAAGCAGGTCAGTGGCGTCTCCTCTGCTTGCTTCCAAATAATTAGGAAGGTCTTCAGATGGCTCTCACCCAACACCAGGTGAACAGACACACAAGGTCTCGTCACCCGCAGACTAGACTACGGCAACTCCCTCGATGTCGGAACTACTGACCAACTCATGACGAAACTCCATACTATCCAGAACACTGCAGCCAGACTCATCCTTGACCTCCCTGATAGACTCACATCACCCCTCAGAGCAGGCAACTGCACTGGCTACCAGTAACAAAGAAATGCCAGCTCAAGCTGCTCACCCATGCTTACAAGGCACTACACAATGAAGGACCAACATACCTCAACACTCGAACGAACTTCCACCAACCTACCATGAAACTTTGCTCTGACTTCCTCTCCTTAGCAGCCATACGTTACATTTGCCAGACGAACAGTGGAGTTTCCTTATTCCCTCCTACAGTTCAGGAAGGACCTCGAGACGTTGAGGTTCAACCAATAGGAGAACTGGCAGTTCATCCTACCAGCGCCTCAAGACCCTTAGGGGTGATGCAGCCAAGCTATACAAATCGGATTGATTAAGTGATCCTTTGCAAAAAATTGGATTATCAATTGAAGGGAGTGAGAACCCACCTCAAATAAGAATGACTTTCTCAGATTGAACTAAAAAACCCACTAAATACATCTGTGCTTAACCATCTGGAAGATGGGCACAAAAGTAGTCAAACTTAAGGTAGAGGAAATATGTTAAGTATTTATGCACATTCAAACAGTAATAAAGTGAAAGAACAACACAAGAAAAATCCCAATTTAGAAAAAAAGACAATACTTTAATGAAGACAATGTTATCAAAATGACACAAATCCAATACGTAGGGCCAGTGTTGTGCGTTTTTATAGTCTAAGGCTCAAAATAGCACCAAAAAGGGTTAAGCACCAACTGCCGTCATCTGGTTGAGCTGGACCGGGACAAAGTCATAAAATAAGGGTGTCTGTGATTGAGCGTGGATCAAATACTGGGACATGGTTGGTCCTGGTGCAAGGTTTTATATTCAGACTTAGGGCCAGATGTACAAAGGATTTTTCTGATCCAAATGGCCCGATTTGCAGAATCAGGCAATTTGCGAACAGAAAAATGCTTTTTGGAATGTACAAAGCCCTATTTGTGATTCAGAAACCTATTACCAAATCTCAAATAGGGTTTGCGATTTGGTATTAGGAAGGGGCATGTTTAGGACATCCCTTTCTAATACCGAATCGCAGTGGTATGTGTGAATGTTTTGCGACTGAAATGCGGCCGCAAAATATTTGTGTTTTACAGCCTACTTCAAGAAGATAGTAACTCATTCACAAATGGGAATGGGTCCCTAAGTGACCACTGCCTGCCTTTAAAGAAAAGAAAACTTTTCATTTTTTGTGTGAAATGCATCCTGTTTTTTTGTAAGGAAAATCGCAGCATTTAAAAAAAAAGATTGCTTTTTGTAAAAGCAATCACAGACATGGTGGTCTGCTGACCCCGGCAGGTCACCATCCCTGTAATACTAGCGATTTCCAATGGGTCGCAAAGTGAGACCTACCTCATTAATATAGATAAGGTAGGTCTATTTGCAACTCACTGGGAATCGCAAAATGTGAAATACATACATTTGTACATGTGTGTCTGCGCCTACCAAATAGCGAATTGAAAAAATTCACTATTCGATAAACACAAACAACTACCTTTGTACATCTGGCCTCAGTCACTAGGATGGAAGTAAAAAATACTCAACTGGGAATGGCAGCAAGCTGTGACAAAAGAGGGCTCCATATTGGATAACTGATGGACAAGATTACAGTGAAGCTGATGACTTTTGTCAAGAAAGCTCCAATGGGGAGAAATTTGAATTTTGTGCCCAGAGAAGGTCCCTCACCAGCTTGATACTTTTCGTGCCTTTGTCCAGTGGATATTTCCACCTTCGGACTTAGTCACTTTTTTGGAGCTTGGGTGCTTAGAATGGGGCAAGTCTGCAGGCTGTAGCCGAAGTGTGCTTGGGCTCCATGGGGCCGGACAGCTTCCGCGCAGTCCTGCTGGATAGGATTTGTTACTGTGGAGGAGAATGTATGGGAGTAACCTGAATCTCTGGCTCAGCAGTGAAACATCTTTGTCTGCTCAGCTAATGAGGTTGGTCCAGTCCCCGTTGGTTCTCAGAGTAAAAGGTTGGCAAAACATTTTTAAGTCTCAGGTGTCAGGAGACTTTAGGAGGAGCACATATGACACCAACCAAGGGTCTAGGATCTTGAGGGCAGCACTTGGGGGTCAAGACTCACTCCAGCAGAAGCCAGCAGCAGTGTCCAGGGCAGGTCCGGGTGGAAATGATAAGCTGAGCAGATGCAGGAAAGTCCAATAGAAGCCTGTTGTGTCCCTATAGCTCAAACAGGAGGTCAGCCAACTGACACTTGCAGTCCATTATGGGGTCCTGTGTCCAAGGCAGGCATGCAGGTCCTGTCGTCCTTCAGGATTCAGGATGCAGGCAAGTTCTTCTTCTGATCTTCACATATCCAGGAATATTCTGAGGAGGGTGCTTGGGTGCCACAAGTACACCCACTGTCAACCTGTAGGTAGGGTGCACCTCAGGCCACTCCCTAACCAATGGGGTGAAAGTTCCCAGGGCTGGCCTATCCACTTTTGCAGCACTTCCTGTGTATTTCATGGTCTCCTATCCCACAGTACTCCTCTCTAACTCAAGCCAACATGGCAGAACCCCTCTTCGCTGGTCAGAGAACACTGTGCCACCCAGAGGTGTGGCTAGGATATGGTCAAACCCTCCCTTGTGGTCACTCAAGTCCAGTTCTGGGGCAGCTCCCAGCTCCCACTGGGTTTGGAGCCAAGCTGACTAGGAAGACAACAAGAGGTAGGCCTAGTTGTGACTTACATCTGCTATTGGCAAGTGTTGAAGCTCAGGAAGGGAATTGCACACCCCATTAGTCCATCCTCTTCAAGGAGGAACACACCTCTCCACACTCAAGCCTTTTATCCACTGCCTGGGAGCAATCCATTGATCACTGCATGCACCTTGGTTACACAGGACACTGGCAGAGAGACACATTTGGCTGAGGCAAAAAATTGACAACTTTCCAAAAGTTTCATTTTCAAATAGGTAACATAAAATCCAACTTTTCCATTAAATTGGATGTGAAATAACTATTAAAATACACCCTTAAATCATGTTTCTATCTGTTCCTAAACCAAACTTAAGCAGTATAAAGTGTTATAATGTACCCCAATGTTTCCCTATGAGAGAGTCAGCCGTAGTACAGTGAAAAGCTATTGTGGAAGTTCTTCACTGCCGGGACATGTAAAGCTTTAAATATACATGACCTACATTTTAAATACCATGCTCCCTGCCCATTGGGCATGTAGGGCATGCTTCAGAGGTGATTTATTGGAAATAAAAAGGAAGATTTAGGCCTGGCAAAATAATCTTTTTAAATGTCATTTTAAAACTGCCTACCCAGGCTGCAATGGCAGACCTTAGGACATGTTTACAGTTCTACGTTAGTGGGTGGCACAACGAGTGCTGCAGTCCAATAGCAGCAGTTAATGTACAGGCCTTGAGTACATGTTGTGTCATTTACTAGGGGCTTACCAGTAAATTAACTGTGCCAATCAGGGATATGCCAATTTTATCATGTTTAAAAAGGTGAGCACTAGCACATTACCGCTGTTTAGCTAGAGTGAAGTCCTACGACTGACAGGCCGACAAAAACGAGTTCAGTTACATAAGACAAAAAACCTGGGGGAATACCCCAGTACCCGTCCATAGGGTCAAGTGTGCAGAAGGATTCAGCTGAGCATGAGGCAACTGTCTTCTTTACAAGCTTTCCAGGTACGAGTATTCTTTCTGATTCTTTACCAGGTCCAACAGTGTTAAGATTAAATGGTGTTGTGGTGCCAATTGATTTCAATGCACTAGCCACTATATTGTGGTGTTCAATGGTTCAATCACTGCTGACTTCCCGCCATCAACCATTCCCTTTTGCAGCATTGCCTGCCTTATCTTGCCTATAACCTATCCCAGAATCCTTTGTTCAACATGGCAGTAGTCTGTCTCCACTCTCCAGTTTCCTTTTCAATTCCCAGGTGGCACCCTAGCAAAATGAGTACCCAAATCCACTTTTTGATCTGGAAACATGTTTCTCCCCTATTGGAAGTAGAAATGAATATCCGAGAGCACTTCTCTAGGGCTCCTTCCACACCAGTCCCGACTTAGCATTATTTTTATTATTATCTCAGACATCAGACCAAATATTAGCTCTTTGTGTCAGGAACAAATACCGTCTGATGAAAAGCACTAACTTGTGATGTCCAGCCCAAGAGGAGCGATGCATGCGAAATATCCTGTGATTCCTTCCATTGAGATGACCAAATAGACTCCACACCACAGGGATTAGGGGAAGGACCAAAAGAGAAAACTGGCCATCCGCTGACCATGCGTCATCACAGTTGCGTTCTCTCTCTACTTCCCCTGATTTTAACCTGAAGCAATGCCTGCTTATCATATTCGTATGTGCTGCAGGGAAATAAATACAAACATTAGCAATAGCAAATACCACATGCTTGCCCTCCTAGTTTTACATCATCTCACTTTCATTCTGTAGAAATACGTACTCTAATATATTCTACCTGGTTACTTTCACCAAGGTACCGAAATATTGGTTCGGGGTTTTAATTAGTGCAAGATGCACTCATTGCCAACATTAACTACGTATCAAAATGGGAAGGCGCAAGTCGAGCTACTCTCCAGTGTCAACTAAATTTCGAAAATAGGTGGCGCGTATTGTCCAGACAGATCAATGAGTCATTGATTAATGCACAGAATTTTGTAGCATCTATTACCAGTTCTTCACGAAAAAAGCCTGTTGCGCTTGTTCGTTCGCCAGGCCTTTCTTAGATGTGTAGGCGTGTGCATGGCTGAAGTAAGCATGCCACTTACTGATTTGATTTCTCTCTTTGCAGGAGTTTGTGCCGTACCGAAAAACCAGGCGATGTCCTATTCAGGTAAAAGCTTCTCCGAGGATGTTCTTCCAGGAGTCCTGTTATCTGTGTTCTTCTGCTGAGCAAGGGAAACGCTTCATGCAACAAACAGTACAATTTTGCCCAGCCGGATCCACTGTGGATGTAGGAATTTTATTTTTCTTGCGAAAAAATGGACATTTGAATCTTGTGTTGCTTTTCACAAAACAAAATTGAAAATTGTGATGGGTAAAGTGTGTCTAAGGCAATTTTGTCTTTGATTCTTCAGGGAGCGGCAGTTATTTCTCTTCTCAGCGGCATTAAAATGATTAACTGATAATCTGATGAAAAAAGCTACGGGCAATAATTTTGCCATGGTTCTCAGGACGACATTATATTTTGTGAGTTTAGCTGCTTTGAGACTATGTTACTGGCTCTGCTAGAAGCACAATATGCTATGTGGGTGGCAACATGCATGCAATTGTCCTATCTAACATATTGTCAACTTTGTTTGAAGGGTGGGATCCACTGCTTATTCCTATATTACCTATGTCAAAGAAGACCTATATAGAAGAGATCAAAAAGGTATTCTTAAACTTGATGGAGTACTGTCACTCATGTGTATTGCTACATGTAAAGAGGGACATTTGCAAATTAAATCCCACATTTGCTAAACTTTAGTGTGAGTAAAGTTAATTTACTTACCATTTTAAAGCCCTAAACTGCATTGTGTCATGCAACACGAATGCAAACTTTAGTTACTGTGGGCTTAGAAGTATGCAGAGGAATTGTGCGTGTGTTGCATGCCATTCCGGACATGCAATAATATTCATTGCATGAAAACTTGATGCAGGACAACAGTGTAATCCAAGTGAACGTACATAAAATTGAGTTTATGGAATTAATTGAATTAATCACTATATACCTTTTGACTCAATATCTTTTCTGCTTGTTCATTTTGTGCCATTGAGGATCTGAGAGTTCAGAAAGCCGCCATCGTGAACAGATTTCGCAGATTTCGTAGATTTCAATGAATTGTTCGCTCACTTAAATCACTTACTGCCAGATCCTCCACTTATAGAGGTCATTGCTGGAAAATACGAAAAAACGTGCCCTTTTACTTAATGATACAACATAAACAATCATCAATAGTTCGGGTCCCGGGATGTTTGCTTTAGTTTTAAAACCCGTGATGACATCATTTACAATTGGCCTAGGTAAACAAAGCTCTATCTTCTTCAAAGTAACACCTCTCTGTGTAGCACCCTTGTCGTTGAGTGTACTAAAGGTTCTCCTATGAGGCCTATTAAAGCATGTATTTACCCCATCATATTTGCAATGTAGAGTGTGAAAGCTTAGGATGTTGCATCGTTTATTTAGTTCTTGTATAGTATGATGACACGATTTACCTCGCTTCCCCATCTTTATTTTCCCTCTTCTTTCGCTTTTATAGAAAATGTTCTGTTTCTTGTTGAAATTGGTTGCCTATTTTTTCACTTATTATTTTTATGAGTAACATAATATTTCAATTAATGCTTTATCCTGTTGATATTAACTGTTGCTTCAAAAAGCACAACATATCTTACTTATTTCATAAAATCTTTTAAAAAAAAAAAGAACTCTTCATCGTCAGTTCGTGACTTGTGCTTCCATTTAGGACACGGTGCAACTCATGTCAGATTTCTGTCTGGCAGCATTCAGGGCGAGTACTGTGGATATCTGTTTGTACTTCGGTGAGTATGGCAACACTTGTTACATGGTACAGGCATTGACGTAAATTACACCTGCATAATTCATTTTCTTGCACATAAATAACATATTGTATACATTACTCTTTGATGAACACATTCACAGCAATTTTCCTTGCCTGTCTCATTTCCCTCCAAAGAAAATTGCCCCATGGGTGTTTCTGCAGTGAATAGTAAGAGCTGGTGTGTGTGCCTAAGAATGACACACCACTACCGGCAGAAGGAAACCTGCTATTTCACAGCAGTGATGGCTTGTAAGCAAATTGCTGTTTTTTCGTAATAAAGCTATGATTCACGTTTTATTACCATGAGGATGCAGCAACGGTACTCTTTTCATTCATTGTTTTCCCGAACAAGCACGTGATGTAACAGGTGGGGACGAAAATCGGAAGAATTGTAGGAATCCTACTTTACAGCTGAAAAAAAAAGGAAGTTCCCATGAATTCCCTGCATTTAGTCTTAAGTAGGTTGTTTGCATTCACTGTACAGGTCCAGATCAATGAATAGTAAAAACAGGGTTCCATGTTTATATATGTCTTCTGTTGTAGACTACAGATGGATGGATTCCTAGACCAGCATAGATGTCCACATGCTTCTCCCTAGACCTGTGTTAAAAAATGAATCACCCTCTAAACTGTATGTAGTTGCTGGACTTAAGGAATGCTTGTGTCATAGTTTGACTCTTGCCCCTATCGAGACTGCTAGTTTAGGGATGACAGCACTTTTGTTTGTAGGCAACTGAGTCACTCCTACAACAAGTCACAACTGTCGGCCCAGCCTTCCCGCCTCACCAAGAAATACCTCACCAAAACAGCCTTACACATGAACTCTAGAATACACTTCTCAGGGAACCTGTGGTGGAACGGAAGTTACCCTATTCTCTTGTTAGCAACAAGTCTCAGACACGAAAAGGCAATGGAGGTGATGCAGGAGAGTTTTCAATGGATTTTTTTGAAAGATTGCAAACTACGATAAAATGCATGTGCTGTAATGATTAGGATAATGAACAGTAAAAGAAGCAGAACGATGAGAGTTGTGAAAATAAACCCCCATCATTTTACAAGAAACATAAGATATAGAATTCCTAACCAAGAAAGCCTGATTCTGTACCCTAATGAGAGCTAGTAATGATATGCCTAATCTGCCAGTACCATGTCTATGAGAAGTGCCCTCTTTACCTTGGATTGGGGTCTCTAGGTCAGACTCCGTGGTGACACAAAGTCTGAGTTCTGCAGCAAGGTGACGTGCAGCATAGATGGCATTTGGAAGGAACCCCTCTAATGACCTTGTCAGTGTAAGATGTATTCATACAGATCATGTGGGATCCCTGACACAGGTATGTTCCTAAATAACTGATAAGGAGGCAGACTTGTGGTGGCAATTACATAAACATTCTCCAACAAGTGCACAATATGTTCCTATTACATGTAAGTGAGAAAGGGGCAGGTAGACAATACCTACGTACATCACTGATCATGATTCTGATAATGATGCCTTCTCAGAGTGGCACTGATAATGTAAATCAAAACATGTTTTTTAAAATATAAACAATGGCAGCCAGCTAGAAGAAATAATACAATAAATGAAATAAAACAGAGCATGCTAAGTAGGTAAAAAATCACTAGGTGACGGGCACAGGCCTGCAAGCCAAAGGCTGAGCTAAACTCCTGAGTCCCAAAAGGAACTAAAATGGATTCACCACACCGGCATAGGTGCAGAGGAAGTGAGTTCTGCAATGCCGTTACATGGATCAATAGCCAAACGCAAGCAATTTTTAAAACAAAGGAATTTTACATGGAAGTTCATGACATCACCAGCAGAGAGCATCAGGGGTTGTATTATAGGAGGTGCCGAGAGGATGTAACAGACATATGCATCTGGTTTTTTTTTGCACACCTAGGACACGTTGGTATAGCAGCTGGGACTGTAAATTCCTATGTTGCCCCTTTTGTAATACAGACTGCACCGGTGCTAACTGTGTGCCAGTATAAACTTTGAGAGGCATGTCCTCATTTGAATGGTGAATATCCCCACTCAACTCAGTTCAATTTATCTGGTGTCAGAGGCGTGAATTAGGTGCAGATACAGATTCCCACTGTTACATCAAGAGTGTTAGAACACATCTCAGTCACTTGTCCTTATCCACAGTTTACTTTTCAAGGAGAAAGCCTCCCGCACTTGAGACCATTAAAGCATGTCACAGTCTTTTTGCTCTAGTTGCAGTGAAGCCTTGCGTGGATGCCATTTCTCGCAGGACAAATGGTAATGTGGTATAGCCTGTGCCTTCCATCTTCATGCTAGTCTTCCCGTAATGCTGGAGTCATTTGGTGAAGGTAGCATGCCTGGTTAGGGACCATGTCACCAATCCTCCAGCAGTTGCAGCCTCACAAGCCAATCAGGCTCACAGCAGTGAAGGGAGGTGGCAGCTTCTCAGGCTTATCACTTTCCCAAGGGTGAGGTGCAATTGCAACCTCCCAGTCCAATGAAGATCACAGAGGCAAGGTGCAGTTGTGGCCTGCTAGGCAATTCACGTGCTCAGTGTTGAGATGCAGTTACTGTAGACAGGCAAGCATCTAAACATCAAGTAGACCCTTAGTTTCTCCAGCAGAAAATGCAGACTTCAAGTGATGTTACCTTACCTCTGGGACAATGCCTGTCAGAGAGATAGCAGCATTGATTGCACAGAAGTTCCTTAAATACTACCCATCACACACCCTTCCTCCTACTTTAGGCAAGAATAACCTAGGATTTAAATATAATGGGGTGGTATGTAACCCACTTGTATAGACATTTTCCAGATAGAAGATGTAGACCTCCTATCGCAAACTTTAGAACTAGTTGTTGGTTGGTAATCCTTTCAAGTGTTTTCAGATAGCTCTACAGACAAAGCCTTTGTGTAAAGTGATGTTTCTCACAGCAAGTAGCACTGAGGCTGTGCCAAGAAGCAACACCACCAGAAGAAAACAAAGAAGTTTATGTTCTCTACACCTGTCTTGTATCATCCTTTCCAAAGCAGTAGTAAGGTATACATAAAAGGGCAGACCTGGCCTAGAAACATCTTCCTCAAGCTGCCGTCAACAGAAATGCAGGGAATGGACTTCCACTGTCCAGAGAATCTGTCCACACTTTTCGTCTTGAATGGTGCTCAATCAGGGGAATCCAAAATTGATTCAGTTGGCTTCAGTACTCAAACACAAAGAAAGCCTTGTTCGCACAAATGGACTACATGCATACTTTGCACACACTTGAATACACCCACACACACAAACACCCACATAGAAACCTACATTTGACTGACATGCTAGATATTTTTGCACAGTTCTGGAAAATACATAACTGCGGAACTTCACACAAAAAAGGTGAGCATACCACACTCTAATTAACACTGATAAAAAGGACTAGTCATACTAATGATTCATCAAACAGTGAAAGCTGCTAGCACTGCTTTATGTCCTGCACCCAGGAGAGGTACGGTAATCCTTTGACCACTATGCATATTTACTTTGTGCCACCCTCCAGGTCTCATCACAGGCCTGGATCTCACATTATCATGGAGAGGTCTACGACTCAGTGCTCACAATAAATTAGTGTAACATTAGAGCCGAAATGAAAATCAGCATACCGGATTCACCTCTAGTTAGGCAGCAGGGTGGGGGAACACACCCAGATACCATGTAGGGGTGATTCTCATCCTCACATCTGACTACTTGCACCTCACTACTTTGAAGGTTGTAGTTTTGGATTATAAGTAGGAAAGATACAATAAATGTTTTGAATTCCAGGCTATTATGTCTCAGGAAATCTCTATAGGAACAGAAAAAAGGTAATATTTCAGGCACTTGTACTTTTTTAAACATTATCCCCACTAGGTGATACCCTATGTTTGTAGTTTTACCTTGTTTTTAGGAAGCATTGGGCCTGTTTCTAAGGATGCAAATTAGACTGAGTTTGGTGCGAAATAATTTGAAAATTAATGGCTTTGTTTTTATAGGTGTACTCAAGGTTGAAATTTCATACCGCTCTCTCATTTCAAGGCTATCAGAGGAAATGAAAATTTACAGAAGCTTTTGTTGTCTTTTTACCTTTGTTTTCCGTTCACACTCCATAAACATAGATGTCTCTTAGGACATCCTGGACAGCCCACTTGACAGGTTAGAACTGTTGCAACAATTTTTTTTCACCATCTGTTTATAGCTCACATAACATTTAGGCATTGACGGCCAGATTTATACTTTTTGACTCAAAACTGCGCTAACGCAGTTTTGCATCAAAAACGTTAGGGCTGACTAGCACCATTATTTAATGCCACCCAGGTGAAATATTTATACTTTGACGATGGGTGGCATTAAAAATTGGTTAAAACCATTTTTTCAGATGTTAACCATTGCACCTTGTCATAAGGCAAAATGGCGCTAATGGAGGAAAAATGACTCTAATACGGTTTACAACATGTAAACAAGTCGCAAAATGCAAATGCACTGTTTTTTCTCGCATCAGCATCAAAAACAGACGCTAACAGAGATAACAGGGCAAAGGAGAGCCACAATGTAGCCAGGAAGACAGGAGAGACCCCAGGGAGACTCCATTCAACCAGGAACCAGCCAGGAGGACACAGACAAGACCCAGGGAAGGGAGAAAAAAAAGAGGAAGTGTTGTTTCAGCACAGAAGAGCATGAAATACTGGTGAGAGAGGTGATGGAGCATGAACATCAACTCTTCCTCACCTCTAAATTGCCAATTGGAAGGAGAGAGGCAATCTGGCAGCAGATTGTGGATAAGATCAACAGTGTGGCAGGAGTCATGAGAACTGTAACTGAGTGCAAGAAATGTTGGCATGACTGCAAGCGAAGGACAAAGAAAAAAATGGCACGTAACAGCAAGGCAGCAATGCAAACTGGAGGTGACAGTCCAGCACCACAAGAGGACTTGGACGAGATGGAGGAGATGGTTCTAGCGGTCATCCCAGAGGAAATCATCACAGGAATACAAGGACAGGACAGCGCAGACTATCAGGAAACACCACAAATGCAGGGTAAGTTGCATGGGGAAATTTATGCTAAAATGTCAAGTGCAAGAAGGGGGAGGCACATGGGACAATGCATGTCAAAGGAGCGCAGAGGGACACAATGCATATTAAGCAAGTTGCACCATGCCAACGTAAGCTACACATGTACCTACACCTTGGTAGTGCCATGCACCATGACACATACTGTACACAACCTGGACACATTTTGAACACCAGGCTTAAATACTTACATGTACATATGCAGCACATGGGATGGATGGCATGTATAATCACTGTGCCACTGGTTGTGGCATCACAATATCCTTTGCATGTAGTCACATCAACACCACTAACACGACCAAGACCAGAGAGACCAGGTAATCAGTCAACACCATTCCTGGGGTTAGGTCATAGTGGTGTCCCTTGCAGTAACACCTTGCAACTGCCTTGCCTCATTTCCCAAACTCATGTGTGCTGCATCTCGCAGCACACAAGTCATTGCAACTGTCTCAACAGTACCCAGGCATGTGCCAATAGCACCACCACACCACACATCCACATGAGGCAGCCATCCCTACATCATGCAGTCAAGGTGTCCCCTGGGTACATGGGACAATGAACTGAACAGACACTGGGGCAATAGCAGGCTGGACCTCTATCATTGGTAACATGCCACTACCCAGACCTATTAAACTGAAGTATTGTTGAACCACACATCTTGATGCTGAACTGACTTGTGCCACCACAGAAAATATGTACCAATGATAGCAAACAGTAGGCCACAACAGTCACCGGCTGAGCCCACAACAACTCTGAGACAACCATGTCAGACACATGGGAATGGGGAAATAAACACCCATATACACCACATGAGGTATGACTGTGAACATAATGGCAGATAATTCCACACCGACTGGCGGGGGATGGTGCATGGGCAAGTCCGGTGTTGGTAAGACTGCCAGCACAGTGTACCATTTGCGCTTGGCAGTATGAGTCACACATTGAGATGGTGGCTGGAAATCTGTCTGGTCATGGTAGCTCTGTGGGGCACTCAGTAAACACTGTTGATGGATCAAATAGAGTCAGTGGCCGTTTTGGGCTGCATTGGGTGTAACAGGACACGCTGCACTCAGCCCTGCAAATCAGACAGTGGAAAGGGCAAAGGGCCAGGCTATGGGGCCCCCTGCACTTCCCATGCCAAGTGCATGGGCTGTGCATGACCACCCAGGGCCGCACCACATCACCAACAACCATTTCATGGGGGTTACACTGCCATGCAAAGGCTGGTGGAAATGCAGAAACAGACCTGGAGGGTAGTGCTGAGCGTAACACTGGTCTGGTGTCACAGGAAAGATGCCGTAAACAGTCTGTAAGCTGCTGGAAACCTGCGATGCCCAGGCCATTGGCCCTTGGGGCATTCCACATTGACAACAGTTGCCACTACCACCTGTGCTGTTGGTGGCGGTCAAATACAACAGGGCAGTCAGGTGCCCCTTGGACTGATGCACATTAAATGATGGGCCAGAATGACTACCTGCAGAATCACCTCTAACTTGCTTCAAGCCCTGACCTAAGTACAACTCCTGTTAAATGGCTATGCCTATAGACTCATTTACCATCAGCCATTGTCACATACAGAATGATGTACACAGCAGAAATGTCATACCCATACTGCCCATCCCTGGGTTCAACCCTGTGCTTGTTTCAAATGAGCTATAATGTCACCATGCTGCACTCATGTATCATAGTGCAAAGAGGGCTGTATTGAGGGGGAGGACATAGGTGGTCATTCTGACCCTGGCGGTCTTTGACCGCCAGGGCGGAGGACCGCGGGAGCACCGCCGACAGGCCGGCGGTGCTCCAATGGGGATTCCGACCGCGGCGGTAAAGCCGCGGTCGGACCGGCACCACTGGCGGGGTCCCGCCAGTGTACCGCCGCCCCATTGAATCCTCCGCGGCGGCGCAGCTTGCTGCACCGCCGCGGGGATTCCGACCCCCCCTACCGCCATCCGGATCCCGGCGGTCGGACCGCCGGGATCCGGATGGCGGTAGGGGGGGTCGCGGGGCCCCTGGGGGCCCCTGCAGTGCCCATGCCACTGGCATGGGCATTGCAGGGGCCCCCGTAAGAGGGCCCCTACATGTATTTCACTGTCTGCTGCGCAGACAGTGAAATACGCGACGGGTGCAACTGCACCCGTCGCACAGCTTCCACTCCGCCGGCTCGATTCCGAGCCGGCTTCATCGTGGAAGCCTCTTTCCCGCTGGGCTGGCTGGCGGTCTGAAGGCGACCGCCCGCCAGCCCAGCAGGAAAGTCAGAATTACCGCCGCGGTCTTTCGACCGCGGAACGGTAACCTGACGGCGGGACTTTGGCGGGCGGCCTCCGCCGCCCGCCAAGGTCAGAATGAGGACCATAGTGTTTAGTAAGGCGAACACCTACACAGACAGGAGATGAAACTGAACTCTGCCAGGTCCATGAGTGCCATGCAATGTAGCACACAAACACAAACAACAACATGAGGAGCCATCAATGGCAACAAGAGCATAGTGTCCTGGCAATGCCAGGGGTGGTGTATGTGCAACATGTAAGACTGTGACAGGTGAATATTGCCATGTGTGGTGCTGTGGCATGAGCCCAGCAACACCCATTGCAAGGCCTCGCCATGCAAATGGATGCAAGGGGAGGGTAGAATATGAAAATATGGCGTCAAGCCACAAAAAGGACAGACAACACACTTAGAAGATATGACGCAGCCAATTGTGCCAAGTGGGCTTCCCTTCATGTGACATACAGATGGGGCTTAATGCTGGAGTCTGCAGCTATGATGTACAGGAACAATCCTTTGAGAATAAGGAGCCCATCATAGGCCCCTCGCACCACAGGAGGGTGAGCTAAGCACTGCGCCGTATTGACAAGGTTGCGTTAAGCCACTTTTGTGGCTTAATGCCACCTTGTAAATACGACCCCTTCCCAACTATCACTGTGCGTGGAAGGTGCATGCAATGGGTGTTGCTGTGGGCGTGCCACAGCAACACCCATTGAATTTTGATGCTGCCTCAGATAAATGGAATTTTGTCAACCTGAGACAATGGCAAAATCTTACGCCACCCTCAGGGGTGGTGTTAGCAGGGTGCAGCGAGGAGGAATACATTTATACCTCCTAGTTTTTTGCTTTTCCAATGTGTGCTGCATTCTGCAGCATGCATAGGAAGTGCAAAATGCAGAAATTATTGTTTAAGTGCATGAAGGTGTCCCTTCCTGCACATAAACAATCATTTGTAAATGAGGCTTTGGTTCTTCTGTGTGTGCTGCATTCTATAGCTCACACAGAAGTGCCAAAGCTCCATTAGTGATTGTTAATGTGCAGGAAGGGACACCTTCACGCACATAAACAATCACACCCCTCAATGCATACATCCTTGCACGATGGTGCAAGGATGCCTGCGTTGGTGCTGGCAGCTGAATTTTGAACCACCGGGGGGACAACACATGGTTGCGCTGTATTCACTTACATACAGTGCATCCTTGTGTTACCAAAGTGACGCAGCGCAGTGCTGGCAATGTTTGCACTTTTACATAAATATGGCCCTAAGATGACAATGAGCCTCAAATATAAAGTCAGTGATGTGAGACATGTCAACTGCCACAACATAGATAGACTGATTTTACACCATCTCATTGCAGAGGATGATGGCTCTCCTGTGGATCTTCCTGTCCTGGAGTACCCTGATGACCTGGAAGCCCAGCTGGCAACTATCAGCCAAGAGACCTACAAGAAGTCCTTGTAAACCTCTAGTCCCCACCTAAAATCACAAGGAGGAGTATTGATGTAGCAGATATCCCACAGGCCCCACTTAACACCCCAATGGTATGATCTGCCAGCACAGACACAGCAGAGGACTCTGAGGACCCAGGGACCAGCTTTGAGAGGACAGTGGTAGGAGTCCGTCGGGAGCAGGCCAAGGAGGTGCGGGTGGGGATGCCATCTATGGCAGCCAGCCTTGAGGGGATGCGGACGTGCATGGTTACGGCCACAGAACAGACTGCAGCCAACCGATCACTCACTCCCCAAAGCATAGAGTCCAGGAGTGTCTGAGGGACATAACTGCTACCATGAGGGAAAGGCCACAACAAGTGCCCTCCCAAACTGGCATCAGCATGCTTGAGGACAAGATGGACTCCATGCACCGGGAAATGGTCTCCCTCAGGGCAGATAATTGTGATGTGTGTAACATGTCTTAAGTTACAGAGTGTGAGTACAAGACTGCATGAGTATGCAGGCACATATCTATGCACATGGTACCTACATGATGAATGTCAATGCTGGTCTCATCCCCTACAAGCAATTCACTGAGTATGTAAAACATGTTGAACACATGTATGCTACTCCCACTGCATACAGCAGGAATGGCTGTGAAACAGTTCTCGGACAATATCATCAGCTGGGAGTACCAGTAGAACATATTGTTTTGAAACAGAGGGACTCAACCTCATCTGTAATTGCCACTGGCCAGTTTAGCAATATAGTAATTAAATGTAGGCTGTTGTCAGATGTCCCACAGTGGCCAACATTACGACACAAAACCCATACATTACACCTACCTGTCATATACATGGTCAACACAGTCACCCTGAGTGGTGGTGTTAGAAATGGGGTCTTTGGTTGGCAGTCAGGTTACCCCCTGTCCAAGCAAGGACCCTCACTCTAGTCAGGGTAAAGGAGAATCACCCACAGTTAACCCCTGCTCACCCCGTTGGTAGCTTGGCACAAGCAGGCAGGCTTAACTTCAGAAGCAAGGTGTAAAGTATTTGTATCAACACACACAGTGACTCAGTGAAAACACTACAAAATGTCACAACCCAGGTTTCGAAAAATAGATAATATTTATCTAAACAAAACAAGACCAAAACGACAAAAATCCAACATACACAATTCAAGTTATGAATTTAGAAAGCAAAAGAGTCCTAAATTCTTTAGAAAACAGTGAGAACGTTGTTAACGTACAAAAGTACCTGGGTAGCATCAAAATAAAGCCGCACAGGTGAGTGTGCGTCAGAAAAGGCCAGCGATGCAGCGATTTCTCACTCCCAAGTGAGAGCGTGCTTCGTTCCTTCGCGGTTCGGGTCGGCGTGCATCATTTCTTCTCTCCAGCAAGAGAGTGATATGTCGATTTGGACGGGCAGCTCGGTTCTGGGCAGGATTTGTGTTGATTTTCCTCACCCAGCGATGTTGCGTCAAAATCTGGTTGCACGGAGTCAAGAAACCACACTGCATGGGGGCTTGCGTCATTAACAGCAGCCGCTGCGGGTGTTGCACGTCATTTCTCCAGCAACGTTGCATAGATCTCCCAGCGGCGATGCAGGTGGAGCGTCAATTTTAGCTGCAAGTCCGGCAGTGCACTGTTTTTCAGCCCCAAAGTGGGTGGTGCTTCGAGAGTTTCCCCGCTTGGCAGTCTTTGAGTGGATTTCTGTCCTTTTCCACCAGCTGCACCTTTCAAGGGCCCAGAGACAGGTTAGGGCACCACTTGGAAGGCAGGACTCTCAGTGGAAAGCCCAAATGCTGGCAGAGAGTAGTCTTTGCTGTCCCTGAGACTTCAACAACAGGAGGCAAGCTCAGTTTCAAGCCCTTGGAGACTCTTCACCAGTGGGAAGTCACACAAAAGTCAGTCTTTGTCCTCTCTCAGGTTGAAGCAGAACTGCAGGCCAACCCAGCAAAGCATAGTCACAGGCAAAGGGGCAGTACTCCTTCTCCAGCTTTTCCAGCTCTTTTCCTTGGCAGAGGTTCCTCTTGGTTTCAGAAGTAGTCTGGTTTTCAAGGGTTTTGGGTGCTCTTCTTATACCCCTTTTTTGCCTTTGAAGTAGGCCTACTTCAAAGGAAAGTCTCTGTTGTTTTCAAGATCCTGCCTTGCCCAGGCCAGGACCCAAACACACACCAGGGGGGTGGAGACTGCATTGTGTGAGGGCAGGCACAGCCCTTTCGGGTGTAAGTGACCACTCCTCCCCTCCAGTCTGCCTAGATGGCCCATCAGGATACGCAGGCTACACCCCAGCTCTCTTTGTGTCACTGTCTAGAGGAGAGGTGCAAAAAGCCCAACTGTCAAACTGACCCAACAAGGAATCCACAAACAAGCAGAGCCACAGAATGGTTTAAGCAAAAAAATGCCTACTTTCTAAAAGTGGCATTTTCAAACACACAATCTAAAAAACAACTTCACTAAAATATATATTTTTAAATTGTGAGTTCAGAGACCCCGAATTCCACATGTCTATCTGCTCCCAAAGAGAATCTACATTTTAACCATATTTAAAAGCAGCTCTCATGTTAACCTATGAGAGAGATAGGCCTTGCAACACCGAAAACTGAATTTAGCAGCATTTCACTGTTAGGACATGTAAAACACATCAGTACGTGTCCCACGTTTAACATACACAGCACCCTGCCCATGGGGCTACCTAGGGCCTACCTTAGGGGTGCCTTACATGTATAAAAAGGGAAGGTTTAGGACTGGCAAGTGGGTACACGTGGCAAGTCGAATTGGAAGTTTAAAAATGCACACACAGACACTGCAGTGGCAGGTCTGAGCCATGTTTACAGGGCTACTAATGTGGATGGCACAACCAGTGCTGCAGTCCCACTAGTAACATTTGATTTGCAGCCCGTTGGCACTTCTAGTGCACTTTACTAGGGACTTACTAGTAAATCAAATATGCCAATCATAGATAAGCCAATGTACACACATAATTTATACAGGGAACATTCACACTTTAGCACTGGTCAGCAGTGGTAAAGTGTCCAGAGCAAACAAAACAGCAAAAACAGTCCAGCACACAGAAACAACCAGGGAAGTAGAGGCAAAAGGTTAGGGGAGACCACACCAAGGATGCCAAGTCTGACAATTGTTGACAATGTTACATATGGCAATGGAAATGTACTGTTTCTTTCTGATGCAGTATTTGAGTAGATGAACACGAGTATGGGCCCTTTATGAGTTATCACTTTCGGTTGATGAGTTTTGTTGTGGATTGTGAAGCAATTACTTTATGAGTTCAGACGGTTATGTTGGTCTGTTTTTGAATGGATTTTGCCCTGAAGAAGTGGCTATTCTGCGAAACATGTGTTGGCAACTGCAATGGATGGCAACTTGAGCTACGTCTTGTGGATGGATACATTTTGGCAACTATATTCAATATATGATGTACATGCTATGAACATTATATGTGCAATAATGATGTACATGCAATGAATATTATTGGTGCATTTCACTGCTGAAAATGTTAAATGGTAAACAATTCTCATTAACAGATAGATGATCAACATAGTGCTTTGTCTTGTCTTTTTGATATAATGAATTTGCATTAATTGAATAATATAATTATTTTTTAATGATTTAATATTTGTGGTGTATTTTTTGTGTAAATGTTTCTAGTATTGAGTTTTTTTCTCCCCACTATTCTGTGGTATACTTGAATATTTAGTCAGGGCGATAAACTGACTACTGTGGGTGAGAGCGCAGGGCCACTTCTCACTTATCCCATTCTTACATTGAATACAACTTCGAGAAGGAAAGGATCTTCCAATAAAACAGATGAAGATTGTTTTAAAAAAGACAGTCAGTCACTTATTTCACTTCCTCTCCATTCATTCCCATAGTCTCTCCTACAATAAACCTTACCAGTGCCTTTGACAATGTTTCCTCAGATGAAATTAATGAAGTACTAAACATTCATAGTGCAATGTAAACAGAGGAAGTAATTTGTTTGAAAAGTTATTGTAATATCAAGGAGAGGAGTCACATAAAAGATCCACTATTTTTTAGCAAATCTGCCTCATGATAGGGAATTTTAAAAAGTCAACACTCATGGTCTTTTTGCTTTGAACAACAAGAAAAGATAAACCAACATCATAATGGACATGATATATTTACCATTCTAGTCAAAATTGAGATCAGCTAAAATTCCCCACAAAGACAAAAATTGAAATCAATGCTATAGTGTTTGCATCTATTACATCTACATTTTGCTGTAAGAAAATGTTTTACTCATTAGAACATGGATTATAACGTATTTTCAATTTGTGTTCAGGTATGATGGCATTTTAACAGATGGAGAGCCATGCTGCACAATTCTGGACACATTGAAGCTTGACAGATCACATTCAGGCAGCTCTTTTTAAACATCTTTGGACTGTCTGTGGGGTTGGGAGAAGAGGTTTTGCACAATTTGGGACAGTTCAGTTTGTTACCTGCACATGCTAGGTCTGGAGAAGTAATTGTCAAACAAGATGCACTGTAACAGCTATTTCTCCTGAGAAACATTAGCGAGGGAAGTATTCAAACTGCCAGTCTTGCATGGGAGGAAAATGCTGAAGCAGAGTGGCTAAACAAGGCAGCCAAATAAGAAAACAAACAATACTGGCAGTTGCACAAGAAGAAATACATAAGACCAAAACATTCACATCTAGAGTTGAGCATTGCCAGGCTGTAAATGAACAAGAAAGTCAAAATTACAATGCGAAAGAAGAGAGTTCAGTAACAAATTGCTCCACATCATTGCTTTTCTTTTTTTGCATCAGCCTGGGCTCTGCTATTCTTTGAAGCAGTAATTTCGCTAAAAGCTTCGAAATTGAAACTCTGATTTACACTAATCACCCAGAGCCTCTCCCTCTGTACTCTGGATAACATCCAGCTGAACGGATGACAAATTAGATGTGCCCTGTTTCATTACTTAGAAATTTAAGAAGATGATCCTTTCTCCTTTCCTTATTTCATTTGTATTCTAGTCTTGCAACCTGAAACTGCTGTCATAGCAACACCTCAATTGTTCTAATTTTCCAAACTAGCCCTAGTGGGAATGGTCTTTTAAGAGATTTTAAAGGCATTTTGGTCTATCAAGACTATCTGTATTTGTAAGCCTTAAAAAGGATGTCAAAATTGAAGAACCATTCAGTAGACTATTACTTTCACTCTGAGTCCCGAGACTGCACCTTCTTGTGCTTCTATCTCCAGTGATTTAGTTTATTTCAAAAAAGAGTTTCGACAAAACGTTCAGGAAAACCATAAACTAATACATATAAATACATTTTAAATGTAGTCATTTAATATATGCAAGGGTGAAGTGTTCTTACGCATGTTCATCCAAAGTATTTGCATTTCGTGTGTTTAGCCCTTAACAATTGTGTGACAAAGTCGCATTTGCTCTTCTTTGAATTCACTAGGATGTTATCCGATTTCTGAAGCAAATGATAAATAGAAAGGGGAATCCTCCTGGTCGACTTTCCTCCAGGGTAGGAATAATATTTTTTAGGGAATTCAGCTGGTGGATTATTTTCCGTATCCAACATTTCCTTAAAAAACTAGAGGATTTACGGGAAACAACTTAAGCTCAAACGAGGCCCTTAAGCACTAAGAATACATTCAAGAGTCTATGTTTCCATAGAGAACTGTCAGTATTTTTTTACAAAGTCAGGTGCTCAAGTGGGGTGAGGACTACCTATTCGGAAATTCTATCAGACATATGAATTTCTGATTTTGTAGGCGAAACCTAGACGTTTTGTGCCCTTCACAAAGGAGTGTCAAGGACAAGCAATACTTATGGACTGACACCCCCACAGCCATCACTTTGTGAGTACCACAAACATTTACAATGCCTTTACCCCAAAAATGTACAATGCCTTGCTTACTTTTCTATAGTTCCGACATTTCACTGGAATCATCCAGGTGCAGCACGTGCAAAACATATGGGAAAGTGCACTTGTTATCGTCATTTGTTAATTTTTTAGCGATAGGATCAACAACAGTTCTGCTATCAAAATATAGGTAAGCATTTTAAAAATCAAAGCATATACAACCTCAGACAAATCAATAACACAATAGTCACATTAACATTAAAAATAAACTGTCCCTGACCGCTGCCCATGTTCCCATCAAATTAGCATTGGTTAATTAATCTCTACAACATTTAGATGATTTTATCAGAACTTCAATTTAATTTATATAACTTATTTAGTAAGTAGACCCTATGGCCGGAATTGATCTATCCATGTTACTTACAAGAGATACCACAAGTGACCATGGCCCTCATTCTGACCCTGGCGGTCGGCGGAGAGACGGCGGTCGGACCGCGAACAGACCGGCGGTACTAAAAATGGCATTCTGACCGCGGCGGTCCCCGCCGCGACCGACCGCCACTTCTCCACTCCGACCGCCACGGCGGTCATGACCGCGGGGCTGGAGTTTGCGCACTCCGGCCCGGCGGTCGTCCCAAGACCGCCAAGGGTATTATGACCCTGCCTACCGCCGCGGTTTCTTGCGGACGGGAACCGCCGTGCGAACCATGGCGGTAAGCACTATCGGGGCCAGGGAATTCCTTCCCTGGCACTGATAGGGGTCTCCCCCACCCCCCACTACCCACCCGAGTCCTCCCCCCACACCCTCCACCCCCCTGCCACCCCCCAGAGGTGGTACGAACCCCCTCCCCACCCCCACCCCGACATGCACATACATGCACCCCGACATGCACACACCCCCAACATGCACATATACACACCCCCTACACACACATACACAACGGGGACACATACCCGCACACATACATGCAGACATGCGCACCTGCCGAACAGCACACATTACCCATAGACACAGCAGCACCCCCCGCCCGCATACACGCACTCACACACCCCCTCTACACACTCACACGCACACCCCCATGCACGCCCACATCACACAATACCCCCCCACCCCCTCCCCTCACGGACGGTCAACTTACCTTGTGCGTTGGTCCTCCGGGAGGCGACGGGAGCCATGGGGAGGTGACCGCCAACAGAAGACCGCCAACAGAAGACCGCCACACAGAAATGTGGGTCGTAATTCTGTGGGCGGTGTTCTGCTGGCGTGGCGGTGGAGGTTGACCAGTCTCCACTTTCCCGCCGACCGCCAGTGTGGCTGCTGGCGGTTTTCCGGCGGAACGCTCCCAGCGGTCAGAATGCGCACAGCGGCATACCGCCGCGGTCGGCGGTCTTCACCGCGGCGGTAACTCGGCGGTCTTGCGAAAAGACCGCCAAGGTCAGAATGAGGGCCCATATGTTTTACATTTACACACAATTTCTATCTGACTAGCAAAATTGAGTTAGCTACTTTCGTTTTGGGGATTCGCACTCTGACTGGTCATTCACCATGTATACCATAAGGGGTGCGAGGCACACATGCAACTATGTAAAATTCAGCAGTGGCTGCTGCAGATCACAAGGGGATGGGCAGGAGAGGGGGTGGGGTATTGGGGGGAACAGGGAAAATAAAAAATAAAAAAAATACCCTTACCTTTGCTGATGCCGTCAACCGCCTCACACTCCTCTTCTGATGGTGTCCCAGCATTCCCTGTGACACCAGCACAGGCTCCCCATGCAATCCTGGGGCTAGTCTAATGCTCTACCTAGAATGAGAGCAGGGTCAGGGTTGATCTGAGCGGCTTCTTCTGACACTCAAACACTGCATGGGAGTCTGTGCAGTTTCTCCAACCCAAACCTAAGGGCGCATGTCAGTTTGGCCAGCCTGAGATGGCCTGCCAAACTGACATGCACACTTAGTGCACTGACTTCACTCCTCCTCCTCATCCCATAGACCAGCCCAGCTCTGCACTTGCTGGCTGGGCCAATAGCTCAAAAATAAAATTATGGTATAATACTGTTTTATTTTTCAGCTACTGGATCTTAGCCAGGTGGGTGACGCTCCTTCGCCATTGCGAAGAAGCAGCCTCTGATAAAATTGCATATGTTTCCACTCTTTCATTGCATGATGGATGTCACTGATTTATTCCTCTGCCCTTGGCATGGGTCCATTCTACCAAGATAAAGACACCCTCTGCTCAGCCAATGAATGGCCAGTCCCATGAATCTTCTAATGGGTTTTGGTATAGGACATACAAATAACAGAAGGGCTAGAAAAGGCAACCTCTCCAAGGAAAAATCCACTATCTTTAATAGTTAATCATACACATTTTCCCAAAATAGGCCCCAGGCCAGGTGTATAAAGGTGGTATAGAGCTAATTTCATCCCTGGCCTCAGTGGTTGACTGTGTGAAAATGCCACGTTTGCAGGGATGACTCACCTTTTGCTAGATTTAGAGATGATTTACTGACTGTGAACACTGAGGTGCTGACGTACAGCACCCACTATATGTTTTCTAACTCATAAGGTATATGTGGAATTAGCTAATCCCTAATTTGCATATTTACATATAAGTCCTTAATGTATGGTAATCTGTATACATAGAGCTTGTAAGTTAAAAGTCAATAATGGACTGTAGCACTGAGTGTGCTACTACAACAGTAGCAAAGTGAAAACATAATTCTAGGCCTGCCAATGCTTCCTAGCATGGCAGTGTTAAAACTTCAAATCCGACTTGGCAAAACAAACCTTTTGCCAGGCCTAAACCTGCCTTTTTAATACTTATATGTCATCTATAAGTTAGGCTCTAAAAGCCCATAGGGCGCAGTGCTTGGCATTTAAAACGTAGGACATGGGTATTCAAGTTTTATATGTCCTGGCTGAGAAAAACCCTAAAGTAATTTTTCCCATGATAAAGCTGGACCTCCAATAGAAAAACACTGGGTTACACTTTAACTCTTTATAGTGAAAAATTTCAGTCTGGAAGGTGCTAGGAAGATGATTCAAGAACTCATTTATTAGTAAATCAAAAACCAGCCTAATAGTAAGGATGGATTTTATATTACTATTGTGAAAATTATACGTTTATAAAGTTGTCATTTTCCTGTCTGCACCAAATATGCCTGTCTGAGAGTGTTCAGTGTAATACCATTACATAGCCAAAAATGATGCTGAGTCAGTTAATCAATCAATCAATCAATATTTTTAGAGCACGTTACTCAACAGTACGGTCTCAAGGCGCTGTGGGGTATGTCCTCAGGGAACAGTCAAAGAGCCAGGTCTTTAGGTCCTTCCTGAATTGAGGTAGCGATTGTCTGAGGTGGAGAGGTAAGGTGTTCCAACATTTTCCCGCAAGGTAGGTGAACAATCTTCCTCCAGCCGAGGACTCCCTTATGCGGGGTACGGTGCCGAGCAACTGCTGAGGGGAGCGGAGAGGTCGGGCAGGGGAGTAAAAGGTGATGCAGTGGTTAATGTAGCTGGGTCCAAGGTTGTGGAGGGCCCCATAAGCATGTACAAGGAGCTTGAAGTTGATCCTCTTCTCGACAGGGAGCCAGGGGAGATCTCCAAGGTGTCCTGTGATGTGTACTCAACAGGGGCTGTTCAGGATGAGCCAGGTGAAGGCGTTCTGGATTTGTTGTAGCTTCCTCAAGTTCTTCTTGGAGGTTCTGGTATAGATGGTGTTGTCGTACTCAAGTCTGCTTGTGATCAGGGCGTGTGTCACCGTTTTGAGGCAGTTGTTTGGGATCCATCTGAAAATATTCCATAGGAATCGGAGGGTGTGGAAACAGGTGGAGGTGATGGAGTTGACCTGTCTTGTTATGGTGAGTGCTGAGTCGAGGACGACGCCAAGGTTGTGTGCAAGGTCTGTAGGGGTGGGTTTGCTGCCAAGTGTTGAGGGCCGCCAGGAGTCATCCCAGTCTGAGAAGGAGGGTCCCAGGATGAGGATCTCGGTCTTGCAGGAGTTTAGCTTAAGACAGCTCTCCTTCATCCCGGTGGCTACTGCTTCCATCACATCTTGGTAATTCTTCTTCGCCGTAATGGGGTTTTCAGTCAGGGAGATGATCAGCTGGGTGTCATCAGTGTAGAAGATGATGTTCAGTCCATGGTTCTGATGATTGGGGAGAGCGGGGCATGTAGTTGTTGAGCAGCGTGGGACTCAACGAGGATCCTTGGGGTACTCCACGACTGATCTCTGTATGTTCTGACAGGTGTGGCGGGAATCAGACTCTCTGCGTTCTGCCTGTCAGGAGTGTATCCACTGAAGGGCCTTTCCGTGTATGCCTGCTGTGTGGAGTCTGGTGCATAGGGTGTGGTGGAATACTGTATCGAAGGCGGACGATAGGTCTAGTAGGATGAAGGCTGCTGTTTGGCCACGGTCAAGGAGAAAGCGGATGTCGTCTGTGTCCGCAAATAGGCCAGTCTCAGTGTTGTGATTAGTTCTGAATCCTGGTTGGGAGATGTCCAGGATGTTGTTGTCCTTGATGTGCTGGCAGAGCTGAGTGTTGATTGCTTTTTTAGCGATCTTGGCTGGGAAAGGCATCAAGGAGATGGAGTGGTAATTCTTGAGATCCGTTTGGTCGGCTGTGGGTTTCTTCAAGAGCAGCTGGATCTCGGCATGCTTCCAGTCCTCGGGGAAAGTGGCTGATTCTAGGGAGCAGTTGATGGTCTTGAGGAGCTCTGGTGCGATTGAGCCACTGGCCTTGTTGAAGATTTAGTGGAGGGAAGGGTCAGTGGGGGCTCCAGAGTAGATGATACTTGTTAGAAGTAGGGGACTTTGGTTGGCAGTCAGGTTACCCCCTGTCCAAGCAAGGACCCTCACTCTAGTCAGGGTAAAGGAGGATCACCCTCAGTTAACCCCAGCTCACTCCCGCGGTAGCTTGGCACAAGCAGGCAGGCTTAACGTCAGAAGCAATTTGTAAAGTATTTGTACCAACACACACAGTAACTCAGTGAAAACACTACAAAATGACACAACACAGGGTTAGAAAAATAGGTAATATTTATCTACACAAAACAAGACCAAAACGACAAAAATCCAACATACACAAGCCAAGATATGAATTTTCAAAAAATACGAGTCTTTATCCTTAAAAAACTGTGAGAACGCAGTTAGTGCACAAAAGTACCTGGGTAGCATCAAAGTAACACCGCACAGGCGAGTGTGCATCAGAAAAGGGCAGCGATGTGTTGATTTTTTACCTGCAAGCGAGACCAATGCGTCATTCCTCCTCCTGTTGGGTCGGCGTGCATTGCTTCTTCTCTCCTGCAAGAGAGTGATGTGTCGACCCGGACAGGCATCTTGGGTCAGACAGGCTTTACGTTGTTTTTCTGCACTCAGCGATGTTGGTTGAAAATCCAGTCACAAAGTATCACAAAACCTCACTGCGTGGTGTTTGCATCATTATCAGCCTCCGTTAGCGGGTGTTGCGTGTCGTTTCTCCAGCCGCGTTGTGTTGATCTTCCAGCCGAGATGCAGATGGAGTGTTGATTTGAGCCGCTAAGCCGGCAGCTCGTTGTTTATCAGCCCGTCACGGAAAATGTGTAGAAAATTCCCCTGCATGGCGGTCTGTGCATGGATTTTCTGTCTTTGTCTGCCAGCTTTACCTTTCAAGGGTACAGGAACTGTATGAGGCACCACTTGGCAGGGCAGGGGTCTCCGCAGAGAGCCTAGGTACTGGCAGGGGAAGTCTTTGATGGCCCTGAGACTTCAACAACAGGAGGCAAGCTCAGTTCAAACCCTTGGAGATTCTTCTCAAGCAGGAATGCACAACAAAGCCCAGTATTTGTCCCATCTCACAGGCAGAAGCAGCAACTGCAGGATAGCCCAACAAAGCACAGTCACAGGCAGGGGCAACACTTCTCCTCAGCTCTTCAGTTCTTCTCCTTGGCAGAAATTACTCTTGATTCCAGAAGTGATTTAATTTTCAGGGGTTTTTGGTCCACTACTTATAGTACTTTTTGCCTTTGAAGTAGGCAAACGTCAAGAAAAGTCTTTCTTGTTCGTGAGATCCTGCCTTGCCCAGGCAAGGCCTGAGACACACACCATGGGGTTGGAGACTGCATTGTGTGAGGGCAGACACAGCCTTTTCAGGTGTAAGTGACCACTCCTTCCCTCTCTCCCAGCAAAGATGGCTCATCAGGATATGCAGGCGAAACTCCAACTCCCTTTGTGTCACTGTCTAGAGGAGAGGTGCAAACTTCCCAACTATCAGCCTGACTCAGACAGGGAATCCGCAAACAGGCAGAGTCACAGAATGGTTTAAGCAACAAAATGCCTACTTTCTAAAAGTGGCGTTTTCAAACCCACAATCTAAAAACCAACTTCACTGCAAGATGTATTTTTAAATTGTGAGTTCAGAGACCCCAAACTCCATATGTCCATCTGATCCCAAAGGGAATCTACACTTTAATAATATTTAAAGGCAGCCCTCATGTTAACCTATGAGAGAGATAGGCCTTGCACAGTGAAAAACTAATTTGGCAGTATTTCACTGTCAGAACATGAAAAACAAATAAGCACATGTCCCACCTTTAACATACACTACATTCTGCCCATGGGGCTACATAGGGCCTACCTTAGGGGTGCCTTATATGTGACAAAAGGGAAGGTTTAGGCCTGGCAAGTGGGTATACTTGCCAAGTTGAATTGGCAGTTTAAACTGCAGACACAGACACTGCATTGACAGGTCTGAGCCATGTTTGCAGGGCTACTCATGTGGGTGGCACAATCAGTGCTGCAGGCCCAGTAGTAGCATTTGATTTATAGGCCCTAGGCCCCTCTAGTGCACTGTACTAGTGACTTACTAGTAAATCAAATATGCCAATCATGGATAAACCAATTACCAATACAATTTACACAGAGAGCATAGGCACTTTAGGACTGGTTAGCAGTGGTAAGGAGCCCAGAGTCCTAAAGCCAACAACAACAGGTCAGAAAAAATAGGAGGAAGGAGGCAAAAAGATTGGCGATGACCTGCAAAAGGATAAAAGCCCAACACTGCTCATGATGGAGTGAGTTTCCTCCATTGTGAGGGGGTTGAGGCATGCAGGATCAGTGGGGGTGCAGTGGATCCGGGTTGGGCGTTGTTGGTGAGTTCTGACAGTTTTGAGGACTTGAGGGCTGCAAGGACGTATGGGGATTTGATATACTGCCAATTTTTCTCCAGTTTCTTGCAGGTGCATTGCGATTCCTGGAGTTTGGGAGTGAACCAGCTGGCTTTCTTAGTGATGTGTTTTTTTGTGGTCGTTCAGAGTGGAGCTAGTTTGTTGGAGCAATCGACGATCCATTGGCAGACATTGCATGCTGAGGGTTGGCATCTGTTGTGAAGTGGTGCGGCGAGTTGCTGAGGGTGTTGATGAGTTGCTCCTCTGTGATCTAATTCAATTTCCTGTGCTGGGGGGTGATGTAGACGTGAGCCGTCAGGGCGGTGATGAAAAAATCAATGCAATATGGGTCAGTCCAGTTTAGCTGTGTCAATGGTGACATTGCTGGGGGAGAAAAGATGAGGTTGAGTGTGTGTCCGGCGATGTGCGTTGGTGAGGTGACCAATTGCTTGGGACCGATTGTGTGAAGGTTGTTGAGTAGCGATGAGGTGTTGTGGTCGTCGATGTGGAAGTTGAGGTCTCCAAGCCGCATGAATTTGGTCAAGGCGGGTGCATGGGGGGCTGTGAAAGGCCCAGGTGGTCTGTAGATGAAGGTGCCATGGATGGTGGTCTTCAGATGACATGCACTTGAAAGTGGAGGTGCTCCATGAGGGGGGAGTGTTCCTGCATGTTGATTGATAGGGGGAGGGTGGTCTTGTAGGCAATGGCTAGTCCGCCGCCTTGTCTGGGAGGTCGGTCCTTGCGGAGCAGTTTGTAGTCGCTGGGGATGGCGATGGTGATGTCTGGTACAGACGCTGTGTTTGCAGACAGACACAGATGGCCACTAGGCCATCAGGGATGAGACACAGACGGGTGCGTGCGGGTGGAGGCAGACCTCGAATACAGAGATGGCAGGCTCTGTCAGACACCAACAGTGGCAGCAGCAGTGGCCACACAGGAGGGAGCAACAGATGCTGGCCAGAGATCAATGGAGTCACCCCTCACTGCGCAGCGGCCAGCCTTAAGTTGGGGAGGGAGGGGGAAGGATTGGTCAGCTAGGAGATGGGAGGGTGGAAAAGAGCTTCGAGGGTGGGGGCAGCAGCGGCAGGGGAAGCGCAGGAGTGTTAAAGGGTAGAGTGCAAAATCCAGGTGAAAAGTGCAAAAACAGAGAGAAACAGAAAAGGAGTAATAAACAGGAAAAAGATGAAAGAAAACAGCCAGACAGTGATGGCCACTAGGACACCAGAGACAAGGTGCAGGTGGGTGAGCTCATTAATTCTAGTACCCCCCGTTTATATATTTCCCACTACCAGATTAGATCTAGTAATCTCTGTGTACATATTTCCCTGCCACCAGTGAAAATTTGAAATTCTCTTAAAAACAGAAAAACTAAACATGTATAACTTAAAATCCCCTAAAAAACTTAAAAGTTTGAAGTAACTATCCCCTAAAAACTACCCAAATTGATCATGGATAAGCTGCTAAAGCAAATGCACAAAAAAGCCCCCACACTGGCTAAAAAGCTTGACAAGTTCTGCCATCCTTTGAACCAGAGGACACAGCGGTTGCGGAAAACTGCATGAGCCTCGGGGGAGATCCAAGTGGGACTTCCCTTACATGCAGGGTTGTCTGAGGCGAGGGGTACACTATGTTGAGAAAAAACAGGCAGAGCCATTTTAGTTCATTCCCATAATCCAGGTAAACCAACAAGTTCTTGGCCTTCTGCTAGACTCTCCACTTGGCAATATTTTTTGCCTTCTCCCTTCCCCAAAAGCTTCCCAGTAGCAGCCAAGAACTGTAGGTCCAAAAGCTACGGTTCAAGGGAGAAGGGGGGTGCCAGGGAAAGGAGTCCAAGACACACATCACAGCTCCGAGCAGAGTAGAATAAAGAATGTTCTCAACCCGCACCAGGCTTAGCAATCAAGCATCAGACAAGGCCTCACACACAGCGTTTGAAGGGAGCAACAATCCCAATTTCAAACACTGTAATTCAGAGGCACACAGGGGTGACAGAACAACTCTCCGACCCCCTCCTGCTCATGGCATTTAAGAAACAACAGATCATGCAAAGGTCTAGGGAAACACCCAAAACCCAATAAAAAGAAGCCCAAAGCTAGCTCAAAGAAGCCTCTATAAAATGACATAGCCAAGACACCTGGCGCCACTTGGAGGGTCACGTTGCATGTCACATCCCAGGCACAGGGCAGGTTGTGATTATGTTGTGATTGCTGGCCAATGTTCAGTGCGACACTCCTCACCAATCTACATCGCACATGCATGTGTAAGTCAGAAACACCACCCACACCAATGGTGCCTCCATGTGTACACTAGGGTACTAGAGGGCTGGCAATACCGACAAAGTACCGGTAAAAGAACTGAAACTACCTACATGCACCAAAATCACACCGCACAACATATTTACAGACGTACACTTAGTTAGGCACAAAGCGGGGATACCCAACAACCCATAAAAAATTAGAAACTATTGCTCGGGCCACCTTCCAGTGCCTTACTAAAATCATAGAAGAATGCAGGAATCCCTAAGAAATACCTGGCAACATGCAAGGATGTAATATGTTTTTTCTTTTATAACAATTGAGTTTTATCCGACAGTTCCACATTTGTGTCGCTAAGTGCATTACCTCTACAATGAATCTTCACCTTCTCAGCCACCACACCAGCATCCCCAACAGAATCAAGAGCTACAAACTGCTCCAAGAACATCCTGCACCACTACCCCCACCAAGATCAAGAGCTACAACACTCTCCAAGAACAGAATCCTGAACTGCATATTGCACCAAAGACTTTTTTGAACTGTTCATAACTGAGGAACTCCCATCATCAAGGAACTTTGGGTATCTCTGCTGGAATCATCCCAAGACCTATGATGTCTCCCAAGATATGTGTTTTTATATATTTTATAAATTCTCTGTTTACTAGTGATGCTACCGCATCAATGCATTTCTAAAAAGTGGCTTTGTCTAATGGAGTCCATTCAGAAATCACAACAGCACTTGCATAGGAACCTCTCCCACGTCACCTATAATTGCATTGCACCCAACACTAACATTCCACACACACTACACAGCACACTTTTACACAATACATAGAGTCAGTACATGAGCACTGTAGGTTCTTGGACATCAGCCTGGTCATGTTACGCCTGTTCGCTGATATCACATGCAGTAGGTGCAGATAGATTTATCCCAACTTATCCCAAGAGATAGCCCCCAAAAAAGCAAAAAGCCTTCTCCACTTGTACCGATAGAGAATTATGCCCAAAACACAACCGAATGGAATGAAGCCACATAGGGTAATAGTAAATGACAAAGCATTATATCATCTCATCAAGCCTAGTGATATCCAAACTGAGCTAGATAGGATGCGCAGGAAAGGCACCAAAGGGGAGGATACTGTTTGCCCATGAGACTTTCCTGAAGAGAGATTCTTGGAGGTAGCAAAACCACCTAACCAGTGCACAAGCACATCCGCTACCGCTACTATCAGTGGTCTCAGGGTGGCCCTTAGCGCATCTGGGGTTGTCTTCATTAACAACAAGTAGACTTGAGACATGAAGTTTCAGTGTAGGGCCATCCACCTCGATGATACGAATGGAAATGTGTCTCACAGGGGTGGGTTAAATATCAGCATAGATACCCCATATCAGGAAATCCGGGACACTGAGATAGATAGGTACACATGGATAGATGGGAAGGGGCAACCCCTAATTGTACAGAAACTCATGCTGTATTCCCTGTGTTTCAGAGGCACCATTCTGCTGGGCACAAATGAAAACTGTGGCGCAATCCTGCACATTCCAGACATGCAGTGGAGTGCCTCCACGCTGATGGACACCGACTTGCAACGTGGCAAGTTTGCTTATACCCAGCTCATCCTGGGATGGCGTGTTCTCAGCTTGCATCAGGCTCAACATGCTGATTATTTGGTCTGGAGTCAGTACAAGGACATTCTAGAGCAGTGGTTTTAAAACTTTTTATTGCCACGCCCCCTCAGTGGAAAATAAATATTCATCGGGCACCCTCAAAATGCTTCACAATTATTCTATACATTTGACAATGTTTAATTATGCCTATAGTTATTTAAACATTGCAGTTAAGTTCTGTTACCTTTTTAAAAAATGTAACACATTTGTTTCTACTTAAAACAAAGCCCTGTTATATGCATAATGCTTCTTTTGGCCAGAGCCTGGTGCCCCCCTCTGTGATCCCTTGAGGCCCCCCTAGGGGAGCCCGCTCCCCAGTTTGACGACCTCTGCTCTAGAGGAATTTAGACTGTTCACTGATGCCCAGGTGTCATCAGGAGGGTCCATATCCTTCTTCACCTTGCACACAAAAGTGAATGCCAGGAAGGAAATACTCAAATTGATGAACAGTACTGAGCTCAGCCTTAATGCAATCAAAGAAGAACTGAGACCTATGCGCCACATGATGATGCAACATTGGTACGTGTTGTGGGGTTTGCATGAAGATTGGTGCATCTTGCTGTAGTTTCATACCTGGCAATGATATGGACAATGGAACTCTGACTCTTACCATTCAAGCGTTGCACCGACTACAGAAAGACATAAGTATAGAGGGAGGTGACCGTGAGCAGGGGTGGTTCATGAACTGGTTCTCCTCACTCCTCTGGTGGTCTGTGCACGTCATTGTTGCTCATTTTCATTGTGTTACTGTTTTGTGTGGTTTCTATTAGTGGGGATATCCTGCTGTAAAAATGCAGTGCTCAAATTGTGTAGAATGCCTGAAGCTAGGGAAGTGTGACAATCAAACAGTGTGACTGTCATAACATGTGGGCTTGATGGTGTAGTTGAAAATTCAACTGGGGGGGAGTGTTAATAGTAGATTCATGGTTGTAGATACACACAGCAACACATTCATATGCATGAAGGAAATCACATCACCATTATTAGATTCCCCCATTGTAAACCTTCCGTCAACTCCGGCACATATGTACGTGGTCATACCTAGGCCTGAGAATGCCGACGGACAGGTCACTGGTAGGGTAACACGTAGCCAACAGGCAAACAAACAAACAGGAAACTTAGATTAGATCCCACAGATAGGCGCAACAACACCACAATAGTCCCAGGATATTGGAACCAACAAAACACACATGGCCATAAGGGTGCATGCATTCCCAAAAAAACATAACGCTAGATGCACATGTAGTTAGGAACACACATCCAATCAGAACACAGTATACACAGTACATGCAGCAACCACATGCCCCCTCGTGCCGGACATCTGGACATGTACTCGCTGGCCCATATTGTGTCCACACAAGGTCGAGGCTGACCTGCATTATCAGGACTTTTATTTACAACTCCATGACAACTGTTCACATTCTTAGACCAGGAAAGGAAAGTTTTTTTACTACTTTGTGGCACTTAAAGAAATGCATAAAAACCGCTCCAAAGTGATGTACATTGAGAGACGATCCTCAGACCCCAGTTCTGTGGGTGCTCTCCTGGCCTTAATATTTAATTAATTAAACAAACTGTTCCTGCTTTACCATGAAGCCTCTTATCTTTTGTTTATTAAAGGTAAATTCTCATTCAAGCAACAATAATACTAAGTTACATATCCTGAGCCACGAATGGTGCAGGAGGACTGATAATAAGTCTCTGATGATAATGAGCCTCTAGACTTCCATAAAATAAGCATTACCCATCTGGATGTGATTTCAATATTAGCAACCCTTACTTCACACCGTAGGATATCAATGGGAACGGCTGCTTATATCCAGTAATCATCTCACAACATTTATTTTCAGTAACAAAACAATTCTGGGGTTTATGAACGGGAAAATATTCATACACCCCATAGTAATAACAGCTCTGCTAACAAAAGCTCTGAGCCCTCCCATTCACTTTAGGTGTAGTGAGTGAGGATTCAATGATGAAACATGCCAGTGGTTGTACTAGTGGGTAAGGATCCTTTTACATAGTGTATGAGATTCCACATTTCCTGTCCCATACCACCAGAACCCTATGACAGTGATAAAACAAAGGACTGCCCTCTCATTATGATAGAACTAATGCAGATTAGGAAGCCAAGTCTAAACCAAACTATTGTGTCACACTTACTTAAATGATAGTAATGGGCAAATATTCCTACACCAAGAAAGGTGGGATGCTTTGTGGATTTATTATTTTCACATTTCAACTTGAGCAATGGAAACGTGTTTTTTAAGAAACTGTATCTGCCACATCTGATTCTGCTCCTAGAACCTTCAACTAATACAGTGTACTTACTTGTGCAATCATTTCCTCATTGAACATAATTTTGAAAATCAATTGGGCTGTTTTCCAAAGATCAACCAGCAGTGTTTGGTAAACTAATCCTTAATGTTTTACTACAGGATTTTGTCAAAACCCCATCGAAAAGCAATGATATTGTTCTTAGATCTTTTAACAATGGCATCATCTTCAGTAAACTTAGGAGCTGATTTGTGGAATCCCAACTGTTATTGCAACAATAATTTCAAAAACATTTGTATCCATGTGATTAATGAACAGATTAAACATAGAAGAATGAAGACAAATCCCTGCCTCACTACTCCTTATTTGCAAACAGCTGATTACCCTAACTCTGGCTCAAAACATACCCATACTAGCATATACCTGTGGAATTATTTCACTTACAAAATCAATATTTCATCCAATGCTTGTTCATTAATGTAGACTAGAGTAGATAGATTTCATCATACTGTGCCAAATGCCTGTCTCAAATCAGCAAAGCTGGCATAAATTGTTGTCTTTTCTAAAAGGTAATATTTGGGTATGGGAAAATTTAGTGTAAATAGACTAGTGTTTCTATACCTTGCCTTAGTGGGGCTTGAGGGAGGATGAATAACCATCCTCTAACTGTGCATCAATTCTACTATGAAGCAGTTTTTAAAAAGGTTTGAAGGAGTAGTCTGGGGTTAAAATTGGACAGAAATTCACTGCTCCATTTTGTTCCCTTCAATCTGTATTTAGAACAAGAGCAGCACTTTTCCAGACAAGAGGAAAACTAGGGTAACTGTAAGTTGGGTGAAGGAACAGCCTAATCATTGAGGCATGTAGAGCTGACAACTACTGTCCGTGAAGTGACCCACGACCATATTAAAAAAAAAACTACTCTATTGGTGGGAACAGTGGATACATGAAATGCAATCTGGGCTGCCATACCATCGGTGTAAACCTGACTCCCAGGCCACAGATGGGTGAGAGCCAGCCACAGAGATCAGCAGGATGTGGGCGTAGAAGGTGTCGCCTGACACCTGATTCAGGTGAGGAGGATGCCAGTACACAACTATTCCCAGGACTGGAGGCATCCCTACCCAACAGTCACCGCCTGCAAAACAAACACATGCGGTTGATTAACCAGAATCTACACTCTATGCAAGAGACTCTCACACAGGGATTTGGGAATGTGGAAACACAAGTATCCATAATGAATAGCAACATGGTCAACCTCACCACTGCCTTCACTGACCTATGTAAGGAAATGGTGGCAGATCGGGCCCATGTAAGACGCAGTGAGCGCAACCCTACTGCACGGTTGGACCGGCTCAGTCAGTCCATTGGCCGCCTAGCCACCACAACCACATGCCTGTCAAGACGCACTGTCACGCTCCAGGTTGAACTAGAACATTTTACTTGAGATGTTTCAAGGGAACTAGGCCGCATTACTGCTGATGTGGACTTTATTCATACCTCCCGGGAAGCAAGAGAAACTGGTGACACCCCTTAGGACAGTGAGGACTTATCGAGTGTGAGCAGCATTTCTGCCTCAGTTACCTGCATCCTGCATAGTAGCATTGCCCGCTAGACATCTGTGGACCAACCAGGCCACGGTGGTCGTAGCTTTAGGAGGGTGTGATGTTGTGTCTCTAGGTTTATCCTAAGGCATATGAGTAGAATGTGTTAGGTTTTGTTGCAAAATATTTGTTTACTGCTTGGTATGTGCCACCATTTACATAATGCACTCCTGACATTAAAGGATATTTTTGTTTTGCACAACCTGGCTATGTGTGTCTTAAATTTGTGAGTGCAGTTACAGTTGGCAATTACCTGCCAAAGTAATGAGTTGCTATGTGATCCTGTCTCCGTCTGCCCTCCATTGCAATGCTACCATCTCCAGGCTGTTGTAGTGGTGGCTCCTGCTTCTCATCCTCAGAATCTGTGTCATCTAGGTTGAGATGTAGCCCACGTCTGGTTGAAATGTTGTGTAGGATGGCACTTGCATGCAATCTCTGGGGCATACTGGAGTGCACCTCCAGTTTTGTGCAGGCATCTAAAACGTGACTTCAACATGCCAAAGGTCCTTTCAATGACGGTTCTGGTGCGCCGATGTCCAATGTTGTAGCGCCTCTCATTCTGATTAGCAGGTTTTAGGTATGGGGTGAGTATCCATGGGCCCAGAGCATATGCACTGTCACCTGTGTAACAAAACAGCAAATATGAGCATGGCTTCACATGGTTATGAAGTAACACTTATTTAGGACATTGGTGGGTACTACACAGTACCTATTAAATATCCATCATCAAACTCCCCAAGTTCTAGGCGTTGGTGTATCCCACTGTGCCTGAACATGTATGTATCTTGTGTGCTCCGTGGATATTTTGCCACTATTTGCCGCAATTTGCGACTACCATTTACATTTAGTTTGCGAGTCGTAAACTGTGATTTCTTATTTGCAAGTCGCAAAATCCAGTCGCAAATGTTTGCGATTTGGTAATTGGTCGCATCGCTATTTGGGACTCCGAAATGGCATTTGTACATACCATTTCACGTTTTACAAATAGCGCTGCAACCCATTTGCGAGTCACAAAACGTATGTACATGTGCCCCTAAATGTTTTAATAGGATAGAGGGATGGGTACACAAACTCAAATGCATGGACATTTGCCAATTAGTCTCTTTAAAATAAGGTATAATGTATCTCAATACACTCCATCATATCTGTTTCTACTTTGAAAAAACAGAGGGCACCCTGAATCCAAACATATCAATTCAGACCATCTGGTGGGAGACAAGGCTTGCTAATAAGCTGAAAACATAGAGAAAAATGTACTTCGGCTTTGTGATACTGGGGCTTATTTATGAGAGGTTTGCGCTGCTGGAGAGTCACTTTTTCTGAGGCTCCAGTGAGGCAAACCTCTCAATCATATTGATAAGGCAACGCAAAGCTGCTTCACATGGCTTTTAGATAGCCTCATAGATATGGAGTAATACAAAGCAGCCAAAGTCACTGTGTTGCCTTACTCTGCACCAGGGAGGCGTTCCTTGGGCATTTTCCCAAGCAAGACCCATGGGTTTAATGTTGCCTCAGATTACTTAATCACATTAACATGGGTCAGCCCCAAAACCTTACGCCTCCCCAGGGAAGCATAACAAGGAGAAATATTTTTATTTTTCCTCGACTTTTCCTCTTTCCAAGTTTGTTGCATTCAGCAGCACACATAGAAAAAGAAAAACAGCAGTCAGGATTGTTTTTGTGCATGAAGGAGCCAATTGTACACCAGCATGGGGGGAAATGAGAGGAATAAACCATAATTTACGCTTGGGGCTGTCATACGCCAATTCCCCATAAATAAGCCCCTTAGTTTTCAGTCTTAAATAGAAAACTAGCTAGTTCTCACTTTGCTATTTTTCCTATAACTACTGTCACCTCCTATTTACCTTTCCCCACCTCCTTCCAGAGCCCAGTGCAATTTATTTCCTGGGTGAGTGAATCAATAAATATTCTTTCTAAAACTGGCAAACATATGTACCCAATTCATATATGTTTCATATAATTGCAGCATACAGAGACTGACCCTAGCATCTCCTACATCCTGCCTGCTTTATACTACATTAACTAAAGAGACCCCATGCCAGTGAATATCTCTTCATGTAATTAAAAGCATGGAAGATGTGTGCAATTAAGGTTCACTTAAAAAACGAAGGTTACAGGGAGGTATAGTTACACTCACATTTTAAACATACAACCATAGAAATGCACTAGTCATATTTAGAGTTACCTTAACTAACTATAATTCGCACACCAGGGTAACTATAACTCGCACCCTCGCCATGCACAATTTATTTGTCAAACATTTTACTGCAAAGATATCACGAGTGCAGAAATTTGGGGGTTAATTAGCAGTGGATGACGAAGGCAAGAGTTTTAGCTACCTTCAGGCACAAGATATAGTTAATGTAACTCTAACTATAACTGGTGAATTTCTATGGTTTTGTACATTTAAAATGTGACCCTAACTAATTAACGTCCCTGGAACCTTTGTTTTTTAGGTGAATTTCTTTATATTTTTTTTAATTCTCTTTCCTAACTACAACTTCCCTGTAATCCTTGTTTTTTTCAGTGACTTTCTATGTTTTTTTTTAACATAGAGTATTTTTTTTTTTACTATAAGTGAATCTAACCATTGTCGTGAATGGCTGAAGGCCACAGAACCAACCCCCTATAAGCACCCAACCTTGCACTGTGCACGGCCTTCACCCATGCGCAGCAAAGGTTGCCTGCAAGACCTTGCCTGCAGCTAGACCCTGCGGCCAACTATGTAATCACCCAACACCATGCTGTGCATGGTTGTTTGGGTGTGTGCAGTAGGAGTTGGCTGCAGCCCTTCTAGGTGTAAGAATAGGTGTAAGAGGGTGTATCTGAGGGTGAGAGTGGCTGTGAGAGTGTCTATCTGGGTGTGAGAATGCATTCATCAGTGTTTTAGTGGTGCATTTGTGTGTGCTCGGCCTTGTGAGTGGTTGCATGAGACTGTTAATGGGTCTGTGAGTGGGTGTTAGAGAGTCTGAGTGGATCTGTGAGTGGGTATGTGAGGGTGCGAGTGGGTGCACAAGGGTCTGAGTGGGTCTGTGAGTGGATGCATGAGTGTCTTAGTGGGTCTGTCATGGGTGCATAAGTGACTGATTGGGTGTGTGAGTGGGACAAATTGATTGAAAGAGAGACAGAGAGAGAAAAAGTGAGAGGGACAGAGATAACGATTTTTTTAGACTTTGATGTATGATATACATAGAATGAGATATTTGTGGACAATTTCAAATAAAAAAGTATCTGTCATTTTATAAAATGTAAAACATTTGTACTTCCAACACACAAAAAAAGAGGGAAGCAAGTCCAGCTGGACTCGAACCATGAATGCTCAGTGTTAAGGTTGAGCTATTGTTTTTTTTTCTATTTTTATTTAGCCCTTTAGGGGCTATCTGGGACCATGAGGGAGCCCTCAGGGGCACCCGTCAGTGCCTATATATTTATTTATTATTTTTCCATATATATTTTATCAAAATGCCCTTTACGGGCTATCTGGCACCGTGGGGGAAGCCTTAAGGCTTCCCTTGTGGTGCCACTGCCTCAGCAAGAAGGAAGCTTCTTTAACAACAGCTTCCTGCTTGCTGAAGCATTTCACCTCAGTCCTGTGCATGTGCGCAGGGAGCAGAGATGAAAACTCCATTGTTTGACACCGGGACCTGCTTGACAGGTCTCGCTGTCGAACAGTGGCCTGTTTGCTGTGACTTGGCTGCCGCTTCAAAGCAGTAGCCAAGCCACAGCAAATAGCTATGTCCTTGGGCTGGGCACCCCGGGACATAGCAGGAGCCAGCCATGGGGAGTGTCCATCCCCAGGGCCATCAGTTGCTCCTCAAAGGAGGCCACGTGGCCCCCCTCCAACAATCATAACCCCGGGAAGGTGGTGATCCCGGGGGCAAAAGAGGGTCTGAAATGGACCCCCTTTACATTATTTAGTATGTGCCCCAGTGTGGTGGTGATCCCGGGGCAAGAAAGGGTCTGAAACAGACTGCCTTTACATCATTTAGTATGTTCCCCGGGGGGGCGGGTGATCCCCAGGGTGCGGGATCACTGCACGGCCTGACTCATAATTCATTGTATCCTCAGGGGTGGTGGACCCCAGTGCTGTGGGGAGGCCATCGGGCCTTCCCATATATCTAAACCATTTTTGCACTGGAGGTAGGTAGCCTCTGGGGCACGGGGAGCCGTGCAGACCCCGGCTTATAATTCATTGTAGCCCTGGCTTGGTGGTGGCCCCCAGCGCTGTGGAGGAGGCCATCGGGCCTCCCCCATTTATCAAAACCATTTTTGCCCTGGGGGACCGTGGTACCCAGGGCAGCGAGGGAGGGGCTAGCAGGCCCCTGCATATTAATAATAAACCCCTGGTAGGTGGTGGTCCCTGGGTCAGTGGGAGAGGCCAAAAGGCCCCCGCATTATTCTAAAAATGCCCCTGGGACTTGGCCCAACTGGGGGTTTTATAAAAAATGAAGCGCAGGAGACCACACATTTTTGTTCATGGCAGATCCACCCCGAATGGATGAAGAACAGCCGCCTGAAACTGAACTCAGACAAGACGGAGGTCCTCATCCTGGGATCATCACCATCCGCCTGGGACGACTCCTGGTGGCCCCCCGCCCTGGGAGCCACCCCCAAGCCAACGGACCACGCTCGCAACCTAGGCTTCATCCTGGACTCCTCCCTCTCGATGACCAGACAAGTCAACGCCGTCTCATCTTCATGCTTCAACACCCTGCGCATGCTTCGAAAGATCTTCCGGTGGATCCCCACCGAGACCAGGAAGACGGTCACCCAGGCCCTCGTCACCAGTCGGCTGGACCACGGGAACGCCCTCTACGCCGGCACCGCCGCCAAACTCCAGAAGAAACTCCAACGGATCCAGAACGCCTCAGCACGACTCATCCTGGACATCCCCCGACACAGCCACATCTCCGAACACCTGAGAGACCTGCACTGGCTCCCCGTCAACAAAAGAATCACGTTCCGACTCCTCACCCACGCACACAAGGCCCTCCACGACCTGGGCCCCAAGTTCCTCAACAGCCGCCTGACCTTCCACAAGCCCACCCGCCAGCTCCGCTCCGCCAGCCTCGCTCTCGCCACCGTCCCCCGCATCCGCAGAGCCACCGCCGGAGGAAGATCCTTCTCCTACCTGGCAGCCAAGACATGGATCTCCCTCCCCATCCACCTCCGGACAACGCAAGACCATCTCGCCTTCAGGAAGCAACTCAAGACCTGGCTGTTCGAGCAGTAGCGTTCCCCCCCCCCAGCGCCTTGAGACCCTCCGGGTGAGCAGTGCGCTATACAAATGCCTTTGATTGATTGATTGATTGATTGACTCTGGCCATACAATTAAAAAAATATGCTTTTTAGCCCTGGGGAGGGAGAGGGTCCTTTTGGGACCCCAGCACCAGAGCTAAGGGGGCAGGGTGTTCACAACCTGGCCTCTTTTGTATTTCTTATTATTTTTTTCTAGGACTCAGTTCAAGCCAGGTCCCAGGATGGCTGCCAACACTTGCTGGTTTGAAGTGTTGGCAATCAATCATATCTCAGCCCGAGACCGGGAGAGGTCATGATTCCTTCGCGTCCCTATATATACAAATGTGGGTTTCCTTAGATTTCTCAAAAACTACTGAATGGATTTACACCAAATAACAAAAAGGGCTCTTTCTGGACCAAGAGCTACCTTTCTGCCACATTTAGTGTAACTCCGTCCAGTGTTTTTTGCACTATCGCTGTTCAATTTTTCCTATGGGAACTAACATAGGAAATGCTCTAAATTTCACCCCCCCATTTATCTCACTCCTTGCTTGAAGGATCACCCTGAAATTTTCTAGACAGCATCTCACGGGAATGTCGAATTTTTGGGGGAAAATTTTGTGAAGATTTCTTAGGTTGAATCAAAGATATAGGCAAACAAAAAGCAGCTTTTTCAATAGAAACTAGGTCCCAACTATAACTACCTAGTGACGGCAGCCACTGGGTAATATATATATATACTTTTTACAGTACAGTGTGTTGTGTACTGCATCACCTACATAACACAACAGGCAAATGGCCCATTCCAGGGCTAGTCCCCTATTACATGCCTGGAACTACCTTTATAACTTCTAAGGAGTCACAAGGAGAGTGTCAGCGGTAGTAAGGATCAATCAATGGGCCGCAGCTGCGACCTCTTCCAACCTCTAAATGACCTCTATAATTTTGTACTTTATATTTTCCTCAAAAAGCCTTTGAGGTCGTTCTGTGATATCAGCCGTGCCCCTCTCATGGAATGCTCGATCAAACCCAACATGCAACACATTTTATGGAGAAACCCCTGCTAAATTGAGCACTAAGCACAGCTTTTTTTCCAAAAGTTTGTTTCATGGATGAGTTCAACTTAATGGTAAAAGCATTCACGAAATGTAATAGACCATGACTTTCAGTTTGCGGATGGGAATTAAACTTCACTTTTTAAAAAGTAAACTAATACAACTTTAAAAATGCAACACAGTTATACTATTTCTTCAATTCCCATAGTGGAATTTAATGTCTGAAAAAGCTTGACTACTAAGGCCCTCATTCTGACCTTGGCGGGCGGCGGAGGCCGCCCGCCAAAGTCCCGCCGTCAGGTTACCGTTCCGCGGTCGAAAGACCGCGGCGGTAATTCTGACTTTCCCGCTGGGCTGGCGGGCGGTCGCCTTCAGACCGCCAGCCAGCCCAGCGGGAAAGAGGCTTCCACGATGAAGCCGGCTCGGAATCGAGCCGGCGGAGTGGAAGCTGTGCGACGGGTGCAGTTGCACCCGTCGCGTATTTCACTGTCTGCGCAGCAGACAGTGAAATACATGTAGGGGCCCTCTTACGGGGGCCCCTGCAATGCCCATGCCAGTGGCATGGGCACTGCAGGGGCCCCCAGGGGCCCCGCGACCCCCCCTACCGCCATCCGGATCTCGGCGGTCCGACCGCCGGGATCTGGATGGCGGTAGGGGGGGTCGGAATCCCCGCGGCGGTGCAGCAAGCTGCGCCGCCGCGGAGGATTCAATGGGGCCGCGGTACACTGGCGGGACCCCGCCAGTGGTGCCGGTCCGACCGCGGCTTTACCGCCGCAGTCGGAATCCCCATTGGAGCACCGCCGGCCTGTCGGCGGTGCTCCTGCGGTCCTCCGCCCTGGCGGTCAAAGACCGCCAGGGTCAGAATGACCACCTAAGTGCCTTGCTGATGCTGGTTGAATTGTTGATCTTACTGATAAAGATCCCGAGAGATAAGTGGTCTAAGTCCACACAAAATGGGCTGCTGCTATGAATGAGTCCGTACCATATAACTGAAAGCTAGACAAAAAGAAAATTAGATAGCATTCTTCAAATAAGAACAATCATGCTTTTACAATGGGTAATATTCATGTCACAGACGCCATTGTCAAGGCTGTGGGGAGCATGTCGGTTTTTCCCTTCACGGCTTATTGGGACAGATTTGCATGAACGATTATCCAATGATCCATAATTATAACCTCTTTTTTTCTACTCAAGAAATATGAATAATCCAAAGAGTTTGCTTATTTTAGCTTTTAATGAGTTTTTAAGATAAAGAACTTATATACAGGTGCGAACATGATAATTACGGGGTCCCGTACAGCCTGAGCGATGACATTTTTGCAAGATAAAACACGCAACTTATGAAAACAGTTTAAAAACGTTTCATATCTAAATAAAAGGACTGAGCCTTCGTGTCATACAACATAGGAATTAGTCATTCCTAGTCCAATTTCATTAAAAATATATTTCGCCATTACTTTCAAATATTTCCAAAAGGTTATTTGGAGACATTTAGGCAAGCTTTTGTTGCAGATACTGGAGGTCCGGAACTTATATCACCAGCCGGTATCGCTGCAACAAAGCATGGCCATTGAGAGTTTTTGTCCCCAGTTGGTGAATAACTGCTGGGACCTGAATTTATCGGATTCTTGGCAGCTGAGAATTTTTTATCTTTTCGGCTAAATTTTTTTATCATTTTCTTCCAGCTCTGAGCAGACGAAGAGCGTCTGGGTGTTCTGCCAGTGGAGGGCGTTGGGCAGACATGTGCCTGTCCAATGGAAACATATCTACTCCTCCGATCGTCTGGAGGAGTATTATGTGCTCCCCTTGGACTACTGCAGGGGCAAACGAGCTCTGGGTAACTACGCAGAAAGTTCTACAGGCTTGGTGTTTCCGGTTACAGAATTTTTGGATCCAAAAATCTACGCCACCCTCCCTGTATTTAAGCTTTCATGGCCTGTACTTTGATTTGTTTTCAATAGTTGATCTTTAGTAATGCTCATTGTATCTAGTTATCAGAGGATAAGTGACCACTTTTCATTTTATGGAAACTAGTGAAGACGGGCAAAGACAGCAGAATGTTACTAATTCCCAGGGGAATAGAAAGACACTTCTCAGAAAGGAGTCGTCTATGGCTGCTATCAACAGACCACGTTCCCCAGTGTAAATCAGAGGAAGAGGAACTATATTTAGCTGAACACTGAAGTGAAACAAACTAGATGAGGACACAGGATCACCTGGGCATGGGATGACAACATTGATTGAAACCAAAGCCTAGGTTCCACATCGTGCCCACTGTTTCAGGGTATGCAGTGATGTCAACAAGACAAACAATGGACTCCCAGAGGCTGCAGGGGCCTCCACCATAACTCAACTTGAGTCAGTGTCCCTCATCTAGTTACAGACCTTCCACATGTGTAAGAAAGTGTAGGAATGTGCACATTTATGTAGGGTTAACCCCCACTTTTTGCCACAATGCTGATGTGTATGACTATGTTAGTGCACTGAGAGCCTGCATACTGGGCCCCTGTGCCCATCCTCTCTCCCTAAAGTGAGTTGTTGACTTGTTAATTCCCTGATTAGCAAAGACTTTACTCCCTTAAAAGCCCCTAGTAAATGGTACCCAGGGCAAAGGTGGTAAAGGGGCGTCCAGGACTGCAGTAAAGGTTTGTGCCACCCTAGGTGACCCACACAAATTGCTAATGGCACACCTGCCATTGCAGACTACCAAAGCAGTGCAAACTGCTCAAGTTTGACTCTGCCCTCACCATGAGTGGCACAGTCCCATGCACTGCCTTGCATAAATATCAGACACCCCTAAGGAAGACCTCTGCAGCCCGGGTGCAGGGTGCATTATATTTAAGGTGCAGACATGTAAGCACAAGCTTATATGACTCTATAGTGCCATTTCTATTAAGGTGCACTGTAAGTGCAGGGCGGTTAATAGGATAACATGGGACTTGAGCCCTGGCAGGCCTGGGCTGCTAGCTCCATTATGGGACCACGTCTGAGGTTTAGTGTCAAACAACATGCTTTCTCTTCTCCAACATGAACTTGATGTTGAGGGATGGGCGGCATGCACCAAAGTGGCACACTAGAGGTTTCCCACCTGTTTGCCACCACTCTTTGTGCTTTGGCTAGTCAACCCACACCTTTTTCCTACACTTGCTGCTGCCAAGACAGGTTTCTAATCTCCTGCCAGGCAGTGTTGGCACTTCCAGGTGTCAGAAACAAAGGATGAGGCAGGAAGGAGGTCACACCTCCCACCGCCCTGCCAGGCTAAGGAACAGAGCCATCCTGGTGTTGAGCTTCAAATGATTCACTGCCTGTGATAGAAATCTGTGCTGTCCCCCAGTGGAGGAAACAGATCTTTCCCTGCTTCCAGGTACATTTGCACATGGTCAGGTGGGAAATTTGGTATGCAGGACAGTGCACACCGCCAGCAGGCTGACCACACCTCTAGGGTGGGCAGCCCAATCTGTGCACTAAATTTTGATTTCTGCCATTTTAGGAGTGGCAGAATAGAGGGTTCTGGGTAGCCAAAAATGACCTACCCCATCAGATGTGGTCACCTCAGGGGAGGATTAGCTGTAGAAGCTAGATGCCCATTGACCACTATTCTCCACACCCCTAACTCCCCTAAATCCAGGATTTGAGGCACACCCCGACCCAGAACCTCAGTTCTGATTGACAAGGACTAAAAGGACCCTGAGGCAACAGACCCGGAAGTGCATCAACAACCCTTGTCCTTTGCTGAAACTCGACCAGCGAGACCCTTGTGTAAGCCAGAAGTACCCTCAGGCTCCCCTGGACTAGTGGCATTAGTTTCATGCATACTGTAGGTAATAATGGTCACATGAGGCGAAGTTTCAATAGCGATTGGGCCCACCATAGGATCAAAGGGAACCAGGTGGTCCAGTGTCTGCTGCGATTTGTAGTTCTGCCTGCCTCCAAGTTTCAGGCCGCTACATCGCTCCACAGGACCTTAGGAAGTTCCTAAAGGATTTCTGCACCTTTACCTCTGCCAAGGCTTGTTGGTTGCCAGTCCGGTAACTAACCACGACACTCAACGCTGCAAGTGTAGGGCACATCGTGCAGCCTGCACCCAACAATTGCAACCCAGCTGAGATTTCGCATCCCTTTGTCAGCACCATCATGTAAGAGGTAAAACCAGCACTAGTGCAAGTCCAGTTCAGCACCACGGACAACCAGGACAACTTGCACCCAGATGCCATGGACCAGGTAGAAGTGAATTGACTGTTCTGGCCTATTCCCAGGACCCGCACAACTTTAACCCAGTAAGAGTTCCCTGCAAGTCGACTTCCAAGTGGTCTTTTGTCAACAGTGGCTCACTGCCATTGACTTCAACACAAGTCTTATTTCAGACAGCCTAACAACTCTTCACCCGGACACCGTGGGCCAAGAAAAACTGCACTGACGTTTGTGAGCTGGCCTTAGGGACTGCACAACCTTAGCCCCAAAAGGGATCCACACAACTCACTTTCTAAGTACTGTTTTGCCCCAAGTGATATTTCTGCATAGACTTCAATGTAACATTTAATTGCCAGTTCCTCTGTGAATTAAGTTTGCTTTCAAAATCTATAACTCTGGTTATACTGCTCAACTCTATTCCTTTTGGGTCTAACTTATAATAAAAGTAAGCTATATTTTTATAAATTGGTGTTGGATTTCTTTCAATTTGTGTCTGTTACTTATCGTCCATGTTGGTGCTCTGAAATGCTTAACATGTTCTTCTAAGTAAAGCCTGACTGCTCATTGCCACACTACCAGAACTGAGCTAATAATTTACCAGTGTGAATTCAAGGACTATCTCTGGGATATTGTTAGAGTATTACATGGTGAGTACTAATCCCCGCACTACAAAATACTCCACTTTCCTCCAAAAAAATTAAATAATAATTGGGGTGGATGCTTGTCCACCATAAGTAAAGAGGTTATCAACTTGTTAGGTCCGCTCAAAGGTTTCAGTATTTTAAACCTGAGGTCACCTTCTAGGAGCTATGGTACAGAACTGCTAGTTGTAACAAAAAGAAAATGTGTAAAGTACCAAAAAAGTTAAAAAGTCAATGATACAACAGAAATAAATCCCATGGGGTATAGCTAAAGATTCCAGCGACGATGGTTACACCTTAGCAGAGCTCTGGCGGCCTTGGGGGTAAACCAACTTTTGTTGATATACTTGTATCCTTCCCTGAGGTACAGAATGGTGGCACAGAGGCATAAAATCAACACCTCCTGCGCAGCAGCCCTGCTGCATCTCTGAGCGCCTCCAGAGCCAGAAAATGCTGGAGGAGTACCTGCATTCAGCACAGGGATGGAACCACTGGTCTTGCATGCCTCAGATATGACACCCAATGGAAGCCACACCCAGCACAAGATAACTTTACCACAGAAGGGCAGTGGGGACAGCCTCCAATAACTTCTCACCCCTGAAAATAAAGATCCTCCTCCCCTTGTGGGGAATGAGGGGGAATGTAGAAATGAACCATCCCCTGCATACCTTAACTGAGGCCCTACACAGCCCCCAGCCACAGCTTGGGGCCTGCACTAAGGGATCCCCACTGAGTGAAGGCCACGGGCCTCAGGGAATATCAACTTACATCTTCCTATACTGGTGCAGTGCACAGACTGTGCAGATTAAATGGAGCATTCCATGGACCGCATAGATATCTACCAGGGATCCTGCAAGCTGCCATTAGTGAACATCATCACAACAAAGCAATCTACTTTGCTCTTCTTGCTGTGTGTACATACAGATCACATCACTAAAATACTACTCTGAGGAAAGGTAAGTTGTCATATGAATCCAAAAAGGCAACGTGTTGCATGGAGAAACATGCAACTCCAGAACAGATCATGGTGGATGATTCTTTCAAGGAGCTCCGTATGGAAGTAGGGCTGAGATTGCTGCTGCTGGCAATGCAAGGTAGTCTAACCTTGATTTATGGAAAACTGATGCACTCACCTTGCACTTGGACTCCATGACATAAAAACTGGAGTGCATGAGCAATGGTTAACAGCAGCTGAAAACTGAATAGCTGATGCTGAGGACACCCTGGGCACCGTAACCGAGGATTGTAAATGCTCGGAAGAGGAACTTGAAACAAAGAAGAGGAAAAGTGAAGGTCTGGAAGCCAGATCGTGGAGATGCGGTATTCACATTCTGGGAATCCTAGAGATGACAGCGATGAGGAAACTTGAAGAATTTATGGAACAACTGTTGAAAGCTGTGCTGGGCCGAGATAGACTATCTATTCAATTTCTGGTGGAAAGAGCCCATTACACTTTGGGTCCTAGGTTGATTCCGGGAACACCACCACACCCAGTCCTGGCTAAGTTTCTCAACTACAGGGGCTGTGATACCATACTAGACTCAACCAGAGACAAACTGATATCTCACACAAAGAAAATTGTTTGTCTTATTACCCTGACCATATCAAGGCAGTGGAAGAAGTCAGATGGAAGTTTGCACCTGTCTAGAAGAAGATGCAAGACATGAACATTACATTTTCATGGTTGAGGTTCCATTATAATGGGAAACCTCATATTTTCTTGATCATCAGAATGGGGCCCAATTCATAAAAGTGCAATACAAATAAAGGCACAACAACCAACACCCAAGTGGGGCCAGCTCTAGCCAGGGCCTCAGCAATGTCAAATAGCATACTCACTGCTTCTGTTGTAGCATGCATATCACAACATTATTGTGCCGGGAGGAACCACTATGGTGGGACCCGCTTCTGAATTAGAGATATCAAAATGGCCGCAATGTTCCGGGCACCTACCTGGAGACTGCATAAGGCTCATGAGTGTTATAGTTTACACATTTATTCTACTAGCCACCCCAAGGAGTAAGATACCCAAAAATGAAATAGTTTTGAGCGAAGAAGTAGACGGTTTTGTTGAAGGGAGATGGGTAGGGGCAATTTGCCACTGACTAGACAGGATTTGACATGGGTTTATTCTTCTGTGCTATTTAATAGATATACTCCTATAACAGGAAACCCACATGCTGCCCCACAGAAGCCAGCAGTGGTGCTCCAAAAGGTTTTTTGCCATATTCTCTACTTACTCCAGGACAGTTTCATCATTTATTAGACAAGTCCAACATTTCCACCTCCTTCATCTATGCCCAACCCAGAGGGATGCTATTTGATAGTCCAGAGCCTATTACAGCAGACACATATCACCATAGTCATCAACAACGGACCCAAACATGATTATCCTAGATTCTGTTGCACGGTCATAGTTAGATGCTTCCACCTTCAGCCATGCATATTGCTATGGGGAGGGGATTTCAATGTAACACTTTATGATACCTTTAATAGCTCAAATACTAGACCACAGCAACATGAGGATCCGGGCCTCCGAGCTACACCAATGAATATAATGCAAAACCCAAACCTTGCTGACTTCTGGAGAACATGTGCAGTTAGGCAGGAATATATATTTTTTCCTGTGGTCCATGAGTTTGCCTCAAAATAGGACTCCCGGCTAGGGACCAACGACATAATTGGTTAGACATATGCCCCAAACCCTGTCTGACTATTCTCCAGTGATAATCACACTACATTTGCTGAGGAGGGCAGAACGCTACGACTGTGGAATTTGGAGGCTTCTTGACATGGCTTTTAATAAGGAATTCAAATGGGTGATAGTGTTATACTTTGACACAAGCATGGACTTGGTGCAGGGACTTTTAACATTCAGGGAGACCTTAAAGGTTGTGATATAGGGGAAAGTGTAAATTAAAGGGGCATGACATCTTAAAATCGATTAGAGGCACACTTAATAACATAGAAGACCTATTAAAACTAGTAGCCCAGTGACATCAATTGTGATTGTGGTTGGCAGAGGTATGCACCCTATCCAAGCAGGAAGCAAAATACTAGTCAGGGTAAGTCACAAAGACACACTAAATTAACCTGTGCTCACTCCCTGGTAGCTTGGCACAGAGCAGTCCGGTTTAACTTATGAGACTATGGGTCTCATTACGACCCTGGCGGCCGGGGATAAGCTGGCGATAACACCGCCAACAGGCTGCCGATGTACTGCCAGCGTATTATGATGGTGGCGCATTAGCCACAGCCATACCACCGGCCCCTCCAACATACCGCCATCATAATCCCCAGGGCAGCGGTGCAAGCACTGCTGCCCTGGTGATTATGAGTTCCCAACCGCCAGCCTGTCCATGGTGGTACACACCACTTGGCATGGGCAGTGCAGGGCCCCACAGGGCCCCCCAGGGCCTCCCAGGCACAGCCCCATCGCGCATTTCAATGTGCAACAGGTGTTACTACACCTGCTGCACATAAACATTGTAGCCGGATCTGTTATGTGCCGGCTGCAATGCTGATGTGACTTTTCCGCTGGGCCAGAGGACGGAAACGCTGTTTCCATCCGCTGGCCCAGCAGAAAAGTCAAAATAGGGAGCCACATACACCACCAGCATTGGCGGTATAGTGGCACCCACGGCTTCGTCCGTCTTTCAGAAAGACCGCCAAAGTCGTAATGAGGGCCTATGTGTTAAGTATTTGTGTAACACCTGAAACAGTAAAACAATGAAAATATCAAACAAAAAGATACCACACCTGGTTAGAAAATTATACCTTAATTTAATGAACAAAACAAGATCAACATGGCAAAATTCCAATTAGTAGAACCCGAGATATTAACTTTTAAAGAATAAACTTAGATGTAGTGTTTAGAACCCTGAAGAGCCAACTAGGACTATCTGGTCACTCTAGAGTGGGTCAAATCTGAAAATTCAGGCTGGCCACAATGAAGCAAATTTTTAATACAGGGACCAGCCTTGGTCCACTGAAACAGGACCTTGGTTTGGAGTTGCAAGGATATAGAGAATAAGATGTGAAGAGCAAAGGACGAGATGCAGTGGCATCAATTCCGAAAATGCAGGCCTTACGTCGGCTCTGAGCCATGCAGATTTGGATTTGCATCGGGATTAGAGGTAGTGCACCAAGCAGTTAGTTCCTGATCCAATGCTGGTGGGCTGGTCTCAACGGTAATGCTGTGCCCTGAATCCTCACAGCAGGTGTGATGCACTGATAGAGATGCATCGGTTCCAAATAGTGCAACAGTGGCGATGCATGGATTTTTGGACTGCAGCAGTATTTTATACCCACTTCCAAGGACTGGATTGGCACCACTTGTCAGGGCAAGACTCACAGATGGCAGAGTCCAAATGCTGTCGAGGATGGGTTGGAAGTCTTTTGTGTCCCTGTGACTTCAGAAAGGCAGGAGGGAAGCCAACATGCCTTTGGAGTCACTCTGGTTCTGGGTTGGAGTGATGCAATTCCAGTCCTTCCCATAACTAGACAAAGAAGGCAGTAGGCAGCCGGTCATCCATCACAGTGACAGTTCTTTCAGCAGCATAGCAGTCTTGCTTCCTGGCAGAAGTGTACTGAATTGGTGGTGTCTTAGGTCCAGTTGTGCCTTTGAAGTGGGGGAGACTTCAAAGCGAGACCATTGAACTCTACAGAAATCCTGTCATTCCTGCCATGGCTCCAGACTCACTATGGGGGGAAGGTAGCCCTTTGTGCGGGGACAGAACACAGCCTATTCAGGTATGTCAGCCCCTTCCTCTCATCCTTCCTAGGATGGCCCATCAGCTGTGGAAGATCCATAAGTCACACCTATGCTCACTATGTGTGTGGCTGTCTAGAGGGAATGCACATGCTCAGCTGTCACCCTACCGCAGATGTGTATTCAGAGACAGGCAGAAGGCGTCAGATGATTAAAGTAAGAAAATGCCAATTTTCTTTAAGGGTCGTTTTCAGAATTACAATTTAAAATCCCACTTCACCATACTTTTAAATAGTGATTCGAGAGACACCAAACTTGGGGGTCCCATCTCTTCCCAATTATAAATTACAATTCTAAACTGTAATAAGGTAATCCCAACATTACCCTTTGGTAGAGGTAGGCCTTGCAATAGTGAAAACTGACTTTAAGAGATTTTCATTACTATGACATGTAAAACTTAAAAGTACATGTTCTACTTTTTAAATACACTGCACCCTGCCCTTTGGCTATTTAAGGCCTACCATAGGGCTGACATATGTCTTAAAATGGAAGGATTGGGCCTGTTAGCAACACAAAATGATGTTTAACGGAATGCTGAACATTGTGAAGAATTCACCTTCAGTCACAGATCTAGGTTAAATCCGCCAGTTGAACTGTTCCCCTGGGGATCAAGACTGATTTGCATATGGCTGAATCCAAACTGGGGTAGCATGGTGAGAAAACAAAATGATGGATTTGACCCAGATTAGTGACTAGGGGTGAATGTTCTAAAATGTTCTGTATTCTGTCCTTAATCTTTTTGTGTTGCTCTAAGGGGATTACCTTGCTAAAACAAGACACTATACACTTCCACGGATAAGGAGGGGATTACACAATACCTAAAGCAGATAACATTGCCTCATTATAAGCAATGGACTGGGAGCTACTTTGCGCCCTGATTACGACATAGGATATAAATTGCGCTATGAATCACCTCACAAATGGTAACTCACCAGTCAGAGGTAGGCTGACTGGTGAATTATATAAGGAGTATAGTGATCTCCCCTCACCCACCTAGCTGACATGTACAATAAAGCAATCCAGAGGGGTGAATCACCTCCTTACACTGTGCGGTATATGTTGGAAAGTGAAACTTCTTAATAGGGGGGTCTTCCTCCTCTCTATCTGCCAATGTGGGTAGTGAGGTGCCCACCTCCCTTTTCCCTAACTTTGCTAGGGCAACATCTAGCTTACCCATAGAGGTTACCCAAAACTTGAGCAACAACACCTTGACCAACAGAGTCAGGGGGCCTACTGTGCTTTTAGCCCTGGGGTCTGCCTCCCATGATGGCCAGCAGCCAGAAGATGTTACTGACAGCTGTCAAAACCCAGAAGCATACCCTAAGCTCTCCACTGATATGTAGGTGACCTGTTTTAGGGGCAACTGCGAGGTCCTGCACCTTTTTTCCTGTTTAGAGTGGCGGGTTACCACATCCGGTGGCAGAAACCCTTTTTCCACTCTCCCTTCTGTCAGTGCAGGGCCACCACATTGCAGCTGCGCAGTTGTCTGACTACCCAGGACTTCCGTAAGGTTAGGTGAGGCCTTGCCAGTGCCAACTCTGGGCTCCTTACCTACTGGGTCAGAAGGCCTTTGGCTCACTGGACCTCTCTTTAAGAGTAGCCTACCCTTCCTTTTGTTTTTCCCTTTTCTTGTGGACCCCTGTCTCCTAACTGTAGGGAATGGCTCCCCAGGAATTTGGGTTGGGGGCACCCTGGGCAACCCCCCCAATCTGGGATCTGACTGACCTCTGGTCGGTCATTGCCTAGGATACAATCTCAGGGGAGGTCAGCACTGACAACCACCTTATGCCAGTCAACAATACTCTCCCTCTCTAGGGCTACTATGGCTACAAATTTGATAGTGACCTCACCCGTGGCTACCCTTACTCTCCTTGTCTCCCCTGGGACATACATGTCTGGGGACACCAAATGGCCACTCACCATGGTGTGACTGGCAGATGTGTCTCTCAGGCCAGAGGTAGGGATCCCATTCACCTGATTGGGATGAAAGTGCCTACTCCGACCCTCAGGGATCACTAGCTTATCACCTGGTCCTGTCTCCCAGCCCAATGCTATGAGGACCTCATCATCTGAGGAGTCCTCCTCTATGGCTACACTGGACAGCCCAGTGCTAACTATCTTCCTGGAACAGGCTACATCTGTCTGCTGACAGTCAAAGAAAGCCCTGTTGTCCAAGCCTTTTTTTAACCCTCTATCTCCCTGCCTCTCCTTGTCAGAGTGGGAGTGGGGCTTCCTTGACTCCTTCCTGGGGTTCTGGGGTACAGAGGGAGTCTCTGTGGTGGGCTTACCACTTCCCTCTTGGGTAGTCTGGAGCAAAACCAACCACCCCTGGACACCTCAACTCCTATGTTGCTGCCACCATTTCTTTGTTCACTCTTTGCTTGCTTCTTCTTTTCTAGGGCCAACTTCTCTGCCTTCAAAGTTATGAGGGCTACCTGGGCCTCATGTTTCCTCTTCCTGAGGACCAGTTCTGCTTCTTCTTGGGGTGATACCACAGACCGCAAACTCTCCCTTCCCACTAACTCTGGATGGGGCCCTAACTACTGAAGTAATGAACAAGCGATCATCCTTCTCCTCCTGGAGGCTGGAGAGGACAAACTCTCCCTCCCTTCCTATCTCTAAAACTTTCTTTCACTTCACATCCACTGCATTCAAGGTACTGAGTCATCAAATTCTTCCTAAGATTGTTAGCAGCAGGCTATTCCCTCCTTCTACACAACACCCTAAGCTCAGCTGCAGTGAGTGTGGGTAAGCTAACAAGATCAAGCTCCATGGTAGGCCTAGGGTTTTGTATCACTTAAAAAAACGCTGGCACCAATTGATCAGAACAATTTAGAAAAATCAAAAATGAAGTAGATTAAAATAATTATCTAAATTTGAAAACTCAAAAATACTTTTGGTCTAGATCAATTTAGAGGATGTGTAATTTGCTTCACTTAAAACTGCATTATGATATTAAGCACAAGTACTGTATCCCACCAGTGCACACCAAAAATGTTGGAAAGAGGAATAATGGTAAGGGGAGGTAAGTACCTACAGTTAGCAAAGGACCACTAACCCCCACTAGGTCCAGTTAGGTCTCAAAATATTAATCCCAGCTCAACCCTTGGTAGTTTGGCAATGAGCAGTTAGGCTTAACTTAGGGAAGAGCTGTGTAAAGCATTTAAAAATCACAAAACAGTAAATAAGTAAAACACAAAACACAATAAAAAATCAACTCCAATTTAGAAAAATAGATTATAGTTTATCTTTAAAATGACACTAAAACTACAAAAATCCAATAAAGGGAACCAGAAATATGTTTTTTTTAAGATTAAGGCCCTAATTTTGAGATTGGCGGTAAAAACGTCCTACCGCTGCAGTGATGGCTGCCAAAAGACTGTCACCGCAGCTACCAGGCATCCGCCGTATTATGACCATAGCTGGATTTCCGCCATAAGAATGGTGGAAATCCAGCTGTGGCCATACCAGCCGATGGCAGTAAAGTGTCACTGCTGCTACCAGCAGTGCCACACCAGTAGACTGCCGCCAGCCATATTATGACCCATAATACGGCCTGGCGGTGTTCTGCTGGTGGGTGCTGCTGGAGGCAGCAGCACCCCATCCCGTCTCCTGACAGAGGACCCCCTGAACACAGGTAAGTCGGGTCTCCGACAGGGGAGGTGGGTGGGGGGTGTTGTGTGTGTGGGGGGGTGTGTCAATGTGTGTGTGTGCGTGGATGCGGGTGTGTGTTGCGTGTTGAATGCGTGCGTGCATGTATGTGTGAGTGCGTGCATGTTGTGTTATGTGAATGCGTGTCTGCGTGTGTTTATGAAAGTGTGTGCGGATGTGTATGTGAATGGATGAATGAATGCGTGGATGCATGTGGGAATGGGTGTGTGTATGCATGTGTGTGTGTGTGAATGGGTGGCATGAATGATAGGGGGTTGGGGGGTTTAGAGAGGTGTTCTAACTGGAGAGGGATGGGGGCGACCCCTATCAGTGACAGGGAAGGAATTCCCTGTCATGGATAGTGCCTACTGCCATTGTTTTTGTAGCGTTAAGAAAATCATGGCGGTAGGCGGGGTCATAATCCCGCAGGCGGAACAGTGACGGCTGCCGAGCTGGAGAGGGATATCTCCAGCCCGCTGGCTGTTACCGCTGTGGCGGTCGGAGTGGTACATTGGCTGAAGCCACCCCACCAATGTCATAATATGGAGGTAAGTACTGCCAGCCTGTTAGCAGTATTTACCACCATATTATCACTGACCGCTGGGGTCGTAATGACCCCCTAAATGTTTCTTAGGGAATAGAAAGCAAAAGTGCCAATCTGGACATCTGGTCACACTCAACCAGGAAAAAGTCACAATTTGAGGCTGACCATGATGGAGCCCTGCTTGCCTACAGTGAGTGGGAGGCCTCGGTCAAAGTTTTACCTTCTGTCTTTTTTTCAGGACAAGTTTCTTCATCAGGACAAAGTCGCAAGTTGGATCCAACCTTGCTGGAGCCCTCTTCAGATACCCACTGGAGGAGAACTCAGTGCATAATTCTACCTTCGGACTTAGACAATTTTTTATGACAGAGATCTTCGTCCGCGTTGAAATTCGTTCCAACCTACCTGGGGCCCTCTTCAGATAAGCCTCGGTCAACATTTTACATTTGGACTTTATCACTTTTTTGGGAGCTTTTTCTCTCTGACGTTGGATGACACCATAAAGCAAGCCGATTTCAAGCCGATGTTGTTGGATTGCCTTTCCGTGAGCCCTCTGTGTAATCCTGGAAGTCTGGGGCTCCAGAGCTTTTCAGCGGGACAAACCTGCAAGTCAGTCTGGGTAGCTGTCGACGTAAGCCAGCTTGAGTCAGGACACTGGGTAAGTCCACTTATGGAGATTCTTTCCAAAGTCGCTCTAAAATTCTCCAAACGTCTGGATCTTCGTCCAGAAGTTCTTTGAAGGTCCTTTAGGAGTCCACAACTCACCCCAAGGTTCCAGAAGCTCTGAGTTGCTCCTTGAGGGTTAGGACTCCAACTTCCAGAATGCACCTGGCTCAAATCCAATAATGACAACTGGTCACTGGTCAGTTTCTTCAGGGCTTGATGCAGAGTACTCTGGTCAGCTATTTCCTACCTGTAGCAAACAAGGAGTCCCTTCTTGAAGCAGTTAAGAAAGGCAAAGTCCTTTTAGTGGTAAAGCCCAAGTTTGCAGCTGGTGCAGTCCTTCAGAGTGTAGTGTCCAGGTGCAGTCTATAGGTCCAACAGGACACTCTTTCTTCTCTGTCTTTTTCCTTGTAGAAATTTGAGATGGGGGTGCCCCTCTGCCAATTATATCCTTCCTCCTGGGGTCACAAGCACAAGGGGCCTCTTGACCAATTATGTGTAGGCCACCACCCTCTTGAGTTACTACTTCCTGGTAGTGTGTTCTCCCAACAAATCAGTCTCAGACTGGTGTGGCTATATTTCCCTTAACACACCCCTTTCCAGCCCTCTCCTAATCTAATCAGGAAGCACCTGTCTGTCTGGTTTTGCAGGACATGGGGGAGGTCCACTGCTGACCCAAATGCCCTTCCTTCCTTTGAAGTACAGTTTGGCTGCTCTCTCGATCTTGTTTCACCATCTGCCAAGGCAGTTCTCCTCCCAAGGCACTTCCCTTGTGTTCAGCCCAGGTCACTTCTCACCTCATCAAGGCAGCCTGGCCAGGCTTCCAGAGGCTGGCTGTTACACCTGGCATCCTTGGCTTGGTCTCCCCTGTCTCTTTTGCCTCTGCTTCCCATGTTTTGACTGTGTGCTGGACTCTGTGATTGTTTTTTTTGGTACTCTGTGCACTTTACAACTGCTGACCGGTGCTAAAGTGCAACTGCTCCTGTGTAAAATTGTATTGAGACCTATGGGAACCACTAAGGAGCTACCTTGCTGGAAGAGTCCACAAAGAGGCCAACGAAAGAGAAAGCTCACAAAATATACGAGGTCACCATGAACGTCACTGGGTGGAGATGTTCATTATAATGCAATAGCTTGTTAAACAGGGGATGAACAACAGTACGCAGAAGTGTAGGCAGTGCTACCTATCTAGACAAAAAACATTCTACTACTTTATACAATGTAAGTCGTATAATTCTGATGCTTGCCCGACCAAGATACTGTATTGTACTAAGCTTGACTACAAATAAACCTTTAAAGAAAAATAAAAAAATCCCACTCCAATTTATAAAAATAGGAAAACATTTAATTTGCAAAATAAAATCAAAATGATGAATTTGAGGTATGAAGATTATAGATTTGAGCGGAAAAAGCACCAACATGAAGTAAAGCAGCCATTTAAGTCAATGACTGTGGTAGTGCGGGACCGAGGTGCAATTTTAGCCTGACAGCAAGAGAGCCCAAATTCTAAACACCAAGTGGATTAGTCCTGCTGAAAATCTGGAAGTACAACAGTCAAAAACATTTTGTAAGTCCCACTTCAAAAATATACTATGTCACTTTTTGGAAGAAAAATGTCAACATTTCTTCTAAGTCCAAATGCAGAATAAATCATTGTCACAATTTTGTCACATTTTTTAGAAGAAACATCTCACTACACAGTCTGCCACTGTGGAACTTCTAGTGAGATATAATTTCTGGGGTACATTGAAGCTCCAGAGGAAAAGTTTTCAAAAGTTTCCAATCTTTCTCCTGATTCCCAAACAACCACAGGAGTACACTTCTTAGGCCCCGAGGGCCTCATGGTAGTCACTTACAGACTTGCAGGTGTCAAGCAGGGTCCATTCCAGGCAACTGACCCACTGGGCACTTTGGGAGAAGGCCTCCTGCCACTTGTTGTGCCCCTTTAGCTATAAGTGGAGTCAGCCGAATGACCCTTAGAGTCCACTTGTTTGTCCTTGGTACAAGTGGGAGCAGGTGTGGTCCTTGAGGTCCCCTCAGAGGTCTCAAACATCATGTAGTCCTTCTGTTCTTCTGCATTTCCAGAGAGTGCTCTGAGGGCAGTGCCTTCGGGTACCACAATTATGCCTGGCACCAGCTAGTGGGTTGGGCTTACTGCTGACTTTTGCTTAACCAATGGGTAAAGGTTCCCAGGGGCACCCCTAGTCACTTTTGTAGCATTTACTGTTCACCCTACTATAATCAATCCCACAGTGCACAGTATAAAAAAAAAACAATATGTGGAAACCCTTGGACCCTTGATCAGAGCTTGTATGGCACAACAGGAATGTGGCTAGTGTGATGAACAATCCCCTCCTCTGTGGTCACACAAAACCATTTATGAGTAGCTTCCCTGCCATCTGATTTATTGCCAGCCTGACTAGGAGAGCAACAGGCTGCTTCCCCCAGCTTTCCCCTTTCATGTACGTGTGAAAGAGCAAAACCCCTTTCAAGTGAGTGAATTCCTGGTTTCTCCCTAATTGGTCTTCCTGCAATAGGGAAAACACATCTCCAAACCAAGGATATTGTCTCTGCTCTTGAACAAATTTTCACACCTCTTTTCCACCTCATTCTGGTCCTAAAAGGCTGGGTAGTTGCCAGAGAGGTAACACAAATTAGCCCCTGGCAACTTCAGGAAGGGTAAAGATAACTTTCAAAAAGTATTTTTGACCCAATCCCAGTTAAGTAGGGTAAGTGTAGGTAAGGGCCCTCCGCATGGCACTGGGTCAATGGCCATGCCAAGGGTACACTAGTCCCCTGTTCTGGCCATTGGGGTGGTGGGCATGACTCCTGTCTTTTCTAAGATAGGAGTCATATTTTAGGATGGTTGTGAGTCAGGAAATGACGCTAGGCGCTAAACAATTTGCCGCAAAACTGCTTTAGAGCAGTTATGTGGCAAAAAGTATAACTCTGGGCCAAAGAGTCTGCTACTGTGACTTTTTTAATTTTCTTCGTTAGTTCCCCACAACAGAGAAATGTTTGATAGGTTGTTTAAAATAGGAGCTAGAGCGCCGCTCACTATATTTGCCTGAACCGTTGGCAAAGGGTCTTAAGGGGCACCGACCTAATCAGGCAATGGATATTGACATACTCTTCATGTTGTGCTCGAGGCTTAAACATGATCATGTGTTTATGAATCTTCAAAATACATATATAATGGCTGTTTCCCAAACAGATCAAGAAAAAACTTTTGAAAATGATCCTGTCACTTTAATAGATTATTTTCTAATTATATAAAACAGTTGCTTTTTTGGCAAGAACATTTTATTTTTTGCATCTGCATCAAACACCTACCCTCTTCATTATTTATTAGGTATCTGACATATGAGCTATATGTCCATTTTCAGATTTTCTGTTCAAAGCGGTGAGATGTTTTATTTATCACCTGTTTTTATTCAGTAGACCGAGATTATTCCTTTTCTTTTACGTGCATTAAGCCGCCTGGAAGATGGACAGACCAAGCGCTGTCCCTCCATAAAGAAATTATAGGCAGATTAGCACTTGTAAATAAATAAAAGCAACATTTTGTAAAAGCCTGCCCTCTGATTAATTTTTTGTTTACCAATGCAAATCAGCTAGAAAAACGCCCCAGGCCGTATAAAGCATGTGAAGTAAAATTGCATTTAGTTAATTAGCAGAATTCCCCAATGTGCTGCTTCCTCAAAAATTGACAAATCATTAAAAATGGTCTTTTCTGACCTACTTCTGCTGTTTCGATAACACTAAAAATAATTGCAGGAATAATGCATATGGTAAGTATTGAAATTACAGTCCATTATTTACATTAGTACAATGTAGTAATTAAATCATTTCAATTCAGCTGTCTCGAGCTGTTCTAATGTAAAAGTATTTTTATCAATGAAAATGTAAATATGTTATCATCTAGAAACGTGCTTAGCAGTGACAATTAACAATTGTAGTGAAAATATGGGTGGTGTGTTTGTTCTTGTAAAGCATGTGTGAAACATTTTGATCGACTCTGGTATGCGTCGACATAGTACTTCTTGGCGTCTGCTATATTTCACTTGAGTAAAACCAAACATAAGGATAAAAATATTAAATATGTTATACATTAAACATAATGTCTGATGAAAACCATTTTGTCAGAAATAAAACTATTAATATTACCAGCTGGTGGACTATTCATTGTGTCAACCACCAACGAGAACTGTTCTTTAAAAAATGGTTTACACTACGGATTCCTTGTTCTTCTTTAAACTGCCAAAACCTTTATATATTACAACCCAAATAAGACCTGTATGCAATTGTATAAAACGTGCAATTTGCAGTGCTGCTCACTATTAACGCGTCATAATGTCTGAACTGCACAGTTACAGTGTATCTGTAGTGAAGAAGAAATGTAATTTACTATGGTGGCTCTAGCAATGATTTTGCAATATTCCACAAGTCATTCTGTGGTATTTTACTCTTTGTCCACTTAACATATGAGGTCAACAAACAAAGTTAGTCGGATACAGTTGTACTTTGCATCACATTTTTGGGAGAAAAAAACTATGGATCTGGAAGGACTTCTGAGAATTCAAATACACATGTATTGCAAGGTTTGCCGAAATCCAAGCAAACGAAAATCTCTTTGTGAGGGATGGAACATGTATTTATGTATTTATTTATCATAATTCTTCAGCAGAGTTTTATAACACATACAAGCTCCAGAGTGGAGCAGCAGATTGCTAAAAGATATTAGGCATCAAGTCAAACAGAGTGATTATATGGCTACAAGGAAATTATATTTTAGAAGCATACAGATATGGACAAATAATAGTATAAAATACATCAAACCTGATTAGACCATATATCACATAAATAAATGTACTGTAAAAAAACTGGAACATAAGTTGAAGAGGGTGAGAACCCACCTCAAATAATGATCACAAAACCTTGTCAGATGATCGTCTAAAGACACTCAAACTCTGCTTAACACTCTGACCTGCAACTCCCCAATGAATATGCTCCCTCCTTTGACTCTAACTACAGCCTTTCCCCAGTTTACTTTACTCATTCATCCCAAGAATTTCCACATTTTGTCAGATTATGAGGGTCCACTTCAACAGGCGAACATCCATTCCATGTTTTGGTTTCCCCTCCATAGCAATTGCACATATTTTAAGCCACTGACTTGGTGACATGCAACAGGGGACTGCATCTGGTACTTGGACCTGCAATGCAACAGTCATTGACCCTAAAGTTGTAAAAAACATAAGTCTTGTCCTACCATCATAGCTTTTTGTAGTTGTCTGTCAAGCAATTTACCACATCTAAAAGTACTTCAAGTAAATAGTTTGGATTTGTCTTGTGTTGTGCTTGCAACCTGCCTGTTGCACCTAGAAAACAGTCATTCCATCTGTGTTGTGAAAGACTACTTTTGTGTGGAGCTAGCAGGGGGAGAAGTAGGAGGAGAGTACCATATCTGTGAATCTGGCACTCTCCTGCTCACTTCTCATCACACTGTGCAGGGCAGCATTTTTGGCTGCTTTCTGAATCTGAGCCTTTACCTTAGCCTGGTCAACATACATATAGAGTAAAGCCTTCTAACTATCTCAAACAATAAACATCCATGTGCGTGTGACATTTTTGCGATGCAAAGTAATGCCAACAATGTCAAAAGTCGTGCAAGGCAACACAAAAGCCCACCGTCATGACACAAGAGAGGGGTTTCTGTAGTGCTGTTTTACCTTCCTAGGATGTTGGTTGCAGGAGGGTATATTGGTCAGAGATAGCCACCAAATTAGAGGAGGAAGAGGTGGTCACGTGTTGTCTTGCCTGTAGGGTATCCCAGACCCATGATGTTGAACGCACCATGAAACAAGTCCAGTACCGATGGACGGACATTATGGCCCATGAGAAGGAACTTCAGCACCATATTGCATTGAAGTGAAAGGGCCTGTAGGTAAGTATATTTCCTGTGTATCATTATGACATAGCCATTAATCATTTTTCATTTGGTAAACATTTTATTAATCATATTTTGCGATCAATGTAAATGTTCTGTGATGTATATCACATGCGCATCATTCAGGAACTCATACTGAGATGATTAATCAAATGTATGAGGATAAAATGTAGGTGTTTTAAATGTGTGTTTCAATCATCCTTATTCAGCATGACCTGATAGACTGCTAACCAATTGTTTTTATCTGCCATTGTATGTAAATGTCATACCTATTATAATGCATATCGGGATGCCAAATATAGATTCTTTTCTGAAGACTCATGGGCCAGTGTCCTAAAGGTTTAGCGTTGGCTTAGCTTTACTTTGTTTAATGGTCAACCAACACTAAGCATTTTGGACTAATTGACAAATCAAAGCAAAGTAGTAATTGTTTTGTTTTCTAGGAAAAGTGACACAGCTGAGCAAAATGTGTCTTTGAATTACTTAGCATCAAGGGTGTGTTCCATGGATGGTACATGTGAGTTTCAATGCATGCATGCATGCTCTTTGATGCCAATCCACATTCACCAACATTAGTGGACCAGGATTTTGCAAAGAAATAACATACACTGAAAAGCAAGCGTCATAAAGAAGAATATTTCTCAAAGCGAATCAAACTTTGCATGCATGCTGCACTGTGCAGCACACATACAAAGTGGTAGGTACATGGTGTTCTCACTTGTCTAGGCATAGTATTTTTTCCTGGAAGTGTATCCTAATTATACAAACCTATGCTAGACTCATGCGCACACCCTATCACTGTGGCACAAACGTCTGTGTCTGGTGCATGGAAGCTGAAATCAGTGTCAAAGCTAGGTAGAGGGAAACAGTGTGCCATATGAATGTGAATATGTCACTCTCCTGCTATCTCCTTGTCATGCAACACAGCCCTGCATTTGTGGCTGGTGGGCTGCATTTCATGACACCTCTCAGAATTAGGAATAATGTGTCTTATTACTATGTATATTTTAAAGAAGTATATAAAGGAATGTCTTTTTGTTGTTTTCAAGGTGAGCCAGAGCCTATCAATCCTGAGGATTACAATGGTGATGCCTCTTCCGATGGTAAACATGGACTTATTTCACTGACTTAATTATCTGTTACATTATACATGTGACCCTTTTTTTATTATGGTGCTACCGTTTTAAGTCACATTGTAGTAAACTTGGTATGGCTGCCATTCTGTTTTTTGGACCATTTATACTTATCCCAGTTGGTTACTCTTCATATTCCCCTTTAATATTTATACAAGCCATTGACAATAGTGGTGGGAGCAAATATAGATTTCCTAGCTGTAATAGGTTTGAGTTTCGCAACCAAATGCTGGTAAATGTGACTGAAGAGGTGTACATTTATGTGTGCGTCAGCCTGTTGCTCTACATGTGTAACATAATGTAGTATCAAACTAAACAAAAAATTGGGGGGATGTTTTCAATACATTTGTAACACATATCCAAAGCAATTTATGTTTTAGTAATTAGAAACCATTGTTTAATAGGGATTTCCTTCTCTTGGTAAGAAACAGTTAGGCATAGAAGGGCCAATCACACCTTTGTGTCACTCAGTCATCATACATGGATTGTCCTGTGGCTGTCAATCGGTACATTCTGGGCACAAACCCATACATTTTGTGTCAAAGCTCAAATAATGAACAACAATAGATATGGTGTAGACATAACTTGAATGCCACTTGAAAGCAGGTATCGAAATGTGACAAACCCCTTTTTTCATGGTGATTACAGATATCCATGTGTTCTGCCCTGCACAGTACATATCCAAACAGTGAATGCAGTGGATGCTTGCATAGCCATAGAAAGTTTGGTTTGAAGGCCCACATTCCTGACACCCACCTATGTTACACTCTGGCAGACACCCTTGCACTGTCTGACCAAGGTGTTCGCTTTGCCATTGACTACCTACAACTATATCTTCCTGGCTTGTGAAGGTGGTCCTGCTGAGCAATCTTGTAGGCTGTTGGAATTGCAGTAACAATGTTCAAGAAGCTATGTGTGATGGAGAAGTTGTTGGATGAATTCTCTGCTCAGCAGGTGCCATATTTTTAATGTTTGTTTGCTGAGTGATATTGTGTTGAGAAGCATGTATGCATGGGAGTGTGTGTTGACATGCACGTTTAATTTAGTGGATGGTTTAGCAGTGGGTGTAGGCATTCTTGGTGCTTGTGTGGCATGTTTGTTGGGAGTTGGTGTTCCAAACTTTGATGATTTGGAGAGGGTGGTGGCAGCTAGTGAACTGTCATAGCTTCATGGTAGAGCTCCTACTCTGGTGTAAGAAACCACTCAGCAGCTGCTGGTGGAACTGTGTTGGTGGTTAAGCATCCGAAGGAGAGCGGGGGAGTAAATTGGCCCTGCTCAGACTAATATTCCTGGGGCTATGCGCTGTCCAGGTGCTAATGGGTGCAGACGGGGTTGCTTGTAGGGCTGCCACAGGGCACATCCCTTGTGCAGCTGTGTTCCAGTTAAAAAAGAGTAGGTCCTGTTAGGGTGGAATAGAGCAAAATGCAGTGATGTGATTTCATGGGCTGGTGGGTGATGTCTATTAGAGTTCAGTCACTTGGCTTCTTCGCATGAAGACCATTTGAGAGATTAAAGCAATTTTGTGTGCAACACATCTGTTAGCATTGTCAACTAATGACGTATGTTACTTTAAAAAGATGCAAGGCACCTTAGCAGCCAAATATAGATAATTACTGAGCATGAGGGGCATTTGAGACCTACAATCAATCTTACTGTTAAGTTGCAAACAATTGCACTGTGATCCAATAATGTTGAATTTTAAAGCGTAAGTACATATCAACAGATTGCTCTTGTTATTGACTTGGGCTTTCTGAGTCCACGGTGTTTTGTGCCAGCGGCCATATGGTGAGTCATCATAAGTTTTACACATATAAATGATGCAACACATATTAGGTACTTAGGTGTAACTGGGTTATGTAAGTGGCATATCTGAGATTGTTGGCCATTATCAATCATTAGCTGTAGACATACCCCTCTATGAAGCATAGGGACAGTAAAGTTCCTTTGCTACCTTCACATTTATGTGACAGTAAGTTAGGGTTATTTTTTACCTATGTGTATGACTTAATGTATTCACTAGAATGTTATTACTTTAATGTCAGCATTATGTAATGTGAAACAATGTCTCAGAAGTGTACATATGTCTTAGTTAGATTCTCATTACAAGGCAAGACTGCTGGTTAAGGGGACGATAGCACTTTTGTTTGTAGGTGACTAAGCCAGTCCTACAACAAGTCACAACTGTCAGCCCAACCCTCCCATCTCACAAGCAGTACCTCACCAAAAACCTAGACAATAAAATGTGATTTCTGGCAGTCTTAAGCATTGACTTTAGATTATGACATCTCAGGGGAGTTGTGGGGGAACGGAAGTTACTATTTTCTCACGTTAGTCATAAGTCTGAGACACACATAAGCAATGAAGAAGATGCAAGCGAGTTTTAATAGTTTTTTTAAAAAGACTGCAATCTATGGTAAAATGCATGAGCTGCAATGATTAGGATAATGAACAATAAAAGAAGCATAATTGTGAAAATGAGAGTTGTGAATACAAAGACACCCACCATCTTGTAATAAACAAGAAATATAAAATCCCTAGCATAGAGAACCTAATTCTCAACCTACCGAGAGCAAGGTGTGATAAACCTAATCTGCCAGTAACATGTCCATGAGAAGCGTCCCATTGGAATGAAGTCTAGGCTAGACTCCATAGGGACACAAGGGCTGAATTCTGCAGCAAGGTGGCGTGTAGCCTAGATGGTGTCAGTGGCATCTGGTAGGAATCCCTTGGATAACCCTCTCTGTGTGAGGTGTATTTACACAGACCATGTAGGGCCCGTGACACAGGTATGTTCCAAAACTATAGATAAGGAGGAATACTTGTGGCGGCAATTATGTAAACAATCCCCAAAAAGTGTACACTATGTTCCTGTCACCAGTAAGTGAGAAGGGTACATGATGTGCCTACTTATGTACATCACTTAATTATGACGCTGATAGTGACACCTTCACAGAGTGGCACTAATAACACAAAATCAAAACATTTCTCTAACTTTAAACATGGCAGCCATTTTAAAGGAAAGAATAAAACACATAGGCTATAACAGAGCAAACTCAGTAGGCTAAAAGTCACGAGGCAACGGGGGCACAGGCCTGCTAGCCAAAAGGCTGAGCTAACCTCCTGATCCCAGTAAAACTAACAGATTCCATTATACCCTCCCCATTGCCGGAACAAGGATGACGCCATAAAGATGATTCAATAGAAGGTGCACAAGTTAAAAACATGCTAAAATCCAATGAGAAATTAGCTAAAAACATATGAGGAGATGAAATGTCAACCATTGACAAGCACAGCAGTCCAAAGTTAAACTTATTTAAGAAAGCTGTTTGGCATAAACGTTAACATTTTTTGAACAAGGCCAATGGTCAAATTATTGACAATAGTCGTGATCTTGAAGAATGTCTCAGAAGTCAAAGAATGGGAGCACATCCATGAATGAATCCACATCATCAGATGTCAGATCAATGACCGGATTGGCAGATGGATCCACAGAGCTGAAGTGCGCAGAAGCATCATGCGCAGGATCACCTGTGAAGGCAGCATCACCCATAGAGACTAGTGGAGCAGAAGAAGAAGACAAGTCTGCAACATTTGGAGGCGATACCTACATATTTCCAGGCTATGGTTGATGCAAAAATGGAAAAAAGGGAACAGAGAGCAGCAGAGTCACAGGGTTTTGGTGCAACTGGAGGTAACACAGAAGCCCATGCATCGAAGCACATATTGTCAGGAGGCAGGGCACAGATTATTGCTCCCAGCTCTGGCACTACTGCTGACAAAGATTCCGAAGTTTCTTCATTATTGAGGAAAACCATTAAGGTGTTAGGGCAAATTTTGAAGGAGATACGTCTGTTGAGGAGCAATTTCAGAAGACAGCCACACCCAAGGCACAGAGTGTAATTGTTTATGTTTAGTCTAGGTCTTATTTTGTGTTTTTTCCCGACTTACAGTTACATGTTGTGTTTATATACATATTGTGCCAAAGCGGATGTTTGTTGATATGTTTTTTCTCTTTATGCTTTATGATCTTCAACATAACCTCAACAACGTCCATGAAGGAACCATCCATGCCATGCAAAAAAATGATCTAACCCATTGATTTTGTCTGGCAGGGACATGGTGGCCTTCAAGGAATTATTTGTCTCCTGTAGATCATTATGTAGTATTGATAGTCCTTCCTTTATTACTTTCACTGTTTTCTCCTGTGTATTGTGGATATGCACTTCAAGTTTCTGAGACTGCAGGATTCATGTTCATGCAGTTGATGACACCACATTGGAGGTTTGTGTTGTGGTCTGTGTTTCTATCTCTGTACAATTAGTTTGTATATGATTTGGGTCTTCAACATCTTGGGGTATACATATAGGCTTCCTTCATCTATACTTTGTAAGAACAAGTTGTAATTGTCTTGGGCTACTTCAGTATTGTTGTCCTAATTCTTTGACATGGAGTTACCTACACATGACAGGAAAACATTTCCATCATAACAGGTAATGTGAGTGTGATGTGCATTTAGTTATCCAATTCATAACGTTATTGATTTTTAAGAAATGATATTATACTATCTCAGAATACAAAATGTTTGGTGTGTTTATGTGTGTTGAGAAAGGTTTAGGTGCTTCATTGGAGCATATTTTAATTGTGAAAGAGTGTGTGCTCAAGTAGATGATGTTAGCACATATTTGCATAGCAACGTGCAACACATTGTAGCCAATTTTCTCAACAATGCCAGGAAATTTAGTCCTGCACCCAAAGATGCTGCTAGGTGTTGCGTGGCAGTGAGGGAGCATGACAGCACCATATTAACATCAATATGGCTCTATCCACCCTCTCACTAGCACCAACACAGATTTTAGCTGCCATGCTACATGTGCTAACAGACATTTGACACCACACAGTGACTGTCAGTGACCATACCTGTAGCTTAGTGGGAACTTACATTCTCTTACCCTGACACACATTTTCCTCATGATCTGCAGTTTCTGCATATTCAAAACTGCCAACCAACTCTGGACCAATGATGGCTGCTACTTGCTCCTCTAGAGGTGTCTGCTGTATACAACTGTCATGTCCTCCTACTGCTCCCATTGCAGCATGCGTATTCCTAGCCAATTAATATTTTGTACTGTTTGTGTTTGTGCCAACCCTTCTTGCACTCCTCAGCTGCAATATTTTTTCGACTATGGCATTCCACAGAGCAATTTTCTTGGACTGAGGTAGTTTCAATTGACAAACAGCTGAAGTTCATGCTCCATCCTCAGTGAATTTGTATTTTCTTGTATTTTCTTTTCAAACTTCCATCCTGTAAGCCTTCAAGGGAGACATTATGGGTAGGATCCAGAGTCACCTGATGTGTGGTTGTGGTCCTCTCAGGAGGTTGATTCACTGCCATTCTGCTTGATGGGTGTGTTCAGAATTGATTGCTCTGTTTTGCACCATTTTGTGTGCGTTTTTGTAACTAGCGTGATGCATTGATGTTTTACGCTGCATTACAAAGATTTGTGCGCATGCATAGCTTGGCGGTGCCTGGCATTGTGATTATAATGCAACGCTATATTTTTGAAGACTTGTAGTGCAACGCAAAAACCTTTTGGTGCTGCAAACTTTGTGAATCTGAGATGGGTCTTTGAGCAAACATATAAAAATGACAGCATCAAAATCCGGTCGCAAGGTATCACAAAACAGCGCAGTGTGGGGTTTGCATTGTTATCTGCTTCCGTTAGCGTGTGTTGCGTATTGTTTCTCCAACCACGTTGTGTCAATCTTCAGCTGCGTCACGGAAGATGCGTCAAAAATGTCCCCGCACGGCAATCTGTGCATGGATTTTCAGTCTTTGACTGCCAGCTTCCCCTTTCAAGGGCCCAGGAACTGGATAGGACACCACTTGACAGGAGTCTTAGCAGAGAGTCCAGGTGCTGGCAGGGGAAGTCTTTGATGGCCATGAGACTTCAACAACAGGAGGCAAGCTCAGTTCAAGCCCTTGGAGATTCTTCACAAGCAGGAATGCACAGCAAAGTCCAGACTTTGTCCCCTTTCACAGGCAGAAGCAGCAACTGCAGGATAGCTCCACAAAGGACATTCACAAGCAGGGCAGCACTTCTCCTCAGCTCTTCAGCTCTTCTCATTGGCAGAGATTCCTCTTGATTCCAGAAGTGATCCAAATTTCTGGGGTTTAGGCCTACTTCAAAGGAGAGTCTCTCTTGTTTGTGAGATCCTGTCTTGCCCAGGCCAGGCCCCAGACACCCACCAGGGGGTTGGAGACTACATTGTGTGAGGGCAGACACAGCCCTTTTAGGTGTGGGTGAGCACTCCTCCCCTCCCTCTTAGCACAGATGGTTCATCAGGATATGCACGCTACTCCCCAGCTCCCTTTGTGTCACTGCTTGGAGAGAGGTGCAAACAGGCCAACTGTCAAACTAACCAAGATAGGGAGTCCACAAACAGGCAGAGTCACAGAATGGTTTTTAAAAGTGGCATTTTCAAACACACAATCTAAAAACCAACTTTACTAAAAGACTTATTTTTAAATTGTTCAGAAACCCCAAACTCCATATGTCTATCTGCTCCCAAAGGGAATCTACACTTTAATCATATTTAAAGGCAGCCCCCATGTTAACCTATGGGAGACATTGTAGTGTGGTCAGTTTTACGTATCCTTTGCGCATTTGCTTCAGGCTTTAGGCCTTTGTGCATTTTGCCCTGGATGTATTTTATTCCTTTGCTCGCAGCTTAGAGCCTCCGTGCACTTTGCTCTAAATGTTTTTTATTCAGCTTCGTACTGTTATTTCTCAAATAGCCAGTTCTACGGTCTTGTTTTATATTTCATATCACACTGTTTAGCCTACTTCAGCACTGGAGTTCTCCATAGCACATTTTTGTTCACTCTGTGCTTCAGTCAAGGATACAGTCTGGTACATTGCCGATAGAAGTGGTAGGAGTTTAGTCTTTGGCATTCCTGCGTAGGGACATTTTGTGATCACGCTGACATGTTAGTTATAAAAACACTTCCTTGTCCCAATACACGCAAGAGGGAGATTCCGACCAGGGAACCACAACTAGACGCTGACAGCCTTGTTGCAGATGCTGAACCAAGATCACAGGCCTTTGCTCAGGTATGAGGGCTTATGTCTCCCGAGGGATTCAGAAAGGCAAGTTAGAAGCTTAACATGCTGTGCTCGAAATAGAACTAGCAGAGGGAGAGTATAAACTATTAAACACCATGATAGCGTTGTTCTTATGTTTTACTCTCCTGGTGACTATTTCAATCCTACTGTGTTGTACGGTTCTGGTTATTGCGGCTCACGCCTTATTATCTAAAATGCAGTCGTTTTATTAAAACAATATATAAAACTTATACTGCCTTTGTCATTTGTATATGAGATCATACTGTAAATGAGAGAGTTGGTTTGGATCTGAGTGACCACGACTTCCCTGAGAAGTTCCAAAGATGTTGTGCGCTCAACTGCCCAATCATCTCTTCCCTCTGGGAGAAATGAGGCACTGCTAGTTAGCCGGAGCAAACCCGGATTTAGGGTGACAGAGGTCCTTCCAAGTGGGTCAGACTCAGTCCCCCACACCGTGAAGGATCCTGCTACCTAGAAATCCAGTAGTCTCATTTAGGATAATGAGAGCCCACGCGACATGGCGCCGCCAACGATTGGTCTGGCTCTAATTTTTGGGTCCGGCTGACTATCTCTGTCTCATATATATGTTGACTCCTCGGTTCCGTAAGCAGAGACGTCCGTGGGGCTGAGGATTTCCGCCGCCACGGGATAGGTACATCCTATTACTTAGTGGTTGGTTGTTTAAGCTTGAACTTTGAAAGGAAAAAACCCGTTATTGGTGTGCCTTCTGCTCTGCCCAGGTGCTGTTTTTCTCTAGATGGCGAATGCTCTAGTGGTGAGCGGCACTATGGAGGGGGAAGTGTTCTGCCCCCGAAATACTTATACGCAGACCTTGGGAGATTGTACAGCACAGCTGGCTGAGCTCAAAGATCTATTGTTAGCATTGGAACATGTGGATCCAGCGACTCTAACCTTGCTGGTCTGTGACTCCTACTACTGTGTTCAGTCTTTCAATGAATATTTACACTACTGGAGGTTGAATGGGTTCAGAGATTCTAAAGGCAACACCATTAAACACAAATTGCTGTGGGGTAAGGTTGCAAATTTGAAAGAAACGCTTCCTAAAGTCCATGTTGTACATCAATCAATCAATCAATCACGATATTTATAAAGCGCGCTATGTACCCGTCAGGGTTTCGAGGCGCTGGGGGGAAGGGGGGGGGGGTGGAGGTGTGCTGCAGTTAGCGGTCGAAGAGCCAGGTTTTGAGGAGTCTCCTGAAGGTGAGGATGTCCTGGGTCTGGCGTAGAGATGTGGGGAGAGAGTTCCAGGACTTGGCGGCGAGGAAGGAGAAGGATCTGCCGCCGCAGGTCTTGCGCTGGATTCGGGGGACGACGGCGAGGGCGAGGTTGGCGGATCGAAGTTGACGTGTGGGAGCGTAGAAATTGAGTCTGGAGTTGAGGTAGGAGGGTCCGGCGTTGTGAAGTGCCTTGTGAGCGTGGGTAAGGAGTTTAAAGGTGATCTTCTTCTCCACCAGGAGCCAGTGGAGTTCCCTCAGGCGAGGGGAGATGTGACATCGGCGGGGTATGTCGAGGATCAGTCGGGCGGAGGCATTTTGGATACGCTGGAGTCGTTTGATGTCTTTGGTTGGGATGCCTGTGTAGAGTGCGTTGCCGTAGTCAAGTCTGCTGCTGACGAGGGCTTGGGTCACCATCTTTCTGGTCTCTGTTGGAATCCACTTGAAGATTCTGCGGAGCATGCGGAGGGTGTTGAAACAGGAGGAGGAGACGGTGCTGACCTGTTTGGACATGGTGAGTGCAGAGTCCAGGATGAAGCCGAGGTTTCTTGCGTGGCTGGCAGGGGTGGGTGGGGGTCCGAGGTCGGCGGGCCACCATGAGTCGTTCCAGGCCGAAGGAGAGCGCCCGAGGATGAGGATTTCCGTCTTGTCGGAGTTGAGTTTCAGGCGACTGTTGTTCATCCATTCGGCGATGGATTTTAGTCCTTCGTGGAGGTTTGTTTTGGCGGTGAGTGGGTCTTTGGTCAGGGAGAGGACGAGCTGGGTGTCGTCGGCGTAGGAGATGATGCTGAGGTGATGCTGGCGGGCCAGTTTTGCGAGGGGGGCCATGTAGACGTTGAACAAAGTAGGGCTGAGGGAGGATCCTTGGGGGACGCCGCAGATGAGGTTGGTGGCTTTGGAGCGAAAGGGGGAGAGTCGGACTCTCTGAGTTCTGTCGGAGAGAAAGGATGAGATCCAGTGGAGGGCTTTGTCTTGGATGCCGGCTTCCTGGAGGCGGGTCAGTAGGGTGCGGTGGCAGACTGTGTCAAAAGCGGCTGATAGGTCGAGAAGGATGAGGGCCGAGGTTTCGCCGTTGTCCATTTGATGTCTGATGTCATCTGTGGCGGCGAGGAGAGCAGTCTCCGTGCTGTGGTTTCGTCTGAATCCGGATTGTGAGGGGTCCAGGATGGAGTTGTCTTCGAGGAAGTGGGTGAGTTGTGTGTTGACGATCTTCTCGATTACTTTTGCTGGAAAAGGGAGGAGAGAGATCGGGCGGAAGTTTTTGAGGTCGTTGGGGTCGGCCTTGGGTTTCTTGAGGAGGGGTTGGATTTCAGCGTGTTTCCAGCTGTCCGGGAAGGTGGCGGAAGTGAAGGAGAGGTTGATGATCTTGCGGAGTTTGGGGGCGATGGTGGCGTTGGCTGTGTGGAAAACATGATGAGGGCATGGGTCCGTGGGGGAGCCTGAGTGGATGGTGTTCATGGTTGCCATGGTTTCTGCGTCGTCCACGTGGGTCCAGGCGGTGAGGCGGCAGTCGCGGTTGGAGACGTCGGGGGGGGGATCTGGCGGTGGGCCGGTGTTGAAGCTGTTGTGGATGGTAGCGATTTTCTGGTGGAAGAAGGTGGAGAGGTCGTCGCAGAGTTTCTGGGAGGGCGGGATGTCGTTGGCGTTGGCTTTTGGATTTGAGAGTTCTTTCACAATGCCGAAGAGTTCTTTGCAGTCGTGGGCGTTGTTGTTGATGCGTTCGGTGAAGTGGGCGCGCTTGGCAACGCGGATCCGTTGGTGGTGTTCACGGTTTGCGTCTTTGAGGGAGGCGAGGTTGTCGGGCGTGCGTTCTAGGATCCATTTCTTTTTGAGCTTCTGACAACGGCTTTTGGAGGTGGTTAGTTCGTCTGTGAACCAGGCTGGTTTTTTCTTTCCTTGGTTGGCGGTGGGCTTCTTGAGTGGGGCTAAGGTGTTGGCGCAGTCGAGGATCCATTGATGGAGGTTGATGGCGGATGTGCTCGGGTCGGTCGCGTCGGGTGGAGGGTTTTTAACGAGGGTGCTGGTCAGTTGGTCTTGGGTGACTTTGCCCCAGCGGCGGTAGGGGGGTAGATGGATGCGGTGCTGCTCGGTAATTTTCTTATAGGAGAAATGGACGCAGTGATGGTCGGTCCAGTAGAGTTCGGAGGTGTGGCTGAAAGAGATGTGGTTGCTTGAGGTGAAGAGGGGGTCAAGGGTGTGTCCAGCGATGTGGGTGGGAGTGTTGACCAGCTGGCGGAGTCCGAGGTTGAGGAGGTTGGAAGTCAGTGCTGCGGTGTTGACGTCGTTGATATTTTCCATATGGTAGTTTAGGTCTCCCAGGAGGATGTAATCCGGGGAAGCGAGGGCGTGGGTGCTTGCGAGGTCGGCGATGGTGTCGCTGAAGGGGGCTCTTGGTCCTGGAGGGCGGTATATGAGGGTTCCTCTGAGGGTCGTGTTGGGGTCTGTGTGGATCTGGAAGTGGAGGTGTTCGGCTGTCTTGAGGGTGTCGTCAGTGTGGGTGTGGATTTTGAGGGAAGCTTTGTGAGCGATGGCTATTCCGCCGCCGATTCCGTTGGTTCGGTCTCTTCTGGTGATTTTGTAACCGTCCGGTATGGCGATGGCGATGTCCGGAGCCGAGGAGTCGTTCCACCAGGTTTCCGTCAGGAAGGCCACGTCGGGTGCAGTGGAGTCGAGCAAATCCCAGAGCTCGATGGCGTGTTTTCGTGCGGAGCGGGTGTTGATGAGGATGCAGTTCAGGTGGTTGGGGTTGAGTGATTCTATTGTTGGTTTTGTCGTTCTGATGCAGGAGAAGTTGCAGGAGCGGCAGGAAAAAGGTCCTTTAGTGTGCTTCGGGGATGCCAGGAAGCACTCCGTGGAGGAGCCGGTGTTGAAAGCGCAGAGTTCGTTGGCTGAGTAGAGGACGCGGGGGGCGCGAGGACCAGGGGGGGTGGCGCTGGGCGCGGTCCAGACGCGGACGGGCGCAGACGGGCTTGCCTCTGGCGCGCCTCCAAGCCATTAAGAAGGGAGGAGGGAGGGAGGAGCAGCTGGGAGGCGGGAGGCGGGAGGGAGCGGCAAATGGGGGCGGGGCCGCAGGGAGGCAGGGATCGGGGAGCGCACAAGGGGCAAAAACACAGAAAACGAGCAAAACTAAAGGCAGTCACAATAAGAAAAACCACACAATAAGAAATACAATACTGGCACAATACACGATCGGGGAGACAGCAATCAGGGGGGCACAATGGGGGCAGAAGCGCCGGCGGCGAGGCGCAGAAAAAATGAAAAAACAACTTACGGGACGGCGGAAGCGGCACACGGGTCAAGTGAGCCCACTAGCCACCAGGGATGAGGCGCAGGAGGATGCCTGCGGGTGGAGGAGGGCCTCGAACACGCAAACGGCAGCGTGGTCGTGGGACAGAGGCAGGAGGCAGCAGGTTGGTGCTGCGGTCGTGGGGGGCGAGCTCAGGACCTAAAACAGGTCAGAGTTCGCTCACTCGCGACGCGCAGCGCCAGCCATTAAGAAGGGAGGGGGGAGGGAGGAGCAGCTGGGAGGCGGGAGGCGGGAGGGAGCGGCAAATGGGGGCACGAGGGGGGCGGGGCCGCAGGGAGGCAGCGGCAGGGATCGGGGAGCGCACAAGGGGCAAAAACACAGAAAACGAGCAAAACTAAAGGCAGTCACAATAAGAAAAACCACACAATAAGAAATACAATACTGGCACAATACACGATCGGGGAGACAGCAATCAGGGGGGCACAATGGGGGCAGAAGCGCCGGCGGCGAGGCGCAGAAAAAACGAAAAAACAACTTACGGGACGGCGGAAGCGGCACACGGGTCAAGTGAGCCCACTAGCCACCAGGGATGAGGCGCAGGAGGATGCCTGGGGGTGGAGGAGGGCCTCGAACACGCAAACGGCAGCGTGGTCGTGGGACAGAGGCAGGAGGCAGCAGGTTGGTGCTGCGGTCGTGGGGGGCGAGCTCAGGACCTAAAACAGGTCAGAGTTCGCTCACTCGCGACGCGCAGCGCCAGCCATTAAGAAGGGAGGGGGGGGGAGGAGCAGCTGGGAGGCGGGAGGCGGGAGGGAGCGGCAAATGGGGGCGTGAGGGGGGCGGGGCCGCAGGGAGGCAGCGGCAGGGATCGGGGAGCGCACAAGGGGCAAAAACACAGAAAACGAGCAAAACTAAAGGCAGTCACAAAAAGAAAAACCACACAATAAGAAATACAATACTGGCACAATACACGATCGGGGAGACAGCAATCAGGGGGGCACAATGGGGGCAGAAGCGCCGGCGGCAAGGCGCAGAAAAAACGAAAAAACAACTTACGGGACGGCGGAAGCGGCACACAGGTCAAGTGAGCCCACTAGCCACCAGGGATGAGGCGCAGGAGGATGCCTGCGGGTGGAGGAGGGCCTCGAACACGCAAACGGCAGCGTGGTCGTGGGACAGAGGCAGGAGGCAGCAGGTTGGTGCTGCGGTCGTGGGGGGCGAGCTCAGGACCTAAAACAGGTCAGAGTTCGCTCACTTGCGACGCGCAGCGCCAGCCATTAAGAAGGAAGGGGGGAGGGAGGAGCAGCTGGGAGGCGGGAGGGGGGAGGGAGCGGCAAATGGGGGCGCGAGGGGGGCGGGCCGCAGGGAGGCAGCGGCAGGGATCGGGGAGCGCACAAGGTGCAAAAACACAGATAACGAGCAAAACTAAAGGCAGTCACAATAAGAAAAACCACACAATAAGAAATACAATACTGGCACAATACACGATCGGGGAGACAGCAATCAGGGGGGCACAATGGGGGCAGAAGCGCCGGCGGCGAGGCGCAGAAAAAACGAAAAAACAACTTACAGGACGGCGGAAGCGGCACACGGGTCAAGTGAGCCCACTAGCCACCAGGGATGAGGCGCAGGAGGATGCCTGCGGGTGGAGGAGGGCCTCGAACACGCAAACGGCAGCGTGGTCGTGGGACAGAGGCAGGAGGCAGCAGGTTGGTGCTGCGGTCGTGGGGGGCGAGCTCAGGACCTAAAACAGGTCAGAGTTCATACACTTGGGCACCAGTGCGTTGGAATACACGTTGCTGGGAACACTTTGGCTGATGAAGCCGCGAAGTCAGCAGTGGCTGTTGCCACTGTGGCAGCAGTGACCCGTTTGAGTTCCAAACCAGACACAGAGATTTTTGCTGCCATAAAGGCTAAGGCTGATGGCACGCCCTTTCCTAAAGGATTTCCTTCTAAATATAGTTACTGCTTGGGTGGTACGCTAAATGCTGTTGTTAACATTCCAGGCATTGGTGTACGTGAAATGCCCAATAAAATTGAGAGACCTCGATTAATTTCTGCAGCACATGAGGGGGCGGAATCTGCACATGCTGGTGTGGCTGCCACCATTTCACTATTACAGGCTCGTTACTGGTGGCCTGGTCTCTATAAGGAGACAAAGCAGTATGTCCTTTGTTGTGACGTCTGTCAACAAATTAAAGCTTCGACAGCTAGACGCCCGCAGCAGACGCCCCTTCTTGGATCATTGTGGTCCACTGATGCCAGATAGTGCATACAAATATATTTTGGTTACTGTAGATTCGTGCTTCAGATTTGTGTGGGTCTGGCCACAGCGCTCGGCTGACGCTCGGACTGTTACTAAAGAATTGCGCATCTTTGTCGATACATTTGCAGTTGCGGCTTTTCATTCGGACCAGGGCCCTGCTTTTGCCTCTAAGGCATTCAGGGACACCATGGCTTCATTGGGGGTCCAACTCCAATTCTCGTCTCCATTTCATCCCGAGGGAAATTCTGTTGTGGAGCGTTTAAATCGTGATTTAAAGCAATCCTTGACGGCCAGAGTTATAGGTACTGGTCGTAGTTGGCTAGCTCACCTGTATGGAGTACAGAGAGCACTTAATAACTTGCCTAGAAGGTCCCTGGGGGGACGTACTTCATACGAGTGCCTTTTTGGAACACAAATGTATGTTCCTGATCTAGATGGTCCTGGTGTGGAGGTGGCACATACGGCCTTTGACATAAATTATCGTGTCACTGTTTTGCAGGATTTACAACAATTCCATGAAGATAACTCTTCTGCAAGTGCTGCCTCCTCAGGAATTAAGGATGAGCCAGTAACGCCTACTGGTTGGATACCCAGGATTGGGGATCTAGTGCGTGAAAAGGTCGCAGTAAAGAAAGAATTTTGTCCTTCTTATCGAGCACTTGTCCCTGTATTAGGGGTTAGCGGCACAAGAACTGTAATTTTATCGCCGCTGCACGGGGCCAAAGGGAATCGCTTTGTTTCCATTGATAATGTCAAGTTACAACATGTGGCCGATTCTGCACAGCAGACCAAGAGGGACACCCAGTAGTTCTGGAATCCCTCTCACTACTGGGGAAGAAGTCCCGCTGCAGGTGATTTGCACCGATGCTGTTCCCTCTCCGAGCTTGGGGAGGGTGGAAGCTGATCTTGCGATTGTTCCACAGACGTCGATTAATTTGGAATCTTTTGATCAAGTTGCTGTACGTTCTACTGATGTTTCTGAACATGTGGTTTACAGTGTGCCAAGGCGAGAGCCTCCATCTGCTTCTTTGTTCAAGGTTGCACCTTTTGCAAGAACTGCCTCTGGCTGCTTCAACGACACTGATGATGAGGTGTCAGACTCCTCGACCTCACTATCTTCAATCCGAGGTCCACGTAAGCTGCTCTGTTGGCTTAAACACACATATTTTGTTTTTCCTTGGAACTATTTGTGGCTTTTTATGGCTGTAATGACTGTTTTTTTGTGGTTACTTTCTTTTTAGTAATACATGGTCATTTTCTACCTGAACGATCTGACATTGAGCACGTGGAGACGGTGTTGAAACAACATTTTTCGTCTCATACGGTTCGAAGAGACTTGTCCAATGTGAACATTTCTGCGATACTGATTCTGGATGGGATTGTGTGGGATACAGTAATGTTTGATATATATGGTCCCACTGAATTGATTCAAATACCGTATGTTCTCAAGTTATCAATGAATGATATTGTTATACCAGGCATTGTTTCTGATGATTGGGATGTGAAGACAGTAGATTCTATGCTGACAGAGTTACAATATTATACTGTCTACGATGATGAAGATGCTTACCTATTTAGAGATAATCATGGTGACATGTTTTGCTACAATTATTATGGACACCACTTTATTCATAAAGCAAATAGCCCTAAGCCGATATTTGATTATGTGCAATGGGAACATTGCCCGACTCCTCCACAGGGGAGTTCTAAAACGTATTATGATAAATTTGCAATTTTCTATGCATAATCGACAAAATGCTAAGTCTTACTATTTTAAAGTTACTCTGTATGCTAATAAGCAAATGTTATTGACCGATACTAAATTACTGTATTCGAATTTGTTTGTATCTAAACTTTCGATTGAGGGTTATGACTATTGGTTTAAGACTGTTGATTTAAAAAGTGTCTGGGGAACGAAAAATTGGCAAATGCAAGGCAGGGACGCATTATTTAGAGCATGTATTATCCCTGTGCAGATGATTTTCCTCAATGACACAGTACAACAGACTAGCTGTTTGGGCTTAGCAACGATTAGAGAGTTGAATTTGCCTGGTATACCTGTCCCTTCCAAATTGAACAATTGGCAGCAATATGTTAATGCCACATTTAGTGAGTTTACACACTGGGTCCAGAATGGTACGCTTAACACTTCATTGATACATCCGGGCCGGTGGTTATTATGGCCCGTAGACACTAATAAGTGTCATCAATGTTTTGTCACCTCTTCAGGGGGGTTCAGGACTAGTAGGGCGGACCCTCGCTACATATCACCAAAACATGCTGATATCATAACTACATACAGCGTGGGAAATCTTTGTCAGCAATGGTTAAAATCATCCACGCTGGATTCAGTTAAATCACATCTCACGTTGCTGTCTAATGATACTGACTTACAAGATTTTTTGTCAGGACCAAAGATGCCACGGAAGAAACGTTTTTTATGTGAAGTATATAATGAGATTTGGAAGCTTTCATACCAAGAGGCAGCAGCCCGGTTGAGACAAATTGATCAGGAAAATCTGATACAGGCTTTGTCTGTTGTGGATAATGGGATACATACCCTTTCAGACCGTGTTTACACAATTGACAACATTGTTTCCTCTGCTATTGACATTATTAAATCAGATATGTCTTCTTTATATCATGGGCAGAGTCAGACGCGGTCCATCATGCAGCTGGGTTGGACTCTACAGACCTTGAAGGCAGGTCGCGTTCCGTGGCAGCACATTCGTGCCAGGGAGATCTTTGTTTCCTTTAATTTGACTCGTCAACAACAGATGATGGCTAAAAAGGAAGCGACGTATGTTATGTTGAATATTGAAAAATTGGAGAAACTGCCTTTTACGGTTGCTGAGATTCCGTCAGCTGAGGGGTTGATTCATGGGGTTATTAATTTGCCTATCTCCACTCTGCAATTTACTTCTTGTTTGAAGCACATTCTGGTGGGCAGATACAAACGGTTAGGAGACAGTTACATACACGAGGTGTGAGAGCTTCCCTTTCTCTACAGATGTATTAATGGTTTGAGAGAGGTTTTTCTTAGCGGTAGCGAATGCGAAACTTCTGTCAGCCATTCCATGGTTTGTAAACAGCTGTCCTTGCACAGGGCGTGTAATGGTTCGATTGCTAACTTAGCTTGTTATCTGAAGGGAGTTCCAGTCCCAGTTATTAAAAACACTTTCCAGGTGCTTTCTAACGGCAGTTACATTCTTCTTAACAGCGAACACTGTTGTGGCATGCGTGCCGGAATAGTTTACGTAGTCGTTGTCACCAAGGCCGTCACGTGCTGCGGGTATGTGTTGTTTCCCCCACTCAAATTAGGGAGGTGCAGACATCTGGCCTCATATCGCTACTTCCAAGGTAAATTTCGACAAGTTGAGTCGACTAAAGGCTCTATTGTTTCAAAAGCATGTGGCCCTTACATCTGCTAGCGAGACCTACGCACTTCAGGTGGCAAGGTAATCAGCGGAAATACAGTCCCTTTTGAATACGAACTTTCCGAGTCACTTTGGTGAACTTGTGGGACGTATATTTAATGCATCCAGCACTACTGGAATTGCACATTTTTTCAAAGCCGTTGGTGTTGGTTTTGCTCACAACTTCTCTTCCATATTCGGTTTAATACCTTCGGCTATACAGTCTATTTTCGGAAGCATTTTTGTGGGTTTCCCGATTACTTTGGCTTTATTGGCTGGAGTCTTGCTATTGCTGCTGTTCTTCCGCAATGGCTGTCCCGCCACAACGAGATCCTATATTGATGCTCCCATCAGCGCAGCTGTGTCGTGAACGCATGATGCAGCATTTTGGAGCAACACTCCTGGGACATTTGGAATGTGACTGGTCTCTGTCATTCCGACCAGTTTTGGATTGTGTGCAACCCGCCTTTGGTGCTCGTTTGAACATGCACTGTCTCTCTGTCTCTCACTGCAGCGCCCTCCAGTGGTCGATACTGATCTGTTGATGTTCCCGATTAGGGCTCATTCCCAGACTTGTGCACTACGGTTGCGTTTGCTTCGTGAGGCAGTTTATGAGATTCCCTTCCTGGAGGAAGATGGTATTGTCTCATTCATAGGCCCTGCACGGGGTGCCGCCCTGAATGGTTTTGGGGCTTTGGAACACACCTGCTCCATGCTACTTTTTGGCGTGGATCTTCCGATATTGACATATATCGAAGTGGAGGAACTCCTGCTTTCTATTGCTTCTGTCTGACAATTGGATTTTTTTTTCTCTCTCTTCTCAATGAAGCAAAAGTTTACTTTATTTTGGATTTGGCTTTATCGTCACATGCTTCCCAAATTTATGACTTTGTTGTCCTCTGACCTTGTCGAAATGTATTTTTTTATGTTTTGTTTATATCTGGGGCATATTTTTATTTTATTAGAATGACTTGCCACCGACAAGGGGAGGGTGTAGTGTGGTCAGTTTTACGTATCCTTTGCGCATTTGCTTCAGGCTTTAGGCCTTTGTGCATTTTGCCCTGGATGTATTTTATTCCTTTGCTCGCAGCTTAGAGCCTCCGTGCACTTTGCTCTAAATGCTTTTTATTCAGCTTCGTACTGTTATTTCTCAAATAGACAGTTCTACGGTCTTGTTTTATATTTCATATCACACTGTTTAGCCTACTTCAGCACTGGAGTTCTCCATAACACATTCTTGTTCACTCTGTGCTTCAGTCAAGGATACAGTCTGGTACATTGCCGATAGTAGTGGTAGGAGTTTAGTCATTAGCATTCCTGCGTAGGGACATTTTGTGATCACGCTGACATGTTAGTTATAAAAACACTTCCTTGTCCCAATACACGCAAGAGGGAGATTCCGACCAGGGAACCACAACTAGACGCTGACTGCCTTGTTGGAGATGCTGAACCAAGATCACAGGCCTTTGCTCAGGTATGAGGGCTGATGTCTCCCGAGGGATTCAGAAAGGCAAGTTAGAAGCTTAACATGCTGTGCTCGAAATAGAACTAGCAGAGGGAGAGTATATTCTATTAAACACCATGATTGCGTTGTTCTTATGTTTTAATCTCCTGGTGACTATTTCAATCCTACTGTGTTGTATGGTTCTGGTTATTGCGGCTCACGCTTTATTATCTAAAATGCAGTTGTTTTATTAAAACAATATATAAAACTTATACTGCCTTTGTCATTTGTATATGAGATCATACTGTAAATGAGAGAGTTGGTTTGGATCTGAGTGACCACGACTTCCCTGAGAAGTTCCAAAGATGTCATGCGCTCGGCTGCCCAATCATCTCTTCCCTCTGGAAGAGATGAGGCACTGCTAGTTAGCCAGAGCAAACCCGGATTTAGGGTGACAGAGGTCCTTCCAAGTGGGTCAGACTCAGTCCCCCACACCGTGAAGGATCCTGCTACCTAGAAATCCAGTAGTCTCATTTAGGATAATGAGAGCCCACGCGACAACATAGGCAGTGCAACAGTGGAAAATGAATTTGGCAGTATTTCACTGTCACGACATGTGAAACACATTAGTATATGTCCTACCTTAAATATATGCTGCACCCTGCCCATGGGGCTACCTAGGGACTACCTTAGGGGTGTCTTACATGTAAGAATAGGGAAGGTTTAGGCCTGGCAAGTGGGTACACTTGCCAAGTCAAATTGGCAGTTAAAACTGTACTCACAGACACTGCAGTGGCCACGTTTACAGAGCTAGTAAGGTGGATGGCACAACCAGTGCTGCAGGTCCACTAGTAGCATTTGATTTACAGGCCCTAGACACCTCTAGTGTACTGTACTAGGGACTTACCAGTAAAACAATTATGTCAATCATGGAAAGCCAATTACACATACATTTTAAACAGGAACACTTACACTTTAGCCCTGGATAGCAGTGGTAAAGTGCCCAGAGTAACAAAAACAGCACAAACAGAGTCCAACACATATCAGCAACCTGGGAAACAGAGGTAAAAAGTTAGGGGAGACTACGTTAAGGATGCAAAGTCTAGCAAGACTTATACACAATGACTTAAATGGCTCCACCACCGCAAATGAGTTGATAGAGCCTCCTACAACAGAATAGATAAGTGTAAAGTTAATATTAGTAACATTTTTAACTGTTAGTAAAAATCTCCACCACAGAGGAAATGTATTAAAGTAATTATTAAAAAATATATATTTTATTGTAAAACAAAAATTTAAATAATTTAAAATGTGTTATTAAACCAGAATAAATACAATACAGTTCAACAGGACAGTATTTCATTTAATGTATGTGTGCTAAAGAATAAAACATTGTTATGATGTTGATTAACAACCACCAATCTTTTTTATTAAATATTTAATGTTTTATTTGTTATGTATTTAATTAATGTAAAAACATTGAATGTAAAGACATTTAGCGTTAAGTAAAACATAAATAATTATGTATAATTCTTTATCGCTATATGTATATAGACCTATAGTGTCATCAATAGAGAACCTTTTTGAGAACATTTCTAAATATGTAGATTTTTTCTACGTCCTTTTGTAGAAACATTGCCTTCATACATTAAGGACACTAGAGATTTTTTTAGGATAATTGATGGAATCATGTGGGAAGAAGATTATTTTCTAATGAGTTTAGATGTTACTAGCTTATACACATGTATACCTCATGATGATGGCATAAAGTACTAAGATATTTTTTGAGAGCAAGGTCTTTGTGGTATCTTTTACATACAGAGATGTTGTTGGAAATGGTGTATATGTGTTTAACAAACAATTTCTTTATTTTTTAGAACACACTGTATCGGCAATGCCAGGGAACTGTGATGGGCACTTGCTTTGTTCCCAGCTATGCAGGTTTGTACCTGGGTTGGTGGGACGAACGGAGGTCAGAGATATAATTGGTTTTGAAGATCAGGCAGTTCTCTAGGTGAGGTTTATAGATTATATTTTCTGTATTTGGAAAGGGAGTAAAGCATCTGCTATGGAATTTGTGACAACAATAAATGATAACTCTTTAAATTTGAAATTTAGCAGTGAAATACACCATTCGGATTTGATATTTCTGGATGTGAAAGTAAGTGTGATTAATAATAAGTTGGAATGTGAGTTGTTTAGAAAAGATACAGCTAGTAACAGTCTAGTTCACGCCACTAGTAATCACCCAAAGAACTTAATCCAAAGTATTCCGTACGGGGAACTCCTCAGGGCTAGAAGGAATTGTAGTTTGGATATTACGTTTGATAAGGAAACAAGTCTTATGATCAAAAGATTTAGAGAAAGAGGATACTCAGGTAGTAGTATAGAAAAGGCATTCAAGAAAGTTAAACAAGTGAAAAGGGAAGACTTATTAGTAACTAACCCTAAGACTGATAAGCAAGATGAAAAACAAATGAGATTTATTACAACATATCATAATAAAACAGGAAACATAAGAAGGATCTTTTATAAATATTGGCCAGCATTAAAAACAGATGAGAATTTAGCAAAGGTGATTGTAAACTATCCTACATTCACATTCAGAAGAAGTAGATCCTTAAAGGACACATTAGGTCAATGTTTGATACCAGCATTGTAAAAGATGAAGTCTATTCAAAGTTTCTTTATTTGTGGGAAATGTGAAGCCTGTAAACATAGTGAAAACTGTAAAGAATTAAAGTTCTCAGGAAATACAAGACCGTTCAAAATTAAGAAACATGTAACATGCCATTCAGATTATTGCATATATGCCTTATAATGCCCCTGTAATAAAGTTTATATAAGGAGCACTATACATATGGTGAAAAAAGAGTACTGGAGCACATGAGAGCAATACAAAATGAGGACAAGTCCTATCCAGTGGCCAGACACTTTAAAGAATATCATGGCAATAATGTAAATTTATTAAAATTTGTGGTACTGGATAAAATTATGATGAATATACGAGGAGGAAATAAAACATTGGAGTTGAGAAAATTGGAATCCCGTTTAATCATTAACTTTAATACCATGGAACCTGAAGGATTAAAAAAGGATGAAGAACTATCAGTACATTTATTATATCGATCGATAATATGTGATTATGAAGTAATGCTGTAATGTATTAATATAATCGTACATATTTACATAGATATTTATAGTTATAGCTATAGTCTATAAACTTTACATTTTAAATGCCAAATTTATTATGATATTGAACTTTAGTTCCAATCAGGTGTCATTGCAAGTCTTTGCCTCTGTTATCTTTTACTGCAGTGTGTTGCAATGCCAATGATTTACCATTTATGGTGCCTGACCTACCCCAAGGCATTTGAGCTTGTTTTGACACCTTTGGAGTTGTAGTTACTTTAAAGATGCATTTTATAAACTGCAATTGTCTTACTCATTTGTGGATTTGTGTTTTGCATTAGAAGGTTGCTCCAAATCTTTATTGACATTTTCCTAAGCAGTCAAACTGCTCTCATTTTCCCAACACTCTCTTAGCCCCTCCCACAATTACTACTAATTTGTATAAAAGATATGAGAAGGGGAGGTAGAGGTCTCATGAAGTGAAATGCATTTTGATTAGCACTACTGAAGTACCACATTCTGTATTATAAAATGAAGTTTGTGAATGTGGCCCAAAGTGTTAGGGTTAAAAACACCAAACATACCGTGTTGCTGCAGAGTTTATAATCCTGAATTTGCTGGGAATGCTTCTTACTGGCACAGTCACGGAATATGAGCCAATTGGAATGGGTGCCAGAACTACCCACGAGTTACCCAAATCTAGAGCAAAAAGGGTTAATGTAATCCTTTCTCACGGTAGGTCATTCAGCAAGGGAAGAGTTAGATCTTATAATAATTGGAACCTGAGATGGCACCTGAGGAACACCAAGGTGGCCACTGAAGGGCACTTAATAGACCACCACTCTAGTGTTTCAAAAATGTTGCAGTGAAACTCGGAATGGAATGTCCAGCACTTGTGGATTCTAAACTATGCACTTCACTGAAGAACTAATCCTGTAATGTAGGTGTTTTTGGGTCTTACTTAGATTTTAGGGTGGCATCATAATTTTTTGAGCATCATTTCTTAGTTCCTTTGGTTAAGCATAGGGGGCCTAATTTCAGAAGAGGACATTAGCGTTTCATCTTCCAGGCAGTATATTTTTTAATCTGCCTGGAATCACAGAGACTATACTCTTTTTCGGAGCTAGGAAAGAAGAGAGTCAGCTCCCTGCTCCTGTGCTCTGTGTGAGCTTTCCTCTCTCACCGGGTAGAGAGGAGTTAAACTACAGTGAGCAGGAGTGCATGAAGACCTCAGCAACAAGAGCAAACCAAATGATCTTCTGTGAAGCAATACTTCACATACACTTAGAAAAGACCAAAGACTTACCTGAGTATCTTGTTTCATTATAGTGTGTTATTGTTACATATCTTTACAATGAACCTGAAAGACAAACAAAAGAAAGAGAGTAAGCCATCTTATTATTATTCATCCATCTAAAATATGTTATCAACTAAAAGAGAAGCAAATTCCAAATCTAGAGTGGGTATGTAAAAAGTATGCACAAGAAAATAAATACATTTATCTTTTTTATAACTTTAGGAAGTAGAAAGGAATAGTAGTGTTAAAAAATATATGATATTGTGTTGCTTTACATTTTGCTCCTAGGCCTTAATTAAGAGCATAAGGCTGATGGATGTTCATGCCAGAAGAGAGGTTGTGACTACAGAAAAGGAAGACCACTCAAGATGATTAGGCAGTCTCTTCTCATCCCCATTGTTGGAAAATTGATTATTGGTAAGAGCAGGTATGTACCTACACTTAGCAATAGGCCACTAAACTCCACTTAGGTCCAGTTAGGTCTCGATAAATTAAACCTAGCTCAACCCTTGGTAACTTGGCAACGAGCGACAAGGCTTAACTTAGGAGAGAATTGTGTGAAGCATTTACACATCACACAATAGTAAATAAGTAAAACTCAATAAAAATCCAACACCAATTTATAACAATAGATTATATTTGTATCTTTAAAATGACACCAAAACTATTAAAATTGGATAAGGGGAACCCAAGATATGAATTGTTAAAGAATTAATGCTTTTTAATGCTTAGAAACGAATAGCGCAGATCTGGTCATCTGTTTGCACCTTGACCGGGGCAAATTAAAAGTTTGAGGCCGACCGCGATGGAGTCCTGCTCAGCTACATCTCGGGGGAGGCCTCGGTCAAAAGTTTCCCTTCGGACTTGAAGATTTTCTTCAGCGGGACCAAGTCACCAGTCCAATCCGATCTTCTGGAACTCTTCCTCGGATGCGCATCGCGGTAATCCTCAGTGGAGATTTTTACCTTCGGGTTTAGTCATTTTTTTCAAGATGAAAATCTTTTGACCGAGCCAGACCTGAATCTTGATCCAACGTCCTTGGGGCCCTCTTCGGATACACTGCTTGGGAGGTCCTAGTCAACTTTCTAGAATCAGACTAAGTCACTTTTTCTGAAATTTTCTACACCGGGACGAACCTGCAAGTCAGGCCGGGTCGCGGTTGAGGTGAGCTGGCTAGAGTTGCCGCGGCAGGTCGGTCCCTTTATGGAGCTTTTTTCAAAAAGTTCTCGAAACTTCTCTAAATTTCTGGATCTTCTCCCAGATGTTCTTTTAATGTTCTTTTGAGGTCCACACCTTACCCCAAGGTTCCAAAAGCTCCGAGATGCTCCTGGAGGGTCAGACTACAACTCCCAGAATCCACCTGGTGCAAACTCCAATTTGGCCACTGGACAGGAGTGGGTGCAGGGGACTCTGGTTAGCAATTTTTTACCTGAAGCAAACAGGGAGTCCCTCCATGAACCAGTTGAAGCCAGGCAAAGTCCTTCTTGTGGTGAAGCCCGTGTGCAGCTGGGGCAGTCCTACAAAGTGCAGTGTCCTGGTGCAGGCCAGTGGTCCAGCAGGGCAGTTCTTCTCCTGTAGTTCCTTCTAGGAATCTTGTAGGGATCTGAGGTGTAGGTGCAAGTCTACCAGTTTTATCCTTGTTCCTGGGTTAAAAACAGGGGAGTCCTGGTTCTCAAAACAGGTTCAGGGTCCTTCCCCCTATGATGGCCACTTCCTGGGAAATGTGGCAAAAATAAATCCCAGGGAGCAACATTCCTAAAAAATCCATCATGGCTGAAAGTAATTTTTAGAGATTACATCTGGCTGAGCCCACCCACTGGTGCCAAAAATCTGAACCACACCGTTCTCCTGCCCTCTCCTAATCTCATCAAGAGGGCACCTAATTGTCTTGAGTTGCAGGATGTGAGGGATGTGCTGGGCTGATCCAAATGTCCTTCCCTGCCTTTCATGACCAGTTTGGCACCCCTCCGCCTTCCTGCTTCTCCATCTGCTGAGAGAAGTTCTCCTCCCCCAGACACATTCCTTCGTGTTTAGCCCAGGCCACGTCACGCGTCATCAAGGGAGCCTGGCCAGGCTGCCAGAGCCTGGCCAATCAGAGCAGAGCACTACAGGGCTGAAGTTGGCAACTTTTTAGGTAGAGTTTAAATCTCTTTACCTGAACAACTTATATTAAATCCAACAATTGTAAGTTGTGGGACTTATTATAACAATTAATTTGATACCAACCTTGAGGTATCTGACACTTAAGGGGACTTTATCAATTAAAATAAAGTCTCCCCATTACAGCCTATGGAGGCCATTCACTACAGTGAGGGAAAAACACATTTGGCTGTTTTACCTCACCAGGGCTTATAAAACTATTTTCAGAAGGTCCCTGCTTATAGTTACATGGCACCCAACCCTAGTGACACATAGGGCACACTGTAGGGGTGACTTGTATGTAAAAATAAGGTAGTTTAAGACTTTGGAAGTACTTTTAATTCCAAAGTCGAATTTGCATGTAACTTTAATTTAAAAGTAGCCAGCAAGGCAGGCCTAGCTTTAAAATGGCACTAGGCACCTCAGCAGTGCACCTATGGGTGCACTACCTATGCTGGGGTCCCTAAACTTACAAGCCCTACCATATACTAGGGACTCAGAGGTAGGGTGACATAGCCAATTATAATTAGCGTAATTTGCATACTTATTTTATACAGAGCACAGGCCCTGAGACTCGTTAGCAGTAGTCAGGGCACCAACAGATTCAGGAAAACACCAGCAAAAAGTGAAAAATAGGGGCAAAAGGTTAGGAAGCCTCTGCAATCAGCCCCGTTTTCTCACACCCATCCCCTTGCCCCCGATGGAGTGCTCAATAGTCCTGTAAGTAGGATACAGAGACACTTCAAGAAGGGCATTAGGAATTATCACCATTCTGCTCCCTTGTAAGTCTTGAGAAAGAACAATGACAATGGGCCTCTGAGAGGCCTCTGAGAGGTAATGCATATATTTGCATACATTTTATCTTTAGATATGCCGACCTTCCATCCAGATCCACAAAATGTAGAGCCGGTTTCCACAACTCTGGGGTGAGTTTGATTCCTATTTGGGTGTGTGGTGATCCTACTATGCCTTCTAGTGCTGTTTCAAAAGTAGATTTCATACGGCCTCTTCAGCCCTGAGTTGTGTGTAGTCTGTATACATGGCAGCTCCCAAATATTCAGCTTTTTTTAACCAAGCAAATCAAACATTTTTAGCTGTTTATAACCAAGCAAATTAAAAATCTTTTTTTCTTAAAGCTTAGTTGTTATTTAGGTTTGACTGTCAGTTGACTCACACCACCCAACTCACAGTTTCTACTCCTCATAGTTAGGAGTGGAACTGCACAGTTTACATTGACATAGCTGTCAATAGTTCTGCCAGTAGAAATTCTTGACCTGTGTGCTGTCCACAACAGGGCCACCAAATCATAGTGACCATCACTACACCCTATATAGGGCAGAGTGACGGTTACTAGAGTCCCCTTCCTAGAACTACCATGTAGGACATGGTGGTCCCATGCAGAAAATTCAACATTGACCCTGACTCAAAGGAAGACATCAAGTTCATTGTTTTTTGTTTTTCATAAACAAACTCCCACTTGGAATAACACCCACCTTGCTGAGAGAGGGCAAAACAATATGGCACATGTTTGGCAAATTCTTCTGCCCATAGAGCAACTGCACCTCTATTAGTCTAAAGCCAGTGAGATCCCTAACAGGAATCTCTCAACAGAGTGGGGACTCCATCACCACGGGATCAGATAGGTCAGGAGATACCGTGCTCGCCTTCTTGTTTGTAACCATTTATATTTGTTTTAATTGTTTGAAAATGTGTTGGGAATTTGAATTGATAATTGGGGAGGTGCAGGGCTACTTTGTAAAATTTGAGAAGGCAGTGATTTTGGTTTTTTTAGACTGCATGGGCACTTTATTTTCTAATGGCAGCGGTCTAGGTCTGCTGATCACTACTTTCAGATCTGTGGAAGCACGCCATCATCCACCCACTGCTGAAAAAAACCTTCTCCAGATCCTGATAAGATGGAACACTGTGGGCCGATTTCACCGCTTCTGGGACTAGTAAAATCTTGGGAAAATGGATTGATGGCTTTTTATCTGACTTTTTGGAATCTAACAATCTACTGCATCAGACATAAATTGTATTTCATTCTTGTTGCAGTATGGAGACAGCTTTTATGCATGCTAGTGAGGATCTAACAAAAATACTAGACTATGGTGGGACTGCTGCGTTCTGTCATCACACTCAATGTGTCAGAGGCTGGAAGGTATTGGCATTACAGGGGCTGCACTGAAATTGTTTATGTCGTTGCTTGCAAACAAGAGCTTCCAGGTCAGTGAAGGCTTCTTTCTGTCAGAGACACCCCAGGTTTCTTATTGCACCCCACATTGTTTAATGCATATCTGTGGTTTATGATGGTTTCTCGTTTGGAGATAGTTGTCTCATTGTCACTGAATACCCACTCAACGTTTGACAGGCTGAGTATTTGCCTGCAACAGGTCACTAACTGGCGGGCTTCTAGCTGTCTCAAGTTAAATGGGGACAAAACAGAGGTAATGATGACAGGAAACAATCCATCACTCTGGGACCAATTCCTCTGGCCCCCATATTTGGGAAATTGACCCACTAAGAAACTTGAAGTAAAGAGCCTTGGTGTTATCTTAGATAAATACCTTACAATTGTCCCTCAAGCAAAGAAGGTTGCAGGCTCATTCTTTGACTTTCTGGTGGCTGTTTGAAAAACACTCAAATGGTTTCCTGTGGATTGCCAAAGAATGGTGGTCCAAGGGTTGATACTCTCTCATGTTGACAATGGCAATTCACTTTATCTGGACAGCCTTGAATATGTTATCAGAAAGTTGCAGCCAGAATACTGATGGGCCTTTCTAAAACACAATAGTCCCCGAAGTTAGGATGGTTCTTGAAAAAAGTCTGTCAGTATCTGACACAATCACTAACTGTGATAATGTATTAATATCAGTCAATTACTGGTACTCATATGGAGTATCATAGGAAGATATAGCTCAATATAGAATGACATATCTGAATCATGAATTTTGCTTGACAGGTATTCTACCCATGAAATGAGAAAATTTCACTGTACTTAACATGAAAGAACAATGTTTTACATGTAAATTACTCTGAAAATGTTTTATATTAATACTTTAGTAGTTAGTATATTTAAGAAGTTGATAAAATACCAATGGTTTCAAATTTAGGAAACATTACATGGATTGTACTTTTGCTTTAAATCCAGGAAATAGTACATGGACCACAATCATGTCTGATTCATGCTATGGCAGAAGCTGATAAAATACAAATGGTTTTGCATCTAGGAAACCGTACATGGACCGCAATTTTGTCTGATTTAAGTTATGGCATTAGTATGCAGGGTTATATGAAGTAGAGTAAATTAATTTTAATCATTATTGCACGAGGACACTGTACTTAAGTTTGATCACTATGCACATCTTTTATTTAAGTTTATTATACACTTTTTTATGCTGGATTTGGTGATTGTTTTTATATGTATTTTATAGACCATTATGAACTTCTGTGGTAGGAACAAAACATGTTGGCAGGGTCTGATCGCAGTGGAATACCATTAAAGGAGAATATTAAGAAAATTGCAGAAATTATGAACTGAAAAATTCTATTCAATAAATCAGTGTCTTTCAATGCAGCAATGATATGTGGCAGTGTGAAATCGGATGAATAAGGGATAAGTGATATTTTCTCCTTTGTTGATTTGCCCTGAAGATTCACCTGCTTTTTACACGTTTTATTCAATCAATTTAATTGATTATATAGTAGTGTCCTACAAAATGTTTAATACCTCTTCTCAGTTCCAGATATCACTGACTGAACAAAGTGCCAACTGCATTCTTTCTGTGTTTATTGATTTAGAACTTGTGGCCCTTGAGGACTGGAACTCTAGGAAAGAAATAGATGATGTTTACAAGAGCAATGGGCCAAGTTTTTGGTCTCGGAAAACTTTGATGTATTTGGGTCAATGTTTGAAAATTCAAGTGTCGGTCTGTGTCAGGCCGCTCTTCCCGAATCTGGCTCATCAGTACCCCGGGGACACCATTGCGTCTCAGGGGAATGACCCGGATGTGCCTCAGCCACGGACCAATCCCGAGCTGACTGTATTACCAAGTGCAGCTTTTAGAAATCAGATTATAATACCGGGAGGGGAGAGTGTTGGCAGTGACAGCACCGACAGACGGATGACAGAGCGAGGGAGAGGAGCGGAAGACTGCTGAGACAGGACCATCGGCTGGCGGATTCCAGCAGAAGCTGGAGACGAAGAGAAGACGCCAAGATGAGGAGAGCAGGAGGGAACGACTCGACCATTGCAGCTGAAAGACCAGGAGGCGGTAAAGCTTCCAGACCAGCCATGCTTTAGGGAGAGCGTGGCCTCACCAGGTATGATCTGATAATAAAACAGGGGAAGCCCAGAAGGAAAACGAGAATGGAGGGAGGTGGGACAACTAAACAAGGGAAAACGTTGAGTTATTTTCCTTCGTGTTCGTATTATTTTTACATTGTGTGGGGACATTTATTTTTGTTTTGTTGTTTTTCTGTATTATCGTTTAGGTCAAAAGAAAAGAGGGGGAGTACAGAATAGAAACCCCAGATCAATACTATGACTTACCTATAATGAGCCACGCAACACAAGGAGTGTGGGCCACATTTGGTTGTTAAAAAGAGAAAAAGCAAGAGATTTAAAAGGGGAAAATAGACTTAATAACCTGCAAGATAGAGAGCTACAGCACTAGAATTCCTACAAAGAAAGGAAAAGGACAGCCAAAACAGGAGAAGAGATAAACAAGGAAAGAAATAAAAGAACAGAAAAAGAAGAAGAGAAACAGAACCCAGTAATAGTAGGAAAACAAAAAGAAGATAAGAAAGAAGAGAAAGATAAGAGTGAGACAGAGCAGGGAAAAGAGTAATAACACTACTTACCAGTCCACCAACGATCTTGTCTTCTTCTTTTCTCCTATATGCCTCCTGAGTCACCATCTGGGAAGAAGAAGAAGAACAGAAGATAAAAACCCCATGATTGATCCAAGAAGACAGAAAGCAAAACACCTTAACAACCAAAGATCGGAAAGAAAAGAACTAAAGACCTATTATTTTGATTAACTAAACTTAATAAAAAGCATACAAAGTAAAGCACCTACAAGTCTCCATTACTCAGACCCTATGACAGTGGTGTCAGAAGTGGGATTAATTTACAGACAATCCCGTAATGTACCTGGGACAGTAATGGAAGAAAAACCAACACTTGCTGATATGATTGCCCAAATGGCGGAAGGACAGAGACATCTTCAGCTCGTTTAGATAGAGCAATTAAAAGAAGCTAAGGAAGAACGAGAGGCGTTACAGACTGCCTTAAAGAGTCAGGCAATGATCATTGCAAATAACCAACTCGGACATGAAACAGCCATTGGAAAGTTAACAGAGACCATAGCAAGTACTAGGGTACACCCTAATGTCGCTAGCAGTGTCCTCCAGAAATACCAGGAAAACGAAGACCCTGACTCCTTCTTTACAAATTTTGAGAGAGTTGCGAGCTCTGCTATTGGCCGACAGACAAATGAGGCCAGTATATTGCTCCATTACTAATGGGTAATCTACTAGCGGCTTATCAGGCAGGAAGCCCTGGAGGGGTAACTCCGTACACCGAAATCAAGAAAGCCATTCTTGAACGTGTAGGTCTGGACCAAGAAAGCTATCGAGTTTGTTGTCGACAGACAAAGTGGACCTCCCTGGAAAATCCCCATACTCTTTGTTATAGAGTACATCATGCCGCAGGAAAATGGTTAAATCCCACAGAAACCTCCAAAGATGACATGTTTGAAACTATAGTTTTAGAGCAGTATCTAGATTCCCTACCACCCAGCCCAAGAAAATGGATTCGACAAAAAACCTGGCCTCAATAACCATACTGCTATTGACCTCACATGTGCCTTCCACCGAGCTCCTGAGCTTAGAGGTTTTCACTCGAAACCCCTTTCTGTACCCTCATGGGGCTCTACTCCTAAACCCCTCCTTACCAAAGCAGTACCAGGTATAAGCACAGAGAAGACCGGTAATCTTCCTCACCCCTCCTCCAAAGAGGGCATGACAGGACCACAATGCTTCCATTATGGCAAATAGGGCCATATAGCAATACATTGTCCCCTCAAGAGAGAGCAGGACGAACAAATGGAAATAGGAATGACAAAAGGTCGAGTCTTCTGGTCAGGACAAAGTATGGCAAGGTATACCATGACTATGTTAGCAAATAATGACAAAAGGACTATACTTATTGATTCCAGATGCAGCCAAAGTGTAGTGAATCAGGCATATGTAAGATCCGATCAGTGAGACCCAAATACCAAAGTGGTAATCACTTGTGTACATGGGGACAGGAGGACCTACCCTATCGCCACCATAGTGTTAGTACCAAAACCTGATGGGAATATCAGATTTTGTATTGATTTAAGGCAAGTGAATGCCCTTTCTCACTTTGACACCTAATGCCCTTTCTCACTTTGACACCTACCTAATGCCTAGAATTGATGATTTATTGGAGCGGTTGGGAAACGCCAAATATATGACCACCCTAGATTTAACAATAGGTTATTGGCAGATTCCCCTAAGAGAGGAAGACAAAGAAAAAACAGCATTTGCTACCCCCTCAGGACTTTACCAGTTTACTGTTCTCCCCTTTGGTCTACATGGGGCACCAGCTACCTTTCAACGACTCATTGATATGGTATTGCGTTCTTTTCAGGATTATGCAGCTGCCTACTTAGATAACATTGTTATCTATAGTACTACCTGGGAAGAACATAACTTGCATATAACCAATGTACTACATGCCCTTAGGAAAGCCGGCCTCACCGCCAACCCTGAAAAGTGTAAGATTGGACACGATCAGATCAGTTACCTGGGATATGTAATAGGACATGGAATGGTGAGACCCAAGATTGAGAAAGTTCAGGCCATTACACAAATACCCCTACTACACCGGAAATAGTATGTCAGGGCTTTTTTAGGGATGGTAGGTTATTACAGACGGTTTCTTCCACATTATTCAGAAATAGCGGACCCCTCACTGACCTATTGGGAAAAAATACACCTAATCATATTACTCATCTCACTGATGTAGAACAGCAAAGATTCCAACAACTAAAACAACTGCTAATAACTGAACCCGTACTGTGCTGTCGGGCTTCCAGGCATCTTTTCAGGTCCCAACAGATGCCTCGGATCAGGGGTTAGGAGCAGTGTGGTCACAACAAGATGAGAATGGGCAATACCACCCCATAGTCTATCTAAGTCGAAAACTTTTACCTCGTAAGAAATAGTATCCGAATCGTGAGAAGGAATGTCTCACGATAAAATGGGCTATAGAATCCTTACGATATTACTTATCGGGCCGCCCGTTTACTTTACTTACTGATCACGCTCCTTTAACCTGGTTGGCCCGCCATAAGGATACCAATGCAGGTGTTCTACGGTGGTTTTTGTCACTCCAATCTTTCTCCTTCCAGGTTCTGCATTCGCTATGCTCCCTTTTATCTAATGCAGATTACCTATCCCGGTATCCATCTCAAAAGTAGCTTCAGCAGTCACTGTTAAGTGGAGGTGATTGTTCCAGGCCACTCTTCCCGTATCCGGCTCATCAGTACCCCGGGGCACCATCGCGTCTCAGGGGAATGACCCATATGTGCCTCAGCCACGGACCAATCCCTAACCGGCTGTATTACCAAGCGCAGCTTTTAGAAATCAGGGCGTAATACCGGGAAGGGAGAGCGTCGGCAGTGACAGCACCGACAGACGGATGACAGAGCGAGGGAGAGAAGCAGAAGACTGCTGGGACGGGACAATCAGCTGGCGGATTCAAGCAGAAGTTGGAGACAAAGAGAAGACGCCAAGATGAGGAGAGCCGGAGGAACAACTCGACCATTGCAATGATGTCCAGCTTAAAGACCAGGAGGTGGTAAAGCTTAAAGACCGGCCATGCTCTGGGGAGAGCGTGGTCTCAGCAGGTACGATCCGATAAGAAAACAGGGGAAGTCCAGAAGGAAAATGGGAACAGAGGGAGGCGGGACAACTAAACAAAGGAAAATGCTGAGTTATTTATCTTCATGTTCCTATTATTTTTACATTGAGTGGTGACATTTATTTTTGTTTTGTTGTTTTCCCATATTATCATTTAGGTCAAAAGAAAAGGGGGGGGGAGAACAGAATAGAAACCCCAGATCAAAACTATGACTTACCTATAATGAGCCACGCGACACAAGGAGTGTGGGCCACATTCGGTTGTTAAAAAGAGAAAATGCAAGAGATTTAAAAGGGGAAAGTAGCCAGTAACCAGCAAGATAGAGAGCTACTGCGCTAGAATTCCTACAAAGAAAGGAAAAGGACAGCCAAAACAAGAGAAGAGATAATCAAGGAAAGAAATAAAAGAACAGAAAAAGAAGAAGAGAAACAGAGCCCAGTAAGAGTAGGAAAACAAAAAGAAGATAAGAAAGAAGAGAGAGAGAAGAGTGAGACCGAGCAGAGAAAAGAGTAATAACACTACTTACCAGTCCACCAACGATCTTGGCTTCTTCTTTTCTCCCATATGCTCCTGAGTCACCATCTGGGAAGAATAAGAAGAACAGAAGATAAAAACCCCATGATTGATCAAGAAGACGGAAAGCAAAACACCTTAACAACCAAAGTTCAGAAAAAGAAAAGCACTAAAGAACTATTATTTTGATTAACTAAACGTTTAGTTATTTTGATTAACTAAACTTAATAAAAAGCATACAAAGTAAAGCGCCTACAAGTCTCCATTACTCAGACCATACGACACGGTGCCTCTGCTCAATCCTCTAATGATCTAGTTTCCTGGTTTGGTAACCATCTTTTTAAAACATTGGGGAGTAGATAAAGCTACAATTGATTTAGACCTGCTCCTAAGTTTTCTTGAGATATGAAAAGGGCAAATTTAGAAATAAATACCATCATACGGAAACAATTTAAGCTGTTTTCACCCTTAGGAGACCCAGAAATTAACTGCCTTAACTGGAAGAGAATGAGGCTGAAGGCAGTAGAGCACAGGAAGGAGGAGGACAAGAAATGGATTAATTTGAGGGAAGCAGCCACATCCTCTAATTCTCTGAAATATTGGGTTCTAATAGCTACGTACTATGACTTGAGAGTTGCAGCCCAGACAATTCCAATTTCGGATGATGCCTGGATACAACACATTTCCCATTTATATGCATGGGATTATTTGTTCTGCCTCCTTCTAAAGATATTGAGAGTTTTGTTAAAGGAGCACAATCAGCAGGGACTGTGGGACCAAATTAACCTTTAATTGCTTTCATTAAACATGAGGTGTCTTTATGGACCTATTTTCTAAATCCCTTATTTCAGGAGTGTTATTTGTCCAGTAATATTCCTTCCTTTTGGAAGGGAAGCACTATAGTACCTTTATTTAAAGATGGTCCCTAGGCCTTCCCTGCCACTTATCAACAAATTGCCTATCATTGCCTACATTTAGGTAGAGCAGATTATTCAAACTACTCGACCTGCTGGTCTAGTAAAATTTTACTGATTTTTCGAGGCCTGTATAAGGATAGATTTTATGTGGACCTCGGTTGCGTTCCCAAACATAAATACATATTTGAATTACCTGTCTCACAATTGTGTACCTGTGCTAAAAATAACCTACCCAACCTGTATTTGAACCTTAAGTCATTCTGGCTGGAGTTAAACATGTCATGCACAATTTAATCTATTTACAATGCAGATGTCATATTCTAATTTATTGAGAGCAATTATTGCCCTCTGTTGATGCTCAGCACAAAATGAATCTGTGAAGCAGAACTACATATTGGAAGGTCACAGGAGAATGATTCAATTGGAGTTTTCCTAAAATAAGTTTGTATACTCATTGAACTTTATGAATAGGCTCGGAGATGCAGCTCACAAGATGATCATGCACATTTTCAGCCCTACATCGGATATTCTATAAATTGATTATGTAATGAAGCTGCAAGTGTCATTTTATTTGGACATTGACAACCTATCTCTGCAGTAAATTACTGTCTTACTACAACAATGGTATTTTATGTACTTATGTCACTACGACCTGGAGATGTAATCAAGCCCAATGGGACCTGAAGCCATAACAAAATCGCAAATATGCTGTAGATTTTCTGGTTAAGGCACAAACGATTTATTTTATAATATCCACAATATGAGCATAATTGCAATATTATCAACCAACTGAATGTTGTGGATGAGTTTCAAAGATGTTTGGTTCAGCGTGCTGCTTGGTAATGTAGCTTTGCTGTTGCGCACACCCAGATGTCTAATTTCTAGCATTTAGTTAAACAAGAAACAAATTCAGACTAAAGCAATGACTTACAATAGGAGTTCTGCCTTTCCAGAATAAAATCTTTACTTCTGTTCTGAATATTATTTGAATGCGTATCTGCCTACCCTACGTCAATAGATGGAGTACTGCATAGGAATGTAAGAGAGAAACAAAATATTTCAGTAACAGTGGAAATCCTTTATGGGCTAGTATAAATATTTCATTATCAAGAAAACATGTTTAAAACACTGTAGAGAATTTAACGGGTAGGGTGCAGGAGAAAAAGGGCACAATATTTGGTTGAGATGTGATAGACGTCCCAACCTTCTCAGACAAACCTAAGGGATACAGTGTGGCCTGAGTAGCAAGGAAGCCACCTGAAAAAGTTTGGCCAACACCAAGTTTAAAAAGTAAGAAGTTAATAGAAACTATTAGTAAGAAGTTAATAGAAAAAATATGAATCTCGATAAAGAGGGTCAAGAGGTTATAAAGATAATGGGCTGAATGTATCAAGCTTTTTTGCATTTGCAAATAGTGCGAATTGCAAAATTCGGCTGTTTGCGAATGCAAAAATGCCTTTCACAATGTATGAAAGGCATCCACAGTGCAATTTTAAGGAATCGCTAAAATAGCGATTCCTTAAAATTGCGATCCCATTTAGAGAATCGCAAATTGCGATTCTCTAAATTTGAAATCACAAAGAGAGAATTCCTATTTGCGATTTCCAAAGCACATTTATGAAGCATTTCCTAGATGCGAATTGGGCATTTAGGAAATGCAATTACCACAAACTAAAGTTTGGTGGTAACCATGTGCAAATTTTTAAAATGCATTATAACTGTATTTTTAAAATTGACATGTAGCGCACACATGCCCTTAAGGCATGTGTGTGCTTCACATATCTGTAAAAATATTTTTGGGGTGTAGCAGAGGGGGAATTAGTCCCCCAGCACCCTGGGATTAGCATTTCCTAATTTGCGAATTCCTAAATGGAATTTGCACTTTGGGAAATGCAAAAACATTCGCAACAGGCCCTTAGGTGGAATGGGATCGGATTCTCTATTTGTGATTTGGTAATAGCATTTGTGAATTTTAAGAAATCGCTATTACTGAATCGCAAGAATCATACATACCATTTTGCTTTTGTTAAATAACAATTTCTTAAAATTCGCTATTTAAGAAATGCAAATAGTTTTTTTATACATCTGGCCCAGTATAACTATTCCAAGGGGCACAATAGTAAACTTTGTTTTTAACAAAAAATAAATCATATACCATTAGGGAGCAAGTTACCACCATTCTTGTCCTTTGTATAGATGCTCGAGGTAGAAAAGTTAAATATTTTACCTTTATACAAAGAAATCTTTTAGACAGTGTGATTAACCTGCAAATAATGCAAAGTCATTTATGTCAGTTGTCTTTAAAACATTCTGATTTGTTCACCTTGCACCCACTTCCCAATAGATGTAGGGATGTTTCTCATAAGCTAGCCAACAAGACTAATATCCTCCCATTACTTTGTCAAAGAAGTGAGAACGTCTAATGATCAGCAGACTTCCTGGGTTCTAGGGCACTCAGTCCAAGGTTCAGTGCAGCTCCAAGGTTATGCTTCACTGCAGATTCCAGGCTCCCAGAGTAGATGGACACTACAGTGTTCCTGGTAGTTTGATCAGAAGACTGTCTTCAGCAGTACTTGTGGAAGTCATTTTAGAAAGAATTCTGGAGACAGGGCAAAACATTTCCCCCCCTAGGAACCAGAGGTTATTTCTTCTTCTTCATCATCTTTTTCTGAGGTTTGGAAGGAGAAGCCCTGTGGGTAGCATGGGTGTGGCAAATCCTCTTTTTGTTATTGTAATTGTATTTATATAGTATTTATTGCCCCTTATGAGGCGTCCAAAGCACTTTTCAGCAAGTAGCACACTACTCCAGAACCCAAAAGCATTAGTGTTAGATTAGTATAGGGGAATATGAGTACAGTATTAATATAAGGAGGTATTATTTAATTTAAGCAAAGTACGTGAGTCTGTTAGTTGGATTGAATAGAACAATGGAGGTATAGAGGAGAGAAGAACCCGGAAGTGCTAATTGGGAGATCATGGTAGCAAGAACAAATTTGGGATGAATAAAGAAGAGTTTGAGGAGGGAAGAGTCTGTAGCAAGGGATTGGGGAGATCATGGTAGTAAAATGGGGTTTAGGATGAATTAAAGGAGAGATAAATGAGGGAGAATTTAGTAGGGTTGTTTCATACTAGTAAACTGAGGTTTGGGGTGAGCCAGGAAGGATAGAGGACGAGGAGTCTAGGAAGGGTTATTTTGGAGATCATACTATTATAATTAGTTTGAGATGAGTCGGAGAGTGGAGACAGAGGATAGATTAATGGAGGTTTAGAGTGATGGTGCGACAGCGTAAAGCTTTCAAGAGAGTATTTTTTTCCTCTTGTGCAGTACAAGTAAAGATTGAATATGTAGCTACATGATTATATACTAAGGGAATATATGTAACATCATGTAGATGTTGAAAAGCATGGGTGAGATGGTTGAGCCGTCACTGGCTTTGGATAAGAAAGGGGGAGTATAAAGTAGTATGGTTGACATTTGTTCTGTTTTGAGGTAGGATGTGATCCAACTTCATAATGTCTTTGATTTAGGGAGTCATAGTCAGCTTTATCAAAGGAAGCTGAGAGGTCCAGGAAAAGTAGTGCAGCAACTCCAATTGCCATCTATTGTTTTTTTAAGATCATTCCAGATGGCAATGAGGGCAAATCCAGTGCCTTTTCCTGGGTGGAATCCAGTTTGGTAGTCAGAAAGTATTGAGTTATCTCCAATGAATTATGACATCTGGGTGAAAGCTGCTCTTTCTATCAGTTTTTCACCTTAACATTCATTTGTAATCCGTCCATAATTGTGGGGTCCTGCAGGTCCAAGTTTGTTGTCTTTAATTAGGGGCATATGTATGCCTTTTTAAGGTCTTCAGGAAAGATTTCTTTAGTTAAATAATTATTGATGATTCTTCTTACTGGTGTGGCAGCAGATGTAGATGAAAGAATGTTCTTGAAGATCTGTGGTGGGCAAGGGTAGCAGCCACAAGGCCTGCTTGTTTTGACAAGATCCATAAATTACGTTAGTGATATTTGTTTGAGGAGTGCATAGTCTGGGTTGGCTTACTCTTGAAAGGGGATTTTTAGAAATGGGTTGATGCTGGTGGTTTTTCTTTGTTTTGAATTGGAGTCCAATGTGTTCTCCTTGTTGGTGTAATGATTTGCCAGTTTGTCTGCAAATTCTTGAGTAATGGGATGTTTTCCTTCCATGCATTTAGGTTTTTGAAATTTGTTGAGAATCTTACAAAATTCTTTTTTTGCAGGTAAATCATTTTTATTTGTCTGAGTAGTACCTTTTTTTACCTTTTTTAATTGTTGATTTGTATATTTGGTTAAGCTTGCAGAGGTGAAGATTGTCTTGATTGTGTGGGCCTGGTTATACCCCTACCCCAACTGAAGGGGGTAACAGTCTTTCAGTTCTCCCCCTCACTCTAAAACATCTTATCCCATAGCAAGCAAGAGGACATTTGATTATTTTGGGTTTTGGTTTTACATTTGGGCAATGGGAGCTTGGCTAACTCTCAAAAACGTCCCACTTGGAGTGGTGAGGGCTGCACTTTATGGACTTTGGGACGCTACCATGTAGAAAAATCCACAAGACCTAGACACATCTGAAAACTAAACATCTGGTGATTCGAGGGTGGTGTGCTCCATATGCACCTCGCACCATTTTCTTACCCCCAACTTTTCTGAAAATCACACATTTTTCCTACATTTTTGTGATGGAGCCTTCCGGAATCTGCAGGAATCCACAAAATTCCTACCTCCGAGCATTGCCTCATCTATACCGATAAAAATTCTGCTGCACTTGTCAGCCTAAAAATGTTTTTTTTCAAACTGCCCTTTTGGACCCGCTTTGGTTCCCCCTCAATTTCGACATGCTTTTTGCTCTTCCCTGTCACAAGTCCTTTGCCCACCTACACAAGTGAGGTATAATTTTTACCAGGAGACTGAGGGGAACTTTGGGTGGTATGAACTTTGTTCCGGTGTGGTGATCCCACACAGAAATGTCGGAAAAATGTGATTTGTTAGCTAAATGTGAGGTTTGCTGAGGATTCTGGGTAAGAAAACATTGGGGATCCACGCAAGTCACACCTCCCTGGCCACCCTTGGGTGTCTAGTTTTCAGAAATGTCTGGGTATGGTAGGTTTCCCTAGATGGCTGCTGAGTCCAGGACCAAAAACGCAGGTGTCCCCTGCAAAAACAGGTAGTTTTGTATTTGATAATATTGATGTGTCCACATAGTGTTTTGGGGCATTTCCTTTCGCGGGCAGTAGGCCTACCCACAAAAGTGAGGTACCATTTTTATCAGGAGTCTTGGGGGAATGCTGGGTGGAAATTTGTGGCTCCTCTCAGATTCCGGAACTTTCTGTCACCGAAATGTGAGGAAAAAGTGTTTCTTTGGCTAAATTGTGAGGTTTGCAAAGGATTCTGGGTAAGAGAACCTGGCAAGAGCCCCACAAGTCACCCCATCTTAGGTTTCCCCTAGGTGTCTAGTTTTCAAAAATGTGCAGGTTTGGTAGGTTTCCCTAGGTGCCGGCTGAGCTAGAGGCTAAAATCCACAGCTAGACACTTTGCAAAAAACAGGTCTGTTTTCTTTGGGAAAATATGATGTGTCCACGTTGTGTTTTGGGGCATTTCCTGCCACGGGCCCTAGGCCTACCCACACAAGTGAGGTATCAATTTTATCGGGAGACTTGGGGGAACGCTGGGTGGAAGTAAATTTGTGGCTCCTCTCAGATTCCATTTCTGTCACCGAAATGAGAGGAAATAATGTTTTTGGGCCAAGTTTTGAGGTTTGAAAAGGATTCTGGGTAACAGAACCTGGTCGGAGCCCCACAAGTCACCCCATTTTGGATTCCCCTAGGTGTCTAGTTTAAAAAAATGCACAGGTTTGCTAGGTTTCCCTAAGTGCCGGCTGAGCTAGAGGCCGAAATCCACAGCTAGGCACTTTGCAAAAAACAGGTATGTTTTCTTTGGGAAAATGTGTTGTGTCCATGTTGTGTTTTGGGGCATTTCTTATTGTGGGCGCTAGGCCTAACCACACATGTGAGGTACCATTTTTATCAGGAGACTCAAGGGGACACTGGGTGGACGGAAATGTGTGGCTCCTCTCAGGTTTCAGGACTTTTTGTCACCGAAAAGAGAGGAAAAAGTGTTTTTTGGCCAGATTTTGAGGTTTGCAAAGGATTCTGGGTACCAGAACCTGGTCAGAGCCCAAGTCACCCCATCCTAAATTCCCATAGGTGTCTTGTTTTAAAAAATGTGCAGGTTTGGTAGGTTTCCCAAGCTGCCGGCTGAGCTAGAAGCCAAAATCTACAGCTAGGTACTTTGCAAAAAACGTCAGACTTCAATGTAAAACTGTGATGTATCCATGTTGTGTTTCCTGTCGCGAGCATTATGCCTACCCACACAAGTGAGGTACCATTTTTATTGGGAGACTTGGGGGAACACAGGATAGCAAAACAAGTGTTATTGCCCTTTGTCTTTCTCTACAGTTTTTCCTTCCAAATGTAAGACTATTTTAGAAATGCCCTGTAATTAACATGCTAGTATGGGCACCCAGAGTTCAGAGATGTGCAAATAACCACTGCTTCTCAACATTTTATCTTGTGCCCATTTTGGAAATACAAAGGGTTTCTTGATACCTATTTCTCACTGTTTATATTTCATCAAATTAATTGCTGTATGCCTGGTATACAATGAAAACTCGTTGCAAGGTGCATATCCTTCATTGGCTCTGGGTACCTAGAGTTCTTGATGAACCTACAAGCCCTATATATCATCACAACCAGAAGAGTCCAGCAGACGTAACAGTACATAGTTTTCAAAAATTTGACATCGCAGGAAAATGTTACAGAGTAAAACATGGAGAAAAATGGCTGTTTTTTTACTTCAATTTCAATATTCTATTATTTCAGCTGTTATTTTCTGTAGGAAACTCTTCTAGGATCTTCACAAATTACCCATTCAATTCAGAATATGGTCTACTTTTCAGAAATGTTTAGCTTTCCGGGATCCATCATTGGTTTCACACACATTTCTGTCAGTAACTGGAAGGAGGCTGAAAGCACAAAAAATAGTAAAAATGGGGTATGTCCCAGTAAAATGCCAAAATTGTGCTGAAAAATTGGGTTTTCGAATTCACGTCTGCCTGTTCCTGAAAGCTGGGAAGATGGTGATTTTAGCACCTCAAACCCTTTGTTGATGCCATTTTGAGGGAGAAAACCACAAGCCTTCTTCTGCAGCCCTTTTTTCCCATTTAAAAAAAAAAAAACTTTTTGTTGTATTTTGGCTAATTTCTTGGACTCCTTCAGGGGAACCCACAAAGTCTGGGTACCTCTAGAATCCCTAGGATGTTGGAAAAAAAGGACACAAATTTGGCATGGGTAGCTTATTTAGTGAAAACGTATGAGGGCCTAAGAGTGAACTGCCCCAAATAGCCAAAAAAAGGCCCGGCACAGGATGGGAAAAGGCCTGGCAGCAAAGGGGTTAAACAATCACAGCCCGGGTCCTAACAGCCAATCAAAACTAAAGCCCTAAGTCCAATAGGAACCCAATCCTAGGTAACCAATCAGAACCTTAGCCCTGACAGCCAATCAAAAAAGTGACCCTAAACCCTTTGCCTAGTGAAAATCCTACCCTAGTAGCCAATCAGAACATTAGCCCTGATGGCCAATCAGGACTGTAACCCCAAATCCTTAGTCCAGTGGAAATCCTAGCCCTAGTAGCCAATCAGAACCTTAATCCTGGTGGTCAATCAGAACTGTAACCCTAAATCATTAAAGCAATAGAACCAACCAATCACAGCAACAGATGTAACAACCAATAGAAACTTATATAAGGTAGCAAGTGACCATAAGGCCAGGCTGCTGGGGGAGGGGCAGGGGCAAGGAGATGCTCTCCTATTCAGAATCTCCTTGGATACAGACAGGCATAATCTACAATTTCTACATACTGTTTTCCACTGTTCAGGTAAGGGACAAATTTGAAGCCACTGAAATACTGCTTTTCGTGCACTTAAACTAATCACCTTTTCAAGCTAAAAAAGAGTGCTGCACACACTTTTTAAGCACAGTTTAAACTGTACAGCAGATTCAGAAGTCTCCTAACCACACTCTGGTGAGCCACTGCAGTGTATTTAGATTGTTTAAAACCCTGTAAGGGGGTAGGAGGGTGTTAAGGCTTCATCAAGTCTTTGCGAAAAACTAGGAGGGAAATTCCTACAGTCAATGGTAGCACAAAACAGCAGTTTAATGGTATGAAGTGTGCAGATAGGCAAGACGTAAATTCAGATAGTCACAAGCAGAACAGAGACAGCAGTTTTAAAGGGCCAAGTTTGCAGAAAACCAAGATGTAAATCCATACAAACACAGGTAGAGCAAAATAACAGTTTAAATAGCAAGTTTGCAGAAAAACAGGAAAAACAGAAAGTCTGTGATCTTACCACTGTCTTTGACTTTTGCTCACTAGCAGTTTAGTGTACACAGAAGTTGTGCTCACAAAATGGAGGTGGCTGTTTTGGGGTCCCTTCAAAAACTTAAAGGGCCAGTACAGATGTGAGACAAGGGCTCAGGTTTGCTGGGAGCTAGAGAACCAATCACCCTGCCCAGGCTGCTGGGGAAGGGCAGGGAAATGTGCCACTTTTCAGACTCTCCTTGGATACAGATAGGTACGATCCACAATTTCTAGCTAACAGATTCTACTGTGTAACGGATACATACTGTATGAAGCCGGTGAAATACTGCTTTTCTGCATTGTGGCCCCAAATATTTCCGCATTTCTGGACCCTATTTTTACTGGTATTAGGACTGGATGCCCCTTGACTCTGTAAATTTGTGTCACTCTGAGTACTCAGGCAGAAATGATTTCAACCCAGTTGGCCAATTTAACTTGCATCTAAGTCCATTGTAAATAGTGCTCAAAATGTACCTTTGACAAGGAAAATTAAATGTTGTGAACTTCAGTGTCTATTTATACAATCCACATTTATGACAGAAGTATATGTCTTAAGAAAGGTTGCAGTGCACTCAAGTAACACAGTGTAAACAATAAAGATATACAGATTACATCAATGTAAACAAAAGTGCTCAAACAAGCCCTGCCTAACTCATGATTACGATGAACAAGCTAGGACAGAAAAGTGTACTAGACTCTGCATGCATAGCCCATGCCCAGAGGCCACAAGAAAAAGAAAGTCAAGCACATTTTAATCTGGTCATCCAAGTATAACCAAAATAAATGAAAGGAACTGCAAAGCAAAGAACATGTGGTTGCCCACAAATGTTTGATTGCTTGTAGATCAGTTGTGTTGCATCAGTGTTACTTCACACTTATAAACCACTTGAAACTGACAATCCAAACTTATAAGGTTTCTGATGATTATAAAATATGACCCAATGCATTTTGGTGTATCTGTAAATCACAAATCAAATAGCTCAAATAAGTACATGCGTCAATGGCATTACAGGGTCAAATGACAGACACAATCAAAGAAATTATTCCCCCTCAAATAAATCCTGACCACTTGAGTGAAAATTGGTTCACAGCACTTCCATCCTTGCTGCAGAAACTCAAAACCTCACAGAAGAATGCAAAGCAGTACTCCAGAACATACAGATGTGAATGATCCATCCCAGTAGACCAAGAATTCTCACCGCAAAACGCACAAGCAAAACAAAGATTTTTCTAAGCGAATATTCCACATACAATGTAATAAGTCAGCATGCCCCACATCTTGTACGTTATTTCTATAACCCAAAAGTGAAAAAATGTGACTGCCTTAAAAACAATTATAGATGCCAAAAGAATACATCCGGTGAAGACCTTCACCAATCAGTGCCATTAACCAACACAACAAAACTACCTCAGAACACTCCTGTAATGTCCGATAACCAACAGAAGCCAGAGTTTAGTCACAGTGCAAGGTCTGTGTGAAACATGACGGAACGTTAAGTCAAAAAGAGGAAGCAAAAACAGGATGCAAAAACCGGAATGAAGAAAACAAACTAGTGAGCTCCACTTACCTGTGGACCAGGAAAACACCAAACTCTCTGTTTGTGAAGGTGTCACCATCGAGGGAAGGATGTGCCTAACCACACATGCTTGTGTACAAAATACATGAAATAATGACACACGTGCTCTCATACATGAGTATAGAGATAAACAACAGACTGTCTGTAGGAGGCTGGCACTCTAGGTAGTGTGCAAAGCTGGGCACACTATGCAGGGGGTCCAGGTAACGACATGTTGATTTATAGAGGTAAAAACTAGACCACCTAATACCCTAATTTTTATGGTAGGTTGGTCGAGTAGTTAGGCTAATCTTGGAGAAGTGCAAAGCATTGTTGTACTCACAATATCAATAAATTGAGACACACACTCAAAAAAATTACTCAATAACAATTTACCAAACATTTCAGATTTGTATAAAAATTTTAACCCAAGATCATCAAAATCAGGTAAGTACTTTTGAAGTTATGAATTTTTTAAGTTTTAATAAATGTAGTCTTTTTGTGTGTAATTACGCATCATAGGAGTCAATGGAGAAATACTTTGACAAATCACAGTAAATCAGGCAATGCGTTTACCAATGTCTCCTTTTGCAGGTATATTGAGGTCATCAGTGGCTGCCCTGGACCAGCTGGAGAAGTTTGGGTGACTTCCATTTCTGGCAGGAGCACCTGCAAAAAGTTGTTGGAGGTGATGCCAAGCCACTGCAGTGGACCACTTGCAAAGCACTGCACAGGTGGACTTAAAGGTACGTCCAGTGGGTCACCTTGGGGTGTCAAAGTTGCAAGGGGTGTGGGACCCTTAGGGCACAGCTGGATCATTGGTGCAGGGTACAGGGCACAGGGCAGCCAGGTACAGTGCAAGTCGTTGAACCAGGAGCTGTGCTCAAAGGTGCCCTTGGAAGCAAGTGGTAGGTCACCTTGAGGGTCACTTACAGGTCAGCAGGGCACTTTGGTGGGAGGTCCAGGTGGCTCCTGAAGGCCCTTAACTGGGGCTTCCTCCTGGTCCCTTTTCAGTCCTGAATGGAAGCCCTTCTGGGTGTCCGATGTGAGGTGACTAGTACTTGGGGCTATTGCACGGTCTAGCCACTGGAGGGCGCAGTGTCACCACTCTTGATACACTGGTAGGTTTTGCCCCCACAGTGTGATGGAGAAAGTTTGGTCTGGCTGCAGCGTTAGGTTCCTTGGTCAGCAGCCGGTCAGTGAAATGGTCTTCCCTAGGTCTTTGGTTCCTTGGGGTTGCAGAGTGATACCTTCACCCTGGAGGGAGATCTTTGGCAATTTTTTAAGAGTGGAGGTCCTCTGGGGGTTTGTCAAGTTTATCTGACACCGAAGCAACCCCTCAATAGTGATTGTCGAGTCCTGGGTGCAGCAGGCAGGGTTTGGCACTTTTCTTGGTGCAGCAGGGCTTCATTTCTCTTCTTCTGTCTGTGGAATCTGATTTCTTGGTTTCAGGATGCCCACTAAATACTTTATTTAGTGGGAGTTTTAAGTGTAACTAGAAGTGACCAATGGGCCATCTACCTTAGGGTGGCTACACCCACTGAGGGACCGCTTCCTTTTGACAGAGGTCACTTCCCTATGCCTGATTGGCTATTTTCCTTCCATGGAAAATGAAATGGAGATGTCACCTTGCATGCAACACCTTAGGGGTGGAGCAAGTCAGGGCTGACCACTCTTCCTATCCTTTGTCTGGTTTCCCGCCGTTGCTCCCACCAAAAATGGGGGTTTGCAATGGGGGCAGCCATCTGCTACTTGCAGCAGGCATTGGGGTTGTGTTTCAAGGGTGGTAAGCATTTTAAAGCTTGCTAGCAGGGCACTGCACATTCCTGAGGAAGGAGGTGTTAGCACCTCCACCCAGGAAGGGCTTTGCTCTGAATGCCAGAGAGCAGGATCTCTCTCCCCAGGGATTCAGACTCTTGTCTGGTGGTGGCAGGCTAGTTGTGACCAGCCAGCAACCATGCAAGGGTAGATAACTTTTGCGGGGGACACCTTTAAGCTAACCTGTGGGTACATTTAGTAATGTACCCCATAGTAGTACCAGTTTGGATTAATAATTCTGAGTTGTTTGATACCAAACAACCCACGGTTCAGGGTAGCCATCGCATAGCTGTAAAACTCATACTGACCAGTGTCCAGCACATGTATTAAAATGGCTGCCCTGTTCACTTACTATGTCACAGGTTTTGCAAGGACACAGTAGGGGCATATTGCTCATGCCCACACATACAGGATAATGCACCCTGCCATAGGGCTGGAGGGCCTGCGAAAAGGGTGATTTACCTATAGTGCATGCAGTGTATGGTGGACAGGGCACACAAGCTGTGTGCCATGTCGAGTTTGTCTTTTAGGATTGCATCAGAACAGTCCGCCTGTAAAGGCAGTGCAGGGTGCTTCTGGATGCATGGCCCTAGAGGGTGACACAATCTGTGTTGCTGCACTCAGGGGCCTACCCTTAGTGCCCCATGCCCTGGGTGCCTAGGTACCATTTACTAGGTACTTATAGTGGCAGCTAAAGGTGCTGCAAATTGTGCCAATCATCACAACAGTTTTAGGGAAAGAGATCTGGCCCAGGGAACCTAGTTAGCAGTAGCCTTGGTCACTAACAAACTTGAGGCTACATCAAATACTAGGCAAAAAGTGGGGGCTAACCATGACAAAAATAGGCCTTTTCTCATACTGTCTATCACCTTTTAGCTGTGCTCTCATACATGAGTATAGAGCTAAAAGACAGACTGTCCAACACCTTTTAACTCTTTTTAATATACATTGATGAATGATTCCCATCACACAATTTGCCAAAAATTCTATCATTGAATAAACGACAAGACACAGCATACAAAAGCATCAGAAAGTGCAATAATTGCATACATTGTAACAATGTAATAGTGGGTAACACCATCTCTCATCCACAAACGGAAAAACTAATCCAAGTAAAATACACAGCCAATTGTAACACCTAGTCAGTGATTTACGCCATCAAATGCCCTTGTGGTTTACTGTATGTGGGAAAAACGGAGTACTGTAGTAAGGTACGAATCACGGAGCAAAAGAGTATTATCAGAAATAAGAACAGGAATTCATCTCTTGTAGCACATTGGTTGATCATCAGCATAGTTTTGCTCAGTTACATTTTACAGTGTTGAAAACTATGAAGATAAACCCTGAGGTGAACACCCAGAAATGGCTATCACAACATGAAACATATTGGATCAGGCAATTAAACAGCCTCATTCTCAGAGGTTTGAATGATAAATTGGAATTGTTGTGTTTTTTGTGAACAATAGACTACGGAGCTACTAATTCTTTTGCTACAACTAGCAGTCTGAACATGTTACATAGAATCCAGCATCATAGTGCATACAATCCCACTCTAAATTCAATTTGGATTCTTGTTTCATCATCACACATTCATAGGGGCAATTGGGTCAGTCTTTCATTGTTTGTTTGACTATTTTCTTCATTTTAATATTTTTAATGTTTATTTGTTATTGTTACATGCACATCTGTCGTTATTTATGGTTTTCTGTGATCTATTATGTACAGGATTCCTTTCTTTTGTTTATTTATTACATTCCAATAATTGGTTTTATGTTTCATTTCCAGATGTAGTATCCTGATTTAGTAACTGATCTTTCAGTTGTTAAATTATTATGGTTTTATGATTGTGTGTTTTGTTTATGCGTTCAATATCTTACTGGTCTATGGCATTCATAGGCAGGTACCACGTAACTTGTACGTCATATGGTATTCATTTGGCATGAACAAGTTGTTATCAGGTTTTTATACAGGGTATATCACGTTTTTCCCTTTTTTATTTTTTATTTTATTTTACTTTCATGCTTTTGATTTTTTTAAGAATGTGGGCGGAATCACTAATTGCAGCATATACAACAGTGAAAAAATTTCCAGCTGTCGAGTCAAGGATTTTCAATTCTATTATGGACACGGAGGCAAGTTTTATACTTCTCTTTCCATGCTTTATTTTTTTCTCAGAAGCCAATCATCAAAGATATTTTAAAACACTACACTTTCCATAAAAACCAACATAGTCACATGACCAACATGAAGAAACACCCTATAAAACCTGGTGAAATCAAAACACTTCCTCTTTCTTTGTAAAATTAGACACAATTAACACACTGCATTTTAACGTTAGTCCATAACCATAACAAGAACTTCAGTCCCACAGGAACAACCTCGTGCAGTCCTCAGGACACCATATGTTAAACCAAATATGGAAAAATAAGACATCCTTATTTGACTTCTGTCCGGGATCCATCCAACCATGACAAGAACTGCAGGATCCTTGCAGGAAGCTGTCCAAACTCAGAAATCAAGAAATAGTTGACAGGATAACCTTGGCAAGAGAGACGCCTCCTGAAGCTTGTTTTTGCTTGTTGCCTAAAGACAAAAAAGAGATCTGTAAAAGCAACTCCCTGACCCCTAGAACAATTTGTGCATTTAAAAAACATTTAAAATAGCATAAACACACTTATACCTTAGGAAGTTCAATAAACTTATCATAAGGGTGGGATAATCGTGTCCTTAAAAGAATTGAATATTCTTGACGCAACTGCTAGAAAACCTTTCATTGTATGTCAGGACCGTCGGCTCTGATTATGCTTGTGCAAAGCTGTGCCATCACCACTGACACTACATCCACAATTGGCTTATAATAGAATGTCTTAAAAGTGTACTCAGGTGACCAATGTCCTGCTTTCATGATGTCCTAAAGTAAAGGATTGTGATGCCATAGCTTCTCTAGCAGAATGAGCTCCAAAAACAGAGATGTCAAAGCCTGCTTCTGAGAGCAGCCAACACATCCATCTAGCCAAAAACCCTTCAGGCCACCAAATTCAGCTGATCCGAAATTATCAGCAGATGTGGAAGGCCTTCTGGGTCCAGCAGTAGATTCTGCTGATGAGGAATCAGAAGGGGAATGTCGCATGACATCTCAAAGAACCAAGGGGAACCAGGGCTGCGCCCTCCAAAGCGGTATCAATAAGATAGGTTCGGCTTTTTGTTGACGCACCTGGGCAAGAACCCTGGGAATCATACTGAACGGAGGAAATGCATAAACCTTGTGGGCGGACCAGTCCTGCAAGAATGCATCCATCGCCAGAGCCTCTGGATTCAGGCACCAACTGTAGAAGACAGGGATTTGACGGTTGATCCAAGAGGCAAAGATGTCCACTGAACAAGGTCCCCAAATGCGATTGAGGTTGCTAGCGCACTCAGTCCTTAATAAGTAAACTTACAAGGGGATGTGTATAGGTCAATGAACCTTTCGATTCGCATGGAGTATCCTAGTCATGTAATAACCAATGTCATCAACAATGAAAATTCAATACAATAATCAACAAACAGGACATTAATCATCAGATAATAACATCAACATTCATGAATAACCACAACTCAATATACGTTTTAGCAATTGTATTTCAATATTAGTTACAATACTAAGGGGGTCATTCCGACCTCGGCGTTCTTTTTTCAAGACCACCGAGGCCGGGGGAGACAGAATACCGCCATTGCCGGCGGTATTCATGCCTCCCAATTCCGACATTTCTGCTGGGCCAGCGGATGGTAACAGCGTTACCGTCCGCTGGCCCAGCGGAAATGGCACATCAACATTGCCGCCGGCTTGTAATCGAGCCGGCGGCAATGTTGATGTGCAGCGGGTGCAGTAGCACCCGTTGCGGTTTTCACTGCCCGAAATTCTGGCAGTAAAAAGCGCGACGGGGCTACGCCTGGGGGCCCCTGCACTGCCTATGCCAAGTGCATGGGCAGTGCAGGGGCCCCCAGGGGCCCTGTGCGGCCCCTTACCGCCAGCCTTTCCATGGCGGTGTCTACCGCCATGGACAGGCTGGCGGTCGGGGACTCATAATCCCCAGGGCAGCGGTGCTTGCCTGTTGGAGGTGTTCCCGCCAGCAATCCGCCGGCTGCCAGGGTCAGAATGACCCCCTAAGTCATGGGGTTAATTCAAACTTTATTCAAATCAACTCAAGATTAATTAAACAGTGACCACCAGTAACATAGTCTAATCAGAACTTGAGAAAACATGCGTTGTAATGATTCAACGTGAGCCAATAACGATGAATATGTCAACATGAGTAGTTCAGCAAATCAATTTCAATCATTTGTCACTGTACATGTCAACTTCTCAAAATAGGAACCTACCTAACCCAGTTTAGCATTAGCATGTGGGACTTCATGCGAAAAACAGTTTAGAACATGAATTTGGAAAAACATCTAGCTTATGAGAAAACTATTTAGATAGCGCAGTTGGTACCTAGAAAGAAAAGGCACAAGGTAATTCTGTCACATTGTCATAGCTACCTATCCTCGGCATGGATCAGCAACAAAGTAATTCTTTGTCTTCAGGTCATCAATCGATCAGCATCTCATCAAGTTCTCAAGAGCTTGAGCCCAATGACAGAAACTCAAATCTCTTCTGCCCCAATATTGCACCAATTTTGGAATAAGGTCTCTCCTCCAACATCTGCCCCTAACATTTCTGATCTCTCCCCTTCTGTCACGTCATTATATGAAAGTCTCCCAGCCTATCCCCCAATTCCTTATTAGTCAATTAATCACCAGTTATGACTCTGTCCAATTGTATATTTACTCCAAATCTATGAATTTTAATATTGTACAGTTCTCAGATTGATGATTGGTTCACCTTGCAATGTTCTCATCATCGCTCTTGTCAGGTATAAAAATGTTGCATCTTCTTCTCCAGTCAGTGTTTCCATTGTTCAAATCCTGGGAAAGTACATCTTGTCTGCTTTACACCGGGTTGGATACAAACTTTAATTCCGTAATTTCCTGTTCGAGGTTTCATTACAGAGAAAGTTTAACTAAGCAGTTTTATTAAACAACGAGCGGTTCATGGTCAGTTCAGCACATTAGCTTCTCTACATTGCGTTAATAATTCAGCTTCTACGTGAGGCCTGGCAAAACTAGGCCACAACTTCAGCTAAATTAGCTCTATAATATAAAGCAAAACATACGTTATGTACCTCAATATGACATACTACTACATTATTCAATATGTTTTTCTATATTTCATATGTTATTCATTTTATTAGTACATTTGTGAATCTTTGTGATCGCTCTCCGAGGGCACATTTTCAAACGTGTACATTATTTTTATTTATTTCTATATATTTTTTATTATTCAACATACATAAACATTTATTAATAATTTTAATTATCATATCTGCTTTAGCAATCCCTCTTCTGATGACTAAATATGTCATCACACTACTTTTACCATTAACATTTTCATAACTCAATTTCTTCAGTATTTTGTCTCCTTCTCAAGTCTTCTCTATAAATTCATTCCCTTTTTCGTTCTTCCCTCCTCTGATCATTTTTAGACATTTTCAATGTAATTTTTGACACAATTTACATGAACCCTATAATCCCAAATTACAAGCAATCACAATTAACATTCCCTGTATAATTGTTAATAATACCCCATTCCAAATGTCACTAAGCCAATTTCCCACTGAAGCAAATCCCTTTCCAACCTTTTCCCAAACACCTGGTTCTTTCAATTCCTTCAAATCCTTACTTGACTTAGTCAGGTTAGTAAGTCTCTTATCTCCTTACTAGTGTTAGGTATGTAAGAACAACAATGCCTAGACTTAAACATTTTACAGACTCTGCCGTCCTTAGCTAGAAGGATGTTTAAAGCAGGACGATTGTGAAGAGTCATAGCTCTATTCGCAGCCAATTCAGTATCTATTAAGAGTATTGCCCCTGTAAAATTTGGCAGCATGTTATCCACAATAGTAGACAACATCTGTATCTTGATCGAGTTCAGGATGACTCTTAATGAAGGAATTACCACACCAAATATATCTCCCACAATAGCAGAAGAAGATTCCCTCCTCTGTCGCTTATGATGTAATTCAGTCAATTTTGGAAACTTCTTTAAGTCATCTATCTGAAAAATCTTTGGGAAAACTATCCCTAAATAATATGTCCCATACCATCCTCTTGGAAGATGGTAATAGGCATTAAGGGGGTTATTCTAACTTTGGAGGAGTGTTAATCCGTCCCAAAAGTGACGGTAAAGTGACGGATATACCACCAGCCGTATTACGAGTTCCATAGGATATAATGGACTCGTAATACGGCTGGTGGTAAATCCGTCACTTTTCCGTCACTTTTGGGACGGATTAACACCTCCTCCAAAGTTAGAATAACCCCCTAAGTCCACAAATATAATAGATACCAGGAATCACAGGGTCCTGATCATTCAACATAAAAGTCCATTTACTCTGAAACAAAAACACATGCCTACATTCACTTGTTCCCACAAATAAAGTGTCAGTGTGTAATTTTGGCCTATATATACAAGACTGCCCTACATGTCAAGCATCTAAAGCTAATTCCCCTTGAGTCTTAATTGCAGTATAAGCATAATCATTCTTGCGAGTCCTTTTCTCTAAACCTTTTTCTAATTTCTCCTTTAATGCCTTTCTCCTGTCATCAGTATGCTCTATAAAGCTCTTCTCTAAAGGTGAAAGCAAGCATGTGAGGTTAGTTCTATGTGGGTAAGCAGTTCCAAATGTTAGTGTAGACTCAAAGAATCCTCTAACTAATAGTTTATCATGATCTTTTGCTACTCTACTCAAATACCTAATAATAGGAACAAACGAAAACACCAAGTCGTAGTTAGAATAAAAATACTGTATATACTCTTGATTATAGAATCTTGTTAGTAACAAACTACAGCTCATTCCGTAGGTTAATGGAAGACTGTGGTACGTAACTCCTTCCTCTACTGACAAAGAAGTTTGCGTACACACAAGACAATCCTTTGCATCCATCCTCTCAACTTATTCATTCAGCAAGTGATAGAAGACATTAGAAGAAAGCTCTCCTTGAGCATTAGTATAGTCATGCAAATATTTCTCATCTAACTTAAACCTCTCTAAAGCTGTTAGTGTAGTAGTTTCAGGAGCAGAAATATGAGTGGCTCCTTTCACATCAAGAACAGACATTCCCACATTCACTACTATAAACAAAATTCTACACATGATCTCCAATCCAACGCTCATATATTTACAGCACCTAGCATTCCTAACTTGGTCATTCAATAGTGCAATAAGTGCAATAAAATCAAAAATAAGGAAAAAATTCTCTCACAGTTCTGTCTCACTTTCAGGAACCCTTTTCCTTTGTCAAAATCAATTAGTAGCTTGTCACATCCGGTTTTATGTCAAATCAGGTTGTCAATGTCTTCTCCGGGTTATTTTCAACAGTCTCTTTAAGGTTTTTCAGATCGGTTCAACAATTCAGCTCCTTGTTCCCCTTCAGGTTACATCAAAATACTGACTCGGAACCTCTCTGTTGAAGCAAAAGGACATGAACTTGTGTTGCCATACATTAGTAGATGCATACGCTGTAAAGAAATGGCTCCCTGTTGCAGTTACCCCCCACTTTTTGCCTGATACTGATGCTGACTTGACTGAGAAGAGTGCTGGGACCCTGCTAACCAGGCCCCAGCACCAGTGTTCCTTCACCTAAAATGTACCATTGTATCCACAATTGGCACACCCTGGCATTCAGATAAGTCCCTTGTAACTGGTACTTCTAGTACCAAGGGCCCTGATGCCAAGGAAGGTCTCTAAGGGCTGCAGCATGTCTTATGCCACCCTAGAGACCCCTCACTCAGCACAGACCCACTGCTTACAAGCCTGTGTGTGCTAGTGAGAACAAAATGAGTAAGTCGACATGGCACTCCCCTCAGGGTGCCATGCCAGCCTCTCACTGCCTATGCAGTATAGGTAAGACACCCCTCTAGCAGGCCTTACAGCCCTAAGGCAGGGTGCACTATACCATAGGTGAGGGTACCAGTGCATGAGCATGGTACCCCTACAGTGTCTAAACAAAACCTTAGACATTGTAAGTGCAGGGTAGCCATAAGAGTATATGGTCTGGGAGTCTGTCAAACACGAACTCCACAGCACCATAATGGCTACACTGAAAACTGGGAAGTTTGGTATCAAACTTCTCAGCACAATAAATGCACACTGATGCCAGTGTACATTTTATTGTAAAATACACCCCAGAGGGCACCTTAGAGGTGCCCCCTGAAACTTAACCGACTGTCTGTGTAGGCTGACTAGTTCCAGCAGCCTGCCACACCAGAGACATGTTGCTGGCCCCATGGGGAGAGTGCCTTTGTCACTCTGAGGCCAGTAACAAAGCCTGCACTGGGTGGAGATGCTAACACCTCCCCCAGGTAGGAACTGTGACACCTGGCGGTGAGCCTCAAAGGCTCACCCCTTTGTCACAGCCCAGCAGGGCACTCCAGCTTAGTGGAGTTGCCCGCCCCCTCCGGCCACGGCCCCCACTTTTGGCGGCAAGGCTGGAGGGAACAAAGAAAGCAACAAGGAGGAGTCACTGGCCAGTCAGGACAGCCCCTAAGGTGTCCTGAGCTGAGGTGACTCTAACTTTTAGAAATCCTCCATCTTGCAGATGGAGGATTCCCCCAATAGGGTTAGGATTGTGACCCCCTCCCCTTGGGAGGAGGCACAAAGAGGGTGTACCCACCCTCAGGGCTAGTAGCCATTGGCTACTAACCCCCCAGACCTAAACACACCCTTAAATTTAGTATTTAAGGGCTACCCTGAACCCTAGAAAATTAGATTCCTGCAACAAGAAGAAGGACTGCCCAGCTGAAAACCCCTGCAGCGGAAGACCAGAAGACGACAACTGCCTTGGCTCCAGAAACTCACCGGCCTGTCTCCTGCCTTCCAAAGATCCTGCTCCAGCGACGCCTTCCGAAGGGACCAGCGACCTCGACACCCTCTGAGGACTGCCCCTGCTTCGAAAAGACAAGAAACTCCCGAGGACAGCGGACCTGCTCCAAGAAAAGCTGCAACTTTGTTTCCAGCAGCTTTAAAGAACCCTGCAAGCTCCCCGCAAGAAGCGTGAGACTTGCAACACTGCACCCGGCGACCCCGACTCGACTGGTGGAGATCCGACGCCTCAGGAGGGACCCCAGGACTACTCTGATACTGTGAGTACCAAAACCTGTCCCCCCTGAGCCCCCACAGCGCCGCCTGCAGAGGGAATCCCGAGGCTTCCCCTGACCGCGACTCTTTGAACCTAAAGTCCCGACGCCTGGGAGAGACCCTGCACCCGCAGCCCCCAGGACCTGAAGGACCGGACTTTCACTGGAGAAGTGACCCCCAGGAGTCCCTCTCCCTTGCCCAAGTGGAGGTTTCCCCGAGGAATCCCCCCCTTGCCTGCCTGCAGCGCTGAAGAGATCCCGAGATCTCTCATAGACTAACATTGCGAACCCGACGCTTGTTTCTACACTGCACCCGGCCGCCCCCGCGCCGCTGAGGGTGAAATTTCTGTGTGGATTTGTGTCCCCCCCGGTGCCCTACAAAACCCCCCCTGGTCTGCCCTCCGAAGACGCGGGTACTTACCTGCAAGCAGACCGGAACCGGAGCACCCCCTTCTCTCCATTCTAGCCTATGCGTTTTGGGCACCACTTTGAACTCTGCACCTGACCGGCCCTGAGCTGCTGGTGTGGTGACTTTGGGGTTGCTCTGAACCCCCAACGGTGGGCTACCTTGGACCAAGAACTAAGCCCTGTAAGTGTCTTACTTACCTGGTTAACCTAACAAATACTTACCTCCCCTAGGAACTGTGAAAATTGCACTGTGTCCACTTTTAAAACAGCTATTTGTGAATAACTTGAAAAGTATACATGCAATTTTGATGATTTGAAGTTCCTAAAGTACTTACCTGCAATACCTTTCGAATGAGATATTACATGTAGAATTTGAACCTGTGGTTCTTAAAATAAACTAAGAAAAGATATTTTTCTATATAAAAACCTATTGGCTGGATTTGTCTCTGAGTGTGTGTACCTCATTTATTGTCTGTGTATGTACAACAAATGCTTAACACTACTCCTTGGATAAGCCTACTGCTCGACCACACTACCACAAAATAGAGCATTAGTATTATCTATTTTTACCACTATTTTACCTCTAAGGGGAACCCTTGGACTCTGTGCATGCTATTCCTTACTTTGAAATAGCACATACAGAGCCAACTTCCTACATTGGTGGATCAGCGGTGGGGTACAAGACTTTGCATTTGCTGGACTACTCAGCCAATACCTGATCACACGACAAATTCCAAAATTGTCATTAGAAATTGATTTTTGCAATTTGAAAAGTTTTCTAAATTCTTAAAAGACCTGCTAGGGCCTTGTGTTAGATCCTGTTTAGCATTTCTTTTAGAGTTTAAAAGTTTGTAAAAGTTTGAATTAGATTCTAGAACCAGTTGTAGATTCTTAAAAAGTATTCCAACTTTTAGAAGCAAAATGTCTAGCACAGATGTGACTGTGGTGGAACTCGACACCACACCTTACCTCCATCTTAAGATGAGGGAGCTAAGGTCACTCTGTAAAATAAAGAAAATAACAATGGGCCCCAAACCTACCAAAATACAGCTCCAGGAGCTTTTGGCAGAGTTTGAAAAGGCCAACCCCTCTGAGGGTAGCAACTCAGAGGAAGAGGATAGTGACTTGGAGGAAAATTCCCCCCTACCAGTCCTATCTAGGGAGAACAGGGTCCCTCAAACCCTGACTCCAAAAATAATAGTCAGAGATGCTGGTTCCCTCACAGGAGAGACCAACACCTCTGAAATCACTGAGGATAACTCCAGTGAAGATGACCCCCTGTTAGCCAGGATGGTCAAAAGATTGGCTTTGGAAAAGCAGCTCCTAGCCATAGAAAGGGAAAGAAAAGAGATGGGCCTAGGTCCCATCGATGGTGGCAGCAACTTAAATAGGGTCAGAGATTCTCCTGACATCCTAAAAATCCCCAAAGGGATTGTAACAAAATATGAAGATGGTGATGACATCACCAAATGGTTCACAGCTTTTGAGAGGGCTTGTGTAACCAGAAAAGTAAACAGATCTCACTGGGGTGCTCTCCTTTGGGAAATGTTCACTGGAAAGTGTAGGGATAGACTCCTCACACTCTCTGGAAAAGATGCAGAATCTTATGACCTCATGAAGGGTACCCTGATTGAGGGCTTTGGATTCTCCACTGAGGAGTATAGAATTAGATTCAGGGGGGCTCAAAAATCCTCGAGCCAGACCTGGGTTGATTTTGTAGACTACTCAGTAAAAACACTAGATGGTTGGTTAACTGGAAATGAAGTGTGTGACTATGTTGGGCTTTATAATTTGTTTATGAAAGAACACATTTTAAGTAACTGCTTCAATGAAAAGTTGCATCAGTATCTGGTAGACCTAGGTCCAATTTCTCCCCAAGAATTGGGAAAGAAGGCAGACCACTGGGTCAAGACTAGGGTAACCAAAACTTCCACTGGGGGTGACCAAAAGAAAGGGGTTACAAAAACTCCCCAGGAGAAAGTGGGTGACACTAGAAACAAAGAAAAAGAGTCCTCTGTAGGCCCCCAAAAACCAGAACAGGTGGGTGGGCCCCAAGACACAACCCAAAACAAAGGTGGGTACCAGGGTAAGAACTGGGATGCCACTAAGGCATGGTGCCACAACTGTAAACAGTCTGGGCACCACACCAAGGACACTTCTTGTCCCAAAAACAAACCCCAGAACAAAATTCCAGGGGTAACCAGTGTAGCCATGGGAGATGACTCCTCAGATGAGGAGGTCTTCATAGCCTTCAACTGGAAACAGGGCCCAACAGGTGAGTTGGAGATTCCAGAGGGAAGTAGACACTTCCACCACCTACTGGTGAATGGAATCCCAACCACTGCCCTGAGAGACACTTGTGCCAGTCACACTATTGTGCATGACAGGCTGGTGCTCTCAAACCAGTACATCCCAGGTGAGACTGCCAGGGTAAGAGTTAGCCTAGACAGGGTCACTAAGAGGCCTGTGGCTTTAGTACCCATAGAAGTGGGTGGCACTCTTAGCTGGAGAAGGGTAGTAGTCAGTACAGACCTCCCCCTTGATTGTCTCCTTGGAAATGACTACCCAGAGGTTAGTCAGAGCCCAAGAGAGGAACTGGTCCAGTGCCAGTCCTCTCCCAAGGATTCTGGAAGTCCTGCCTCTGCAGTAAATGCAAGCAGGCCCCAGAAGAAGAAGAAAAGAAAACAGAGTAGGAAGGGTGGACAACCTTTAGCCAAGGTTACAGCAAGCCAAGGAGATTCTGCTCCAGTAGGGGAGAACTCCAAAAATGGCCCTGATAAAGTCCAACCTGACCCACAAGAAGTCCTGGCTAGTCAGGCAACTGTTAAACCTGAGTGGGTGGCTCCTCAGCTAACAGAAGAAAGAGTGGAAGAAGGGTGTTTACTACAAGATGTGGTAACCCCCCACTCTAATACAGCAGACAGGCAACCTGAACCCAAAGAGGCCTGTAACTTAGCCCCTTCCCTTTTAGGTGAAGAGCTAAAGGTGTGGTTCTGGGCACTGACAACTGTCAGTGGCCTCTGCTGGGTGTTAGCCTTTATGGCTGCACTATCCTTAGCATGGTGGTCTGACCCCATGCCAAATAGCAAGTTAGGCCCCCTGACCCTATTGGTCATGGTGGGGTTACTCCAGCTCTGGGTAACCTCTCTGGGTAAGCTAGGGGTAACCCTGGCCAAGATAAGGTTAGCAGAGGTGGATACCTCTAAGACCAAAATAGAAAGAATGGGTGGAGACATTGAAGAGGCAGACAAGAGGCAATTCAGACTAGGTCCTATCACTGTGGAAGTAGGTCAGTTCCCCAAAGGGAATGACCTGAACAGAAGGATGTAAGGCAGAGTAGGCCCTGCAACTAACCAGCCTATTTCTCCTACTCTTCCTCGCCTGACAGACTAGGAAGACTCTCCCAGCTTGGGCTGAGTCTCCTGGCCTGTGGGCTGGGGGGGGCTTGTGTAAAGAAATGGCTCCCTGTTGCAGTTACCCCCCACTTTTTGCCTGATACTGATGCTGACTTGACTGAGAAGAGTGCTGGGACCCTGCTAACCAGGCCCCAGCACCAGTGTTCCTTCACCTAAAATGTACCATTGTATCCACAATTGGCACACCCTGGCATTCAGATAAGTCCCTTGTAACTGGTACTTCTAGTACCAAGGGCCCTGATGCCAAGGAAGGTCTCTAAGGGCTGCAGCATGTCTTATGCCACCCTAGAGACCCCTCACTCAGCACAGACCCACTGCTTACAAGCCTGTGTGTGCTAGTGAGAACAAAATGAGTAAGTCGACATGGCACTCCCCTCAGGGTGCCATGCCAGCCTCTCACTGCCTATGCAGTATAGGTAAGACACCCCTCTAGCAGGCCTTACAGCCCTAAGGCAGGGTGCACTATACCATAGGTGAGGGTACCAGTGCATGAGCATGGTACCCCTACAGTGTCTAAACAAAACCTTAGACATTGTAAGTGCAGGGTAGCCATAAGAGTATATGGTCTGGGAGTCTGTCAAACACGAACTCCACAGCACCATAATGGCTACACTGAAAACTGGGAAGTTTGGTATCAAACTTCTCAGCACAATAAATGCACACTGATGCCAGTGTACATTTTATTGTAAAATACACCCCAGAGGGCACCTTAGAGGTGCCCCCTGAAACTTAACCGACTGTCTGTGTAGGCTGACTAGTTCCAGCAGCCTGCCACACCAGAGACATGTTGCTGGCCCCATGGGGAGAGTGCCTTTGTCACTCTGAGGCCAGTAACAAAGCCTGCACTGGGTGGAGATGCTAACACCTCCCCCAGGTAGGAACTGTGACACCTGGCGGTGAGCCTCAAAGGCTCACCCCTTTGTCACAGCCCAGCAGGGCACTCCAGCTTAGTGGAGTTGCCCGCCCCCTCCGGCCACGGCCCCCACTTTTGGCGGCAAGGCTGGAGGGAACAAAGAAAGCAACAAGGAGGAGTCACTGGCCAGTCAGGACAGCCCCTAAGGTGTCCTGAGCTGAGGTGACTCTAACTTTTAGAAATCCTCCATCTTGCAGATGGAGGATTCCCCCAATAGGGTTAGGATTGTGACCCCCTCCCCTTGGGAGGAGGCACAAAGAGGGTGTACCCACCCTCAGGGCTAGTAGCCATTGGCTACTAACCCCCCAGACCTAAACACACCCTTAAATTTAGTATTTAAGGGCTACCCTGAACCCTAGAAAATTAGATTCCTGCAACAAGAAGAAGGACTGCCCAGCTGAAAACCCCTGCAGCGGAAGACCAGAAGACGACAACTGCCTTGGCTCCAGAAACTCACCGGCCTGTCTCCTGCCTTCCAAAGATCCTGCTCCAGCGACGCCTTCCGAAGGGACCAGCGACCTCGACACCCTCTGAGGACTGCCCCTGCTTCGAAAAGACAAGAAACTCCCGAGGACAGCGGACCTGCTCCAAGAAAAGCTGCAACTTTGTTTCCAGCAGCTTTAAAGAACCCTGCAAGCTCCCCGCAAGAAGCGTGAGACTTGCAACACTGCACCCGGCGACCCCGACTCGACTGGTGGAGATCCGACGCCTCAGGAGGGACCCCAGGACTACTCTGATACTGTGAGTACCAAAACCTGTCCCCCCTGAGCCCCCACAGCGCCGCCTGCAGAGGGAATCCCGAGGCTTCCCCTGACCGCGACTCTTTGAACCTAAAGTCCCGACGCCTGGGAGAGACCCTGCACCCGCAGCCCCCAGGACCTGAAGGACCGGACTTTCACTGGAGAAGTGACCCCCAGGAGTCCCTCTCCCTTGCCCAAGTGGAGGTTTCCCCGAGGAATCCCCCCCTTGCCTGCCTGCAGCGCTGAAGAGATCCCGAGATCTCTCATAGACTAACATTGCGAACCCGACGCTTGTTTCTACACTGCACCCGGCCGCCCCCGCGCCGCTGAGGGTGAAATTTCTGTGTGGATTTGTGTCCCCCCCGGTGCCCTACAAAACCCCCCCTGGTCTGCCCTCCGAAGACGCGGGTACTTACCTGCAAGCAGACCGGAACCGGAGCACCCCCTTCTCTCCATTCTAGCCTATGCGTTTTGGGCACCACTTTGAACTCTGCACCTGACCGGCCCTGAGCTGCTGGTGTGGTGACTTTGGGGTTGCTCTGAACCCCCAACGGTGGGCTACCTTGGACCAAGAACTAAGCCCTGTAAGTGTCTTACTTACCTGGTTAACCTAACAAATACTTACCTCCCCTAGGAACTGTGAAAATTGCACTGTGTCCACTTTTAAAACAGCTATTTGTGAATAACTTGAAAAGTATACATGCAATTTTGATGATTTGAAGTTCCTAAAGTACTTACCTGCAATACCTTTCGAATGAGATATTACATGTAGAATTTGAACCTGTGGTTCTTAAAATAAACTAAGAAAAGATATTTTTCTATATAAAAACCTATTGGCTGGATTTGTCTCTGAGTGTGTGTACCTCATTTATTGTCTGTGTATGTACAACAAATGCTTAACACTACTCCTTGGATAAGCCTACTGCTCGACCACACTACCACAAAATAGAGCATTAGTATTATCTATTTTTACCACTATTTTACCTCTAAGGGGAACCCTTGGACTCTGTGCATGCTATTCCTTACTTTGAAATAGCACATACAGAGCCAACTTCCTACATTGGTGGATCAGCGGTGGGGTACAAGACTTTGCATTTGCTGGACTACTCAGCCAATACCTGATCACACGACAAATTCCAAAATTGTCATTAGAAATTGATTTTTGCAATTTGAAAAGTTTTCTAAATTCTTAAAAGACCTGCTAGGGCCTTGTGTTAGATCCTGTTTAGCATTTCTTTTAGAGTTTAAAAGTTTGTAAAAGTTTGAATTAGATTCTAGAACCAGTTGTAGATTCTTAAAAAGTATTCCAACTTTTAGAAGCAAAATGTCTAGCACAGATGTGACTGTGGTGGAACTCGACACCACACCTTACCTCCATCTTAAGATGAGGGAGCTAAGGTCACTCTGTAAAATAAAGAAAATAACAATGGGCCCCAAACCTACCAAAATACAGCTCCAGGAGCTTTTGGCAGAGTTTGAAAAGGCCAACCCCTCTGAGGGTAGCAACTCAGAGGAAGAGGATAGTGACTTGGAGGAAAATTCCCCCCTACCAGTCCTATCTAGGGAGAACAGGGTCCCTCAAACCCTGACTCCAAAAATAATAGTCAGAGATGCTGGTTCCCTCACAGGAGAGACCAACACCTCTGAAATCACTGAGGATAACTCCAGTGAAGATGACCCCCTGTTAGCCAGGATGGTCAAAAGATTGGCTTTGGAAAAGCAGCTCCTAGCCATAGAAAGGGAAAGAAAAGAGATGGGCCTAGGTCCCATCGATGGTGGCAGCAACTTAAATAGGGTCAGAGATTCTCCTGACATCCTAAAAATCCCCAAAGGGATTGTAACAAAATATGAAGATGGTGATGACATCACCAAATGGTTCACAGCTTTTGAGAGGGCTTGTGTAACCAGAAAAGTAAACAGATCTCACTGGGGTGCTCTCCTTTGGGAAATGTTCACTGGAAAGTGTAGGGATAGACTCCTCACACTCTCTGGAAAAGATGCAGAATCTTATGACCTCATGAAGGGTACCCTGATTGAGGGCTTTGGATTCTCCACTGAGGAGTATAGAATTAGATTCAGGGGGGCTCAAAAATCCTCGAGCCAGACCTGGGTTGATTTTGTAGACTACTCAGTAAAAACACTAGATGGTTGGTTAACTGGAAATGAAGTGTGTGACTATGTTGGGCTTTATAATTTGTTTATGAAAGAACACATTTTAAGTAACTGCTTCAATGAAAAGTTGCATCAGTATCTGGTAGACCTAGGTCCAATTTCTCCCCAAGAATTGGGAAAGAAGGCAGACCACTGGGTCAAGACTAGGGTAACCAAAACTTCCACTGGGGGTGACCAAAAGAAAGGGGTTACAAAAACTCCCCAGGAGAAAGTGGGTGACACTAGAAACAAAGAAAAAGAGTCCTCTGTAGGCCCCCAAAAACCAGAACAGGTGGGTGGGCCCCAAGACACAACCCAAAACAAAGGTGGGTACCAGGGTAAGAACTGGGATGCCACTAAGGCATGGTGCCACAACTGTAAACAGTCTGGGCACCACACCAAGGACACTTCTTGTCCCAAAAACAAACCCCAGAACAAAATTCCAGGGGTAACCAGTGTAGCCATGGGAGATGACTCCTCAGATGAGGAGGTCTTCATAGCCTTCAACTGGAAACAGGGCCCAACAGGTGAGTTGGAGATTCCAGAGGGAAGTAGACACTTCCACCACCTACTGGTGAATGGAATCCCAACCACTGCCCTGAGAGACACTTGTGCCAGTCACACTATTGTGCATGACAGGCTGGTGCTCTCAAACCAGTACATCCCAGGTGAGACTGCCAGGGTAAGAGTTAGCCTAGACAGGGTCACTAAGAGGCCTGTGGCTTTAGTACCCATAGAAGTGGGTGGCACTCTTAGCTGGAGAAGGGTAGTAGTCAGTACAGACCTCCCCCTTGATTGTCTCCTTGGAAATGACTACCCAGAGGTTAGTCAGAGCCCAAGAGAGGAACTGGTCCAGTGCCAGTCCTCTCCCAAGGATTCTGGAAGTCCTGCCTCTGCAGTAAATGCAAGCAGGCCCCAGAAGAAGAAGAAAAGAAAACAGAGTAGGAAGGGTGGACAACCTTTAGCCAAGGTTACAGCAAGCCAAGGAGATTCTGCTCCAGTAGGGGAGAACTCCAAAAATGGCCCTGATAAAGTCCAACCTGACCCACAAGAAGTCCTGGCTAGTCAGGCAACTGTTAAACCTGAGTGGGTGGCTCCTCAGCTAACAGAAGAAAGAGTGGAAGAAGGGTGTTTACTACAAGATGTGGTAACCCCCCACTCTAATACAGCAGACAGGCAACCTGAACCCAAAGAGGCCTGTAACTTAGCCCCTTCCCTTTTAGGTGAAGAGCTAAAGGTGTGGTTCTGGGCACTGACAACTGTCAGTGGCCTCTGCTGGGTGTTAGCCTTTATGGCTGCACTATCCTTAGCATGGTGGTCTGACCCCATGCCAAATAGCAAGTTAGGCCCCCTGACCCTATTGGTCATGGTGGGGTTACTCCAGCTCTGGGTAACCTCTCTGGGTAAGCTAGGGGTAACCCTGGCCAAGATAAGGTTAGCAGAGGTGGATACCTCTAAGACCAAAATAGAAAGAATGGGTGGAGACATTGAAGAGGCAGACAAGAGGCAATTCAGACTAGGTCCTATCACTGTGGAAGTAGGTCAGTTCCCCAAAGGGAATGACCTGAACAGAAGGATGTAAGGCAGAGTAGGCCCTGCAACTAACCAGCCTATTTCTCCTACTCTTCCTCGCCTGACAGACTAGGAAGACTCTCCCAGCTTGGGCTGAGTCTCCTGGCCTGTGGGCTGGGGGGGGCTTGTGTAAAGAAATGGCTCCCTGTTGCAGTTACCCCCCACTTTTTGCCTGATACTGATGCTGACTTGACTGAGAAGAGTGCTGGGACCCTGCTAACCAGGCCCCAGCACCAGTGTTCCTTCACCTAAAATGTACCATTGTATCCACAATTGGCACACCCTGGCATTCAGATAAGTCCCTTGTAACTGGTACTTCTAGTACCAAGGGCCCTGATGCCAAGGAAGGTCTCTAAGGGCTGCAGCATGTCTTATGCCACCCTAGAGACCCCTCACTCAGCACAGACCCACTGCTTACAAGCCTGTGTGTGCTAGTGAGAACAAAATGAGTAAGTCGACATGGCACTCCCCTCAGGGTGCCATGCCAGCCTCTCACTGCCTATGCAGTATAGGTAAGACACCCCTCTAGCAGGCCTTACAGCCCTAAGGCAGGGTGCACTATACCATAGGTGAGGGTACCAGTGCATGAGCATGGTACCCCTACAGTGTCTAAACAAAACCTTAGACATTGTAAGTGCAGGGTAGCCATAAGAGTATATGGTCTGGGAGTCTGTCAAACACGAACTCCACAGCACCATAATGGCTACACTGAAAACTGGGAAGTTTGGTATCAAACTTCTCAGCACAATAAATGCACACTGATGCCAGTGTACATTTTATTGTAAAATACACCCCAGAGGGCACCTTAGAGGTGCCCCCTGAAACTTAACCGACTGTCTGTGTAGGCTGACTAGTTCCAGCAGCCTGCCACACCAGAGACATGTTGCTGGCCCCATGGGGAGAGTGCCTTTGTCACTCTGAGGCCAGTAACAAAGCCTGCACTGGGTGGAGATGCTAACACCTCCCCCAGGTAGGAACTGTGACACCTGGCGGTGAGCCTCAAAGGCTCACCCCTTTGTCACAGCCCAGCAGGGCACTCCAGCTTAGTGGAGTTGCCCGCCCCCTCCGGCCACGGCCCCCACTTTTGGCGGCAAGGCTGGAGGGAACAAAGAAAGCAACAAGGAGGAGTCACTGGCCAGTCAGGACAGCCCCTAAGGTGTCCTGAGCTGAGGTGACTCTAACTTTTAGAAATCCTCCATCTTGCAGATGGAGGATTCCCCCAATAGGGTTAGGATTGTGACCCCCTCCCCTTGGGAGGAGGCACAAAGAGGGTGTACCCACCCTCAGGGCTAGTAGCCATTGGCTACTAACCCCCCAGACCTAAACACACCCTTAAATTTAGTATTTAAGGGCTACCCTGAACCCTAGAAAATTAGATTCCTGCAACAAGAAGAAGGACTGCCCAGCTGAAAACCCCTGCAGCGGAAGACCAGAAGACGACAACTGCCTTGGCTCCAGAAACTCACCGGCCTGTCTCCTGCCTTCCAAAGATCCTGCTCCAGCGACGCCTTCCGAAGGGACCAGCGACCTCGACACCCTCTGAGGACTGCCCCTGCTTCGAAAAGACAAGAAACTCCCGAGGACAGCGGACCTGCTCCAAGAAAAGCTGCAACTTTGTTTCCAGCAGCTTTAAAGAACCCTGCAAGCTCCCCGCAAGAAGCGTGAGACTTGCAACACTGCACCCGGCGACCCCGACTCGACTGGTGGAGATCCGACGCCTCAGGAGGGACCCCAGGACTACTCTGATACTGTGAGTACCAAAACCTGTCCCCCCTGAGCCCCCACAGCGCCGCCTGCAGAGGGAATCCCGAGGCTTCCCCTGACCGCGACTCTTTGAACCTAAAGTCCCGACGCCTGGGAGAGACCCTGCACCCGCAGCCCCCAGGACCTGAAGGACCGGACTTTCACTGGAGAAGTGACCCCCAGGAGTCCCTCTCCCTTGCCCAAGTGGAGGTTTCCCCGAGGAATCCCCCCCTTGCCTGCCTGCAGCGCTGAAGAGATCCCGAGATCTCTCATAGACTAACATTGCGAACCCGACGCTTGTTTCTACACTGCACCCGGCCGCCCCCGCGCCGCTGAGGGTGAAATTTCTGTGTGGATTTGTGTCCCCCCCGGTGCCCTACAAAACCCCCCCTGGTCTGCCCTCCGAAGACGCGGGTACTTACCTGCAAGCAGACCGGAACCGGAGCACCCCCTTCTCTCCATTCTAGCCTATGCGTTTTGGGCACCACTTTGAACTCTGCACCTGACCGGCCCTGAGCTGCTGGTGTGGTGACTTTGGGGTTGCTCTGAACCCCCAACGGTGGGCTACCTTGGACCAAGAACTAAGCCCTGTAAGTGTCTTACTTACCTGGTTAACCTAACAAATACTTACCTCCCCTAGGAACTGTGAAAATTGCACTGTGTCCACTTTTAAAACAGCTATTTGTGAATAACTTGAAAAGTATACATGCAATTTTGATGATTTGAAGTTCCTAAAGTACTTACCTGCAATACCTTTCGAATGAGATATTACATGTAGAATTTGAACCTGTGGTTCTTAAAATAAACTAAGAAAAGATATTTTTCTATATAAAAACCTATTGGCTGGATTTGTCTCTGAGTGTGTGTACCTCATTTATTGTCTGTGTATGTACAACAAATGCTTAACACTACTCCTTGGATAAGCCTACTGCTCGACCACACTACCACAAAATAGAGCATTAGTATTATCTATTTTTACCACTATTTTACCTCTAAGGGGAACCCTTGGACTCTGTGCATGCTATTCCTTACTTTGAAATAGCACATACAGAGCCAACTTCCTACATACGCCCATTCAGGACCTGCGTAATGCCAACTTGTTATTCTCTTTCTTTTCAACTTTTGATCACCACTTATTTCTCCTTCACTCAATTCTTCCTTGCTCGTAGTATCTACTTCTTCCTCTATTGTTTCATTTATGACCGCTTCCTTTCTTTTCTCTACTTGCGATTCAGGCCAATTATCTCCTTATCTTGATCCTTCTGTTAATATTCTTTTCAAAATTGGACTGTTCTCCCACTCTTCTTCTATGGTGTTTTCACTTGATGGACCTGCTACAGGCTGAGCCGGATCTCCTTGACTTTGATCCATCTCAACTCCCTTCCTTTCTTGGTCTGGCACCTGTTCTGTTTGCTTTTCAGCACCGTCTGCTTCTGGGAGAACCCCTACTGAGCTAGGATCTCCTGCTGTATTCATTGAAATTAATTCTTCCACACCCTTCTGTAATTCTTCACTTTCGTCTCTCACAGGGGTAATAGAACCATCTTCCACAAACTCTTGTTCAGTTTCAGGCTCTCTTGGTTCTTTTTCTGGTTGAGGTGCGGCAACCTGTTTCACTGTTGTTGGTGCTCTCAACAACGCTTGTTCATGATCCAGTGGACATGCTACTTTCTTTGTACGACTCGCTTGAATCCAGTTCGGGAGTCCTGCACACTTCACAGCTGTCGTAGTAGTTAGGATCACCTGGTAAGGCCCTCTCCAGCGTGGCTCTAAACATGTCTTGCCAACATGTTTTCGGACGATGACCCAGTCGCCGGCTCTCAGATTGTGCCCTGGATTGTGGATGGGTGGCAGGGTAATGGCCTCCACCTGCTGAGAGAAAGAGCAAACCACATCAGCCAGACCTTTGCAGTAGTCCAACACCATATCATCTGTAATGTTTACAAGTGCATTGGCTGGAACTGCTGGTAATCTCATTGCTCTGCCCATGAGGATGTCGTGGGGCGACAGCCCTGTCTTCCTGTCAAGTGTATTTCTCATAGACATCAACACCAAAGGCAATGCTCCTGGCCATTTCAGATTCGTGGCTGCACACATTTTAGCAATTCTTGATTTCAAGGTACCATTCATCTGTTCCACTAGTCCTGATGCTTCAGGGCGATAGCTACAATGCAACTTCTGTTCAAGGTTTAGTACTGCACACATGAGTTTAATCACCTCTAAAGAGATCAGAAACCCGAAACGTGGTATTCCCTAAGCAACAACTTAATTACTATGAGACTGTAATTCCTTCTTGTGGGGTAAGCTTCAATCCAGTGACTAAAAATGCATACATTCACCAACACATACTACAAACCTCCCCATGCAGGCATCTCAATGAAATCCAATTGCATTCTGCTGAATGGATCTCCTGCTCTTCCAATGTGGCTCAAATTCACCACTGTTCCTTTTCCCATATTTAGCTGCTGACAGATTATACAGCTATGACATACTGCCTCTGCTGCATGCCTAAATTAAGGACTGAACCAGTCAATTTTAAACAGATGCACCATGGCATCCCTTCCAATGTGTGCCTGACCATGGTAATACCTGGCCATTTGCAACAATAAACGTATGGCAGGACCATCTGACCTGCCTCAGAAACCCATGTCTCATCAGGCCTTTGAATACATTTTAATTTGGACCAAAGTCATTTCTCTTCTTTGTCAACATTACTCTCAGTGTTTTCAACTCTACTAAAGTATTGATTACTTTCAATGCAAAACTTGTACATGTATTATCTTCTTCTGACATCAGTTCCCACTTGTCTTTGAACGATATACAGCTCAAAGCGCAAAACCTTGCGACTTGATCCGCATATCCATTTCCCAGTGACACGTAATCCTGTGTTTTTAGATGTACTGCATTTCACCACGGTAATTTCTTCTGGTAACTGTATTGCATACAGCAACTCCTTTATTCTGTTGCCATTTCTTACTGGCATACCAATAGAGGTTAGGAAACCTCTTTGCAACCACAGCTGACCAAAATCATGGACAATTCCAAATCCATATTGGCTATATGTGTAGATGGTGACTCTCAATCTTGCAGATACACGGCACGCTCTAGTAAGAGCTGCCAATTATGCTACTTGTGCAGAATATACACCTCAAAGCCAAGAAGCTTCTAACGTACCTGTGATTGTGCACACAGCATACCCTGCTCTCAATGTTCCTGTACCATCTCTGAGAAATGATCCATCAACAAAGAAACTTTTATCATTTTCTTCCAATCGTGTATCTCTGATATCAGGTCTGGGTTTCGTGCACAACTCAGTTACCTCAAGACAATCATGCTCAATGTCTTCTTCTTTTTCAATCTCAACAGTACCACTTGGAAGTAATGTTGCAGGGTTCAACACTGTGCATCTTTTCAATGTTACACTTGGAGCACCTAGAATGCTCGTCTCATACCTTGTCAGTCTGGTACCAGTCAAATACTGTGTTTTTATCCTTGTCAGTAAGATCTCAACAGAGTGAGGTACCTTTACCATCAGAGGGCATCCCATCACTACTCCCTCACACTGTGAAAGGCTTTGACCAACTGCGGCAACTGCACACAAACAACCTAGTAAGGCTGCTGCAACTGGGTCCAAGGTAGCTGAAAAATAGGCTACTGGGCAAGAAGCACATCCATGGACCTGTGCCAAGACAGACAAAGAACATGCATCACGTTCATGACAAAACAATGTGAATGGCTTCGTGTAATCAGGCGTTCCCAATGCTGGAGCCCTGCACAAACTCTCACTCAACTCAGTGAACACCTTCATCTGATCCTGATCTAAGTAATGGGATCTGTCACATCCGTATGTGTCAACTGCTGCAATGGTTGGCAATCTAAGCAAAATTTGGAATCCATTGACAACAATAACCTACCCTTCCCAGAAACATCCTGACATCTCTCTGTGAAGTCTTTGGACATCTCTACAGTATCACTGTAATCCTCTCTCTGGAAATTTTCCTGGACCCTTTCTCAATTTGTTGTCCCAAATATTTCACTGACTTCTGACAGTACTGCAGTTTCAAAGGTCACACTTTGTGTCCAAATTTTCCCAAATGATTTAACAGGGCAATTGAGTTGTACTTCCACTCGTACCTCATTTTGGATGCAATCAGTAAGTCATCAATGTACTGCACCAACGTCGATTGGTATAGCAATTCCAATGACTCCACATTCTTTTTCAAAATCTGATTGAACAGAGACGGTGACTCTGTGTACCCTTGTGGAAGCCTGCACCAGCTGTAGACTCTGTCTAGGAATTTGAAACTGAAAAGAAACTGACTATCCTTATGAAGAGGCACAGAAAAGAAAGCTTGTGACAAATCAACCACTGTAAACCATTCTGCATTGCATGGAATCTGAAATAATATTACCGCTGGGTTTGGCACCACAGGGCAACACTTTACTCCCATGTCATTCACGTTTTGCAAGTCTTGCACAATTCGTTCTTTCCCACAAAGCTTCTTCAAGCCCATTATCGGTGAATTACATGGACTGCTCAACACTTCTTTCAAAACCCCTTGTTTAAGGAAATCTCCAATTATCTGTGCCACTTTCATCAGAACATCTTGTGCCATGTTATACTGTGGAAGCTGGGGAAACACTACATTTGGCTTCAAAGTGACCTTAATCGGCTTCACTACCTTGATCAAACCCACTTCTTTACCTGTCAGGTCCCAAACATTTTTCTGCACTGTTCCGTGCAAGTCTGCCTGTAATTCTTTCACAGTAAACAATGGGAAAAACTCAATCAATGGATGCTCTTCATTAGTGGTTTAATTCTCAGTTTCAGGAGTTTGTTCTTCCTCATCATCACTATTCGTTTGAACCTCTATTACAGCAGTTGAACATTTAATTGAACATCTGGTCTTGCACATCAAGTCCTTTCCCAATAGGGATACTGGACTTGAGTCACAGACTCCAAACGTATGCAGTCCCTGAAAGTTGCCAATCTCAACATGTACTGGATATGTGATTAGATTTATCAGCTGTCTATTTGTTACCCCCACAACCTGAGCTGTTCTGCCTGAAAGAGGTAAGTTCGGGACTTCTGCTTTTCTTGCTGTAGAGCGCGTAGCTCCTGTGTCCGCTAGAAATGAGACCCTATGACCCATCACCTTTCCTTTAACAAAAGGTCCTCTCTGATCTACCTCTACGGATGTTGCAAGCATGCATGGCTCCTCATTCGAACTATCACACATCCATTCGTCAATTATTTCATTCTCTGTATGTAATCGGAATTGGTGCACTGTGTCACTAATTCTGTCTTGTCTCTGACTTGTGACCTGCTGAGTAAGCATACTCTGTTGCTGTTCCTTCGGGGCTTGAGGTATCTGCCCTTGCTGTCTAGGTACCATAGGAATCTGCTGCTGCAATGGTTGCATCTGTGTCATGTGTGTTCAAGATATGTGCATCTGCTGCATAGGTTGAAAATTCTGCACTTGATTCATGTTACTCTGGAAATTCAGATTAAGTCCTCTTATTCTTGGAACTTTTACAGTTTGAAGCGTATTGACATCACCACTTTGCTGAACAACACCATGCTGCACTATCATCGGACACTCCCTCTTCCAGTGGCCCACGTTTCCACAAAGATGACACAGTAACATCTTTTTCATCCCTTTCACATCATTTTGAGCCACTACCGCATTCTTTTCTGGACCACGATTCACATTAGCTCCACGACCTCTACCTCTCACCTGAGGTTGGAACATAACAGTTCCCTGCTGCTGCGGTACCTGCTGAACAAAAGCTCCCTGCACTCCTGTTTGAGCTACCTTAATCTGCATCACCATTACCTTCTCCTTCAGCTTTTTCTGCTTTAACTCAGTCTCGTCACTACAGTATTTCGCATACTGCAACACCTCATCAATCAGTTTTGCTTGCCAACAAATCAAATGACTCTTAATCATCTGATCTACTTCAGGTCTCAATCCTTCCACAGACCTGAACACAAAGTGTAGCATGGCTTTTGGCTCAATCGCTTCCTTGCCACTGTACTCCTTGAACGCTTTCAACAAGCTCTCATAGTACACATGTATTAATTCTTTTACCTCCTGCACTGTTCTGTCAATTCTATGCCAGTCAATATTTTTAGGTGAAATTCTTGTCTTCAGGAACTCAATCACGTTATAATAATGTTTCATCACTTCAGGTGATGGTGCACCTGTCACTCTATCTGTTTCCGGTTCACTCGTCGGCCAATTCACTACTCTCTTGCACTCAACCCACAAATCAGCTGCCACCACTATCTCCAACAGAGTATTCAGGTCTTTGCACAGACATCTTGATAGCTTCAAAAATCTATCTGTCTGCTGGTACCATTCAACCTGTTTCTCCCTCAACTTTGGATAATCATTTGTGAATGACAGAATATCACTTCTGTGCCACGGAACGTCCACAAACTGTCCTCCTGGAATTTCCCTCATTGGTAAAATGTTTACTGGATCCTTTTCTTTCTGAACACTTTCAGACCCTTCTCATGAATCTCGTTAATGTTTATCCGTCTTCTTTGCCCACCGGCTTTCCCACTTTTCTAATGGTCCCCAGATCTGAACACTCTGCAATAATTCTTTGAGATGCGCTTTCATCACAGCTGATCTTATGTGTTCAAAATCTTTTGCTTCGAAATCTAACCTGCAGCTTCTTTTCAAATGCTTCATTTTCTCAATTTCTGTGTGATGCTTCTCTGCCAAATTTGCCAATTTTTTATGTATCTTGCCCACTTCTTTCATGATTCTCAGACACAAGTATCTCAGCTCCTCTTCAGTATAGGATTCTAGCCTATTTACTCCCATTGATCCCTCAACCAGTTCAGTCATTTCTGTAGCCAGCCATACATGATCAATCTGCTCTTCACCCTTGGATGTATTTCGTGGAGTATTCAGATTATCTAACCACTCATTAAACTGCTGTGTTGTCAATCCCTGTATTGAAACACTACTTGCATTCAGCAATGGTACCTGTTGTACCACTGCACCTGGTGTTTGCAGTGTCAAAGGTTTCAAGCTCTGACTTATACTCAAGCCATTTACGGCATCTGGAAGCCCAACAAGGGGACTAAGGTCCATTAATGGCCTAGATCCATCAAAGGTCTGCCCCATAGATGATATTACCTGACCATGGTCTCTCACCCCCCTCCTCATCCTGTTCTCCTGTAATCGTCTTCTTCTGCGCAAATAATGGTACTGCTAGACCAACAGTAATTGGTAGCGATATTGCATCTGGTGCCGCTCTGACACCCGCATTTTGTGAATGGACTACTCCCATACTGGTGTCACATCCAACTCTGTTCCTGTCATCGGTGTGAACTTCGGAAAACCCTGTGGCTGTGCCTAGGCATCAACATTGGAGTTGGTTCAGTCTGAACTAACATTGGCCTTGGAACCACTTGCTCTGTGTGTACCACTAGGTTCAAGGTTGTCGCGAGAATCGGTATCTCTGGATAAATTCTCCAGTGCACCCTATTACAACCCGCCAATCCACCAGCTTTTCCAGGGCGGTACCAATGCCATCAAAAGTACGGCGGAAATAGTATTTTTAAGGGAAACCACTCACCTCTCGACACTCAACGAAGAACTAGGACACCATGGAGACCGAGTTACAGGTCCTGCCCTTGCTGGTCTACCTCCTCATCCACCAAGAATATGAAAGGCGGCGGCGACAACAACGGTGAGTACTGCACCTAGCACACAGGGGAGGGGGAAGAAAAAGAGAGTGACATCCACACGCAACACGCAACACTCCCACCCCCACCCTCACCCACAACTCATACACAGAAACACATGCATCAACATTACATTTACACCCCGTAACCCACTGGAAGAATACAAGGACAAAAAAGAATAGAGTCAAATCAGTGATATTTTAGAAATAGGCAGATATACGTAACAAATATAAAAACAGTGTTTAAAAATATTTACAGGATGTACATAAGGCCGTACATTGTCCTTTCCAAATGTCCGTGACCACTGGGCCAAAAACCATGGGCCAAGCCCACACTTGACTCCTGCCTCAATACGAAGAGAACACTGCAGGGGCATCAAGTTGTAAACACACAAGCACCTCAGGGGGATAGGGAAACGGGGGGCACCTCGGCCGAAAGATGGAATAACGCCACTGCTCCTCGACGGGGCTCACTGCTTGGTCCTGGGGAGTGCAAAACCCCAGTCTCTCAAGTTTCTCAAGTGGGTGGTCTGCCCACTGCTTGTTCCTGGGGAGTGCAAAGCCACAGTCTCTCAAGTCAGTGGTTTGCCCACTGCTTGGTCCTGGGGAGTGCAAAGCCACAGTCTCTCAAGTGGGTGATGTACCCACTGCTTGGTCCTGTGAAGTGCAAAGCCACAGTCTCTCTAGTGGATGCCTTTTTCCACTGGTTCTGGAGGGGGCTCTGTGCCCAGAGTGCTTCATCCTGCTGAGGATTGGATGAGTGCATGCATATCACCACTGGTTCTGGAGGGGGCTTTGTGCCCAGTGTGCTTCATCCTGCCAAGAAAAGGGTGAGTGGATGCATATCTCCACTGGTTCTGGAGGGGGCTTTGTGTCCAGTGATGCAGCACTTGGGGTGTGGCAGTTCACATTCCCTCACCAGAGTGTCTGAGGCACGAGATTTGCAGTGACCAGGTAGCATGATAGTCTATGGAGGCAGGGCCATACTCCATCCTGCGGCAACTAAGGCTGAAAACCAGTGGTAGTGCTGATGCTGGTGGGGGTGCTGCCAGACGTGGTGGGAGGCTCCAGCCCGTCTCCTGCAGCCTCGGAAGGACGCACACTGGGGCTGCTGCTGCTAGTAGTGGTCCTACTGTCAGCGGTGCAGGTGGCGGTGCCTGCGGTGGTGCGTGTGGCAGGGATGCTGGCAGTGCAGGCTGTGGTGCAGGTGCTGGTAATGCCAGTGGTGGAGGGAGGCACCAGCCCTTCTCCTGCAGCCTCTGACGGCTGGCCACTGGGGATGCTGCTGCTGACAGTAGTGGTGGCAGCGGCGGTGCAGGTGGCAATGCTTGTGGCGGGGATGCTGGCAGTGCTGCCCGCGGTACGGGTGGCGGGGCTGTCGGTTCTGATGGTGTGCACCAGGCCCTCACCTGCAGGCTCCGACGCCTGAAGCGCCTTGCCTTGGCTTTTCTGCCCCTTCCTCACCTTGGCAGATGCTGTTGGAACCTTGGCTCTGGCAGCTGGAGTTTTGGAGGACGCCTTGCTGGGTGGGTCGAGCTCCTTGCCCTTGCTGCATGCTGTCCCCTTCTTCACCGTGGCAGGTGGCAGAATGGTTTGGTCCTTTGCAGGGTTCGGTGGCACACTGGCTGGCCTGACGGGTGCCCCCTTTGAGCCTCTGGGAGTTGCAGGTATCACAGCAGACGCCGCCTTGTGCTGGCCTCTGGGGTGGGAAGATGGAGAGGGTTTGGGAGTGGAGGACGAGGGAGTGGTTGTAGGAAGTGTCTGTCTGCTGAGTTTGGGTGAAGGTGCATGGGTTGGATGCTGTGGTGAGGTGGATGGCTGTTGGGTGGGTGGGTGCTTCCGTTTGTGTACTTTGGGAGGAGGGGTCACAGACACACTGGGAGGGGACACAGGAGACATGTGCATGGTTGTGGGGGTGGTGACTGCTTGTGAGGGGTGTCTTGTGATGGGCGTGCTGGTGATGGAGGAAGTGGATGAAGAGGAATTGCATCCAGGTGTGAGTGTAGACGCTACTGGGAGGGATGTGGATGAAGAGGAGGAGGGGAACACAGTGGAGGCAGTAGATGTTGGTCTGTTTGCATGGGTATGGTGCTTGTGTGAGTGCCTGTGAGATGAAGTGTGGTGCTTATGTTTTCCTGAGCCACTTTTGTGTGGTGTTTTAGGTGAATGCTGGTCTGAAGGTGTGTTTGGGATAGGCTGGGGATGAGGGGATTGAGTCTGGGTAGAGAAAGTTGGGGGGGAGGCTAGCCACAGGGACAAGGGCTGTCATCAGTGTGGAGGACAGAGCCTGAAATGCTTTCTGTTGGGCCGCCACACCAGAGTGAATGCCCTCCAGGTATGCATTTGTTTGTTGTAAATGCCTCTCGACACCCTGGATGGCATTCAGTATGGTTGACTGCCCAACAGGGAGGGTTCTCAGGAGGTCAATAGCCCCTCACTGAGGGCAGCAGGGCTGACAGGGGCAGGGCCTGAGGTGCCTGGGGCAAAGGAGATGCCCACCCTCCTGGGTGAGTGGGCACGGGAAACACGCTGAGGGGCTCTGGGAGGGCGGTGCTGGTAGAGGGTGGTAGAGGGGCTGTACCTGTTGTTGGGGTGGGCACAGAGGTGTCCCCCACCGCCAGAGAGCTTCCATCGGAGAAGTCGCTGTCTGTGGTCTCCCCTCCTGTCCCCGTCATGGTGCTCCCCTCACCCTCCGCCCCACTTATGCCCTCACCCTCAGTGGATTCAGCCTCCAGGCCCATGTGGGATGCAGCTCCCTCCATCGCCAGTGCCTCTGGTCCTCCACCAGATGATGCTAATGCACATAAGGACAGGGTGACAACACAAAAAGGGGGGAGAAGAGTCAGAGGATTCACTTGGTCAATGCCAACAACACCACTACCGTTGGTGTACACAACACACAGGGAGCAGCCCTATACACTAAGCCATGCCCAACCATTTACTAAGACAGTCACCAGCCCATGGGGTACAATGCCTAACACCAATAGCTGAACACCAGAAACCCACAGGGCCCTGCCTAGTAGTAGATGCCCACTAACACTATTGGGGAAGGAGTGCTCCAGAGCCTGCACAACAAGGGACACACTCTGCCATGTTCGCCCTGGCCTAGGGGTCACCCACAACCCACATCCCCCACCCAGGTACCTCCTAACGCGCGCCAAGTCAGGTTTCATATTCTGTACTCTCCCCCTAGTGGCTTCAAGCACCCATCCAACTGCGGACAGGCCACCGTCAGGATGCAGTAAATCAAGGGGGTCATGGTGCGATGGGCACCCCTTCCTCGTTGGGAGGCCAGCACCAGCTGGACCTCCGCCATCTTCTTTGCCCAGCAGCGCAGGTCCTCCCACCTCTTTTGCGGCAGTGGGTGCTCCACCTGTCAAAGACCCCCACAGTCCGCACCTCTTGGTGATGGCACGCCAAATACCCTTTTTCTGGTGGGCGCTGACCTGCAGGGAAAAGACAGCAGAAAAGGGAATTAGTCACCCTCCTGGACCATCAGACTCATTGCCCACCAGATCCCACCCATCCCCTGATGCACATACATTGACCACCTTACATGCTGCACTCTGACGAGGACACCTCTGCCCCCCTACATGTGGCTTACACACACAGCAATCCCTATATTCATGGCCCACGCATCATGCTCACAGTGTACTCCCATAGAGGACCATAGAGTAACGTTTACTGGAGTAGGACCCCATCCACCAGTTTCTCCAACTCCTCCACAGTGAAGGCAGGGGCCCTTTCCCCAGACACATGAGCCATGGTCGGTTCCAGACACAGGTCACAGCTGCACTTGCAGTGTAGGTCCTCTCCTGTTGAAGGTCAGGTAGCAAGTGAGTGATTAGATAGAAAATGGAGGTGACGTCCGTGGCGGTGCATACCATCACCACCAGCGTACATCGCCATTGGCTCCTGGAACCCATATGGCCCAATGATAACCAATGTGATTTTGCGCGGCGGTCATTGACCGCGAGAGCGCACAACGCCAGTGCAATTACCTCATTTCCACTTGTCCCTCCTCACAGGTCAGGCAGCCACCATTTCAGGGGGGCACAAGGCATGGCACCTAACCGTGTCACAGCAGACATTGGCACATCAACTGACTCTCGAGTTCACATACTGTTTCTGTAAAGTAAACAAATCATCATTAGTTCAATAGATGTGTGAATATGACTCTCTGCTCACCGTTCTCTTCCATAGGCTTCAACCGCTGAGGCAGAATACGAGATGGCGGCATCCTCCGGTGTACAGACCCCTGGTGGACCAATTATTATTACCTACAGACTTGATCATGCCAGAATCCAAGAACTGTGTGCCCAATTGGAGCCAGACATGATGTCAGCTATCCACCAGCCCACAGGTATCCCCCTCTATTGCAGGTCCTGTCAGTGCTCCATTTCCTGGCAAGTGGTTCCCTCCAAACAACAGTGGCCATGGCATCAGGGATGTCTCAGACAATGTTCTCTATCGTGTTGACCAGAGTGTTGTCTGCCCTGCTGAAACACATGCGCAGCTACATCGTGTTCCCCCAGGTGAATTATTTGGGCATAGTGAAGGCTGACTTTTATGCCCTGGGACATATCCCCAACATCACTGGTACCATTGATGGTACACATGTGGCATTTGTCCTCCCTTCCCCCACCGGACAAATGAACAAGTATACAGGAATAGAAAAAGCTATCTCTCTATAAATGTGCAGATGGTGTGTTTGGCAGACCAGTACATCTCCCATGTGAATTCCAAATATCCTGGCTCTGTGCATGACGCCTTTATCTTGAGGAAGGTGTCTGGGTATGGGGTTATCCCTAAGGGTTGGTGTGTGTCTAACAGTTGTACCTCGATATTTGCAGGTGACTTTGGTTACCCCAACCTCTCACGGCTACTGACCCCAGTGAGGAATGCCAGGACAAGGGCAGAGGAACGTTACAATGAGGCACATGGGCGTACAAGGAGGATCATAGAAAGGACCTTCAGCCTCCTGGAGGCCAGGTTCCGGTGCCTCCATCTGACAGGTGGATCACTGTACTAATCACCCAAGAAGGTGTGCCAGATCATTGTTGCATGTTGCATGTTGCACAACCTGGCCTTGTGACGCCAGGTGCTTTTTCTGCAGGAGGATGAGCCTGGAGATGGTCTTGTAGCAGCGGTGGAGCCTGTGGACAGTGAGGAAGAGAAGGCAGTGGAAGAAGATGTTGACAACAGAACCAATATAAATCAGCAGTACTTCCAGTGACACAAAGATAAGACATTGTAACTTCATTTAACATTTCAGTTATCTTTTAGACATTGTACAAGGCAGCTTGTTTCCCTATGTCTATGGTCACTGACTGTACCCTTTGGCATCTCTATTTTCAGATCTCTGTGCCCCACTCTGGCTCCTCCTATGTGTACTGCCGCCCACCAAATGTCATCCTAAAGTATATTTCACTGTACTTTTGAGTTGCTATGCTTTGATAATGTTGTACTAATACATTTGTGAATCATTTGAGACTCCAGATTTGCATTCGTTCCAAAGGTGTTTATTTGAGTGCTCATAAGTAGAGGGGGATGTGCAAGGGGTTGGGCTAAAGGTGGAGGAAAGTTTAGGGTAGAGTCCAGTCTCTTGGTCTCACAGGTGCATTGTCCAAAGGAGCTCTGGAAGGGGAGTAATGGCATTTCAAGGTGGACAGGGTGATAGTGTGGGACATAAGGGTGACAATCAGGAGAGTCTTATTTCCTGGTGAGGGTCTTGGCAATGTTCTCTGGATTCTGCCTGGATCACAAGGACCGTTTGTGGGGTGGTTCTCCTTCTGCAGGTGGTGGGGTGCTGGTGGCCTGTTGGTCCTGTGGCAGGGCCTCCTGTCCACTAGCGCTGGCAGAGGTAGAAGGCTGTTCCTCGGTTTGGCTAGTGTCAGGCGCCTGTTGTTATGCCACTGCCTCCCACATGGTCTTGCTCATGTCAGCCATGCCTGCAATGATGACCAGGATGGTGTAGATTTTAGTTAGGTCCTCCCTGATCTCCAGGTACTGTCCCTCCTGCAGGCACTGGGTCTCCTGCAGCTTGGTCAGTATCTGGCCCATGGTCTCCTGGGAATGGTGGTATGCTCCCAGAATGTTGGAGAGTGCCTCGTGGAGAGTGGGTTCCCTGGGCCTGTCCTCCCCCTGTTGCACAGAAGTCCTCCCAGCTTCCCTGTTGTCCTGTGCCTCTGTCCCCTGAACCGTGTGCCCACTACCACTGACCCCAGGTCCCCGATCGTCCTGGGTTTGTGGGGTTGCCTAGGGTCCCTGTAGTTGTAGACACACTGCTGATTGACCTGTCTTGGGGACAGTGGCATGGGCCCATTGGGTGTGTGCTGTGCTGGTGTTTCCTGAGGGGGGAGGCTCTGTGGTGGGTTGGGACTGTGGCAGGGGAACCAACTGTCCAGAGGTCCTGGATGGGCCCGGTTGGTCATGGTGATCCAGGCGTGCAGATCTGCTGTTGTCACTGTGGGACTCTTCTGTGGGGGAACTGGATGTAGCTGACACCTCTCCGGTGACGTTGAGTATGGGTCCTGTGGGGATGCAAATGCAATGTTAGTGTAACTGCGTGTGCCATCTTGTGCATTGGTGTGTTTCCCTGTATGATTGTGAGTTCCCTGTCATATTGGCCTTGTGTGAGTGGTGATTTTGTGGGCTGGGTGAGTCTCTCAACTGGGCATGCTGTGGTGAAGGGTGTCCGTGCAGGTCTGTGATGGGTGTCCATGCATTGGTGTAGCATGCAAGGCTTGGTTTTGGGATGGGTGGGTTGTGTTAGTGGGGTATATGTGAGGTGGTGGAGTGATGGGGTGAGGGTAGGGGTAGGAGTTAGTGATGGCATGCAGGTAAGGTGTCGGGGATAAAGTAGTTAAGATTTGACTTACCAGAGTCCAGTCCACCTGCTGCTTCTGCGAGGCCCTCAGGATGCATTATTGCCAAGACTTGCTCCTCCCATGTTGTTAGTTGTGGGGGAGGAGGTGGGAGTCTTGCTACCACGGAACGCACCTTCCCCCATAGGTCGTTCCACCTCTACCTGATGTCATCCCATGTTCTGGGGTGCTGTCCCTCGGCATTGACCCTGTCCACGATTTCCGCCATAGCTCCATCTTCCTTGCAATAGACGTCTGCTGCACCTGTGATCCGAATAGCTGTGGCGCTACCATCATGATTTCCTCCACCATGACCCTTAACTACTCCTCTGAAAACCTGGGGTGTCTTTGGGGTGCCATGGATGTGGTGTGAGTGATATGTGTGAGGATGTGTGGGGTTATGTGTGGGGTATGTGTTTGGGTGTATGCTGTGATGTGCATGGATGGTGTATGGGTGATGGTGTTCTATGCCTCTGATTGAGTGGTGCTCCTGCCTTGTCTCTCTCTGCTTGCTATCGTTTTTTTTGCTGTAAGGGGTTGTGGGTAATGTGGGTGTGTGTTTTATAGTGGTGTGGGTGTGTGAGTGTGCTGTGTGTATGTGTGTCAGGTGTGCGTTGTTTTAAGTGTCCAGTGTGGTGTAGGTGTGTAAGTGTGTGTGTATTTTGAGTGCAGCAATGTGTACCGCCAATGGTTTACCGCGTTGGAAAGACCGCCGCGATGACTTGTGGGTCGTGATACTGTGGCCGTATTCCTGTTGGCGTAACGGTGTGGGTTTTGATATCGCCAGTTTATCACTGACCTTTGGTGTGTCAGACTTGTGTTGGTGTCTGTATTATGGCGGAATTCTCAGTGTGGGTCATAATACCTGTGGCGGAATACCACCGTGGGCATGGTATGTTGCCGGCCGCCAGCACGGCAGTTGCCGGCATTTACTGCCAAGGTTGTAATGAGGGCCTAAGTCATGTAGTTAACTCAAACTTTATTCAAATCAACTCAAGATTAATTCATTAGTGACCACCAATAACATAATCTAATCAGAAGTTGAGAAAACAAGCTTTCTAATGCTTCAACGTAAGCCAATGACGATTAATATGTCAACATGAGTAGTTCAGCAAATCAGTCCGTCAATCATTTGTCACCGTATATGTCAAAGTCTCAAAATAGGAACCTACCTAACCCAGATTAGTATTTTCATGTGGGACTTCATGCAAAAAACAGTTTAGAACATGAATTTGGAAAAACATCTAGCTTAGGAGAAAACTATTTAGATAGTGCAGTTGGTACCTAGAAAGAAAAGGCAGAAGGTAATTCAGTTACATTGTCATAGCTACCTATCCTCGGTATGGATCAGCAACAAAGTCAATCTTCATCTTCAGGTCATCAATCGATCAGCATCTCATCAGGCTCTCAAGAGCTTGAGGCCAATGACAGAATCTCAAATCTCTTCTGCCCCAATTTTGCATAAATTTCAGAATAAGGTCTCTCCTCCAACATCTGCCTCTAACATCTCTGGACTCTCCCCTTCTGTTACGTCATTATAGGAGAGTCGCTCAGCCTTTCCCCCAATTCCTAATTGGTCAATTAATCACCAGTTATGACTCTGTCCAATTGTATATTTACTCCAAATCTATGAATTTTAATATTGTATAGTTCTCAGATTGATGATTGGTTTACCTTGCGATGGTCTCATCATCCGGCTCGTCAGATATTAAAAATGTTGCATCTTCTTCTCCAGTCAGTGTCTCCATTGTTCGAGTCCTGGGAAAGTACATCTTGTCTGCTTTACACCGGGTTGGATACAAACTTTAATTCCATTATCTCCTGTTCGTGGGTTCATTGCAGAGAATTTTAGCTAAGCAGTTTTATTAAACAACGAGCGGTTCATGGTCAGTTCAGCACATTAGCTTCTCTACATTGCGTTAATAATTCAGCTTCTACATGAGGCCTGGCAAAACTAGGCCACAACTTTGTCTAAGTTATTTCTATAATATAATGCAAAACATACGTTATATATCTCAATATGACATACTACTACATTATTCAATATGTTTTTCTATATTTCATACATGTTATTCATTTTATTAGTACATTTGTGAATCTTGGTGATCGCTCTCCGAGGGCACGTTTTGAAACGTGTACATTATTTTTATTTATTTCTACATTTTTTTATTATTCAACATACATAAACATTCATTCATAATTTTAATTATCATATCTGCTTTAGTAAGGTGAACAAAGACCTTGGGGTGCAGGCTCAAATTGCTGAAGCCTCTGAGGTGACTGGAAATACCAGTCTGCCACTGAACTCTTTGCCCCCAGAAGATACTCACAGTGAAAGAAATCTAATGTTGCAGACAATAATGCCAAAAGTCCTTGGCAATTTCTGCCAACATCTGAGGTTTTATACACTCCAGTCTGTTAACATAGCGATTTGCTAAAATATTGTTCATTCTGAGCAGAATGCAATAATCCAACCTGGCAGGGGAAAGACTCCTGATTTCAGAGGAACCAGCCAACAAAACTGAACCCTTCCCCCTAAAATCACCTCTGAATAAGGTAGAATTCTCACCTGAATATCCTGAGTCCAGAAAGCCTCTCTGATGACCTCTATCATAGCCTCTACAGAAGTGTTGGTGACCTCATCGAGGTCAGGTGGGGTAGAAGGTCTGATTGGAATAATGATCTTGCCAATTTCCACAAGACTGGGTGAAGGTCTCACATTGGGAGCCCTGGTAAATGCCTCAGCCTGACAAACGGGCCCAGTATTGTCTGGCCCTTCCAAAAAAGGTGTTCCGCAAAACCCTTTTTAAAGAAAGGTGCTATTTATCTAACCTATTATACGTTGCCACGAACTTGGCCAGATCTTTAACAAAGGGATCTCCAAGAGGAGAACCTGTGCAACTGCTCCAGATTTAGAAGAAATAAGATCATTTAACTTGGGGTTGATGCACATCAGAATCGATCTCTGTCTTTCAGTAGATATTGCCACGTTGGCATTACCCAACTGTCAAACGGTGCATTTCGCCCAACCAATCAAAATGTATGGATCAACCGCTGTACCAGACTACTTGGATTGATACCCAGGTTCTAGGATTTTTGTGAGGGGTCCTTTGATGTAAAGTAGTTCATGCTTTACAGGAACGCCAAGCCCAAGCCAGCCCTTTCTTGGGGTCTGTGGCCCATTTTTTCATAAGATTTACCCTGGTGGGATCTACCTTGGGCGTATCAGAGACCTTCCAGCCAGATGTGGTTTGGGGCATTTGGATCTAAGCCTCGCCCTGACCTCCTTGTCAAAACCTTGTCTAAGGTGACATTGGATTAAACTGGCCACCTCGGGAAGAGGGGTCCAACTGGTAGACTGGGATGTACAATCTCTGTTGGGTCGAAGGTAAGAACTTTAGGTGGACTTGGACCGAGAACTGATCTGCCATCAGGACGCCTTTTCTTGCTGGGCCCAGGGGCATCTTCCTAATCGCTGTCAGATGAACCATTGGAAGAGTCAGAACCTATAGGTTCAGATAGCTTAAAAGACTTATTGGAAGATGATGCTTGTGGTTGGGAATGACTGTACCAATGCGCCTCTTAAATTGTCGAAGAAAATTGTTCACAAGCCTAGGAATGCCATTGTTTCCCTTTTGTTTTACTTTTGGCTTTACCATGTGCCTGTTTAGTAGGGTGAGACTTTGATTCCGCAAAGGCAGGCAGAGGCCGTAGCCAGCCTTGCTGATGAGCAAAGCCCTTAAGGTGAGAGGTCAGGGGGCCGAGGGCCTTGACCAAGGCCTTGTTAACAGATAAGTGTACATTATTATCTAACGCTTCCACAAGATTGTCCTCAAAAGAGGGGGAAACTCCTGATATTTCCCTCTGTCCTCTTTGTAGGGGTTATAGTCGGGTATTGTAAGAGATTATAGATCTAAGAATAGTCACATTGTGAAGTCCTATTGGTGACACTGTATGTGTTGGTATTATGTATGGACCATGTTGTCATATGTGTGTAACTGAAGTTCATCAGTTGTGACACTGCACTTAGTCATTGAGTATGGATGTGTAATATGCACAATATGGGCCATTGTAGATGCAGTTAGATGTATGATATATTGTGACATATGTGTTAGGTGTCTGCAGATCTTCTTCTGTGATTGGGTCAGACTAATCACATGGCTATACCTCAGACTTGTACACATCAAATGTCACCTGTATGCATGTCCAACTTGTACTGGCTACATCAGTTATTAGATCTACATTGGCGTTACTGTACAGAGTGTTAGGTCTGCTATGTAATGTGACAGGCAGATGCTATGTGGTGTGTGAATGGAGTAGTCCACACTGTCATGGATATTTCCCAGAGGACATGGACTGATCCGATGTTGCAACTGTAGAGAATCCTGATGTGTTTTGTACAGTCAGCTCTACTTCTAATGGGTGATAAGGGTTTGAAGAGGTATGATGTGAAATCAGGACATCATCTGTACTTCATCCAGGGCATGATGTGCATTCAAACATGGCCTTGGTGGTGGTCCTGTGTATGACTCCAGTTATGCTGACCTACTTTGATATAGAAATAGATGTGAGGGTTGGCATACAGGGATGAGTCATAGTGACATGTTGTGACATGATGTAGGAAATCTGTATTGGCAACTGAGATAGCCTAGCCAGGATATGTAGTCTCACATATGTGCATGTTTACATGTGTTTATGTGAGGTATATGTTAACCCTATCTCTTCTTATCTCTCGCTCTCTCCCTTCCCCTCTCTCTTTGTGTGCATCAGCATCAGCAGGCAAAGGAGAAGGGGCACAGGCGAGTGGGGATGCTGGAGGCCACGGGACCCAGGGTGCTGTTACTAGCGACAGCCAGGGACCCAGTGGCAGGGAGAGTGAGGGGAGTGCCATGGTGGAGACTAGATCTTCCACATCATCTTCAGAATCCTCCTCTAGTGAACACTTCCTGGTAGAGGCGGACCCATCTGGGACCACCCCAGCACCATCTTTGTCTGGCACCACTCTTACTACCACCACCCTCCCTGTAGCTCCCCACCCAGTTGCCTGTGTCTGCTCACCCAAGAGGGTGGCCATCTCCTTTGCTGCAGGCACCTCTGCCCTTGCCAGTCCTGCTGCCTTTAGTGAGGAGGCTATTGGCCTCCTGGGGTCCATCTCTGTGGTTCAGTCGACCATGGTGAATGCCATCCAGTGACTGGCAGTTCAAGTACAGCAGAGCAATGCATTCCTGGAGGGCATTCACAGTGCATTGGCTAGCCTACAGAGATCCTTTCAGGCTCTGGCCTCCTCACTGATGGCAACCAGTCACCTTTTGTCTACGGTCCCCTGCTCCACCTACCTCTTCCCAATCCCAAACCCAGCCAAAGCACACAGACATGCAAGCAATCATCCACCTCAACATTCAAGAGTAGTACAGACAAACAAAGCACCAGAAGACCCACCACCAGCATGCACACAAACAATACCCACCTGCACACCCACCAACACTGACTACCTGCACAGCCTCCCCCATCACTCTTACCTTCACAGACACTGCACAAGACACACCTGCAACCACTACACCAACATTCACTGATCCAGCAAAAATTCCTATCTTACCCACAGTCAGCATAATATCAGACCTGCAGACATCCACCCCAGTCACCACATCCGCAGACACCACAACCACCAACACACCCAAATGCAGGACATCTTCCATACCTGCAGACACCACCCTAATATACAGTCACATCGGAAGCATGGCATCTCCTAGCACCTCCTACTCCCACAACACATAAATGCCCGCACTCACCCACCCAACCGATACCCAGCACCCACAAGCATTCCTTTCATGCACATGTACCTAAGACATCCACCAAGACACATCCTACAACCACTCCCTCTACTTCCATTCCCAAACCTTTTTGTCATGACTGCCCCTGTGTCTAATAAGGTATTTGTGTTGGAGATGTTCCTGTTCCCTACTGTTTTCCCACCCTGTGATGCCCCAAAACGGCCCGTGTCCCTCCCCAAGTCCAGGCCTTCCACCTCCAAGTCCTCCCCAGCTAGTATCCATTTTCCTCCCACTGCCTAGAAGTGGACCCCTCTCAAGCCCAAGCCCAAAGACCCCTCTCCCAGCCCAAAGACCCCTCTCCCAAGCCCAGAGACCCCCCTCCCAAACCCACACCCACCCCTCTCCCCACCTACTTCCTGAGGTGCCTGCCTGCCCATTGATGCCCCTATCCTGTGAGGTCATGTAGCAGTCAGGAGTCATGTAGGGACACACAGAAGTGCCATTTGTGCCTTGTGAACTTTGGACTAGCCAATGGCCTTAATTGTGTACATAGTTATTTTTTTATTCATGTTTTCATATTTCTATTGTATATCTGGGCTGGCCAGTTGTTGGTTTGATGGTAACATACTTGTCCTGCCTTTCTTTACAAATGGCTGTTTTGGTCTTCCCTGCTTTGGCTTGTGTGTGAGTGGTATGTGTGTTTGTGTGTTGGTTGTGCTAGATGTTGTGTCTGGGCTGCATGTGTGGATGTTGCCCTCCCATGGGTCCGACTGTGGTAGCTGTGTGTTGTGGGTAGGATATATTTGTGTTTGGAATATGCATGTATGTAGATACATTTTGTATTGTTTGTGTTGACATGTGTAATGGTGGTGTTGTGTTCCCTTGTGTGGTTGTTGTGTGTGCATGTATGTGGTGATGGGTATGTCAGACGTTTTGTATGTTGTGTTGGCGTGTTCTGACGTATGCCTCGTTTTATGTCTTTTTGATTGTGTATATTGGTTGTCAGGTGTTGTAACGTGTTGTTGTATGTATGTAGTGTCATGTGGAGGTGTGTAATATGTTAGTTTGACATAGCATGTGTGTTGCAGTTGTGATGTAGTTGGGTGAATCGGTGGGTGGTGTTTTGTATTATCGTGGACTGTGTCAGTGGTGTATGTGTGCGGTTTGGTGTGTGTATTGTAGGTGTGTGTTGGCCGTGGTGTTGAAGTATGGGTGTGCATGTGTGTATGTGGGTGTATGTGTTTGTGATTATGGGTGTGTGGTTGCATGTGTGTGTGTCGGTGTCACCTGCCGCCCCAGATTTGTATGTTGTATGCATGTGTACTTTGGGTTTTCCCTACAGAGACAGGTGGGTGTGTGTACTCATGGTTGTTTTCGTCATCCCTATTCCGAAGTCATTGTGCAGGAGCAGTAGAATGACGTGCAGCTCAGGTTCCATGGCGGCTCCAGAGTGGTATGTGTTCCAGAAGGTGCGTGTCCCCTTTTATGGAGTTGGTTTCCATCAGGGTTTTTGTGGTGGTGCCACGCGGCAGAAACCTTGGGGGTGTGCAGCCTCATAATATGTCCGGCAGAGATATGGTGTCTCCCCGCAAGAAGGTGGCTACCACTGTCCATGGCAGCATGACTGCATGGGCAATACAGGTGGTGATTTGGCAGTCTTCTGTTGGGAGGACCACTATGGTCATAATTTGGCAGTCCTCTCCACCAGGCCATCGGTGGTATGGTTGTTGCTGTCAACATGGCAGCCCTGGTAATACCAAACTCGTATTGACCCCCATAGAGTTTAGGAGCAGTGGTTATTTCTTACGTCTCTGAATTTGAGGGTACCCATAATGTGGTGTGATTTGGAGGGTCATCTTTCTGATAAACTGGCTTACATTTGAAAGGCACAAATGTAGCGAAAAACAATTGGTAATAACAAGCATTCTACTATTCTATGCTCTCACAAGTCTCTTGGTAAAATGTTACCTCACTTGTGTGGGTAGGCCTAGTGCCCACAACAGGAAACGGCTCAAAACACTACATGGCCGCATAAAATTTTTTCACCTAAAACTGACCCTCTTTTCCCAATGTGGGTAGCTCTAGGTTTTGGATTCTAGCTCAGTTGGCACCTTTGGAAACCTAGTCAACAAGCGCATTTTTGAAAACTAGACACCTAGGGGTATCCAGGGTTGGTTGACTTGTGTGCCTCTCACCAGGTTTAGTTACCCAGAATCCCTTGCATACCTCCCTTAAACTTTGACTAAAAGACATATTTTCCTCACATTTCTGTGATAGAAAGTTCTACAATCTGCAGGGAACCACAAGCTTCCTTCCACCTGGGAATTCCCTCATGTCTTCTGATAAAAATGGTACCTCACTTGTGTGGGTAGACCTAGTGCCCACAACAGGAAACTACCTAGAGCACAACACAGAGGCAGCAAATATTCCCATCCAAAACAAACCTTCTTTTCCAAAAGTGGGTAGCTCTAAGATTTGGACCTTAGCTCAGCTGCCACCTGGAGAAACCTAGCCATCCTGTAAATTTTTTAAACCTAGACACCTAGGGGTATCCAAGTAGGCAGAATTATGTGGCACTCAAAAATGTACGTTAAACTTTGACTAAAAGACACATTTTCATCAAGTTTCTGTGATGGAAAGTTCTAGGATCTGCAGATAGCTAGAAACTTCCTACTACATGGCCTTCCCCCAAGTCTCCTCATAAAAATGGTAACTCACTTCTGTGGGTAGACTTAGTGCCCCTGACGGAAAATGGCCCAGAACACAACATGGATGCGACACATTTTTCCACCCAAAACTCACCCTCTTTTCCCAAAATGGGTAGCTCCAGATTTTGATCTCTAGCTCAGCTGGCACCTAGGGGAATCTAGCCAAACAATACAGTTTTGAAAGGTAAACACCAAGGGGTACCTTAGGTGGGCTGACTTGCATGGGTCTCACAATATTTAGTTGCCCAGAATCCCCTCTAGACCTCAAAGTTTGACAAAAAAAACACATTGCCTCACATTTCTGTGATGGAACATTATAGAATCCATTGGGAGTCATAAACTTCCATTCAAATGCCATTTACCTAAATCTCCTGATAAAAATGGTACCTCACCTGTGTGGGTAGACCTACTGCTCCTGACAGGAAACGCCCCAAAACGCAACATGGACGCAGCTCATTTTTCCACCAAAAACGTAGCCTCTTTTCCCAAACTGGGTAGATCAGGATTCTGGATCCTAGCTCAGCTTACACCTAGAAAAACCTAGCCAATCAGTACATTTTTGAAAATTAGACACCTAAGGGTATCTAGGGTGGACTGACTTGCATGTCTCTAACCACATTTAGTTACAGAGAATCACTTGCAAACTTCAAACTGTGACTAAAAACTCATTTTCTTCATTTTTCTGTGATGGAAATGTCTAGAATTTGTGGGGAGCTACAATCTTCACAGCGGATGGGCCAGATGGAGAGCGAACTCACCAGGATCAAGCAGAGCCTGGACTAGCTCTGGACCCATATAGACAGTGCCCTCTTCTAAGCCCTTTTTAATGTTTTGTTTTGGTGGCAGGGTCTTTTTGTGGGTGGAGCGGGTGAGGAGGGACTTGGGACCAGGACTTTTCCTTGGACTTTTCGGGGACAGGGCTATTTGATTGGAGACAGGGGTGGGACTGTTGTAGGTGGGTGGAAATGGTGGATTGCTGTATTTGTTAAAAATAAAAAGGGGATCATTTATTTTACTTGATTTATGGCTCAAATGCTTATTTTGGTGTATTAGTTTGCACTGCTGTGTTTTAGTGTAGCCTGTTTTTTAAATCTGCTAAAAAAGTGTATGTCATTTAGTTATACCCTTGTTCTACTGCCCTCTGTAACTATATTGACCACTAGGGGATTGTTGCCATTGCTTATTTTGCCTACAAAAATCTAGATACAGACAGACATTTCTTCAGTAGGAGTTAATTACTAACCAAACAAGTTCACTTCAATCCATAGTTCCTCCCTTATCTGAATAGATGAAGTGAATGAGTCTCCTTACTACAGGATTGTTCTCAAAGGAGCATCTTTATTCTTTAAAGGGGTGGTGGTAGTAGTAGTATCAGGCTAGCGCACTAGCAGGGAAGACAAAAGGCACCACTCTGACCTATGTGAACTCAAACTTCAGGATTAATCAAAGGTTTTATCCATCACTGGAAAAAACTAGAGAGTTAGTGGATCATACTATATCATAACATTAGAAAGACTGAGACCAGACTACGCAAATGACAGCATTTGACACAAAACAAAGAATATCTGTTATGATAATTAAAAATAAGAATATCAACTTCTTCTGAGCAATGGTGGGGAGTTAGTATTTAACACTAAACTTAGAAAATCAAAACATGGAGTCAGGAGAAGTTGGCTCAGAATCAATAGCAGCTGGACAAGGCTAAGCTTTTATGCAAACCACAACACAAGGCATGAATGATTTTGTTGATGGGGCCTGTGTGGAATATTGTGCAAATAATAGAAGGTCATGTAGTGAGTTGGTGTCACTTTCACCATGTCCGCCCCAGCAAGTGTGAGATCCATTTATGGTGTAAAATTAAGTCACATCTCAATAAAACAGATAGCCTGGAAGAACAGGGTTAATGGCTCAATCAATGGATGGGAAAGGGAAGTTGGGGAAAGATGTGAAAGAGACAAACACTACACAAAAGAAACCACAATATTCATCAGGGCGCTGAGCAGCACACCATCATCAATCAGTTGAGGAAGGAAACAAAGATAAGTATAACACAATTAAATTAAATGCATTGCAAATAGTCCTTCTGCCCCAGAGAGACATAAGATAGTATAGCTTTACATGTTATATCTTCTAGGATTGAAAAATACAAATAAGGAAGATTGGAGTTAACCCACTCAGTTCTAAAACTTATGATTGTTACAGGGAACATTATACTGTATTGTCAAATTGGGTGCTTGGTGCATCTCCATTTTTCTTGGAATGTCCATCACTTTTAGGTGCCTGGCTGAACCTGTCCAGTAGGTAAGCTGGAATCTTCACCGTTCACCAAGTTTTGTTCATGCAGGAGAGGACTAGTGCTTAGAGTACCTATAGAATAGCATGGATTCATCTGGCCCCTTCACTATACCTGAATGTGTATCCTGTAGTATTTTTGTACATCACCAGCAGATTTGGGTATCCCCTTTTGAGTAATTGGCTTTGGTTTAGTAATAGTTTACATCTCACATTTGGCTCTTTGGCATTCGTATTGTTCCAATCAGTTTGTATCATGAACTAACATATGCAAGATTCTATATGTCCTTCTATTCTTAGGCAGCTATTTGAAGCTCTCTATGGGGACTAGGAGAAGACCTGTGAATTAAAACTGTAGAGTAATGGAGAAGGACAAAAGGAAGGAAGATAAGCTTCATAAGGAGTAAGGAGTGTACCAAGAAGACCCAGAGGCAGAGCAAGAACATAAGAGAAGTTTTACATTTGAGCCAGTAAAGCAGCAAACACATATTCAGCAGCATTTCCCAAATCAACACACCTTCCTGGAGTCCACAGAGCTGAGTGAGTATTAGGCCTCAGAGTTTTCACCATCATCGTGGTTTCTCTTTGAAGTCAATACCTTGCAGATGAAGAACAAATAGAGAAACAGGACTGGAGTATTTTGTGTAGATTTGTGTTTGGTAACTGAGGTGACTGGACTGGTCTGCGGAACCAGAAAAAGGGAGTGGACCCTGCAGGTAAACTTCACTAAGTTTCAAATGCTAATCACTTTCAGGAACAAATGATCACCCATCAGCCCACAAACATTGCAAATCATGAGAAACAGGTTTACTAATGTGTTGAACTCCCTTCCTCACTGTCAGCCACCACATACATCATCAATTGTCACTCACAATCACTCAATATGTCAACACTCATTGGTGCAATAGTTAGTAGTTACCTCTTCCAATCCAAGCACTGTTGTTGAACAAAATAATATCTCCTCTTTGATCGTAGCAACCCATTGGAATTTGGCATTGGCACTGGCAGTGTTTTAATGAATGATCTTCTGGGGCAGCCCTGCTAGGTGGTGTAAATAAAAAGGATAGGCAATGGCATGTGAGGGGGGCAGGCATCCTCTTCAATGTCCTGAAGGGAATGTGGGGGCTTCTTCATTGCACATGGATCCAACTCTAATCTGGCCAATAAAATATGAGAATGAAAATGGTGGGGCAGCATAAATCCAATACAAACATAATGTTCCACTAACAATTTTGTTATTTTTGTTTGCAAAGAAAGAAAGAAAGAAGTTAAATGAGAAATAATTTAAAAGTTCGATGCTGGCACTGGCATAGTCTGTCCCGAAAGTAGAGTTCATCCTGCAACTCAGGTGGTTCACCGAGAAGTTGGTCAGCAAACACACTTGATTCTGGCCAATCATCCTCTTACTCCTCCAATGGTGTTTTCAGGAACAGTGTAATCAGGTGGTATGCTGATTCATTTTGATCATGGTTAATCTCTCCACATTCTGAGGAGAGAGACTGGTCCTTCACACTGTAACAACTGCACCAGCTACACTAAACACATGTTCAGCAGGCACCCTGGCTACAGGACAAGCCAGATACTTTATTGCCAGCCTGCAGAGCTCCGGCCATTGGTGCATCTCCCATACCATTAGACCAATGGGTTTTGATCCACATACACCTCTTTTGGGTCATCCAGATACTCTTTGAACATCCTCTGAAGTTTAGTTGGTGCTGCCACTTGCTGGACCTCTTTCGCCTTCACCTCTGCACTAACTTAAGACCTGCCACTTGAAACCAAGCAAAAGCAGAGGTTGGGATTAATTCTTCTGCTGCTGTTATTGCAGGTGTTCTTATTGCTTATGATGGCTGCTGTGACACAAAACAGCCCTCTCTGGAAGTTAAAGGTGACACCTCAGAACTGTGGAGTAGGACTCTAAGTTTCAGTCATTCTTCTTCCAATTCTCCATCTTGATCAACAATCCACCTCTTGTATTTTGAAACATCCCCTCCAGTAAAAGGAATGAAAGAAGAAAGACATTTTTATAGCGTGGATCAAGTAAGGTGGCACAGATGTACTCTTTGGACGAGATAATGTCACTTTGCAGCCTCACAGTGATGGTTGGCAACTGTAGCAGTCTGATCGCCACATTTTAGTCCTGACAGACAGACCCACCAAGAGATGGCTGTTACTCCAGGGAACATTGTTCCTGATGGGGTGACATCAGTCTGAGTTGTCCTCTGCCCGGGCTGCGCTTAACTCAGCGCCGCCTGGCTGATTACAAATCACATTACCTCCAACCTTTTCATGACAGTCACACAGCCATGGAAAGGCTGGTGATAAGGGTGTTCTGCGAGCCACAGGTGGGACTTCAGAACTCATAATTAGGACCTATTTCCTCTTTTCTGAGAAAGTCTTGCACAACCAGGTTGATGCTCTGCACCAAAAATGTGATGCTAAAATAACCACTGTCTGCAAGGCCTTGACAATGTTACTGCCACTATCCATGGCAAAAAATCCAATTCAAAGACCTTGGGTCGCAGTCAATGAGACCCCTTTTAAATTCATTGAAGATGTTTGCAGCTATATGTGATTTTTCCATGGTGAACATGGGTACTGTTGCATGCTGCCGAATGCTCTTTAAAATGTCATCAGTGACAAAACCTGTAGATAGCTTGTGCTTTACCCCCGCAAAAGAAATCTAGTGTACAGTGATGCACATGTAATCAGGAGCCTGACAAGTGGTCCACATGTCTGTTGTCAAGTGGATAATGTGTACAGCACTTTGCTAAAAAGCTTGCCCATCAATTGCAGCACACCATGAAGCAGCACTGGAACAGCAACTCTGGCAAAATAGGTCTGACTTGGAACCTTCCATTTTTTTAATCCTACACATTCTACAAAAGAAAAAGGTAGGAGGTCCAGCGCTAACATTTTGCCAGCTTCCCATTGTACAAATGTGTCATTGGGTGGTTACGGTCATAAGACCCCTCCTCCCTAAACAGGCTTGTGATTGTAGCCTGGATTTTCTTCTTTTTGGGGGCCGAGATGCATGCGACTTTTGAGATGTTGATGGAGGTAGACTCAATTTGCATTGTGGTGTACTCACTGTATGCTGTGGTGTCTCCATCTGACTCTGAGTCTTCCTGTGCCATTGTGAGATCGCTCAGGCAGGTGATTCTGGTGCACTGCTGGGGACAGGGCTGTTTTGCGTGAGGTTGTCACCCTTCTCTTGTCACCTTCCACTGTGATTTGACCAGCTGTAGCTGGTGTTTCTTGGCTTTCCTCACCTTCACCATCACAACCACATTCAGCAGTTTTTATTAGGTGCTCCTCCCATTGTATTGTGTGATGCTTTTTCATATGTGTTGTCTGGCCTCCAGTACCATAATGTGACCCAGGCTTACCTCAATGAAAATTCGCAGGGCAATGGGAGCATATCACACCATTCTCCTTCTGTTTGCTAATTGTAAAAAAGTCCCAAACTTAGGGAGGAGTATTTTCATACTAGGTCACTGTCAGTGCCTGAAGAACTGGAGGTAGGTGGGTGTGTCGATTGCCTCTCTGCAGTGCATACTTCTACTGAGTTACAGGGTGGTGCAGGTCTCTGCTGAGGACTACAAATATGGGACCTGGTGGTGCTGCCTGTGCCACATCCCCCAGAGCAGGTTGTATAGTAATGTCTGATTTCTCTTTGCCAGCTTCCACAATGACTGGCTCGTCGTAATCATCCTCCTCTTCATCAATCCCTTGTATGAATCAAATGCTTTCTGTAACTTTTCTTTTCCCTTGCTAACCCCGGGGTCTCCTGGACTCTGCCGAGGTCCACTCCTTGTCCCTATCATCGTCATCAGAAGTGGTACTTAGAGAAGATGCTGGAGTAGTGCCTATCCTTTCTGATGGCTACAACTACCTGTGGATTCCTCACCATATGAATTCTCCCAATGCGCCATCATTCAACGGAAACTTTCTTCCCAGCTCTTCACGTCGACGAGGACATCACAATTGCATGGCTCCGCACGCGACTCCTTCTGACGTCATTGTGGCAATAAGAAGTCCTAGCCAGCGTGCTGACGTCAGTTCCCTTTTTTCAGCACCTTCAATGCTAACCGTTTTTCCTGGCTCTCGAACAGCTACTGTTTCTAAGATGTCTTGTTGTACTAATTGCAATGGCTCTGCCAAAGAAATCAGGTTTTAAGCCTTGTCGTGAGAGTGGGGGTCGAATTTCAGTCACAGATCCTCATAAGGACTGCTTGTGGTGCCTATGTTCGGACCACGACGTGGAGGGGTGTGTGTCCTGCCAGCAGATGAACCCGAAGGCCTTAAAAGAAAGAGAGGCTACACTCTTCTTAGCAAAAGCTAAGAGGGGACACAAGGGTCATCGGAGATCTAAGGTGAGGGACTCTTCACACAAGTCCTCAAGATCTCATAAGAAGTGACACCGGCATGATTCTTGACACCGTTCTTCCAGAAATCGGTCTCGGTCCCCTCCAAGACGACGCCGTACGGCGTGGGAGGTCAGTACAACAATCACTCCCCAGTTGCAGAGTCCACAGGCTTCTCTGGTGCCGTCATTGGGCGAGTCATCCAACTCACTTTTCACCTGTGTCGCCTCAGGAGCCGGTGGTGCAAGTTTTGGATCCCACCCAAGCTCTTCAAGATAAGCAAAGGTTTCCTGCCTTCCTTAATGCTTTGTTTAGCATTTTCAACAAGGCTATGGCCCCTGCTGGAGCACCGGCTGGTCCCACGGGTCCATTAGCTTTCTTTTTGGGTTTGCCGGCGCCGTACAAACAGGCTCAGTTTGTACCCTTCTATCCGGATGAGAGTGCTGGTTTGGAGCCGATTACATTGTCGCCCCAGATGATATGAACTATGGCGCCTATGGAGTCGATGCCAGCGCTGGATGGATCCCAGTTGGGATGGAGTATATGTCCACCATCTCCTCCACCAGAACGACCATCTGCCTTGAAACTGTCGTCATTGACATCGGCTAACTCTCTGTCTATGCCGAGATTGGAGGCCAGATTGAGATCAAGGAGGAGAGCCTTGAGGCTCTTAGAGGAGCAGGAATATCAGCAACACCTGTTGGAGGAAGGCGAGATTCCTGAACTTATGAGGGAATTTCAGGGTCTGGACTCTGGAAGTGGACTAGATACTTCTCTTGAGGGGGAACTTTCATCGCCAAATGGATTTACAGAGAAGGCAGCATCCTATCACACTGTTATAAGGAAGGCTGCTGAATTCTCTGAACTTCCGTTACTAGCATCGGAAGTGAAGATAAACATCTTGACGGAGGTGTTGCATCCTTCCTCTATGTCTGCGGAGCCCCCACCCCCTTTTAGTGATGCCCTTACTGAGCCAATTTTAGACTTTGAAGAAAACCTGCCATGACTCCAGCAGTTTCCAGGACTGTGGTTAGGGGGTACAGAGTTTCTCCTGGAGATCCTCAATTTTTGTCTCAACAACCGTCTCCTGAGAGCTTTGTGGTTCAAGCATCTTGTTCTGCCCAATCTGCACCTGGCTCGTTTCCTGCTACTCCCTCATACAGGGAGTCTAAGAGAATGGAGCAAAAAGCCAAGAAAGGTTTTTCCTCATGCAGTATGGCCCTGGAATCGGTCAATGCTACCTGTGTGCTGGGGAGGTATGTTCATGCCCTGATGGACACAGCAAGAGCGGTGGTGCTGAGCTTGCCTCAGGATGTGCAGGGGCGGTTTGATGAGCTCCTTTTTTGGCACTCAAGCGGCGGCCAAGCAGATTATCCAGTCAGGTCTGGATATAGCGGATTCAGTGGCCAGGGCAATGGGCACTTCGGTGGCGACGACCAGGAGGCATGCGTGGCTTAGGTCTACTGGCTTTTCCACAGACATTAAAACAACTTTTTTGGACCTTCCGTTTGATGGTGAAAAGTTATTTGGGTCCAAGGCCAACTCTGTTTTGGAACGTTTTAAAGACAGCAGGGCTACTACAAGATCCTTGGGGCTACAGACTTCATCATCCGCACCCTTCAGATCCTTTCGGCGGTTTAGGGGATTTGGCCATAGATCCTCTTTTCGTCAAAGGCCACAGTCCAATACTCAACAGCCTGCCAACCCTCTCTATAGGTCTTTTAGAGGGCGGGGGAGGGATAGAACACAAGGAGCCACCCAGCAACATCATGCCTCATCCTCTTCCTCTGGGGGAACCCAACAAGGAAAGCAGCTCTAGTTTTCTATCCATCTTGGATCATGCTTCTCTAGAAGGGGGCAGGATATTTAATTTCCTCCACGAGTGTGAGTTAGTCACATTGGACTCTTGGGTACTAAATATTGTGGGGAAAAGTTATGCCCTTCCTTTTTGGGAATTTCCCCCTCACATCCCTCCCCGTCATTCCTTTTCTTCGGAAGATCATCTCCTGTTGCTTCAGCAGGAGGTGGAAGTCCTTTTGTTAAAGGTTGCAGTGGAGTTGGCTCCAGTGCAGGAAAGGGATCAGGGATGCTATTCGAGATATTTACTGATTCCCAAGAAGGATGGTCGATTGAGGCCTATCCTGGACCTGAGTATTTTGAATTGGTTCCTCAAACAGAAGAAATTCAAAATTCAGACTCTAGCACAGGTACTTCTGGCATTAAACAAGGAAGACTGGATGGTCTCCGTCGACTTGCAGGATGCTTATTTTCATATCCCCATTCTGAATTTGCACAGGAAGTATCTCTGGTTCGTGGTAGGGTCACAACATTACCAGTTTGCAGTCCTTCCTTTTGGTCTTACTTCCACACCTTGGGTCTTTACGAAGGTGATGGCGGTGGATGCAGCGAACCTCAAAAGGAAGGGAATATCTGGGTTCCCTTACCTGGACGATTGGCTAATAAAAGCCAAGTCCCCAGAGTGTGTGCTGCATCACTTACATATGACAACACAGTTGTTGTTCAACCTGGGCTTTATTGTAAATGTGCCCAAGTCTCACCTGGAGCCCTCTCAGCACCTCCTGTTCATAGGGGCAGTACTGGATACCACATTGAATTGGGCCTATCCTCCACCTCAGCGGATTCAGGACATTCAGGCGTTGATTCCAATGTTTCAAAATGGAACGGTAGTTCCAGTCCTCAAGGTCCTACATCTGTTCGGTCTGTTCGCTTCTTGCATTCTGTTGGTCACTCATGCACTTTGGTACATGAGGGCTCCCCAATGGTGCCTCTGCAAGCACGATGGTGGGCTGTGGACAGCAACCTTTTCCAAGGAAGGCGGTTTTGTCTACCACCTCCAGTGGACATGGTCATAACGGATGCTTACACTCTAGGGTGGGGAGCTCATCTGGGGGACCTGGACATCAAAAGCCATTGGTCTCCAGTGGACCAGATGTTTCACATCAATCTGTTAGAGTTACGGGAGATACATCTAGCTCTAAAGGCCTTCTTCCCATCCCTTCGTGGTCACTCAGTTCAAGTCTTGATGGACAACACTACTGCTATGTGGTACATCAACTAACAGGGAGGCGTAGGGTCGTACCTTCTCTGCAGAGAGTCTCTGCGGCTCTGGTCTTGGGCACAGGACCATCGGATTTGCATAGTAGAAAACCATCTGTCCAGGGTTCTCAATGTACGTGCGGACAGTCTCAGTCGGCATTTCTCGGTCGATCATGGGTGGCGTCTCCATCCAGACCTGGTTCTTCACATCTTCCGGATGAGGGGTTTCACAGATAGACCTGATTTCCACTCTGGAGAATGCACACTGCCGGTCGTTCTGCAGCCTCCAGTATCCGGTGCAAGGAGAATTGGAGGACACATTTCAGATGTCTTGGTGCGAACAGTTACTTTACACGTTTCCCCCCATACACTTGATTCCTCAGGTTCAGAGGAAGATTTGTCAAGATCGGGCCCAAGTCATTTTAATAACTTCGGGTTGGCCAAGAATGGTGTGGTACTCAGACCTTCTCCAACTCTCACTGTGCCCTCCGCTCCGTCTCCCTCACAGGACAGACCTCCTCTCGCAGGCGCAGGTTTTACACCCCCACCTCCAGAGCCTGCACCCACATGCCTGGAGATTGAACAAGGCAATCTGAGTTCTTTTTCTCTCCCTCCAGAAGTGGTGGATGTTATCTTATCGGCCAGGAGACAATCCACCAAAACTGTTGATGTCAACAGATGGGCAAAATTTGTTACTTGGTGTGGAGAGAGGCAAATTGATCCCTTAAAGGCCCATTTGTCTGATGTTTTGCTTTTTGCCCTTTCCTTGTAACAGAAGGGTTATGCAGTTGCTTATTTATCAGTGCTGTTGGCCTTTCTGTGCCTTCCTGATCAGCCTTCCTTATTTACATCTACCATAGTTGTTAGATTTTTGAGAGGCCTGACTAACAAGTTTCCTCCCACTCCGTTTCTCATGCCTCAGTGGGATTTGAATTTGGTTCTTACTTTTTTAATGGGTTCACCGTTTGAGCCTATGCGTTCTTGCCCGTTGAGATTTTTAGTTTTGAAAACGGTTTTTCTCACAGCCATCACGTCTGCTAGGCGTGTGAGTGAGCTCCAGGGTCTTAGTGTGAAACCCCCTTTTTACATCCTTTCATGCTGACAAGGTGGTGCTAAGAACCAGGGTGGCTTTCCTTCCCAAGGTTGGTACTCCATTTCATATGGGGCAATCTATAACACTGTCTTCCTTTTACACTCCTCCCCATCCTTCAAAGGAGGAGGAAAGACTTCATTGCCTAGATCCAAGAAGGGGTTTGAGTTTTTACATTGAAAGAACAAAAGAATTTCGTATTGATGATCAACTCTTCGCTGAATATGTGGGCAAGATGAAGGGCAAAGCCGTCCACAAGAGAACCCTTTCCAGGTGGGGAATTCTTTGCATAAAGATGTGTTATTCACTGGCAAAGAAGGTTCTTCCTGAGGGTATTAGGGCCCATTCCACCAAGGCTAAGTCTGCCACTTCGGCCTTGGCTAGAGGTGTACCAGTGGATATTTGCAAGGTAGCAACTTGGGCTTCCCTCCACACTTTCGCGAAGGATATTTGCAAGGTAGCAACTTGGGCTTCCCTCCACACTTTCGCAAAGCATTATTACTTGGATTCGGAAGCTAGGAGGGACAGCCATTTTGCACATTCTGTGTTGCAGGATTTCTTGGTATGACCAGTCAGGAACTGACCTCTGAGTGCGGTACTGCTATGGGAATCTATTCAATAGGTGAGGAAACCACAGGTAGATGTATTCATCAGAAAAACAAGTTACTTACCTTCAGTAACGCCTTTTCTGGTAGATACAGTACCTACCTGTGGATCCCTCACAGTCCCACCTGCCTCCTCATCGCCTGTCTGGTCAAACCAAGACTTCTTTTGTTATAACTGTGTATATGTTTTTTGGTGTTTTTATATAAACAGATATTGTGGTTTATATTTGTATTTGGATTGATATATATTGTTACCACCCAACCACAGACCCACTCAGACTGTCATACACCCACTCACAGACCCGCCAACACCCTCATGCACCATCTTACAGACCCAGGCACACACTGACACACCCATTAAAACACTGATGTACACACTCTCACACCCAAACAGACAGTCTGACAGCCACCCTCACCCCATATACACTCTCTAACACCTATTCTCACACCCAGAGAGGTCGCAGCCAACTCCAGCCATGCACGGCCAAAGGGCTGTGCACAGCATGGTGTTGGGGTGGTTAGAGGGGATTGGTCGCAGAGTCTTGCGAGCAACCTCCTCTGTGCACAGGTCAAGGCCGTGCACAGTGCAGAGTTGGGTACTCATAGGGGGTTGGCCTCCAGCCAGGCCCTGTTTACCAACTGCCATCACACACAGCCAAAGGCAGTGAGCTGCAGTCGTTGGATTAACGTATAGTAATGAAAATTACTACACATTTAAAAAACATAGAAATCCACTAAAAAAGACAAAGGTTACAGGGGCGTTTTTAAATGCACGATGCCATACAACTTTACCAGTTATAGTAAGAATTACCTCAAGTAACTATAAGTTGTGCCTTCGCCATGCACTGCTAATGACCCCAGAAATTATGGCACTCATGACATCTTTGATAACGTCATTGACAATATCAAAGTACTATTTGTAGTAAAAAAATATACAAAGAAACTGTGCATGGCAGAGGCGCAAGTTTTAGTTACCTTAGGGCATGAGTTATAGTTATAGTTACTTAAGGTAACTAACTATTACTGGTGAATTTCTATAGTTTTGTACTTCTATGATCAAAACGTGTGCCTAACTATTCTGTAACCTTTGTTTTTTTTAAGTGAATTTCTATAGTTTTCTTAATTTTATTTCCTAAATATAACACCGCTGTAACCTTTGTTTTTTTTCAGTGAGATATATATATATATATATATATATATATATATATATATGCACATAAATCCTTAACCGATCATTAAGGCTCCAGCACTCCACGATGTTTTAAAGAATTTATTTCAAACAAAACAGGAACGCATTTCGGCGTGACCGCCTTCTTCAACCTGCGGGCCGCCATTTTGGCACCCTTTATATATCCCTTATGTTACCATACATTTAAAGTGATACACTGTCTTTTCAAACATCCTGACTTCCATAGTGTCATACATAAGAAAAAATATATATAATACATCTTGCAAAATAAATTATTATAACGAAATAAGGCAGTGTCTGGTGCTAATACCCAAAATAATATTTACCAGTCTAACTACATCTTTATAAATCTAATTAAATTACCATTAACGATAGGGAAACTAATTACATATAATTCTTGAAGTAAATCTCCTTGGAGAGGCCAACCAGGTCCAATCAACAAACATGGATGTTACCTTAGACATTATTACTATAAACAATCATGAATAAGTTGAATCCCCTATACACTAGCAAAATCGCACAATAGCTGTGTCTATGTAATATGTATGTTTTAGTTGCTGTATTATCATGTATTAATCAACCAAATCAGCCTAAATGAATATATAACTCTTCACTGGAGTTCAATCCTCCTGGCTCTCTTGTGTCTAATGCCAATATATATCTGGACTCCAATTTCCTCAGATGTTTTTCCCTGTCTCCTCCACGGATGTCCTTTCTGATGCCATCTATTACACTATACTTGACATCTTCTACACGACCTCCATGATACTCATGCATGTGTCTGGCAACCGGATAAGTCTCATCTCTATTAACTATAGCCCTTAGGTGTTGTAAAATTCGTTTGTGTACCTGAAGTTTTGTACTACCTACATATAACTTGGGGCATGTGCATTTGAGAATATAGATTACATAATCACTTTTGCAGTCATATCTGCCTTTGATGGTATGTATTCCTTTATAAGGGTATTCAATCGTTTTGATATTTTCACCATTCTTACATGCTTTGCATTTAGTACATTTATAGAATCCATCCTGCGTCATTAACCAACTCATTTTCAAAGATTTCTCTTGTCTCACATCATTTTTAACCAAAATATCTCTCATAGATGTTGCTTTTCTATAGGTTATCATGGGTCTGTTACTGATTAGTGTGCCTATGACTGGATCACTCTTGAGCATATGCCAATGCTGTTGTAGTAACTTTCTTACAGAGTCATGGGCAATGTTGAATGTAGTAATAAATCTCACAATCCCTGTGTCTTTTTGTTTGTACTTTTTCTTAGACTCTGACAAATTCGTAGTCTTAGCGGTGGTGAACAATAACTGTTCCCTCTTACGGGATTTCACTCTTGCACTTGTATTCTCTAAGATCTCATTAGTATAACCCCTCTGTTGCAATCTGTCTATCATTTCACTCTCTACATTTGCATAATGCAGTTCTGTACTGCATATCCTTTTTGCTCTTAATAACTCTCCATATGGGATGTTGTTTTTCAATGATTGTGGATGATGGCTTTTAGCATGCAATATGCTGTTACCAGCTGTGGCTTTCCTATATAGTGTTGTCTCTATTCTATTGTCTGTTATGATCACTTTTATGTCTAAAAATTCAATTGTTTCTGCTTCTACTTTGCCTGTAAATCTCAAATTACACATTATTGTTAATATCTTTGATAAATTTGTCGGCAGCGGTTAAATCACCCTTCCAGATTACAAAAATATCGTCAATGTATCGAAGCCACATGACAATATTCTCATTCCATTTCTCTAGGGGGAAGTTATTCAAAATATGTTCTTCCCACCACTCCATGTAGAGATTAGCGTAACTAGGAGCAAAGCATGTTCCCATCGCTGTACCGCATGCCTGCTCAAATATCTCATTATTAAAATAAAACATATTGTGTTGCAAACACCATATGATCATTTCAAGTAACATTTTACTGTGTTGATAAAAGTTGATCGATCTCTGCTTCAAAAAATACTCAACTGCCTGTATTCCCAGATTGTGCGGGATACTTGTATATAGTGCTGTCACATCCAGAGTCATCAGAAGGAAATCTTCTTCCCAACTGATATCAAAGATCCGTCTTAGAAAGTCACTACTATCCTGTAAGTAAGACGATAAATTTCTGACTAAAGGCTGTAAATATGCATCTAGATACTGAGATACGAATTCAAACAGGCTCCCTTTAATAGAGACTATTGGCCTCCCAGGTGGATTTTGTGCATTTTTATGAATCTTAGGTATTAAGTAAAATACAGGTAATTTCGGGAAATCTACTTTGAGCAATTTATACTCTTGTTCACTTATAAGACCCCTGTCTTTCCATTGTATCAGTTCTAAATCAAATCTTATTTTCACATTTTCCACATATTCCAAATCAATCCTTTTATAGCATTTGGGATCATTCAACTGAGTATAAGCCTCTTCCATGTATTGTTGTCTAGGCCAAATAACAATATTTCCTCCTTTGTCAGAACTTCGCACTACAATTTCTGGATTTTTAGATAGTTTGTTCAATGTTTTATAGTATCCACTAATCTGTATATTGTTTAGCTTGTCTGTCTTAGCCCTCAAGATCTTAAAACCTTTGATTAAGGTATCAGAAAATTTATCAATTATATCTCCACTGTATGCTGGAATAGTTCTCGATTTGGGCTTCAGCCCTGATGCTCCTTCTCGGTCTAGACATATGCCCTCTGCTTCCAGCCTTGCAATTAATTGTTCTTCATTAAGTTCACCTCCGGTACTATCTTCCAGTTCCCACAGATCCTTCATTAACGTCACATCTTCAATGAGTAAGTTCTGACAACAATCACTTAGTGAACCTGATTCTTCCATGTCCTCTCCCTGTGGTGATGTCATCTTGTTTTTGTTAGCATGAATTTTGAATAATTTTAATTTCCTTATGAATAGAAACAGATCTATGCGACTTTGTACATAATCAAACTCCTGGGGCTGGCAGTACGAGAGGCCTAATGTCAAATTTTCTTTGTCCACTTCATCTAGTTCAATGTTCGATAAATTAACGATCGTCTTATCATCTCTCAATATCGTTTGTTGCTTCGAGTCATCTTTCCTCCATCTTCGTTTTAAATTTCTTTTGCCCCCTCGTCTTTTCTGCCTCTGCCTCTTCCTCTTGTTCTGTTTCCACCTTTCCAGGGTCTGTGATTTGTTCTTCGGTCTCTCCTTAAAAAATCAAATTCATCTTGCAATGACGTATGAGACTTAACACGTACCGATTCTTCAAAGTCTGTGTCTGAACTCTCACTAGTTCCCACATTGGAAGATTTAATTTCTGTATCAAAATTTTGCTTACTTGATTCTTTGCTTTTTTGTTGTCTCCAATAATCAAATTTCCTAGCAAAAGTGTATATTTGACCTGTTTCATAATCGAAAGTATCCCTGTTGAATTTACGTGACTTCTTAGAAATTATTTCTTCCTCAATTTTGCTTAATCGTTCGTCCATGGCTTTATATAATGATTCAACTAATTTTTGATCAGAAAAAGTCTCAATTAGTTTAGTAATATTGTCAATTTTCTCCATGATTTTCTCCCTTTTTATTTGGGCATATTTAATCAATATCTTCATCATCCCTGCGGAGCTGGCTGCATTATGCGCTGCCCACTCTTTCAACAGTTCAGGATTCGGATCATCATATGTGGGCATGATAAAAATCCTTAAACCCCTAGGTACTCGATCTACTTCTAAGTATTTATTCAACGATTCACATTCCCACCATTTATTTAACTCTTGCTTTTTTAATCTCTCTAATTCCTTAAAAGTACCGTAAATATCAGGGTTGTTGCCTACGGACTCTCCCGTAGATGTTTGACTCTTGTCTTTTGTGATAACTTTGGCAAATGCCAGTTCCGCTCTCATTTTACGATTTTCATAAATATTAGTAATTTTATTTGCCATTTCAATGGTCACGTCTCGGCTGGGATATCAAGTATTTACTTTGCTCCGAAAATTTCTCGTGAGATATTAAATCATTCTACATGTCTCTAATTGCTAATGAGTCAAGATGACTACCCAAATGTTTATAAATTTACGTCAACAAGAAAATCAATTAGTGTAGTTTAAGACACTGAATTCCGTCCGTATTTAGACCTGGCTGCTTGGACTAAAAAGACTGTATCCGGTATGCCCGTTGGATTTAAAACATTATAGCCCGTGTTCCGAAATATGTCAATAAATGTACCGGTTGATAGTTCTTGGAGCGCCGCTCGACTTCCGTTATTGCAAATCTGAAAACAATGTACAAGTCTCGTGTCAGATTTTGAATAACTTCCCCCTAGAGAAATGGAATGAGAATATTGTCATGTGGCTTCGATACATTGACGATATTTTTGTAATCTGGAAGGGTGATTTAACCGCTGCCGACAAATTTATCAAAGATATTAACAATAATATGTGTAATTTGAGATTTACAGGCAAAGTAGAAGCAGAAACAATTGAATTTTTAGACATAAAAGTGATCATAACAGACAATAGAATAGAGACAACACTATATAGGAAAGCCACAGCTGGTAACAGCATATTGCATGCTAAAAGCCATCATCCACAATCATTGAAAAACAACATCCCATATGGAGAGTTATTAAGAGCAAAAAGGATATGCAGTACAGAACTGCATTATGCAAATGTAGAGAGTGAAATAATAGACAGATTGCAACAGAGGGGTTATACTAATGAGATCTTAGAGAATACAAGTGCAAGAGTGAAATCCCGTAAGAGGGAACAGTTATTGTTCACCACCGCTAAGACTACGAATTTGTCAGAGTCTAAGAAAAAGTACAAACAAAAAGACACAGGGATTGTGAGATTTATTACTACATTCAACATTGCCCATGACTCTGTAAGAAAGTTACTACAACAGCATTGGCATATGCTCAAGAGTGATCCAGTCATAGGCACACTAATCAGTAACAGACCCATGATAACCTATAGAAAAGCAACATCTATGAGAGATATTTTGGTTAAAAATGATGTGAGACAAGAGAAATCTTTGAAAATGAGTTGGTTAATGACGCAGGATGGATTCTATAAATGTACTAAATGCAAAGCATGTAAGAATGGGGAAAATATCAAAACGATTGAATACCCTTATAAAGGAATACATACCATCAAAGGCAGATATGACTGCAAAAGTGATTATGTAATCTATATTCTCAAATGCACATGCCCCAAGTTATATGTAGGTAGTACAAAACTTCAGGTACACCAACGAATTTTACAACACCTAAGGGCTATAGTTAATAGAGATGAGACTTATCCGGTTGCCAGACACATGCATGAGTATCATGGAGGTCGTGTAGAAGATGTCAAGTGTAGTGTAATAGATGGCATCAGAAAGGACATCCGTGGAGGAGACAGGGAAAAACATCTGAGGAAATTGGAGTCCAGATATATATTGGCATTAGACACAAGAGAGCCAGGAGGATTGAACTCCAGTGAAGAGTTATATATTCATTTAGGCTGATTTGGTTGATTAATACATGATAATACAGCAACTAAAACATACATATTACATAGACACAGCTATTGTGCGATTTTGCTAGTGTATAGGGGATTCAACTTATTCATGATTGTTTATAGTAATAATGTCTAAGGTAACATCCATGTTTGTTGATTGGACCTGGTTGGCCTCTCCAAGGAGACTTACTTCAAGAATTATATGTAATTAGTTTCCCTGTCATTAATGGTAATTTAATTAGATTTATTAAGATGTAGTTAGACTGGTAAATATTATTTTGGGTATTAGCACCAGACACTGCCTTATTTCGTTATATTAATTTATTTTGCAAGATGTATTATATATATTTTTTCTTATGTATGACACTATGGAAGTCAGGATGTTTGAAAAGACAGTGTATCACTTTAAATGTATGGTAACATAAGGGATATATAAAGGGTGCCAAAATGGCGGCCCGCAGGTTGAAGAAGGCGGTCACGCCGAAACGCGTTCCTGTTTTGTTTGAAATAAATTCTTTAAAACATCGTAGAGTGCTGGAGCCTTAATGATCGGTTAAGGATTTATGTGCATTTGAAAGACGAAGTGGCGTACGTCTCACTCCAGCACCATTGACGATCAGGTGCAGAGAGTAACGCTGATCGGAGTGTTTGCATATATATATATATATATATATATATATATATATATATATCTCACTGAAAAAAACATATATATCTATATATCTCACTGAAAAAAAACAAAGGTTACAGGGGCGTTATATTTAGGTTGACGTTTTACCCATACAAAACTATAGCAACTCCGCAGTTATACTTATGCATATAGTGACACTTATGTAAAGAAACTATAACTTAATGCCCAGAGCTACTTTCTGGCATGAGTTATAGTTTCTTCTGATAACTATCGGTATAACTATAGCTGCTGAATTTCTGTGGTTTTGTATGGGTAACATGTCAACCTAAATAGAGCATCCAACTATCAACAAGAAAATATTGTGTGCCAGCACCAATGTGTACCTTAAATTGGAATACTCCTATTTTTCAATTCCGCTCAGTAAATTTAGTAATTTACGCATCAGAAGGCATTAGAGTGAATAGAGTCCACATGCAGTTTCATGAAGCAAAAAAAGTCTCCTTTATTTGTATTCCAATTTCCAAAATATTTCTTACCTCCAAGTAGCTGTTGCATTTCGTCCCCCTCCGGGATTTCTTCAGGGCTTTATTGTTGCGAACAAAACCCTCTCGTCAATATGGGATCAAACTCAAAGCTCAATATCCATCTTTTTATTTCTGTTTTTCCAAAATTTCTCTATGGGTGCAAAAACCCTCTTCAGGTCCTCAGAAAGTAAAATATTGTCATTTAAGAGCCTTCTTCATGATGAATTATCAATCTTCACTTTATCTTTATGTTGCTATTCAAACCGCATCGTAATTATCGGTACAAAGCCCTCTCCAGGTCTTGTGGGTCCATAGAACGCACTACTCAATCTCCACAGGATCCACTGATGCCATCAGGGATAAAATATTTTGGAAAGAGGAATATTATGTTAATTTACTGAGTGAAACTGAAAGATAAGAGCATTCCAATTGAAAAGTATACATTGGTGCTGGCATATCTGGACAAATTTGGTGTAAATCTATCCAGCAGTTTGAGCTGTATTCGTGTTCAAATGCCTATAGGAACTAACATGGGAATTAACATGGGAAATCCACTTTTTTGTACTACCCCATTTTCTCAGCCCCCACTTGAACGATCACCCCTAATCTTCCCATGCACAACAAGATATTTTGGCACACTTATTTTGGAAAATTTGATAAAGATGCAGCAAACAGGGCCAAAAATAGAGGCTAGTCAAAAAACACTTTTTCTATGGAAACTAGGTCCTAACTATAAAAGAGTGAATCTTCACAAAACATTCCAAGCAATGTTTATCCATCTCATCTCTTTCCTGGAAAGATTCAGAGTGATACGTCATGTGGATGGCTCAGAAAACGAGGGTGGGGGCCCAAAATGTGTTTTCCTCCTGTAATTTCCCACAGGAATTTTAGACATTGATGTAGAAAATGATGGCTGAACAGAATTACTTCAAATGCAGCAGAATGCTAAATCTTCACTCAGAAAGCATGCTTTTTGTGATTTGGTGTAAATTCGTTCTGCAGTTTTTGAGAAAATAAGGTTAAAACGTTAGTAACCTCTGGATGTTTTGCCCTGGCAGACTCTTGGAGTACCACATATTCAAAAACAAGCTTTCTGATTGGCCAAGACAGCCTTTTTTGCCATCTGCCTTTTTGGATTGGGGCAACATCAACAGAAAGCTTATGGTTGCCATTACAGGACAAGGAGACGAGATCATTATGTCCTGAAAATAAAAAAAATAAGGTATGAGCGGGCAAGGTAAGAGTACCCTGATCCTCTGACCCTTATAAGGTGAGGTGGAAGGTCCCAAAGGATCCTGTAAGAAAACTGGGCTTTTTGCAGATGTCCTCTTATTTTTGTACCCCTATGTTTCACTGATACTTGTGTTTTCTGACTTTGATTGTGCCCTGGGCTCTGCTAACCAGGCCCAGGGACAATGCTCTGTGTAAAAAGTATATGGCAATTAGGTATTGTTACAATTGGTACTGCCAACCTACCTGTACATCCCTAGTATACAGTAGGGCATTTGGGTTTAGAGGCCCAGCAGATTTAATGCACTTAAGTGTGTACTGCTACGATGCCTGTGCTGTCATTGTAAAAGCCAGCCCTGCATTGCTGGCTGCTTTTAAAATAAAACTCTGTCCAAATTCGACTTTGGAATTAAAACTACTTCTAAAGTCCTAATCTATCTTATTTTTACCTATAGGTCACCCGAAGTTCTACCTTAGGTGCCCCAGGGCTAGGATGCCTTGTAACTATAAGCAGGAATCCCTTATTAGCTGTTTTATAAGCCATAATAAGGGAAAACTGCCAATTTCATTGTATCAATCAATCATTCAGATTATTTATAAAGCGCACTATGTACCCGTAAGGGTTTCAAGGTGCTGGGGGAGAGAGAAAAAGGGGGAGTGCTGCTACTGTTCAAAGAGCCAGGTCTTGAGGTGTCTTCTGAAGGTGAGCAGGTCCTGGATCTGTCTAAGGTCAGACAGGAGGGTATTTCAGGTCTTGGAAGTGATGTAGGAAAAAGATCCGCCGCTGGAGGATTTGCGTTGGATGCTGGGGATGGAGGCGAGGGCGAGGTTGGAAGAGCGGAGCTGCCTGGTGGAGGTGTAGAAGCTGAGTCTGTTGTCAAGGTAGGCTGGTCCGGTGTTGTGGAGTGCCTTGTGTACGTGGGTGAGGAGCTTGAAGGTGATCCTCTTGTCGACGGGGAGCCAGTGCAGGTCTCTCAGGTGGGGGGTGATGTGGCTGCGGCGGGGAATGTTGAGGATGTCGGGCATAGGCATTTTGAATGCGTTGGAGGCATTGTAGGTGTTTGTACAGGATGCCTGCATAGAGTACGTTGCCGTAGTCGAGCCTGCTGCTGACGAGGGCCTGAGTTACTGTTTTTCTTGTTTTGGTTGGGATCCATTTGTTGATTCTGCAAAGCATTCGGAGGTTGTTGTAGCAGGAGGAGGAGATGGCGTTGACCTGTTTTGACATGGAGAGGGATGAGTCGAGGATGAAGCCAAGGTTGTGTGCATGGTCAGTTGGCGTTGGAGGGCTACTCAGCGAGGCTGGCCACCACGAGTCGTCCCAGGCAGAGGGGGTGGGCCCAAGGATGAGGACCTCCATTTTGTCCGAGTTCAGTTTCAGCTGGCTGCTTCTCATTCAGTCGGGAACGGCCTTCATGCCCTCGTGGACGCTGGTTTTGGTGGTGTGTGGGTCCTTGGTGAGGGATAGGATGAGTTGGGTGTCGTCAGCGTAGGAGATGATGTTGAGGTTGTGTTGGCGGGCCACTTGTGCTAAGGGGGCCAAGTAGATGTTGAACAGCGTCGGGCTGAGGGAAGAGCCTTGGTGTACGCCACAGATGATGTTGGTGGATTCGGATTCAAAAGTGGGGAGGCGGACTCTCTGGGTTCTTCCGGAGAGGAAGGATGTGGTCCAGTCGAGGGCTTTCTCTTGGATCCCTGCTTCGTGGAGGCGGATGTTCAGAGTGTGGTGGTAGGCTGTGTCGAAGGCGGCTGACAGGTCTAGGAGGATGAGGGCTGATGTTTCTCCATTGTCAAACTGGCTTCTGATGTTGTCTGTGGCGGCGAGGAGAGCGGTCTCGGTGCTGTGGTTCTGTCTGAATCCGGACTGGGAGGGGTCGAGGATGTTGTTGTCTGCGAGGTATCGGGTGAGTTGTGTGTTGACGATTTTGACAATTACTTTCACCGGGAATGGGAGCAAGGAGATGGGCCGGAAGTTCTTCATGTCTTTGGGGTCCGCCTTTGGTTTTTTGAGTAGGGCGTTGTTTTCGGGAATCTTACTGTTTCAAAAGAGAGGTTGATGACCTTCTGTAGGTGTGGCGCGATAGCTGTGTCTGCTTTGTTGTATATGTGGTGTGGGCACGGGTCTGACGGTGCTCTGTAGTGGATGTAATTCATGGTCTTGCGAGTATCGTCGTCGTTGAGGCTGGTCCAGGAGGTCAGGCAGTCGGTGCAGGTGGGGTTCATGGAGGGGGAGGCTGGCATGTGTGGGGTAGTAGGGGTTTCGAAGCTGTTGTGGATGTCAGCGATCTTTCGGTGGAAAGCGGCAGCTGGGCGTCGCACAGTTCTTGGGAGGGGGGATGTCGTTGATGGAGCGCTGGGGTTGGAGAGCTCCTTCACGATGTTGAAGAGTTCTTTGCAGTTGTGCCCGTTGTTTTCCAGGCGAGTTTGAACGAGGATCTTTTTGGTAGCCTGAAGAGTTGGTGATGCCTGGGTGTGGCGTCCTTAAGTACAGTGTGGCTGTTGGGTGTGCGTTTGTGGAGCCATTTCTTCTTGATTTTACAGCAGTTGCGTTTGGAGGCTTGGAGGTCATTGGTGAACCAGGTGGTTTTTCTGTTGGTTTGGTTGTTGGAGTGTTTCTTGAGTGGTGCAAGGTGGTTGGCGCAGTCTTCGATTCATAGCTTGAGGTTGTGGGCGGTGATGTCAGGGTCGGTGGAGTTGGTGGGAGGTTTCTGGGCTAGGGCGGTGGTCAACTGGTCTTCAGTGACTTTGCTCCAGTGACGACTGGGTAGTTTCTCGGTGTGGTGGTGTTTGGTTTGTTTCTTGAAGGTGAAATGGATGCAGTGGTGATCGGTCTAGTAGAGTTCGGTAGTGCGATTGAAGGTGACGTGGTCGCTTGTGGAGAAGATGGGGTCTAGAGTGTGGCTGGCAGTGTTGGTGGGTGCGTTGACTGTCTGAGGCGGAGGCTGGCGAGGTTGTCAATCAGGGTGCTGGAGTTGATGTCGTTATTGTTTTCGAGGTGGAAGTTCATGTCCCCAAGGAGAATGTAATCCGTGGAGGCGAGTGCGTGGGTGCTGGCAAGGTCAGCGGTGGCGTTGCTGACCAGTGCCCTGAGTCCAGGAGGTCTGTAGACAAGTGTTCCTCTGAGGGCGGTGTTGGGGTCTGTGTGGATTTGAAAGTGTAGGAGTTTGGCGGAGTTGAGGGAGTTGTCCAGGAGTGTGTGGACTTCGAGGGTGGCCTTGTGGACGATGGCTATGCCTCATCCGGTTCTGTTGATGCGGTTTCTGTGGGAGATCTTGTACCCGTTCGGAATGGCTATGGCGATGTCAGGCGCTGAGGAGTTGTTCCACCAGGTTTCGGTCAGGAAGGCTACGTCGGGGCGGTGGAGTCGAGCAGGTCCCAGAGCTCGATAACGTGCTTACGTGCAGAGCGAGTGTTGAGGAGTATGCAGCGTATGTGGTTGGTCTTGGTCCTGGGAGGTTTGTGGGCTCTGACGCAGGTGAAGCTGCAGTTGTGGCAGGAGAAGGGTTTGTGTTCCTGTATATTATCAAAACTCTGTTTCACCATTGAAATGGACTTTTAAAACATAATAAAAACTGTGTTTGAATAATTGATGCGGCGTAGCCTAAAACAATTTAAATCAACATAAGCAGTATGGTATACTTTAGTATAGTATAATATTGTCTAGTATAGTATACTGTATACATAGTATTTTCTTTATGGAATTAGCTACAGCCTTGTACACTGAAAATTGATCTTGGGGACTAGTCAGTGTAGGAGCATGCCAACATCAAATTCTGCATGTACGTTTTTTAAATACGAGGACTACATGGCATACATAGGTAACATATTTAATATTTGAAAGGAAGGATTATTCCTCTCAAAAAAGATTATTATGACAGGTTCTCATGCAGGTTTAAAAACAGAAGCTGTAAGACTACACATATAACAATGTTTTCATGTAGGCCTATTGGATGGCACACATGGACTGAACCTCACTGTTGATATTTAACTTTGGATGCCATTGGTGTATTTTCCTTTACCATAAACTCTATCCTTACTGGACAGCGAAATACAACATGTGTGAATTAGTCAATAATGTCATCTTTCTGGAGATCGGAGAACATATACTGCTGACTGGATAGCAATACCCCAGTGAGCAGAGCTCAAAAACAAGCATAATCAGTTCACAATAATAGAGGCCACCATGCAAAAAGAGATGCTTTCTCACATAGGCCCTCATTCTGACCTTGGCGGGCGGCGGAGGCTGCCCGCCAAAGTCCCGCCGTCAGGTTACCGTTCCGCGGTCGAAAGACCGCAGCGGTAATTCTGACTTTCCCGCTGGGCTGGCGGGCGGTCGCCTTCAGACCGCCAGCCAGCCCAGCGGGAAAGAGGCTTCCACGATGAAGCCGGCTCGGAATCGAGCCGGCGGAGTGGAAGCTGTGCGACGGGTGCAGTTGCACCCGTCGCGTATTTCACTGTCTGCGCAGCAGACAGTGAAATACATGTAGGGGCCCTCTTACGGGGGCCCCTGCAATGCCCATGCCAGTGGCATGGGCACTGCAGGGGCCCCCAGGGGCCCCGCGACCCCCCCTACCGCCATCCGGATCTCGGCGGTCCGACCGCCGGGATCTGGATGGCGGTAGGGGGGGTCGGAATCCCCGCGGCGGTGCAGCAAGCTGCGCCGCCGCGGAGGATTCAATGGGGCGGCGGTACACTGGCGGGACCCCGCCAGTGGTGCCGGTCCGACCGCGGCTTTACCGCCGCGGTCGGAATCCCCATTGGAGCACCGCCGGCCTGTCGGCGGTGCTCCCGCGGTCCTCCGCCCTGGCGGTCAAAGACCGCCAGGGTCAGAATGACCACCATACTGTTTCCAAAGAGGAATACAAAAAAAGTGATGAATGGAATCCTTAATCTCAGCCACTGATAATTACTTTGAGACTGCATCACAGTTCATTGGTATTTTGCACACAATGTCTCCTCAGTTTCGCTCAGCCATAAGCAAAATTGCAAATCAGTCTAGATTCTGATTCAGTAGGCATAATCTAGCTCAAATTTATAGGCCATGTCCCTACTGAACTGGGACACATGCAACTAAAGACTGGTTTCACCCTTGTCAGCCGAGCGTAGCTTGGTTCCAGTGGCACAGTGAGCACAGGACCCACGTCTGCTTATATAAGTTACACTTAGGCCATAGCAATGAAATGTACAAAAAAAGGTGTTGGATGCTTGAATTATTCTCACCTATTGGTAATTGATCAGGGCCGCATACCGGTCCTTAGTTATTTTGCACACCTTGGCACCTAAGTTTGGTACTGCCATACGTCAACAACATTTTGTTGACCTTGAGTAACCCAGAAACATCAATTCCAAAAGTCATGTCACAGATCAATGCCTTTTCAGTTTTCTCTGGATACAAAATAAATTGAACCAAGAGAGAGGAACTACCATTAACACAATGTGATCCCAGCCCTTTCTGAACACATATGGCTTCATGTGGAAAACAATGGGCTTGAAATATTTAGGCCTACTGATCAATAGGGACCTTCATAATATGGTGCAGGACAACATAGAAGCCCTCCTGACCAGAATGGAGCAATACATTGCACATTTGTCTGCTATACAGGTCTCTTTCTGGAGGAGAGCTCAAATGATCAAAGTGATAATGGTTCCTAGGTTCAATTATGTTTGGGTATGCTGTCAATATTGATATCAGTGAAATTGTCCAGCACCATCAACAAGTGCCTCAAGTTGTGAATATGGGCAGGCATGAAGCTCCGACTCAAATATGTGAGACTGCATGTCGATACTAGAGAGGGTGATCTTCACCTACTTGATATGCACATATACTATACTACACATCATCTCTCTCAGATGGCTTACTTTTATACACCCATGGATAATTAGTCACAGTGTGCATCTTAAGAAGGCCAAGTGGCCCAGACCCGCGTGGGATTAGGGCTCTTGTACAATACCCAGGCTTCTAGACCTCAACACTGACCCCCAACTTTAAGGGCCACGAGGGCAACATGGAAAGATGCAGCTCCACTACTAGGCATGCATAGCATGGAACAGAAAGGGGCACCTCTATTGTAAAATGAGGCCATTACAATTGACTGACGACAGATCAGATGAACCATTTGGGAAGAAAGAGAAATTAGGACAACTGGGAACATATTAGAAGATGATTGATTTTGTTCCTTTGATACACATAAATTGACATTCCAGCTACCTTATTCACAGCTATGGAGATACTAGTATCTGCGACAATGTCAGAGGGGGATTTTAGGATGAAACCCTGTCCACCTCCCCGTTTTCCCCATCTTGGACTATTTTAAACTATGGGGGATTTCTAAGAAGCTATATATGAAAATATATCAGTAATGATGGTCCTGTTGAAGTATCATGTACCCTCTGAGTTATATTAATTTATTCTCATAGTGAAAATCCTCATACAGATAGAAGCACTCCCATTTTATGTTTCTCTTATGGCACATTTGACTCAGCAAATTTTTCTCAGGTATAACAAGTGTGAAGGTTGAGTACACTATCTGTATTTATGACTGACCACAAGACTATGGCCCTCATTCTGACCCTGGCGGTCGGTGATAAAGCGGCGGCCAACCCGCCAACAGGCCGGCGGTCCAAAATATGCAATTCTGACCCTGGCGGGAACCGCCAACACAGCCCGCCGCATTAACACTCCGCCCGCCACGGCGGAACAAACAAACAGCGCGGCGGTCCCCGCCAACAGCCAGGCGGCAGACAATGTACCGCCCACCCTATCACGAACCACCAATCCGCCACCTTTTCCGGGGCGGGAGCACCGCCGATAAAAACACGGCGGAAACAGACTACAAACGGGAAAACGCTCACCTCCACATACTCCACGCGAGATTCCGGCAGTATGGAACCCGAGTTGCAGGTCATCCCCGCACTCCTATACCTGCTCCTGTACCAGGAGCACGCCCGGCGGCGCGGAAGACATCGGTGAGTACTGCACCTACGACACAGGGGAGGGAAAAGATTACCGGCACACACCCACCCACCCACACCCACTACAACACACACATCAATGCATTCCCACAGATCACTGTCACAACCCACAAACCCCCCCCTCCGAAATAATGCAAAGACCAAAAGAAGAGATCTTAAACGGGCAGATATATTGAAAAATGGACAGCAGTAATCCAAATAAATAAATAAACTATGTACAAAATATATACATCTACTAAATGTAGTCCAACCACTGTCCGTGGACCACAGGGGTCCTGAGCAAAGGGGCAAGGCCCAGTCCCACGACAAGAACTCCACGGAGAGAACACTGCAGGGGCATCAGAAAGAAAAAAGGACAGGCACCTCAGGGGGAAGGGAAGGGGGGGCACCTCAGCCACTTGAGTACACGACTCCAGATCCACGAGGGGACTCCATGACCACTGGCCCATCCTGGGGAGAGCAAAGCCACAGTCCATACAGTCCATACAGTGGGTGGCCTGCCCACTGGGCCATCCTGGGGAGAGCAAAGCCACAGTCCATACAGTCCATACAGTGGGTGGCCTGCCCACTGGGCCATCCTGGGGAGAGCAAAGCCACAGTCCATACAGTCCATACAGTGGGTGGCCTGCCCACTGGGCCATCCTGGGGAGAGCAAAGCCACAGTCCAAACAGTCCATACAGTGGGTGGCCTGCCCACTGGGCCATCCTGGGGAGTGCAAAGCCACAGTCCAAACAGTCCATACAGTGGGTGGCCTGCCCACTGGGCCATCCTGGGGAGAGCAAAGCCACAGTCCAAACAGTCCATACAGTGGGTGGCCTGCCCACTGGGCCATCCTGGGGAGTGCAAAGCCACAGTCCAAACAGTCCATAACAGACTCCACTGCCACTGGAGGAGGCATGTTGGCCAGAGGACATCCTGCAGCCCTGCCCGAGACAGATCCTGCCCTGCCACGTCTGCCAAAGGGCCAGCGGTTCTTGCCTGGAAGGGCCCACTTCAGCGGTTCTTGCCTGGAAGGGCCCAGTTCAGCGGTTCTTGAGACGGCGGTCCCCAGCGGAGCAGTGCTGGAGACGGCGGGGCCCAGTTCAGCGGTTCTTGAGACGGCAGTCCCCAGCGGAGCGGTGCTGGAGACGGCAGGGCCCAGTTCAGCGGTTCTTGCCTTGAAGGGCCCAGTTCAGCGGTTCTTGAGACGGCGGTCCCCAGCGGAGCGGTGCTGGAGACGGCGGGGCCCAGTTCAGCGGTTCTTGAGACGGCGGTCCCCAGCGGAGCGGTGCTGGAGACGGCGGACATTCTATGGCCAACTGCTCATTGCCTGGTGGTGCCCTCCTGGGCAGCGGGGATGGTGCTCCTTCAATGCCCACCTGGGCTGTGGGTGGTGGGGCCCTCCTGGCCAGCTGGGCTGGGTCCTCCCTGGGCAGCGGCTATGGGGGTGGTGGGCTCTCCCGGGGCAGCTGTGCCGGTTCCTCCCGGGGCAGCGGCTATGGGGGTTGCGGGCTCCTCCTGGGCAGCTGTGACGGGTCCTCCATGGGCAGCAGGCCTGCTGCCTGACTTCTCCGCCTTGCTGCCCTTGCCTTCCTTAGTCGGGAGTCTGTGGCCCTTTCCTCCCTTTGGAGCTGTGGCTGTTGACGGTGGCTGGCTAGTGTCCTGGGGGGATATAGAACCCGGGCTCCGGCGGCGGCCCTTCCGCCTTCTGCTCCTCTTCCCAGGGGGTGGGCTGGCTGTCCCCTTGCTGCTGGGCGAAGATCCAGACCTGCGGGCTGGTGGGCTCCAATACCCCTGCACCCTTGTCAAGGGGGCTGCAGGGCTGGTGGTAGCTGAGGTGCTCTTCTTACCCCGACGAGAAGGAGGGGGGGGCTCAGGGTCAGGAAAGAAGGTAGCAGTAGAGAGATAGATTTTCCTGGGACAATGGATAGTGGTAGGTACAGTGGGAATGGGAGTGGAGGGAGAGGATGTGGTTGTAGGTGAGACAACTTTGCTGTCTTTGGGTGCAGGTGCAGGAGCGGGAGGCTGTCGTGAGGTGGATGGCTGTTGGGTGGGTGGGTGGCTGCGTTTGTGTGGTGTGGAAGAGGGGGTGACAGACACAGTGGGAGAGGACACAGGGGACGTGTAAATGGCAGTGGGGGTGGTGACTGCACGTGTGCGGACTGGACTGGAGGGTGTGCTGGTGATGGAAACACTGGCTGATGGTGAGGTGAATGAAGGTGTGAGTGTAGACGTCACAGGGAGGGAGGAGGGAGACGAGGAGGTGGGGGTCACAGAGGTGGTAGTGACTGTTGGCATGTCTGCATCGGAATGTTGCTTGTGTGAATGTCTGCGTGATCTGTGGTGCTTATGTTTGGATGAGCTGCTCTTGGGTGTTGAGGTGTGTGCAGGCTGGTCTGATGGTGTGGGTGGGACAGGCAGAGGAACAGGAGACTGGGAGGAGGGAGTTAGTAGAGGGAGGCAGGAGACAGGGACAATGGCTGCCGTCAGTGCTGAGGCCAGAGCCTGGAACGATCGCTGATGGGCAGCCTGACCCGAATGAATGCCCTCCAGGTACGCATTGCTGCAATGAACCTCCCTCTCCACCCCCTGGATGGCATTCAAAAGGGTAGTCTGCCCAACAATGAGCGTTCGGAGGAGGTCAATGACCTCCTCACTGAGGGCAGCGGGGGTAACAGGGGCAGGGCCTGAGGTGCCTGGGGTGAAGGAGATGCCCGGCTTCCTGGCAGAGCGGGCACGGGGCGAACGCTGAGGGGCTGCTGGGAGGGCGGAGATGGTGCGCTGGGTGGCGGCTGTACCTGTAATGGCGGGGGGCACGGATGGTGCCACCCCCGCAAGGGAGCTCCCTTCCGAGGACGTGTCCGTGTCGCTGCAGGGTCCAGTCGTCCCCGTTGTGGAGCTCCCCTCGCCCTCCGTCTCACTGGTCCAGTCAGACTCTGTGGCATGGCCCTCCTGGGCCATGTGAGATGCAGCTCCCTCCTGCCCCGATGCCACTTCTCCTCCGCCTGATGATGCTGATGCACACAAGCACAGAAAGACAAACAAAAAGGGGGGGGGAGAGAGAAATAAAGAGATTTTGAGTACATGGATCACCGGTACAGTTAGCGGACATGACAGACACAGATGCCCCCTGCACTAAGTTGCGCACTTGGGGTCCCCTACGCATTCCGTGGAACATGCCCTACACGCCTAGAGTTGACAACTGCACCCATGGATGACACGGCCCAGGGATGGCTGTACTGGCACACTACTGAGGGTGGTGGCTGGGGACACAGGGGCTTACGGGGGTGCCCAGCCTACAGATATCGCCCTGGCCTAGGGGGACCCACAGCCCTCCTCCCCCACCCAGACACCTCCACTGCGCGACAGCAGAGTAGATAATGCTTGTACTCACCCCCTTGTGTCTGCTGTGCTGCCCTCACGCGCCCATCCAAATCAGGGTAGGCCACCGCCAGGATCCGGAACATCAGGGGGGTCAGTTGACGGCAGGCACCCCGCCTACGTTGGGAGGCCATCCCCAGCAGAGACTCGGCGGTCTTCTTGGTCCCGCGGCGGATGTCCTCCCACCTCTTGCGGCAGTGGGTGCCCCGTCGATGGTGGACCCCCAGGGTCCCGACTTCCTTGGCGATGGCACGCCAAATCCCGATCTTCTCATGGGCGCGGACCTATGTGACACGTACAGGGAGGGAGAAATACCACGTTCAAGTTTGTCTGCATTTTCGTTGCCAGTGGCCCAACGCCCCCCATCCCTGCCAGGCCCCCCGCCAGGCCCCCCGCCAGGCCCAACATGCCCCCCATCCCCGCCAGGCCCCCCGCCAGGCCCCCCGCCAGGCCCAACATGCCCCCCATCCCCGCCAGGCCCCCCGCCATGCCCCCGCCAGGCCCAACATGCCCCCCATCCCCGCCAGGCCCCCCGCCAGGCCCCCCGCCAGGCCCAACATGCCCCCCATCCCCGCCAGGCCCCCCGCCATGCCCCCCGCCAGGCCCAACATGCCCCCCATCCCCGCCAGGCCCCCCGCAAGGCCCAACATGCCCCCCATCCCCGCCAGGCCCCCCGCCAGGCCCCCCGCCAGGCCCAACATGCCCCCCATCCCCGCCAGGCCCCCCGCCATGCCCCCGCCAGGCCCAACATGCCCCCCATCCCCGCCAGGCCCCCCGCCAGGCCCCCCGCCAGGCCCAACATGCCCCCCATCCCCGCCAGGCCCCCCGCCAGGCCCCCCACCAGGCCCAACATGCCCCCCATCCCCGCCAGGCCCCCCGCCAGGCCCCCCGCCAGGCCCAACATGCCCCCCCATCCCCGCCAGGCCCCCGCCAGGCCCCCGCCAGGCCCAACATGCCCCCCATCCCCGCCAGGCCCCTCGCCAGGCCCCCCGCCAGGCCCAACATGCCCCCCATCCCCGCCATGCCCCCGCCAGGCCCAACATGCCCCCCATCCCCGCCAGGCCCCCCGCCAGGCCCCCCGCCAGGCCCAACATGCCCCCATCCCCGCCAGGCCCCCCGCCAGGCCCCCAAGCCAGCCAGTGGCCCCAAATCCATATTGAATTAAACTCACTTGTTGGTCTGGAGGACCGTAGAGTAGCGTATACTGGGGGAGGACCCCATCCACAAGTTTCTCCAACTCTTCTCCAGTGAAGGCAGGGGCCCTTTCCCCAGGCGCAGCAGCCATTGTCCCTTCCAGACCGAGGTCACAGCAACACTTGCAGTATAGGTCCTCTCCTGTGAAAGTTCAAGTCGCAAGTGAATAAGTAGATAGAAAATGGCGGTCACGTCCGCGGCGGTGCGTACCGCGGCGGGGCGTACCGCCACCGCCGGCGCCCTTCGCCATTGGCTCCTGAAACCCATAGGCTTCAATGTTAACCAATGCGGCTTCGCGCCGCGGTCTTCGACCGCCGACCGCCGCGGTGTGCCACGCCAGCGCATTGACTTCACATCCCATTGTCACACTTCACATGTCAGGCAGCCGCCATTTCGAGGGTCCACATGGCTCAATTTCAACTGCGTCACACAGGCCTAGGCCTTGCATTGCCACTCAGACACGCCATTCACTGCATAGAGAATCGTTTACTGTGCAAGCTGTGAGTACGTACCTGTGGGTTGCTTGACTGTGTGCTCCATGTTGTCCTTCCTAGGCACCGTCCGCTGGGTTTGGCGAGGAGACGGATGAATCCTCCCGTGTACAGGCCGCTGGTGGACCTGTCGACAAAGGAAGCACGCCACATTATCCTGACCTACCGGCTTGACCGTGCCACTATACATGAACTGTGTGCCCAGCTGGAGCCCGACCTGATGTCCCCCATCCGCCAACCCACAGGGATTCCCCCTCTGGTGCAGGTCCTGTCAGTACTCCACTTCTTGGCAAGTGGGTCATTTCAGACAACAGTGGGAATTGCTTCTGGGATGTCTCAGCCCATGTTTTCGAAGGTGTTATCCAGAGTGTTGTCGGCCCTGATGAAATACATGAGGAGCTACATCCTTTTCCCTGAGGTGGGCGAATTGGCGGCAGTGAAGGGTGATTTCTATGCCCTTGGACATATTCCCAACGTCATTGGTGCCATTGATGGGACCCATGTGGCTTTGGTTCCCCCAAGAGACAGGGAGCAGGTGTACAGGAACAGAAAAAGTTACCATTCCATGAACATCCAGGTGGTGTGTTTGGCTGACCAGTACATCTCGCATGTAAATGCCAAATTCCCAGGGTCAGTGCATGACGCCTACATCCTAAGGAATAGCAGCATCCCTTACGTGATCGAACAGCTAGAGAGATACCGTGTATGGCTATTGGGGGACTCTGGGTACCCCAACCTGTCGTGGCTACTGACCCCAGTAAGGAATCCCCGGACCAGGGCAGAGGAACGGTACAATGAGGCCCATGGGCATAATAGGAGGGTGATCGAACGCACCTTCGGCCTCCTAAAGGCCAGGTTTCGGTGCCTGCATATGACAGGTGGATCCCTAACGTACTCACCTAAGAAGGTGTGTCACATCATCGTGGCCTGCTGCATGCTTCACAACCTGGCTTTGCGCCGCCAGGTGCCTTTCCTGCAGGAGGATGGTCGAGACAGTGGTGTTGTGGCAGCTGTGGAACCTGTGGAGAGTGACGAGGAGGAAGACGACGGGGCTGAAACAGACAACAGGGACAGAATCATTGAACAGTACTTCCAATAGGACACAGGTAACAATTCAAACATCATTTAGTAAATGTGAACTACTCTCCTGCATCTCTGCTGCCTGTCTATTTGCCCCAGTGTATGATGACTGAGTTGTGGCTTTTCCCTCCCTATTTCAGATCTGGGATCCCCACTACGAGTCCTGTGCTTCGTTTCCCCATGGACTACAGCTTTGTGGCAGCTGTTTGTTGACTTCACTATGTACAAGGACATATTTGCACTGTCATGTCAATTACAATATTTTGAAATCACAGCCAGACTCCAGATAGTTTTGTGCAAAATAGGTGTTTATTTCAGTGCTCAAAATATGATGGGTGGTTTCAAGTGGGTGGGGGCTATGGTGAAGGAATGTCCATGGCAGAGTCCAGAGTAACAGTCACACAGGTGCATTGTCCATAGGCCTGTGGAGAGATGGAGCATGGGCAGTTCAAGGATGGACAGGGTGACAATGTGGGACAGTGGGATGACATCAGGTGGTATCCTTTGCTGGCGGGGGTCTTGACATCCTACTCTGTCTTCTTGCGAGATCTCAGGGCCCTCTTGCGGGGTGGTTCTTCTCCTGCAGGAGGTGGGGGTCTGGTGGGCTGCTGTTGTGCGGGGGCCTCCTGTCCACTAGCGCCGGCGGAGGTGGTTGGCTGTTCTTGGTCCAGGCTAGTGGCAGGGACCCTTTGTTGTTGTTGAGTGTCCGTCCTGGTGTTGATGAGGTCCTGCAGCAGCCCTACCATGGTAACCAGGGTGGAGGTGAGGGCTCTGATGTCCTCCCTGTACCCCCGATAGTGTTCCTCCTGCAGGACCTGGATCTCCTGGAACCGGGCCAGTACCGTCGCCATCGTCTCCTGGGAGCGGTTGTATGCTCCGATGATGGTGATGAGGGCCTCGTGGAGAGTGGGTTCCCTGGGCCTGCCCCCCCCTGTCGCACAGCTGCCCTCCGAGTTGCCCTGTTTCCCTGGGCCTCTGCCCCCTGGCCGGTGTGCCCACTACCACTGCCCCCAGGTCCCTGTTGTTGTTGGGGTGGTGGGTTATCCTGGGTGCCGTGTAGTGGTAGACACACCGCAGATTGACACGCCCTGGAGACAGAGGCATGGGCCCGCTGGGTGGGAGCTGTGCTGGTGTTCCCAGAGGGGTTTGGGTCTGTAGTGGCCTGTGCCTGTGTGAGGGAAACCGACTGTCCAGAGGTCCCCGATGGTCCGGGCTGGTCATCAGTGTCCAGGTCGACAAAGCTGCTGTCATCGCTGACGGCCTCTTGGGTGGGGGGCTTGGAGAATTCTGGGCCCTCCGTGGCGGTGTGTTGGCGGTCGGGTCCTGCAGGGGTATAGAGGTATGGTTATAGTTTCAGTGTGTCGCATATGGGTGTATCTGTGGGTTCCCGTGTCCCCAAGTGCTGGCATTCGTGTGTGGGGGCTTTGGTGAGGGTGGCTTGTGGGGGGGATGTGTATATGCATTGGGCATGCTTTGGTGATGGGTGTCCATGCATAGTGGACGCATGCAGGCCTAGGTTTTGGGATGTGTGGGTTGTGATGGTGAGACATTGGCAGGGAATAGGTGTGCTGGGGGTGGGGGTGAGGATGGTGGTGGGGGTGAGGATTGTGGTGGGGGTGAGGGTGGGGGTGAGGATGGGGGTGGGGGTGAGGGTGGGGTTCGAGGATGGGGGTGAGGGTTGGGGTATGATTTGGCATGCAGGTGGGGGGAAGCAGTAGTGAAGCTTCAACTTACCAGAATCCATTCCTCCGCCGACTCCTGCGAGGTCGTCAGGATGCAGGATGTTCAAGACTTCCTCCTCCCATGTTGTAAATTATGGGGGTTGAGGTGGGGGTCCTCCGCCAGTCTTCTGCACGGCGATGTTGTGCCTGGATACCATGAAACGCACCTTCCCCCGTAGGTCGTTCCATCGCTTCCTGATGTCTTCCCGATTTCTGGGGTGCTGTCCCACAGCGTTGACCCTGTCGACAATCCTCTGCCATACCTCCGTCCTCCGGGCAATGCTGGTGTATTGGATTTGTGTGCCGAAGAGCTGGGGCTCTACCCGAACGATTTCCTCCACCATGACCCTGAGTTCTTCGTCTGAGAAGCGGGGGTGTCTTTGGGGTGCCATGGAGTGGTGTGTATGTTGGGTGGGGTGGAGTATGTGTAGTTAAGAGTGTTGAGTGTGGTGGTGTGTGTTGTTTTGTGTGTGGATATTGTGTGGGTGATGGTGTAGTGTGCCTCTGTGTGATGGTATTCTGTGATCGCTGATGTGTCTCTCAGTGCTTCTTTTCGGATTTTGGTCGAAGGGGTTTGTGGGTGATGTGGGTGTGTGTTTTATATTGTATTGTGTGTGTGGGAGTGGTGTGTGTATGTGTATCAGGTGTGTGGAATTCAAATCGGCCAATGTGGCTGAGTTTTGTTCGTTTGTGTGTATTCTGACCGCGGCGGTGTGTACCGCCAATGGAAAACCGCGTTTGAAAGACCGCCGCGTGGATTCGTGGGTCGTAATGGCATGGGCGTATTTCTGTTGGCGTGACGGTGGAGGTTTGGTCACCTCCACTTTTCCGCCGACCGCTGGTCTGGCGGTCTGTTGTGGCTGTCGGATTTTCTGAGGTTTGGCTGCTGCGGGTCAGAATGACCGTGGCGGGTTACCCCGACCGCGGCGGAATTATGGAGGATTTCTGACCGGCGGTAGGCGCCTTTTACCGCCGAGGTCAAAATGACCACCTATGTATTTTCACTAGGTCTCAATTTTGATAAACGCACTGCCCTGAAATTGGCAGATATTTGACTTGCCTGCAGTCCTTGTACAATTCATTCATTTCTTTATGGCTTATCTCGAATAAGCGGCCAAGCCTAAGCACAAATGTAAGTGGGGTTCATATATGCTATGAGTGAAAAAATCAACATTCTTAAATTAGTATTTGTTAGAAATGGGGTCTTTGGTTGACAGTCAGGTTATCCCCTGTTCAAGCAAGGACCTTCACTTTAGTCAGGGTAAAAGAGAATCACCCTCAGCTAACCCCTGCTTACCCCTTTGGTAGCTTGGCAGAGCAGTAGGCTTAACTTCAGAGTGCTAGGTGTAAAGTATTTGTACCAACACGCACAGTAACTTAATGAAAACCCTACAAAATGACACAACCCCAGTCGAGAAAAATAGGAAATATTTATCTAAACAAAACAAGAACAAAATTACAAAAATCCACAATACACAAGTCAAGTTATCAATAAATATGCAAAAAGAGTCTTTAAGTAGTTTTTGACACACACTAGCGCTGCTAGCGTGAAAATGTACCTGGTGCGCGTCTAAAATAACCCCGCACGGGCGAGTGTGCATCAAAAAGGGCTTGCGAGGTGTTGATTCCACTCACGAGCGTGCGTCGTTTCTCCTTTCGCTGGATCGGGGCACGTCGTTTCTTCTCTTTGCAGGAGAGCGATGCATCAATCCAGTCAGCACTCTCGGGTCCGGGCAGGCCTTGCGTTGTTTTTCCACGCACGGCGGTAAGTGAGTCGGAAATCCAGCTGCACCATGATCCAAAATCCCTGCAGCGCATGTTGTGATCTCCCAGCCTCCATCAGCGATGCTGCACGTCGTTTCTCCTGCTCTGTGCAACGATTCTTCTGTCACGTTTCCTGCGAGCATCTCAGCAGCAGAGCTGGCGGAGCATTGTTTTTTTCAGCCGCAGATCAGAGTTGCGTCAATCTTTTCCCCGCACTGCGCTCTGTGCGTGGATTTCTGTGTCTTTAGGCTTCCAGCTTCTACTCTCAGGGTCCCAGCAACTGGATGGGCACCAGAGGGCAGAGTGGGAGTCTCTCCAGAGACTCCAGGTGCTGGCAGAGAGAAAACTTTGCTGTCCCTGAGACTTCAAACAACAGGAGGCAAGCACTAGATCAAGCCCTTGGAGATTTCTTCTCAAGATGGAAGTCACACAAAGTCCAGTCTTTGCCCTCTTACTCTGGCAAAAGCAGCAACTTTAGGATAGCTCCACAAAGCACAGTCACAGGCAGGGAAGCTGCTTCTTCCTCAGCTATTCAGCTCTTCTCCAAGCAGAGGTTCTTATTGGTTCCAGAAGTGTTTCTAAAGTCTGTGGTTTTGGGTGCCCTTCTTATACCCAATTTCTCCTTTGAAGTAGGCCTACTTCAAAGTAAAGTCTCTTTTGAATGTGAAATCCTGCCTTGCCCAGGCCAGGCCCCAGACACTCACCAGGGGGTTGGAGACTGCATTGTGTGAGGGCAGGCACAGCCCTTTCAGATGTGAGTGAACACTCCTCCCCTCCCTCCTAACACAGATGGCTCATCAGGATATGCAGGCTACACCCCAGCTCCCTTTGTGTCACTGTCTAGTCTGAGGTGCAACCAGCCCAACTGTCAAACTGACCCAGACAGGGAATCCACAAACAGACAGAGTCACAGAAATGATATAAGCAATAAAATGCCCACTTTCTAAATGTGACATTTTCAAACACACAGGCCCTCATTACAACCCGACGGTTGGTGTAATGCGGCGGTAAGACCGCCAACATAGACAGCCACTTTAACACTCCGACCGCCACGGCGGTACAAACAAACAGCATGGCAGTCCCCGCCAACAGACAGGCGGAAGACAATGTAAGGCCCACACCATTATGAGAGCCCAATCCACCACCTTTTCTGGGGTGGATTCAACGTGAACAAAAACACGGCAGGAACTGGACTTGGAAGGGAAAACTCTCGCCTCTATACACCCCACGAGGAACCAGGACGCCATGGAGCCGGAACTCCAAATTCTACTTGCGATTGTCTTCCTGCTCCTCTACCAGGAGCACGACCGACGGCGGCTATGACCATAGTGAGTACTGTACCAACGACACAGGGGAAGGGGGAGGTGAAAGAGAGTGACACACACGCAACACCCCCACCCTCACACACAACACACACACCAATACATGCTGAAACATTACATTTACACCCCTCAACCCCTCCTGGAAGAACGCAAGGACAAAAGGAAATGAGTTGAATGATTGTAATCAGGAAAAATCCATTACTCAAAATATATATCTACACTATTAACAAATATATACACCAATAATTAAAGTCCATGTACTGCACCTACATAGTCCGTGGACCACTGGGCCTAAAATGGATGGGCGAGGCCCACACTCAATACCCGATCCAAACGGAGAGAACACTTCAGGGGCATCAGATCGAAATAAAACAGGCACCTCAGGGGGAAGGGAAGGGGGGGCACCTCAGCTGGATGCGTGCACGACACCAGCACCATGAGGGGGCTCCATGCCCATTGAGGTATCCTGGGGAGTGCAAAGCCACAGTCTATCAAGTCGCTCCAGTGGGTGGGTTGCCTGCTGCTTTATCCTGGGGAGTGCAAAGCCACAGTCTCACAAGTCTCTCCAGTGGGTGGTTTGCCCACTGCTTTATCATGGGGAGTGCAAAGCCACAGTCTCACAAGTCTCTCCAGTGGGTGGTTTGCCCACTGCTTTATCCTGGGAAGTGCAAAGCCACAGTCTCACAAGTCTCTCCAGTGGGTGGGCTGCCCACTTCTTTATCCTGGGGAGTGCAAAGTCTCAGTCTCTCAAGTGGATAACAGTCTCCACTGGTTCTGGAGGGGGCTTTCTGACCAGGGTGCTTAATCCTGCCAAGGACAGAGGTAGTGGATGTCATTCTCCACTGGTTCTGGAGGGGCTGTGTGCCCAGAGTGCTTCATCCTGCCAAGGACAGAGTTAGTGGATGTCATTCTCCACTGGTTCTGGCGGGGGCTTTGTGCCCAGAGTTCTTCATCCTGCCAAGGACAGAGGTAGTGGATGTCATTCTCCACTGGTTCTGGAGGGGGCTTTGTGCCCAGAGTGCTTTATCCTGCCAAGGACAGAGGTAGTGGATAACAGTCTCCACTGGTTTTGGAGGGGGCTTTGTGCCCAGAGTGCTTCATCCTGCCAAGGACAGAGGTAGTTGATGTCATTCTCCACTGGTTCTGGAGGGAGCTTTGTGCCCAGAGTGCTTCATCCTGCCAAGGACAGAGGTAGTGGATGTCATTCTCCACTGGTTCTGGAGGGGGCTTTGTGCCCAGAGTGCTTCATCCTGCCAAGGACAGAGGTAGTGGATCTGACACTCCACTGACAGTGGGGCAACATGGAAGCTGTCCAGGCCCCTGGAACTGACCACCAGCCTCGTACGACTGACCACTGAGGATGGCAGCCATGTCTGCGGTGGTGCCACTGGCACAGGATGTGGCGTGGCCGCTGGCGGTGGCCTCAGTAGCGGCGGTGCTTGCCGCGCTCATTGGGCAGCGGTGCTGGTGGGGGGCTCACTTGAGCGTTCTGCTGGCGGTGGTGTCCTGAGCGGTGGTGCTGGTGGGGGGCTCACTGAGCGTGCTGCTGGCAGCGGTGTCCTGAGCGGTGGTGCTGGTGGGGGGCTCGCTGACCGTGCACGTGGCGACGGTGCATGTGGCAGTGCCGGTGGTGGTCTTGTCCGCCGTGCAGGTTGCCAGCGACTTCCCTTTCTTTCTCTGGCCCTTCCCCACCTTGGATGGTGGCGCAGCTGTCTTGCCACTCCCAACTGTTGTTCTGGCTGAGCCCTTGGTGGCAGGTGTTTTGGCCTTCTCCCTTCGGGCTGTGGGCAACTTCTTTTGTTTTGGAGTTTGGGGAATGTCCTTGGCCTGGCTCCTTGGGACACTGGCTGCCCTGCTGCTTGGTGCACTCCAGAAACCGGTTACTGCTGGCACCACTGTTCCCGGTGATGTGGTGGCTGAGGTGCTGGGTTGGGACCTTGAAAGGCGGGCCCTAGGGGACAGAAGGGGTGGGGGAGGTGAAGGGAAGAGGTCAAGGTTTGACAGGAAACGTTTTTTAGACACACTGGGACGGGTGGATGGAGAGGGTTTGGGAGTGGAGGAAGAGGTAGTGGTTGTAGGAGGTGTTCGTTTGCTGACTTTGGGTGAAGGTGCATGGGCTGGAGGCTGTCGTGAGGTGGATGGCTGTTGGGTGAGTGTGTGACTGCGTTTGTGTAGTTTGGGAGGAGGGCTCACAGACACACTGGGAGAGGACACGGATGTGTGAATGGTAGTGGGGGTGGTGATTGCACGTGAGAGGTGTGTGGTGGTGGGCGTGCTGGTGATGGACATAGTGGCTGAAGATGTAGAGCATGCAGGTGTGAGTGGAGACGTGACAGGGATGGAGGAGGGAGACATGGGGGAGGGGGACACAGTGGAGGCAGCGGCTGTTGGCATGTCTGCATGGGTATGATGCTTGTGTGCGTGCCTGTGGGATGTGTGGTGCTTATGTTTGCCAGAGCTACCCTTGTGTGTTGAGGTGTGTGCATGCTGGTCTGATGGTATGGTTGGGATAGGCAGAGGTACTGGGGATTGGGTCTGGGTGGAGGAAGTTGGAGGGGGGAGGCTGGACACAGGGACAATGGCTGCCATCAGTGCTGAGGCCAGAGTCTGAAATGCTCGCTGTTAGGCTGCCTGACCAGAATGAATGCCCTCCAGGTATGCATTTGTCTGTTGCAACTGCCTCTCTACACCCTGGATGGCATTCAGAATGGTAGACTGCCAAACAGTGAGGGATCTGAGGAGGTCAATGGCCTCCTCATTGAGGGCAGCAGGTCTGATTGGGGCAGGGGCTGAGGTGCCTGGGGCGAAGGAGATTCCCACCCTCCTGGGTAAGCAGCCACAGGGGACACGCTGAGGGGCTGCAGGGAGGGCGTTGCTGGTAGGGGGGTGGCGGCTGTACCTGTAGATGCGGTGGGCACAGAGGGGCTCTCCACCGCAAAGGAGCTCCGATCAGAGGAGGGGTCAGTGTCGCAGGTCTCAGCTCCTGTCCCCGCCGTGGAGCTCCCCTCGCCCTCCGTCCCACTGGTGAATTCTGAGTCCGTAGTCTCAGCCTCCAGGGCCCTGTGGGATGCAGCTCCCTCCTGATCCGTTGGCACAGCTCCTCCGCCTGATGATGCTAATGTACACAAGAACAGGGAGACCACAAAAAGGGGGGGAAGGAAAGTAGAAAGACATGTTCAGTGCATGCAATACCGCTACCATTGGCGGACACTACAGACACAGCAGCCCTCTGCACTACGCCATGCACTTAGAGTTCCGTAATTAATCACAGGGACATGGGGTACAAGGCCTATGACCGATTGCTGCACACATGGAAGTCACAGGAGCCTGACTATGGGTAGATGGCTCTTAACACTAGTGGGGTGCCACATAGCCTACCTCACTAAGAGACCTTGCCTACAAAACTCGCCCTGGCCTAGGGGAACCCACAGCCCACCTCCCTCACCCAGACATCACCAATGCGTGCTGAATCAGATGGATGTGACGGTACTCATCCCCTTGTGGCTGCTGTGATGCCCTCAAGCACCCATCCAACTCCAGATACACCACACCAGGATCTGGAACATCAGGGGGGTCATGGTGCTATGGGCACCCCTCCCACGTTGGGAGGCCATCCCCAGCTGGGCCTCCGCCGTCTTCTTGCTCCAGCACGGAATATCCTCCCATCTTTTACGACAGTGGGTGCTCCGTATGTGATGGACCCCCAGGGCCCGGACGTCCTTGGCGATGGCACGCCAAATATCCTTCTTCTGGTGGGCACTGACCTATAGAAATAGTACAGGGGAAAAAGAAAAACTATAACCGTCCGGACCATCACAGTCATTGGCCCACATTCCCACCCTTGCCCTGATGCCCATCCACTCATCCCCCCATCTCCCATCCACACAACTCCAAACAGACATTGCCCATACAGCATGCTCACAGTGTACTCACCTGTTTGTCTGGAGGACCGTAGAGTAGCGTGTACTGGGGAGGACACCATCCACTAGTTTGTCCAACTCCTCCGATGTGAAGGCAGGGGCCCTTTCCCCAGACACTTGAGCCATTGTCGCTTCCAGACTGAGGTCACAGCAGCACTTGCAGTGTAGGTCCTCTCCTGTCAAAGATCAGGTATCAAGTGAGTGAACAGAGAGAAAATGGCGGTCACGTCCGTGGCGGTGGGTACTGTCACTGCCGGCGTACATCGTCATTGGTTCCTAGGACCCATAGGGTCCAATGTTAACCAATGCAGAATTGTGCCGCGGTCTTCGACCGCCTACCGCGACGGTGTACAACGCCAGCTCAGTTACCTCATATCCCCTTGTCCCACATTACAGGTCGGGCAGCCACCATTTCAGGGGGCCACATGGCATTCATTTTAAATGCGACACACATATCCAGGCCTTGCATACACACTAAGACAAGCACATAGCGGATTGACAAATGTGTGCAATAAAGTTGTTTATTTCGTACCTCAGTGTTGGCTGACCCTCTGATCGCTGTTCTCATCCATAGAGCACGTCCGCTAGTGCAGGTGAGGAGATGACGGATTCCTCCGGTGTACAGACCACTGATGGACCTGTCGACAATGGAAGAGCGACATGTAATAGTCACCTACAGACTTGATCGTGCCACAATCCAGGACCTGTGTGCCCAGTTGGAGCCAGACCTGATGTCAGCTATCCGCCATTCCACAGGATAGTGCAGGTCCTCTCAGTACTCAATTTCCTGGCAAGTGGGTCCTTTCAAACAACAGTGGCCATAGCATCAGGCATGTCCCAGCCAATGTTCTCTAACATATTGTCCAGAGCATTGTCTGCCCTGCTGAAACACATGCGCAGCTACCTCGTGTTCCCTCAGGCGGAGGGTTTGCCTACAGTGAAAGGTGACTTCTATGCCCTGGGACATATACCCAACATCATAGGTGCCATTGATGGGACACATGTGGCCTTGGTACCTCCCGCAGGAGTGAACAGGTGTACAGAAACCGGAAGAGTTACCATTCAATGAATGTGCAGATGATGTGTTTGGCCGACCAGTAGATCTCCCATGTGAACACCAAGTTTCCTGGCTCAGTTCATGATGCTTACATTCTAAGGAATAGCAGCATCTCTTATGTGATGGGGCAACTCCAGAGGCACCGTGTGTGGCTATTAGGTGAGGACATGGACCCTATACAGTGTGAATAGGTGTCTGGGTCTGGGGTTGTCCCTAAGGGTTAGTGCGTGTCTAACAGTTGTCCCTCAACATTTGCAGGTGACTCTGGCTATCCCGACCTGTCATGGCTACTGACCCTAGTGAGGAATTCCAGGACAAGGGCGGAGGAACGCTACAATGAGGCCCATGGGCGAACTAGGAGGGTTATAGAGAGGACCTTCGGCCTCCTGAAGGCCAGGTTGAGGTGCCTCCATTTGATGTGGTCGTTCCATATACTACTCACCAAAGAAGGTGTGCCAGATCATCGTGGCCTTTTGTATGCTGCACAACTTGGCTTTGCGACGACAGATGCCTTTTCTGCAGGAGGATGGTCCTGAAGGAGGTGTTGTGGCAGCTGTAGAGCCTGTGGACAGTGAAGAAGAGGAGGCAGAAGAAGAGGACATAGACAACAGAAACACCGTGATCCATCAAGAATTCCAGTGAGACACAGGTAAGAAGACCTCACTGCCTCCTACATCTGATAAAATTGTTCGACCTCTCATCTGTCTGTCACTTTCACCCAGTTTAGGGACCTTGATTTGTCACTTTCCCTTTCGATTTCACAGATGTGGGTCCCACTGTGTGACATCTGCTATGTTACCTCATGGGCTAGAGCTGTGTGACATAGGTATGTCAACAATGGACATTGCTATTTGCTTCAGTTATTGCAAATACACAATTTTGAAAGCACAGACTGACTCCAGATTGTTTTGTGATTTAAGGGTGTTTATTTAAGTGATAAACAGTGGAGGATGTTGTAAAATGGTCAGGGGTGATGGTGGAGGTATGTCCATGGCAGAGTCCAGTCTATTTGTCTTACACGTGCATTGTCCAAAGGGGCATAGGAAGTGGAGCTAGGGCAGTTTAAGGATGGACAGGCTGACGAAGTGGGACAGAAGGATGACAATCAGGGTGGTCTCATTTCTTGGTGGGGGTCTTGGCATTGTTCTCTGTCTTTGTCCTGGATCTCAGGGGCCGCTTGCGGGGTGGTTCTCCATCTGCAGGGGGTGGGGTGCTGGTGTCATTGTCCTGTGGCCATGCCTCCTGTCCACTAGCGCCGGCTGAGGTGGTGGGCAGTTCATCATCCAGGCTAGTGTCACTGGCCCCTTGTTGTGCCATAGTGTCCCTCTTGGTGTTTACAAGGTCCTTCAGCATGCCTACAATGGTGCCCAGGGTGGTATTGATGGATTTGAGTTCCTCCCTGAACCCCAAATACTGTTCTTCCTGCAGCCGCTGGGTCTCCTGAAACTTGGCCAGTACCGTTGCCATCGTCTCCTGGGAATGATGGTAGGCTCCCATGATGTTGGAGAGGGCCTTATGAAGAATGGGTTCCCTGGGCCTATCCTCGCCCTGTCGCACAGCAGCCCTCTCAGTTCCCCGGTTTTCCTGGGCCTCTGTCCCTGAACCGTGTGCCCACTACCACTGCCCCCAGGTCCCTGCTGTTCTTGGTGTGGTGGGTTAGCCTGGGTTCCCTGTAGTGGTGGACACACTGTTGCGTGACGTGTCCTGGGGACAGATGTATGGGCTCACTGGGTGGGTGCTGTGCTGGTGTTTCCTGAGGGGGGAGGCTTTGTGGTGGCCTTTGACTGTGTCAGGGGAACCGACTGTCCCGAGGTCCCAGATGGGTCGGGTTGGTCATCTAGATCCAGTTGGACAGAGCTGCTGTCATCACTGTGGGCCTCTGTGGGTGGAGTGGACATGTCTGGAACCTCCTGTCTGGTGACGTTGGGTAGGGGTCCTGCAGGGGTGTAAAGGCATGATTATTGCATCTGTGTGTGCCATGGTGTGCAATGGGTGGGTGACCCTGTACCCCAGTGCTTCCATTCCTATGTAGGACCTTGTGTGATAATTGTTTAGGGGTTTGTTGGGTAAGTGCAGTGGACATGCATTGGTGATGGGTGTCCATGCTTTGTTGTTGCATGCAGGGCTTGGTGTTGGGATGTGTGGTTTGTGATAGTGGGACATATGTGAGGAGTTGGAGTGAAGGGGGTGAGGGCGAGGATTGGGGTATGTGATAGCATGCAGGTAGGGTTGGGGATGAAGTAGTTAAAGATTTAACTTACGAGAGTCCATTCCTCCAGCTACTGCTGCGAGGCCCTCAGGATGCAGTATAGCCAAGACCTGCTCCTCCAATGTTGTTAGTTGTGGGGGAGGAGGTGGGGGTCCACCGCTAGTCCTCTGAACCGCAATGTGGTGTCTGGAGACCACGGAACGTACCTTCCCCCATAGGTCATTCCACCTCTTCCTGATGTCATCCTGTGCTCTTAGGTGCTGTCCCACTGCGTTGACCCCGTACACAATTCTGTGCCATAGCTCCATCTCCCTAGCTATGGTGGTGTGCTGCACCTGTGATCCGAATAGCTGTGGCTCTACCCGGATGATTTCCTCCACCATGACCCTGAGCTCCTCCTCAGAAAACCTGGGGTGTCTTTGCGGTGCCATGGGGTTGTGTGGGTGATGTGTGAGGTGGTGTGTGTTGTGATGTGTGGGGTGATGTTTAGGGGGGTATGGTGTTTTGTGCGTGGATGTGCATGTGTGATGGTGTTGTGTTCCTCTGTATGCTGATGTTGTCTTTGCTGTCTCTCTGGGCTTCTTAAAATTTTTGGGTAGTAAGGGTTTGTGGGTAATGTAGGTGTGTGTTTTATATTGTACGGGGTGTGTGGGAGTGTTGTGTGTATGTGTATTTCGATTTGTCCAATGTGGTAGCATTTTGTAAATGTGTGTGTATTTTGAGTGCGGCGGTGTGTATCGCCAATTGAATACCGCGGTTGAAAGACCTCCGTGTGGATTCGTGGGTTGTGATAGTGTGGGCGTATTCCTGTTGGCGTGGCGGTGGAGGTTTTGTTATCGCCAGTTTATCACTGACCTTTGGTGTGGCGGACTTGTGTGGGTGTCTAGATTTTGGCGGGTTCTGAGCTGTGGGTCGTAATAGCTGTGGTGGAATTCTGCGGCTGCGGCGGTGTGTTGGCGGTCTTCTGCACGGCGGTAAGCGGCATTTACCGCCATTGTTGTAATGAGGGCCACGATCTTAAAATCAACTTTACTAAAAGATGTATTTTTAAATTGTGAGCTCAGAGACCCCAAACTCCACATGTCCATCCGCTCCAAAAGGGAATCTACACTTTAATCAGATTTAAAGGTAGCCCCCATGTTAACCTATGAGAGGGACATGCCTTGCAACAGTGAACAATTATTTAGCAATATTTCACTGTCAGGACAGATAAACCACATGACTATATGTCCTACCTTAACCATACATTGCACCCTGCCCATGGGGCTACCTAGGGCCTACCTTAGGGGTGTCTGACATGTAAGAAAAGGGAAGTTTTAGGCCTGGCAAGTGGGTACACTTGCCAAGTCGAATTTACAGTTAAAACTGCACACACAGACAATGCAGGAGCAGGTCTGAGATATGATTACAGAGCTACTTATGTGGGTGGCACAACCAGTGCTGCAGGCCCACTAGTAGCATTTGATTTACAGGCCCTGCCACCTCTAGTGCACTTTACTAGGGATTTACTAGTAAATCAAATATGCCAATCATGGATAAACCAATTACATACAATTTGCATAGAGAGCATATGCACTTTAGCACTGGTTAGCACTGGTAAAGTGCTCAGAGTTCAAAAGCCAACACCAACAGGTCAGAAAATATTGGAGGCAGGAGGCAAAAAGACTGGGGATAACCCTGCATAAGCAAAAAGGTCCAACAGTATTTAACAGCCACAAACAGTTCCTTACACAGGATGAGCAGTCACCCACCAAACTTGACATGGAGCATATCATATAGGGAAATGATGCCAGCTTGAAATGACCGCTCACATGAATTTTTCAAAGCTGAAGCTGTAAGAAAGAGGCAATAATTGGAATCAAGCCCATAGCACATTAAATACTGAAAGAAGCCTATCAAAATGCAAAGAAAGATGAGCACTTGTTATTCAGAAAATGCAAAGGAATAGATGCAGAAAATAATAAGAACAAATGAAACAAGATAAGGTTATAGTACATTTCAGCTAGCAAATAGAAAAGTGAGAAAATCTTCATTTTAAAGAAGCAACTGGAGAAAACCCCACGTTCACTTTGGCAATTCCAAATCAGTTTAAAAAAGATTTACATTGATAAAGAATATAATTGGTGTGGGGCATTGCTGTAAGACGAATAATAATGATTCAATAAAATGGAAGGTTTGTAGGCATGGGCCAAACTGAAGGAATATAAGTAAGAGAAAAAGGAGATTGTTCAGATAATTCAACATCACATAATATCCACTGTCACCAGCCGGCAGATATTGAATTAACTGTTACAAACAGCATGCACAGAGATATCAATATGACAAATGCTCATGACTTTAAATTATAGTAAGGAACAACTTAAGAACAAAAGAGAAACCAAAAACTGAGACCAATGAACAATTAGTTAGCAGGGAGCCCAGGAGTACTGATTATTGAGAGTAGGAGTTAGAAAGTCTGCAAAGCAAGAGAGCAGTTAGTGACTTTGGATTAGATAATGTTTGAAAGGTGTGCCTTCAGTTAACTCATGAAGGATAGTATCTGGCCATTAGTTCGGCAAGCAGTGATTACCAGAACAGAGTGGCAGCTTGAGAGGTGGACTTTCCTAGAAAATATGTTAGGAGCACAAGACACATGTCCAAAACCAATGTGGAGAGCACAAAGATTGACGTAGAAATTGAAAATACTGTAACACACATTACCATGAAAAGGTTTACATACCTTATGGCATGGCATTTTGCATACTTTCATAGCAACCCTCCCCCCCCCCCCCCCCCAGCGCCTTGAGACCCTACCGGGTGAGTAGTGCTCTTAAGAAATTTGTTTGATTGATTGATTGATTGATTGATTGAAGAAATTTAAAATACTATGCAAAGACAAAGGAAATATAGAAGATAATGGTAGAACAGAGGACCTACAAATATTTGAATCAAAACTAATCTTAGAGATAAGCTCAAAGCAACCAATAGGTCACAATAATGATATTGAGCTGTGTGCGCAATTTTAAATAAGGTGTATCTACAGTTAAGGAATGAATGCTCTTAGTAGAAATCACTCTAAAATAAGCAAGATGTGAGGTATGAGCAAATATCATTACACACCCCATGGCCTACTCAAACTGATGCACATGGTATTCAGAAGACCATGGTAAAAGTATAACAATATATTCATGTTCCTCATACAACTGCTGAGTCAAAGTAGGAGTTCAAAAGTGACACATTTTAGAAATCTGTGCAAACATCTAAACAAATGAAAGAGGTACAAAAATCAAAATCAAGATGTGTAAATAAAAAGTTGATTGATAAATAGCAACTGCAGAGAAGTTGGGTAGCCATCATCATGATAGAAGAAATGTAATTCATTCAAAGGTCATCAATATACATAAAGTTGCATGATTAAAGAGCATCACTCACAATTCTCAAGACACAATTTCTCTCATTATGTGACCGCCACGCAGGAGACGGCGGTAGTACCGTTACCAGGCTGGCAGTAATGAACACCAAATAATGACCATGGCGGTGATCCTTACCTTAGAGAGACAATGTACCACACCAACCAACAGTGCGGTACGAACACCGAACACGGCGGTAGCAATCTCCAGGCAGGGGGAAGACAAGGATCTGACGACCATAATATGACATAGCACACCACCAGGATTTCCGGGGCAGAAGTAACGCCACCAAACGCTTGCCGGAAACACATCACATAAAAGGAGACACTCACCTCCAGGGACACAGAGGGGTCAGCGGCCACCATGGAACCTTAACTGCAGGTCTTCCCAATGCTGTACCATGCCATGGCCGTCCTGGAGCACCCACGCCAATGAAGACGACAACGTTGAGTACAGCCACCTAACACACAAGGGAGGAAGGGAGGGATAGGAGAGTGACACACAGAAGCACAACACACATCATACACACACACCACACTCCCAGAAACAGCTGCAGAGTAAATTGACTGTGACAGGACCCTGGAGCAAAGAAAGCCAGGACACATACCTCTGTTCCAACTACTGTAATCCTGTTGGCTGAAGAGCCCAAATCCAAAAAATACAGAACTGCATATTTACATGCAGGCCTAACGGCCAGTTCAAAGTCTGTAATGCTCACAGGGCAAAGTTCAAGCCCCAACTTGACTCCTGACAACACTGGGACTCCACAGTGCAGGGGCATCATGTTGGAAATGGGAAGGCACCTCAAGGGGCAGGGGGTGGGGTAGGTGGGGACACTTCTCATTGGGAGGAGCCTCCTTGGATTCTGGTTTGGGAGGGGGTTCCTTGGCTTTTGGTTTGGGAGGACAGGAGTGGGGTAATAGGAGTCACGATGAAGGGTCGAGATGGCATGCAGCCATGGGGGATGATAGGTAGTAAATGTTGACTCAGCAGTGCCTAGTCCTCCGGGTACTCCAGTGAGTCCCTCAGAATGCAGGATTGCCAAGACTTGCTCCTCCCATGCTGTCAGCTGTTGGGAGGTCATCCAACAGTCCTCTGGACGGAGATCTGGTGCCTTGCTGCAATGGAACTCACCTTCCCCCATAGGTCATTTCACATCTTCCTTTTGTTTCCCTTGTGCGTGGATGTAATCCCACGGTGTTCACCTTGTCCACGATCCTCCACTATAGCTCCATCTTCCTGGCAATGGATAACTGCTGGACCTGTGTTTCAAACAGCTGTGGCTCTAACCTGACTATTTCCTCAATCATGACCCGCAACTCCTCAACGGTGAACAGGGGTTGCCTTTGTGGGGACATGGGTGTTGTGTGGTGTGTGTATGTTGTGCAGAGTGTTATGTGTGAAGTGCTGGGGTGTGTGGTGCATGACAAATGAATAGGTAGTTGTGATATGTGTGTGCAGTTCACTTTGGGTTTGGCGTATCAAAGTGTAACCATCTCCTTGTGTTTGCAAAGGATTGTGGGGGTGTTTTATAGTGCTGTTGGTGGTTGTGTGGGGTGTGTGTATTTGTGTAAGATGTGAGTTTTTTGTTCTGACCAATGTTGTCATGTTTTCTATTTGAGTGGCCATATCCACCATGGTGGTGTGCACCCCCAATGGTTTACTGCTGTTGAATGTCCGATGTGGTGATTGGTGGGTCATTATTTGCAGGGTGTAGTATTGGTGGCGTAACGGTATCAGTGGTAGAACCAACAGTTTATCACTTCGGTGGGTCTGGCAGATTTGTGGTTGTGGCTGTTTTCTGTTGGTTTTGTACGTATGTGTCATAATCTGGTGGATGGATGTCCGCCTCCGTGGCAGTATGCTGCCGGCAGTCAGCGCAACGGTCGTCAGTATTTACCACCAAGGTCATGACGAAGGCCAATATATTTTGAAATGGTATGAAATAGTAAGTAAGTTTCATAACACCATGGAACTGAGACTCCAGATTATCCTTAGACCAATATGAATAATGTATAAAAAACAGGATACAAGCACTTACGAAACGAAATGTAACCATGAACATTAACTCACTGCTAAACACATAGACATCAGACAATCTATGCTTTATGGCAAAATGGAGGTGGTAGAAGAATTACATTATTAATTAGATTAATTACATACAAAATTACTGGATAGGGAGGCACATTATAGAAATTAAATCCCATGATACAATGGCAATAAATACAATGCAAAGGAACTGTTCAGCAGTCATCATGCACCTCAAGAGTACCCTTACAGAAATATCACTATTGGGATTACTATTGTTTTCCCATATTGCCTCACCTTCTAGCAAAGGGAATCATGGGCAAATTTCAGATAGTCAAAAACAGTAAGTGTCAGGAAAATATCCCCAGCATTTGAGCGTATGTGTGAAAAGACGGCAGGTGCAAAGAACACATCAGTGGTGCAAATTAAATGCCACAGATGAAGGTGCAAATCTAGAGGCCCAATATTTGTTATTGACAACTGACAAGGATCCAGTAGCAGAGCATATAGGGCCTGATTATGACCCTGGCGGACGGCGGAGGCCGTCCGCCAAGGTACCGCCGCTGAATGACCGCACCGCGGTCAAAAGACCGCGGCGGCCATTTAGACATTTCCTCTGGGCCGGCGGGCGCTCTCCAAAAGAGCGCCCGCCGGCCCAGAGGAAATGCCCCTGCAACGAGGACGCCGGCTCAGAATTGAGCCGGCGGAGTTGCAGGGGTGCGACGGGTGCAGTTGCACCCGTCGCGTATTTCAGTGTCTGCTTAGCAGACACTGAAATACTTTGCGGGGCCCTCTTATGGGGGCCCCTGCCGTGCCCATGCCATTGGCATGGGCACGGCAGGGGCCCCGCGGCACCCCCTACAGCCATCCTGTTCCTGGCGGGCGAACCGCCAGGAACAGGATGGCGGTAGGGGGATTCTAAGGGCAGCGGTAAACCGGCGGGAGACCGCCGGTTTGCCTCTTCTGACTGCGGCCGAACCACCGCGGTCAGAATGCCCTGCGGGGCACCACCGGCCTGTCGGCGGTGCTCCCGCCGACCCAAGACCGCCGGGGGTCAGAATGACCCCCATAATCTCTAAAAAAAATCAAAAACAAGTATTATCACTTCTTGTATGTCTGGCATACTTTTTAACTAGTGAGTAAAACATTAAAAGACATTTTCTGCTGTGTAAACGAAAGACAAAACAATTGGATTATGTATGTAATAAATCTATTAGATAACAAACGTTTTGTGTGATGATGCACAGTACTTTTAAGATGATAAAATAATCCTTCACACATTACAATAAAAGCATTCCCTAAGATGTGGACTGATATACTGAAGAGCCAATAGCATGAGGTAAAAGAGAACTTCTCCTCTATATATATATTTTATATATATAATTGATATAAATAAATCTACTGAAAGGTCCATTGTTACACCAGCCCTAAAAGTGATTAAAATAATTCTAATGAGAAGGCATCGCCTTGGAACCAGCACAATTTCATGTTCTAATCAAACACTATTGCTTTGTTGAATTTCATGAGCCTCCATGACAGCAGAAAGGCCAAAATATTGTAATATCCCAAAATGAATTGTAAACTTGAGTGCATTGCAAATTGTTTTTTTCACTTGAAAGCTATAGTTAAAAAAATCTTTAAAAATGCATGTAATCTGAAATATTTTAGATTATAGCACAATGTATTTGACTTTTAATTGTGTTTGTTTTGTGTGTGCTTGCAGTGGAAAAGAGGAACTGGCAAAGTCAAACCCTCTGAGCTAAGCAAATGGAAATGGGTGCATTGCCACAAACAAAAAACAAAAAAAGAAGAAAACAACAAAAACAAAATGCTGACTAAATATGGGGGCCATATCCTTGCCATAAAAATGTAAATAAAAATTAAACATTGCTTACTATTTTATAGAATACTACCAGCAACTCCTAGAAGACAGGTTTAATAGAAAGAGATGTTGAAACTTATTTTAGTTGTAATGCTTTTCCCAGAAAAATGTGATGAATCTGTTGTACAAAAAAGTAGTATTTGCTTTAAATTAATGTAACCTGGAGACATAACCTAAACATACAAATATTTCTAAAAAATAAATAAAAAGATAAAGGACAGAAAGAAGAAAGCATTGCAAAGAAAATGTTTGAGCCACCAACCCTGGCAGTGAATTGCATGTAAGCAGATGTGCACATGTCATCAGACAAAATACAGCCACTCATAGTGCAGGAAAGATAGTGGCAGAAGCTGGCTGAAGCACTATCCATGCCGTTTGTTGCTGTGAGTGAAAACAAAATGTGAATAACAGGTGAACAGAGCAATGGAAGAGGGTTGCCCTAAAGCCTTTTTATGAATTTATAATTGTGTTAATTTTCCGTTAATTATGTTTCTGCCTACATGGGCCAGCCAGCCAGAAACACTGTCTTTAGGATAGCCCAAAAAGTTGCCAGTGCATGAGCGTAGATTTTGTATCAGGTAGTGTTAGGGAAATGATGACTAAAAAAGGAGGAAGAAACTGAAACAGCTGTTCTTAGGCATCCAATAAAAACAGAGAGTTTGATGCATGCACTTCTACTCATCACTGAGCAGTCCATAATAGTCATTGTTGACACCCCCTCCTAAGAGACAGACAATTGCAAACATTGGCCACAATAGCATACATTTTGCTCCTTAGTTATGTCTTCAATTATTTTAGTAAAGCTTGATCTGAGTAATACAAAAAAGTAGTAAAGGAATGCTGATTTGTGACTTCAATGGAAAAACAGCAATCTGCTAAAACCCTTAGATCAGCATCTACTAGTACTGACCAACACATTATAGCTCTCATTATGAGTCTGGTGGTAATTACAGCCGACCGTCAAGCTGGCACCCGCCAAAAGACCACTGGTGGTGGCGGTAACCATACCACCATATTTTGAGTACAAAAACACAACCCACCAAAAAACAGCCAATTTCTTGAAACCGTCATGGCCAACGACGGCGGAAAGCTGGAGGTTAGCAACCCAACACCGCCGTGCCAGCAACAGACCAACCACCAAATTGTGAAGCACAAATCAGCACCGCAGTCATTTCACTGCGGTCCTCCATTGGCGGTAAAGACTGCCACGGTCAATAATGGCACCCACCAACAACAACTGCACACATTGGTCATTACAAAACTCTCACACCTGGGACACATAAACACACTTGACACACCCACACACACCACCATAAAACACACACACATCCCACCATCCTTTGTAACACCAATTTGACACCAGCAAACTACCAGACACTCACTACACCTATAGACCATTAACCCATTACACACAAGTGCACACTACACACGTATCACACGTCTCACACTCAAATCAACACACCCTACACAACAACCAAACACCCACAATCCGAAACCACATGTTAACACACACTCTGCCCAACTTCCACTAACTCCCCTTCACCACAACACTCCCATCACACACCATGGCAAACCCTAGGCACCCCCGCTTCACTGACAGAGAGCTGTGGACCATTGTGGATGAAATACTCAGGTTCGAGCCACAGCGCTTTGGAGCACAGATACAGCAGACATCTATCACCCAGATAATGGCAGAGGATTGTCAATAAGGTCAACGCAGTGGGAAACCATCTATGCACAAGGGAAGACATAAGGAAGAGATGGAACTAAATGCAGGGGAAGGTGTGCTCCATGGTGTCATGACATCAATTTACAGAAGACTGGCGGTGGTCCCCCCTCCACCCGAATACAGCTACTGGGAGGACAAGGTCTTGGCCATCCTGCACCCGGAAGGCCTCACTGGACTCACTGGAGGACTAGACTCTGGTAAGTCATATATACTCCCCTACCACTTGCTATGTCTGCAATGCATGCCTCACCCTACCTCAGTCACTGCCATTAAACACCCTATCCTATACACATCCCCATTCACCCATCCCCATATCCCCTGCATGCCCACACCTGCAAACCAACCCTCAAACCATCCCTTTGTGCACAATATCTATCCCCAGTATGTAATGTAGGCTACACTATATTACCCACAATGCACCAGCAATCCCTCAATTAACAATGCATGACTCCCATCCCTAAGGGCCCGTGCATGCAGATTATTTGGGATGTAAGCACACCAAACACAATATGAAACACTTGCACCACACGTCCCACAACAAGCCTGCACACACCACACATACAACTGCATACATGACAACATCCATTTCACCCCCTTTGTCCCCCGCCCCCTCCTCCCTGTCTGTCACCTCACCATGCACACCTACATGCACTGCACCCTCAGTCACTGCTCCTGCTCCCATTAGTACAGGCACCACAACAGTAGTCATCCACACATGCACCCCAGACACCACACCTGCACTCACCACAATAACCTTCACAGACACTTGCAGCAACCCATAACACCAACAGAGACCACCACAACATTCATCTAAATTAGCTGCCTCCCTTCTCCCATTATTTCTACCCCCTCATCCCAAAACACCCACTTACTCACACTCATCCACTCAACATGCATCCACCAGACATAAGCACTCAGCATGCAACTCCATCAACTCACAGCAAACCTACACCACCTACAACCACTCCCTCAACCTCCACTCCCAAACCTGTCTCCAAAGCTACTCCACCTACACCTAAAAATGTTTTCCTTTCCCATTTTGACCTATTTGAACCCATTGGCCCACCCTGTCTTGTACCCAAACAATCTGTGGCCTCCCTAAATCCAGTCCTTACCCTTCAAGCTCCACCCCAGTCCTCCCTTCCCAGTCCTGTGCCCTGTCCCCAGTGAGTAAAAAATTGTAAGAGGCCTGATCCCTCTCCCACCCCCCCAGTCAAATACCACTCCCACTCCTTCCAAGAGCATGCCCAAACACCCACCCCCTCCGACTCCTAAGCCCAAGTCCCCCCTTCCAAACCTGAGTCCCCACCCCACCACCCCCTAGCCCCTGAGGTGCCTGCCTACTCCATTGATGCCCCTGCCATGTGGAGGCCATTTTCTTGGGAGGAGCCAAGTATGTGCCTTGTTGGTACAATAGGACATTCACTATCAACTGGTCCATGGCCTTGTTTGTACATATTTTATTATTTTTTCTCATTTACATTTAATATATCTGGCCAATACGCACGTTGGTGCAATGACATTCTGTTGTCCTGCGTTTTCATATGTGAGGGTTGTGTACACTGGTACTTGCATACATTGATTTATTTCTCGGCATGTGTCAGGTAAGTATATTTGTGTATAGACTGTTTACCTTGTTTGGCCTGTGTGTGTGTGCGCGTTAGGGTGTTGGGAGGGAGGGTGAGTGTGTGTATGGGCGTTGATGTGTGTGTATGTGGGCGATGCATGTGGCGTGTGAGTGTGTAATTATCCCCTTCCCTCCCTTGTGTGCCAGGAGCCTGTACTCAGCGTTGTCGTCTAAGTCGAGGATCACTTTCCTGGAGGTGAATCGCAAGGATTAGGACTGTAAAGATCTTGAGTTCACGCTCCATGTCATCGTCGGCCTCGTCTGTGTCCCTACGGTGAGTGCGTCCTTTTATACAGCTCCTTTCCGCCAGGCTTTGTGTGGCAGTGGTTCCACCCCAGAATATGTAAATCGTAATACGGTGGGTGGGATGGCCCTGTCAGCCGGTCTGAGGATGGCCACCACTGTCGGCTGTCATACTGCACTATCAGTATAGGCGGTGAAGAAGCTCTATTGCTCACAGTACACCGCTGCAATCATAATACGGTGGTCTGCACCGCCACCCTGTAGGCAGTCCATACCGCCACCGCCTGCGGGGCAGTCTAATACCGCCATACTCATGAGGCCCTTAATTTTGTAAGTATTTACAGTGGATTTGTTGATGTTCTAATTGACATGAGGAGTGCAGTTCCCTACCTTGTAATTCAAAACATTCCAAGACGCCAACTGAAATAAGACATCACTTCTCTCAGATGTGACAGTGCTCCTCCAAGAGATGGAGAAAGGTGTACACTTTTGGCTAATAAAATAAATACTTTGCACCGAAAGTCAAATGAAGTAATTTCTAAAGGGTTATTATAACAAACAGGTCTTGACACTAGAGGACCTGAGATCTTTTTTTCAAAATCTATGCATCTTGTGACTCAAAACTCTGAAAGGAGACACATTCATGAACGCTCTTCCTCACAAACAAAAGTGCCCCTTTTTTGGAATTGCTTAGATTTCTTGTTAGAGTCTTTCTACTAAACATTCACCATTTCACTTATCAATAGATTTCCCCCTGTACACCTCATGTATCCTGTTCCATCTCAAAACTATTCACTTAAGGAAGCTTGCAGTGCAGGAGATATGTCTGCTTGTGCATCTCCTGTAAGATAGAATGAAAAAATGAAATGTTCCATAGGACCACTGCCTGCTCTGAAAAAATGTTTTCCATGCCATTCACAAAGGGGAAGGGGTCCCATTGGGACCCCTTCCCTTTTGCGAATGGGTTACCACCAGGGTGACACTGGTGGTAACTGCGATTGCTTTGCGACCGCGTTCGATGTCGCAAAGCAATGCAGCATCATACTGCGACTCGCAATTAGGAAGGGGAACACCCCTTCCTAATTGCGACTCGCAGTCCCATTTTGCAAGTCGGTAACCAGGTTACCGACTCGCAAAACGGGGATTGGGCATCGCGATGTGCTTTTTGCACGTCGCAAACAGCAAAATTAGCTGTTTGCAACGTGCAAAAAGGTTGCTATATCTGGCCCATTGTTCTTTGACAAGTTTAGCATGCAAAAGATCATTAAAATGGTTGAGGGTTTTTGAGATATTATTATCTTGAGTATGTCAGCTTCGTCTGTGATTTTGAAGGTGTTTCAGGTAGCTTTGTTGTTTGCAGTAAAGCTTGTTTGAGAGGATCTCAGAATTTGAGGCTCTGGGCAGAGGCTGGGTTGAGGATGGTTTAATAGATGCCTGGAAGCAAGTCATAGTTTTGAATCAATCTTCATAGTCTTTTCCATTAAATGAATGGAGAAGTTGTTTCTGCTAGGTAGGTTGTCTGCTAAATAGGCATTAGAGTTACAGGATGCTTGTTGTTTGATGAATTTAAATCGTGTTTTGGGTCTATTTTTGGCATTCTCAAATTGTGCCCTAAAGTATTCTGCTTTGGATCTTCTGATGTGTTTATTGTAGGAGCTTCTAGTTGTTCTAAGATATAAGAGGTGTTCTAAGGAGGGAAATATTCTCCAGGATCTCTCATCAAGTCGTAAATTACATCTCTCCTTATTGAGGTTGCTATTGAACAAAGTTTGGAGTGTCGATTGGGTATTCTTTTTATTTGTTCCAGAGCAATTGTATCAAGTATGTCCGACATCAATTGGAAGGAGTGATCAGTAAGATCATTGATGTTGTTCAAGTTAGATGGGGAGGTAGAATGTTGTCGCTAATAGAGGCTAGTTCAGTCAGATTGATTTTTCAAAGGTCTCTGGACTACTGTCTGGGTTTAAGCGGGTGTCCTTGTCTGATTATCCAATATGAGGAAGTGATGAGGTAGGGATCTGACCATTCGCAAGGGGATATGGATTCCAGTTGTATGACATTGTCCTTGACGATGATAAGATCGAGTGTGGAGTCTCTATTATGTGTAGGGCCAATGCAAGATTGGGTCAAGTTGAGGTCTGAGAGGAGGGTCTTGAGGGAATTAAGTGTGGGGTCACTGGAATTGCTCCAAAGAATGTTGAACTCACAAAGGAAGACCTGGTTGGTGTGTGGGCCTGAATCAGACAAGATGATCTCCATTAGTTCTTCGATGAAAAGTGGGTTGGTGCCCGGGGATGGTAGAAGATGGGAATAGTGCACACAATCTCATTTATGTTCCATATATTGATACCTAGGTACTCTCTAGAAGACATTGGCGAGGTTGGTGCATGTTTCAGGATGAAAGGGGAGCAAAAGATGCACGACATGCCGCCCCTGGTTTTACAGGGTCTATCCAATCTGATGATATCATAGTTGGGTGGAACCAGGATGTCCAGCGTGGGTGACAAGGTATCACTGAGCCAGGTTTCCATTAGGACTCGGAGGTCAAGGTTGTGTGCCCGCATGTTTTACAATGACCTGCAATTGAGAAGCATAGACTTGATGTGAGATTTGGTTATTAGTGTCTCTTGGTGTGCTATGGGAACCCGTGGCAGGTTACACTTGTTCATAGCTTTATGGTTGTGACTAGTTTCTCTGAGAGGTTTGGAGGGAATAGTCTGGATGTTGAGCTGTGAGAAAGACAAGTTCTCAGGTTTAGTTTATACAATAGAAAAAGTGAGTGAATGTCATCCTCCGAAAGATGGTCAGTAATTCTTAGGGGTCTTGTGGCTGGATTGGGGTGGGTTCGCGTTCTCCATGTCATGGTTGTTGTATGTTTGAGAATTTGAGTCTCATGCCAGGAGCAGACTTTCTTTCTCAATGAGGATGAGTTGTATTGATTAGAGTGTATGGTTCTGTTACGATTGGTGGTCTGATTAGGGTTGCAGAATTTCTTGAGCTTCAAGGTCTTTTATTATCTGGAGTTTTCTATTGAGAACACTGAGTTTGTCATCAAGGGTTCAAAAACATAGGTAGGGGTGTAGCTTGGACTGGGTACTGAGGTGAGAGGGTCCTTCAGAGTGAGGGAAACATGTGAAATGGATGAGTCATAAGTGGTAAAGGCAGAATTAGGGGATGTGGTGGGAGGATGAGGACAATCTGTTGGGGAATTAGGAGTGGAGATGGGAGGTGAGATAGGAAGGGATTTCCTAGGACTGCAAGTGTGTAGCTGGGAGGTTTCTGTGGTCATGATAGGAGCAGTAGTCAAGCAAGTTGCCCATTGAGTTGCAGGAGGGGTGCGTGAGGGGGGCCTTGAGCGAAGCAGGGTGATTGGAGGTCCTGAGTATCTCTGAGTTGAGGTTGTTGACAAATCCCGTGCATGGTGCATTGGCTTCCATCATATTATGAGCTATAGGAGGGGGCAAGCCAGATAAATGAGGTACAGGGGCAGGGTAAGAACCATCATTGAGAATAAAAATTGCACATCTTTGCATATTGTTATTTAAGGGACTTTGTTTCATTAGCAGTATGCAAATAACATAGAAAATTCATAATAGATAAATATGTTAGACACAATTCTTACTACATTCTTACAATACATAAAAAAACAGAATGTAATTTTATATATTAAAAAAGTACCCAAAATACTACACCTTTGTTTATAATTTTCACAAGTAAAATCTGTAATCTGTAAAAACAAATCTATTACAGTTGTCAACCTACAGTAATTAACAACAGCAGAGTCAATTAACATTTTTAAATAACTCACAAGCTGAGTACTGTGAAAACTTGACATAAATTTCAAGTTAATCAATACAGGGGCAAAGCTACTGATGCAAAGACTACTCTCACCCATTGAATCACTTAAAAGTATTGTCCACAATTACAATATTTTGAAAACGAATGCAAAAGAATGTTCCAATTTTACATTAATCATCAATACCATCATAGACAATAATAACAATGATGTTATCATATGTTGAACAATACCGAGAGTAAAAATATTTGAATTACATGCTATGCTTCAAAAGTCGGATTTGCAGTAAAGCCACTTGACTGATTTGTTTTAAACTGCTTTTAAACTCGCTGGTAGTACTTAAAGGGTCATAGACAAGATCTGTTACATTCAATGTCCCAAGCCACATAGAGCAATCACTAAACATTGTGTGTCTACCAGCCTCAATTTTGGGCAGGTCAAGTTTTAAACAAGTGACAAATTCACAAATACCACTTCAGCCTTGAATGTACCACCAAAGCCCAAGGCGACATTGCTCTAATTTCAGGCTTAATACCTCTATAGGAGTAGTGTATCCTAGAGTCATAAGGCAAAAACAGGCCGGGGACTCTACAACATCTAGCTGTTTGTAGTTTGTAGACACAAGTGAGCCAAAATCAGTACAGGGGACACCTTAGTCATTCAGACTTTTTACAATTATCCTAACACGTAGACCCTGACTTGATTACAGAATATTGAGAGAGCATTTGAGACAATTCATGTTTGTTATTGTTATGCATTCAATAAAGTTAAACAGTTGTGATTGTACCTAAGGAGTATGTCATGGTTAGGTATGAATACCATACCTCTTCAAAATCTTCCTTAGTAATTTTGAACATGCACTTGACTGAACATGGTTAAGTCCACCTTCCCTGGGTTATAAATTGTTTAAGTCTACACTATGGAGATAAGTTATTTATCTTTGGCCAATTGAGGGGCTACAAAATTCCCTGGGCATGCTGGCTACATTCTCAGATATTAATCATTTAAAAATATATCTTAGTAAAGCCCAGCTAACATTTGGAATGGTCAAATAAAAAGGAGACTGGCCATCAGAAAGTACCCACCTAGCTACAGTCACCAAATATCTATTTCGAAATTCCCATTGATAATCCACTTTCATTGGTCAATCTGGGTATCCAAGCTAGACGACAGTGCCTTATAACCAGAAAACCAATGAGAAGACCTGCTTGCTCCTGAAACTCTTAAGAGATTGCTAATGCTCAAATTACTGACACTGCATAACATTCCTGAGCCAAAATAATATCACCAAGATATTAGGGTACAACACTATCTGACCTAGTAGATCATATACGTCACAGATGAGATATGTATTCTCCCCCTTATTATGTGACACCTTAAAGATACACCATTCATGCTGACCTGCCTCCCCTGCTACATTGGTCCATGCTCTAATAGCATATGAAAATGTTCATGAGCTATGTTTCCCCAATAGACGTGGGTGGGTGTTTGCAGTACATGTTAACCCCGCCTCCTGCCAACGTTGATATCTATATGATTGAAGAGTGAAGTGGCAAGCCCTGGTTAGACATTTTCTATAGGTGGAGGACATTAACATGTTTCAGGGGTGTAAGATCTCTCAGTGACATGTTAGGTATTTACAAGGGCACTGAAGGAAAGGTAAGGAAGTGGATAATACAAAAGAACGAGATACTTACCTTCGGTAACGACTTTTCTGGTGGATACATTAGCTACCTGTGGATTCCTCACCTAATGAATACTCCCATGGCGCCAGCATTCAACGGAAATCTTCTTACTAGTCTCTGCACGTCGACGAGGACGTCACTCTAGCCCACGCGACGCCGTCTGACGTCATACAGGCAAAAAGAGGTCCTCGACGACGTGCGGACGTCAGTACCAATCATTTATTACGTGCATGAGAACAACCAGGTAATGCAATGAAAGAGCAAGGCAACATCCCATTACATTGTAAAAATAAACAACATTGCATGAATAACTGTAAATCTTTTATATATATATATAACTCTCTCTTTTTAAAATATATATCTACACATCAAGTATATACACAAAGATGTATACCTATATACATATAATATATACAACATCTATTGCACCCTCAAAGACCAAGAGGAGTGTACTCAAGGATTACTTGGTAAGACCAGAAAGGCAACAGGGAGGCGGGTGGGACCGTGAGGAATCCACAGGTAGCTAATGTATCCACCAGGAAAGTCGTTACCGAAGGTAAGTAACTCGTTCTTCTGATGGATACAACTACCTGTGGATTCCTCACCTAATGAATAGAGTCCCAAAGCAGTACCACGCCCGGCGGTGGGTGCCTAAATGGTCAAACCAAGAAATCCTGCAGCACTGACCGTGCAAAATGGCCGTCCCTTCTAACCTCAGAATCCAAACAGTAATGTTTTGCAAAAGTGTGAAGGGACGACCAAGTTGCGGCCTTGCAGATGTCGACCACAGGAACACCTCTGGCCAAGGCCGAAGTGGCCGACTTAGCTCTGGTGGAATGAGCTCTAATGCCCTCAGGAGGATCCTTCTTTGCCAAAGAGTAACAGATTTTAATGCAAAGAACAACCCACCTGGATAGTGTTCTCTTGTGGACTGCCTTTCCTCTCCTCTTGCCCACGTATCCAATAAACAGCTGATCCTCCAGCCTGAAATCCTTTGTTCTATCAATAAAGAAGCTCAACGCCCTCTTTGGGTCCAGACGGTGCAGTCTTTCTTCCTCTTTGGAAGGATGAGGCGGAGGATAGAACGTGGACAAAGTAATTGCCTGAGCCAAATGGAAGGGTGAAACAACCTTCGGGAGGAAAGCAGCCTTGGTCCTCAACACCACCTTATCCCCATAAAAAGTTGTATAAGGGGGCTTTACTGATAAGGCCTGCAACTCACTCACTCTCCTTGCTGATGTTATAGCTATCAGGAAGACTGTTTTTAAAACCAAATACCTTAAGGGGCAAGAATGCATAGGTTCAAAAGGGGACCCCATAAGGAAAGTCAGGACCAAGGACAAATCCCATTGCGGCATAACGAATGGCTTTGGAGGATATTTATTTAGAAGACCTTACAAGAATCTGATAAAGATAGGGGATTTAAATAAAGATGGTTGGTCTGGAAGACATATGAAGGCTGACAAGGCCGATAAATAACCCTTAATGGTAGCCACTGCACAACCTTTCTGCGCTAGAGACAGAGCAAAAGACAAAACGTCCGATAGATGAGCATGCAAAGGATCAATCTGCCTCTCTCCACACCACGCAACAAATTTAGACCATCTATTAGCGTAGATAGATTTAGTGGAGTGTCGCCTGGCCGCTAATATAACATCCACTACCTCAGGCGGGAGAGAGAAGGAACTCAGGTTGCCCCGTTCAATCTCTGGAGGTTGGGGTGTAGAACCTGCCCCTGCGACTGCGAGAGGAGGTCTGCCCTGAAAGGGAGACGGAGCGGAGGGCACATTGAGAGTTGGAGAAGGTCGGAGTACCATACCCTCCTTGGCCAATCCGGAGCTATTAGGATGACTAGAGCCCGGTCCTGGCGAATCTTCCTCAATACTCGAGGAATCAAGGGTATGGGAGGAAACGCGTAAAGCAACTGGCCGCACCAGGTTATTTGAAACGCGTCCCTCAACGCTCCCTGCATCGGATACTGGAGGCTGCAGAATAACGGACAATGCGCGTTCTCTCGAGTGGCAAACAGATCTACCCGAGGAAACCCCCACCTCTGGAAGATTAAACAGACTTGATCTGGATGGATACGCCACTCGTGGTCTGCCGAGAATTGGCGACTGAGACTGTCCGCACGCACGTTCAAGACTCCGGCCAGATGGTTTGCTATCAAGCAAATCTGATGGTCCTTTGCCCAGGACCATAGTCGAAGAGCTTCTCTGCAGAGAAGGTACGACCCCACTCCTCCCTGCTTGTTTATGTACCACATCGTGGTAGTATTGTCCGTTAGGACCTGTACCGACTGACCACGAAGGGAAGGGAGGAAGGCCTTGAGAGCCAGACGTACAGCCCGTAACTCTAACAGATTGATGTGAAACATCTGTTCCTCTGGAGACCAAAGGCCTTTGATCTCCAGATCCCCCAGATGAGCTCCCCACCCTAGAGTGGAAGCATCCGTTATGACTGTGGCCACTGGTGGCGACTGCTGGAACGGCTTTCCTTGTGAAAGATTGTTGCTTGCAATCCACCACTTCAAATCCACAGCAGCATCTCTGGAGATCTTGACAGTACTCTCTAGATCCCCTTTGTGTTGAGACCACTGCCTTCGGAGGCACCACTGAAGAGCCCTCATGTGCCAGCGAGCATGCGTGACCAACAGAATGCAGGAGGCACACAGACCGAGCAGACGAAGGACCTTGAGGACTGGAACTACCGCTCCATTTCGAAACATTGGAACCAAATCCTGAATATCTTGAATCCGCTGAGGCGGAGGAAAGGCCCAACCCAATGTTGTATCCAGTACTGCCCCTATGAACAGGAGGCGCTGAGAGGGCTCTAGGTGAGATTTGGGCTCGTTCACCGAAAAACCCAGGTCGAACAACAACTGGGTTGTTGACTGCAGATGATGCGACACAAGCTCCGGGGACTTGGCTTTGATCAACCAGTCGTCCAAGTAAGGGAATACTGCTATCCCCTTCCTTCTGAGTTCTGCCGCAACCACCGACATCACCTTCGTGAAGACTCGAGGTGCTGAAGTAAGACCAAACGGAAGGACCGCAAACTGATAGTGCTGCGATCCCACCACAAACCGGAGATACTTCCTGTGTGACTTGAGTATCGGGATTTGAAAGTAAGCATCCTGCAAGTCGACAGACACCATCGAGTCTTCCTTGTTCAACGCCAAAAGCACCTGTGCTAGGGTCAGCATCTTGAACTTTTCCTGCTTGAGGAACCAATTCAAGATCCTCAGGTCCAGGATTGGTCTCAAACGACCATCCTTCTTGGGAATCAGGAAATACCTTGAGTAACATCCTCGACCCCTTTCCTGCTCTGGGACCAACTCCACTGCGCCCTTTGAAAGGAGGGCTTGTACCTCCTGTTCTAGCAACAGGAGGTGTTCTTCTGAACAATAAGAAGGACGGGCGGGATGAGGGGCGGGAACTCCCGAAAGGGAAGGGTGTAGCCTTTTCCCACAATACTGAGAACCCAAGTGTCCGTTGTAACAGTCTTCCATTTGGTGAGAAAATGCTGTAATCTTCCCCCTACAGGAGAGGAGTGAGTGGGAAATGGTGGAAGCCTAAGGCTGCTTCCCCTGCTGCACCCCGCCAGAGGATGAGGAAGAGGCAGAGTGCTGCTGAGAGGCTCCTCTGGTGCGGACCCTACCTCTCCCCCTAAAAGATCTATAGGGATGGGAAGAGGCAGGTTGCTGATATCTTCCCCGAAAGGAAGAGGAGGAAGAGCCACGCCCAAATCCACGAAACCTCCTGAAAAATCTGGAAGAGGCCGTGGAAGAAGGAGCTTGGAGCCCTAACGACTTAGCCGTGGCCCTGCTCTCCTTAAAACGTTCCAAGGCCGAATCAGCCTTGGCTCCAAACAGTTTGTCCCCATCAAACGGGAGATCCAACAATGTGGACTGTACATCCGCAGAAAAGCCCGAGTTACGGAGCCAGGCCTGTCTCCTTGCCACCACAGTTGTGCCCATTGCTCTGGCTACCGAGTCGGTGGTATCCAGTCCCGTCTGGATAATCTGGGTCGCAGCAGCCTGGGCATTTGAAACAAGATCCAAAAGACCCTGGGGAAGCTCTGTAAATGATGAGGAAATGTCATCCATCAGAGCATGAATATACCTCCCCAGGATACAGGTTGCGTTGGTGGCCTTCAACGCCAGACTGCAGGACGAAAAAATCTTCTTGGACTGCGCCTCTAGTTTCTTTGAATCTCTGTCCCCAGGCACCGTCGGGAAAGAACCAGGCGCTGACTTAGATGAACAGGAGGCCTGCACCACCAAGCTCTCCGGCGTAGGGTGCCTAGACAGAAAACCAGGGTCAGTCGGAGCCGCCCGATACCTCCTGGCCACGGCTCTGTGAACTGCTAGGGAAGATGCCGGCCTCTTCCACACCTCTAACACCGGATCCAGCAGAGCGTCATTAAATGGCAAAAGAGGCTCCACCGCAGCTGAGGCCGGATGTAGCACCTCTGTTAGAAGGTTTTGTTTAGCCTCCACCACCGGCAAAGGCAGGTCCAAAAAACTAGCTGCCTTCCGTACCACTGCATGAAAGGAAGCAGCCTCCTCAGTGTATTCTCCCGGGGACGAAAGATCCCACTCAGGGGAAGTGTCCAGCCCACTGGCCGACTCCAGACCACGCAGCCCATCACCCGAGTCCTCTAGCTCTCCTTCCTCCAGGGCTCGTTGGTACTCCTGCTCCTCTAATACACGGAGAGCACGTCTCCTCGAATGAAGCCGTTGTTCAATACGCGGAGTCGACAATGCCTCCGCCGAAGTCGAAGATCGGCGCCGATCTTCAGAAGCCACCGACGCCGCGTCCGGCGCCACAGGTAACTTCGGCGCCGACGAAAGAGCAGTTGAAGCAGATGGACCCACCGGAGTCACAGGCCGAAATCCCGACGTCGACGGGATGGAAATCCCCGGGGCCAATCCCTCTGAAGCCACCGGAGCGGCCACCGGCGCCGACACTGGCGCCGAGCCCACGTTCCCAAAAGGGAGAAAGGGCATAAAGGGTGCCGGCCGTAGAGGCGCAGGATCACCCAATGAAAAGGCTAAAGGCCCAGCCGGAGCACCCCCTGGAGCCATCTGTTGGAAGATGGCATACATCGCATTCAAGAATGCGGAACTATCGGCTCCAGGGGTGGGAAAAGCCTGATACTGGGGTGCCTGTCTCGGAGGCGACCACGACGCCGGCCTCGACGTCTGCAACGCCGGAGAAAACACCTGAGGCTGCAATACCTCAATCACCGACGCCTGTCCAGGTGAAGTTGGAGACGCCGGAGAGGGCAACGGCGTCGAAGGATGTGGGGTAACCGTGGGACTGATCTCCCATGTCCTTCGGCGCCGATCCGAAGACCTGGAACGAGTCTCCTTCGAATGACGCCGAGATTCTCTACGGCGCCGGGAGTCTCGATGACGCCGATGTCTTGGAGAAGAAGACTTCTTGTGATGCTTCTCCTTCGATTTCGCCATAAACAGCTTCGCCTCACGTTCCTTGAGGGCCTTTGGATTCATGTGCTGGCATGAATCACAAGTCGAGACGTCGTGGTCGGAGCTCAAACACCAAAGGCAATCGGAATGAGGATCTGTCACCGACATCTTGCCTCCACACTCACGACAAGGCTTGAATCCAGACTTTCTCTGCGACATTATTACCACAGCGAAAGACTACGCAGCAAAAATACACTGTAACCACAAAAGTAACAGTTGCTCCCTCGAAGATAACCGTTTCGAATGCACGGAAAAAAGGGAACTGACGTCCGCACGTCGTCGAGGACCTCTTATTGCCTGTATGACGTCAGACGGCGTCGCGTGGGCTAGAGTGACGTCCTCGTCGACGTGCAGAGACTAGTAAGAAGATTTCCGTCGAATGCTGGCGCCATGGGAGTATTCATTAGGTGAGGAATCCACAGGTAGTTGTATCCATCAGAAACAGTTTTCTACAAAAATCATTTAGCTAGCCTTTCTACTGTCACTGCAAAACTTTCTCCCAGAAAGCACAATAGACCTCTCATTGTATGCCTGTCAAGTATTTAATAAGATTGTCTTCTTCTGTCTAGCAGCGTTTTTAACTGTTTCCATATTCGAGGTATAATCCAATTATCCCTTAATAAGACATGCACATGAAGAGGAGGACCGGCGGAGAGTTAAGAAACTGAGGCAGAACCCAATCCAAATATTCATATTTGATCAACACCACTGAAAAAAATCAGTTTATGAATTAAACACTAACGCCTACTAAAATGTTGTTGTCAGCCATGTAATAGAAAGAAAAGGTTTACATAAGTTAGTTGAAATAGCAACCCTGCTGTCCCAGCCTTCTTCTGCACCAAGACTTGACTAACCTCAAGCAACAGATAGGTATTAGGGAGGACATGGCTGATCGGATCATTGATGTAGTTAGCACGTGAAAAACAGAAGACCTGGGATATAGTGTTTCATGCTGCTGGCTTACAGGTGCACACAACCAAAGCCTCTCTTCCAACAAAACACAAGCACGGGCACGACACTGCTGTGTATTCTCATTCACTGACCAGCCTACCCTTGTTAAGCAGCACTTAATGACACAATCATCGTTAAAATGAGATCCCAGGTTAGAATTAACACCTCGCAAGCAATGGGGTATTTCAAGAACTGATTATTTCAGGGGCATATTACAACTCACTATTACCACCAAAGGTTCCTGTGCATGACCTTCACATTTGAGTTTACCTTTGGCAAAAACCCAAAACTCTTGCTTCCACATTTTAAATAAAGCTATTCCAATACCTGGGCTAAATCTTGGAATGCCCTCGCAGCTACTCTGAAACAAACCTCTACGTCTTATTTGAAGGGCTAAAACATTCTTAATCAATCAATAACGCAGACTCCAGTAAACCTAATGCACATTTGAGGCACAAAGAGGCTTTTTTGTAAATGAACTCTCTAAATAATATGATATAGAGCTGCAGAATGTGCGCCAATTGTGGGTATCAGCCCGTCTGCTGCGTGGTTGGGCTAGCAGAATATATTGATGGAGACTCTGGAAATTGTAGTTCATTGGCCGAGAAACCAGATATCCATGAAATGTTCTTCCTTGGAAGAAATGTACAATTCTAAGGTTGACAACTACAGCTGGGAATCTCAGCTTAACTATAATGCCCATTTCCCAACGGCAGCAAATTTTTAAACAGACTTAGGATATGTTATATTTCAGCAATGGCAAGAAAGCTTTGGACTCACTTCCAGGCAACATTTTGATATGGGTTCCTTTTTATGATTGTATTTGAAATTCGATAGGCCTTAATGCAAATTACAATTCAAAGAGGAGGTACGCTTGACTGACAGGTTGTTCAAAAGAATAATCCAGGTGAATTTTCAGAATGGCCAACGATATGCAAATAGCCTAGTCTGAAATTCATTATAGGTAAATTGGCCTCATGCACATTCATTTGGTATATCCCGGTAACCAAACAGGGTTTACTTTTCAGTGACTTCACCAGCCAACCTCCTACCCCAATTTCCCAAGTGCTCTTTCATGCACCCGGTTTGCCATATTCCCTTATTTTGTTTTCCAGGCATATTTATGTCTGGCTAGATGGTTTAAAAACCTTTCAAAGAATCCCAAAAATCTGCTGAGAAGGAGTGTTTGCACGCGCTTTAAAATGCCTTTATTTCTAGGTTATGGTTGTAAAATCCGAGCATTTTAAATGACAATGCAAAACTCTTGAGTCAAATAATGCATTCTGTAAATAGGTTTGCTTCCTAAAGGGCAATGTTACTGGAATGTGTTATTTCCTTTTAGCTCATTAAAAATTTAAATATGGAGTTTATCAGTGTGTGCTGTTTGCACTTCTAATTTATTTACCCACTGCTGTGGAAATATTTGCATAAATCGTACTTATTTCCCTAGCTTCTTCCTTTGTGATGATGTCCTATTCTTTTACCCTAATTTATTTTAAATGAGCTTGCAGCTCTTCACATTTTGAAAAACAATGCTCAAAAGGCCACTTTGTGAAAGACACCACCAATGGATGATTTAAACGTTATGGACTCCTTCATCATTATCAACTCAAGGGAGAATTATTATATATGACAGCTAAGTTACGCATTTTTACTTGCATACAATATGTGAATAGAAGTTTACATTTTGATGACTACTGAGAATGATAGGTGTGTGCGTTCAGAACGAACTCCCAGATGAAACTACGTATTGTATACAAACGGAATATTTTTCCAGGAAAGTACCTTTGTGAATTCTACCTATAGTTGTAATTCATAGACAACATCGAGGTAGCTTGCTTATAAATATCTATAATAAGTTATGGTTAGTACAATCTATAATTCCCCCTTTCTGCCACCTGATTAATATTTCATACTTCCGTTCTGACTTCTGAACATCTAAAGAGACCGTCTAGATGAGATAGTATTGGGTTAATTCCGAACTTTTAATTATAGTACTAAAATCCAATGTATCATCTATGGAACATTTCTTCGTTTACACTTGAGTCTGTGAGGCATACTAACTAATATGTCATGTAAAGTTACATTGCGCCACCTTGACACAAAGTACCACATAGTGTTGTTGGTGTTACTTTTATGCAACGTTGCAGTGCAAATACCCTTTTACACTGGAAAGTAAATGACAAGTCAACACTTTGCCCCAGTTTATGATACATCTGGTGACTTGGAAATAGTGCAAACTGTTCCTAAATCTGAAACTGTACATTAAGTAAGAGGCAGTCTAACTTTTGTCGGATTATGCAAGTGAGGTCTTGTGAAGCACAATGATTGATTCTGTTTTGAATTCTTTAGGCTTCACAGCTGAAACACAAATACTGTCTTAGCTGGACATTTAAATAAAGTATAGAACGGCAGGAACAATCTGTAAACACAAAGCATATCAATCACCAAGCATTACAATTTGCTTTAACTTGAGGCCTTCAGAAATAAGCGGCTTTAAAAAGCGGGGTTAATTGAGTGGGTGACTGTGAGAAAGTAGCCTCTTTCTAGCATGGTTACCCCCACTGTTGGCCTGTTTGTGAGTGTGTGTCAGTGTGTTTTTACTGAGTCACTGGGATCCTGCTAGCCAGGACCCCAGTGCTCATAGATAAAAACCTATATGTCAGTATGTGTTGCCTGTCTCACTGGGATCCTGCTAGTCAGGACCCCAGTGCTCATAGTTCATGTATGCCTGTGTAGTGCCTACCTGTGTCACTGAACCTCAGTGCTTATGGTCTCTTTGCATTTAAATTTGTCACTGTAGGTCAGTGACTTCATTTGCCAATTTCATTTGCCACACTGGACCCCCTTGTAAAGGCCCTAGTATATGGTAACTAGGTACCCAGGGCATTGGGGTTCCAGGTGGTCCATATGGGCTGCAGCTTTTCTTTTGCCACCCATAGGGAGCTCAGACAAACCCTTACACTGGACTGCCATTGCAGCCTGCGTGAAATAGTGCACACACTATTCCACAGCCATTTTCACTGCACTCAAGTAACTTATAAGTCACCTATATGTCTAACCTTCACTTGCTAAAGGTTAGGTGCCCCCACATAGTTCAGGGCTATTTCCCCAGACTTTGTGAGTACGGGGACATTATTACACGTGTGCCCCACATATAGGTCAATACCTATATGTAGCTGCACAAGGGTAACTCTGAATATGGCCATGTAACATGTCTAAGATCATGGAATTGTCCCCCCATTCCAAATATGGTACTGGGGAGCTAATTCCATGCATCCATGGTCCCCCACCCCAGTACTGCCAAACCAGCTCTCTGAGGCTTGCACTGCAGCTACAGCTGCTGCCACCTCGCAGACAGGGTTCTGCCCTACTGGGGTCTGGGCAGCCCAGTCCTAGGAAAGCAGAACAAAGCATTTCCTCTGAGAGCAGGGTGTTACACCCTATCCCTTTGGAAATAGGTGTTACAGGCTGGGGAGGGGTAGCCTCCCCCAGCCTCTGGAAATGCTTTGAAGGACACAGATAGTGCCCTCCTTGCATAAACCAGTCTACACCGGTTCAGGGACCCCTTCTCCCCTGCTCTGGTGGGAAACTGGACAAAGGAAAGGGGAGTGACCACTTCCCTCTCCATCACCACCCCAGGGGTGGTGCCCAGAGCTCCTCCAGTGTGTCCCAGTCTTCAGCCATCTTACTTTGCAAGATGTGGGGGCACTCTGGAGGGCTCTGAGTGGCCAGTGTCAGCAGGTGACATCAGAGACCCCTCCTGATAGCTCCATACCTGATAAGATAGCCAATCCCCCTCTCAGGGCAATTTAGGGTCTCTCCTGTGGGTTCTCTTCAGGTTCTGCTTGCAAGTTTCCTTCAGGAATCCTCTGCAACAACTTCAGCATCCTCTGACCTTAGATTAACTGCAGCCTGCTCCAAGAAATGCTGTAATTGCAACAAAGTGTCTACAAGAGACACTTTTCTTCAGCAACCTCAGCTCCAAGTCAGCAACTGCAGCAGTTTCCATGGGGTGCATGCTCTGGGGACTCCCTGTCTTCATCCTGCACCAGAAGGCCCGAAGAAATCTCCCGTGGACTGACGGAGTCACACCCCTGCTCCAAGCAGGCACCTTTCAAGGCGATGACCGGTACCCTAGGACTCCTCTCACGGTGATGAGGGTGCTCATAAGGACACAGAGGGTGGACATCATCAACATAGACTGTCCTGAGGTCCTGCTGACGTAATTTGGAGGAGGTAAGACTTTGCCTTCCCTGAGAACAATGGTACTCCCTGTGTTTTGTGTCTTCTTCGCCTCCTAAGGCCTCTGTGCATTATTTGCAAAATTCCTTTGTTCACAATCTGGCCAGATCCCCAGCACTCCACCCTGCCATGCTCACCTTGCTGAGTTGTTCTCCAGCAGCGTGGGACCTTCTTTTGTTGTACAGCATCAACTGTATTTTGCACCTCCTTTGCACCCGGATCCTGTGGCTTCTGGGGGTTCTGGCTGGCATCCTGAGGGCTCTCTAAAGTGCTGAGAGCCCCCTCTTCCACCTCGCACAGAGTTGAGGCCCCGAGGGCCCTCCTGGGTCCATCCAGTGGCATTTTGATAAAAAACACACATTTGCCGTAGCCAAGGCTTGTTGGCGCCTTCCAACACAAAATCTTATCTGCTACGACCTTCACGCCTTGGGGCATCTTTTGCATCATGCAGGAACCCACTGGCATCTATCTAGGGTGCATTTCTGCAGTCTTCTAATAACCAGGGACTCTTCTTTTGACCCCATCTTCTGGGTTGGCAGGGGCTCCTATCCTTCCTGGAACTTCGTTTGACTTCTGGACATGGTCCCCTTCTTTTACAGGGCTTCAGGTCCAATAATCTAGCAGTTGTTCTCTGCAGACTTGGTTGGCTGCTGCAAAATCCCAAAAACGAGGTATAGTGTGTCCTTAGGAAACTTGCAGTACTTTACTCCTGCTTTTCTGGGCTCTGGGGTGGGATAATTCACTTACCTTTACTGTATTCTTACTCTTCTAGCGATTCTGCATACACTACAATTGTCTAGGGGGGAACTCCTGATTCATATTTCACTTTTTTAGTATATGGTTTGTGTTGTCCCTAGACCTATTTTCTCCCATTGCATTCTATAGGATTTCCTACTGTTTGCATTGTTCTATCACTATTTACTTGTCTAATTTTGGTGTCTAGTGCATATATTGTGTATAATACTTACCTCCAGAAGGTCTCTAAGATATTTTTGGTACTGTGTCAGTGAAATAAATACCTTTATTTTTGGTAACACTGAGTATTGTCTTTACTTGTGTAACTATAAGTGGTATTGCATGAGCTTTGCATGTCTCCTAGTTCAGCCTAAGCTGATCTGCTATAGCTATCTCTATCAGCCTAAGCTGCTAGAACACTACTTCATTTCACTAATAAGGGATAACTGGACCTGGTATAAGGTATAAGTACCCAAGGTACCCACTACAAACCAGGCCAGCCTCCTACAGTGACTATCCTATCCTGTCATGCTCATGATTTCATCACCGCATTTAAAGGTGGGGTATCACTGAATGAACACCTGTGGACCAACCACCAGGTCTGTGAGGGGTCAGTCAAAGGCGGCTTTGCTCTTTTAGCTGCTAGTTTTCACTAAAAATTGTAATAATTCATTACTCTGTTTGCACGGATTGGACTTTTGTAATTTTGGTGTCAAATAATTTATTGTTCTTCTCTATTTTATTTTGTTAAATTGGTTGGAGGTTTTTCTTGTGTTGTGTTTTTACTTTATTACTGTTTGAGTGCAGCATAAATTACTATACACATTGCCTCTAAGGTGAGCCTGACTGAATTTCTGCCAAGATACCAGAGGGTCAAACACAGGTTAATTTAGTGATTTTCTGTGTTTCATCCTGAGGACTGCGGTTGTTGCTTAAAAGGAGTTCAAAACCTTCTCTACTAATTTTTCATAGCCATTTTAGCTATAGCTTTATACGTTATTTTAGAAAACTAAACCTGCCGTTGTGCACTTTTTTAACAGTAGCCACATTTGCTGTCTTGTTTTATTTTGTCTACCTAGCTGTTCTTTGCCTAGGTCAGCACTATGTTGTTAAACAAGACATTTCTTTCACTCTGTGCTTTTCTCAAGGCTGCAGTAAGATAGGTTGCCAGCAAAAGTGGTACGTGTTGTCTCCAATATTCACAGAAACATACACACTCTTACTTGGGGATCCTTTCTTGGAACATCTGATGTTTTATTATAAAAACACTATTTTGACCCATGTACGTTAGAGGGAAATTCCAGCCAGATGACCACAAGTGTATGCTGATTGCTGATTGCTTCACTTCAGCTGCTTATGTGGACAACAGGCCTCTTGCTCAGGTCTGAGGGACGATGTCTTTCCAGGGGGAACCTGAAGGGCAGAATTAGAGCTTAACATGCTGTGCTCTAACATAGCATAGGTAGGAACTATCTATACAAACCCTAGAGACAATATGGTAGCGTTATTCTTGTGTTTTACTCTCCTTGTCACCATTTTAATCCTGTTGTGCTTCATAGTCCTAGTTATTGCATTACATACTGTATTATCTAAGCTGCAGTTACTTCAAGAAAACCTTATTAAACTTTACTCTGCCTCTGATTGACCTTGCACATGTGAGACTAATGTAACTGAGAAAAATGGATGAGATATGAGGGACCACGATTCCCCTGAGGAGTCATTTATGTCATGCGCCCGGTTGCCTAATCATGCCTGCTCTTGGGTGGAGATGAGGTATGACTAGTTAGCAGGAACAAACCCAGATGAGGCCGACAGGCACCACATGGTGCGGGATCAGACTCAGTCACTCTCCGTACAGGTGATTCTGCCATCCGAATCCAGTAGTCTCATTAGGATAATGAGAACCTATGCGACACTCATTAGTCCAATTTCTAACAGCACCCCAAACTGGTTTGGGATGAGGAGTTCCTCATTTCCCTAGACACACCTGAATGGTGTGCTCAGAGCTCTGACCAGGAGAAGAAAGATGCTATGTTGGATTTGGCAGAGCAGGGTACTGTGGGATAATTTAGGGTCAAACCCCCAGGAAATTATATCAAAGGAGTTAGGTCTGCCCGGAAAAATGTTCCCTATTGGCTTAGGAATGACCTACACCCACAAGCTAGTGCCAGGTATAAAAGTGACACCTTGGGTACATTCTTCAGAACACATGTGGACCTGTGGAAAACAGAAGTAGCACTGCACCTGCTGAACTGTGGACTTAAGAAAAAGGATTGCACCCACTGTAACTTATGGAGAGAATTCTAAAGGGACGCACTTGCTCCTACTTATACTAAAGACTGAAGAGTAGACTCCAAGGGCTAGCTGACTAGCCTCTTCTTATACTCCAGGAATACAAAACCTGCAAGAAGCCCAAGACTGCTGATCCCAGCTGACCAGTTCTAACTGGATTTGCCATGGACCCTGCTGCTGGCTCCTGGGAGATTGAGTCCAACCCCCAAGTGATACTCATAAGGTCCTGGACAATCAGTTAGTGAAGATTGAACTCTCTCCCCATCAAGAACTGCAAAGCTGGGCACTTAGAAACATTTTCGAATCCCCCCCAAAAAACAAATAAAGCTATCACAGGACCCCGGCTGAGCAGCAGCTGCAGAAATCAGACCGAGCGTGCTGGTTTGCCCCACTGAAAAAAGGTCCAACCTCCAGAAACGTTTCTAAGTTTGAATGTAGAAGGTGGTTTTAAAATAAATAATGTAACAGTTTCAGGAACCACCAGTGGTGTAGGTTCCTAGCAATGCATTAGAAATGACCACCAGATTGGTGGTCATTTCTAAATTAGGCGGGCAGCACCTCCATCAGGGTGAAAGAGAAACTGATGGAAAAACTGGCTGCATGCCTATATTTAAATTAGGCCCTAAGTAAGAAGGTAATTTTTACACTAGACCAAATCTGGTCCCTCTACCTGACCTGTGCACACAAAAGGTGGTCTTAACCTTAGGCTTTGAAGAGATCTAGCATAACCAGAAACTCTCAGTTTGCACTTTGTACAATTTTTTGCAATAGGCTGTGGCTTTAAGCCACAAATGTCTTTGAAACATACCTCTGTAACCCACATTAAGTAAGCTCAGTTTTTACCTTGTAAAACATGGAGTATTACATGAGCCTCAAATGTTACTGATTTGTAAAGGGTACCCCGTATGCCTTCAAACATGCCCAACCACACATCCCTCCAGGGCTTACAATTTTTACATTCTTTGCACTCACACATGTCCACATAGTAACTAGTGGTGTGTTAAACTTGTGTAATTAGCTGTAGAGTAATCACACAAAATTACAAAACAATTATGTGAAATTATGCATAAATATGCAAAACGCATCTCTCACTTAAGAAACTACCCTTATGATCTATTTGGTTAAAAAAAACTTGAAAATGTGATTTTGAGTGGATATATGGTTGTTAATATTCAAAACACTGCTTCTCACGTTCAGATTTCTAGTTTTATACTAAAAAATTCCCCAATGGTCCACCCCGGTATAAAATATACTTGAAATGCTGCCTGTGTTAAAAGAATTACCTGAAAAGCACATCTTGCATTGAAGTTTCTCCTCAATATTTCGCAATATTATGTGATTTCGCCATGTTGATAATTTTGTGTTAACTTACACCAGAATAATTACATTTTTGTCCCGGTTAAACAGTCACTGTAAGTGGATACGATGTTATTAATGATGTCTTCAATGATGTCATTTGAGTGTCATAATTGTTGTTAAGTGTGAGGTCATAACCAGTGCTGAGCTGTAAGTGCCAAATTTCAGTGTTTTTTAGATTTTAATTCGAAACCATAACTCCACCTTAACTGTGATTTATTTAGTGAATTTATGAGGTTTCTTAAGATGAAATTACCAAAGCTAACTATACCATCACTTAAGCATTTTTAAAATGAATTTCTGTGTTTTGAACTTCAGTTAGGATTTTCTCACCTAATGTAATTATAAAGTTGCTTCATCCTTTGTGTTTTTTCAGTGAATTTCTGGAGTAGTTTGTTTAAACTGTACGAGGAATGTTTTTTGGACCTCACATTGATGTATGGCTAACATCTTGCTAGGCACTGTGCCTCACCTGCAGGCAGCTTTCGGATGTGCACAGCTGGAGTGGGGCACACAGCCTACCATGTGGATCCCATTTCGGTTCTACTGTCCCCCAGAAGAAAGGTTTCAAACCATGGTGCTGCAGTTTAGTAGAAGCTTCAGCCCTGCCCCAACCCACAGCACAAAAACAATGGACATACCAAAAGGGGGTAGGATTAGTCATGGATAGGTTGCAAGCCTGACATGCTTGAGTGAAATAGGGCCAATCACTCACAGAGGGAGCGGTCTAGGGCCTGGCAGGTAGGGTCCCAACAACATTGATGGAGGCTTCTGCTGGTACAATGGACCCAATGACAAAATGTTAGGTTTTCATTTTTTAAACACATTGGGAGGCCCTTATGGACTCTCAGAAATGGGGCTGTGGGTCAGTGTATGCTGATCATGTCCCCTAATGTGTCATTTCAATTTTATTTTCTGGGCTCGGCGACGAAGTCCCGGAACCCAGAAATGCTGGTCACCACATGTTCTCCTAATGTTGCGATCAGCCAGGAAATGTACACCAGCCAGAAAAAGTACAGCAGATTTTGCTGCCAAAGTGGCCAATGGGAGTAAAAGCTCCAAAATTAACTGAGAAATTCTGAATTTTGAACTTGCACAGCATACATGGTACTGGTACTGTGGACTCTCAGTGACTTATTGGTCTATGTATTGTTAACTTTTTCTGAGGGGTAAGCCCTTCATGTCCATCCCAAGCACTTTTTTAAAACATTAATTTTACCCTAATCCTAATGCTTACCTTCATACTTCTCATTGTCCTTCCATTTGCCCTAAATACCTAAATACAGTAATAATCATAATCTCCCAAAGGCCATCATTTTAAAACAAACTTATAGAACACACTGTAATACTAAATTGCATAATGGTAAATCTTTAAGTAACTATGATGAGTGTGATGGTATCACAATGTAGAGCAAATGAAGTAAAGGAGAGCTACTTTTGCAATACCAGCAACCATCCGTCACAACAATCACAAGTAAGAAAATCATGGACGACACACCACAACAGTCTCAGGTCCAAAAACCATTAATGAGAATGACCAGGCAAAAGCTGAATTGGATCACACTTTTGGACTCAATGCACAGATATTGCCTTGAACAAGCCATGACCATCCATGCCTCCTCGAATGTGGCCGTGAGTCAGACAGCAAACAAAATCGCCAAGCAAAGACTCCTCTTATTGGTGCTCATTTATGATCATGGTACAAAAAACAATGTTTTTTAAAGAAATGGAACACTTACAGGATATCACACCTTCACCTCTATACTTGACAATGTCAAATACATCACAGTATGAAATGCGTGCCCTTAAACGAAATGTCAAATGCATAAACAAACAATGTCTTATACCAGCTGTTGAGAGAAGTGGCACATGCAGATAGAACACAAAGCACCAGCACGAGAGAAATATTAGTTCTAAAGACAGGCCCCGCAACAGGTACACTCCATGTTCTGGTCCTGCATTGCAGTGTGCATCACACAGGAAGAAACCAATGAAAAGAACAACTGTCGATTCAGACTTGGCACAAATGCACACCAGCATTACTCAAGGTAGCAAGGAGGACAGGCCCACTAACACCACAGGCAGTGATAGCAGCTGCCATTGGCAAAAAATTAATATGATTGATTGGGGTAAGTTGCAAAAAAAACAGTAATAATAATATCCAGATATACAATTAAGTATTGTCTTACGCCATCCTACTATGCCATTAAGGCAAAGTCCAAGGAAACATATCAGAACAAATCTACATAAAGGCACTGCAATATAAAATAGCATAGCAGTTGAAAGGTAAAGTCTTAAAAATGCATTTCAGCCATAGGCCGGAATGCAGGTCATCAAGAAAAATACAGACTGAGAAAAGAGAGGTTGTGGTAGGGAGCCTTCTGAAGGAACAAATACAAATATTTGCAAAAGATGGACACAGCTGCAGAGAACACGTGATGGGTGCAAGATTACTTCTAGTGGTTTTTCACATGATTTTGCAGGGTTTCAGACTGCTATATATATGCAACTGCTAAATCAGTACACACTAAACTGAAAATAATACTCAGATAATAGTGGACAATATGATAACTTGTGGAAAGGAGTGTATAAAAAATATGAAATACAAAAATATAATGAGGGTTACTCTTGTGAATTTACTTCCATATTTTTCCAAAGAAGAGATTGATTGAATACAGATCTGGCCAGACATTGAGTTTATTGGATATCATTTCCGTATGTGGGCTATGATCTTCTGGAGTTAGCCTTGACACTGGAACCAGAAAGCAAGGGTTTAAATCTCTCCCTTTGTGACCAGATTGTATGTTCCTCGGCAAACACTTACTACACAAATTCCTGTACTACAATCGTTTTGGAAAGGTCAGAAGGACTTAGAATAAGGTTAAGTGCTGGATAGTATATGAGTTAAAAAAACTCAACTAGAACTAAAGAGAAAGTTGATATTACCCTGAGCAAGACAGTGCTTTTACTAAAATGTGACATTATAGAAAAATTACACACCTTTTTCAAAGTAGTTGTGCACTGCAATCCTGGTTTTCCTGACTAACAAGATTGTTTAGTTTCACCAGATCATGATTTTCTTATACCTTTGTTCCCTTCTCTGCACTATGTGAAACTATGGAATACATTTAACCGAGGAAACATGAAGGACATTTTTACTTGAAAGCCCCCCATACTGTGGTCTTTTATACATGACTATGATATCATCAAAGCTAAAATGTGGATAGCCAACATATAGTGACCATGTGGAGTGCTGCTATCACTGATTAATGAATTAGCATAATAAAAAGTAGCTGAAAGGATTGCGTAGCGGGCTTACCCCTCACAAATGACAATTTTGATGCTCTAAACATCATAAGTTTGAATCAAGGTAAGACAGACTCAGCCTGTTATCCATCAGGGATCAGTAAACTGAGTACCATAAATTTGGTAGATGTAATGTGTATGAAAAAGAAATCGTAAGGCAGCAGGCCGTTTCCATCCATTTACCGATGGACAGGGACCATCAGGACCACCACAACTCTTCTCCAATTTCGGAACGAGTTAGAGATGCATCATGCATCTCTTTAAAGGACACTACAGCAGAATACAGTAGCAATAAAGCTATTTTCCTGGAACCCAGCTACCTCTTCTAATACTTGTTTACTGTCTGCTTGCTTACATTTATATTGTGAGAATGTGGTTTATAGGTTGAGGAGGATTGGTTTCCACCACAACTAATAAAGGTGCAGGCAAAGGTTTGAGAAATTTAAAATTGAGCTTAACCCTCAGTGGCTGCGGCACATACAAAGAAAGGCTTTATTTAAAGGAAATGAGTGAAGCATTTAGAAGCACCAAAACAGGTTAAAAGTCAAAAGCACAATGCAGTAAAAATCCTTCTCCAATTTATTAAAAGAGAGAAACATTTAGTACCCAATATGACACCACGAGGACAATATTCCATTTAAGGTAGCTAAAGATGTGAAGTTTTGAAAATGTAGGTGAAAGTAGCGCCAAAAAAGCACAAAGCATTAATGGTAGAAAATGGCCATGGTAGACTTGGAACTAGGCATTGTTTGATGTCAACTGCATTATCTGCTGGGTTGAATACACCAAGTTGATGGACCTCAATAGGGCCCGGAAGTAGGCAAAGTCCAAAAAGCTTCTAAGTCTTAGGCTGAAAACAAACATAATGGGTGTCATTACAACATTGGCAGTAAAAGCCGCTTACCGCCGTGCAGAAGACCGCCAAAACACCGAAGCGGCCGTGGAATTCCGCCACAGCTATTATGACACACATCTCGGAATCCGCCGAAATTCAGACACCCACACAACTCCGCCACACCAAAGGTCAGTGATAAACTGGCTAAAACAAAACCTCCACCGTCACGCCAACAGAAACACGCCTATGCTATCACGACCCACGAATCCATGCGGCGGTCTTTCAACTGCGGTATTCCATTGGCGGTACACACCGCCACGCTCAAAATACACACACATCTCCAAAACACTGCCACATTGGATAATTCAAAATACACACACCTGATACACATACAAACACCACTCCCACACACCCAACACAATATAAAACACACACCCACATCGCCCACAAACCCCTACGACCTCAATTCACAGACAAAGGCCAGATAGACAGAGAGCACAGCACACAACACCATCAACCCATACAACATTACACGCACAAAACACCACACACCACACACCACTACACATCAACACACACATCAACACTTACAGCACCCCACACATCACCCACACCACCCCATGTCATGCCAAAGACACCCCCAGTTTTCCCAGGAGGGCTCCGGGTCATGGTGGAGGAAATCCTACAGGTAGAGCCACAGCTATTCGGCTCACAGGTGCAGCACACATCCATAGCCAGAAAGATGGAGCTATGGCAAAGAATCGTGGACAGGGTCAACGCTGTGGGACAGCATCCAAGAAATCAGGAGGACATCAGGAAGAGGTGGAATGACCTACGGGGGAAGGTGCGTTCAGTGGTCTACAGGCACAACATCGCGGCACAGCGGACTGGCAGCAGACCTCCACCTCCTCCCCCACAACTAACAACATGGGAGGAGCAAGTCTTGACCATCATGCATCCAGAGGGCCTCGGAGGAGTCGGTGGAGGAATGGACACTGGTAAGTCAAATCTCAACTATCATATCCCCCACCCTACCTGCATGCTATCACACACCCCCACCCTCACCCCCTCCCCTAACACTCAAACTCCTCACTAATGGCCTATTAACACAAACCACTCATCCCAACACCAAGCCCTGCATGACACAACTAAGCATGGTCACCCCTCACCAAAGCATACTCGCTGCACATACCCATAACAACCCCCTAACCAACACCACACAAACCCACACACAGGAATGCTTGCACTGGGGTACACAAACACCCACCCATTGCACACCATTACACACACACATGCAATAATCATGCTCTTCCCTGCAGGACCATTAAGGAACTTCACCACACCGGAGAGTCCAGGCAACTCCACTCCACCCACAGAAGAGGCCCACAGTGACGACAGCAGCTCTGCCCTACTGGATCCTGATGACCAGCCCGGACCATCGTGGGCTTTGGGACAGTCGGTTCCCCTTGCACAGGCACAGCCCAACACTGACCTTCCACCCTCTGGTAACACCAGCACAGCACCCACCAAGCGGGCCCATACGTCTGTACCCAGGATACGTCAATCAGCGGTGTGTCCACCACTACAGGGAACCCAGGATAACCCATCACCCCAACAAAAACAGGGACCTGGGGGCAGTGGTAGTGGGCACACGGTCCAGGGGACGGAGGCACAGGAACACAGGGGAACTGGGAGGGCTACTGTGCGACAGGGGGCGGACAGGCCAAGGGAACCCACTCTCCACGAGGCCGTATCCTCCATCATGGGAGCATACCACCACTCCCAGGAGACAATCCTGGCCAGGTTTCAGGAGACCCAGCGCCTGCAGGAGGAGCAGTATTTGGGGTTCAGGGAGGAGCGCAGAACCATCAGCTCTGCCCTGGGCACCATCCTAGGGGTGCTGAAGGACATACAAAAGACCATGAGGGACACAGTGGCACTCCAAGGGGCCCCTGACACTAGCCTGGACGATGAACTGCCCACCACCTCCGCCGGCGCTAGTGGACAGGACGCCCCGCCACAGGAGCACCACACCAGCACCCCAACCCCTACAGACGGACAACCACCACGCAAGCGGTCCCTGAGATCCAGGAACAGGACAGAGCAAGATGGCAAGACCCCCGCCAGGAAATGAGACCACCCTGATTGTCCTCCCACTGTCCCACTTTGTTACCCTGTCCATACTTAAACTGTCCCAGCTCCACTTCCTATGCCCATATGGGCAGTGCACCTGTGTGACCAATGGACTGGACTCTGCCATGGACATTACTCCACCGTCCCCCATCACCATATTACAACCCCCCTCCATTTTTGAGCACTTAAATAAACACCCTTGAACCACAAAACAATCTGGAGTCAGTCTGTGATTTGGTAAATATGTATTATCAATGACAGTGTCAAAATGTGTTTCCAATTGTAAAGCCAACATACCTATGTCACACATCACAAGTCCTTGAAGGATGCAAGCAGATGACACACGTTGCTAACCACACCTGTGCAACCGTAATGGAAAGGTACAACTCAGTGACCAAATACTGCTATGAAATGACAGACAGGATAGAGGTAGAAGTGTGAAAGTGAATGTAATGGTAAAAAGAAAACTGTTCTCACCTGTGTGTCACTGGAAATATTGCTGTATGACTGACTCCCTGTGGTCTATGTCTTCTTCCTCAGCTTCCTCCTCATCACTGTCCACAGGCTCCACAGCTGCCACAACACCACCATCTGGACCATCCTCCTGCAGAAAAGGCACCTGGCGTCGCAAAGCAAGATTTTGAAGCATCGAGCAGGCGATGATGATCTGGCACACCTTCTTCGGTGAGTAGAATAGGGAACCACCTGTCATATGGAGGCAGCTGAACCTGGCCTTCAGGAGGCCGAAGGTGCGTTCGATCACTCTTCTACTCCGCCCATGGGCCTCATTGTAGCGTTCCTCTGCCCTGGTCCTGGGATTCCTCACTGAGGTCAATAGCCAGTACAGGTTGGGGTAACCAGAGTCCCCTAATAGCCACACACGGTGCCTCTGGAGTTGACCCATCATATAAGGGATGCTGCTATTGCGCAGGATGTAGGCATCATGCACTGAGCCAGGGAACATAGCATTTACCTGCGAGATGTACTGGTCTGCCAAACATACCATCAGTACATTCATGGAATCATAACTCTTCCTGTTCCTGTACACCTGTTCACTCCTGTGGGGGGGGACCAGAGCTACATGGGTCCCATCAATAGCACCTATGATGTTGGGGATATGTCCAAGGGCATAGAAGTCACCTTTCACTGTAGCCAAATCCTCCACCTGAGTGAAAACGATGTAGCTCCTTACGTGTTTCAGCAGGGCAGCCAACACTTTGGACAAGACGTTGGAAAACATAGGCTGGGACATCCCTGATGCCATGGCCACTGTTGTCTGAAAAGACCCACTTGCAAGGAAATGGAGCACTGACAGCACCTGCACATCAGGGGGGATTCCAGTGGGATGGCGGATTGGTGACATCAGGTCTGGCTCCAACTGGGTACATATTCCTGGATAGTGGCACGGTCAAACCTGTAGGTGATGATTAAATGTCGCTCCTCCACTGTCAACAGGTCCACCAGCGGTCGGTACACCGGAGGATTCCGCCATCTTCTCAAATGTCCCAGCTGACGGTGCCTAGGAAGGACAACAGCGACCATAGAGTCAACAAAATCCCAGGTATGTACCCACAGATACACAGAACACAACACCAAAGACAAAAATATTCCTGTATGTGTGTCGAGTGTAGGCCTAGGTATGTGTGACGCAGTAATAAATGAAGCCATGTGGGCCCCTGAAATGGCGGCTGCATGACCTCTAAACTGGGACAATGGCATGTGAGGTATCTGCGCTGGCGTTGTACACTGTCGCAGTAGGCGGCGCAATGCTGCATTGGTTAACATTGGACCCTATGGGTCCCAGGAGCCAATGATGAAGTGTGCCGGCGGTGATGATACGCACCACTGCGGACGTCACCGCCGCGGATGTCACCGCCATTTTCTATCTGTTCAATCACTCAATACCTGATCTTCGACAGGAGAGGACCTACACTGCAAGTGCTGCTGTGACCTCGGTCTGGAAGAGACAATGGCTGCTGCGTCTGGGGAAAGGGCCCCTGCGTTCACTGCTCAGGAGTTGGAGAAGCTAGTAGATGGGGTCCTTCCCCAGTACATGCTTCTCTACGGTCCTCCAGACCAACAGGTAAGTACACAGGGAGCACGTTGTATAGGCTATGCCTGGGTGGAGAGGGCTGGTTGTAAGAGGGAAGGGGGCAGAGTTCAGGGAACATGAATGAGTGTGAATGCGTGTGCCACATGGCACGGGCAGGGATGTGGGCCACTCACTTCGACGGTGCAGTTGGTAATGACTTCTCTTCTTCCCCTGTGCATGTCATGTAGGTCAGCGCCCACCAGAAGAAGGACATTTGGCATGCCATCGCCAAGGATGTCCGGACCCTGGGGGTCCACCAGAGATGGGGCACCCACTGCCGGAAAAGATGGGAGGACATTCGCTGCTGGAGCAAGAAGACGGCAGAGGCTCAGCTGGGGATGGCCTCCCAACGTGGGAGGGATGCCCGTCGCCCCATGACCCCCCTGATGTTCCGGATCCAGGCGGTGGCCTTCCCGGAGTTGGATGGGCGCTTGAGGGCATCACAGCAGAAACAAGGGGGTGAGTACACCCTCATTCTGGGGACTTTGCGTGCAGTTGAGGGGTCTGGGTGTGGGAGGAGGGCTGTGGGTTTCCCTAGGCCAGGGCGACATCCGTAGGCTAGGCCCCTCCGTAATGCAGGCCATGTGCCACTCCACCCCACCTCAGTAGAGTGCCAAGTACAGGTATACATTCCCCTGTGGCATCCATGTGTGCAGATGTCCACCATAGCGATGTAGGGCATATCCCAGGAATTGCATATGTAGAGGCCAAGAGCACGGCATAGTGCAGGGGGCTGCTGTGTCTGTATTGTCCGCCAACGGTAGCGGTAAACCATGCACTCAACCTGTCTTTTTTCTGTCGTCTCCCCCCCCCTTTTTCTGCTCTCCCTGTTCTTTTGTGCATCAGCATCATCAGGCGGACGTACAGTGGCACCGGAGCACAAGGGAGCTGCATCCCACATGGCCATGGAGGGCCACACGACTGACTCAGAATGCACCAGTGGGACGGAGGGCGAGGGGAGCTACACGTCGGTCACCGGATCACCAACCAGCGACACAGACTCGTCCGCCAATGGGAGCTCCCTTGTGGTGATGGCACCATCTGTGCCCCCAACTTCTACAGGTACAGCCGCCACCTCCCCTACCAGCACCGCCCTCCCAGCAGCCCCTCAGTGTTCGCCCCGTGCCCGCTCACCCAGGAGGGTGGGCATCACCTTCGCCCCAGGCACCTAAGGCCCTGCCCCTGTCACCACTGCTGCCCTCAGTGAGGAGGCCATTGACCTCCTCAGGTCACTCACTGTTGGGCAGTCTACCATTGTGAATGCCATCCAGGGTGTAGAAAGGGAGTTGCAACACACTAATGCATTCCTGGAGGGCATTAATTCTGGTCAGGCTGCCCATCATCAAACCCTGCAATCTCTGGCCTCAGCACTGATGGCAGCCATTGTCCCTGTGTCTAGCCTCCCCCTCCAACTTCCTCCACCCAGACCCAATCCCCTGTACCCCAGCCTATCCCAAGCACACCATCAGACAAGCATGCATACACCTTAACACACAAAAGTAGCTCAGGCAAACATAGGCACCACACATCCCACAGGCACTCACACAAGCATCACACACATACACACACACCAACATCTACTGCCTCCACTGTGTCCCCCTCCTCGTCATCTCCCTCCTCCCTCCCAGTGTCGTCTACACTCTCACCTGCATGCAGTACATCTACAGGCACTAGGACTCGCACCAGAACACCCAGCACCACACCCCGCTCACCTGCACTCACCACCCCCACTACCATTTACACGTCCCCTGTGTCCTCTCCCAGTTTGTCTGTGACGCCCCCTCCCAAAGTACACAAACGTGGGCACCCACACACCCAACATCCATCCACCTCACGACAGCCTCCAGTACCTGCACCTGCACCCAAAACACCTAAAGTGACACCTCCTCCAACCACCTCCTCTTCCTCCACTCCCGGACCTCCTCCAGCTACCCATCCCAGTGTTCGTCAGAAACTCTCCCTCAGCAACGTTGACCTCTTTGCCCCCACCCCTCCAATTCATAAGTCCCGTAGTAGCGCCTCAGCCAAAAAGACTCCAGTACCAGTGGTTTGTGTTACAGGTGTGTAGAGTGCACCGGCCACCAGGGCAGGCAGTGTGACATGGAGCCAAAGCACTGCCAGTCCACCCCCTGTAAAGCATCTCAAGTTGGAAAGTGGCCGACGGGACAGGGTGAAGACTCCTGGCGGCAAAACTGCTCACAAGGGTCCCAGGGGGATTGCAGAGTCAGCTATGACTCCTCCAAAGGTGGTGAACTGCCAGAAGAAGTCTGCACAGTCTGGTAAGAGCAGCACGGTGGAGAAGGGCGCCATCCACCGCCAGCACCGTCGTCACTGGTCAGGAGACCACCGCCAGAGTCATTGCCCATGAGGGCAGGAGTATCGTCACTGGTCAGGAGACCACCGCCGGAGTCATTGCCCAGGAGGGCAGGAGTATTGTCACTGGTCAGGAGACCACCGCCGGAGTCATTGCCCATGAGGGCAGGAGTATCGTCACTGGTCAGGAGACCACCGCAGGAGTCATTGCCCATGGTCAGGAGACCACTGCCGGAGTCATTGCCCAGGAGGGCAGGAGTATCATCACTGGTCAGGGGACCACCGCCGGAGTCAGTGCCCAGGAGGGCCCCGGCTGCCACAGTCCCGCTGGGCAATGAGGGACCGTCATGCCACACACCAATGCACAGGTCAGAGACCTCCATGGCATAGCACCGCTGAACAAGGAAATCACCGCCATGGTGAAGACCGCTGAACAGGGCAAAGCACCGCTGAACAGGGCAGAGAACCGCTGAACAGGTCAGAGACCGCCATGGCAAAGCACCGCTGAACAAGGAAATCACTGCCATGGTGAAGACCGCTGAACATGGCAAAGAACCGCTGAACAGGGCAGAGCACCGCTGAACAGGGCAGAGAACCGCTGAACAGGTCAGAGACTGCCATGGCAAAGCAACGCTGAACAAGGAAATCACCACCATGGTGAAGACCGCTGAACATGGCAAAGAACCGCTGAACAGGGCAGAGCACCGCTGAACAGGGCAGAGAACCGCTGAACAGGTCAGAGACTGCCATGGCAAAGCACCGCTGAACAAGGAAATCACCACCATGGTGAAGACCGCTGAACAGGGCAAAGCACCGCTGAACAGGGCAGAGCACCGCTGAAGAAGGAAAACACCGCCACATCAAGCATCGTTATCCCATGTACAGCTGGGACAGTGACGGAACAGGAACCGTCACGGGGAGCCTAAGGCAGTGTGGGCACCATTCCCCCTCCAGAACCAGTGGAGACATGCATCCACTCCGTCTGTCCTTAACAGAATGAAGCACTCTGGGCACCAGTCCCCCTCCAGAACCAGTGGAGACTGTTATCCACTTGAGAGACTGTGGCTTTGCACTCCCCAGGATGGAACAGTGGGCAAACAACCCACTGTAGAGACTTGAGAGACTGTGGCTTTGCACTCCCCAGTATGGAACAGTGGGTAAACCACCTACTTGTGAGACTTGAGAGACTGTGGCTTTGCACTCCCGAGGATGGAACAGTGGGCAACCCACCCACTTGTGAGACTTGAGAGACTGTGGCTTTGCAGTCCCCAGGATGGAACAGTGGGCAAACCACCCACTTGTGAGACTTGAGAGACTGCGGCTTTGCACTCCCCAGGATGGAACAGTGGGCAAACCACCCACTGTAGAGACTTGTGAGACTGTAGCTTTGCACTCCCCAGGATGGAACAGTGGGCAAACCAACCACTGTAGAGACTTGTGAGACTGTGGCTTTGCACTCCCCAGGATTGAACAGTGGGCAAACCACCCACTGTAGAGACTTGAGAGACTGTGGCTTTGCACTCCCCAGGATACATCAATGGGCATGGAGCCCCGGCGTGGATCTGGCGTGGTGCTGTAATCCGGCTGAGGTGCCTCCCCTTCCCCCGAGGTGCCTGTTGTATTTCTATCTGATGCCCCTGCAGTGTTCTCTCCGTTTGTGGACAGGTGTCTAGTGTGGGCCTCGTCCATGTATTTTTGGCCCAGTGGTACACGGACATTGATATGTGCATACCTGCACTACTTCTCGTAATGGATATCCTTTTGAATGTGTATATATATTTGTATATATTTGGTAACTGTATTTTGATACATTAACATTTTTGAACTGATTTCCTTTGGTCTTTGCATTCTTACGGAGGGGGGTTGTGGGTTGTTACTGTGATGTTTGGAAATGCATTGGTGTGTGTGTTGTAATGTGCGAGGGTGAGGGTGGGGGTGGGGGTGTTGCGTGTGTGTCCCCCTGACTTTTGCCTCCCCCCTCCCCTATGTCGTAGGTGCAGTACTCACCGTTGTCTTCGCCGCCGCCATTGCTGGTGTTCGTAAATGAGCAGGAAGACAAGGGCAGGTAGGATTTGTAATTCCGGTTCCATGGTCTCCTCCTTCCTCGTGGGATGTGTAGAAGGTGAGCGTTTTCCCATTGCAAAAGCTGTTTCCGCTGTGTTTTTATCCACGGTGAATCCGCCCCGGAAACGGTGGCGGATTGGCGGGTTGTGATACTGTGGGCAGTACATTGTCTCCCGCCTGTCTGTTGACGGTGACCGCCGCGCTGCTTGTCTGTACCGCCACGGTCATAATTCCCTTTTTTTGTCCGCCTGCCTGTTTGCGGTATTACCGCACCTTTAACACCGTCCGCCAGGGTTGTAATGACGGCCAATGTTTCTTAGAAAAAAGTATTTTCCAATGCGGGACAAGCCTGATATTCAGTCCAACACAGTGGAAATGCTAGTAGGATGCTTTTTACAGTCCCCTTGAAGCCCTGGAGCACAACTTTTGAAACATTTCCAAACTCCTTTTGGTGCCCAAACAACCACATAAGTACACTTCCAAGGACCTCAGCTAGAGCACTTACAGGCTTTCAATGTGTCAGGCTGAGGGAAACAGGAAGGTCGAGCTCAGGTCCACTTGACACTGGTCAGCTGGGATTCTTCACTAGAATGTCCTCTTTACTTTTTATATTGCTGGAGTCAATATGTGGATCAGCCTTTTGATCCTTGGGGATTATTCTGTCCTTGGATTTCAAATGGAAAAGGATCAAACCTCAGGTCCTTCCCACAGGGCACATATGCAAGTGCAGCAGGTTCAGTGCACATGACTTCCTTTCACAACTCCAGTAGTGTTCTATGGGGGTCTTATGGTGCCTGGAGCTAGCTAGTTGGTGAGGATAAATCATGGACACTCCCTAACCAATGAAGTAAAAGTTACCAGGGGAAACACTACCTTTTATGTAATTCCCATTTCACTTACTGCAAACAGGCCCACAATGCCTCCAGCAATTAAAAAAAAAAAACAGCCATTAAATTTAGCAAACACAAGCTTGTCCAAACAAAAAAGGGATTTTTTCACATATACATAGATACATGTATACCTCTGTTAGCCTTAACACGGAGGAGTGTAACAAGAGCATTGAGAAGTGCTACATAAAAGGCATTCCTATTTAATCACAATTGCATTCTATTCTGCTTCATTATGATCACAGTAGGTTGTATGGAAATATCAACCTTCCAACATTTCCCTTAGTGGTGAAATCTTTTTCTTAATGCAGCTAAGCTATCTTTTCCTATTTTCAGGGCTCGAAATTAACTTAATTTGTAAAGTCTTTAGGAACCCCTCTGCTTCTAGATGGCTTTTCACTCCCCATAAAGAGCTCATACATCTCCATATTAGCTTTTATAAAGTTAATGTTTCCTAAAGGTATTTGAACAGGATACATTTGTCCTGCAGGTCTTTTATCCAGTTTACTATGCAATATAATGTATTTTCCCACATAATCCACTCTGTTCTTGCACACAGTGAGAAAAACATCTCCCAAAAGACCCTTGAGGATTCGCAGTCTGTCCTTGTTTGTCTAAAATGGGTTGTTGGCCCAGTGCATAGCAGTCATAAAATACTTCTTAGCAGGGGGCAACTTGAAAATGCCTAGTGGGCAGCAAGTTTCCCATAGGCCGTACAATGAGTACCCTGTAGTTTTATGAATAACAAACATGCAGGTTGTGAGCATGCAGAGAGTATATATAAGTGTTACAATGAAAATAATTAGGGTGTGGTGTAACTCGGGGAGTTACACTCTGTAAAATTCCACAGAGTTACGTAAATACTTCACAAGATTCCGAGGAGGTCTGTGAGTGGACAGAAATCAGCACGCCTCACTGGCAGCACTGATTTTCAGTGCGGGGAGCTTGGTCCACACTGAGCAAGGCATCACCCAGCAGGCCAGAGGGTGCTGCTCGAGTTGCTTTTGATGTCTCTCAAGTAGATTTTCTACTTGAGCGGCAGCTTTCCCAAAGTGAACTGTCAGACAGCCTGTGAGTGCCTTTGTTGGGAAAATTTCACCGGGTCCCCTTCTTGCACCTGACAATTGCGCTAGGGGATGCCAATTCTCGCGCACGCTCGTCAACTTACTGTTGGTCAGCCATGTGTGAGAAAAAACACCACCATGTGGCAGTCCACGGAATTTCGCCAGAACTCTGCACTACATGCAAAATGCGGAGTGGCCAAAACTCTACAAACTCTGACAGAGGAGTAGAATTTTTCACCCACCCTAGCAATAACCACATCCTGTTCCTAATAATGTGTATTGAAGGAGGTATAGGAACTGCAGCCATCCAGCTGGGGTATATGAGTCTGTCAAACACCAACATAAGTAGAGCGGTAAAGCTTAGGAGGCTAACAGTTAAAGAGCTAGTGAAAAGTAGCTCGGAGATAAAAATGCAGGAGCTGAATAAAAATATGGATTAATATAGGCATTGTACCATTTGCTTATCCGAACTATAATGATTGTCAGCGGTGACTATCATGTCTTTTGTGGAAACTAATATTGCCAACTGAAACCAATCTGATATGTTTCGGTATACATTTGTATGTTAAATATTAAAGTTTGCAGGAACTTTCCCGTTAATACATTATGTGGAACAATCTATACTGTGTAAATTACCTGAATAGACTAACAAACCTGTTAGTTTTTTGTAGAATACACACTTATCATTATTATTTGCTCATTCGTACAGTGGAATGTGAAACCTAGGAGATGTTACATTTTAAAAACATTTTATGATTTCTTATAAAAGATATTTGTATCTAAACAACAAAAGTCACAACCACTGCGTATTGAACAAAACTCTAAACGCTGCGTGTGTTTGTGTGTGTGCGTGTGTGTGTGACAAAAAGAGAGAGAGAGAGAGAGAGGGATGCTAAACTGAAGATATATTCTAAACTGTTGGTTTTACCAATTTGAACATTCTAAAATTGGTCTTTAAAGAGTATTTTTCCAAATAAACTTTGATTGACAAAATAAAATTTTGCTCCACAAAAAAGTTCCTCAGTGATTTTTACAGTTTCTTCTATCTGCTGAGATAAATACATGAGTAGAAATGTCTTTAGAAGATAACAGCTCAATAAATTGGACCACTGTTAGTCACCATTAATTTCATAGTATCAAATGATCAAGGAAAACCCTAGCATCTGTTGGCAGTGAGTTCTAAAAAATACTGAATCTCCAGTCACATGATCTAAAGCCTAGTGTATCGACATCCCTCATAATCTCCCACCTTCATCTAGTATTCTCTTTTCCTTTTTGGTGTTTTCAAACTGGCCCTAAAGCTGGATTATCTGAGAAGAATCTTTCCCTTCAGTAAATATTGCTTCGGAGTGCCCAAAGCCCATTTTACTTCACAATCCTTACCCATACATTTGATACTTTGGCTCCAGCATCCCAGTGATATCCCATCCATCCCTTGCCACCTCAGTCAAAAAGTAACATATCAGGTCATCCTGTTATAGGATGCTCTTGTTAATGCGTCCCTTTATGACTAATTCACTCACTTTGGGACTTGTTTTAGGCCAATGAATCTTTTGACCCTGATTGAAGACACCTTAGGACGAGATAGCTAATCAACATGTCAATCAATATGTCAATAACGTCATCAATATTTACCAGAATAAGACAATTGACTTTAGTCAAAGACATTAATAAAACTCGGAAACCACCATGCCCTTGCAGTCATGAATAACCACACCAGTTTAGTATGAATTTAGTGATATTTATTCCCTATTGATTACAATTCTACTAGCAGATGTATTAATCTCAAAACCAAGAAACTCATTAGCATAGTCACAATATGGCAACTCTGATAAGATTTCATCAAAGCAAGAATCGTGAATATTAGAACATAACACGGCGTAAACATAGGTTTATTCTTAGCAGAATAACATTACCGCATCATTCAACACAGCATGGATTCAGTCATTTGTCTATTTGCATCAGTTTTATTGAACCCTCATAACTAACCTCGAATTAGCATAGGCATGTTGGGCTTCATGCAAAACAATTTAGTAACACCAATTTGGAAAACATCTAACTATGGTCTCTGTCAAAAGAGAAGCAGTGGTACCTAGAAAGGAAAAGCAAACAGACAATCACAATTTCATTGTCATATAGTTACCCTCCAAATTTGGTCCGCACTCAGGTTCTGTCTTCGTCCTCAGGACATCAGTTGATTCGCCATCAGCCAGGAACTCAGCTTAGACAGGAAGGGTAAAAGGGGCACTTCCCTCATAAGGCAGTAAAGTGTAAATGGGCAATATAAGGCACGAATGGTTTTAAGACCCAAACATCAAAGTCTCTATTTAGAGTGACAAAGTGTCTGGGTCATAGCAAATCGCATCAGCATCTCCACATCTCCCTAACTAACTAACTAACTAACTAACTAACTAACTAACTAACTAACTAACTAACTAACTAATTTCCGTATGTCAAGGGGTTTTATCCCTTTTTCATTGTACATTCCCCCAAAAGCTGGTTGGACAAGGGGTTGCACCCCACTATCTTTAACCAATTAACATCAAATTAGCTTATCTAATTTGTCACCCCATAACAGTTCTCAGGTATTTTATTGGTCCTTATGATTGACGTCTTTAGCGGGTGGAATGTGCTGTATGATTTCATAGTCTTGTGGTCCTTTGCACATCTTCGGTCAGTGGCTCCATTGTCTGTATTGGTTTAGGCAACCTTGTACCTTCGGATAATCTACAGTGTTGCATTCGGCTAAAATGTTTCTAAAAGCAAGTCGAATTTCATGAGAACAGATCTAGTACAGTTACATTCAGCTTCTAGCTTTTGGAAAATACAAGAGTTCATGTCCTTTAGCAAGTCAGCACACTGCACGTTAGAAAAATACATTTAATATGAGAGCCAGGAAGCTAGGCCTGGACTCATGCTAACTAATGCCTAATGATTTATTAGCAGGAGTTTAACATGTAACCTTTCAATATTAGTGCAAAATCACATTTTAATAAAACATTTCACAATTATTATTCAGTTTCATTAGTTCCCGTATACATTGGCGGCCACTCCCAGTGGGCACATTTCAAACGCATGTTATGGCAAAATGCTTTAGTACATTTTCTATGCGCCATTATTACACATTAGTTCATAAACATTTCATGTTAATATAGATTATATAACCTACGCTCTCTCACTCTCTCAGGTTTTTTTTAGGTTTAGCAAGCAATCATTATCTCATTTATCCCTGATAAACTGCATTGTTGGTGCTCCACGAACTAACAAGGATATGAGGGATGACGAACCACATTCAAGCCCCCAAGGAGACAGCCAGTGCAAGCTCAACAGGGGGACATCCATAGAGAGGAAAATAGTTTGAATTCAGTATTTTCAGCATCAGTGCTATGTGAAAGAATGAAATTGGCCCATACGAATACTGTAGCTATTTCTAAACCAATCTAACCTATATATACAGGATAACATACATTTTGCTTATACTATATAAACAGAACCACATATATGTTGCTAAATGAATTTGGCAAATCCTTCACAAACATATAAATATATGTTTATATAAAATAAGGAAGATACAATTTGAGTGGGGTGCAAGACTAAAGTATAAAGAGGAAACTATTTTAACTAGTTTATGTTAAATATGAGATGCTACAAAATCCAATTATGTTTTACCTTGTGAAAGCTGTGGGGTGTTGGATAAAATATTTAACGACTAATGTGCTTGATTCATAGATATATTTAAAAATGTTGCATTGTCTCATGGTAAAAACAAATTGTGAATTATGTGGAAACTAATAATTACTCAATTGTTACAAACAACTCCCCTAAACGTTTTAGTATGACCACAACGCCTAAGCATCAGTTTGCAGATCCACTGTTCTCCCTATTGCCAAAGGCTTCATACATTGCACTTACAATGACGTGGTATCTTCATGTTACCAGTTTCCATAATAGTTCAATAGCTGTTACAGTCCCGTGGCGAACATTCTATTAGGATCTTAAAATAAGGCACATATTATCAATGTCGTTTTGCAAAACTAGTCCGTATCCCAAAGTTGGAAGTTGTTTGCTAATACATCCAATGATCATACTTTTGTAAATGATTGTCAGCACTCATTTATTTGAATCACTTCCAACTTTCAGAGATCTGCATTAGTCACGAACAGAATGATAATATAATATTTGTCCAAAATGCTTATGCCACACATTTAAAACTGTCTCATTGCATTTCAGACTTATTTGGTCCTTCATCTGGGTGACAAGTTTCCGGTGCAATTCTACACCAAAATGTGTTCATGTTAATCTCATCATATTTTTCAGAGAAATGCTACATATAAACAATGAATCACAATGTATGTTGTTGATCGAACAAATTCCTGTGGTTTAACAGTAAATGCTTAGTTACACGTTAAGGTGATCTATACTCACATACAAAATACTGTATCCACTAATGTCCATTACAAGGAAAGCTTATTAATGTATTGCTTAAGTACTTCTTATGGTAATGCCCTTAATGCACAGAAACCCTACACGTTAGTGCTTGGCCTTTGCTTAATGGAAAGAAATAAAGTAGTCAAAAATGACTGAGTATCCCACTGCAATGTTAAATTCTACTCTGCTTGCGGTATGCTGTAAAACTGAAATAAGAGATCAATGTCTCTCTTCCCATCATCTGTACTGCAGTGACTATCCCAGTGTCTCAGAAATAATCCTCTCCTAAACGCTCTATAACCAAACTGACATAGCTACCCTATGTAGGGTGTTTGGTTAGAAGCCACTGGCGTAACAACTGCCCCAGCAGCCCAGGGGGCCTCCTCTGAACACCACACTGTGCATGGACAGCGGGCAGATGCCTGAGGTCTCCCGACTTAGTGGGAGCGGAGGGGCCTCCTTGTACTTTGCAGGGATCCCCCTTCAAGTTTCCTTATGCCACTGTTGGAAGAGTGTTGTTTTAGTTTGAACCTGTGTGGGAAATGTTTCCATGTTGTGTGTGAGGAGCACTGAAGATTGGTTATTGTGTTATATGATGCAGCGCTAACCAGTGTGAAGGAGAAGAAGTGTGAGAGATAGGCATGCAGTTTGGGGTTTTCACTAAACTGGCAACTTTGAGTGGCTCTATAGGTCCTCATTTGATATTTCTTCGGCTCATCGTCCACTTAGCTGGTTACTGCATTGGTTTGTCTATTCTGCAATATTCTGTTTAGAGTTTATGGTCCTTTAAAGAGTAAGAGCTCTGTTGAGATGGACATTGTTAATAACATCCTGTTGGACTTTTTGCCTTACGCAGGGTCATCCCCAGTCTTTTTGCCTCCTTCCTCCTGGGTTTTCTGACCTCTCACTGTTGGCTCTAGGACTCTGAGCACTTTATCACTGCTGACCAGTGCTAAAGTGCAGGTGCTCTCCCATCTAAAGTTGGTATGATTTGCTAATACCTAATTGGCATATTTAATTTAACTATAAGTCCCTTGTACAGTGGTATCTCTATACCCAGGGCCTGTAAATTAAATACTACTAGTGGGCCTGCAGCACTGCTTGCGCCTCCCACTAAAGTAGACTTTCAAACCTGTCTCAGGCCTGCTAGCGCAGGGCCTGTGTGCAGAGTTTTCTGTCACAGGGACCTGGCATCTAAACTTACTTGCCAGGCCCAGAACTCCCCTTTTACTACATGTAAGTCACCCCTAAGGTACGCCCTAGCTAGCCCTATGGGCAGGGTGCCATGTATGTAGAAAGGCAGGACATGTGCCATATTGCATGGCCTGTCCTGGTAGTGACAAACAGCCTAACTTGTTGTCTCACTGCTGTGAGTGCTGCCTTCTCATAGGATTGCATTAGAAATGCCCTGCCTTATGTGTAAGGGGTATTGTCTGATTTATGAGGGGTAGCGTAGGCGTGTTTGGTATGGTTGTGATGGTGATAATAAATGCTGCTTACTGGTGTGGGTGTATTTTTTATTACTATCAAAGAAAGGCCACTTCTAGAAAGTGCACATTTATCTGTGCTTATGACTGGTGTTTTGCAGCTTGACTCCAATCCACGTCTGGGCAGAGTGACAGTTGGGGCTTTGTGCATACGTTTTAGACAGCCTGTACACAGGGAGGGTGGAGGTGTCACAGAGGTGCATCTGCATACTGAATAGTCTTCCTGGGCGGACAGAAGGGAGAGGCGGGGCACACCTGCATTTGTAAAGACTGTGCCCTGGCCACACACAATAGGGTCGTTAACCCCCCACTGATGTTTGGAGCCTGTGCTGAAAGGAGAGAGGGGGCACTCCCAGTACCAGTTGTAACTGGCTGGAACCTCCTCTCCCTACCATTGTAAAACACTGTAAGAACTGACTATAAGTACAGGGGAATTTTCCCCACAATTTGGAGACCCTTGGAATCATCTTGGAACTGGACACCAAAGGCTGAAAGGACTCACCAGGAACCACCATGGACTGCTGCTGCTGTGCTGACCTGTGACCTGCCTGGTTACTGTGAAGGACTTGTCACTTGCTGCCTTTCCCTTGTGCTGGCCTGTAGCTGGGCTCTCCACCTGAGTACCTTGTCTTAAGATTCTGCTCCCAGGGGCAGGGTGCGGTGGCCCCTGACCCCTGCATCCATTTCTTCACGAGGGGGTGCTTCTCCGTGGTTGCGGCTGCCATAGCGCTGATTGCAGCATGCTTAAGGAGCCTTGGGAGCTCGTAGGCTCCTTGCTGCATTGTGCCCCTTTAAATAAGATCGCCACAGCGGCCCGGGAAGCTGGAAGAACACTCACGAACCGCATCGGGTGCAGGCGAGTGTCTGCTCGGGCCCCAGGAGGGGTCTGATCTTCTTGTGGCTTCACGGCAGGACCAGGGGAAGGTGCAGGGAGTGCCCCCTTCCCCCTAGCCTCTGCGTTAGGAGCAGGGAGCTCCTTTTCTGCTGTTAGATAAAACAGGCATTATTGTGGGCCCCCCCTCTTGGTGGAAGGGCCAGTGGAGGCCCCCAGAGATCGCGGGTCCCGGGAGGGGCCTGTCATTAAACCGGATGGGGTGAGTGGTGCCCCCCTCCTGCCCTAAGTTGTTTTTGCTGGCTTTGGCCCCCCTCGTGAGGGCCGGTTGAGGCCCTGGGGGGCCCCCAGTAATCACGGTCCCCGGAGGGGCCTGTCTATAAAAGAGAGGAGGTGCATGTCGCCCTCCTCTGACCCCAGAGTATTAGGGAGGCCCCCGTTTTGCGCATAGGAGCACCGGGGACCCCATTGTTCGCCTTCTAGGCACTGGAGGTGCCTTCATCCAACCAGGTACTGTTTAAAGGACCAATATAGTTGCAATCCAAAGTTCTTTCTACAGACTTTTGTTTGATTCATATATTACCTACCTGCGTTTGATGTTTTTAAATATGTGTATGCAAATGGTACTTTTAATGGACATGCTTGCTAATATGTTTTTCTAACTTTCCATATGTTTTCTAATGTTCCTAATATGGGCATTTTATGATATTCTTATGACAAGTGCTGTGATGTAATAACGTGTTTTCCTGACTACTGCTTATGTTGCAGAATACTGAGTAACCTGTGTGTTATGTGTGACTACTGCTAGGTTGCAGAGTAACTAATGTGTAACGTTCTGACAACTGCTAAGGTAGCAGGATAGTACTGAAATGTGATGTTTGGTCTGATAATTGCCTTGTGTACAATACAGTATATTTTCATATAATCTGGTGTTTTGTTTCCTTTGTGGTGGGGATATTGCGTCACAGGTGTTGTGTGTGTTGTGCAAACGCTTTACACATTGCCTCTGGGTTCAGCCTGACTGCTCGTGCCAAGCTACCAAGGGGGTGAGCAGGGGTTATCTTGGACGTGTAACTCCCTTGCCCTGACTAGAGTGGGTAAGTTCTGCCTGGCTGAGGTGCATACCCTAGCCAACCAGAAACCCAATTTCTAACACATCCCAAACCTGATTGTCATTGTGAAATGCCAAGAAATGACTGTAGTATGTTGCTAGTTCGTATCTGCAGTGTTGGACTAACTGAGATTCCTCTGTTGGCCTGCGATATGTGGTAGATCTCTTCAGTTATGCTGTGCTGTTCATTCGGTGGTAGTGGCTTATTGCTGAGGACTGATATAATACTTGGTGATGGTTATGGCCCTTAGCAGTTTTGTCTCTTGTGAGCGTAAGAATGTCAAGTAGTAAAAAGGAACAATTAAGCAGACTGTCTGAACTACAATTAACTGTTTGACTGCTTAGTGTTATGGTATTAGTTTTAGTGTGGGTCATACATTGTATTTTAATTGCATTATATAGCACTTACTTCTCCTGATGAAGCATTGTTGTGCTTTTTTCCCTGAGCAGCACACTGTTCCAGGTCCCAGGGTTAGTGTTTTTTTGGTAGTTATTGTTACTTATTGGGATTAGTCTTGTGCTCTACAAGAACCATTACATGCCTTTAATTTAATTTCCATGTTATAGAATACATTAGTAGGAATTAGGTGTGATTTTTAGTGGGAGATGGAGACATGGGAAGTTTATACACAACTTGGTGGTATTTAATAGATGAGCTGCAGGAGATTAGGAATTGTTAAAGTACATGGACTTACTTTTAAAGTAGAGGCTGAGCTATTTGAAATGTGGTCGGGACAATTTGCAGGGATATAATAGCCCAGAATAAAGAAAACATGCATGTGATTTAGAGTAGGCTGCACTCAGAACATGGAGGCATCGAGATGATGGAAAGGAAGGAGTAAGTCACATGAAATAAAAGAGTCAAGAGCTGAATGTTTTAAGTCAATGCATACTGTTTAAGAATATTGTAGATGCTTTTTGAGACAGCATGCAAACCTATAGAAAGAAATAACATTATTTGTAAGTGTTACAATATCATTGTAGGCTATAAGAACACCTCTGTGCACAAATACCACCATCACCCATGGGTAAATATTAATAAAATAAATATGGTTTCATTTTACCATAAAATCTGACAGAAGGAAAACACAAACTATGAATGTTACACTTTAAATGTTTGTGCTAGAGATGTGCTCCCATTTACCTCAGATGATCAGGTTGGGATTAAAGAGAACAAAGTCTGTTTTAGTGGATTTCTGTAACATAATGATTTTCAGGGCAGGTAGCACTGCTGTTGTGTCTAATCTGGAGCACCCACTACATAGGCATGGCACAATGAGGTGTGAAATCCTCACATCTGGCTGCCATTCAACCTACCTGTAGAAGTAATCAGACACACAGTTGACAGGCCCGGTCTAGAAACCAATTCATCTGAGCAATAGAAAGTCCAATGATACTCTTCACACTTCCTGTTGGCCAAATTGGCATTTCTCAGAAAGAACAAATAATTAGCAGCTTCTCCCTAACAAGGGGGTCTTTGAATTTCCAAGGGGAGCCAACATCATTCTTTCCCACCCTATTGCTGGAAACAATGAGCTCAGCATGAATGACTCATGTTTTTTAGCCATGTTTCAAAGCAGTGTTACTGGTGCGCAACATGGCTAAATGTTAATGAAAAACATGCTATTATGCTTTTTTGTCTTGCGGGAGAGAGCAAGTGTCAGGGGAAATATAAAACAGGGGGTGCAATAACGGGATACTCAACAGTAGGGCGGGGAAAGGGGCAGTAATAATGGGCAAGGAATGAAGCAGGAGGGTGGAGGGCCTGACAGGTGAGCCACAACCGAGTATGAGGAAGTGTTACAAGTAAGGTGTAGTGTTGGGGCCTTAGGACCTTATGCTACTAAATAAGGTGATGCAGAGACACAGTTGTAGGTCTGTATAACTGGCCTCAGGGAATGTGCACCTGGCCCTTTTTATTGGCAGGGTCACCTGACTGGTGATGCCTGTGATGGATGGGTGTGCGGTGAGTGTAGAAGCCAGCTCTCAGTAGATCCAGAGATGTATTGTCCAGCAGGACACTACATCCCTCCCAAACTTTGTTGAAAAAGAAAACAAACTAAGTCCATCCTGTGGGAGAGAAAACATCAACAATAAACAATCACTGAGGCACTCATTATGACCCTGGTGGTAAATCCCGCTTACCGCCCTACTGACAGCCGCCAACTTACCGCCGTGGCGGCAGATATCCATTCCCCATATTATATCACACACACACCAATCCGACAGAATACAGCCACATACCCAAATCCGCCAGACCATAGGTCAATGATAAACTGGCGGTGTCAAAACCAACACCGTTACGCCAACAGAACAACAACTACCACATTATGACCCACGAATCATCAAGGCAGACTTTCAATGGCGCTAAACCATTGGCAGTACATACCGCTGCGCTCACAATGGACACCCACAGACTAAACAACACCACATTGGCCAATTCAAACAACCCACACCTGACACCCATACACACACCACACCCACACATCCACACCACCATAAAACACATACCCATGTTACCCACAACCCTTTACGATTACAAATCATTGGCACAAGACTGACACCAAGATCACTGACACAACTACATCACACACCACATTCACCCATACATCTCTCACGTACCCCACTTCACACACCCCAACACATTACCCAACACCGCCTCACCAACACACATCACATAAGACCCATGGCACAACAAAGGCACCCCTGTTTCACTGAGAAGGAGTTAAGGGTCATGGTGGAGGAAATCGTCAGGGTAGAGCCACAGCTGTTCGGAGCACAGGTGCAGCAAATATCAATAGCCAGGAAGATGGAGCTATGGTGGAGAATTGTGGATAGGGGCAAAACCGTGGAATAGCACCCCAGAACAAGTGAGAACATCAGGAAGAGGACAACAACCTAGCAGGGAAGGTACGTTCCATAGTAGCAAGACACCAGCTCGCTATCGAGAGGACTGGCGGTGGACCCCCACCTCCTCCCCCACAACTCACAGCATGGGGGGAGCAAGTCTTGGCAATGCTGCATTATGAGGGCCTGACCGGAGTTAGAGGAGGACTGGACTCTGGTAAGTCAACTCTCTACTATTATCACCCCCCTACCTCACATTCACTCCCATTACTCCACTACATCCCACACACTCCACCATCACATCTCTCTAATCCCAATGCCAAGCCCTGCATGCTGTTCCAATACATGGACACCCCTTGCAGCCCTGCATGGACACTCATCACTAAAGCATGCACAGCATAGAGAACAAACAATCCCACCATACACCAACATACACAAGTAAAAGCTGGCAGGACAACACCAACCATAGAGGGGAAGGCAGGGATGTACAATATGTCATACACATTAACGATAACACATCATTTGCATCCCCACTGGTACCCCAGCTATTGTCACCGGAGAGGAGGTGCCAGTACTATCCAGTCCCCCAACTGAAGAGGCCCACAGTGATGACTGTAACTCTGGTCTTCAGAATCTGGACGATCTACTTGGCCCATCAGGGACCACTGGACAGCCGGTTACCGAAGCGCAGTCACAGACCACCACAGAACCTCCCCCATCAGGAAACACCACCACAGCACCCACCCAGCGTCCCCAAATCTCTGTCCCCAGGACACATCACTCATCAGTGTGCCCACCTGTACAGGGACCCCAAGCCACACCTCGCACACAAGACAATCAGGGACCTGGGGTCAGTGGCAGTGGGCACACGGTTCAGGAGACAGAGGCACAGGCCAACAGGGACACTGGGAGGACTGCTGTGCACCAGGAGGAGGACATGAGCAGGGAACCAACTCTCCAGGAGGCGCTCTCTGAGATCCTGGGAGCCTATCAACATTCCCAGGACACGGTGGGCCAGATCCTAGACAACTTGCAGGAGAACAGACAGCTGCAGGAGGGACAGTATCAGGGGATCAGGGACGACTTGCAGGCCATCAACAACACCTTGATCTCTATAGCAGGAGTGCTGGCAGACATGGCCAACATTATGAGGGAGGCAGTGTCACACCAGCGGGCACCTGCCACTAGCCAGTCACCTGAACAGCCTTCCACTTCCGCTAGTGGCCAGGAGGCCCGCCACAGGACTTACAGGCCGCCAGCACCCTTCCCCTGCAGAAGATGAACCACCCCGCAAACGTTCCCTGTGATCCAGACAGAAGCCAAAGCCTCTAGCCACGACCCCCGCCAGGAAATGAGACTCTCCTGATTGTCCCCCTTGTGTCCCACTCAGTCAGCCTTTCCACCTTGAACTGCCATTGCTCTCCTTCCTATGTCCCCTTGGACAATGCACCTGTGCTACGAACAGACTGGAACAATACCCTGGACTTTCCTCCATCATCACCCCATCCCATTGCACTCCCCCCTCTATACATTAGCACTACAATAAACACCCTTTGATATAAATCGATTTTCAGTATGTCATGTATTTCAAATATGTATAGATTGAAACAGGTACAACCATTGCATACATAGAATGAGCATAGAATCAATGACCTGTAGCTGGCAGTTGTGATCATACCAGGAGTATTTGTCAGATCACCAAAATCTGCAAAATGAATAGCCAGAGGTAACAGTAAGTGGGCATAGAAATGGGAAATACCAGCATGCCAATGCCAACCAGAATACAACCAAAGTCATTGAAAGGTAAAGTTGCACCATCTTGCCTGTGTGTCATTGAAAGTACTGACGAATTACAGATGTTCTGTTGTCCACATCCTCATCCTCTGACTCCTCATCCTCACTGTCCACAGGGTCCACTGCTGCCACAGGGGCATCTCAAGTCTCCTCCTCCTGCAGAAAAGGGACATGGTGTCTGAGGGCCAGGTTGTGCCATATGCAGCATGCCACCATTATCTGGCAGACCTTCTTGGGTGAGTAGCACAGGGATCCACCTGTTAGATGGAAGCACTAGAACCTGGCCTTCAAGAGGCCAAAGGTCCTTTCAATTATCCTGCTGGTTTGCCCAATGGCCTCATTATAGCGTTCTTCTGCCCGTGTCCCGGCATTCCGCACAGGGGTCAGCAGCCATGATAGGTTTGGGTAACCAGAGTCACCCGCAAATATTGAGGGACAACATTTAACCACACACTATCCCATATGGCCAACACCATAGGCATACAACAACATGTGCCCCTGTAGTTGGGCCATCACAATTGGGATGCTGCTATTCCTTAGGACAAAGGCATCATGCACCGACCCAGGACACTTAGCATTGACAATGAGATATACTGGTCCCCAAGCACACCATCTGCACATTCATAGAGTGGAAACTCTTATGATTCCTGAACACCTGTTCACTCGGCCGGGGGGTGGGACAAATGCAATATGTGTTCCAAATCGCTCTAATTATATTGGGGATATGTCCCATTGCATAAAAACCGGCCTTCACAGTGGCCAAATCCTCAACCTGGGGGAATGCAATGTAGCTGCACATGTGTTTTATCAGGGCAGACAACACTCTTGTCAGCAATATCGAGAAGATTGGCTGTGACATTCCTGCTGCCAAGCCCACTTTCAGTTGGAAAGAACCAGTTCCCCGGAAATAGAGAACTGATAGCACTTGCACAAGAGGGGGGTCCCAGTGGGATGATGGATAGCAGGTATCAGGTCAGGCTCCAAATGGGCACACAACTCTGAGATTGTGGTCCTCTCCAGTCTATAGGTGAGGATAATGTGCCTGTCCTCCAGTGTAGCCAAGTCCACCAGAGGTCTGTACACAGGGGTATGTTTCCATCTCCTATTCATCCTCAGCAATAGGTCTCTAAGGGACAAATGAGTGAGGAGGCCGTCTCAAAAAGAACAATGGAGCCACAACAGTAGTCCGCAATCTATAAACATGTTATGGGACAGTGTGATTTGTCAAGTATGTGCCTATTTATCCTGTGATGCAGCATTATTCTATAGGCCTTCCCCCCCCCCCCCAAAATGGCGTCCGCCTGTCCTGTGTGAAGGGACAGGTGGAAGTGAGGTAATGCCGCTGACATTGTGCACCGTTGCGGGAGGCGGTCGGGAACCGCCGTGCAATTCATCATTGGTTAATATTGGGCCCTATGGGGTACAGTGACCAATGGTGATCTACGCCGGCGGTGACGGTATGCACCGCCGCAGATGTGACCACCATTTTCTACCTGATTACTCACTTGTTTCCTGACCTTCCATAGGAGAGGACCTAGACTGCATGTGCAGCTGCGCCTTTTGTCTGGAACATACCATGGCCCGTATGACAGGGGAAAGGGACCCAACCTTCACTTCAGAGGAATTGGAGAGACTGTTGGATGGGGTCCTACCCCAGTATGGACTGCTGTATGGGCCTCCAGACCAACAGGTGAGTACACTGTGGGCATGATGGATGTGGCATGAATGTATGGAGGTGTGTGTGAAGGCATCCTGTAAGGGGGGAGGGATGTCCTCTTGGCTGGGTACACGTTGAGTGCTGGGCTATGTGTGTGCCAAAAGTGACGGAAACGGGTATAGTGGGTCATTCGTGTTACAGGCTGGAATGTTTGTCTAATGGTGTTCTCCTGTCTGTATTGCCTCTGCAGGTCAGCGCCCATTAAAGAAGGGTATATGGCGTGCCATCGCCAAGGAGATGTGGACCCTGGGGGTCTATGGCAGGCAGAGCACTCACTGACGCAAACGGTGGGAGGACCTGAGACGCTGGGCACGGAAGACCACAGAAGCCCAGCTGGGGATGGCCTCCCATCAAGGAAGGGGTGCCCATTGAACCCTAACCCCCCTGATGGCCCGCATTCTGGCAGAGGCCTATCCAGAGCTTGATGGGCTCTTGAGGGCATCACAGCAGCCACAAGGGGGTGAGTACAGTGGCCTTTGTTGAAGGAAATTGCTGGAGGGGTGGTATCCAGGTGGTGGGTGTGTGTCAGTGGGTGCCCGTCGGCTAGGCCAGACATAGCAGCGTAGGTCCTCTGGTGGCTAAGGGTCAGAAGGGGAAATACTGTCTATCTAGGCTGTTAGCATCAACTACTGGTCAGGGCTGCGTTGGTGGTGTGTGCTCTTCTTCATGCCTTGGTGGCTAGCAATATCACTGGTAGTGCTATGCATAGTGCTTAGGACTGTTACCTGTGTGTCAAGGTGCTGTGTGCGCCAATGGTGGTGTTGGTGCAGTCATTGACCCAGTGTATCCTTTGTCTCTCTCCCCCCTTTTTTGTTTTGTCATCCTGTCCTTATGTGCATTAGCATCATCTGGTGAAGGAACAGAAGCCCCAGTGACAGAGGGAGCTTCATCCCACAGGACCCAGGAGGCAGAGTACACAGACGCTGAGGGCACCAGTGGGACGGAGGGCAAAGGGAGCGCCACAGCGGAGACTGGAGGGGACAATACAGACTCAGATACCTCCTCCGATGGGAGCTCAATGGTGGTGGCGGACACCTCTGTGACCATCCCAGCTAAAGGTACAGCCGCCACCCCCATACAAGCACCATCCTCCCAGCAGCCCTTCTGTGAGTTGCCCGTGCTCGCTCACCCAGGAGGGTGGGCATCTCCTTCACCCCAGGCACATCGGGCCCTGCCCCAGTGAGCCCTGCTGCCCTGAGTGAGGAGGCTTTTGACCTCCTGAGAACCATCTCAATCAACCATTGTGAATGCCATCCAGGGGCTGGCAGCCCAGATGCAGCAATCTAATTCATTCCTGGAGGGCATTCACAGTGGATTGGTGGCCCAACAGAGATCGATCTAGCCTCTGGCTTCCTCTCTGATGGCAGCCATTCTCCCTGTTTCAAACATCCCCCCTCCAACTTCCACTTCCCAGTCCCATTCTCCTCAACCCCAACACATCCCAAGCACATAGCCACGTGAGCATGCACACAGGGCAACACCCTAGAGTGTCACAGGCAAACACAAGCACCACACTTCATCCCACAGGCACTCACACAGACACCATTAGTTGCAGACACTGCAACATCCACTCTTTCCACTGTCTCCCCCTCTTCCTCCTCCTCCACCTCCCACCCAGTTACATCCACACTCACACCTGCATGCACTACATCACCATCTACTACCTACACTATCACCACACCAAGCAGAACACACACCTCACTGGCAGACACCTCCACAACATCCATGCACACGCCCCTTGTGTCCTCTCCTACCGTGTCTGTCCCCCCTCCTAAAGTATACAAACACAAGCACTCAGAAACCCTACAGCTATCCACCTCACAGCAGCATACAACCTATGCACCTGCACCCAAATCCAGCAAACAACCACTTCCAACAACCACTCCCTCATCCTCTACTCCCATTACTTCTCTCTCTTCCCGCCCCAATGTCAGTAAAAAGAATGTAACTTTCCCAGATTTACCTCTTCTCTATCCCTCCCCCCGTCCTGCACGTATGGCCAGGGTATCAAGGACCCAGCCAAGCACCTCAGTCAAACAGTCCATGGGCCCAGTTACAACAGCATCTACTCATGATGGAAAGGATTCCAGGCCACAAATACTGAGGCGGAAGGAGCCTGCACCAGCCAGCATGGAGGGAAAGGAGCCTGCACCAGCCAGCAAGGAGGGGAAGGAGCCTGCAACAGCAGCAGGCACAGGGCATGTTGCCCCCTCCAGAACCAGTGGGCAAGTCACCCACTCCAGAGACTGTGGTCTTGCACTCCCCAGGACCAAGCATAGGGCATGTTGCCCCCTCCAGAACCAGTGGGTAAGTTACCCACTCAAAAGACTGTGGCCTTGCACTTCCCAGGACCAAGCACAGGGCATGTTGCCCCCTTCAGAACCAGTGGGCAAGTCACCCACTCGAGAGGCTGTGGCCTTGGACTCCTAAGGACAAAGCACAGGGCATGTTTCCCCCTCCAGAACCAGTGGTGTTGTTTCCACATCCGGCCTCCCCTCCCCCTGAGGTGTCTGTGTACTTGCCAACTGATGCCCCTGCAGTGTTCTCTCCATTTTGGTGCAGGGATCGAGTGGGGCCTTGGACTTTGCCCTGTAGCCATGTGGCCCCTGTGAACTGTGGACTGGGCAGTGTCCCTTTTTTGTACATTTGTACATATCTGTTTCATTGCCATATCAACTTATTATTTTTGATGTTGATCTTATTACAATCACTTTCATCAATTCCTGTTGTCCTTGCATTATTCAGCCAATTTTCAGGGATAAGTTGTTTTTTTGTGCAGCTGGTTGTGTGTATGGTGTGTGTGTGGGGGGTGTGTGTTGTGCATGTGTGTGTGTCACTCTTGTATTCCTCCCTCTCTCCCTTGTGTGCTAGGTGGCTGTACTCACTGTTGTCATCTTCGCCGGCATTGGTGTTCATGGTGGAGCATAACGTAGAAGATCATTGGAAAGACTTGCAGTTCTGGTTCCATGGCAATGTGGTTCTTCTCTGTGTCTCCAATGGTTAGTCCTTTGATTTCTGAGCTCTGTTTCCGCCATGCTTTTGATGGCGTTGGTACTCCCCCGGAAAAGGGGGCGGTTTGCCATGTCATAATATGGTGGGCAGAACTTTGTCTTCTGCCTGGCTGTAGGTGGCTACCGCTGTGGTGACTGTTGTTTCAGCCCTGGCGGTCGGTGTGGTACATTGGAGATATCACTGCCATGGTCATAATTGTGCAGTACTTACCGCCAGCCTGATGGTGGTATTACTGCCACTTTATCACCAACCTCCATGGGTGTAATCAGGGCCTGAGTCTCTTCAGGCGGTATCACGGCATGCCTCTGTTGTTTAGCTAGACTGTTCTGGGCACAAATAGTAGTGCAGAGGACGTCCGGATACTTCAGTCGCCTGTCCACGATATCACAGTTCGCTGTGGACTGTCGGTTCCTTGGCGCGCAGTGTTGGAGTCTATTTACACAGTTTGCTGCTGGGGCATCAGGAGCATTGGAGAGTCCACTTTAAGGATCTCTGGCTGGCATTCCAGCTCAAAGGATGGCACACATCCAAAACTGCGGATGACTTGGTGAAGAAGCATCGTCCCTGAAAGCCTTGGTGCATCCTGACATCCATTGGTAGAGCAGTGTCAGGCTTCCCTCTTCTACCAGAACTCCATCGGGCAGGAGTCTCCTCAATGCCCCTTGGTGGGCTGCCACTGGACTGTGTGGACTGTGCCAAGCCTATCACAGGCCAAGCGAAGGCATCCCTGAGGAACTGCCCACAGGACCACAACCCAGTTGCGTATGGTTCCACATGGGTGGTTGTCGCATGGTTGGCTTGCTCAGGCCATCAGGACTCAGGTGCTCCAGCTTTAGTGCAATAGTCTTTGGGTGACCAGTCTCTGACTGTGACCTTCGTGATTCCCAAGCCTGTCATGGAGCTGCCTCAGACATCTCTTGTGTCAAATGGTCTGGTCTGCTCTTGTCAGCAGGTATCTGGTTCACCGGGGCTCATGGCAGGTGTTTGGGTGGTCAGCCTCCTACGGTGCCGGGGATGCTTTGCTAACTTCAGATCTTGCTTGTGACTTTGGCTCCACTCAGGTAGTGCAGTGCTCCTCCGGTGTTTTGGGTGATGCACCTCGTAAAGATGACAATCTTGTTAGATCTAGCTGAAGATCAACAGATGGCTGTATCTTCTCTGGCGAAAGGATGACTTGAGGGACTTCGTGGCCACTGGCGGTTGTTGCCTGGCATGTGCAGTTGGCAACATGGATGCCATTGTGATCAAGCAGCCAATGATAGGTGGCAGGACGGTTGAGCTGGGAAGCATGGGGCCTGGATGTGTTTTGCTCATGCTTGCGGCTTACAGTTGGTCCACCCACGGAGCTGTGTCCAGTGACATCTGCTCACCCCAGTGGCTGGCTTGTGGTGATGGATGCCCTCTTGTCTGCTAGCACGAGTCCTCAGTCCTGTCCTCTTCTCCCTTTTGCTTGCGCACTTGTGGTGTTGTTGATCTGTGTGACCAGTCTGTCACACCCTTCTTCTCTCTTCACCCATTCATGTTGTGGTGTTGTGCCACGTCCTCAACTCTTTCCTTCTGATTGTGGTGTCTCGGCAAAGGTTGCATGCTGTGCCACATAGACCTTTTGCTGGCTTGGGTTGCACCATTGCCGGTGCATTGTGATCCGTCGCAGACTCTCACAGGCTGGGTCCTACCAGACAGACTTGATCTGCTCGCCTTGCAGACCTCTCGCAGGTCTGATCTGTTTTGGGATCTTCTTGGTGGTCAACTCCATGACTGGAGGGTCACCGTCCTCTTCTCTGCGTCTTCACTCAGGGGTACCACTCTTGAGCCTCTGGACTGCGCTATCGCAGAACTAACTCCTGCCTTTGGTATCTTGGCAGGGTTTATCAGTCCTGCTGACCTGCTGAACGATGGGCCAATGGTGGCCATCTTGAGCAGTTGTGTGGCTGGCTGGCACGGCCTCCTCTCCCTGGTGTTACGTTTTGCTCTTGGAGGGTCTGGCTGTCTCTTGGGTTCCTGCCCGTGTTGGCAGGTTAGTTGGCACGGCCTTCTGCACATCACTGACATTGTCCTTTTCCTTAATGGGCGCCTTTCTTTGGCGCATGGCGTGCCCACCATCCTGACTTGAGGTGATGTCCATTACCATTGGGGGCATGTGGCACTGTCTTCCCGTGGCAGCGGTGGCAGCAGACGGCCAGTAGGGGCTGCGCTGGCCATGCGTATTGCACAGGCGGATGTCAGGTGTCAGGGTCGCAGGGGACTCAAGCTTTCCCTCAGTGCGCCTACACATCTTTCTTCCCGACACTCAGGCTGGACCGGGGGGGGCTCTTCGATGTTGCCGTGGTACCCTTCAGGCGTGGGGCCATGTTTGTTGGCTAGCAGCCTGCATGGGTGAGCGTGTACCTCTTGCTGCTCTCGTATTACACTCCCTCACCAGCAAACAGACAGTGGCATGCAGGGAGTTACATTCCCCAGGCTAGCTCAGCTTCGGAGTGGCATGCCTCACATTGGGAGGGCTGCTCTGCGCAGGCTGTAGAATGCTGCCCCCTCACAGGACTTTGTCTCACACAGCTGCTCCTCACCTTTTCGCTGTGGGACCAGGTTGCGGCTAGCTGGGCAGTAGGTGGTTTCTCTTTTTTGGGGTCAGGGGCAGCAGCACTGCTGGGCACACTGTGATGCAGCAGGAAGGAAGCTGCAGGGGCCTCACCAGGGCTGCCTGTGCTCATGCTGGGTATCTGTTGTGCTGGCAGTGGGCACAGGGGTGCCTCATTCAAAGGCTTCTCTTTCCTCCATGACCAATGTTGAAGTTGCTGCCAGCGTCCACATGGGGTCAGACCCACTTGTCGCCATTGTAGTGCAGAGGCCCTCGACCCTTCTACTGCTAAATAAGGTGACACAGAGACATAGTTGTAGGTTCGTATAAGTGGCCTCAGGACACGTGCCCCCGGTCTTTTTTATTGGCAGGGTCACCTGACTGGTGACGCCTGTGATGGACGGGTGTGGTCTGAGCTTAGAAGCCAGCCCTCAGCACAGTGGCTGGTGGAAACACTAGAATGTGTCCAGCAGAACACTACAATCAGGTAACCCAACCATCCAATGCAACAGTTTCAAAGCAGTTAGGGTCAATCACACATGACCAAACAGAGTCATACTGTTTCAATTTTGCTCGTTTAAAAAAAAAATGTTTTTATAAGGACCCAACCTCCCAGCATTCATCTGAAAGAAGGAGGATTTGATTTGCTAAAAACAAATTGGAGACAGCATCACAAAGATTTTATCAGCAAGCTTGTGACATTCTGAAAGGAAGAAAAATAGCCTCACAGGCAGGGATGTCTCTTGTTTGAGGCCATTTGTGTTTGTGTGTTGAATCTAAAGATGGTGAAATAAAAATCCTCAAAAGTAAGAGTCTCAAAGCTGCTTTTTCTGCATGTCTGTCAAATCTAAAGAAGATGAAATGAAAATCCTCCTAAAGCTGTCTGGAATTAGACCAGCAAACTGAAAAGAAGATGCAGCTGACCAATGAAAACACAGAAATAACTAACCAATGACATGTAACAGGTGGGCTCAAAGCCATTGTAAGGTTTTGTTTTTGTTAACAAAAGAGCATCACAAGAGACCGGGCATGCACTGTCTCAGGCAAGATCAAAAAAGGAAAGTGCATAAGTGCATGTGCTTGACAACGACAGGGCTGACTCACTGAGTTAACAACTCAATAAGTTAGTTTTTGTAACCACACATTCCAACTACATAATTTTTGATTAATGCAACAAGCAAAGTGGACCTAACCAAAACATTATACTGCATTTTACGATTGGCAGTGGTTATATTATTCAGTTGATGTGACAGAAATACCAGGCAGAATGCTATAATGTGTGAAAGCAGAGATTTTACTGATAAAATGTTGTCATTACTTAATTATGCTTACAGTTCAATGTGTGAACTAATTAGATAATATGCTGATGAAAATGTGACTAACTGAATGGCCACTATCTATTGTAAGGCCTATATTCTGTTCATGCTAACTTAAGCTGATGAAAATATTCTGTCTTTACAAGAGAGTGTGTTTCCTTAACTAAAACAAATAATAGAAATAAATGTGTATTTAGTGGCCTCTGCTGGACTTAAGTAGAAGCAGATGTAAGGTCATTGTGTAATGCAAGCTGTATAAAATGTTTCTAATGTGTTCCATAGCTTGACTGACTTCATTGTTTAAAGAGATGTTTCTAACTTGTATTTCTTTCTTCAAGGGTAAGGAGATGAACGGAGTAACACATTTTGTAATTGTTCTTCATGTGACTTCCTATTTTGGCGGAGTGGAAACAAAGCATCCCACAGATGAGGCGGAAGAAGAGGAAGTCTAGAATATAAAATGTTTTAGTTTAGATTTCATCAATGGAATAACAGTAAATAGAAAAGGTTGGAGTAAGCTAATTGCATAATGTTGATATCGGTTAGTGTTCTGATTGGTCATAACTTTCTCACCTTATGCTTTATCCGATCATTTTCACATAACAAGTTTAATTTAATGTTCAGTCACCATTGTTCGGGGGCCATTCATCGGGTCATTCTTTGAGTGCTTCTTCTTTGGGATTCTCTGGTATACTGAGACCTAGAGATTCTATTGCTTATGAAGAAACTTAGTGCCAGATGTAGGAAAGGTTTTGCACGTCGCAAACAGCGAATTTCGCTCTTTGCGACGTGCAAAACCCACATCGCGATGCCCAATTACACTGGTGGTTACCCATTCGCAAAAGGGAAGGGGTCCCTATGGGACCCCTTCCCCTTTGTGAATGGCATGGAAAAAAAAATTCAGAGCAGGCAGTGGTCCTATGGACCACTGCCTGCTCTGAAAAAATGAAACAAAAACGTTTCATTTTTTCATTTTGTAATGCATCTTGTTTTCCTTTAAGGAAAACGGGCTGCATGACAAAAAAAAAAACTGCTTCTTTTAAAAGCAGTCACAGACATGGTGGTCTGCTGTCTCCAGCAGGCCACCATCCCTGTGAGTGCTGCGAGTCGCAATAGCGACCCACCTCATTAGTATTAATGAGGTGGGCCTTCGCGACCCCCTTGTGAGTCGCAGATGGTGTCAGGGACCCCATCCTGCATCCTGAATTGCGACTCTCAAATTGCGAGTCTCTCTGAATCGCAATTTGCAGGTCGCAATTCAGGATTTTCCTACTTCTGGCCCTTAGTGCTTAAATGGTTTATTGTTTCTTATAGTCTAAAATTCTAAACTCTTACCCCTATCCTTATTTCTGTTCCTATCCTGATGTTTGGTGCCTGCTGCTGTCCCACTGACGAAGTAGACGTTGTTGCTGATTTCTGTAGTATTTTGGTAAACTATATATGTGAACTGTTATTTGTCTTTTGTTTTTCAGGTACCAGCTGCAATTACTTATATACTGCTGCATAATTTGTGATAATACCCTAGCTAGATGTTTTCTAAATTTTGTGTTACTAAACTCATTACATGAAGCCCAACATTTCAATGCTAATTAGTGGTTAGTGAGGGAGGCGTTTCTCATATGCTCATGATTGGTCTTTGATATTTTCTTTTGTGTTATTATTATTTGGATTCAATTTCTCTTGCTCAGATTATATTGGTATGGTTTTGTGTTATAACCACTGAGATAATTTGTCTTTTTATGTTGATTAAACTCAGATATATACGCTGTTCGAATCAGCCTTTGTTGTTTCTCTATATGTATCATTTGTGTTTGAGAATTATTTTCATGACATTAACATTGTTAATTTAGGGAAATAAATTATTAACGTCTTAATAAACTGTTATCGTTATTCAGGTTGAAATGTTTTCAATATGTTATTTGTGATGTTTATCACGTATTCTGAATGACATCCCCTCAAAACAAATTTGGTTCAGTTCATCAACCTAGTGTGTGAAATCTATTATCCAATCTAAAATATAGCTAGGATTTCTCTGTGCTATCAAATGTAACCAGCTGTCATTTGCACTAGTTTCCTAACATTCATGTGTGCAAGATTGAGCAGATGGATTTGATCCATCTGGATATTTTTTTTTTTTTAAACACCAAAAGGTAAATTCACTAAAAGCCCATCATCTAATAAGATATTTTAATGGATCGTGAGAATATGTAAGCTCTTGAGGTCATTAGCATCTGGTTCGATAAAGCCACACTCTGACAGACTTCATACCTACTCGCTACAATGAAGCTTTTGACTTGCAGCTATTGGCCAATGAATAAACCTACTCAGTAGGCCATGCCTACAATGCTCTTTTTGCCATCAGAAGCTTGATCTCTTTCATAGGAAAAACAGCTGTTAAATGGATTGAAAATCATTCTTTTAAAGCAGTAAGGGGCAGATTTACGAGCCCCTAGTGCATCCTTGCACCACATTAGAATCATTTATTATGCTAATATGGGCCAACGCCAAATTTACAAAGTGGCACAATGCATGCATTGAGCCACTTTGTAACTCTTTACGCTACATTATGCCTGTGCCAGCTACAATATATGCAAAGGGGGTTTTCCCCTGTTAGGGGGATGAAAAAATTGGCGCCAAGAAATCTAAAAGATTTCTTTACGTGTTCTTTTTTAGCACTTTTAGCGCCTGCTCAGAGCAGGTGTTAAAAGTAGGCACACCATTGTATTCAATGAGCTTTGCAGGATTAGCGTCAACATTTTTTACGCTAGTCCGGCTAAGCTTCGAAATAGCATTAAAAATGTTGACACTAGTTTCCCTAAGTACTGCCATGGTGTGCCATATCTTAGATATGGCACACACATGGTGGTGTTAGAGGGGCGCTAAGGAGCGCAAGAAAAGCGTCACTTTTTTAAATCAGACTCTAAATTAATTGGACAAATGAGGCTCCCTCAAAACTTAATATAATAAGGTGGCATGGCAGGGCTGCTCACAGGATGGCCTCTATTTTATGGTTTCACATGGCCTTTTAATGCCCCCTACATGAAGGAGAAGTGATGGGGGCTGATGAGTACTGGCCCCTGGAACAACATTCATGTGTGCAACGTTGGGCAGGTGGATTTGATCCATCCGGATAAAAACAAAACAAAAAAACACCAAACTCTAAAGTCACTAAAAGCCTATCATCTAATAAGATATTTTAATAGATCATGAGAATCTGTAAGCTCTTGAGGTCCTTAGCATCTGGTTCGATAAAGGCACACTCTGACAGACTTCATACCTACTCACTACAATGAAGCGTTTGACTTGCAGTTATTGGCCAATGGATAAATCTACTCAGTCGACCATGCCTACAGTGCTCTTTTTGCCATCAGGAGCTTGATCTCTGTCATAGGAAACTCAGCTCTTAAATGGAATGAAAATCATTCTTTTAAAGCTCTAAGGAGCTGATTTAAGAGCCCCAAGTGCCTCCTTGCACCACATTACTGTAACTTTTTTATGCTAATGTGGCCCAACGAGGCCAAAATCATCAAGCCAAATTTACAAAGTGGCGCAATGCATGCATTGCGCCACTTTGTAAAACAGTTTGTGGTACATTATGCCTGTGTCAGGCATAATATTGGCAAAGGGGGCATTCCTCTGTTAGGGAGGCTGAAAAAATGGCGCAAAGAAATGTAAGAGATTTCTTTGCGTCATTTTTTTCAGCACTTTTAATGCTTTCTGAGAGTAGGTGTTAAAAGGAGGCACACCATTGTATTCAATGAGCTTTGCAGGATTAGCATCTAGTCCTGCAAAGCTCCAAAACAGCTTTAAAAAGTTTGACACTAGTTTCCCTAAGTAATGCCATGGTGCACTGTATCTTAGATATGGCACACACATTGTGGTGTTAGGGGGACGCTAAGAGGCGAAAGAAAATTGGCACTGCACTGGGTGCAGCGCCACTTTTCTTAAATCAGGCCCTAAATTCCTTGGACAAATGAGATTCCCTCAGATCTTAATACAATAAGGTGGCATGGCATGGCTGTTCACAGGATGGCCTCTATTTCAATACAGGCAACCCTTGCAATGGCACCTACGCGAAGGAGAGGTGATGGGGGCTGATGTGTACTGAACAATGGAACAAAAACTTGATGAAATATCGAAGGCCTGCCTGCATCCATACATTCTTTACCTCCCTGTCCATTGCTGTAGCGCAAAGAAATCTTAGCTATTACCTCAGACTAAATAGTGGATCTCGCGCCTTGGGCCAATGTACTGACACAACATTGACTAGAGGGGATCTAAATGATGTATGTCATAATCATTCACAATAAGCATAAATAAACATAAATCAATAATCTAATTACAATACAAATGACCACACCAGTTGATTAAGAAGGTTTATACATTTATTTCCCTATATTAACAATGCTAAAGTCACGAAAATAATTCTCAAACACAAATGATACACATAAAGGCCCATATTTTGTCATTTTTTTGCACCACTTGTGCGTCATTTTTTGACGCCAAGCGGCGCAAAGTAACAAAATATAATTGTATTTTGTATGTTTGTGCCGCTTTTGTGTAAAACAATTACACAAATCCAGAGTGAAGAAAGTATAAATATGGGCCAAAGAATCATCAATGTCTGATTAGAATGCCTTATATATCTGAGTTTAATCAAAGCAAGTAAACAAATTAATTCAAGAGTCATAACGCAATTTAATAACACCAAAATCTGCGCCAGTGAAATAATATACATTGAAGCAATAGATCAAAGAACGTTATCATGAGAATGAAAAGACAAAATCCCTCACTAACCTCTAATTAGCATTAACATGTTGGGCTTCATGCAAAAAGTTTAGAAACACAAATTTAGAAAAACATAGTAACTCAGTTTATCTCAAAATGATATTATTATGATTATTATGCAGTAATTAACTCACTCATGAGTTGAGGCTGGTGCCTGTAAATCAAACGACACATATAACAATCACAAGTTATACATTACCCTTAAGATAACAACAGGAAGATCACTTTAGTAAGGAGACACCATCAGTAGGATCGATCTCTAAATCTCCCTAGCCTACATGATTACAAAACTCCCCATTAATCTAACTCTGGAAATATCACTGGAAAATCTCATAATGTCTGGCCTGACTCTTCTTTTCTCTCTTTCTCTCTCTCCAACACTCAAGAATAAGTGACAGAACATTATATTAACTTTCACAAAACTCATGATTGGTCAGGACATGGGGTGTTGTACATTTAGCCAATAAAACTAAGGATAGATAACTAAAAGTTACACATTCATAGTTCACTAAATTCTCATTTGACAATTTCTCATTGATAAAATCATTAGCTAGACACAATATACAACAATTTCTTCTTCTCTTCCGTCTCATCTGTGGATCCATTGTTCCAACTCATCAGAATCTCAGGTTCAGGAAGAAACTTTTAACAATTTTGCATCTACTTCCATCGTCGAGGAAAAACCCCACGTTAGTGACATTTTCTAAACAATAGGACAGTCAATCACTCAATTACCACTAAAGTTAGCCTAAGTGGAAAACAAAATGGATTATGGTGACCAATTACAAAAATCACTTGTTTTCACACATTAATTCATCAATGATGAGTACATTATTAAGTATAAATTTCATCAGTAAAATCTCCGCTCCTGCACCATCTTCCCTGACACAGTTTTTCCCTGCGAGATTTCATCTCTGACCTGCAGAAACAGTTCCCTAGCTGATCTAAAAAATCCTCCCCACCTGACTGCCATTATCCAGTAGTCAATAGAAAAATGAGGTACAGTAACACCTGGAGCCTTAGCTGATGCACGTGAGTAGAGATTACATTTTCTATCTGTTGAATTTCTTTTTGTAAAAGTTTGCTGTGGCTGTTTTTTGGTATTCTGCTTCACCTGTTATAGCCAGATATAGCAAATGGGATTGGTGCATAATGACAGCTTAGCACAAACTGGCACCAGAAGTCTTATGGTCGGGAGAAAGTATTTGGTTCACTGTGGCATTTTCTTAATCCTAAGTGCCTTTGTTTGTGGCTTTAGGGAAACTGGAATAATGTGTGTAAAGCTTTCAGTTCCCTAAGTTTGATCCAATATAGCATGCCACCAATTATCACAAGCCTTCTGGTTGCCTAGAAACAGGACGAATGCAGGAAGTCTCAGTCACATTTGTTATGGATTGTGGCGCCCAGCTTTACCGGGCATTCTTTTTCACTAGTGTGCAAGGAAGGAAGTGCATAAAAAGACATCAGGGCCCTCGTATGGCTCCCATTCCATGGTGTTCATACAGTTTTTGTTGAAAGAGCTATGGAGACGCCTTTTAGGGCAAGAAAGGGGACGCCACCAGCTAAATTGCATCATGCCTTGGTTCTGCTATTGATCATGACATTAATATAGATACTGAGGATCAGAAAAGATGCAGATGTATTCAAGGCGCAGATATCTCTGATCTATTGCAACATTTAAGGGAAACTATTGAGTTGCTTGCTGCCAAATCTGTGGTAGGAGAGGTGGACCTTCTTTCACAATATATGCGTGCTGAAACAGTCTTTACCCATGCATGCTGCTCTAACATGTGTGTTGGATCACAAATGCAGGGATATTGATAAGTCCCTTTTCCCTCATTTTTTGGACAGACACTACCCTGTTGGCATGTTTTCTGAGGAATTTCCAGAAGTGGATAACCTCATGGGGCGTTGTTGCTCTGAAGGTAGCATTGTAGCTGTAGATGCTTCTGTGCCGGATCCAGTGGACAAGAAAGTAGAGGGTGCTGCCAAGCGAGCATATACAACCTCTAAATTTGTGCTCAGGGTTAATTCATGCACCACTTTCATAGTCCAACCTCTCCCCAAAGACTTTCAGCAGTTGGCAGACCAGATGACTGAAGGAGCAGACTGTTCATTTCTCCTTAGTATTATGGAACAGGTCTGTTTTTTTCATATATATTGTTTGACAACTTATGTGCATCAGATAATACATCAAGGGCAGCAGTGTCAGCACATCATCACCTATGGAAGTGGACCTAGAAGGCTAATTCCTTGCAAAAATCAATTTTGATGAAAATTGCTTTTAAAGGTTGTTCTCTGTAGGAAAGTGCCCTCTTTCTTGGCATGGTTACCTCATTTTCTGCCAGTTGTCAGTGTGTTTGACTGTGTCTACTGGGATCCTGCTAATCAGGATCCCCGTAGTTCTTCTCTCTCCCACAAACTGTACTTTTTTCTTCCCACAATTGGCATACTGGTCTACCCATGTAAGTTCCTAGTATAGGGTATCTAGGTAATGCACCCGTTTTCACTACAGGTCACTACACCAGGTCCCTGTAAGTCACCCCTGGAGTGCAGGGTGCAGGTACCTGTGTGTGAGGGCACTCCTGCACTAGCAGAGATGCCCTCACAAACTCCAGATCTCTTTCCCTGGACTTTGTGAGTGCAGGGATGCCAATTGTATTAATGTACTGGACATAGGTCACAACCTATGTCCAGCTACATAATGGCAACTCAGAACCTGGGCATGTTTGGTATCAAACAAGTCAGAATTATACCCCACTACTGTTGCAAGTATTGGAAGTATGAGTCCATGCACTCTAGGGGCTCTTTAGAGGACCCCCAGCATTGCTACCACCAGTCTTACAGGGTTTTCTAGGCAGCCCAAGCTGCTGTCCCCCCTCAGACAGGTTTCTGCCCTCCTGCTGCTTGCTATTATTAATCCCAGGAAGGCAGAACAACGGATTTCCTTTGGAAGAGAGAGGTAGCACCTTCTCCCTTTGGAAATAGGTGTGACTGGCCTGGGAGCAGTAGCTTCCCCAAGCCACTTATATGCTTTGAAGGGCACATTTGGTGCCTTCCATGCATAAACCAGTCCACACAATTTCAGGGACCCCCAGTCCCTGCTCTGGTGCGAAACTGGACAATGGAAAGGGGAGTGACTTCACCACCCCAGGGGTAGTGCTCATAGCTCCTCCAGAGGGTCACTGGGTTCTGCCATCTTGTGTCCAAGGTTGGCAGGGAACTCTGGGAGCATCTGAGTGGCCAGTGTAGGCAGGTGACGTCAGAGCCCCCTCTTGATGGGTGCTTCCCTGGTTAGATGACCAATCCCCTTTTCAGGACTATTTAGGGTCTCTCTCTTGGGTGGGTCCTCAGATTCAGCTTGCAAGACTCCAGCAGGATTCCTATGAAAGCTCCACTTCAACTTCTGGCCACTGGAACTGCAACTGGACTCTCCAGGAACTGACAACACTGCAATCAATGAGGAAGACTCTTCTGCGACATTGTTTCCATGACGCCTGCCAGTTTTGCACATTTCCCCGGCAGTGCATCCTCAGAAGACAGCAACTCTTCAGCCTGAACAAGAAGGAATCTCCCTTGGAGTGAAGGAGTCCCTCCCCTGCAACCAAGGACACCTACAGCAAATGACAACGCTACGTGGATCTTCCTTCACCTAGAGCTGGGTGGATCCTGCATCTCGGGTGGTGGGCCAGAATAATCCTCTTGGTCTTCTCTGGCAGCTGTCTAATATTGGTGGAGGTAAGGCTTTGCCTTCCCACTCAGGACAGTACCCCCTTGCACTGCATCCTTTGCAGTTGCCAAGGCTTGTTGGCATCTCCTCCAAGGGATCTTCAGGCTGTGTGCAGCTCCAGCCCCCTGCACTCCTTCCTGCAAAAGCACAGCCTTCTGTGTGTTTCTCCAGCAGCGTGGGATCCACTTTTGTAGTGCTGTGTGGGCTCCTTCTGCGAATCCTGTGTCCCCATCCTGTGGAATTTCTATGAGTACTACATCCGCTCCCGTGGACTCTGCAATGTTGAGGGTCCCCTGTGACCCCCCCTCCTGGGGTGAGTCCTCCTGGACCTTGCTAGGCTCCAGCAGCACCACTTTTCTACTAACCACAAGTTTGCCTTTGCCAAGTCTTGTTGGTGGAATTCCTGCATCAACAGCCATCTGCAATCTTCACTCCAGCGTGGGACATCTTCTGCATCCATCAGGAACTCTTTTCCGGCTCCAGGGCTGCAGTGCTGACCTGTTCTTCTTCACCATCGACCAACTCCTGCAAGTACAGCTGGGTGGGAAGCAGCTCCTACTCCTCCTGGACTCCACTGTGACTCTTGGACTTGGTGCCTTCTCTCCAAATGTATTGTATATTCAGGAATCCACCACTGGTTTCTTGTAGTCTTGTCTGGGTGTCTTCTTTTCTTCCTTTCCTCCTTTTGGGTGGTTTGGGGAAAATCCAGTGATTTACTCTGCTTTCCTGGATGCAGTGGGGGTGTATTGGTGTTGTGGTAACTACCTCTGTAGTTTTCTAGTACCCCCAGCTCCCCTCTATACATTCCACTCACCTAGGTGGGGGTCCTGTGTTCACATTACATTTTTTTAGCATACGGTTTGGGCTCCCCCTTGGGCAATATTGGTTATTGCTATTTGCACTGTTTTCTAACCTTTTCTACGCCTATTTCTGATTTCTAGTGTATATATTTAGTGCATTACTTACTTCCTATTGGAGGGTTACCCTTCTAGTATTTTGTGGTATTGTGTTCCAAAAATAACGTACCTTTATTTTTGTACAACTGGGTGTTTCTTTCATGTGTGTAGGTGTTGTGTAACTACAGTGGTATTGCATGATATTGCATGAGCTTTGCATGTCTCCTGGATGCTCATCCACAGCTACATCTAGAGAGCCTGGCTCCTATACGCTGCCTACACTTCACTAAGAGGGGTACCTGGACCTGGTATAAGGTGCAAGTACCTTAGGTACCCACCACACACCAGGCCAGCTTCCTACATACTTCTTTTGTTCAACAGTTAGATGATGAGATCATGAGGACTGTTGAAAACAAGACGCTGGCTGAACCAGATATAACCTTTTCGAAGGGAAGAGATTTTGTTTATAACCAAGCTTTTCCACCAGCAGCTGGTGCAGGAAGTTTGCACCCCTCTCAAGTGAGTTGTTTGACGCCCAGGGACCCCAACTTCCTAAAAGTCTGAATCACAAATCTCCAGCAGCACCTATGTCTCTCCAGCCTCTTCCAAATAATGACCATCAACAGGAGTGGCCAGTGGGTGGTCAGCTCTTTTTTTAAGGAAGTCTGGATTTGGACAGAGTCAGAGAAATCCACAGTATCTTTGGTCTACAAGGAGTATCTCCTAGCGCTTGCACAACCAGCCAAAGGATAATTTTCATCAAATCCCACTCTAAAGAGATATGAGGAAATGGCAAGCCTTTGTTGGATGGAGTGCAAGCCCTGCTATTAAAGAATGCCATTTGCCCGATACCACCACAGGAGCAGGGCTAAGGGGAACTGTTCAATTCTATTTTTGGTCTAGAAACCTTCAGGTGATTTGCACCTCTGGTGCTACACCTCAAAAGTCTCAACAAGATCATCAAGCATAGCATTCTCAAGATACTCACAGAGGGAGATTACCTAACTTCTCTAGATATGCTGAATGCATATCTCCATCGTCCCATTATTACAGCTCACCTGAGGTTTCTGCAGTTCGATGTGGGACACCAGCATTTCCAATATCAAAAGCTCCAGTTTGGATTGACCTCAGCCCCAAGGGTTTTTACAACGCTCCTTGAACATTTGGTGGCATCAGCCATACCCATTGTTCCATTGAGTTGCTCAAATCTTTCTCCATTGGTACACCATGTGTTGGAACATTGTAACCCCCTTTTTTCAAGACTAACAGTCTTTGATTCCTATTACACCACAGATATTGGTGGATCTTCAATGGCGGCTCAGTGTGGAGAGCCTAAAAAGAGGGCATCAGTTGAGTCAGGCTTCTCCAGTGGTAATATCTACAAATGCCAGAAAATTGGAGTGGGGGTGGTTCAGGGATCCTCCAAGTCATAGGGCAAATAGACACATCAGCAGGGATAATCATTGTCTAATTGGAAGAAGTTATCTGCAGTTGTGCGGGTGGACTAAGATGTCTTTTTTTCCTCAAATCAGTGGTCATGCTGTGTACGTTCAGTCAAAAATCAAGTGGTGGTGGCCTATATCGATTGTCATGCAGGGATGGTCTTTTCCCTTTAGCTCTTCTCCAGGAAGACATGTGCCTGGGCAGAGTCCAATCTTTGATCTCTCAGAGCAGTTTTTTTGTGGGGTGGGAAAATGCCTGCTGACCAATTGAGCAGCAAACGTTCATTTTCAATCTCCCTTTACCTGTCCCAAGCAGCTTTTCAACAGATTTGTCATTGGCTGAGCCATCCATGGTTAGACATTTTTGAGACCTTTGAGAAGGCACTTCTACCTCACTTTTGTTCTCATCAGGGATGCATCAATGACACATGAGCCACATGGACGCATGGGCAATAGATGCATTATCAGTGAAATATTGAGGTAGATGGCTATGGCACTGCTGTGGAATTAGCCTCTCCAGGCAATGCTGTTAAGTCAACCCCAGTTGTCTCACAAATCAGTTAGTCTGTTGAGTCTGGGAGTCTTTGTCACCTCAAAAGGGGCTCTTGATGGCAAAGGGTATTTCAGCGGATGTAGCTGAGCCTATTCAACAGTCTTGGCAGCAATCTATGAGAAACTCTTATAATCAGCACTGGCAGAATTTAGTAAAATGGTGTCAGTTTAAGGGGATGCAGCTGACTTTGTTCGCCCCTTGTGAAAATTGTTGTCCCCCTCCAGGATGGTTTAAAATTGAGGTTGTCAGTCTCCGCAATTACAGCTGAGTTGACTGATTCATCGTAGTCCTTCCTTTTTGGCAAAAGTCCCATCTGATTTCCGCTGCTCCCAGGACATTGGCTTAGATATATTTTTTCTGGAACCCTCTTCAGCTGAGGAGGAAGTTCCTCATTCTCTGGAATTGCGTAGGATCCTTAAGGTTTATTTGTCGAAGACAGCTGTATTTTGTGAGGTTGATGGCATATTTGTTACCTATATGTTACTAAATAAAGGCTCTTGTCCTTCTCAATCTACTCTCTCTATGTACATCAGGTTCGCCATAGTCTCGTGGTATGAACCAGCTCAGATTCCTCTTCCATCTGTCATTGAGGGTAAATCTACTAGAGGGCTGTCAGCTTTCAGAGGTTATTTTAAAAGGGCTTATTCAAGGAACATCTGTTGTACTGCTACATGGCCATCTCCCCTTTCTTTCTTTTCCCATTATCAAGTTGAATTGGGTGAGGGTTTGTCTACTTCTTTTGGGGATCCAAGTCTTTGCAGTCCAAATTTATTAGCCTTCCTACAGAAGATTGGATTGATTAAAAAGTGGGTTGTTATTTCTCTTTAAAAAGTAAATAAACAGGAACTGATGTTACAGTGCCTCACTTTTTTCCTAATTGCTGGGTAATGACAACCATGTTTGGAGGCTTTTTAGATCAGCTAGGGAACAGGGTCTGCAGGACCGAGATGAGATATCGCAGGTAGGGACTGCACCTGGAGTAATGGAGATTATTTGTAAGTAACTATGAATTTTCCCCGAGCCAGCTGTTCAGCAAGTAGCAGAAGGAATCAATGTGCCATGGACTGGACTGCATAGGCATAATGTGCTTCCTGTGACTGTAGCCAGCCTGCTCCTGACAAGATCTAGCACAGAAGAAGTGTTCAGAACACAGAAGCAACGGGGCCTTGGGAAGTCACCCGAAAAGGCATATGCGTTTAGATCGACCCAACAGAAACTATACACCCTGCACCTCCTTCCCCACCACACCTAGTGAGCATGGGCATGAACATGGCAGTGGTAAGGTGCAATTAGATAGATAGTTTTATTTTATTAGTTCATTAAAACCAGAAAAATATTCTTTCAACATAAGATTAAGCAAAACAATAGTGGTGTGATAAAACAACATTAGTAGTGCAATATTACTAATAAGAATAAAAAGAATAAAAAGAATAAAAAGAAAATGTTATACATTCTACAGATTTGCCCCCACTTATCTCCAATTACTAGTGCCAAACTTCCTGATTTTGCCCTTTTTATTCATAGTATGTAGCTTTTGATTCCGCTGGGACCATTCCAATCTGCTGGCTTGTTTTGGTAATTTTAGAGGAAAACATTTCCAAAAATTGGATAAGCCTAATATTCAGTATGGTGTTTTTTGGATAAAATGCTTCAATTAAAGCGTGTCTGCATGTTCTGACCCCTAATTCGTTTAGTTCTCTTTTCAATAAGTGTCTTCTTTCAGCAGCTAAAACTGGACAAATGCAGACCACATGTACTAAGTTTTCAATCGCCAGATGACATAGGGGGCACTCATGAGTGTCTACTCACGGCCCCTTCTTCCATTTTGGCAGGAGGTCTAATGATGGCAATTCACCCAGCCTTAGCTTTAGAAAGTGCTGTTTAATTTTCAATGAGTAGGGGGCAGCAAGCAATGGTGATTCCTTGAGAACTTTATATTAATTAGGAATCAACCAACCGTGCAACCTTTTAGCCAAGATCTCCCTGTCTTCTAGCCAGCTACATAATTTACTTGATTAATTCACTGCTTTATTACAAGGCAGAGTAGGAAGTACCTGAACCCATGCATCTCCTAAATTCAAAAGGGTTAGGCTTTTTTCTAAATACTTTTGATAGTTACTAATATCTCTTTCTAGATTAATTTCCTGCCAAGCTATATTAGCCAAAGTCCCTTTTGGAGTGCAGCGCAGCTTGTAACAACATTTAATTAACATTTGCCACAGGTCGAGCCCATGTCTGCTTAACCAACATAAATTCCAATCTGATCTGGGCTGGGGAAGCATGTCCTGGTAGACAAAAGACACGCTTATACACCTTTACCAAAAGCTTATCCAGGAGAGCTTCCTCCATCCCCTTCATTATTTCAGTCCCATAAATGATGGTTATGGGTAATTTTGCTCTCATTATGGCTGTCAGTGGATTCAATGCATGGCCACGGACAGAATTTGAAAGCGTGCCAAAAGCGTGAACAAGTACATGCACCTTATTTTTTATCGCTTCTTTTTGAGGCGAATAGTTGCCTCTAGAATCTATCATGACTCCTAGGTATCAATATGAGTTTATTTCCTCTAAGGTCTTCCCATTCAGATACCATGTACGTTGACCACTAGGTCTACAGTTAAGAGCTATAATTTTAGATTTACTATGGTTAATTTCTAGTTTGTTTGTTTTTGCATATTGTTCAAGGTTGTTTACCAATTTTTGCATGCCTATTCTAGTATTGCTAAGCAATAATAGGTCATCTGCAAATAGCATGTTAGATAGTTGTTGGCCACCAACAGAGGAGGAGTGGGCTGATTGATCGTTTAACTCGGCCGAAAGATCTGCGATGTACAGATTAAAAAGAGTTGGTGCCAATACACAACCTTGTTTAACACCAATGGTTGATTTAACTTCTCGAGATAGATGTGAGCTTCCCCCTAGATTAACCTTCACCCATGTGTCAGAGTAAATCAGTTTGATGGCATTTAAAATGGTTGCTGGTAACCCCCATTGCTGTAGTTTGGCCCATAACCTGCAACGGAGGACGCAATCAAAAGCAGCTTTAAGATCAACAAAGCATAGGTATTTAGGAGTCCCAGTTGCTTTTGCTCTGTTGATAGTCAGTTCCAGTGCCATAAGATTCATTTGTGTCCCCTAATACTTGGTAAAACCACTTTGGTTAAAGGGCAATATGTTGTTGTCTGTGATCCATGTCTCTAAGTGTTGTAGTAGGAAGGTCGAAAAGTACTTAAGATCAACATCTAAGAGGGTGATTAATCTGTAATTGCTTGGCAAAGCAGCATTCCCTGCCTTATATATGGGGTGGAATATTGAATCTCTCCAAGTTGCCAGAACAATTCCTGTTAACAGCACATAACGAAACATTGAAGCCAGGAAGTCAGCTCATCTTTCTGTTGCTTGTTTAAACAATGCTTCCGGTAAACCGTTTGGGCCAGGTGCACAGTCAGTTTGTGATTTCCCAATTATTTTTATTAATTATGATGCTGTGATCTTCAAAGTATTCAGGACGTCAGGTTAACAGATATTAGGGACGCCCTGAGTCAGTACCCCTTCTCTGGCACGCGGCTCCCTTAGATGTGACTTTAAGTTCCGCACCCAAGCTTTCTCAGTTATATTGCCATTGTTAGCTGCCTTTGGACACTTAGCAATAGAATTAATAAGTTTCCAGAATCTTTTTGAATCAGATGTTTTAGACGCATGGTGTAACTTGGCCCAAAGCATCCACTGCTGATGTTTTTTTAAGGTACCACAATTCCATTTTGAGTATTTTCCTTTGCTCTCGGAGGGCTGACAGTAGTGATACATTTTCTGGAAATTTGTGCAGTTGCCTTAGCAGTCTTCCTAATTCTGCTTTCCTCCTACAAACTGGCTGTGGTATATGTAGGCTGCTAGGATGCTTCAATTGTACTCCCTTTCTTGCATTTCCTGAGGTATCTTGGTTTATGAGATCAACAACGTTCTCCCAGACTGTTGTCAAATTTGCCAGGTCCACAGTCATAAATTCTAGCTTCAATAGAGCCTCTTCTGCTCAACTTTCTATGTTATTAGATGACCATTCCATTCGCTTTAGATTTTCAGTGCCGATCACCCTTTTCAGAAGAGCCACTTTCTCTGGGTTATGTGGTGAAGATGGAATCCTAATTATCTGCGGCTTGTGGTCACTTTCCACATGGTCCATGATTCTAAAGTCAGTCACTAATGTGTACAAAACAGGATTTACCAGTGTGTAATCTATGTAGGAAACCGTTTTCCCGGAAGATCTTGTTTATGCAGGCTGAATATTGTCCAGCTTCTGGCCATTTAATGTGAAAAGGCCTAATTTCTCCCCTAAATTATCTTTCCTACGCTTTACTGGGAGAGTGTGGCCAGGAACTATTGCTACTGCTTGAATATGGTCTTCACCAGGTTTATGAAATAGAAAAATATTAAAATCACCTGAAATTAGCCAATATGCTGAATGTACTGTGCTTTATATTTTTACCAAGTGATTTAGGCCCTCATTACATCCCTGGTGGTTGGTGTTAAAGTGGTGGTAATACCACCAACAGGCCGGCGGTAATTACAGCCAAATTCAGACCATGGCTGTGTTATCTCCGATAGACAGGCAATGTACCACACCGACCACCAGGGCGGAAACAACAGCCACCACGGCGGTAGCCGCCGACAGCCAGGCAGAAGTCAATGTTCCACCCACCATATTACACAATCTGTTACCTCTTCCAGGGCGATACCAATGACATCAAAAGCCTGGCGGAAACACTGCACAGAAGTGAAAGGTCTCACCATTGGAGACGCAGGGAACAACCACACTGCCATGGAGCCCGGGCTTCATGTCTTCCCCATGATTTTCTACATGCTATTCCACCACAAACATCAACACCGGAGAAGACGACGAAGGTGAGTACAGCCGCCTAGCACACAAGGGAGGCAGGGAGGGAGGGAGGAAAATGACAGTGACACACACACGCAACACCCCCCGCCAAACACACAATCAGCTGCATCACAAAAACATTTTTACCCCGTAGCTCGGATGAATAATGCAAGGACAAAATGATTTTGAGAAAGTGAATGTAATGAGAGAAACAAATCAAGATAAATACTTGAAGCAAGACAAGAGATATATACATATGTACACAAAAAGGGACACAGCCCAGTCCACAATCCACCAAGTCCACATGGCCACAGGCCAAAGTCCAAGGCCAAACATGGGACCTGCCTCAACATGAAGAGGACACTGCAGGGGCATCTGTTGGTAAATAGGCAGACACCTCAGGGTGATGAGGGCACCTCAGCCGGGAGATGGAACAACACCACTGGTTCTGGAGGGGGCAACATGCCCTGTGCCTGGTCCTATGGAGTGCAAGGCCACAGTCTCTCCAGTGGATGACTTGCCCACTTGCTCTGTAGGGGGCAACGTGCCCTGTGCTTGGTCCTGGGGAGTGCAAGGTGATAGTCTCTCAAGTGGGTGACTTGCTCTCTGGTTCTGGAGGGGGCATCGTGCCCTGTGCTCTTGATCCTGGGGAGGCTAGTGTAGGTGGGTGTCCAACCCACTGGATCTAGAGGGGGCATCGTGCCCTGTGCTCTTGATCCTGGGGAAGTTCTGGAGGGGGCATTGTGCCCTGTGCTCTTGATCCTGGAGAGTGCAAGGTCACAGTCTCTCAGGTGGGTGTCATACCCACTGGATTTGCAGGAGGTAGGCTGCACAGCAGCCAACAGAGGCAGGATTACATACCATCCATTGGCAGTGACGGCGGCTCAGTGGTGGTGCTGCTTCTGGTGGGGGGAGGCTCCTGCCCATCCCCTACAACCTTGGACAACTGCTTACTGGAGGTGGTGGTGTTGGTGCTGTGGGGGGGGAGGCTCCTGCATATCCTCAGCAACCTCGGACGGCTGCTCACTGTAGTTGGTGGTGGTGGTGCTGCTGGGGGGGAAGGCTCCTGCCCATCCCCCGCAACCTCGGATGGCTGATCACTGGAGGTGGTGGTGCTGCTGGGGAGGGGGATCCTGCCCATCCCCTGCAACCTTGGACAGATGCACATCCATGGTTGGCGGTGAGGACTCCACCACAGTTCCTGCTCCAGGCCCCTTGCTCTTCCTGCCTGCTGGTGCAGGCTGCTTTCCCTTTTTGGCAGCAGCTTGGACAGGCTCCTTTCCCTTCTTGGCAGCAGCTTGGGCAGGCTCCTTTCCCTTCCTGGGAGCAGCTTGGGCAGGCTCTTCACCCTCAACACATGTGCCCTGGATCCTTTTCCACCACAAGTGGATGTGGTGATGACTGGGCCTGTGGACTGGGTGGCTGAGGTGCTAGGTGGGTTCTTCCCACCCTGGCCAGACGTGCAGGACGGGGGGGAGGGTTTAGGAAAGAGGTCAATGGTAGACAGGAACAGTTTTTTAGGGACACTGGGGCAGGAAGAGGGAGAAGGGTTGGGAGTGGAGGAAGAGAGAGTGGTTGTTGGAGGTGTCTGTCTGCTGATTTTGGGTGCAGGTGCATGGGCTGAATGCTGTTGTGAGGTGGATGGCTGCTGGGTGTCTGAGTGCTTGTGTTTATGTGCCTTAGGAGGGGGTGAATAGACACAGTGGGAGTGGACACAGGGGATGTGTGCATGGCTGTTGTGGAGGTGCCTACCAGTGAGGTGTGTGTTCTGCTTGGTGTGGTGGTGATGCTGGTAGTGGATGATGATGTATTGCATGCAGGTGTGGGTTTAGACAAAAATGGGAGAGAGGTGGAGGAGGAGGAGGGGGAGACAGTGGAAATAGTGGATGTTGGTATGTCTGCATCTGAATGGTGTTTGTGTGAGTGCCTGTGGGCTGAAGTGTGGTGATTGTGCTTGCCTGTACTTCTCTTGTGTGTTGTCTTGTGTGCATGCTCATCTGCTTTTGTGCTTGGGATGGTTTGGTGTTGAGGAGAATGGGACTGGGCAGTGGAAGTTGGAGGGGGGACGGTAGAAACAGGGACAATAGCTGCCGTCAGAGAGGAGGCCAGAACCTGAATCAATCTCTATTGGGCCGCCAATCCAGTGTGAATGCTCTCCAGGAATGCATTAGTTTGTTGCATCTGGGGTGCCAGCCCCTTGATGGCATTTACAATGGTTGACTGTCCTACAGAGATGATCTTAGGAGGTCAATAGCCTCCTCACTCAGTGCAGCAGGGCTCACTGGTGCAGGGCCTGAGGTGCCTGGTGCGAAGGAGATGCCCACCCTCCTGGGTGAGCAGGCACGGACAACTTGCTGAGGGGCTGCTAGGAGGGTGGTGCTGGTACGGGGTGGCAGTGGTACCTGTAACTGGGGTGGTCATAGAGGTGTCCGTTACTACCAGGGAGCTTCCATCGGAGGAGGTATCTATGTCAGAACTGTCCCCTCCAGTCTCTGCCGTGGTGCTCATCTCGCCCTGCATCCCACTGGTGCCCTCAGCGTTGGTGAACTTTGCCTCCTGTGTCCTGTGAGATGCGGCTCCCTCTGTCGCTGGTGCCTCTGCTCCTCCGCCAGATGATGCTAATGCATATAAGGACCTTCCGGCCAGTCCCTCAGGATGCATGATTGCCAAGACTTGCTCCTCCCATGTTGTTAGTTGTGGGGGAGGAGGTGGGGTCCACCGCCAGTCCTCTGTACAGCGAGTTGGTGTCTTGCTGCAATGAAATGTATCTTCCCCCGTAGGTTGTTCCACCTCTTCCTGATGTCATCCCTAGTTCTTGGGTGCATTGACCCTGTCCACGATTCTCCGCCATAGTTCCATCTTCCTAGCTATTGATATCTGCTGCACCTGCGCTCAAAGAGCTGTGGCTCTACCCTGACAATTTCCTCCACCATGACCCTTGGCTCCTGCTCTGTGAATTGGGGGTGTCTTTGTGGTGCCGTGGGTGTTGTGTGGGATATATAGGTGAGAGTGTGTAGGGTGATGTGTTGGGGTGTGTGATGTGGGGTATGTGAGTGGATTATGGGTGTGAGTAGTGAGTGGCTCTGGTTTTGTCTGTGGTCTTGGTGCCTGTCTCGTGCCAATGGTTTGTATTCGTAAAGGGTTGTGGGTAATGTGGGTGTGTGTTTTATAGTGGTATGGGTGTGAGGGTGTGGTGTGTGTATGGTTGTCAGGTGTGTGTTGTTTGAATTGTCCAATGTGGTGTTGTTTTGTATGTGTGTGTGTATTTTGAGCACGACGGTATGTACCACCAATGGTTTACCGTCGTTGAATGTCCGCCGTGGTGATTTGTGGGTCATAATGTGGTGGGTGTTGTTCTGTTAGCGTAATGGTGTGGGTTTTCATACTGCTGATTTATCACTGACCTTTGGCCTGGCGGATTTGTGTATGTGGCTGAATAGTGACGGATTGGTGTATGTGTGTCATAATATGGTGAACGGATATCCGTCGCTGCGGCGGTATGTTGGCGGCAGTCAGCGTGGCAATAAGTGGGATTTACCACCAATGTCATAATGAGGGCCTTAATATGTTATTAGCTTCAACTGTTTTCTTTTTTGGATTAACATATATAGGTGGTCATTCTGACCTCGGCGGTAAAAGGCGCCTACCGCCGGTCAGAAATCCTCCATAATTCCGCCGCGGTCGCGGTAACCCGCCACGGTCATTCTGACCCGCAGCAGCCAAACCTCCGAAAATCCGACAGCCACAACAGACCGCCAGACCAGCGGTCGGCGGAAAAGTGGAGGTGACCAAACCTCCACCGTTACGGCAACAGAAATACGCCCATGCCAATACGACCCACGAATCCACGCGGCGGTCTTTCAAACGCGGTTTTCCATTGGCGGTACACACCGCCGCGGTCAGAATACACACAAACGAACAAAACTCAGCCACATTGGCCGATTTGAATTCCACACACCTGATACACATACACACACCACTCCCACACACACAATACAATATAAAACACACACCCACATCACCCACAAACCCCTACAACCAAAAATTCAGAAAGAAGGCCAGAGAGAGACACCACCATCCACAAACTAGCAGCCACAGCCACTCAACACCATCACCCACACAATATCCACACACAAAACAACACACACCACCACACTCAACACACTTAACTACACATACTCCACCCCACACATCATACACACCACTCCATGGCACCCCAAAGACAACCCCGCTTCTCAGACGAAGAACTCAGGGTCATGGTGGAGGAAATCGTTCGGGTAGAGCCCCAGCTCTTCGGCACACAGGTCCAATACACCAGCATTGCCCGGAGGACGGAGCTATGGCAGAGGATTGTCGACAGGGTCAACGCTGTGGGACAGCACCCCAGAAATCGGGAAGACATCAGGAAGCGATGGAACGACCTACGGGGGAAGGTGCGTTCCATGGTATCCAGGCACAACATCGCCGTGCAGAAGACTGGCGGAGGACCCCCACCTCAACCCCCACAATTTACAACATGGGAGGAGGAAGTCTTGAACATCCTGCATCCTGACGGCCTCGCAGGAGTCGGCGGAGGAATGGATACTGGTAAGTTGAAGCTTCACTACTGCTTCCCCCCCACCTGCATGCCAAATCATACCCCAACCCTCACCCCCATCCTCGAACCCCACCCTCACCCCCACCCCCATCCTCACCCCCACCCTCACCTGTCCCTGTTGTCTGTTTCAGCCCCGTCGTCTTCCTCCTCGTCACTCTCCACAGGTTCCACAGCTGCCACTACACCACCGTCTCGACCATCCTCCTGTAGGAAAGGCACCTGGCGGCGCAAAGCCAGGTTGTGAAGCATGCAGCAGGCCACGATGATGTGACACACCTTCTTAGGTGAGTACATTAGGGATCCACCTGTCATATGCAGGCACCTAAACCTGGCCTTTAGGAGGCCAAAGGTGCGTTCGATCACCCTCCTAGTACGCCCATGGGCCTCATTGTACCGTTCCTCTGCCCTGGTCCGGGGATTCCTTACTGGGGTCAGTAGCCACGACAGGTTGGGGTATCCAGAGTCCCCCAATAGCCATACACGGTGTCTCTCTAGCTGTTCCATCACGTAAGGGATGCTGCTATTCCTCAGGATGTAGGCGTCATGCACTGACCCAGGGAACTTGGCATTTACATGCAAGATGTACTGGTCAGCCAAACACACCACCTGGATGTTCATGGAATGGTAACTTTTTCTGTTCCTGTACACCTGCTCCCTGTCTCTTGGGGGAACCAAAGCCACATGGGTCCCATCAATGGCACCAATGACGTTGGGAATATGTCCAAGGGCATAGAAATCACCCTTCACTGTAGCCAATTCGCCCACCTCAGGGAAAATGATGTAGCTCCTCACGTATTTCATCAGGGCAGACAACACTCTGGATAACACCTTCGAAAACATGGGCTGAGACATCCCAGAAGCAATTCCCACTGTTGTCTGAAATGACCCACTTGCCAAGAAATGGAGTACTGACAGGACCTGCACCATAGGGGGAATCCCTGTGGGTTGGCGGATGGGGGACATCAGGTCGGGCTCCAGCTGGGCACACAGTTCATGTATAGTGGCACGGTCAAGCCGGTAGGTCAGGATAATGTGGCGTTCTTCCATTGTCGACAGGTCCACCAGCGGTCGGTACACGCGAGGATTCATCCGTCTCCTCGCCAAACCCAGCGGACGGTGCCTAGGAAGGACAACATGGAGCACAGAGTCAAGCAACCCACAGGTACGTACTCACAGCTTGCACAGTAAACGATTCTCTATGCAGTGAATGGCGTGTCTGAGTGGCTATGCAAGGCCTAGGCCGGTGTGACGCAGTTGAAATTGAGCCATGTGGACCCTCGAAATGGCGGCTGCCTGACCTGTGAAGTGTGACAATGGGATGTGAGGTCAATGCGCTGGCGTGGCACACCGCGGCGGTCGGCGGTCGAAGACCGCGGCGCGAAGCCGCATTGGTTAACATTGAAGCCTATGGGTTGCAGGAGCCAATGGCGAAGGGCGCCGGCGGTGGCGGTACGCACCGCCGCGGTACGCACCGCCGCGGGCGTGACCGCCATTTTCTATCTACTTATCCACTTGCGACTTGAACTTTCACAGGAGAGGACCTATACTGCAAGTGTTGCTGTGACCTCGGTCTGGAAGGGACAATGGCTGCTGCGACTGGGGAAAGGGCCCCTGCCTTCACTGGAGAGGAGTTGGAGAAACTTGTGGATGGGGTCCTCCCCCAGTATGCGCTACTCTACGGTCCTCCAGACCAACAAGTGAGTTTAATTCAATATGGATTTGGGGCCACTGGCTGGCTTGGGGGCATGGCGGGGGGCCTGGCGGGGATGGGGGGCATGTTGGGCCTGGCGGGGGCCTGGAGGGGGGCCTGGCGGGGATGGGGGGCATGTTGGGCCTGGCGGGGGGCATGGCGGGGGGCCTGGCGGGGATGGGGGGCATGTTGGGCCTGGCGGGGGGCTTGGCGGGGGGCCTGGCGGGGATGGGGGGCATGTTGGGCCTGGCGGGGGCATGGCGGGGGGCCTGGCGGGGATGGGGGGCATGTTGGGCCTGGCGGGGGGCATGGCGGGGGGCCTGGCGAGGATGGGGGGCATGTTGGGCCTGGCGGGGGGCATGGCGGGGATGGGGGGCATGTTGGGCCTGGCGGGGGGCCTGGCGGGGATGGGGGGCATGTTCGGCCTGGCGGGGGGCCTGGCGGGGGGCCTGGCGGGGGGCCTGGCGGGGATGGGGGGCATGTTGGGCCTGGCAGGGGGCATGGCGGGGAAGGGGGGCATGTTGGGCCTGGCGGGGGGCATGGCGGGGGGCCTGGCGGGGGGCCTGGCGGGGATGGGGGGCATGTTGGGCCTGGCGGGGGGCCTGGCGGGGGGCCTGGCGGGGATGGGGGGCATGTTGGGCCTGGCGGGGGGCATGGCGGGGGGCCTGGCGGGGATGGGGGGCATGTTGGGCCTGGCGGGGGGCATGGCGGGGGCATGGCGGGGATGGGGGGCGTTGGGCCACTGGCAACGAAAATGCAGACAAACTTGAACGTGGTATTTCTCCCTCACTGTACGTGTCACATAGGTCCACGCCCATAAGAAGATCGGGATTTGGCGTGCCATCGCCAAGGAAGTCCGGACCCTGGGGGTCCACCATCGACGGGGCACCCACTGCCGCAAGAGGTGGGAGGACATCCGCCGCGGGACCAAGAAGACCGCCGAGTTTCTGCTGGGGATGGCCTCCCAACGTAGGCGGGGTGCCTGCCGTCAACTGACCCCCCTGATGTTCCGGATCCTGGCGGTGGCCTTCCCTGATTTGGATGGGCGTGTTAGGGCAGCACAGCAGACACAAGGGGGTGAGTACAAGCATAATCTACTCTGTTGTCGCGCAGTGGAGGTGTCTGGGTGGGGGAGGAGGGCTGTGGGTCCCCCTAGGGCAGGGCGATATCTGTAGGCTGGGCACCCCCGTAAGCCCCTGTGTCCCCAGCCACCACCCTCAGTAGTGTGTCAGTACAGCCATCCCTGGGCCGTGTCATCCATGGGTGCAGTTGTCAACTCTAGGCGTGTAGGGCATGTTCCACGGAATGCGTAGCGGACCCCAAGTGCGCAACTTAGTGCAGGGGGCATCTGTGTCTGTCATGTCCGCTAACTGTACCGGTGATCCATGTACTCAAAATCTCTTTATTTCTCTCTCCCCCCCACTTTTTGTTTGTCTTTCTGTGCTTGTGTGCATCAGCATCATCAGGCGGAGGAGAAGTGGCATCGGGGCAGGAGGGAGCTGCATCTCACATGGCCCAGGAGGGCCATGCCACAGAGTCTGACTGGACCAGTGAGACGGAGGGCGAGGGGAGCTCCACAACGGGGACGACTGGACCCTGCAGCGACACGGACACGTCCTCGGAAGGGAGCTCCCTTGCGGGGGTGGCACCATCCGTGCCCCCCGCCATTACAGGTACAGCCGCCACCCAGCGCACCATCTCCGCCCTCCCAGCAGCCCCTCAGCGTTCGCCCCGTGCCCGCTCTGCCAGGAAGCCGGGCATCTCCTTCGCCCCAGGCACCTCAGGCCCTGCCCCTGTTACCCCCGCTGCCCTCAGTGAGGAGGTCATTGACCTCCTCCGAACGCTCATTGTTGGGCAAACTACCCTTTTGAATGCCATCCAGGGGGTGGAGAGGGAGGTTCATCGCAGCAATGCGTACCTGGAGGGCATTCATTCGGGTCAGGCTGCCCATCAGCGATCGTTCCAGGCTCTGGCCTCAGCACTGACGGCAGCCATTGTCCCTGTCTCCTGCCTCCCTCTACTAACTCCCTCCTCCCAGTCTCCTGTTCCTCTGCCTGTCCCACCCACACCATCAGACCAGCCTGCACACACCTCAACACCCAAGAGAAGCTCATCCAAACATAAGCACCACAGATCACGCAGACATTCACACATGCAACATTCCGATGCAGACATGCCAACAGTCACTACCACCTCTGTGACCCCCACCTCCTCGTCTCCCTCCTCCCTCCCTGTGACGTCTACACTCACACCTCCATTCAGCTCACCATCAGCCAGTGTTTCCATCACCAGCACACCCTCCAGTACAGTCCGCACACGTGCAGTCACCACCCCCACTGCCATTTACACGTCCCCTGTGTCCTCTCCCACTGTGTCTGTCACCCCCTCTTCCACACCACACAAACGCAGCCACCCACCCACCCAACAGCCATCCACCTCACGACAGCCTATCCCTCCTGCAACTGCACCCAAAGACAGCAAACGTGACTCACCTACAACCACATCCTCTCCCTCCACTCCCATTCCCACTGTACCTACCACTCTCCATTGTCCCAAGAAACTCTTCCTCGCCACTGCTAACTTCTTTCCTGACCCTGAGCCCCCCCCCTCCTTCTCGTCGGGGTAAGAAGAGCACCTCAGCCACCACCAGCCCTGCAGCCCCTTTGACAAGGGTGCAGGGGTATTGGAGCCCACCAGCCCGCATGTCTGGATCTTCGCGCAGCAGCAAGGGGACAGCCAGCCCACCCCCTGGGAAGAGGAGCAGAAGGCAGAAGGGGCGCCGCAGGAGCCCGGGTTCTACATCCCCCCAGGACACCACCCAGACACAGTCACCAGCCACAGCTCCAAAGGGAGGAAAGGGCCACAGACTCCTGACTAAGGAGGGCAAGGGCAGCAAGGCGGAGAGGTCAGGCAGCAGGCCTGCTGCCCAGGAGGAGCCCACCACCCCCATAGCCGCTGCCCAGGGAGGACCCAGCCCAGCTGGCCAGGAGGGCCCCACCACCCACAGCCCAGGTGGGCATTGAAGGAGCACCATCCCCGCTGCCCAGGAGGGCACCACCAGGCAATGAGCAGTTGGCCATAGACCGGCCGCCGTCTCCAGCACCGCTCCGCTGGGCCCCGCCGTCTCAAGCACCGCTGAACTGGGCCCCGCCGTCTCAAGCACCGCTGAACTGGGCCCTGCCGTCTCAAGCACCGCTCCGCTGGGGACCGCCGTCTCAAGAACCGCTGAACTGGGCCCCGCCGTCTCAAGCACCGCTGAACTGGGCCCCGCCGTCTCAAGCACCGCTGAACTGGGCCCCGCCGTCTCAAGCACCGCTGAACTGGGCCCTTCAAGGCAAGAACCGCTGAACTGGGCCCTTCAAGGCAAGAACCGCTGAACTGGGCCCCGCCGTCTCAAGCACCGCTCCGCTGGGGACCGCCGTCTCAAGAACCGCTGAACTGGGCCCCGCCGTCTCAAGCACCGCTGAACTGGGCCCCGCCGTCTCAAGCACCGCTGAACTGGGCCCCGCCGTCTCAAGCACCGCTGAACTGGGCCCTTCAAGGCAAGAACCGCTGAACTGGGCCCTTCAAGGCAAGAACCGCTGAACTGGGCCCCGCCGTCTCAAGCACCGCTCCGCTGGGGACCGCCGTCTCAAGAACCGCTGAACTGGGCCCCGCCGTCTCAAGCACCACTGAACTGGGCCCCGCCGTCTCAAGCACCGCTGAACTGGGCCCCGCCGTCTCAAGCACCGCTGAACTGGGCCCTTCAAGGCAAGAACCGCTGAACTGGGCCCCGCCGTCTCAAGCACCGCTCCGCTGGGGACCGCCGTCTCAAGAACCGCTGAACTGGGCCCCGCCGTCTCAAGCACCGCTGAACTGGGCCCCGCCGTCTCAAGAACCGCTGAACTGGGCCCTTCAAGGCAAGAACCGCTGAACTGGGCCCTTCAAGGCAAGGACCGCTGAACTGGGCCCCGCCGTCTCAAGCACCGCTCCGCTGGGGACCGCCGTCTCAAGCACCGCTGAACTGGGCCCCGCCGTCTCAAGCACCGCTGAACTGGGCCCTTCAAGGCAAGAACCGCTGAACTGGGCCCTTCAAGGCAAGGACCGCTGAACTGGGCCCTTCAAGGCAAGGACCGCTGAACTGGTCCCTTCCAGGCAGGAACCGCTGGCCCTTTGGCAGACGTGGCAGGGCAGGATCTGTCTCGGGCAGGGCTGCAGGATGTCCTCTGGCCAACATGCCTCCTCCAGTGGCAGTGGAGTCTGTTATGGACTGTTTGGACTGTGGCTTTGCTCTCCCCAGGATGGGCCAGTGGGCAGGCCACCCACTGTATGGACTGTATGGACTGTGGCTTTGCTCTCCCCAGGATGGCCCAGTGGGCAGGCCACCCACTGTATGGACTGTATGGACTGTGGCTTTGCTCTCCCCCGGATGGCCCAGTGGGCAGGCCACCCACTGTATGGACTGTTTGGACTGTGGCTTTGCTCTCCCCAGGATGGCCCAGTGGGCAGGCCACCCACTGTATGGACAGTATGGACTGTGGCTTTGCTCTCCCCAGGATGGCCCAGTGGGCAGGCCACCCACTGTATGGACTGTATGGACTGTGGCTTTGCTCTCCCCAGGATGGCCCAGTGGGCAGGCCACCCACTGTATGGACTGTTTGGACTGTGGCTTTGCTCTCCCCAGGATGGCCCAGTGGGCAGGCCACCCACTGTATGGACTGTATGGACTGTGGCTTTGCTCTCCCCAGGATGGCCCAGTGGGCAGGCCACCCACTGTATGGACTGTGGCTTTGCTCTCCCCAGGATGGCCCAGTGGTCATGGAGTCCCCTCGTGGATCTGGCGTTGTGTACTCAAGTGGCTGAGGTGCCCCCCCTTCCCTTCCCCCTGAGGTGCCTGTCCTATTTTCTTTCTGATGCCCCTGCAGTGTTCTCTCCGTGGAGTTCTTGTCGTGGGACTGGGCCTTGCCCCTTTGCTCAGGACCCCTGTGGTCCACGGACAGTGGTTGGACTACATTTAGTAGCTGTATATATTTTGTACATAGTTTATTTATTTATTGGGATTACTGCTGTCCATATTTCAATATATCTGCCCGTTTAAGATCTCTTCTTTTGGTCTTTGCATTATTTCGGAGGGGGGGTTTGTGGGTTGTGACAGTGATCTGTGGGAATGCATTGATGTGTGTGTTGTAGTGGGTGTGGGTGGGTGGGTGTGTGCCGGTAATCTTTTCCCTCCCCTGTGTCGTAGGTGCAGTACTCACCGATGTCTTCCGCGCCGCCGTGCCTGCTCCTTGTACAGGAGCAGGTATAGGAGTGCGGGGATGACCTGCAACTCGGGTTCCATACTGCCGGAATCTCGAGTGGAGTATGTGGAGGTGAGCGTTTTCCCGTTCGTAGTCTGTTTCCGCCGTGTTTTTATCGGCGGTGCTCCCGCCCCGGAAAAGGTGGCAGATTGGTGGGTCGTGATAGGGTGGGCGGTACATTGTCTGCCGCCTGGCTGTTGGCGGGGACCGCCGCGCTGTTTGTTTGTTCCGCCGTGGCGGGCAGAGTGTTAATGCGGCGGGCTGTGTTGGCGGTTCCCGCCAGGGTCAGAATTGCACAATTTTGGACCGGTGGGCCTGTTGGCGGCATGGCCGCCGCATTATCACCGACCGCCAGGGTCAGAATGAGGGCCATATTGTCTAAGATCAAAGATTCCTGCATATTCTTTCCCCATCCATCAAGCCTCACTAGTTGAAATGGTAGACCATCCTCCTTAAGCTCTGTGATCTTCGCAAGAAAGCTTGTGCTGATGTAAACCGTTAGGCCTCCCTTCACCCTGCCAGATCTACTAGTTTTTATAGCTGGTCTAAAATATTCCTTAAATCCTATTAATGGTATTTATTCCTTAGGCCAAGATTCTTATAGAAGTATAATGTCGAAAGAGCTAAAGAACTGTATTACAGCTGGATCTTCCAGTTTTGCCAGTAGACCACCTAGGTTCCACGAGCAGATAATTAATGCTCCTTGTGGTGATTGTTCCTTATCTATTCTACTTTTACCAGTCACTCCTGTGGATAATGCCAGTGGTAACCATATCCAGTCAGACTGAGGTTCCAACTTGACACTAGCCTCTTCCTCCCTTCTTCCTTCCATATTTGAACTCTTAAAGGGGACTGAGCTCCTCTTATTTCGGTAGTCGATTCTTCTGTGGCTATGCTGGGATAGGTGACAGCCTGTGCTCCATGCAAAACTGACCAAGTGCCCCTAGGCATTTCCGTATGTTGAAATTCTAATAGCGGGGGTGGGTATCTCTCACTTTGATAGTTGACCACCTCAATACCCCAGTCTTTCAGCAAGTCCTTCCTCCCCATAATCTGTTTGGGGAGGTCCGGTGCTGAAAAGATAACAAGCGTTGAGTCAGTAAGCTGGTTGCTTGGATGAATTTTATAGCGGCACTGTTGACTGTAGACACATCTTGAAGGTCTGGAAGTGATTATATAAGTTTTAAAACAGTTGAGTGATTGAGAACATGTGTAGGGGATCTTAAGATGAATTTCGAAATACAAAGCAGCTAATAGTTCAATTCATGACTATTCATACGAAATAGAGTGGACCAGTCTTGCTCCATGTGCCGATTCTGTTCCACATGGCTGGGTTCACTTTGTCTAGAACATTGTTCATTTCTCTTGCTGCTTACAATGGCCTGTGATAGAGGGCTAAAACCTCCTGGTGTGTTATTTTTTAATTTTGCAGTCTGCTCGCACCTTCAGGGGCTTGCTCTTTCATCCATGTGGTTGCCACTTGCTATAGGTCGAGTAGCAACTACTGGGTCATGAGGTTTCTTTACTTCTATGTTTTGGTCAACACTTGCATTGACATAGGTAATAGTGATCATGTTATCCCTTCTACTTAACGCTATGCCCTCCTTACTTGATTCAGTAGGAGTATTTTCAATTGGCTTTAATGGGTGTTAGATGATGAGACTGTGTCGACTTCCTTCCCTTTCTTGTGCGTTTCTGTTCTCTTTTTGATAAAATCAGAGATTTGGGGGTTCTCTGAGTTCCTGGTATTGTTGGCAACTTTTGAGAGAGCCGGCGTCTCCTTGACCTCCGTACTAGGGCTTGCTGTAATATTATTTTCCGCTAAGTCCCTTTTATCTGTTAAGAACGAAGATGATATTACTTGTGGAGAATAAAGCCTATCCACTACTCACTGCACAGAGGGCGATGATGTTAACATAGTAGCAAGAGAGTTAAATTGTATGCGTTCATCATTTCGAGCAGTGCAAACTTCTTTTAATATTCCTTCCAGGATTTGCAGTAGTTGGGATAGTTTATCTACTACCTCTTTACAAGAACAGATGGTAAAATTATTGATTTGTTTAGTATGAGCCCTTGTTATCAGGGCATTTAATTCTTCCAACTTACTGTCTATTCCAGAGACAAATACCGCAAGTGTATTTAACAGATCTACCTAAATATCAATTTTATTTTAATGAAATTGTAGCGCCATAACTGTTGCTTGCATTGAGTTAAGGATTGCGGCCCACATTTCATTCGCACTAATTGCCACCGAGGATTATGATTGTGAATTGGCCTTTTGGTCTCCTCTTAGGGCTCCTTCAGTTATATTTGCTTTGAAGGGTTCAATCTGTGAAGCTTTTGCATTCTTTTCCTCTACCAACCTGTTTGGGGTGCCAGGTTTTGTATCCCAGTGCTCCTGCTCCTCACCTTCAAGTCCATATGCCAGGAAGGAGTTGAGCTTGGGGCTGAAACACATTAAACCACCTTGCTGGGAGTCTTGTTCTGGGGTTTCCGTGGTTGCTACCATCTCTGAGACCGGAATGGATAGATTAGCTGGGCTAGACGTCCGCCAATGCTTGGCAAGACCTGAACAAGTATTCCTCATGGATTTTGCTTGTTTAGCGGTATGGGGGACATCTTTTGTGGGAGTTGGTACCACTGGGGCTATGAGCACTGCTTCTCCTGCCAAAGGCTGTCTGTCCATAATAACAAATGTTGGTGAAAGAGGGAGAGGGGGCGGTAGATCTTCCCTGGCCTTCTTTCCAGGGCTCCCTTGGATTTGCAGGTCTTGTGTGAATGGTTTATCTCCCCCTGCGTTTTGTTGGATTGTTGCCAGTGGGACACTCCTGCTTTGACCATAGATGCTTACAACAGAATAGTAGCCAGTTATCTTACGATGATTGAGTGGGGCAACATGGCTAGTTCCCCCCTCCAGGATGGTCCCAGTTTTTAAATTCTATAGTTCTCACCAGCTCATTTGTTCCATGTTAACTCTTTGCTCAGCCGGACCTCTGCCAGTTTTGTTAATTGGGACCTGCCCCTCACATGGGCTAAAGTGATCTAAATCACTGCTCACTCTCCTTGCCAAACAGGAAATTAATCCACTTCGGGGGACCTTCAGCTATATAAGTAGTCCGTAGGTAAGATTGTTCTCTAGGTCTTCTGCAATAGTGTTCGACTTTTTCAAGAGTATTCTCCAAATGCTGGAGTGTGCGCAAGGCCGGCAGTACATTTAACTTTGGCGATTGCAGCCCAATTGTATCCAGTGCCAGACCCCAAACTGGACTGTGTACTATACTATACTGTGCTGGAGAGCATCAGACCTGGTACAGGTCTTAATGCAGATCTCAATGCTGATACTGGCAGCAACTGAGAGCACCGTGGCAAAACTAAGGGATAGATGGCATTGCTAGTGGTCATATGATCTATGACAGTTTATGGTATTGGTACTTGGTGATGCTGATAGCTGGTGATTGGACAATGTCCGCGAGGAGCAACCCCCTTTTTGCTTTGCAGACCCAAAATCCATTCTTAATGTTGGAGTCCCCCCTTTTTTTACACCAACACCACACCTCTGTACCTCTTTCCACTTTCGGTACCTTGGTACCACGTCAGTACTCCGCTCCAGTTCCACTCTCCTGCTCTGCGCTACTTCATCCTACTCTTGACCCAGACTTTGTTCCTTCTTAGTGTCTTCTTAGTGCCTTCTGAAGCCTTCTGGAACCTTCCGGGCTGGTTCACTGGGTTCAGTAGGTTCTGTTCTAGATTCTCTAGATAACTTGCTCCTGCACTGTACTGCACTGCTCCGAAGACCTCCACAGGTTCCACAAGCTCCACGAGCTGCCTGATGCCGCCTGATGTCACCTCTCTTTCTTTGTCACTTCAGTGCCGTGCCACAGTCCCCACAGCCACCACCAATCCTCCTCACAGACTCACAAGCTGGGGGCTGCCTCCCTCTGCTGCTGCTTCACCTGTTCACTTCTCTCTAGGCTGGCCCCTGAGTCAGACACCCTGGACTCAGGACCTCAGGCTCCAGCCTCCAGGATCACGAGCCCAGAGAAGCAGTGAACCTGGGAGCTGTGCCGCGTTGCGCCGCCACCTCGTTGCTCTGCTAGTGTTCCAGTAATGGATTTCCTGGTCGCCCCAACCTGCGCCGGGAGGCCGGGGGCGGGGAGTTCAATGGTTGCGAACGTCACTGGCTCACTTTACTGCCGGTGCCGTTGCCCCAACACCGTGCCCCCCTGAGGGGCTGGGGGCCCGAGATGAGACGCGATGCGAGAGGTGCCGTGGTGCCCCAACAGCATGCCTGCACTGCTGGGCTGAGGGGCCGGGAGGCCGAGGGACGAGGAGCCAGGGGGTGGGGGCTGGGAAGACTCGAGTAGCTGGCCGCACTTCCCTGCTACACTGCTTCACGTCACTGCCTCGCACACTGCTTCCTGTTCTGCACACAACTACTGGAATTAATGGTAAGGTGACGTGGACAAACAGATGTGGTGCCATGACCAAATAAATGACTGGGTCTAACTTATAAACTGTTGGACTTATGACACCAAGGATGTGGAGTGACCTGCTGATTCACTCCTGGCACATCAAAGGTCAGTTTGGTGCACCTTTTCTGTGTTATTTACTGACTGGAGTGATGTGCACACCCTGGTCCCATTGAGATACTACTCATGTGTTCCCATGGCCATTGACACAGTATGTCTGGCTTTTGACTTCAATCTTTCACTGCTGGCCAAGTGAAATGAGGAATTCCTTGGATATTGGGGCCTTCACAATTGACAGAAATGTTGGCATGTCCATGAATCACTCTGTGTAGGAACCTTTGCACTGAGACATCATATGTATATGGGTCAGGACCTGGAACTACATTTATATGTTACCTTCAATCCTTGTGGTAAGTTGCTCTGGGCTAGGCTGTAGGCTAAAAACATTTACTGCAAGTTCTGAAGTGATAAAGCTTGACACTGACTGGAGATCCCAAGGGTCTAGTGCACTTTGCCTGTAAGTGGAAAAACAGTAAGGTCTAGTACATGGCCCCAAGCAGATATTGGTGATTGGGGTGCTAGCAGCTGTATTAGCTGCTCGTACATCCTAATGTTCCAACAGAAAGCTCAATGGCTGTTGCTTTTTACAGAAGCAATGTCAGAAAGTCCAAGAAAAAGCCAGGGAGCTCAGAAAACACAGACCATAGCAGAAGTCACTATGGAAATGAGCCAGAGGAAGTTCCCTTCCATTTAAGTACACTTATCAGTGGTGCAAGAAACAGGCCTCGAAAATTCATAAAACTTTTACTATACCTGCAGGCCTAGGAACTTAAATAATGTACTTGACCAAACTGTAATGTACTTGACCTGTAAACGGGTCTCAAATTGTGTGATCCTAGGCAAATAGTTTACAGAGTTGCCTTTTTCTTCGTTCTCACATATGATTGCACCTTCAAATGTAAGCTCAGCATTTCTGCAGTACAAAAAACTATTTTGTTTGATTAAGTAGACTAAAGTTTGCTGCATGCATCAAAAGAATCTAGCCCAAATATCCCTGATGTCTAGCCCACATAACCCAGGACTTCTTTTAGTTTACTAACAACATTGCCATCAGGTCAGGAGTGTTTCTCAGTTTGTTTACACACTCAATTTTAATAAATATATTACTAAACCATGATGTGGTAACATATTGTCATCTTCACACAGTAACTTTCCAAGAATTGTCCAAAAAACTCTCAGCTAACTTGCAGCTTTACTGATAAAACTATATACTGTATTAACAATCTGTGAAAATTTGGTTTCAGAAAACATCAACAAGTAAAGTATTCTGATTTGTTTTCATCCTGTTCAAATATTTTTTTCATCACACAGAATTATAAAAAAGGACTTTCACAACTACTGCAATATATTTTGGAATGTTTGCACAGTTGACTTAGGCCCTAATTATGACCTTGGTGGAGGGGATTAGTCTGTCCTGCGGTATTACAAGTTCCATTATATCCTATGGAACTTGTAATACGGACAGGATATCCGTCACATTTGGGACGGAGTAATCCTGTCCGCCAAGGTCGTAGGCCCTTAGTCATTTAAATGTTGTGTGTTTGGAAAAACCTGACACTCTATATCCTTTCACTGATATTCTAAGCAGCAGGTCAAACAGTTCACCTTACAAAGTCCTGGAACTCTGTAGTCAGAAGGAAAATGAATTGTAAAAAGAACTGACTTTGGACCTCTGTCTGTGAATACAGAGCAAATGTGATATAAGAACAAGATTTAAAGGCATCTTTTATTGCCCCTCCACTTTTCAACTGAACAGAACACCTGTTTAGTGTCAACTCCTAATTATTAAAAATAGCTCAACCTGATCAAATAAGACTTGCCAATGCCAATGTGAGTGGTCCAGTAGATTTTTCGAGCCCTGAAGAAAGCACAGTAGACAAAAATACAAAAATAAAATCAATCTGCTCTAATATTGCAGTATTTCAAGCCAGTTAGACTGTGTAATGCTGTCTTGCTGACGCAAAGGACGAACTAGATAAACTCAGCAAGATTCTGGGCTGGGGCCTTGAGCTTAGGGTGCTCTAGAAAAAACTGTAGACTTAGAAGACAAACATAGGCAGGCTAATGTCAGGATTTCTGGTGTCCTAGAAACTATTGAGGGCATGAATGTTATAGCTTCCTATTCACCTTTCATTCCATTTTGTTGGGAGAATCTCTCATGCCTGTTTTGGAATTTCATCAAGCCTGTATCGTCTGCACATTAAGCCAGGACAAATTTTAGCCTGCCTTTAGCCTCAGTGGCCACAAAAAAAACTAAATGTTGTTTTCTTTTAAAAGAACCATAATGTCTTTATCTTAGTGGACTTCTCTCTTGTTTCGAGCAATAAATGGAAAAAATTCCCTGCTCCTCACCCACAGCTTCACAAGCATGATATCAGATACAACCTTTCACCATGTTGGTAACAGTGATTATCAGAAGATTTAGAGATGTTTTTGGAATCCTGAGGAGGCTTGTATCAGCCCAGCAATCACAAATAGGTAAAGGGGAGGTGGGAGCCAGGTCTAATACCCTTAAATGGGAAGGGACTGATTGGATTCAGTTAGAAAAAGATGGATGGCCAAAGGGCTTTGCTCTTGCACCCCAACAACAAGAAACAAGTACAGAGACAAGTCCAGATTCCCCCCACAAATGTTGAAAATACCCCAGACAAAGAACATAAATTCCCTCTAGTTTGCATATTAGTTCAAACTGATGTTTATTCGTTGGGTTTGCACCCATTCTGACACAAACAACATTTGTGCTACTCCTGTCAACATTATTGTAAGAGGCACACCTTTAACCTTCAAACTAAGTATGAAAATAACATTTTAATACACAATGATCAGGCTTCTCCTTTAAACTCAGTTCAGAGACATTTTGTGAAGTCCACATGACCTGGGGTGAGACCCTGACAGACCACCATTTTCCTAACCAATTCTGGGAATCTCCATCTAACCTGCCTAATGCATCTATTGGACATTTAATGTACTTGATGGTGTCTGGAGCACAACTATTGCAAAGTGTAAATCTAATACAGGGGTTGGAGCTCCTGCCTCATACCTGTGCCCCTACAATCAATATTCATCTCACCTTACTTAATGTTGCATAGCCAACCTCATCACCCCTGATATAAGAGCTTTGGTGGCAACAGCAATACAGATATTGCCCCACCATCCTAATCCAGTCTCCAACACCCACATGCTGCAATACATAAACTTTATAAATGTGACTGTCTGCAGAAAGATTTCTCAGTCCCCTGTTATTGCTGTAGCACCAGGCTAGAAAGTTTATTTGGGTTTGCAAAGTTATGTTCATTCTTATCCTCAATTCCATCTCCTTGCCCCGTAGCAGATATTGTTGTATTAGGACAGCTCTGTTTGTACCAGTTGTGACAGTGTGAAGTTATCCTTGTAATATTAGAAGGCGAATGCCGTAAAGGACATGATTGCTCCACATTTGAAAATTTTTAATAAGGAATTATGATACACAAAAATCAATACAACTATTGCTATTTTAACCTTCCCATTCGGCCTGAAATATTGGTAAAAGAAGTCCACCAAAGGCCAACCGGGGTTTTCAACTTGGTTAAAACTCTCAAGGAAGGAAGGCCAGATGGTTCAATTCTGAGATAACTTTAAATATAGAAAGCAGAGGCTTTGAAGAATATAAAGGAAACTATTCAATGTTTGTGGCCATAAATAGCTTTGGAGACTGTACCAAATCAACAGCCTCTTCAAATTAGTCAATGAATTCCACAACTGTGTGGTTACCACAACAAATATAAAGTACTGTGATACCCGAACATACTTTTTCAGCAAAGAAAAACTGATACCTTTGAATTTTACTTCCATTTAAAGGCAAGCAGTGACTGCCTCATATTAGTTTTACCTTTACCAGACAAAACTGTCTACCAAGAAGACACAACCAAAGCTATGCACATTCAACCTTCTATTTGAAATGGAAATGAAAAATCTGACCAAGACAGAAACATAGCAGGAGGTTGCGCTCCAAACATCTTCAAACCGTTCTTCTAAAGACCAATATGGCAATACCAGAGACATAGGGCAACTGGAGTACTACTTCTTCCTTCAGTGAGATGAATCCAACATGAAAGGAAAACATCCTACATTAAACCAATACTAATTTAAGAGGGAAGTGACAGCATAAAAAAAGTCATGGGAAGAATTCTTGCAATTTGTCTAACCACTTGGAGTAGCTCAGGGCAGCATTGAGTCGTGCTGGCTTGGCAGTTGTGGCTGGACTGTTCTTATTGGAACAGGGTCAAGACTGAATTGAATATGGCTGGGTCTAATATGAGGTAGCATTATCGGCAAAAGAACGATGAGTTGGAATGCTACCCTGATTACTAGTAGCTAGACAGTTCAAGAATCCTCAAATCACCTTTTGTGTGCTTGATGTACCACCCTAAGTGGCCAAGGGTATGTTCAGATGTGGATCCCTTGCTCACTGTTTCACAGGAACCAAGCTACACCTGACTGAAGAGCCACAATCAAGGCAAAACTGGTCTTTGGATGCTTGTGTTGTGGTTCAGAGAGAACCCTGCTTGGCAGTTTGAGCAGGCCTGTTCCTATTGAGCTGGCTCAAGACTGATTTAAATATGGCTGGGTCTAATCTGAAGTGGCTTGGTGGGGAAAAGAATTATGAGTTGGAATGCTATCTCTAGCGATCACCAGTGTATAAACGTATTTCAAGGATCCTCCTATCACCTTTTTTGTGTTTGATTAATGCTGTTTAGCCCAATTTCTAATTTTATAAAATGTTTTTAGTAACCAATATCACATTGGCCCTTTCCACGTAAACTTTTTACAGCCAGCCTTCTCCCAAACCACATCCTTCCTTGAATAAGACATCCTACTATCTGATAGACAGAATTGTTCCAGACCCAATAGTAGTTCAGAATCACCACAATTCTGGAACAAACCTATGAACTCCACAGATGTTACTGGTGTCCCTGTTCCTCTACTACTTGGATGTAGCATCAACATTTGATACACCTATGCTGAAATGGATACAACCCTTTCTCATGGACAAATCATAAATTGTTTCATTGCAGATTTTCACCTCCTCACACTACATCTGTCTAGGTGGCATGTTGCTGTGCTTCATAACTGCACCCCTGTTCTTAAATGTCTACTTGGCTTGTCTATATGTAAAACAACAAGATCCATTATGATATATGAGTTCCGTTAAGTGTGTGCAAAGGTATGATTGTTTGATATATTGCCAAACAACACACCCATTTGAAATAAAGACTTAAGCTTCACAGCAACATTGAATGCACCTTGGAATAATCTCTGGCTTGTTTTAAGATTGCACATTATGGGACTGTACCATATTGAAATGTTCACAAAAAAGTGCCTTGGACAGAAGGCACACAAATATAGCACATCTTTACGAAGACAAAATGAGGATGCAATTTATTTTCTAAGATAGGTGTGCTTTAAAGGAGCACAACGTTTGTCTTTCACCAGTTTCTAAAATGCCAGATATTCCACGACTAGTTTCCATGTCAATTCTGCGCACATTCCCAATTTCTGCTAGGTACCAATATGCCCGTGTTCTCAGTTTCCAATAATACACATAAAATATATTTATGTAGTGGACTATACAAACTAAATGGTTTCTAAGAGCTATCAAAATCTGCCACACTCCTACTCAGGCCAATATGTCCCACTTTCATTCCAAAAGCATATATTATATTGTTCTTATGTCAAATAATCTTATATGGTGTTGTCTCATTGTATTAACATAATAGTATGTTCTTGCCCTTATATCTCCCTTTCCCTCTATCGTAAGTTGGTGTATTCCCACAGTTGGTAGGGCAACCTGCATTAGAATGTTGATGATGCTAAGGTTCTATTCTGTCAAGCAGGGAAGAGTTTGTGAGGTGATGGTGGAGAGAGGAGAGGCACAATAAAGATCTGTGACATTTGACTTTTCCTGGTTTCATTCTACAATACAGGTGACACTTTGGTCTCCATAAGTGGGCAGAAGCTGTCTCCTTCCTTTCTGCATGACCTCCACCTGCTACTGATTGCAATTCCTATATCCAGTTGGGACCCTTTTTGAAGATGAACTGTGCATACAACTTTCATTCTGGTCATACAAGGAATAAGTTACAGCTGTTTTCTAATTGCCTCTCGAAAGTTTCTCTTACATTTTCTAGGAGGTAGGGAATGAGGAGCCCTGAGCATTTTTAACTTCGTTGATTATTGCCCCTTACCAGGACTCCTCCATGCTGCGGTATATCTATAAAGGGCCCCTTGTTAACATGCCTTGCCAGGGTGAATTTTCCTCGCTGCAGTGTGTCAATGGAAGGGCCCCTGTAAACATTGCCCGTGGTCTCCCTGTCCCAGTACTGTATTATTCCTCTTACCTCTCGTATTGTTGGTTCCAACTCGGACTACAACTTCCCTGCATCCCTTAGTATTTTGCTCCTCCAGAGCTGTGCGTTTCACTCCCAGCTTCCTTTTTCAGCTTCTGAATCCGATACAGTCGGAGTGCCTGCTGGATATCCCACCTCTGGGCATGCTTCACAGGGGCGTGTCTCCAGAGGCATGTCTCCCTCGCCCCCTGCGTGATACGTACACCAGGTTAACTGTAAGAGTGTTCCCCCAGTGTCACCGGACATGTGCTTTTTCTCGACCTCTATATTGATACGCATACACACTTTAAACTTGCCATCAAGTGTGGACAATCCTGTACGGTGACATGCACAACTTTACCTCATATTGGTGAGTGTGTGTCACATGCCATTTAACAGTGACACACACACTTTAAACTGGTTCCTTATTGAGTATCTATGACTAGAAAATGACTGTGACACTCGCATCTTTTCCTCAGCGCATCAGTGTAGTATTACTTAAGAGTGTCGTGCACATCTTTTCAGTTAATAAAGAGTATTTGTCTTTTACTGTATAAAATACTGTGATATTCTCTGTATTTTGGGTACATACTTCATGTACTTCAGATATACAATTCCTTGATAAGGTATAAGCAGCTACAAATTGTGAAAAGCACCATTTATATATTGCAATTTTGAATGCCACTGGCTAATTTCTTAGTACTGTTGGACTGGGAGTTTTCTATATGCATGCTACACTTTAAGTCTTTTCTGTTATACTGTTCATTTCGGATCCATGAAGGATGTTAGTGCTTCGTATACAATACTGTAATATTGTTGTTTGTGAATGTTATTATTCATATATTTAATTTGCATATATTCAAATTTCTGAGGAAAACAATAAACACATTATGCTTTTTAATGTATGCTTTTCAGAATTTTGCTCTGTTGATCTAATTGGTTGTATATGATATCAGCCATATTTATAGAGTGGAAGGCATCTCTACCAAGTTCATTTCATTGTTACTTAATCCCTGTTTCACTACGGCAGCTTTAAGCATGTTACAGCCTGCCCCATTTCTAAACAAGTTAGGAGGACCCAATGTACCTTGAAAGGAAAAAAGATCTTTCAATCCTACCTGATAGCTATTGAAAGAGAAAGATTCAGCCCTAAAGAATTAGCACATTTTACTCCACAACTTAGGCACACATCAGAGTAGAATTTTTGAAACACTACCAGAACCAGAGATACACCAAGATGAATATGATGATGGTGATGAGGAAGCAGATGAGTATAAAATCACTTTACTAAAACGAGAGTCACTTTGGGGCCAAAATATTGTACTCAAACATAATAAATTCTTCATTTCTACTCAGGGCAGTCAAGAAAGTGTAATTAATTATGTGGCAGTTCTAAGGGGTCTGTGCAAGCTTGGTGAATTAGGGAATTTGAATGACTCGCTCATTAGAGGTCAGCTTGTGCAATGCACAAATAACATCAAGATACAGGAGAAATTATTACAAAAACAACCTAGCCTAGAAAAAAACATTGAAATTGCGTAGTACATAGAGCTTACTTCTATGTGTTTAATAGAAATACAAACCCTTACCACAACTGAACAAATCTCTGAAATAATAGATGCAGAACCTGAAACAGCTGTGTGTAAAATGAAGACAGTAAATGATCACTGACAAACAAACAAATCAGAAATTAGGTAACTCAGATCTTACTGCTGTGGCAGCAGCAACCATTTAGCTAATTACCCCAATACCCAAGCTAGATCTGCCACTTGCAGGAAGTTCAGTAAGAAAGGCCACTTTACCAGGGTGTGCTGAGGCATTTTTAGGAATGGACCTAGAGGGGAAAACAGAATATCAGAAGAATTCCAAGTTGTAAGAAAATAATTTTCCAAATAAAAGATGGAAGCTCAGTTCATCAAATTAAATATCCTGAGTGGAATGTGCACCTTGATAGTAATCCTATAAACATGTTTGCAGATTCATGCTGCCCATTTACACTAATCAGCTTTTCAGATATTAAATCCATGACAGATGGTGGAAGGAAAAAAATTGCAAACTCCTGATATATCACCCAGTGGATACCCTAAAGAAACCATTCCTCTAAAAGGGATGGTTTAAACATGCATCATCTTCAAAGATGGCTCAAAAGTAGGAAAGGTGTAAGTGGTGGAGGAAGGTTCCAACCTCCTAGGATGACAACATCAAAAGGAGTTAGGGATCAGACTGGATCACAATAAACCAATACATGTCTTGACTGTAAACCAATCCATCACAGGCAACTATATTATTGACAAATTTCCAGACATTTTTACAGAGAAATTTTGGATACTGAAAGACTTCCAGCATAGGATCAAGTTGAAATCTAATGCAAGGCCTGTGGTGCACAAGCCAAGATCTATACCACACCTGATGAGGGAACCCTTAAAGGAAGAACTTGCAATATTAAAAGATCCTTGCATCATACAAAGTCAAACGACTAGGTGCCACTGTATCTCAAAGCATTGCTGGCAAAAAGAAAGACTGTGGCTTTCACCTCACACACTCTCACAAAATCAGGAATACATTACTCTGTTGCTGAAAAAGAAGTCCTTGCATGCTTCTGGGCTGTGAAGCATTTTCATTTTTTTGTGGGGCCTTCAATTCAGTATTCGCATTGATCTTAAACCACTCATATACATGTTTACCTTCAAAGGATCTTCTAACAGCACCACCCATATGGCTAGATGGGTGTTGGGAGTAGGGAGCTTTTACTTTAAAATTAAATACATTCCTGGAAATCAAAACACTGCAGCGGACTTCTTATGCAGAGTTCTTTAAACAAAGAAGAGCAGTATGATACTCTTGAGTATCCCATACTAGAAATCCATTCCCCTGCCATAACTCCCAAAGAGTGAGAGGAATATACTGCAAGAGATGAATCCTTAAAACAACTTAAAGCCCACATATTACAGGGTTGACCTGAGTCTTGCAAAGAAGTTAATGAGGAGCATAATGCGTTTTGGGAAGTCTGTCATGTAATCATCGTAATTAAGAACCTAATAATGACAAATGGTAAAATAATACCTCCTGTAGATTAAAGGAACAAGGTTATGGATCTTGAACACAAAGGCCACTTAAGGAGGAGCCTAACCACGTTGTGACTTTGGGAAGGTTATGATTTCCCAACATGGACTCCATGGTTGAGTATAAAGTAAAAAAATTGTACCATTTGTGCCGACAGTGATAAATCCAAATGTGTCTGCAACATTCCCCTATCTCAGTGTTGATTCCAGACAAACCATGGTAAAAGCTTGCACTGGATATATTTGGACCCATAAACCTCAAAGGTGTACTAAATTGGTTGGCATTTGCCTTGGTGCAGAGGTTCCCAACCTTTTGACAACTGCGGACTCCCATGTTATCATTACTGGAGCCCCGGGACCCCCACTGAATCATTATTGGAATACCAGGACACCCTTCTGAGTCATTGCTGAAAGCTGTGAACCTAATCTGTTAATATTAGTTAATTTTCCAAGCAGTTGTGGACTCCCTGAGGAGGCTTTGCAGACCCCCAGGGGACCCTGGACCACATATTGGGAACCACTGCTTTAGTGGATTGATCTTTCAGCCCCCTTCGATACAGTGTCTCACCCACACTATGCGCCAGACTCCACTCAGCAGGCATACGCGGAAAGGCCCTTTGATGGTTACACTCCTTCCTGACAGGCAGAACACAGAAAGTCAGGCTCCCGCCACACCTGTCAGAACTCACTGACATCAGCTGTGGAGTACCCCAAGGATCATCGCTGAGCCCCACGCTGTTCAACATCTACATGATCCCACTCGCCCCAATCATCAGGAACTACGGTATGAGTATCCTCTCTCCTGATGATGACACCCAGCTGATCGATCATCTCCCTTACCGATAACCCCTCAACAGCCAAGAAGAACTTCAGGAACAGGATGGAAGCAGTCGCCACCTGCATGAGGGAGAGCTACCTCAAGCTGAACTCGGACAAAACTGAGATCCTCATCCTGGGATCCTCCTCATTAGCCTGGGATGACTCTTGGTAGCCCTCAACACTCAGAAGGCCCCCGCCCCTACTCACCATGCACGAAACCTCAGTGTCATCCTTGACTCAACGCTCATCATGACAAGACAAGTCAACTCCGTCGCCTCCACCTGCTTCCACACCCTCCGACTTGTACAGAAGATCTTCAAATGGATAGGAACGACTGCCAGAAAACTGGGACACGCTCCCTAATCATGAGCACACTTGACTATGGCAACCTCCTCTATGCCGGAACCTCCAAGAAGAACCTGAACAAGCTGCAACGAATTCAGAACACTGCCGTAAAACTCGTCTTAAACATCTCCTACTGAGAACACATCACAGACCACCTAAAAAACCTTCACTGGTTCACCGTCGAGAAGAGGATCAACTTCAAGCTCCTCATACATGCCTACAGAGTCCTCCACGACAGTGGACCCAGCTGCCTCAATCACCTAATACTCCCCTTTTCAGACCTCTCCACTCATCCCGGCAGTCGCTCAACAATGTACCGTGCATAAAGAAGTCCTCAGCTGGAGGAAGATCTTTCTCATACCTGGCAGCAAAAGGTTGGAACACCTTAACTCCTCACGTCAGACAGTCGCCATCGCTGCCTCAGTTTAGGAAGGACCTCAATACCTGGCTCTTCAACTGATCTCTGAGGACACACCCCTCAGCGCCTTAAGACCTTATGGGTGAATAGTGCATTCTAAAAATATATGATTGATTGATTGAGTGGATTACCAATCACATTGGGTTGTCAATAGCATTGTAAATCAGATCACCATTGAAACTCTCAGAAATGTCATAAGAGATGCAATTACAATAGAATGCATTCTATCCACCCTAGTCACAGATAATGGGGTACAATTTGCTTCATCAACAATTAATGTCTTTCTAAAAAAAATTGTCATCACACTTCCAAAAACTGCATTATATTGCCCCATGGCTAATGGCATAGTTCAAAGAGTGAATAAAAGGATAGAAGAATGCATAAAACTTGCCTGTGCCAATAGCCTACAGGTAAAAAAGAGCTATACAAGACATGCTATGGGCATACCACACTACTCCCAAACAAGTCACTAGGCTATCATCTCTCTCCGCTCTAAAGAGAAGACCATTTCGAATTGAACAGGTGAGGAGAGAGTGAAGCATAATATACCTATGAGAAGAAAAATTTATTTTCATCAGGCCAAATACAAAGAATATAATGACCACAAACACAGGGCTAAACTACATAAATGGGGTGTGGGTGATTGTATGTAAACCAAACAAACAGCTGAAAGAAATGACAGTGACTCCAAGTTTTAGTTTATTGTTGAAATCAAACATAACATAGCTATAATGGACAATGGCCAGACATGGAGCATGAACAGATTAGCTAAATACACACCACCTGGTAACAACCCAATCAGAGATGCCAGCTTCACGCCCAAAGACACAGATCTGGACATTAACATATCCAGAAGCAGAAGACAAACAAAATCCACCAAAATGGCACAAATACTATGACATGAGAAAATTATGTTTTATTGATTACATAATCAGGGTAACCCCCCTCTACAAAAACCGTTGGGGTGAAGATGTGTTGTAATGTCTAATAATCTTATATACTGTGCTCTCATTTTATTAACATAATAGTATGTTCCTGCCCTTGCATCTCCCCTTCCCTTTATCATCAGTTGGTGTATTCCCACAGGTGGTAGTGCAACCTGCATTAGAAAGTTGATGATGTGAGGTGATGATGGATAGAGGAGACGCACAATAAAGACCTGTTACATCTGACGTTGCCTGGTTTCATTCTACAACGCATGCATATCCCAGCCTGTGCTGAATGTGACATATGGTCGAATTATAATGATGGTAGTGCAGCCTTTTTGTGTAATTGTCTCCCGGAAAAACACTTAATAGAAGAAAAGGATATTTCACCTGCTATTGTAGAGAACACCTCACTGAGAAAATCTCATGATTGATATTTTTTAGACAGCGGAATAAAAGCATATGAAATTGCTTCCTCGGGTACTTAGAGGTGCACTATTACAGCTAATGCACCCAGCAATGTACAGGACCTCCGTTTAGTAATCGAGTATTTCCTTCCTCGCCAACAAAACAAATACCTGAGAAGACAATTCCATATATAAGCTGAAAGCCAAACAGTCTGACAGACTTTCAGTGCAAGCACACTGACACCTCAACAGCACAAGGGCGTCAGTGCTTTCATTAAATCCCCTCTCTTGTGTGCAGAAGGCAGCATTTTCTACATTAAACGTCTAGCAATTCTGACAAAAACTACTGCCTTGTATGTGTTAAACTACACGACAGGCAGTCTTTTCCTTCCATATGAGCAGCTGAGCAGAGTTCCTAAATGTAAGTCCTATTTTTGCTTCTAAACAAAAAGGTCAACGAATTATCATTGTATTACAACTTTGGGCAGAGTGCATGGTCGTCACAGCTAAATAGAAACCCAGATCACTTTATGAGAGTGCAGTTGCCTAGCATACCAATAAAATATGTGCTATAGAATACGGGGCAGGTTAAAGTTAGGGCCGGGGTATGCTGCTGAGCTTCATTGCCTCATTTTCGAGCCCAGTAATTCTGCAAGGAAGCTAGAGAGATGTCAATCTGCCAAGGCCGATACTAAATGACAGAATAAATCGGTCTATTTATGGCTCGAAGTCCCAGCAATTCAGCACCGGTTTCTGAAGCGAAGTTGAAAAATCGTCAGGCAAACAGTGCACCTGAGCCCAAACTGTGGCTTCATCATTTTAAGGATGCATTACTCTGAAGGAGAAGACTGAAGGGTTTATGCTTTTCTAGGCTTTTAGAGTCCATAGAATTGTCTCCTGTTCTGACAGCAATAGGGGCGTGTCTGGCTGTGCAGAAATAGTTAATTCCAAGTTTAGGAAAGTACTGCCTGTCGTTTTCACCACACAAACTCGTTAATACTCATAGAATGGCCCAAATACATGGTCAAAGTAAATACCTCTTCAGCAATGCTGAAAATAACATTCAGGACGTAGGGTCTATATAAATCACATTTGCTTTGCCCAGGTAGGGACTAGCTGCTCTTTCTTGCTTTGGAAAGCCTATTAAATGTCTAGTAGGATTACAAATGTAAGGTATCATGAAGCTGTAAAAAGCAAGTTAACACTTTCCTAAACAAAAACTATAAATGTATATTTTTGCATACATTTAGCACATTCCTTTGTGTAAGGATTACTGCATATTTTATTTTAAAAGTGGAGATGTAGTCATTTTTAATTATGTTTGAACATGAATTTCGCACTACCAGTTTTACAGGGATGTGAAAATTTGAAAACGTTTTACTTCTTTTCTCTTTAGCAACCGTCTCAGGTTTTCCACCTCCTTTATCTCTAGAATAATCCTATTCTTAATCCTGGTTTCTCATCAAATTTAGTATGCACTTTTCTCGCTCTCTCTTTAAATTTTGCTTTCTTCATAGACTAGGCATAAGGCAGGAAAATAAATTATAATTTAAAATAGAGATAGAAAAAAAAATAATCCCATCGATTTTCCTTATGGTTGATAATAATAAATCAAAAGATAAAACAAACAGCTTCTTTACCATTTCTTTTTGTATCAACAATTAGCTGTGTAAAAGAGTTTTGGGGTGACTTTCGTATTGGTTTTGGTCTACAGGATTAGTTTATGCTGATTTGCTCCAGAGTCAACCTCTCCCTTTCAGTACCCGTTCACATACCTGTGATAACCACGCTCCTCCAGGAGCTTGGCGGACTTCATAAATCCTCTAGTGGGGCCCGCCTAACATTCCAAAGTTTAACGTGTCAGTCTCTCGATCTTCGGCATCTCCACCGTTGATCTTCAGAAGACGGGATGACAAAGCCTCGCTCTCTGGTATTTCTTCCACAGCTCAATCACTACACTAATTCACGGTCCCTCTGTATTGGGCGCAAGCTATTCTGTCGGCATTTGGCTCTTCCTTCCTTCATCTTCTTCTTGCATTTTCTTCTCGTCTGCATGCACCTTTCTTTCTGTCTCCTCCCGCGTATAAAGTTTTCTTTGTCCTTCTTCTCTTTCTTGTTCCTCCTCGAGCACCTGTAAAATCCAAATTCCCTTTTTTTGTTTCCACTACTTCATTCTGCTTTTCCCTATTGGTCTCAACCAGGTCGTTGACTCTTCCCTTTATTTCTATTTTAGACATCAAGGGCAGAGTCGACTTTCGGATAATTTCAGGTAGGTCGTCGACCTCGATTTCTTCCTGTCAGAGCCTCCCTTTTTGACAGTCACCTTATTTCATTTAATAACTGCTAACTTCAGGGTGGGAGCTGACAAGATATGCGTTTACACTCAAATTAATTGTAATTTGAAATCCTCTTTAATGGTGAAGTCTGATTTTAGATTATAATTTGGAAAATGCCACTTTTAGAAAATTGTCATTTTCCTGCCAAAAGTTTCAGAGGCCTTTCTAAGAGCTTACAACTGCCTGCACCTGTGAATGGTGCCCTCATCATGAACGTGCTATACACCCAGACAATGAACAAAGGGACCTGGATGCAATTGGAAAAAAGGTCTTTCTGGCGGGATGCTGTGAAAAAGCTATACCCTACCATAATTAAATTTCAAAGGACCTTACCTGCACCACGTACAATGGAACGTTACTGAAAGCCTGCACTATCTTATGTAACCCTAGACAGTTTGGAGCAGGACCAGGATAAGGGGAGGAACTGACCTGAACCAGTTTTGGTGGTAGGCAGTGAATTTCCCAAACAAAGGCTATCACCAGGTATAAACATTGGATCCTGACTCACTCATCAGAACACTCCTGGATCTGTGGAAGATTCAAAAGAAGGACAGTCCTTCTGCCAGAAAGACTGCTTTGCGACTTGAAGGGCTGTCTTGCTGCTTAAAGGACTGCCTTGCTATGTGTCCAAGGATTTGTTTGTTGAGCTCCTGTGTGAGTTGCAGGGACACAAGAAGCTTCCAGAGGCATCCCTGCAACTGCTCACCTGACCAGCTGCAACTGCACCTGCCTGGACAGACCTGTCTGAGCACTGCTGTTAGCCTGTCCTAGAGTGAGTCCTGATCCCAAAGAGGTGCCTCTCCAAGGTCCTGGATCCTTGGTTAACAGTCAGAGCTCCTCCACAAGAAAAAGGTGAACATCCTGGAATATGGGCGTCTGGTGACTGCAAACTGATCTGCTCGTGCCAAGTCTCTGCAAACCGTGAAGACTGCGAATGAGAGGTTACAGTGGGACCTGCTCTTCATGCCAATAGCGACCATCCACACGACGGGCAACATGAGAGCTGCACTCCTCCATGACAAAGAACATCTGTGATGATCTACTATTGCAAAACAAATAGATCTTCATGTTACAGTGATGCTCAACCTGCTGCTCATGACAGGAGACTCCTCCTTGCAGTCCCCCCCAATGTGAACAAACTCTGAGCACCAGACTTTAGAGGGTAACTCTTCAATGGGGCTAACATGGTCCCTGTATCCAACCCACGCTCCATCGCGGTCAGCTGGAACCCATGACTGTATCCCAGTCTAACATGACCGGATAACTGTGATAGGTGCTTTCTGCTTCTTGGTACAATTTTCATTGACACATTAAGTTTCAATATCTCCAGTTCTGCTGATTGGATTTGTGTCATTCTTGTATCATTGTACTTGTTAAAATGTACTCTATTACTCTGAATTCTTTTGGGATTTTTCTTGTGTTATGTTTTCAATTTATTTCTGTTTGAGTGCTGTATGAATACTTTACACCTTACCTCTAATGTTAAGTCTAATTGCTTTTGTGCCAAGCTACCAAAATATTAAGCACAGGTTACTTTAGTGACTGTTTATGATTTACCCTGACAGGAGTGTTTATTATTTAAGTGGGTCTTTCACCCCTCACAACGAATAACCTGACTTCTTACACCAGTTAAAAAGTTTGTCTTGCCTCTCCGTTCACCATTTTTGGTTGGTCCTAGCAGGCACATGTTTAATTAAATTACAAACATGTTCAGTGCAATACTGGGCAAGGAAGGGTGTGCATGGTGGACAGGCATGCGGCGGTCAGGCTTGCTGGCTGAGGATCATTGTGGTGTGAGTGGAAGGGCCCTTGAATGGCTGAGAGTATTGTTCTGTGGGGGCTTACAGCATGGGAAAAGGTGGACAGTTGCTGATCATCGACAATTCCTCTTTGCTTTGAACGCCCCATTGAGGAACAGGAAAGAGTTCCCTACTGCTTCTAAGCCCCACATTTTTCAAACAATGGGTAATTATACAAGCTGAGTAATTACTCATAGTTCACACAAAATGCAGTTTTACCACATATCACGCTGCTCGACTTTCACATCTCTAATCAAAAACATAAAATATTTGCGTTGGGTGCAAGTCTAATTTGAATACGCAGCCCCATTTTAACAGATAAAATCATAAATGATCCTAGAAAATGTCATTAAATATTGGACCACGGCACCTCTGTAGGAGTTTGACAACAGTTCAATATCAGAGTGGGCTTCATTCATCCCTACAATTAAAGACACATAACCGAAGTGATACGTTATTTGATCATCTCACTTCAAATACTGGAGTCAAATGTTCTGGCCATGTTGGTAAACAAATCTTAACAATCAGTTTTGCTGCTGAAACATTATTCCTGCATTAGAGTTTTTCATAATGCACCATGTTACATGTGTTACCAGCCGCCATATTTATGCAGGAGAGCTATTGTTCCAATTTAAATAATTTCCCACTGTTCTCACAAATGTAGTGTATGAGGCCTGCAACATCCCCATCTCAGCAGTTTCCACAATGTCTCAGCACTGTCAACATTATCAGTTTCCATAATTTCCCTCAACATTTAGTCAATTATCCAAAATAAAGGATGTTTAGAAACATATGACGAGTTGTTTTCTTACACAATGCCATGTAATTTCATACCAAGGGCCTGATTTATACTTTTTAGCACTGCATTTGCGTCATTTTTTTATGCAAAAGTGGCGCAACCTTACAAAATATAATTGAATTTTGTATGTTTGTGCTTCAAAAAATGATGCAAATGCGGTGCTAAAAAAGTATAAAGCATCAAAAAATGACGCAAATGCAGTGCTAAAAAGTATAAATCAGGCCCTAAGTGTGGAAGAATAAAGGGATGAGTAGGCTTTAGATGAATAGAAGCTGTAACCTTCCTGCGGTCATGAAAAAATTGCTCTATGTCGGTTCTGTCCATCTGCCCTCAATGCGGGTAGCAGATCCCTTCTCTAACCACAGATTCCCCCCTATTCTGCCATCTTGCTATGGGGCATTGAAGTCCCATAATTACTTATTTAGATTTAGCTAAAAAATTGATAGAGTGGAGGAGGAAATCATATCGAGTCTAAGGCCATGATTATGGGTGGGGTTGGTAAGTGTTTGCTTATGCAGAGATCTGAAACCTGAGATTTGTTGTAAAAGGTATGCACCACAAATGCTCCCCTAATACATTTCTACACACCAAACCTGTTGAAATTTAAATGGGGGGACAACAAGTAGTAATTTCTTCCATGTGGAGAACGCAGTTCGAAAAACACCACTTCTGTTATTCCTCATTTTCCAGTCAAAAACTCAAAACTGGACTTACTTATCGCACCTGCAGAACACCTCAATGTTATGTTTTACCATGTGCAGTAATCAGGGACACTCCTTAGCACCAGCTGCCAGTAGCAATAAATATGTGACCATTTCTCACGTCACTTATAAAAAGGGCAAAAGTTGTAAAGTAATGGTTGGACAGTTAAGTATTTTGGCTTTTCATGAAGCGAAGGTGGGTCTTGTAACATTTCGTTTTCTATTATAAATAGTTCCAGAGAAGCGCTGATGCTCTGAAGAGTGATTGTGTCAATTCTACCTCGGGATTTTGAATTTTAGTAACTCGGTACATCTTCACTCCTCACACTCCTCTTTCACCATTTGGGATGAAACAGAGATACGTAGGTCAAATCAAATCATTAACATTTATAAGGCGCACTACTCACCCGTGCGGGTCTCAAGGTGCTAGGGGAAAGGGGGGATTACTGCTGCTCGAAAAGCTAGGTTTTTAGGAGTCTCCGGAATGCAGAGTGGTCCTGGGTGGTCCTGAAGCTGGTGGGGAGGGAGTTCCAGGTCTTGGCCGCCAGGAAGGAGAAAGATCTACCACCCGCCGTGGAGCGGCGGATGGGAGGGACGGCAGCGAGCGCGAGGCCAGAGGAACGGAGGAGGCGGGTGGGGGCATAGAAGCTGAGGCGTTGGTTGAGGTATTCCGGTCCCTTGTTGTGGAGAGCTTTGTGTGCGTGGGTGAGAAGTCGAAAGGTGATCCTTTTGCTGACTGGGAGCCAATGCAGGTGTCTCAGGTGTGCGGAGATGTGGCTGTTGCGGGGTACGTCAAGGATGAGGCGGGCCGAGGCGTTTTGAATGCGTTGCAGGCGATTTTGGAGTTTGGCTGTGGTCCCAGCGTAGAGGGTGTTGCCGTAGTCCAGGCGGCTCGTGACAAGGGCGTGGGTCACGGTTTTTCTAGTGTCGGCGGGGATCCAGCGGAAGATCTTGCAAAGCATGCGGAGGGTGAGGAAGCAGGCGGAGGACACGGCGTTGACTTGCTTGGTCATGGTGAGAAGGGGGTCCAAGATGAAGCCGAGGTTGCGGGCGTGGTCTGTGGGGGTCGGTGCGGTGCCGAGGGCTGTGGGCCACCAGGAGTCGTCCCAGGCGGACGGGGTGTTGCCGAGGATGAGGACTTCCGTTTTTTCAGAGTTCAGCTTTAGGCGGCTGAGCCTCATCCAATCTGCGACGTCCTTCATACCCTCTTGTAGGTTGGTCTTGGCGCTGGCGGGGTCCTTGGTGAGGGAGAGTATAAGTTGGGTGTCGTCGGCGAAGGAGGTGATGATGATGTCGTGCTTGCGTACGATGTTGGCGAGGGGGCTCATGTAGACATTGAAGAGTGTCGGGCTGAGCGATGAGCCTTGAGGTCCGCCGCAGATGATCTCGGTTGTTAAAGGAACAGTTTCCTGAAAATCAAGCAGACAGACCTGCACTTTATTCTAGACCCCAGAGGCAACCGGTAGAGTTCAATTATTGCCAGGGTGGTTTCATCCAATTTCTTTGCCCTCAACAGAAGTCCCACTGCAGAGTGCAGGACAGCTTTTAAAACTCGACTTATCAGTGCTGCCTTTTTCTGGACTCTATACTTGCGAAACTAAAAGGAAAGGTTGTAATAAATGCAGGGCTCTGATTATTGTGGGTCTTGATTGCCTGGCCAAGCAACAGTTTTGTCTCGGCGAGCTACTGAAAAAATCACTGCAGTATGACTTTGGCTGGAGATTTGAAAGCAGAACCTGCTCAACCTTTATGTGCAACACCAAAAGCTACCACAGTATCCGTGACCTACCCTACGTCAAACTCCCATCAATCCCGCCACACCTAGACCAAAACCAAACCAGACAAAGGGTATAGAAAGTACTAGTATTGAACTAAGGTGTGTCTGCTCTTGCCGGCGCACCATGAGTTGAAATCCCTGCATGGTTCAGCTAGATTTGTATTTATTCCTCCAAGGTTAAAAAAATGAATACTATTATATTAAGTAATACCAATATTTGTTTGTTTACAATGCTGAGAAATAGGAAAGCCGTGGAAAAAGATAACACGCCATAATTACTATTAATATAAGGTACTTGTTATTATGACCTTTAGGACATGATACTATCTACTTTGTTTAGGTTTTTCGACTTAATTCCTTTAAATGTCATGTATCTTTCCATGGATTGCCAATGGGACAGGCCAGCATTCCATCCTCCGAGGTCAATAAAATTGATCTAGGTACTATTACATATCTGCTGTCCGCTGTAAAATAATGCATCTGAAGTGAACAAGAATATTACAAAATTTGCATTATGTTTTGAAAAGGTTCTCTCTTGACACTTCTCTGATTTTAAATCACTGTATCTGCATATAAATATGACCTGGTGAAAACGTGTTGTTTTCACTACTTTTCTAAAGACTAGTGGGCAAATTCACACAGATTTGATACAATGAAGATGGAGATGGCAGGAATGTGCCATATCTGTTAATATATGTTGCACTCCTGCTCTCCTTTTGTGCTGACGCTCTGAGTGCAGCTTAGCACCAAATTAGGCACCCTTGTGCAATGGTGAAGGATGTTTGCATTAATGGCAGGATTGTTTTGTGCAAGAAGGGACACCTTCCTGCACAAAAAACATGCTCAAAGGCATTTTTATTTTTCTATGTGTGCTGAGGATTATCATATTTCTCCTTGTTATGCCTCATCAGGGAAGGTGTAGCATTTTGACACATTCCCAGGTTTACTAATGTAAGTAAATCTGGGAATGTGACAAAAACCATGGGTGGATGCGTGGAACTACCCACACTCTACCCAAGGAGTGCCTTCCCCGTGAAGATTAATTCAAGGCAGAGATTTGCACTGCTGTATCTTACTCCACATTTGCTATGCCACGCAGAGCTACGAAGGTGGCTCTGTATGGCATAGGTCTTGGGTTGCCTTGCGCCACCATGCTTGGCTCAAGGGCAACACAAGCCCTTCATAAATCTGACCCTGCATTGGTTCTTCCTACATGTCACTTCATCTGCACATGATTATTATCATTTATGGGAGGGAATTTGTTTAACAGCTTGCGATACCCTTTTCCTTTGAGGTCAAGGCGAATTAGCTTTGAAACACCTACATAGATGAGAGCAAAATGAGGCATTTATGCTCTGGAGGCTTTAAAGAAGTATAGCTCCACCTGCATCACAAGAGGTCATCTCAATACCTGAAAACAGTGATTTAGATAATATCAAACAGCTCTGGCAATCCAGTACGTTTCTGGGACTCTTTCACTTAGCTGCAACACTTGCTTGACTCATCATTGCTTGGTCCGTGGCTTCCCCTCATACATTTCCTTGTCTCTTTACGCCAACATTTGACCTGACCTTTCCTGCACTCTCCTTTTACTCCTTCATTTCACTTGCCTTTCACTGCACCAGGCGCTCACAGTGTTTCCGTTTCAATGATGTACCAGTCGGTGTTACCTGATTATTGCAACGTGATATCTGCACCTGATGGAGGACATTCCTGTCGTGTATTTCTACTTTATTTACGGAATATTCTTACGGCTCCCAGTATTCCCTTTTTTATTGCTATTTGCATTTAAATATAGACGAAACATCAACTTCTCCGTGTTAGTTTTTTAAATATTGTAAATACTAAAAGTAGTTTTGAATGTCTTAATTATGCCAATCACGATCATCAGGGGAATAGCGGTCTGGTTTTCAAATGAAGCATCAAAGCATTAAAAAACCTCATGTCTGCTTTCACTAGTACTACAATGCAGATATTTTCATGTAAGTGTATTGCCTTCGAATGATGCATGATACGGGGATTCTAATAGTGTTAAAAACCATAAGACAAACAAGTGTGAGTGCACTTTAATTTCCTTTTTCAGAAAAGCCAAAACCTATATATTCATATATATATATATATATATATATAGAGAGAGAGAGAGAGAGAGAGAGAGAGAGAGAGATGGGTAGAGAGAGGGAGAGAGAGAGAGAGAAAGGAAAAATAAATACGGTAAAATGCCGAATACACAATCTTAGCTGTTTATTCTGCATCTCTACCTTGGCATTTTTAGATGAGGTAGCTGCATTTTTTATCTCATTGGAACCATCATCTTCATTTTTGATTTCTGAGATTTTTATTAGCAGGAAACCAGTGATTAAATCGAAGCGCTTTTTTCCAGAAATACAATTGTATTGCAGCAGTGCTGTGACTAAAACTGCAGAAAAAGTGACATACATTTAACATCAAAGTTATTGAATTAATTTAACTTGTGGCTGAGTTCTCATATGCAGGCGCTATCACGGCTCGCAATGCACAACAGTGCATAATAGATGTCTTAATTGCCGAGATACGTCCAAAAACAACTGTTGTTTCTTCAATTAATACATACATGATGCATTAAAAGGTGAGTCACACACTGAATCATTAGCTGTGACAAGAATCAAATGTATTCGCGCATTCTCTTCATTGACAGTGACACCTGTTTGTCTACTATGACATATGAGACACAGGATGAGGATTCTCACATATCACTCGGTTATGACAGCACTGCAGCTGCCTCACTTAAATGTGAAAAATGTTTTGAGGGTGGTACGGATCGGAAGGAGAAGACAGGGTAAATCGAAGCATCTCACAGAGGCAAGTAAGCATTGATGATCTTTGCAAAAAAACAGGCTGTAATCGAAGTTGCCATCGCTGCAGGAAAACGACAGAGCCAAGTGGTCAACCACACAATTGGAGAACGTGCCCACGGCATTTGTTGTTTCAAATATCTATGCACCAACCTCTCATGAACAAAGTCATGAACAGATTATGAAGAGTGCTTGAAACCTCAGTCAGAATAAGCGGTTACTTGACATGCTGTCTTTTCTTTGTTCAGTATGTTTTTTAACATATAGGAGATGAAATGTATGCAATTAAACAGTTCACAACAAGTTGGAAAGCATATGTTAAACACCTTCACTTCTGAACAATAAAGAAAGCACAAACAGCACACGAACATTCTGTTGCTCCTCTTCAGCGAGCTGCAGAATGCGTTCCTTGGGCACAATACATTTCCGAAACACATCTTGGCATATTCCTCTGACCAATAGCAACTCTTTCACAGCAAAAGAGTGACAGAAGTAAATGCTTCAATCAGTCTTAACCAGTGAAAGTTATTCTAAGTAGCTTTTTTGTGCAGCAAATACTCAACAATCAATCAATCAAGTATTTTCTAGAGCGGGGCTTGTCACCAGCGACTGTATTCAGGCACTTGAAGTAGGCCTCATTCGAAAAACCAGGTCTGAATTCTATCAGTGAAGGGCGGTACAGGCCTTGGCGGTGAGACGGAAGAAGGAGCATTCTGCAGTGCGGCGTGTGAGAGCCAGGTGTGCAGAGCTGAGGTTTTTGCAGGGGTGATGGAACTGCAGGCACAGGTTCAGGTAGGTGGGTCCTTGGTCATGGATGACTTTGTAGATGTTAGTGAGAAGCTTGAAGTGGCATCTTTTGTGGACTGGGAGTCATTGGAGGTCTTTCATGTGCTCGAAGATGTGGGCTCTGTTGGGCAGGTTACCAATCAGCTTGACAGCCGCGCTTGAGTTCAGTGGTGGTGCCTGCATAGAGTTTGTTGCCGTAACCAACCGGGGCTGGTAATGAGTAACTGTCTTTCTTATGTTGATGGGGAACCCCTTAAAAATTACTCAGTGCATGCAAAGCATGTGGAAGCAGGCTGAGGTGACGGAGTTGACCAGACATCTAATGGAGAGTTTGCTGTCTAAGATGATGCAGACGTTGTGACAGTAGTCTTTTGGCGTGGGGCCAAACTCTGACAGCCACCAGGAACCATTCCAGAGGGCAGTGTGTTTGACGACGATAAGAAATTCTGTCTTGTTCACATTAAGCTTTAGGCAGTTGTCCTTCATCCACACTGAGATTTTTTCATGCAGTTGTAGAAACTTGTTTTGGTTGTGGTGGCATCGGTAGAAAGTGACAGGACGAGCTGAGTGTCGTCGGCATAGGAAATTATGTTGATATAGATATTGAAGAGTGTGAGGTTAAGACACGAGCCCTGGGGAATGCCACAGATGTTATGTTTGGCTTGTGATGTGAAGGGGGGAGGCAGACTTTCTGGGTGCACCCTGTGAGAAAGGAATGCCCTCCATCTGAGCTCATCATCCGTTATTCCTGTCTTGAGCAGGCGGTGGATGAGTGTGGTGGGAAACAGCATCAAATGTGGCAGATAGATCGAGCAGGATAAAAGCTGTGGATTCTCCTCTGCTGAGTAGGGGCGGATATCATCTGAAGCACAATCAAAGCTGTCTCAGTGCTGTGGTTGGTTCTGAAACCTGACTGGGAAGAGTCTAGTAGGTTGTTCATCTGCAGGTGTTTGGTCAGTTGGATATTGACGGCTTTCTCCAGAACTTTGGTGGGGAAAGGGAGCAAGGAGATGGGTCTGTGGTTTTGTTGTTTGTTGGGGACTGCCAAGGGTTTCATAAGGATGGGATTGTGTTTTCGGTGTCTGTGGGGCAGGTGAGCTCTCTGAAAATGATGAAGAGATTGGTTGGCGCTGGTATGGATTAGGACGGTTAGGGCCTCCCTCTTTGCTCCTCTGATCTGTTGCTGGTAGTCATTGAGGGCTGATTTCAAAGATACTCTGTCACTTTTGCTCCTGCTGGTGCTCCATCTTCTCTCAAGTTGTTTGCATCTGCGTTTCATCTTGCTGAGTTCCGGGATGTACCATGTGGCTTGTTTGGTTGGTCTGTGCACTTTGGCTGGTTTGTTGGGAGCGACTTGGACGGCGGAATTGGTGATCTAGTCGTTAAAGTTCTGTACTGTGTGGTCCAGGTTGGGTGGGGTGGTAGTTGGGCTGAGTGGCGCAGAGGTCATTGGTCCATTGTTGCTGGGAGACCTTAGTCCACCTGCGGAAGGTGCACTGTGGAGGTTGGAGATGGAGTGGGTATGTCCGGTGATGGTGAAGTGTACGATGAAGTGGTCCGACCAGGTGAGGTCTGAGGTGTGGGGGTACCTAATTCTGTTGCTAGGTGAGAAAATGGGATCCAGCTTGTGTCCTTTTATGTGTGTGGGATTGGTGACTAGCTGCTTCAGGCTGATGTTGTCCGTCATGTGGAACACTAAAAAAATAGAACACTTTGTTACCTAAAATTCACTGATCAGCAAGTGTTCAGCAATTTACTAAAAATTCCTCATATTAACATTAGATATGTGATAGTTCACAGTTCTGCACCAGTGTCTGCGTGTTCATGGGAAGTGAATACAACTGTGCTGCAGTCCAGAGAGGGATTCATTTCCGCTCACATAAGCAGGACATAATGCAAAGGTTAAAAATGCATGCATACGCAAAATGCTTTAGTCTGAACTCAAAATGTAATGGATGTCTCAAAAAGTCAATGCTTCACAGAGGCTCACCCAAACCCACCAATTGTTGGAAGGGACTGACCCAAAGCCCCTTTCCGTATGTTATGTTGAATGTTGCTTGTTGGGTGTCCTGAACTTTATCAGATAGCAGACTGTCAAGTCAGTAGTAGCAGAATTACTCCGCGAAACTAGGCTAATCATACCGGCCTGTTAATTCTGAGGATTTATGGTTTTATCGAACATGGGGCTACAAAATGTGGAACTGAATGGTGCATTGCTGAAATCACCACCCAGAATCAGTGATTTTAAAAAGGGAAATGGATGCACCGTTGTACCATTCAACTCCTAATTAGGGACTAAAGGAGGATGTCAACTTCCTTTGTCAGGGTAATGCACAAAAACTACTGACTGAGTGAAAGTTGATAATGGCACTTTATTTTTACTTCACTGATTGTAACAAATAGTGTAGTTAATGTGGGTTTTACATATGCATGTGTCACCTTTCTCATGTAGGCCTGTGTAATGTTGATACATGATCTTGGCTGCAAAAATGAACTCTTTGCAATTCAAACAGGGGAATGTGGGTCAACATTTAAAGGAACAAAGTGACACCATATTTGTAGGGGTTGTAAGCCTCCCCTTTATATGTTGGACTCGCCCCTTTTTGCAGGGTCATCCCCAAAATTGTTGCCTCCTTCCTCATATTTTTTTCTGACCTGTTTTGTTGGCTTTAGGACTTTGGGCAATTTACCACTGCCAACCAGTGCTAAAGCACATAAGCTGTCTGTGTAAATTGTACTGTTGATTGGTTTATTCCTGATTAGCATATTTGATTTAGTAGTAAGTCCATATTAAAGTGCACTAAAGGTGCCTAAGGCCTGTAAATCAAATGCTACTAATGGGCATGCAGCACTGGCTGTGCGACCCACATTAGTAGCCCTGTAAACATGGCTCAGACCTGCCACTGAAGTGTCTGTGTGTGCAGTTTTAAACTGCCCATTTCAACTTGGCAAGAGTACCGACTTGCCAGGCCAAAACCTTCCCTTTTCATACATGTAAGGTACCCCTAACGTAGGCCCTAGGTAGCTCCATGGGCAGGGTGCAGTGCATGCTTAAGGTAGGACATATACTAATGTGTTTTATATGTCCTGACAGCGAAATGCTGTCAAATTAGTTTTTCACTGTGAAAGGCCTATCTCTTTCATAGGTTAAAAATGGAGTTCAGGGTCTCTGAACTCACAATTTAAAAATGCAACTTTTAGTAACTAGGCATTTGCCTATTTGTGGATTCCCTGTCTGGGTCAGTTTGACAGTTGGGCTGTTTGCACCTCTCCTCTGGACAGTGACACAAAGGGAGCTGGGGTGTACCCTGCATATCCTGATGAGCCAGGGGAGGACTGGTCGCTTACACCTGAATGGGCTGTGCCTGCCCACACTCAATGCAGTCTCCAACCCCCTGGTGTGTCTAGGGCCTGGCCTGGGCAAGGCAGGATATTACAAACAAGAGAGACTTTCCTTTGAGGTTTGCCTACTTCAAAGACAGAAAGAGGTATAAGTAGTTGACCAAAAACCCCTGAAGATTAGATTACGTCAGTATCACTTCTTGAATCAAGAGGAACTTCTGCCAAGGAGAAGCGCTGAAGAGAAGTGCCACCCATGCCTGTGACTGTGCTTTGTTGGGCTATCCTGCAGCTGCTGCTTCTGCCTGTGAAAGGGGACAAAGACTGGACCTTGTTGTGCATTCTTGCTTGAGAAGAATCTCCAAGAGCTTGAATTGAGCTTGCGTCCTGTTGTTTAAGTCTTGTGACCATCAAAGACTTCCCCTGCCACCACCTCGACTCTCGTCTGAGACTCCTTCCCTACCAGGTGGTGCCCTATCCAGTCCCTGGGCCCTTGAAAGGTGAAGCTGGCAGACAAGAACTGAAAATCCATGCACAGAACGCCGTGCAGGGAAATTTACGACGCACCTTCCGCAACCTGGCTGATAAACAACACGCCACCAGCTTTGTGGGGAAATTGACGCTCCACTTGCATTGCTGCTGGGAGATCGACGCAAACAACGTGCAAAACCTGCTTACGGAGGCTGATAAAGATGCAAACCTTGCGCAGCACGGTTTTCTAACACCGTGCGACTGGATTTTCCACACATTGCCCCTGGACGTCCAAGTCAACCTGACTCTGTGCAGATCCGAGATGCCCCATCCGGAAATCAACACATCGCTATCTTGCGAAGGAGAAAAATGACACATCGCTGACCCGACTGGAGAAGGAAACAACGCATGACCTCACTTGCAAGTAAGGAATCGATGCATTGCTGCCCTTTTCCGATGCACACTCGCCCGTGTGGCTTTATTTCTGATGTTCACCAGGTACTTTGTGTAACAACAGCATTCTCACTGTTTTCTAATGAAAAAGACACTTAGGCCCTCATTACAACATTGGCGGTAAAAAACACCTACCATCGCGGTGACAGCTGCCAAAAGACCGTCGCCGCAGCTACCAGATGTCCGCCATATTATGACCAGAAGGATGGCAGAAATCCGGCTGTGGCCATGCCGGCAGATAGTGGTTAGGTGGCGCTGCTGCCAGCAACAGCACCTTGCCAGTAGACTGCTAGTTGACCAAACTTTTTGCCTCCTTCCTCCTATTTTTTCTGACCTGTTGTTGTTGGCTTTTGACCTCTGGGCACTTTACCACTGCTAACCAGTGCTAAAGTGCATATGCTCTCTGTGTAAATTGTACTATTGATTGGTTTATCCAGGATTGGCTATTTAATTTACTTGTAAGTCCCTAGTAGAGTGCACTACATGTACCTAGGGGATGTAGATGAAATGCTACTAGTGGGCCTGCAGCACTGGTTGTGCCACCCACTTCAGTAGCCCCTTAACCTGGTCTCAGGCCTGCCATTGCAAGACCTGTGTGTGCAATTTCACTGCCACTTCGACTTGGCATTTAAAAGTACTTGCCAAGCCTAGAACTCCCCTTTTTCCACATATAAGTCACCCCTAATGTGTGCCCTAGGTAACCCCTAGAGCAGGGTGCTGTGTGGGTAAAAGGCAGGACATATACCTGTGTAGTTATGTGTCCTGGTAGTGTAAAACACCTAAATTCGTTTTTACACTACTGTGAGGCCTGCTCCCTTCATAGGCTAACATTGGGGCTGCCCTCATACATTGTTGAAGTGGCAGCTGCTGATCTGAAAGGAGCAGGAAGGTCATATTTAGTATGGCCAGAATGGTAATACAAAATCCTGCTGACTGGTGAAGTCGGATTTAATATTACTATTCTAGAAATGCCACTTTTAGAAAGTGAGCATTTCTTTGCACTTAAATCTTTCTGTGCCCTTCAATCCACGTCTGGCTAGGTTTAGTTGACAGCTCCTTGTGCATTCACTCAGACACACACCAAACACAGGGTACTCAGCCTCACTTGCATACATCTGCATTTTGAATGGGTCTTCCTGGGCGGGGAGGGTGGAGGGCCTGCCCTCACACAAAGGACTGCCACACCCCCTACTGGGACTCCGGCAGACAGGATTGAACTGAAAGGGGGCTTGGTGCATTTCTTAGACACTCTTTGAAGTCACCCCCACTTCAAAGGCACAACTTAGTATAAAACAGGGCCTCTGCCCTACCTCATCAGACACTTGCTGGAGAAGAAACCTGAACCAGAAACTACACCCTGCCAAGAAGAACTGCCTGGCTGCTCAAAGGATTCACCTGTCTGCTTTTCTACAAAGGACTGCTGCCTTGCTGTTGGCCTGCTGCCTTGCTGAACTCTTGTCTGGCTGTGAAAGTGCTCTCCAAGGGCTTGGATAGAGCTTGCCTCCTGTTCCCTGAAGTCTCAGGACCAAAAAGACTTCTCTTTTTCACTTGGACGCTCCGTGCGCCGAAATTTTCGATGCACAGCTTGTTCCGCGGCAAGAAAAACGCCGCACACCGACGCTGATCGATGCGACGCCATCGGGACGACCGAAACTTTGACGCACGGCCTCGCAAGGACAACGCCGCCCGACTTCCAAGGAGAAATCGACGCGACGCCTGTTGTGAGATCGAAATTTGGACGCACGGCCTTGCAAGGACAACGCCGCCGACTTCCAAGGAGAAATCGACGCGACGCCTGCTGTGAGATCGAAACTTCGACACTCAGCCCCGCAGAATGACGCGCAGCCGGAAGACAAGCAGGAAAATCCACGCACAGACCTGGGACATCTGGTAATCCCCGCGATCCACAGAAAGAGACTGTCCGCGTGGCGGAAAACGACGCACGACTTCCCCGCGTGAAAAATAACGACGCAAGTCAGTGTGTGCTGGGGAGAAATCGACGCACACACCAGTTTTCCACGTATCTCTTCTCCTGTGGCCCTCTGAGGAGATTTTCCACCAGAAACCAGGTACTTTGTGCTCGAAAGAGACTTTGTTTGCTTTTTAAAGACTTAAGACACTTTATATCACTTTTCAGTGATATCCTTACAAATTCATATTGCATCTTTGATAATTTTGACCTGCAAATACCCAGATAAATATTACATATTTTTCTAAACACTGTGTGGTGTATTTTTGTGGTGTTATATTATGGTATTGTATGAGTTATTGCACAAATGCTTTACACATTGCCTTCTAAGTTAAGCCTGACTGCTCGTGCCAAGCTACCGGAGGGTGGGCACAGGCTGATTTTGGATTGTGTGTGACTTACCCTGACTAGAGTGAGGGTTCTTGCTTGGACAGAGGGCAACCTGACTGCCAACCAAAAAACCCATTTCTAACATTGGTGATCAGCGGTGAGGATAGGACTTGTGTTTGTGCAGTGACATACAGTAGCTAAGTATTTCACTACCTACCCACAGTTGAAGGTCAACTTGATTTTTCATCTTTTTTGCTTTTGGTTCTCTGATGTCCTCCTGGATATACTATTGATATTTTGGACTTTGGATTTTGGTTTTTGCCAGTAAGACTTTGTCAGCAATGAGATTGCTTACCTACTCATTCTTTGTGCCTACTGACCACCTCACTAAGGCTGACCTAAGGAGGCTTTGCAGAAAATGAGGCCTTTCTGTATCAAGGAGATCTACTAAGATGGAAATGCTACATGCCTACATAGTCTGGGGGGAAGAAAGATGGACAGAGAGAGAGGCAGCAAGAAACCAAATGACTAAGTACCCCTCAGATGAGGAGAAGGACTGCTCACATGAGGAGGAAGACTGCTCACATGAGGAGGAAGACTACTCAGATGAGGAAAGAGACCCAGAGAGAGATGAATGGTTCATAGCTCAAGCACGGTGGATGGAAGAGCTAGATGAGTTTCTTGAAAGGGCTGAGGCAGCAAGTCTCTTAACCCTGGAAGAAGAAAAGATTGCAGCTCAAGAGCTGAGCTGTAAAGAGCTGAAACTGGAGGCCGGAAGGGCTGAGTCCAGTTCAGATGGTGGCAGCAAAAATCTTGCATCCAGTACTGCTGGAGAAGGGCACACGCCCAGAGATGTGGTGCCCAACTTGAAGAAGGGAGTTGACACACCTCAGGTGGTTCAAGGGTATGAGGTAGTTCCCGTTATGCACAGGGTCCCTGAGAAGGATTGGGGAACTGGCACAGGGAGTCATATTCCTACTGGGGGGAGGGACACTTTACTGACTCTAGCAGAGAGTGACAGAGAAAAGGGTTCCCCCTGGTGGACGTCCTGGATATAGAGTGTAGAGACATCCCAGAAGAGTATGGGTTGAGTGTCAGGGACAGACAGATACTGTCTCACCAGTCTCAGGAGGGTGATGTAGAGTGCTTTTCCAAGGCTGAGTTACTGGGTGGTTGGGTGAAGAGTACTGTGGTTAATACATGTGAAGGGTAGAGTGATGTAATTGCTGGAGAGCATATGTCTGGTCCTTATTTTCCAGAGCTACGCCAACACCAGGTGGAGTGTGAGTTCTCTGATCCCAGGGAACTTACAATGCAGGCAGACTTCTGGGTGAGTACCAGAGAGTCTGAAGAGGCATTTGGGGTGCTCCTGAAGGGAGTGGTCTAGGTGGTTCCCAACCAAGTGAGGTGGGAGAGGATTGTAGTGTCCCAGGTAGGTCTCAGAGCCTAGCCTGTACCGTAGGGCCACCTTTTGAGGGAAACCCCGCAGTGTCAAAAGAACTTGTGGGGGGGTGACTGTAGCCAGCATCCCAACAGTTCTGGTGTCTGGCAGTACCACTCCTAGTGAGGGGGTGCAGAAGTCCAGACATAGGGTTGAGAGGGGGTGGCAGACCCCAGTGGAGGACCTTGAGAGTCAGGGGTCAGCTCTGAGAGCAGAGCCCCCCAGGAATGACCCAGGTGAGACCGTTTCTGGTTTGGGGGAAACCCAGACTCTGCCGAATGGGCAGAGGTCGGGAGACCTGCGCCAACCAGACTCTTGTGTGGCCCTTGGGGACGGTGTGTCCCTTGTGGGGGGTGAGAGTGCCCCCCAGGAAGTCCTGGCATGCCAGGCAATGGTTCAACCTCAGGGTGGTGACTCTGGGTTGGCTAACCAGGTTCAGGGGTTAAACTCTGACCTGGTGGGGGGTAGGTGTGCCCCCCTGAAAGTCCTGGTATGCCAGGCAATGGTCCAACCTCAGGGTGGTGACTCTGGGTTGGATACCCAGGTTCAGAGGTTAAACTCTGACCTGGTGGGAGGTAGGTGTGCCTCCCAAGAAGTCCTGCTGTGCCAGGCAATTGTCCAACCTCAGGGTGTTGACTCTGGGTTGGATAGCCAGGTTCAGAGGTTAAACTCTGACCTGGTGGGGGGTAGGTGTGCCTCCCAGAAAGTCCTGGTGTACTAGGCAATTGCCCAACCTCAGGGTGGTGACCCTGGGTTGGAGAACCAGGCTCAGAGGTTAAACTCTGACCTGGTGGGAGGTAGGTGTGCCTCCCAGAAAGTCCTGGGGTGCCAGGCAATTGCCCAACCTCAGGGTGGTGACCCTGGGTTGGAGAACCCGGTTCAGAGGTTAAACTCTGATCCGGTGGGGGGTAGGTGTACCCCCCAGAAAGACCTGGCATGCCAGGCAATTGTTCAACCTCAGGGTGATAACCCTGGGCTGGGTGGCCAGGTTCAGAGGTTAAACTCTGACCTGGTGGAGGGTCAGTGTGCCCTCCAGGAAGTCCTGGCGTGCCAGGCAATTGTTAAACTTCCGGGTGGTGACTCTGAGTTGGATGGCCAGGTTCAGAGGTTAAACTCTGACCTGGTGGAGGGTCAGTGTGCCCTCCAGGAAGTCCTGGCGTGCCAGGCAATTGTTCAACTTCAGGGTGGTGACTCTGAGTTGGATGGCCAAGTTCAGAGGTTAAACTCTGACCTGGCGGGGGTAGACATGCCCCCCAGAAAGTCCTGGTTTGCCAGGCAGTGATCCAGTCTGAGGGTACAGACCCTGGGCTGGAAGACCAGGTTCAGGGTGTCCCCCCGGACCTGGAGGGAGGGGCTACTGATAACAGTGCCCTTACCATGTTGTCTTCTGAGGAGGCCACTCCTAGTTGGAGGGTGCTGGACCCCAGAAGGGAGGGCAGGGGGAGGGAAGCCTCACCCTGGGCCCTAGTCCAACCTGAAGGTACAGACCCCAGGTTGGAGGGCCAGTTGCAGGTTAACAGCCCTGCACTGGTGGAGGAATGGTACAGGGCGACTTCTATAAGCACCCTGACCATGTTGGACTCTGGGGGTACCGATCCAGGAGGGAGTGTACAGAGCCTCAGAGGGGAGGACCAGGTTCAGGCTGTCATCCCTGACCTGGTGGAAGGGAGAGTGGTTAAAGGGTGCCCAGCACCTGGGGCTACCGCCCCCCACTCTCTACAACCACAGTGGTGGGAGAGCTTTGAGAGGCCTGGGGCCTGGCTCTCATCCCTGGCAGCTGTCAGTAACCACTGTGGCTTGCTGTCCGGGTGGACAGAGTTATCCCTGGGGAGGGGACAAGTGCCCCACCCCGAGGGTAGAGTGGGCAACACCACTGTGTTAGTCCTGGTGGTACTATCCTGCTCCTGGGATACATCTGTGAGCAAAGTAAGGTTAGGTGCTGTACAGATGGGATCCGCAGGTAAGGAGAAAGGTTCCCCATGGATAGGCTTAGTGGGCCCTGAGAGTATGGACAGAGGCATCCAATTGGAGTCAGGAAGGCGAAGAACTGGAGCATGCCCCTGCTGTTGTGGGCCTGGGTCCTTGTTCTGTCGCCTCAAACAGGGAAGTACATCAGGATAGTGATTTTTCTCCCCTGGCTTTAGGCTGGTAGGGGGTCATGTTGTACCTGGCTTTTTGACAGGGTCATCCCCAAACTTTTTGCCTCCTTCCTCCTATTTTTTCTGACCTGTTGTTGTTGGCTTTTGACCTCTGGGCACTTTACCACTGATAACCAGTGCTAAAGTGCATATGCTCTCTGTGTAAATTGTACTATTGATTGGTTTATCCAGGATTGGCTATTTAATTTACTTGTAAGTCCCTAGCAGAGTGCACTATATGTGCCTAGGGCATGTAGATTAAATGCTACTAGTGGGCTTGCAGCACTGGTTGTGCCACCTAATTCAGTAGTCCCTTAACCTGGTCTCAGGCCTGCCATTGCAAGACCTGTGTGTGCAGTTTCACTGCCACTTCGACTTGGCATTTAAAAGTACTTGCCAAGCCTAGAACTCCCCTTTTTCCACATATAAGTCACCCCTAATGTGTGCCCTAGGTAACCCCTAGAGCAGGGTGCTGTGTGGGTAAAAGGCAGAACATGTACCTGTGTAGTTATGTGTCCTGGTAGTGTAAAACACCTAAATTTGTTTTTACACTACTGTGAGGCCTGCTCCCTTCATAGGCTAACATTGGGGCTGCCCTCATACATTGTTGAAGTGGCAGCTGCTGATCTGAAAGGAGCAGGAAGGTCATATTTAGTATGGCCAGAATGGTAATACAAAATCCTGCTGACTGGTGAAGTCGGATTTAATATTACTATTCTAGAAATGCCACTTTTAGGAAGTGAGCATTTCTTTGCACTTAAATCTTTCTGTGCCCTTCAATCCACGTCTGGCTAGTTTTAGTTGACAGCTCCATGTGCATTCACTCAGACACACCCCAAACACAGGGTACTCAGCCTCACTTGCATACATCTGCATTTTGAATGGGTCTTCCTGGGCGGGGCGGGTGGAGGGCCTGCCCTCACACAAAGGACTGCCACACCCCCTACTGGGACTCTGGCAGACAGGATTGAACTGAAAGGGGGCTGGGTGCATTTCTTAGACACTCTTTGAAGTCACCCCCACTTCAAAGGCACAACTTAGTATAAAACAGGGCCTCTGCCCTACCTCATCAGACACTTGCTGGAGAAGAAACCTGAACCAGAAACTACATCCTGCCAAGAAGAACTGCATGGCTGCTCAAAGGACTCACCTGTCTGCTTTTCTACAAAGGACTGCTGCCTTGCTGTTGGCCTGCTGCCTTGCTGAACTCTTGTCTGGCTGTGAAAGTGTTCTCCAAGGGCTTGGATAGAGCTTGCCTCCTGTTCCCTGAAGTCTCAGGACCAAAAAGACTTCTCTTTTTCACTTGGACGCTCTGTGCGCCGAAATTTTCGATGCACAGCTTGTTCCGCGGCAAGAAAAACGCCGCACACCGACGCTGATCGATGCGACGCCTTCGGGACAACCGAAACTTTGACGCACGGCCTCGCAAGGACAACGCCGCCCAACTTCCAAGGAGAAATCGACGCGACGCCTGCCGTGAGATCGAAATTTTGACGCACGGCCTCGCAAGGACAACGCTGCCGACTTCCAAGGAGAAATCGACGCAACGCCTGCCGTGAGATCGAAACTTCGACGCGCAGCCCCGCAGAACGACGCGCAGCCGGAAGACAAGCAGGAAAATCCACGCACAGACCTGGGACATCTGGTAATCCCCGCGATCCACAGAAAGAGACTGTCCGCGCGCCGGAAAACGACGCACGACTTCCCCGCGTGAAAAATAACGACGCAAGTCAGTGTGTGCTGAGGAGAAATCGACGCACACGCCAGTTTTCCACGTATCTCTTCTCCTGTGGCCCTCTGAGGAGATTTTCCACCAGAAACCAGGTACTTTGTGCTCGAAAGAGACTTTGTTTGCTTTTTAAAGACTTAAGACACTTTATATCACTTTTCAGTGATATCCTTACAAATTCATATTGCATCTTTGATCATTTTGACCTGCAAATACCCAGATAAATATTATATATTTTTCTAAACACTGTGTGGTGTATTTTTGTGGTGTTATATTATGGTATTGTATGAGTTATTGCACAAATGCTTTAAACATTGCCTTCTAAGTTAAGCCTGACTGCTCGTGCCAAGCTACCAGAGGGTGGGCACAGGCTGATTTTGGATTGTGTGTGACTTACCCTGACTAGAGTGAGGGTTCTTGCTTGGACAGTGGGCAACCTGACTGCCAACCAAAAACCCCATTTCTAACAACTGCCATCAGCCGTATTATGACCAATAATACAGCCTGGCGGTGTTCTGTTGGCGGATGCTGCTGCTGGACCCTCTGAACACAGGTAAGTGGGTGCTCCTAAAGGGGAAGTGGGTGGTAGGTGTTGTATATTTGTGAATGTTTGTGTGTGCATGTATGCGGGTGAATGTTTAGTTTTGAATGTGTGTGCATGTATGGAGGCGAGAGTGTGTGTACGTTGTGTTGTGTGAATGCGTATCTGCGTGTATGTATGTGTATTCAGATGTGTGTGCGAATGGATGTATGCATGTATGGATGCATGTGTGTATGGGTATGTGTATGCGTGTGTGTGTGAAGGGGGCGTGAAGGTAGGGGGGTTGGAGAGGAAGGGGGTTGGGGGACACTGGAGAGGGAGGGGGAGACCCCTATCAGTGACAGGGAAGGAATTACATGTCACTGATAATGCCTACCACCACGTTTTTTGTGGCGTAAGGAAACCACGAAAACCATGGCAGTAGGCTGGGTCATAATCCCGTGGGCAGAACAGTGACGCCTGCCGGGCTGGAGAGAGATCTCTCCAGCCAGGCGGCTGTCACCGCTGTGGCAGTAGGAGTGGTGCATTGGCGGGTTGGCTTCAGCCAACCTGCCAATGTCATTATAAGGTGGTAGGTATCGCCAGCCTGTTGGCAGTACTTACCGCCGTGTTACCACCAACCGCTGGGGTCATAATGACTCCCTTATTCTTTTGAAACTTCATAACTTGACCTATGCATGTTGGATTTTAGTAATTTTGGTCTTGTTTGATTTAGATAAATATTCCCTATTTTTCTAAACTGGTGTGGCATCCATTATGGAGTGTTTTCACTGTATTACTGTGTGTGTTGGTACAAATACTTTACACATTGCTTCTGAAGTTAAGCCTGCCTGCTTGTGCCAAGCTACCAAGAGGGCGAGGGGGGGGTTAAATGAGTGTGATTCTCCTTTACCCTGATGAGAGTGAGTGTCCTTACTTGGACAGGGGGCAACCTGACTGCCAACCAAAGGCCCCATTTCTAACAGTATTTAATAACCAAAGGCTCGTGCTTCCTATATGTCAGTGTTGTATATAATATATAATCAGCACCCAAGCACCAACGTAAATTGGCAAACTGCAAGAATTGCTGAATCTGACAGCCAGATTAGGACAAAACATTAAAGAAAAAAGATAATGTGAAACCTTTCATAAAACCTCTTAACTGGCTTCCGGGTAATATAGAATTAAATAAAAATACTATTGATGCATATTCTTGTAAAAGCTCTTGATACCTTCAAAATGTTGCTCAATTTTGGGGAGAGTTCATATATCTGCCACCCATGATCTGGTACAACAACAAAAGCTGAAAAGACAAAAATCCTTTAAATATGTTTACTAATATACTGATATACTTTACTAAGCAATTCTCTTAGGTCACCCTGAGGTCATGGAACCAATTGCTCAGATAATCTGTTATCTTCTCCTGCTTGCTACAACTAAAGTCCAATTTTAAATCCATGTTCTCACATAACTTTACCTACAATGCCAAATAAGGCATCTGCAGGTTGACTGCATCCTTATCTTTATCTTGATCTCAGTCCTGCTATGGCAACAGAGATCAAAACAGAATAATTGCTGCACTCACTGTTACGGTCTGTGAGAAGTCCCGGAATGCTGGACCTGCTCCCAAATAAACCCACGATTCCAAGGGTTAGGTGGCTGGCCTCCTGTTAAGCTACAGGGGTGCCACACCCTGCTAGAAGCCTTTTTCCTGAATAGCTTAGCTGACCAGTTATAACTGGGCTAGCTCTGAACCCTTCTGGTGGTTTCTGCTGGAGTGAGTCTTCCATCTCCAAGTGCTGTTTCTGAGATCCTAGGACCCTGGGCAAACTCCACCTTGTTCCCTCTAACCTCAGGCACATGTCGATTCAAGTCTGAATGCCCCCTGAAATGGGACACTGAACCCATATGATACATGGGAATCTGGCTAAGCGGGGACACTGATGAACTATGGTAGGCAAACTGTGGCAGGGTTATGAGTTGGCTGGAGGAGCACATCTTGACTACTCCTTTCTATTGCACGACGAATCTCTATTGTCAAAATGGTTCTCCTACATAAGTTCCTATATCTGTTAAATGATCTCCCAGTTTTGCTTACAGCGCAGTTCCAGACACACCTTCACTCTAATTTAATCTCTATGGTCTGTGCAGGTAAACAACCAATGATAGCATGGGAAAAACTCACTATACCATTCCAACAAGGAGGCCTGTGTGCATCTGACATGCACTGCATGCGTACTGTGCGCAAACCCAATACATCTGGCTTTACCTCACAATGTTCCAGCCACATAAGATGGAGGAGGCAGACTGTGTGGCCTCCTGCCACCTTACTACGGCACTATATCAGCCTTACAGGCCCCCCATGCGTGGAGATTGACATAGTAGACTGTGTCTGGTGGGCATATGTTGGCTTAAGCTGATGAGCTCAGCTCACCTGCCTGTATATTCCTCCAATACCACTTACACACAACCCTATTTTCCTCTGCTGATGGATGAGGGACCCAGACGGTGGGCTCACTAGCAGAATCTTCTCACACTTGGTGATCTCTGCCCAAATGGCCTGTTTATACTTCCATTTGAAGCTGATGAATACTCCTTTTTTACCATGTTTGATACTTTTCTCTACCACTAGCTCCATGCTGCATGCTGAGCGCTATACAACATGCTTCATGCGTATCCTCCTGCACTGCTTACTGTGGACATCTACTAACAAATCACTCCCCTCAAAAGTTGGTCACTTGCTGATATTGCATAATGCAGGTGGAGGCGCCAGTGTGCATCCTTGCGGCTCAAGCAGCTTCAGAACTCAACACCACACCTCCAATCCCTGAGGCACAATGGACTACTGTTATGCTCAATCTGCTGTTTTGTTGCCTAATTACAGACTTTGACTTATACATCTCAAGTTCCTGCATAGACTATACCACACACCAGTGCAGCTCCAATAGATTGGCCTTGTTGAGGATGCATGCTGCTTGAGGTGCGCTGCCTTGCCAGGTACTTTTCTTCAGCCCACGTGGGATTGCCTGCAGACAGCCAGCTACTGGACTGACATCCTTTGTAAGCTAGCACATATTGCTAGCCATATACTGCCATGGATTCCACTAGTGGGCCTCCTGGGCTATGTCAAAGACATTCCTCCCAGAATTTGATGCCTCACTGCAATGTTACTTCTACTGGCTAAACAGTGTGTGGCAATCCACTGGGGCAGAGCGCCTGCACCTATGGTGGAGGGCTGGCTGTGAGATGCCACATACTGTCAAGAGCAGCTCTCCAACTACTAGGAGCTTATGCCCACATGCTAAAATCTGAAAGACATATGAAGCCCCTGGTGCTGCATCTGGGACAGAGGGAAGCAGCTTTACCTGCTGCAGTGCATCACAGATTACAGAGTCTCTGACTCCACCTGCGCATAAGACTTGTTTGGAAGACATCCCTTCTGTATTTTGTCTCTGGTTATATGTGCCTTGCGACCTTTGCTTTCTTTATTCCTGTATACGCTTGTCACCACTATCTACATGGTGTTTTTCTGGCCACATTCGGTATTCAAGAGCACACGATTTATTATGTACTGCATGTGCCCTGTCCCCCTCTTTAGCTGTGTACTGCATGTCTCCTGTCCCTCTCTTCCCCCTCCATCTTTTGCCCTGTGAACCTTACGCTTCTGTTGTTGATTCTTTCTGAAATACTAATAAATAAATAATAAAATAAATAATGTTGTATCCCAGTCCTTTCCCATAGAACAGCTAACCATGTTTCAGTGAAAATATATTTTAGGGTCTTGTAATTTTAATATTTTAATATCAAAATTGTTACATGCCCTCATTTTATATATTATGCACTATGCTTTATGAACATTAAGGTTTACTTAGGGGTCACTTATTAATATTTAAAAGAAGGGTTTATGCCTGTCAAAAGGAGTTAGTTTCACCTGTCAATTTCTTTACAGGCAGGCTACACTGGCAGTCATGTGTGCACTGTCACTGGATGGCACAATGGGTGCTGCAGGCCACTTCTGGAATTTAAATTACAGGACCTATGTACACTTTGTACATATACTAGGGACCTATAGGTAAGTTAAATATGTCAAGTGGGAGTATACCCAATTTTGACATGTTTTATCGGTCTGAACACTTGCACTGGGCCCTGGTTAGCAGAGTCCCAATGCACAGATTTAAAAAAATGGCTGCATCCATCCAAACAAATGAAGGTAATCATGAAAGAAAATACATTTTCCTACAGACCCCTATAATAATTACGATTTTTTTAAGAACATTGTAAGTTGTGTTATTATCTGAGAGGGATAAGAGACAGACTCAAGAAATAATATGTAACCCTTTTCTGAATGGACCTGCTCATTCCTCTGGTAGATTGGTGCAAAATCAGCCAGGCTTTGTTTAAAGGCAATTGTTAAAGTATTTTTGCAGAACTAAAACAGTAATAAAGTGAAAACACTCCACAAGAAAAATCCCAAACCCATTTAAAAAAATAAAGAAAAATAGTAAATATAATGATACAAAACAAAGGAAATACAATCAGTAGAACTTGGTTTATGATTTTTTAAAAGTTTTATTGAAAATGAGCACCTAAAAGATCAAAGCACTAACTGTGGAAATTTGGTCAAAGTCAAAAGGTAAAGCAGACTGAGATGGAGTGCGAGTCGGATACACGGGTTGGATTGTGTCCAATCTCGGCTTACTTTCGGACTTAGAAAAGTGCTTGAGAACAGTTCTTGAGAAGGCAAAGTCTCATCAGGCAAGGCAACATAAAATGACATAAACATGACAAAAAGCTAATAAATAGAACCAGAGTTATAATTTTTTTAAGTTCAGGTAAAAATAGCATAAGAAAGCACAAAGTGCCAATTGGAGGTATCAAGTCTAACTGGACAGGGTCAAAGCCAAACATTCCGGCCAACCATGATGGAGCACAGTCAGATACAGGGACTAGGCTTGTCCTGATGCTGAGGCCACTGGGTCCCAGTGTAAAACGCCTGATGGTTGAGTATGTCACCACATAACGAGGGGTTGGTCTGCCTGTTTGGTATTTCACTGCATAGCGAGTGTAGGTTATATAGGTGTTATGTTTCTTTTTGGTACCATTTATTATCTTATAGCACTGATCTTGTCTGCATTATTTGTGTGTTGTAGTCTGTCAGTTTGTTCTTCAGCCCCTGCTGTAATGATAAGGCTTTTATTATTGCATTGTGTTATTTCACTCATATCCACTGCATTTGTTGGCATCATTGGAAAGGGTGACTTCCACTTTATTGTTGATTATGTCTTCCCCACACCTTAAATATCATATACATCGTAGCATTTTCAATATCATCACATGGTAGATAGTGTTTCTTTATTTTCCGGTGCTTCTGTGTTTTCCTCTTGATAGACAGTGACTGGTTCCCTTTTGCCCATGGCTCCCCAACATAGACTTCTTTGGATGCTTTGGTGTGTGGGTAGGACACACCTAGGCCATTAGGGTTACTCCCTGCTTTCTTGTGTAAAAGGGCACATGCAAAGGAAAGAGGGTCCACCACTGTCTGCAATTATCTTGTGTTCTTGTCCAATGGTGGATTCTGGAGGTATTTCCGCACAGATTCAGCCACAGTCTAGAGGATAGCAAGAGAGTCTGGGCACTAATTGTGTTCTGACTGGCTTGTCCCCTTTCCTTCGGTGGCAAGAACACTGAGAAAGCACCACCTATAGCACTTCCAGCTTTGTGTTGAGTAAGCACACTTTTTGGTAAACCAGTATTTTGTGACTTTGTACCCTGAGAGCTAGTTTGCTTGCACACTCCTCTGCTTTTTACTAATAGCACCATGCAAGGACTGAATGCAGGAGGATCTGGTTATGTGTAGGCATGAATTTCCCCTTATCCTCCACGAGTATGAGCCTGGGGAACCAGTCCTAGGTTCTTCCTACTGTTCCTTTGTCTGGTGTGAGTGGAAGTACCCACCTTGCCCTAGGGATAGGTAATATCAGTGACAATGGGCCAGGCAAAAAATAAAGTGGTGTTGGATAAAAGCAAACAGGCCCCATCTAAAACATCTCCTGCCTATCAAGTGGCCAAACACCACAGTCTTAGTGCAAGTTTGTTCTTGGAAAAGTGGCATGGGTTGACTAGCAGGAATACTGATTTGCAGTTTCCCTTGGATGGTACGTTTGGTATGCAGAAGCTGGGATACTTGAGACAAGTATTATTGGTGAAGGGAAACAAAATACGTCCGACCGAGTGGGACTAATTCTGGATGTGGGACTTAAGTGCGGCCAACTTAAGGATGACTAGTGATGTCAAGGCAAAGGTTCAAACTGACAGATCCTCTGCTCGAGGACATTATTCCGTATGGACCAGCTGCAGAGCTCCCCACAGGCGACGGCACTGCTACAGGGGACAAACCAACTGAGCTGCCACACAGACAGTGACACAGCTCATAGCAGCTGTACATGTTGCTCAAAGATACACTTAGCAAAGTAGATCTAGATAATATTTCAGACTTCCATTATCTCTTTGTCATGAGTAAGCAAGCTCTGCTTGTGACGGGGGAGGTGCAGAATGATGTGACCAGCTGATAAGTGTAGAATAAGGGAATTACCACTGCCAAAAATGATTAGTTGTGCTTGGTAGCTAAAGTTCAATAATAAATCCCTTGATCATGCCATGACAACAACTGTCATACAGGCCTTAAAATGGCATATTGCACCTATATGAAACACACCCTCTATTATATTAAATGATTAAAGGGAGTGCTTGATGGGTTGGCTTGGTTGCAGCCACTAGGAAGCAGTGGGGCACCGGCACCTTCACCAGTTAGTTTCCCAGTGGTGCACCACCATAGTAGCTCACTAGACCTTTATTCAGTGACCACCCTGTTGTAAAGCACTTATAGACAGACATATTTCCTGAAGAAAGATAGCACGAGGTGCCCTACATTGTTGGCTGACTTGGTAGGTAGTAGGTTGCAGGTTTCCCAGCTATGGATGGATTACAACCGGCCATACCATGAAAGGGTGCTATTGTTAGCAAGGGTAAGCTTGCTTAAGACCTTCCCAAAGATTCTAACGACTTATGCGCATCAGATACAGGCAACTGACCCAGCCCTCCCTCACAGTATGACTGGGATGTGGCCAAATTTAGTTTTCAGGATGTTGATTTGCCATCCTAGACAGTCGCTCAAATACTAGAAACTGTAGTAGCCAGTTGACAAGATGCATCAGTGGGTGGACTTGCCATCCTCCATTACAACTATTGGTATTGTGTAGCAGCTGGCTGCCACCACCCCTTTATGGCCCACACCATCCTCATTATGCCCCTGCAGGAGGTGCCCTCAGCACCCACACTGAGTGGCAATCCCGGACAACTTAACCACATACACATCTCATGGTCCAGATAAGATCTTATGTCCTTCAGCAAGAATTTTTCCCAAATTACATGAGGAACCCCATGGTACGTAGAACTAGATCACCCTGTAACAATGGGGTCCTTCTATGGAAAGACTGAGATATCTTAGAAACAGAGAAAAGTTCAAACCTTTAAGAGAAGTTCGTCCAGCTTTTGAGACAACTTTTATGCAGGGCCTGCACAAGGCAAAATGGCCACATCTACAAACATCCTTTGTCTGCTAGCAACAAGAGCTCGTGGAGAAGGTGCTGGTCACAGCAAAGTATTGTGCAGATTAACAAACAAATGTACTAGTGATGGAAGAGATAAAAGCAAAGAAAGATAAGCTGAGGTTAATGGTTGCCCAGGAACAGTATTACCAGAACAAAGGTCAATAGAGTAGAGGAAGAGAAAAGGACGGGGAAAGAGTCAGAAGTACAGAAAAATCAGGGTAGACAGGGCAGCATTGCCGCCCCCACCAGGGACCAACTGGGTCAAATGTCCCCAGCCCACCATTGGCGGGCTAACTGCCCCTTACTGAATACTACAGGGTCTGTGCAGGCAGCTCCATATCACCTAGGTATCTTTGACACACAATCTACCTAACTACTGTGAAGCACACACAGGGCACGTCCACAGCAGCACGCTTGTGTGCACACATCCCTCCTGCTCCAGTCGCACCTACCATCAATAATGAATAGTGGACATCCGACATGGACATGATGGGTCGGTACTACTCACCATACCTCGACCTCACAAAACATTTCAGGGATGCCCAAAAAGAGGAGACTGCCTTAGGGCTCTGACGATTGAGGTAGACCAAACAGGTTCTTATGTTATAAGCACAGTGATGGGCAAGACTATTCCTTCCCTTGTCAACACTGGAGCCACTAGACCTATGCTGAGGGCTTCACAAGTGCCTGATATGCCCCTTTCAGGAATACAAATAACCGTCGGTCTAACAGCAAAACTGATTAATGAGTATCTGACAAAACATAAGAAGCTTGTCATATGTCCAATTACTGTGCACCATCAATGTATTTTCAGCAGGTCTTTTCCCATAAATTTGATGGAGAGGAATTTACTCTGTAAATTACAGTGCACCATTTGTTGCCCAGCTGAAGTTATGTTCTTGAAGGGTAAGGACTATGGGTTACTGCTTCAAGCTTCCATGTTGTACTGAACTTGTAATTTCACATGAACCATGTCTGGGCGCACCACCAGAATGATGCGGGACAGGTTTTAGACTAGCCACCGTACATATAAGGGTCTGACCAGGAGCACTATTACCACGCATTCCCCTGTACAAGATTTCTAAAGAAGGGGAAGAGGGCATTGCACCAGTAATTTGTGATCTTTTACAGTAGGGTATAATAAGGGAAATAGAATACAGCCCTTAAAACACCCATATACTTCCCATGAAGAAGGCTTCCAGGGGCTGCATGGAGCCCAGCATACATATTCACTCAGGACGTGCGTGCATTGAACAAGATATTGATCCCTTTATTTCCTATGGTACCTAATCCTGCAACAATTCTGTCTAATATCCCCCAACAGCCAAATACGTCACAGTGTTAGTCCATAGCTCTGCGTTCTTCACCATACCTCTGCATACCAATACCCAGGACCTGCTTTGGTTTTACATTCAAACAAAAGAGTTATACCTGGTTTCGGCTCACTCAAGGGTATACAGAATCACCTTCCATTCTCATCCAGGTGGTACACAAGGATCTTGACTGTCTTACACTTCCGGGAGGTTCCACCCTCATCCAATAAATTGACGACCTCGTGAGAGCTTCACTATCAAAGACAGCATGCATCACTGACACTATATCCCTCCTATGTCGTCTGGCCTCATGAGGTTATAAGATATCCCAATAAGTTGCAGTTTTGTTTGCCACGGTCAAGTACTTGGGTCATGAGGTATCAGACGGCACACGGAAATTGCTATCTGATTGGATCTTCACTATCACACACTTCCCTAGACCCTGAACACAGAAGGAAGTGAGGACCTTTTTAGGCATGACAGGGTACTGCCATCACTAGATACCAAATTTCTCCTTGATTGCTCTCCCCCTCCAAATTTTAATGCACAAGAGTGTGTCTGACCCACTGCCATTGTGCCATGTAGGCCATATTGCATTCCTCACTTTGAAGCATGATCTATGTGTTGCTCTAGTAGTGGGCCTTCCAGATAATACCAAAGATTTAAATCAGTTTTTTCATGAAAAAAGGGGGCTGTTCTCTTGCAGTGCTCACTCAAAAACCTAGAGCATTCTATTCCCCAGTAGCCTACTACTCTGCCACTTTATTCCCCATAGATGTAGCATTGCTGCCCTGTTTGCGGACAGTGGCCATTGCTACCCTAGCGGTAGAGCAATCTGAGAACATTGTGTTAGCACATGCCTTGATCTTACATGTTCCACATAATGTTGACACACTTTTGACAAACAAAAAGACTCAGCATCTTACCAATGCACCCCTCACCAGGTCTGAATTGACACTGTTGCACAACTTTAAATCTAATCTGCCTCTTGCCAAATGATGACCATGAATTGACCACTGATTAAACTTTCCATGATCGTGTGCATGCTATTGAGAGACACACCAATGTGCAACCGGACTTGCAGGACACTCCTCTTTTCAATGCTGATGGAGACCTATTTGTGAATGGTTCATGCTTGAGGGACAATAAGTGTGTTTTATGCCATTGGCACCGCCTGGAACAAGATGGAAGGAGCCTAGTTGCTTGTTTTAAAAAAGTGCCCAAGAGGCTGAGCTAGTAGCATTGGCCAGAGCATGCCACTTGGCTGCAGGGAAGAGTGAACATATATACAAGCAGTCAGAATGCTTTTGGAGTTACACATGATTTAGCCAGCTCTGGGCAATGCAAGGGTTCCTCACTTCAGCAAGGCACCAGGTCTGGCATGCACAACTGATAGGTCACCTCTTGCAGGCCTTACTATTACCTTCTAAGGTAGCCATCATAAAGTGTGCACCGCACACCTCCTCTAAGGACTATGTGGCAGATTTACAAGAAAGTGGCACATAGGTCCTGATGTGGCACTTTTCTTGAGTCCTTCTAACGTCACCTAACAACTCCATGATTTTGCTATATTTATAATACAGCACACCACTGCGGTTTTGAGCACAATAGCATCAGATTTTGTTATGCTATTGTGGCGCTTTGCTGCACTAGCTTCAAACATTTTGACGGTAGAGCAACAAAGCAAAAGGAGTCCAGGTTAATATGGGTACGTCATGTTAATGCCTGCTCTGAGCAGGCGTTAAAAATGATTGAAAAATTATGCAGTGTAATCTAGTAAATTTCACTGCTCCATTTTTTCTGGCCTTTCTGTGTTGGAATGCCCCCTTTGCATGCATTATGCCTGATGTATTTTGCTACTTTGTAATTATGGTGAGGGAGAAAGGCCTTCTTAAAACTGCCCTGGTAGTAAATAAATCCCACTAGTGTTGCACAAGGTGGCAGAAGGGACTTGTATTTATGCCCCTATGTGTCCTTTGTAAATGCATTTCCAAATGGAGACCAAGAGGATTGCCCTTTCAGACTGTGAGTTAGCTATGATTCAACTGCAAACCACCACAAGTTACAGAAAAAAATTGATGATCAAATGTGTTTTGACCCAATGCTCATATAAAAATGGACTGATGCTTTGGAAAAAAGTGTGGTAGGAAGAAGGGAGTGTGCAGCCAGAGGAGGAGTTATGAACTGGAACAAATGGTAAAAGCTGCCTATGTTGATGCTTTCACCTTGCCTCATCTCTTACCTCGACTCATCTATTCCATGGTCACTCCCATACTGGCCGAGATGGCATGATCAGATTGTTTTCACAATGTTGCTACAATTACATTTTGCAAAAAGTAGCACAACTTTATACAAACAATGTACTGTACGTGCACTGAAAAGGGTACACCCACTGTACCTGGCCATTTCCCACCTCTACAGGGACTATTTGAAAGCCTCCAGCTCGATTTTATTGATATGTCACACTTCTGCAAGTGCAGGCATGCATTGGATGTTATCTGTATGTTTTACAGGTGGGTAGAGGCATATTCAACTAAGAATAGTGATGCACAACCTATTGCCAAATGCCTCCTAAAATAATTGATCCCACAGTTTGGAATTTCATTGCTTTTGAGCACTGACAATGGACTGGATTTTGTCTCCCATGTGATTAGGTGGCTTTGTAAAGGGCTTGGGGGTCAAACAACCAGATGACACTGTCTCCAGCCTTAGTGGAAAGGGCCGACTTCCTGGAGCTCCCATACCATGAAGGGGCACTCACCATTGTAGCAACAACAAGTATGAGGGGTGTTGTTTGCAACACCAACAACAAAATCTTAATTTCCTGTTCATTCTTCTTCTTGACAGTGAACATAAGGCACAATTTCATAGCTTGTATAGTAATCCATTCTAAGTAATCTTCAGAAATCCATATATCTGTCAATAACTTACTTTTTTCTCGTTTAGTGTGTCATGTTGTCTCTACTTGTCCAACATTTCAGCAGGTGCAGTTTGCTCTACTACTATACCAGTGTTTCTTCTTCTACTTCCTCCAATACCTTCATGATTCTCCCTTGTGAGAAAACAGGGCTGATTGCAGAGGTCCCCTAACTTTTTGCCCCCATTTTTCACTTTTTGCTGGTGTTTTCCTGACTCTGATGGTGCCCTGGGTACTGCTGACCAGTCCCAGGGCCTGTGCTCTGTGTAAAATGGATATGCAAATTAGGCTAATTATAATTGGCTAAGTTAACCTACCTATAAGTCCCTAGTATATGGGAGGGCATGTAGGTTTAGGGACCACAGCATAGGTGGTGCACCCATAGGTGCACAGCTGAGGTGCCCAGTGTCATTTTAAAGGCAGGCCTGCCTTGCTGGCTGATTCTAAATTAAAGTTATATGCAAATTCGACTTTGGAATTCAAAGTAGTTCCAAAGTCTTAAACTACCTTATTTGTACATATAAGTCACCCCTAAGGTGTGCCCTATGTGCCCCTAGGGCTGGGTGCCATGTAACTATAAGCAGCGACCATATGAAAATAGTTTTATAAGCCCTGGTGAGGTAAAAACAACCAAATTCGTTTTCCCCCTCATTGTAGTGAATGGCCTTCATAGGCTAGAATGGGGAGACTTTATTTTAATTTTGAAAGTCCCCTTAAATGATGGATACCAAGAGTTTGGTATCAAATGAATTGTTATAGTAAACCCCACAACTTCCAGTTGTTGGATTTATTATAACTTGATCAGGTAAAGAGTTTTAAACTTTACCTGAAAAGTTGCCAATTTCAGCCCTGCATTGTTTTTGCTGCTGTGCCCTGATTGGCCAGCCTCTAGCAGCCTGACCAGGCTGCCTTGATGAGGTGTGAAGTGGCCTGGCTTCACACAAAGGAATGTGCCTGTGGGAGGGAATCTCCCCTCAGCAGATGGTGAGGCAGGAAGGGGGAGGGCAGCCAAACTGGTCTTCAAAGGCCGAGAAGGACATTTGGGGCAACCAGCAACACCCCCACATCCTGCAACCCCAGACAACTAGGTGCCCCCTTGATTAGATTAGGAGAGGGCAGGAGAGGGGTGTGTTTATGATTTTTAGCCGCACCAGTGGGTGGGCTCAGCCAGATGTAACCTCCAAAAATCCGATTCAGCCATGATGGATTTTTGGAGAATGTTGCCTCCTGGGACTGATTTTTGCCACACTTCCCAGGAAGTGGTCATCACAGGGGGAAGGACCCTGCACCTGATTGGAGAACCAGGACCCCCCTACTTTTCACCCAAGAGCAAGGATAAAACTGGCAGACCTGCACCCACACCTCAGATCCCCATCAGATTCCAACAAGGAAGAACCAAAGGAGAAGAAGGACTGCCCTGCTGGACCCCTGGCCTGCACCTGGAAACTGCACTCAGAAGGACTGCACCAGCTGCACACTTGGGCTTCACCACAAGAAGGACTTTTCCTGGCTTCAACTGGATCAAGGAGGGACTCCCTGTTTGCTACAGGTGAAAAATTGTTAACCAGAGTCCCCTGTACCAACTCCTGAAGAAATCAACCAGCTGGCCACTGCCCAGTGGCCAAAAAGGAGTTTGCGCCAAGTGCATTCTGGGAGTTGTAGTCCGCACCCCCCAAGGACCATCTCAGAACTTCTGGACCCTTGGGGTGGGCCGCGGCCCTCAAAAGAACTTTAAAAGGACATCTGGGAGAAGCCCCAGAAGTTTGGAGAACTTTGGAGAACTTTTGAAAAAAAGCTCCATAGAGGGACCGACCCGCTGTGGCAACTCTAGCCGGCTTGCCTCAACCGCGACCAGGCCTGATTTGCTGGTTTGTCCCGGTAAAGAAAATCTCCGAAAAAGAGACTAAGGCCCTCATTCGGACCTTGGCGGGCGGCGGAGGCCGCCCGCCAAAGTCCCGCCGTCAGGTTACCGTTCCGCGGTCGAAAGACCGCGGCGGTAATTCTGACTTTCCCGCTGGGCTGGCGGGCGGGCGCCTTCAGGCCGCCAGCCAGCCCAGCGGGAAAGAGGCTTCCACGATGAAGCCGGCTCGGAATCGAGCCGGCGGAGTGGAAGCTGTGCGACGGGTGCAGTTGCACCCGTCGCGTATTTCACTGTCTGCGCAGCAGACAGTGAAATACATTTAGGGGCCCTCTTACGGGGGCCCCTGCAGTGCCCATGCCAGTGGCATGGGCACTGCAGGGGCCCCCAGGGGCCCCGAGACCCCCCCTACCGCCATCCGGTTCCCGGCGGGAGAACCGCCGGGAACTGGATGGCGGTAGGGGGGGTCGTAATCCCCTCGGCGGCGCAGCTAGCTGCGCCGCCTTGGAGGATTCCAATGGGCGGCGGTACACTGGCGGGAGCCCGCCAGTGTTGCCGGTCCGACCGCGGCTTTACCGCCGCGGTCGGAATGCCCATTGGAGCACCGCCGGCCTGTCGGCGGTGCTCCCGCGGTCCTCCAACCCGGCGGTCATGGACCGCCAGGGTTGGAATGACCACCTAAGTCTGAAGGTAAAAAGTTGACCGGGACCTCCCAGCCACCGTATCCGAGGAGGGCTCCAGGGACGTCGGATCAAGATCCAGGTTTACCCCAGTCGAAGGATTTTCACCTCGAAAAAACGACTAATTCCGAAGGTAAAAATCTCCACTGAGGATTCCCGCATTGCGTATCCAGAGAAGGGCTCCAGGAGGTCAGATTGGACTGGCAGGTTTGTCCCACTGAAGAAAATCTTCGAAAAAGAGACTAAGAGTGAAGGTAAACTTTTAACCGAGGCCTCCCGTGGACTGTAGCCGAGCAGGGTTCCATCGTGGTCGGCCTTAAACTTTGACTTTGCCCCGGTCGAGGTGCAACCAGATGACCCGATTTGCGCTTTTTGTTTCTAGGCGCAAAAAAACCAATAATTCTTTAAAAATTAATATCTCCGGTTCCCCTTATCCGATTTTATTTGTTTTTGTGTCATTTTAAAGACAAAAATATCATCTATTTTTATTAATTGGTTTTAGATTGTTAAACTGTTTCCTGTGTTTTATTTAATTACTGTTTTGTGATATTTGAATGCTTTACACTCTATCGCCTAAGTTAAGCCTTGACACTCGTTGCCAAGGGTTGAGCTGGGGTTAATTTACTGAGACCTAACTGGACCTTAGTGGAGGTTAGTGGCTTATTTGCTAAGTGTAGGTACCTACCTGCCCTTACCAATAACCCATTTTCCAACATCCCTCATTAAAATACGTCTTCTGTTCTACACTGATTAACTTGTATCTGTCAGTATGTTTAGTTGGAACTAAGATCAAACAGTTGATGCTTGCCTCTCAAAATACAGAGGGCTACAGAATACAAGTGCAAAACCTGGCAAGGCTGACTCAGACTTCAACCCTCACTTAGAAGTTAGGTAGAAACAACAATGCGATATGAAGAACTTTATAAAAAGGAATTTTATCTCCATTATATTTCAGTAATGCAGCTGTGGATATTTTCTGACTACATTACCACATATTGTGCAAATGTGCACTAACTGCTTCAAACTCATAATGCATCAATAATTGCCAAATCTCCGACTGTTTTCTCACAGGTGTTTGCTGCATCCAGACTACTACTCTCCAAAATCACCATGGTTCATAGTGAGCCTAAGATATGATTTTAGCTACCCTTGCATGTAATGGAGGCAAAAACATCCTGGTAAGCAACGACATGCATGGCTGCATAGATTCTGTAGTCATGTTACTCATTTGAATGGAGGCTCACCTAAGGGAGCTTATATGGGAGAACTGGGAGAAGTGTTGGTTGAAGATCTCTCTAGGTATTAGAAAGGGATTCTTAATTTCAGAATGTGGTGCCTAGAAATATGAGATAGGTTTATACCACAAAAGCTGTTCACGAAAAAGGAACTGCTTTATTTTGTTGTAAAACTGGGAGTTGCAAACATGAAAATTATAGAAGGATTTGATATACCTAACCACTACAGGCTGAATGGTTCACCATACACCACACTTTACAAACTGTAATCTGAGAATCTCTCTGTATCTGAAGTAGAGAAGCAGCATGCCCACCACCTGTGTTAAAGTAATCCTGAATGCTTGACAGGGACCTCTGGAGAGAGGTGTCCCCTGCCCTGCCTGAATGTCCACTTCCAGATTTTTTCTTTAGGTCTGATCTACATAGTTCCTTCTGACCCACAAGTCTAACTGGAGCAAAGGTCATACAAGTGAACCCAGTTTGTCTTTACGGAACATCTCTGCAGAGGTTAAAACAGGCCTGTTGCCTGTCTGGATGAATTCTGATGCACCTGTTATATCTAGGTATTTCATCTGGGAATAGAAGCTGAGCTGTAAGGCCCCTGCCACAAGTGAGAAAGGTGGGTTGGATTTAGGGGATATTAGAAGAATTAGGACTGTCCATCAAAAAATTCAACTTTTAGTTTTAGGATCTTGTGGAAAGCCGTATGATTGAAAATGACATTCTAGAGTCCTTTCTAACTACAGCCTTGATTGTTTGCCCCAGTGAATGTTTTCTTCTTTCAGAAAAGATCTATGTCTGAAAGTAAAAAACTTTAGCCAATATAGACAGCCACATTAACACTCCGACCGACACGGCGGTAGAAACAAACAGCATGGCGGTCACCGCCAACAGACAGGCGGAAGACAATGTACCGCCCACCCTATTTTGACAGGCCAATCCGCCACCTTTTCTGGGGCGGATTCAATGCGAACAAAAACACGGCGGAAACAGGACTTGGAAGGGGAAACACCCACCTCTACCCAACCCACGAGGAACCAGGACGCCATGGAGCCAGAACTCCAAAAACTCCCTGCGATTGTCTTCCTGCTCCTTTACCAGGAGCACAACTGACGGCAGCAACGACGCACGGTGAGTACTGCACCTACGACACAGGGGAGGGGGGAGGGAAAAGAGAGTGACACACACACGCAACACCCCCACCCTCACCCACAAAAACACACACACCAATACATGCTGAAACAGTACATTTATACCCCCCAACCCCCCTGGAAGAACGCAAGGACAAAAGGAAATTATTGAAACCATTGTAATCAATGAACATCCATTAGTCAAAAATATATATACACTATGAACAAATATGTACTCCAAGAATTAAAGTCCAGGTCCTGCACCAATATAGTCCGTGGACCACTGGGCCCAAAATGCATGGGCGGGGCCCACACAAGATACCCGATCGTAATGGAGAGAACACTGCAGGGACATCAGATGGAAATAAAACAGGCACCTTAGGGGGAAGGGAAGGGGGGCACCTCAGCGTGATGAGTGCACAATGCCAGCTCCACGAGGGGGCTCCATGCCCATTGATGTATCCTGGGGTGTGCAAAGCCACAGTCTCTCAAGTCTTTCCAGTGGGTGGTTTGACCACTGCTTTATCCTGGGGAGAGCAAAGCCACAGTCTCTCAAGTCTTTACAGTGGGTGGTTTGCCCACTGCTTCATCCTGGGGAGTGCAAAGCCACAGTCTCTCAAGTCTTTCCAGTGGGTGGTTTGCCCACTGCTTTATCTTGGGAAATGCAAAGCTACAGTCTCTCAAGTCTTTCCAGCGGGTGGTTTGCCCACTGCTTTAACCTGAGGAGTGCAAAGCCACAGTCCCACAAGTCTTTCCAGTGGGGGGTTTGCCCACTGCTGCATCCTGGGGAGTGCAAAGCCACAGTCTCACAAGTCTTTCCAGTGGGTGGTTTGCCCACTACTTTATCCTGGGGAGAGCAAAGCCACAGTCTCTCAAGTGGATGCCTTTCTCCACTGGTTCTGGAGGGGGCTTTGTGCCCAGAGTGCTTTATCCTGCCAAGGACTGAGGTAGTGGATGTGATACTCCACTGGTTCTGGAGAGGGCTTTGTGCCCAGAGTGCTTCATCCTGCCAAGGACTGAGGTAGTGGATGTGACACTCCACCACTGACGGTGGTGCTACATGCAAGCTGGCCAGGCCCCTGGAACTGATCACCAGCCTCGTACGAATGACCACTGGGGATGGCAACCATGTCTGCGGTGGTGCCACTGGCTCAGGATGTGGCATGGCCGCTGGTGGTGCTGGCGGCGGGCTCAGTAGCGGCGATGCTTGCGGCACTCATTGGGCAGCGATGCTGGTGGGGGGCTCACTGACCTCGGTGCTGGCGACTGGGTCCTGAGTGGCGGTGCTGGTGGGGGGCTCACTGACCTCGGTGCTGGCGACTGGGTCCTGAGCGGTGGTGCTGGTAGCTGGCTCACTGAGCTTGCTCCTGGCGGCCGTGTCCTGAGCGGCGGTGCTGGGCTCACTGAGCTTGCTGCTGGTGACTGGATCCTGAGTGGCGGTGCTGGTGGCGGGCTCACTGAGCTTGCTGCTGGCAACGTTGAGCGTTGGTGCTGGTGGGGGCTCACTGAGCTTGCTGGCGGCGGTGTCCTGAGTGGTGGTGCTGGTTCGGGGGCTCACTGAGCTTGCTGCTGGCAGCGGTGTCCTGAGCGGCAATGCTGGTGGGGGGCTCACAGAGCTTGCTGCTGGAGGCGGTGTCCTGAGTGATGGTGCAGGTGACGGTCTTGTCCACGTGCAGGTTGCCAGGGACGTTGACTTGCCTTTCTTTTTCAGGCCCTTCCCCACCTTGGATAGTGGCGCAGCTGTCTTGCCACTCCCAACTGTTGTCCTGGCTGAGCCCTTGGTGGCAGGTGTTTTGGCCTTCTCCCTCTGGAATGTTGGCAACTTCTTCTGTTTAGGAGGTAGGGAATGTCCTTGGCCTTGCTCCTTGGGACACTGGCTGCCCTGCTGCTTGGCGCACTCCAGAATCTAGTTACTGCTGGCACCACTGTGCCCTGTGATGTGGTGGCTGAGGTGCTGGGTTCGGACCTGGAAAGGTGGGCCCTAGGGGACTGAAGGGGTGGGGGAGGTGAAGGGAAGAGGTCAAGGTTTGACAGGAAAAGTTTTCTAGACACACTGGGACTGGTAGAAGGAGGGGGTTTGGGAGTGGAGGAAGAGGTAGGGGTTGTAGGAGGAGTTCATTTGCTGACTTTGGGTGAAGGTGCATGGGCTGGAGGCTGTTGTGAGGTGGATGGCTGTTGGGTGGGTGTGTGACTGCATTTGTGTAATTTGGGAGGAGGGCTCACAGACACACTGGTAGAGGCCACAGGGGATGTGTGAATGGTAGTGGGGGTGGTGAGTGCATGTGAGCGGTGTGTGGTGATGGGCGTGCTAGTGATGTAGGTAGTGACTGAGGATGTAGTGCATGCAGGTGTGAGTGGAGATGTGACAGGGAGGGAGGAGGGAGACGTGGAAGAGGGGGACACAGTGGAGGCAGTGGATGTTGGTATGTGTGCATGGGTATGATGCTTGTGTGACTGAGTGCCAGTGGGATGTGTGGTGCTTATGTTTGCCAGAGCTACCCTTGTGTGTTGAGTTGTGTGCATGCTGGTCTGATGGTGTGCTTGGGATAGGCTGAGGTACTGGGGATTGGGTCTGGGTGGAGGAAGTTGGAGGGGGGAGGTTGGACACAGGGACAATGGCTGCCGTCAGTGCTGAGGCTAGAGTCTGAAATGCTCTCTGTTGGGCTGCCAGGCCAGAATGAATGCCCTCCAGGTATGCATTAGTCTGTTGCAACTGCCTCTCTACACACTGGATGGCATTCAGAATGGTAGACTGCCCAACAGTGAGGGATCTCGAAAGGTCAATGGCCTCCTCACTGAGGGCAACAGGGCTGACTGGGGCAGGGCCTGAAGTGCCTGGGGCGAAGGAGATGCCCACCATCCTGGGTGAGCGGGCACAGGGCACACGCTGAGGGGCTGCTGGGTGGGAGGTGCTGGTAGGGGGGATGGCGGCTGTACCTGTAGATGCGGGGGGCACAGAGGGGCCCGCCACCGCAAGGGAGCTCCCATCAGAGGAGGAGTCGGTGTCGCTGGTCTCAGCTCCAGTCCCCGCCGTGGAGCTCCCCTCGCCCCCGTCCCACTGGTGAATTCTGACTCCGTAGTGTCGCCCTCCAGCGCCATGTGGGATGCAGCTCCCTCCTGCTCCAGTGGCACAGCTCCTCCGCCTGATGATGCTAATTCACACAAGAACAGGGAGACTGCAAAAAGGCGGGGAAAGAAAGTAGGAAGACATGTTCAGTACATGCAATACCGCTATCGTTGGCGGACACTACAGACACAGCAGCCCTCTGCACTACGCCATGCACTTAGAGTTCCCTAATTCATCACTGGGACATGGGGTACATGGCCTTTGCCCGATTGCTGCCCACATGGAAGTCACAGGAGCCTAACTAGGTGTAGATGGCTCTTACTACTGGTGGGGTTGGGGTGCCACTTAGCCTGCCTCACAAAGGGTCCTTGCCTATAAGGCTCACCCTAGCCTAAGGGAACCCACAGCCCACCTCCCCCACCCACACACCTCCAATGCATGCAGAGTCAGATGGATATGACTTTACTCACCCCCTTGTGGCTGCTGTGATGCTCTCAAGCGCCCATCCAACTCCGGATACGCCACCGCCAGAATCCAGATCATCGGGGGTGGTCATGGTGTGACGGGCACCCCTCCCACGTTGGGGGGCCATCCCCAGCTGGGCCTCCGCCGTCTTCTTGCTCCAGCTGCGAATGTCCTCCCTTATTTTACGGCAGTGGGTGCTCCGTCTGTGATGGAGCCCCAGGGCCCGGACGTCCTTGGCGATGGCACACCAAATATCCTTCTTCTGGTGGGCGCTGACCTAGAGGAAGAGTACAGGGGAAAAGAAAAAACTTTAACCATCCGGACTGTCACAGTCATTGGCCCACATTCCCACTCTTGCCCTGACGCACATACACTCACCGTTGGATCATGCAGGCCTCACCCCCCATCTCACATCCACACCACTCCAAACAGGCATTGCCCATACAGCATGCTCAAGGTGTACTCACCTGTTTGTCTGGAGGACCGTAGAGTAGTGTGTACTGGGGTAGGACCCCATCCACTAGTTTCTCCAACTCCTCTGAAGTGAAGGCAGGGGCCCTTTCCCCAGACACATGAGCCATTGTCGCTTCCAGACATAGGTCACAGCAGCACTTGCAGTGTAGGTCCTCTCCTGTCGAGGATCAGGTAACAAGTGGGTGAACAGAGAAAAAATGGAGGTCAAGTCCGCGGCGGTGCGTACCCTCACCGCCGGCATACATTGTCATTGGCTCCTGGGACCCATAGGGTCCAATGTTAACCAATGCAGGATTGCGCCACGGTCTTCGACCGCCTACCGCGACGGTGTACAACGCAAGTGCAGTTACCTCATATCCCCTTGTCCCACATTACAGGTCAGGCAGCCGCCATTTCAGAGGGCCACAGGGCATTAATTTTAAATGCGTCACACATATCTAGGCCTTGCATACACACTAAGACAGGCACATAGCGGATTGACAAATGTGTGCAATAAAGATGTTATTTTTACTACCTCAGTGTTGGCTGACTCTCTGGTCGCTGTTTTCATCCATAGAGCACGTCGGCTGGGGCAGGTGAGGAGAAGGAGGCATCCTTGGGTGTACAGACCGCTGGTGGGCCTGTCGACAATGGAAGAGCGACATGTAATAGTCGCCTACAGACTTGATTGTGCCACAATCCAGGAACTGTGTGCCCAGTTGGAGCCAGACCTGATATCAGCTATCCGCCATCCCACAGGGATACCCCCTCTAGTGCAGGTCCTGTAAGTACTCCATTTCCTGGCAAATGGGTCTTTTCAAACTACAGTGGCCATAGCATCAAGGATGTCCCAACCTATGTTCTCCAACATGTTGTCCAGAGTGTTGTCTGCCCTGCTGAAACACATGTGCATCTGCATCGTTTTCCCTCAGGTGGAGGACTTGCCAACAGTGAACGGTGACTTCTATGCCATGGGATATATCCCCAACATCATTGGTGCCATTGATGGGACACATGTGGCCTTGGTACCCCCCCACAGGAGTGAACAGGGGTACAGAAACCAGAAGAGATACCATTCTATGAATGTGCATATGGTGTGTTTGGCTGATCAGTACATCTCCCATGTGAACGCCAAGATTCCTGGCTCAGTGCATGACGCTTACATTCTGAGGAATAGCAGCATCCCTTATGTGATGGGGCAACTCCAGAGGCACTGTGTGTGGCTAATAGGTGAGGACAAGGGCCCTATAGCCTGTGATTAGTTGTCTGGGTCTGGGGTTGTCCCTAAGGGTTAGTGTGTGTCTAACAGTTGTCCCTCGACATTTGCAGGTGACTCTGGGTACCCCAACCTGTCATGGCTACTGACCCCAGTGAGGAATCCCAGGACAAGGGCAGATGAACACTACAATGAGGCACATGGGCAAACTAGGAGGATTATAGAGAGGGCCTTCGGCCTCCTGAAGGCCAGGTTCCGGTGCCTCCATATGACAGATGGTTCCCTATACTACTCACCAAAGAAGGTTTGCCAGATTATCGTGGCCTGCTGTATGCTGCACAACTTGGCTTTGCTACGACAGGTGCCTTTTCTGCAGGAGGATGGTCCAGAAGGAGGTCTTGTAGCAGCTGTGGAGCCTGTGGACAGAGAAGAAAAGGAGGCAGAAGAAGAGGACATAGACAACAGAAACACCGTGATCCAGCAATACTTCCAGTGAGACACAGGGAAGAAGACATCACTGCCTCCTACATCTGATAAAATTTTTCTACCTCTTATCAGTCTGTCACTTTCAACCAGTGTATTGACCCTGATTTGTCACTTTCCCTTTTGATTTCACAGATATGGGTCCCACTGTGTGACCTCTGCTGTGTTACCTCATGGACTAGAGCTGTGTGTGTCATAGGTATGTTGACAATAGAATGGACAATGCTATTTTCCTCAGTTATTGCAAATACGCATTAGTGAAAGCACAGACTGACTCCAGATTGTTTTGTGATTCAAGGGTGTTTATTTAAGTGCAAAATAGTGGAGGGGGTTGTAAAATGGTCAGGGGTGATGGTGGATGAATGTCCATGGCAGAGTCCAGTCTATTTATCTCACAGGTGCATTGTCCAAAGGGGCATAGGAAGTGGAGCAATGGCAGTTGAAGGATGAACAGGGTGACAAAGTGGGACAGAAGGATGACATTCAGGGGGGTCTCATTTCTTGGCGGGGGTCTTGGCATTGTTCTCTGTCTTTGTCCTGGATCTCAGGGACCGCTTGCGGGGTGGTTCTCCATCTGCAGTGGGTGGGGTGCTGGTGTTGGGGTCCTGTGGCGGGGCCTCCTGTCCACTAGCGCCAGCGGAGGTGGTGGGCAGTTCATCATCGAGGCTAGTGTCAGAGGGCCCTTGTTGTGCCCCAGTGTCCCTCCTGGTGTTCACAAGGTCTTTTAGAACCCTACAATGGTGCCCAGGGTGGTGTTGATGGATTTGAGTTCCTCCCTGAACCCCAAATTCTGTTCCTCCTGCAGCCACTGGGTCTCCTGAAACTTGGCCAGTACTGTTGCCATCATCTCCTGGGAATGATGGTACACTCCCATGATGTTGGAGAGGGCCTCATGGAGAGTGGGTTCCCTGGGCCTGTCCTACCCCGTCACACAGCAGACCTCCCAGTTTTCTGGTTTTCCTGGGCCTCTGTGCCCTGAACTGTGTGCCCACTGCACTGCCCCCAGGTCCCCGCTGTTCCTGGGGTGGTGGGTTAGCCTGGGTTCCCTGTAGTGGTGGACACACTGCTGCTTGACGTGTCCTGGGGACAGAGGTATGGGCCCGCTGGGTGGGTGCTGTGCTGGTGTTTCCTGAGGGGGGAGGCTCTCTGGTGGCCTGTGACTGTGTGAGGGAAACCGACTGTCCCGAGGTCCCAGATGGGCTGGGCTGGTCATCTAGATCCAGTTGGACAGAGCTGCTGTCATCACTGTGGGCCTCTTCTGTGGGGGGAGTGGACATGTCTGGAACCTCCTGTCCGGTGACGTTGGGTAGGGTCCTGCAGGGGTGTAAAGGCATGATTATTGCATCTGTGTGTGCCATGGTGTGCAATGGGTGGGTGACCCTGTACCCCAGTGCTTACATTCTTGTGTAGGATCTTGTGTGGTAATTGTTTAGGGGTCTGTGTGGGTATCTGTAGTGGAAATGCATTGGTGATGGGTGTCCATGCTTTGTTTTTGCATGCAGGGCTTGGTGTTGGGATGTGTGGTTTGTGATAGTGGGACATATGTGAGGAGTTGGAGTGATGGGGGTGAGGGCGAGGGTGGGGTATGTGATAGCATGCAGGTAGGGTGGGGGATGAAGTAGTTAAAACTTTGACTTACTAGAGTCCATTCCTCCAGCTACTCCTGCGGGGCCCTCACAATGCAGTATAGCCAAAACCTGCTCCTCCCATGTTGTTAGTTGTGGGGGAGGAGGTGGGGGTCCGCCGCCAGTCCTCTGAACCGCAATGTTTTGTCTTGAGACCACGGAACGCACCTTCCCCCATAGGTCATTCCACCTCTTCCTGATGTCGTCCTGTGTTCTTGGGTGCTGTCCCACTGCGTTGACCCTGTCCACGATTCTGCGCCATAGCTCCATCTTCCTAGCTATGGAGGTGTGCTGCACCTGTAATCCGAATAGCTGTGGATCTACCCGGGTGATTTCCTCCACCATGACCCGGAGCTCCTCCTCAGAAAACCTGGGGTGTCTTTGCGGTGCCATGGGGTGGTGTGGGTGATGTGTGAGGTGGTGTGTGTTGTGCTGTGTGGGGTGATGGTTAGGGGTATGTGGTGTTTTGTGCGTGGAAGGTGTATGAGTGATGGTGTTGTGTGCCTCTGTATACTGGTGTGGTCTTTGCTTTGCTGTCTCTCTGCTTCTCAAAAAAGTTTGGTTGTAAGGGTTTGTGGGTAATGTGGGTGGGTGTTTTATATTGTATTGGGTGTGTGGGAGTGGTGTGTGTATGTGTATCAGGTGTGTGTATTTCAAAATGTCCAATGTGGTTGTGTTTTGTATATGTGTGTGTATTTTGAGCGCAGCGGTGTGTACCGCCAATGGAATACCGCGGGTGAAAGACCGCCGCGTGGATTCATGGGTCGTGATTGTGTGGGCGTATTCCTGTTGGCGTGGCGGTGGAGGTTTTGTTATCGCCAGTTTATCACTGACCTTTGGTGTGGCGGACTTGTGTGGGTGTCTAGATTTTGGCGGATTCTGAGTTGTGGGTCGTAATAGCTGTGGCAGAATTCTGCAGCTGCGGCGGTAGGTTGGCAGTCTTCTGCACGGCAGTAAGCGGGATTTACCACCAATGTTGTAATGAGGACCTATATGTTTACTGGGACCGTTTGATTTCCCCACAATAGCATTACACCACATAGCTACAAACGTATTTACCATTCTTAAACTATACATATTTCAATATGTTTTCTGCCCCAATAGCACTATATCTTCTGTATATTTATTTATGTTAATTTGTTTGTTAAAGTTGTTTGTGTGCATGCTCACAATATATCACCCAAGCAGAGTTTATTATTATAGTCTGGGTTCTTGCAGTTTCATTTATAAGGCGTTTAATATACTTTTCTGGGTCTTGCGTTGTCCTCTAAATTGTATTATAGTGTCTGAAGATAGAAGTTTTAATTTACTTTATTTGCAGCTTTGAAAACGCTCTCGGTTAAAAGATCCCCAAGTGAAACACATTTCGGGTACAATTTACTGCATAAAAAAATGTCTGATCATAAAATGTTTTGAAGGTGGATCAATTCTGCCGCAAGCGATTATTCTTTAATATAAATAGCTATAACAAACTAATTAATTGTTCATAATGAATTGAGTGTTAAGGTCATCCCTGTATACACATAACACCATCACCAGAAACATACAAGCTCCTCCAGAATATGGTTTCCATACCTCTCTGATTCATATTTGCTAAAACATGCCAACCTGAGGTGGCTGAACCAACAAATTAAGAGGAAGAATCAAGCCAAAGCCTAAACAAGGGTTTGACTTGGCTCAAGAAACCCATGCCTGAGCCAAGCCTGAAAATATTTGTGGTGTTATCTTAAGGATTCTGAGTGCCCCAGCAAGATATACTTTAGAGCCCATGCACAAAACACATTTGAATTTTATCATCAGTTTCCTGCTAGTTTAAGCCTGTATAATGTCAAACAATGCTAAACTACATGTTATACTTTAACAGAATCTAACAAAGACAATTAAAATATCCCTCCCTGGACCCCAAAAATCCTTCAGATGACATAGGGTACAGTGATAAAGTCAGTGGCAGCAGTTGGCATAGAGCAATAGCAGTTCAGATTGAGAAATAGAATAGAGACAGATCAAATAGGGAGGAAGTTTACTTTCCTCGGTGGGCTTGTGAAGGTGGTGACCATAAGCAGTTGCATACTTTGCCCATGCTGTAAAACACCTTTGAATATTTGGCATGTAAATCATTCAGTAAAAACCGTGTAAAAATATGATAAATTCTAGTAAAAATTGAATAAATGTATTTCTTTAACACCTTGGTACATCAGTCTCGATCACTCCATTGAGAAGTATTCATTAAAAGTGAGAGTTTTTAAAGTTGAACTTAGAAACATTCTTGTCCCCCAATCTGAAAGCAATGCCAGGAGTAAACTAAAAGGCAAGTTAGTTGTGATGTGCACTCTATCTCTGCCTTAGATTCTTGTTATGCATGGAGCTACATTAAAGATTATTTAATCAAACAAAATCTGTTTTTTTACAGCACACATTCTGAACTCACTTTTCTGAAGGTGCTCACATATGTGATAATGAAGAAAAAGGAGGCTTGGTGAAATAATGTACTTTCCAAAGAGTTCACTGTCTTGTCAAGCAGAGAAGCAGTGATGTATCCGAGGTGTTCTGGTTTCACATTCTCACATCAGAGATGAAAGTGTCGCCTTTAATTCTTGGCGCAAACGTTTAGAGCATGGGTGGCAGGTACATGCTACTTTTTTGCAGTTTTTCATTACACCAACCTATTTTAACAACATACGAGTGCTTCAAGATAGACACAGATTATATGACAGTTTTTCTTTTTGGAGATTAAGGGGGTCATTATGAGTTCGTCAGTCTCATGACCACCATGTTGGAGGTGGCAGTCGTACTGCCAACAGGCCCGCAGAGAAGACGGACAAATAATGCCCATGGTGGTATTCCCAACATAATACAGCCAATCCACCTCTGGCACCACCAGTGCGGTCAGGTCGCCACGAATGATGGTAGCCACCTTCGGGCTGGCAGAGACTATGTTCCTCCCAGACATATTACGAAGCTGCAGACCGTCAAGGTTTCCTCTGCAGTCGCACCACCACGGAAACCAAATCTATGAAAGGAGACATTCACCTTCAGGAGCATGTACCCGATTTGAGCTGCCATAGAACCTGAGCTACACGTCTTCCTGCTGCTCCTGCTCGCCCCACAACTCTGGAGCCAGTGACAACGACGACAGCCCCCGTGAGTATGCACACTTACCTGTCACAGTTGAACAATGCCAATATATCTACATACACATAGCATACATATCCTGAATGTGTGGCGATAGGAACACACACACATACCCTCACACTGACACGCACACCCACACATGCACATACATTGTACACACTACAGCCAACACACACACACACTTGAAAAACACACACCAACCCGCAGATACACTGTAGCGGCACAGTCAAACACAACAACACATAACACTACTAAATGACACAGCTACATAACAACCGCAACACCTTAAAAACACCATTAAGCATCCATAATACACACCTCCTCTTTGACAAATCATACATACAACACTACATAACAACACCAGAGAACCAACACACACAATCACACATCCATACAATGAGGCATACATCATACCCCGCAAATGCACTTCACAACTGATCTGAGATACCAATCACCACACACACTCACGCACACAGTACAACCACACAGGTGCACACAGCACTCCAAATAACACATGTCAGCACAATCACTACCCACAATTTCAACATACTTCCATGTCTTACACTCATACATCCCCATCACACAGTACACACCCATTATTGGGGGTCAAATGCAATGCACACACCCACCCATGCTGCCCAAACCCAGCAGGCAGCACAACCACCACACACACAAAACATACTCAAACACAACTAAAGCAGCCAAGACCAAACAGCCATAAGGAATGAAAGGCAGGACAAAAATGTAACCTTGGAACTAACAACTGGTTAGTCCAGATGTATTTCAATAAATAAATAAATATATATACAGAACTATGTACAAAAGAAGAAGGCCATAGGCTAGTCCAAACACATTTATGGATCATGAACATATCACACTTCCAAGTGCCCTTACTTGACTCCTGACTGCCATATAACCTCCACAGGTAGAGGCATCAAGGGGGCAGGCAGGCACCTCTGGGATTGGGGGCAGAGGGAGGGGTTTGAGCTTAGGTTTGATAGAGGGATCTTTGGGCTTGGGCTTGGGAGGGGGGGTTTAGGCAAAGGCTTAGGGGAGGGCTGGGAACTCTTAGGAGGGGTTGACTTCTTGGTGGGGGGAGGGGCATGGCTACCAGCAGGGGACCACAGGAGGGCTTGGAAGTGGAAGGGCTGGACTTGGGGAGGGACACAGATCTTTTGGGGGTCACACGGGGCTGGAGGGGAGTAAAGAAAAGGGACAACTCCAGGAGGAAAACTTTCTTCGACACACAGGGATGTTCATGGCAAAAAGGTTTCGGTGTGGACGGAGAGGGAGTGGTTGTAAGAGGTGTTTTGGTGGATGTCTTTGGTGCATGTGTGTGTGCGTTATGCTTCTGTGTGCTGGGTGTCTGTTGGGTGGGTGAGGGTGGGTGTCTAATTTTCTTGGGAGGAGGAGGTGGAGGTGCTGGGATATGCTGTGGTGGATGGGTGACTGTCTGTTGGGGTGGTGACTGCAGGTATGGTGGATGTGCTGCATGCAGATGAGTCTGTGGTGTCTGAAGATGTGGTGACTGGGGTGGATGCCTGTGGGTCTGCTATTGTGGTGACTTTGGGTAGGATAGCAGTTGTGGCTGTATCAGTGAATGTTAGTGTAGTGTCTGCAGGTGTGTCCGGTGTAGTGTTTGTGAAGGTGGGGGTAGTGGGGGAGTCAGTGCAGGTAGTGTGTGTTGGTGTGTCTGCAGGTAGGTGTTGTTTGTGTGCATGCCCGTGGTGAGTCTTGTGGTGCTTGTTTTTGTCAGCGGCACACTTTGATGTTGAAGTGAATGCATGCTTGTCTGTCTGTGTGCTTTGGCTGGGATAGGGAAGAGGGGTTTGGGATTGGGAAGAGGAAGGTGGAGGGGACGGAAGACAAAGGGTGACTGGCTGCTGTCAGTGTGGAGGCCAGAGCCTGAAAGGATGTCTGTAGGCCAGCCAGTGCACTGTGAATGCTCTCCAGGATAGCATTGCTGTGTTGGAATTGAGTTGCCTTTACCTGGATGGCATTCCCGATGGTAACCTGAGGTGGCTAAACCAACAAATTAAGAGGATTTAATGGCATTCACATGCTAACCTGAGGTGGCTGAACCAACACATTAAGAGGAAGAATCAAGCCAAAGCCTAAACAAGGGTTTGACATGGCTCTAGAAACCCATGCCTGAGCCAAGCCTGAAAATATTTGTGGTGTTATCTTAAGGATTCTGAGTGCCCCAGCAAGATATAATTTATCTGACTGACCCACTGAGATTGACCTCATGGGGTCAATAGCCTCCTCACTGAGGGCAGCAGGGCTGAGAGGGATAGGGGTCGAGGTGTCTGCAGCAAAGGAGATTCTCACCCTCCTGGGGGAGCAGGCACAGAGAACTGGGTGGGGAGCTACAGTGAGGGCAGTGGTAGTAAGGAGGGCCACAGACAAAGATGGTGCTGGGGTGGTCCAAGAAGGGTCTGCCACCACCAGGGAGTGTCCATTGGAGGAGGATTCCAAGGATAATGATGTGGATCCTGTCTCCCATGTGGCACTCGCCTTGCCCTCCGGGACCCGAGGGCCCTTACTGACAGTGGTACAGTGGTATAAGCACTGAGGGTCCCGTGGCCATCAGCATCCCCACTCGCCTGTGCCCCGTCTCCTTCACCGGTCAATGCACAATAATAGAGAGAGAGAGAGGGAGGGTGAGATGTTCATACAGATGCTCATACAAGTGGGATTGTGACCGCTTAGTCCTTTCCTATTATCAGTGGGGTTGAGGGGTTGTGAAATGATATATTGCACGTCAGAGGAAGTTTGTAGCCGATGTGTGAAGATAGGATCATGGCCTCTGGAAACACAGTGGGGGGTGGTACTTTGTGATGACCATAGGGCCTAGCTGTGTTTGTATTCTGACATTACTGTGCACGGTGCAGATAACTATATAGTGACAAAGGTGAGGAAAAATCCTACAGGTATAGGCCCTATGTTAGTGTATGGTTAATGTACTGGGTCCTCAGAGCTATCATATGTGTGTTCCATGGGATATGTGATCATGTAGCTATGGTATGCGTATGTGAAGAGTCTATACCTGGTGATCTATAGGTCAAATCTGGGTGCCCCTGCTTTGTAGGTGGGTTACCATGGGCATGACTTCTGTTACCTGTATTTGTGCATTGTGTGCCACCATGTCTTCCATCCTGATTGGTACTCTCTGTCATGCTCTATTTACAGATGCTAATACTGACTATACTATGGTGTTGGCCTGAATTGCAACCTCTCTGACATCTGTTCTGTGACATTTATGTTGTAATGTGTCTCATGCTGAGGGAGCCTCCGCCTGATGACCATTATACTGGCTATTCGATGCTGGGGGGATCATGACCTGACCACAGTTGGAAAGCATGAGAATTGTTAATGGATTATTACAGACTCATATACAGTATATGGGGCCAGATGTAGCAAATTCCGATTTTGCAATTTGGAAATTGCGAGTCGGTGCGACTCGCAATTTTTGAATCGCAAAATCGGATGCAGAACGGTATCTCAGACACCGTCTGCGAATCTCAATGGGGTCGCAAAGACCCACCTCATTAATATTAATGAGGTGGGTCGCATTTTGCGACCCCATTGAGATTCCCTGCACTCACAGGGATGGTGGTCTGCTGGAGACAGCAGACCTCCATGTCTGTGACTGCTTTTTAAATGAAGCAGTTTTTTTTGTTGTATTGCAGCCCGTTTTCCTTAAAGGAAAACGAGTCGCAATACAAAAAAATTACGAAACCATTTGGTTTCGGTTTTTCAGAGTAGGCAGTGGTCCATTAGACCACTGCCTGCACTGAAAAAACATTTATGGCAACATTCATAAAGGGGATGGGGTCCCATGGGGACCCCTTCCCTTTTGCAAATGGATTACCACCAGTGTGACACTGGTGGTAACTGCGAATTGCCCTTCCTATTTGCGAGTCACATTCCTATTTTGCGAGTCAGTACCGACTCACAAAATGGGAATGTGCATCGCGATGTGCGTTTTGCATGGCGCAAACTGTGATTTTCGCAATTTGCGCGTTGCAAAACGCTTACTACATCTGGTCCATACTGTGTTCAATTGTGATTTATTGTGCATATCAGGAAACTAATGGTCAAAATCAAAGTTCTTAAATGAAAAATAGGATGATGAGTTAGGTCATGGTAGGTGGAGGTGGATTAATCAGAGTAGCAGCTACACCAGTTGGTTATGCAGGTCCAGTGTCCTTGTACCATGGAAAAATGTAGTCATGTCTCAGAACAGTCTACAGGGTGTCTCAGTGGCACACAAGGGTGACATATCAGGAGAGGTTGACTTCCTGGCAGTGGGTTTTGTCTTGGCATCTGCTCCAGCCAGATGTCTGGGTGCATGTCCATATTTGTGGGGGGGTTTCTCAGCTACAAAGGGAGGGATATCTGAGGCATGTGGTTCCTCTGGCAGGACCTCCATTCCACTAGCTGCCGCAAATGTAGATGGGGCAGATGTTAGGTTGCTAGTGGATGTTGCCTGATAGTGTGCTATGGAACCAATTAGGGTGGTATTGATGTCCCTCAGCACCCCTGCAATGGTAGCAATGGTGGCAGTATGTGCCTGCCACTGCCGCATTACGTCCGGGTGGTGTTCCCTCTGCACCCTTTGATTCTCCCCCAGTGTGGTGATTATTTGGCCCATTCTGTCTTGGGAACTTTAGTATGCTCCCAGGACTTGGGAAATGGTTTCCTGGTCAGTGGAGTCCCTTTGAGGTGCCATCCTATGACCCACAGCATCCCTTCCACACACCCTAACCCCAGCTGTTTGCGATCCTGGCATGGTGCGTCCATTCCCAGTGGTAGCAGGAACTTCATTGTCAGGGATTTGAAGGTTCAACTCAGGTCCCTTTACTGTTGGGAACACAATAGATTGAACAGGCCTAGGCACACAGGTTGGGGGTGAATGGTTGCTTGTGATGTGGTTAAATGTGGGGGTGTTGATGTGGGCAGGGTAAGGCAGGGAGCTGTTGACTGACCAGGTGTCCCAGATGGGTCATTGCCAGACATCCAGGCATGTTGTCCTCACTGAGGCCTTCATACTGAGGGGGACTGGCAGTCCCAGGTATCCTCTCCATGGTGGCAATGGCTGGGTTACCTGTGGAGGGAGTGAGACACAGAGTTCAGGTTGGAATGTGTGTTTGATTACCTCTTTATGTGTAGCTAACAGTGGCTTTATCTGATTCCCTGCAATGAAATTGACAGATGCTGCACAGCATATATACTACTCTGTGACTTGATTGCCAAACTCCGTGTTGGGAGCTGTACAAGTTTGGTACAGATTGCACTGGAGATGGATTCTGTTTTTGTCTGATTCTTGACATGCCTGGTCACCCCTGTTACCTAGTGAATAGTGAGGCTTGCTAGATGTCACAAATTGAAGCTGTACAATGCACAGGTGTGTCCAGTGAGAACACAATATGTGAGTATGCAAGGGTAATAGTCCTGTATCTAGCTGTTGTGCATGTGCATCAACTCAGCCATCTTACTTTCCAACCCAGGTAAGTCTATTTCTGGCATTTGGAATGGTCACTCAGCTGCAGCTGTGTGTTGTTTTGTATGCTAATGTGAGTGTGCCATTGCAATGCTGTCATTGCCATGTACTGGTCCTCACCTGGACAATCTAGATGGTATAGCTAGTACTTTAGTTGCACATGCATGAAATGTGATGTGTTGTGCACATGCCAGGTTATCAAATTATTGGGTTAGTGCGTTCTGGGAATCATAATGTTTGTTTTGCCAGCAGTTCACGTGTCATTGCCAAGGGCTGTGGGGCAGTTGGGCTGGGTGGAATGGTGGCATGCAGGAGAGGGGCATAAGGTCATTAGGTGGGAGGTGTGATGGGCCATTTAGTTAATATGGGAGTATTTGGGTGATGAGGAAGCATGCAAGACAATACAGTTGTGTGACATGACTGTTGTGGGTACTTAGCAGACTCCAGCCCCCAGGTATTCCAGTCCTGCCTTCAGGATGCAGTATGTCCATGAACTTCTCCTCCCATGATGTGAACTGTGGGGGAGGAGGTGGGGCCCACCATCAGTCTTGTGCACAGCTATTTGGTGGCGTGATGCCATGGAACGCACGTTCCCCCGTAGGTGGTTCCACCTCTTCCTGACATCATCCTTGGTGCGTGGATGGCTGATGACTGAGTTGACCCTGACGACTATCCTTTGACACAACTCAATTTTCCTGGCAATCAGTATTTGTTGGACCTGTGCTCTAAACAGTTGTGGCTCTACCCTGACAATTTCCCTCAACTCCTCATCATTGAAGCGTGGGTATTTTTATGGGGACATGGTAGTGTTTGTGTCGATGGTGTGCAGGAGTGTTGTGAGTTTAAGGGTGCAGTGTTGGGTAATTGGTAAGGTGTGGGTGCTGCGTTGTGAGGGTATGATGGTTGTCACAATTTGTGTGTGATTGTGATATGTGTATTGTGTTTGTTGGCTGATGTGGGGTGTGTGCTGAGAGTGACACGTATGTGTGCCTATTGTGTGAAGGTGCTATTTCAATTATTTTCTCCTACTCTCTGGGTATCTGAATGCTGCTTTTGTTACAAAGGGTTATGGGTTGTGTTGGTGTGTGCTATATAGTGTAGTGAGTAAGTGTGTCGGCTGTGTCGATGTATGTCAGGTATGGGGTATTCAAACTATCCAATGTGGTGTGGTGTTCTGAATGATGTGAGTTTTGACTGTGGCAGTTCGCACTGCAAAATAATTTTGCCATGAAGGAATGCTGTGGGGATTTGTTGCTTGTAATCTGGTGGGTGGAAGTTTGTCAGGCTGGCAGTGCTGGTGGTGGGACCACCTCTTTCCTGCCCTCCAGTGTCCAGGCGGTTTTGGATTTTTGGCTGTCCTTTGGCGGTCTTCACAGTGTGACTCTTCGTACAGCAGTAGGATTACCGCCAACATGGCAGTCTTTTTGCTGCTGTCACCACAGCAGTCTTCCAAACAGACCGCCAGTGTCTTAATAAGGCCCTAAATGATTTACCCAAATTAAGAAGATGTTGAACTAAGGCAGGGATTGAAACCTTATTCTCCATGTTCAGAGGTAAGAAGCTCTACAAACGGTTCTTATCGCCTCCCATAAAAGTAGGGCTTGTTTTAGGCTTAAGGTTTCAACAGGGCCTTGAGCTGAGCCAGAGTCAGAAATCTAGCTTGAGACAGACTTAAGCTTTTGGTGACATGTCCACCTCCAACATAAATGTGTTGTTGGCACAAAGTCTGAGTACCCTAAATGTAAAGTGTACAAAGGTAACAAAGAAACTCATTTGGCCCAATCAAATAACTGCCTTAACCTAAATGAGCAGAGCATACACATATAAACATACACAAATGTCCTAACTACTCTTGGCATAGAAAATGGCCCAGATTTTACACACCCTCAGAGTAGCTATTAACAGGGGTGGAGAACATCTGGACCATTACAAGTTGGACTGTGAGGTCCCCTTAGAAATAAAGAATTACCAGAGGATCAGTAGTCCTGAGTCTTATTCCCCTAGTACGTGGGTATTTTTATGGGGACATGGTAGTGTTTGTGTCGATGGTGTGCAGGAGTGTTGTGAGTTTAAGGGTGCAGTGTTGGGTAATTGGTGAGGTGTGGGTGCTGCGTTGTGAGGGTATGATGGTTGTCACAATTTGTGTGTGATTGTGATATGTGTATTGTGTTTGTTGGCTGATGTGGGGGTTTGTGCTGAGAGTGACACGTATGTGTGCCTATTGTGTGAAGGTGCTATTTCAATTATTTTCTCCTACTCTCTGGGTATCTGAATGCTGCTTTTGTTACAAAGGGTTATGGGTTGTGTTGGTGTGTGCTATATAGTGTAGTGAGTAAGTGTTTCGGCTGTGTCGATGTATGTCAGGTATGGGGTATTCAAACTATCCAATGTGGTGTGGTGTTCTGAATGATGTGAGTTTTGACTGTGGCAGTTCGCACTGCAAATTAATTTTGCCATGGAGGAATGCTGTGGGGATTTGTTGCTTGTAATCTGGTGGGTGGAAGTTTATCAGGCTGGCAGTGCTGGTGGTGGGACCACCTCTTTCCTGCCCTCCAGTGTCCAGGCGGTTTTGGATTTTTGGCTGTCCTTTGGCGGTCTTCACAGTGTGACTCTTCGTACAGCAGTAGGATTACCGCCAACATGGCAGTCTTTTTGCTGCTGTCACCACAGCAGTCTTCCAAACAGACCGCCAGGGTCTTAATAAGGCCCTAAATGATTTACCCAAATTAAGAAGATGTTGAACTAAGGCAGGGATTGAAACCTTATTCTCCATGTTCAGAGGTAAGAAGCTCTACAAACGGTTCTTATCGCCTCCCATAAAAGTAGGGCTTGTTTTGGGCTCAAGGTTTCAACAGGGCCTTGAGCTGAGCCAGAGTCAGAAATCTAGCTTGAGACAGACTTAAGCTTTTGGTGACATGTCCACCTCCAACATAAATGTGTTGTTGGCACAAAGTCTGAGTACCCTAAATGTAAAGTGTACAAAGGTAACAAAGAAACTCATTTAGCCCAATCAAATAACTGCCTTAACCTAAATGAGCAGAGCATACACATATAAACATACACAAATGTCCTCACTACTCTTGGCATAGAAAATTGCCCAGATTTTACACACCCTCAGAGTAGCTAATAACAGGGGTGGAGAACATCTGGACCATTACAAGTTGGACTGTGAGGTCCCCTTAGAAATAAAGAATTACCAGAGGATCAGTAGTCCTGAGTCTTATTCCCCTAGTACCTTTATATTTGCACCCAGGTAGTCACATATTTTCAGCAGCCAAAACCTCTGTGTGAAAATAAACAGATTTGAGAGCACACCACTGATCTCATAATCCTGGGAGAGGGATGGGAGGTACAGTGAATTCTGGTCCCAGCCTTATCTGAAATAAGAGGCACTCGTAATGAGGGCCTAAGATGCTTATTGGAAATGACAGACAGGTTGGAGAGACATGAGGGTATAGGAACAGGGCAGGACATACATTTATGTGTATGAGCATATTTTAAATGGTCTCACTAATAATTGGTAGAATGATCAGCACCTGAGAAGCTTTGCTATGTTTGACAAACAATTTGCTTCATGTTCGTAACATTTAAAACACTATTGTTAATATTAGCAAACATGCAGTAGAAGAGAACAGGAGTATATCTGACCAGCCAAAATTAATGTATTCCCAAAACTAGTTTTTATAGACTGCATCCACATTTGAATGCAAATTGTAAAACACATTTAAAGTGAAAAACAAAAGATATGAATTACCTAGTGTTAGAAATTGGGTCTCTAGTTGGCAGAGGTCTGTATCCTGTCTAAGTAGGGACCACGGGCCATATGTACAAACACATTTTCCCATAGGCACAGAATGGGCAAAACTGCTTGCTACATCTGGCCCCACAATCCTGGTCAAGGTAAGTCATAACACAACCTAAATTATCCTGTGCTCACCCTCCAGTAGCTTGGCACAGAACAGGCAGGCTTAACTTAGATGACAATGTGGAAGGTATTTGTGCAACAACTCATACAGTAACACAGTGAAAACACCACAGAAAGTACTCCACATCAGGTTAGAAAAATAGATAACATTTACTGAATATATTAAGACCAAAATGACAAAACCCCAATATGCGCAAGTCAAGATATCTCTTTTAAAAGATTTAGGGGGTCATTACAACCTTGGCGGTAAAAGCCGCTTACCGCCGTGCAGAAGACCGCCAATACACCGCCGCGGCCGCGTAATTCCGCCACAGCTATTATGACCCACATCTCGCAATCCGCCAAAATTCAGACACCCACACAAGTCCGCCACACCAAAGGTCAGTGATAAACTGGCGAAAACAATTCCTCCACCGTCACGCCAACAGAAACACGCCCATGCTATCACGACCCACGAATCCACGCGACGGTCTTTCAACCGCGGTATTCCATTGGCGGTACACACCGCCGCGCTCAAAATACACACACATCTCCAAAACACCGCCACATTGGACAATTCCAAATACACACACCTGATACACATACAAACAACACTCCCTCACACCCAACTCAATATAAAACACACACCCACATCACCCACAAACCCCTACGAACAGAAATTTTGAGGAAGCCGAGAGACAGAGAGCACAGGAATTGAGAACCCCACCACACAGAGGCACACAACACCATCACCCATACAACATTCCACGCACAAAACACCACACACCACTACACATCACCACACACATCAACACTTACACCATCCCACACATCACCTACACCACCCCATGTCACGCCAAAGACACCCCAGGTTTTCCGAGGAGGAGCTCAGGGTCATGGTGGAGGAAATCATACGGGTAGAGCCACAGCTATTTGTCTCACAGGTGCAGCACACCTCCATAGCCAGGAAGATGGAGCTATGGCGAAGAATCGTGGACAGGGTCAACGCTGTGGGACAGCATCCAAGAAATCAGAATGACATCAGGAAGAGGTGGAACGACCTACGGGGTAAGGTGCGTTCCGTGGTCTCCAGCAACAACATCGCAGTACAGCGGACTGGCAGCGGACCCCCACCTCCTCCCTCACAACTAACAACATGGGAGGAGCAAGTCTTGACCATCATGCATCCAGAGGGCCTCGAAGGAGTCGGTGGAGGACTGGACACTGGTAAGTCAAATCTTAATGTATTAATAACACAAACCACCCATCCCAACACCAAGCCCTGCAGGACACAACTAAGCATGGTCACCGCTCACCAAAGCATGCTCACTGCACATATCCATAACAACCCACTAACCATCATCACACAAACCCACACACAGGAATGCTTGCACTGGGGTACACGCACACCCACCCATTGCACACCATTACACACACACATGCAATAATCATGTTCTTATATCCCTGCAGGACCACTACAGAACGTCACCACACAGGAGGGTCCAGACATCTCCACTCCACCCACAGAAGAGGCCCACAGTGACGACAGCAGCTCTGCCCTACTGGATCCTGATGACCAGCCCGGACCATCGTGGGCCTCGGGACAGTCGGTTCCCCTTGCACAGGCACAGCCCAACACTGACCTTCCACCCTCTGGTAACACCAGCACAGCACCGACCCAGCGGGCCCATACCTCCGTACCCAGGACACGTCAATCAGCGGTGTGTCCACCACTACAGGGAACCCAGGATAACCCACCACCCCAATAAGAACAGGGACCTGGGGGCAGTGGTAGTGGACACACGGTCCGGGGGACGGAGGCACAGGAACACAGGGGAACTGAGAGGGCTGCTGTGCGACAGGGGGTGGACAGGCCAAGGGAACCCACTCTCCACGAGGCCCTCTCCTCTATCATGGGAGCATACCACCACTCCCAGGAGACAATGGCAACGGTTCTGGACAAGTTTCAGGAGACCCACCACCTGCAGGAGGAACAGTATTTGGGTTCAGAGAGGAGCTCAGAACCATCAGCTCCGCCCTGGGCACCATCGTAGGGGTGCTGAAGGACATACAGAAGACCATGAGGGACACCGTGGCACTCCAAGGGGCCCCTGACACTAGCCAGGACGATGAACTGCCCACCACCTCCGCCGGCGCTAGTGGACAGGATGCCCCGCCACAGGACCACCACACCAGCACCCCACCCCCTGCAGACGGACAACCACCCCGCAAGCGGTCCCTGAGATCCAGGAACAGGACAGAGCAAGATGGCAAGACCCCGCCAGGAAATGAGACCACCCTGATTGTCCTCCCACTGTCCCACTTTGTTACCCTGTCCATACTTAAACTGCCCCAGCTCCACTTCCTATGCCCATATGGGCAGTGCACCTGTGTGACCAATAGACTGGACTCTGCCATGGACATTCCTCCACAGTCCCCCATCACCATTTTACAACCCCCCCTCCATTTTTGAGCACTTAAATAAACACCCTTGAAGCACAAAACAATCTGGAGTCAGTCTGTGATTTGTTAAATTTGTATTATCAATGACAGTGTCAAAATGCGTGTTCAATTGTAAAGCCAACATACCTATGTCACACATCACAAGTCCATGAAGGATGCAAGCAGATAACACATGTTGGTAACCACATCTGTGAAACCGTAATGGAAAGGTACAACTCAGTTACCAAATACTGCTACTAAATGACAGACAGGATAGAGGTAGAAGTGTGAAAGTGAATGTAATAGTAAAATAAAATGTTCTCACCTGTGTGTCACTGGAAATATTGTTGTATGACTGACTCCCTGTTGACTATGTCTTCTTCCTCAGCTTCCTCCTCATCACTGTCCACAGGCTCCACAGCTGCCACAACACTGCCATCTGGACCATCCTCCTGCAGAAAAGGCACCTCGCGTCGCAAAGCAAAATTGTGAAGCATCGAGCAGGCGATGATGATCTGGCACACCTTCTTTGGTGAGTAGAATAGGGATCCACCTGTCATATGGAGGCACCTGAACCTGGCCTTCAGGAGGCCGAAGGTGCGTTCAATCACCCTCCTAGTCCGCCCATGGGCCTCATTGTAGCGTTCCTCTGCCCTGGTCCTGGGATTCCTCACTGGGGTCAATAGCCATGATAGGTTGGGGTAACCAGAGTCCCCTAATAGCCACACCCGGTGCCTCTGGAATTGACCCATCACATATGGGATACTGCTATTCCGCAGGATGTAGGCGTCATGCACTGAGCCAGGGAACATAGCATTTACCTGGGAGATGTACTGGTCTGCCAAACATACCATCTGTACATTCATAGAATGATAACTCATCTGGTTCCTGTACACCTGTTCACTCCTGTGTGGGGGACCAGAGCTACATGGGTGCCATCAATAGCACCTATGATGTTGGGGATATGTCCAAGGGCATAGAAGTCACCTTTAACTGTAGCCAAATCCTCCACCTGAGGGAAAACGATGTAGCTCCTTACGTGTTTCAGCAGGGCAGACAACACTCTGGACAACACGTTGGAAAACATAGGCTGGGACATCCCTGATGCCATGGCCACTGTTGTCTGAAAAGACCCACTTGCAAGGAAATGGAGCACTGACAGCACCTGCACATCAGGGGGGATTCCAGTGGGAAAGCGGATTGGTGACATCAGGTCTGGCTCCAACTGGGTACATAGTTCCTGGATAGTGGCATGGTCAAACCTGTAGGTGATGATTAAATGTCGCTCCTCCATTATCAACAGGTCTACCAGCGGTCGGTACACCGGAGGATTCCACCATCTTCTCAAATGTCCCAGCTGATGGCGCCTAGGAAGGACAACAGCGACCACAGAGTCAACAAATTCCCAGGTATGTACCCACAGATACACAGAACAAGACACCAAACACAAAACTCTTCCTGTATGTGTGTTGAGTGTAGGCCTAGGTATATGTGACGCAGTAGTAAATGAAGCCATGTGGGCCCCTGAAATGGCGGCTGCCTGACCTCTAAACTGGGACAATGGGATGTGAGGTATCTGCGCTGGCGCTGTACACCGTCGCGGTAGGCTGTCGTAGACCGCGGCGCAATGCTGCATTGGTTAACATTGGACCCGATGAAGTGCGGCGGCGGTGATGATACGCACCGCCGCAGACGTCACCGCCGCGGACGTGACTGCCATTTTCTATCTCTTCAATCACTCGATACCTGATCTTTGACAGGAGAGGACCTACACTGCAAGTGCTGCTGTGACCTCGGTCTGGAAGAGACAATGGCTGCTGCATCTGGGGAAAGGGCCCCTGCCTTCACTGCTCAGGAGTTGGAAAAGCTCATGGACGGGGTCCTCCCCCAGTACACGCTACTCTACGGTCCTCCAGACCAACAGGTAAGTACACAGGGAGCACGTTGTATGGGCTATGCCTGGGTGGAGAGGGCTGGATGTTAGTTGGAAGGGGGCAGAGTTCAGGGAACATTAAGGACTGTGAATGCATGTGCCACATGGCAAGGGTAGGGATGGAGGCCACTCACATTGAGGGTGCAGTTGGTAATGACTTCTCTTCTTCCCCTGTGCATGTCACGTAGGTCAGCGCCCACCAGAAGAAGGACATTTGGCGTGCCATCGCCAAGGATGTCCGGACCCTGGGGGTCCACCAGAGACGTGGCACCCACTGCCGGAAAAGATGGGAGGACATCCACCGCTGGAGCAAGAAGATGGCGGAGGCTCAGCTGGGGATGACCTCCAAACGTGGGAGGGGTGCCTGTCGCACCATGACCCCCCTGATGTTCAGGATCCTGGCGGTGGCCTACCCGGAGTTGGATGGGCGCTTGAGGGCATCACAGCAGGCACAAGGGGGTGAGTACACTCTCATTCTGGGGACTTTGCGTGCAGTGGAGGGGTCTGAGGGGGGAGGAGGGCTGTAGGTTTCCCTAGGCCAGGGTGAGTTCCATAGGCTAGGCCCCTCCGTAATGCAGGCCATGTGGCACTCCACCCCACCTCAGTAGAGTGCCAAGTACAGGTATTAATGCCCCTGTGGCATCTATGTGTGCAGATGTCCACCATAGCCATGTAGGCCAGATCCCAGGAATTGCATCTTTAGAGTCCAAGAGCACGGCGTAGTGCAGGGGGCTGCTGTGTCTGTATTGTCCGCCAACGGTAGCGGTAAGCCATGCACTCAACCTGTCTTTCTTCTGTCGTTCCCCCCCCTTTTTCTGCTCTCTCTGTTCTTTTGTGCATCAGCATCATCAGGCGGAGATACAGTGGCACCGGAGCACGAGGGAGCTGCATCCTACATGGCCATAGAGGGCCACACCACGGACTCTGAATACACCAGTGGGACGGAGGGCGAGGGGAGCTTCACCTCGGTCACCGGTTCACCAAACAGCGACACGGACTCGTCTGCCGATGGGAGCTCCCTTGTGGTGGCGGCACCATCTGTGCCCCCCACTTCTACAGGTACAGCCGCCACCTCCCCTACCAGCACCGCCCTCCCAGCAGCCCCTCAGCGTTCGACCCGTGCCCGCTCACCCAGGAGGGTGGGCATCACCTTCGCCCCAGGCACCTCAGCCCCTGCCCCGTCACCCCTGCTGCCCTCAGTGAGGAGGCCATTGACCTCCTCAGGTCACTCACTGTTGGGCAGTCTACCATTGTGAATGCCATCCAGGGTGTATAAAGGGAGTTGCAACATGGTAATGCATTCCTGGAGGGCATTAATTCTGGTCAGGCTGCCCTTTATCGAACCCTGCAATCTCTGGCCTCAGCACTGATAGCAGCCATTGTCCCTGTGTCTAGCCTCCCCCCTCCAACTTCCTCCACCCAGACCCAATCCCCTGTACCCCAGCCTATCTCAGGCACACCATCAGACAAGCATGCATACAACTCAACACACACAAGTAGGTCAGGCAAACATAAGCACCACACAACTCACAGGCACTCATGCAAGCATCACCCACATACAGACACAGCAACATCCACTGCCTCCACTGTGTCCCCCTCCTCGTCGTCTCCCTCCTCCCTCCCAGTGTCGTCTACACTCTCACCTGCATGCACTACATCTACAGGCACTAGGACTCGCACCAGAACACCCAGAACTACACCCCGCTCACCTGCACTCACCACCCCCACTACCATTTACACATCCCCTGTGTCCACTCCCAGTGTGTCTGTGACGCCCCCTCCAAAAGTACACAAACGCAACCACCCACACACCCAACATCCATCCACCTCACGACAGCCTCCAGTACCTGCACCTGCACCCAAATCAACTAAAGTTACACCTCCTACAACCACCTCCTCTTCCTCCACTCCCAGACCCCCTCCAGCTACCCATCCCAGTCTTCGTCAGCAACTCTTCCTCAGCAACGTTGACCTCTTTGCCCCCACCCCCATCCCTCCAATTGATAGGACCCATAGTAGCACCTCAGCCAAAAAAAGTCCTGTACCAGTGGTGCTTGTTAAAGGTGTGTGGAGTGCACCGGCCACCAGGGCAGCCAGTGTGACACAGAGCCAAAGCACTGCCAGTCCACCTCCTGTAAAGCACCTCAAGTTGGAATGTGGCTGACGGGACAGGGTGAAGACCCCTGGTGGCAAAACGGCTCACAAGGGTCCCAGGGGGATTGCAGAGTCAGCTGTGACTCCTCCAAAGGTGGTGAAGGGTCAGTAGAAGTCTGCACAGTCTGGGAAGAGCAGCACGGCAGAGAAGGGCGCCATCCTCCCCGGCGGCCGGGACGCCACCGCCAGCACTGTCGTCACTGTTCCTGAGACCACCGCCAGAGTCAGTGCCCAGGAGGGCACAACAATCGTCACTGGTCCTGAGACCACCGCCAGAGTCATTGCCCAGGAGGGCAGCACAATCGTCACTGGTCCTGAGACCACCGCCAGAGTCAGTGCCCAGGAGGGCAGCACAATCGTCACTGGTCCGGAGACCACGGCCAAAGTCAGTGCCCAGGAGGACCCCGGCAGCCACAGCCCCGCTGGGCAATGAGGGACCGTCATGCCACACACCAATGCACAGGTCAGAGACCGCCATGGCAAGCACCGCTCAACAGGTCAGAGACCGCCATGGCAAAGCACCGTTGAACAGGGAACAAACCGCCATGGTGAAGACCGCTGAACAGGGCAAAGCACCACTCAACAGGGCAAAGCACCGCTCAACAGGGCAGAGACCGCCATGGCAAAGCACTGCTGAACAGGGAAAACACCGCCATGGTGAAGACCGCTGAACAGGGCAAAGCACCGCTCAACAGGGCAGAGACTGCCATCGCAAAGCACCGCTCAACAGGGAAAACACCACCATGGTGAAGACCACTGAACAGGGCAAAGCACAGCTGAACAGGGCAAAGCACCGCTGAACAGGGCAGAGACCGCCATGGCAAAGCACCGCTGAACAGGGAAAACACCGCCATGGTGAAGACCGCTGAACAGGACAAAGCACCGCTGAACAGGGAAAACACTGCCATGGTGAAGACCGCTGAACAGGGCCAAGCACCGCTCAACAGGGCAGAGACCGCCATGGCAAAGCACCGCTGAACAGGGAAAACAACGCCATGGTGAAGACCGCTGAACAGGGCAAAGCACCGCTGAACAGGGCAAAGCACCGCTCAATAGGGCAAATACCGACATGCCAAAGCACCGCTGGACAGGGAATAAACCGCCACATCAAGCATTGTTATCCCATGTGCAGCTGGGACAGTGACGGAACAGGAACGGTCACGGGGAGCCTGATGCAGTCTGGGCACCAGTCCCCCTCCAGAACCAGTGGAGACTGTTATCCACTTGAGAGACTGTGGCTTTGCACTCCCCAGGATGGTACAGTGGGCAAGCCACCCACTGTAGAGACTTGAGAGACTGTGGCTTTGCACTCCCCAGGATGGTACAGTGGACAAGCCACCCAATGTAGAGACTTGAGAGACTGTGGCTTTGCACTCCCCAGGATGGTACAGTGGGCAAGCCACCCACTGTAGAGACTTGGGAGACTGTGGCTTTGCACTCCCCAGGATGGTACAGTGGGCAAGCCACCATCTGTAGTGACTTGAGAGACTGTGGCTTTGCACTCCCCAGGATGCATCAATGGGCATGGAGCACCGTCGTGGATCTGGCGTGGTGCTGTAAACCGGCTGAGGTGCCCCCCCTTCCCTTCCCCCTGAGGTGCCTGTTGTATTTCTATCTTATGCCCCTGCAGTGTTCTCTCCGTTTGTGGACAGGTATCTAGTGTGGGCCTCGCCCATGCATTTTGGGCCTAGTGGTGCACGGACATTGATATGTGCATACCTGCACTACTTCTCGTAATGTATAAATCTGGAATGTGTATATATATCTGTATATATTTGGTAACTGTATTTTGATACATTACAATGTTTGAACTGATTTTCTTTTGTCTTTGCATCCTTCCGGGGGGGGTTGTGGGTTGTTACTGTGATGTTTGGAAATGCATTGGTGTGTGTGTTGTAATGTGCGAGGGTGGGGGTGGGGGTGTCGCGTGTGTGCCCCCCTGACTTTTGCCTCCCCCCTCCCCTATGTCGTAGGTGCAGCACTCACTGTTGTCTTCGGCGCTGCCGTTGCTGGTGTTCGTAGACGAGCAGGAACACAAGGGCAGGGAGTATTTGAAGTTCCGGCTCCATGGTGTCCTCCTTCTCCATGGAGTGTGTTAAGGTGAGCGTTTTCACATTGCAAAAGCTGTTTCAGCCGTGTTTTTATCCACGGTGAATCCGCCCCGGAAAAGGTGGCGGATTGGCGGGTTGTGATACTGTGGGCGGTACATTGTCTTCCGCCTGTCTGTTGGCGGTGACCGCCGCGCTGCTTGTCCGTACCACCGTGGCGGGCGGAGTGTTAAAGTGGCTGTCTATGTTGGCGGTTTCCACCACGGTCATAATTCCCTTTTTTTGTCTGCCGGCCTGTTTGCGGTATTACCACACCTTTAACACCGTCCGCCAGGGTTGTAATGACCACCTTAGATTTGTCATGATCCATAAGAATCAGTGGTTGTATCCTTTTAATACACAGTACTTGGGATGCGTCAAAAATAACAAGGTAGAGGGCCGCAGAGGAGGAGGTGTGCCTGAAAGTAAATCGATGTGTCAGTCTTTCCGGTGTGGCAGAGGTAATGCATTGTTTCTTTGCAAGTGGCAAGGTGATACATCGATTTATGGGGGTGCAGCCCTGGTCCCTCACTGCAGTGCAGGGATATTTTGAAACCCTAGGATGGTGTGTGGAGAATCCAAAATGTGCTGTGAAGGGGAAACAGGCGGTATGTCGATTGCGTAGGTGATGCAGTGATTTTTCAGCTGTGAGACAGGAGCTGCATCGATTCCGTAGGTGTGGCATCACATTTTGCAGGTGTTGCATGGGTTTTTCTGGCACTGTGGATTTTCTACTTCAGTTGAAGTCTTTTATGGCCCTGAGACTCCTGAACATGAGGCAAGCTCAGTCCAAGCCCTTGGAGAGTCCTTGTGGGTGAAGGTAGAGTCCTTCCAGCAGAGTCAGGGGTCAGCAGGCAGAAGGGCAAGCAAGAGAGCGGTTAGGATGAGCCCATTGGGCAGCACGACAATCCCTCTGACAGAGTCAAGTTGTATGTCCAGAAGTATCTGATTTGGTGGAGTTCACAGACCAAGTATAAATATCCAAATATGCCTTTGAAGTGGCACATTTGGATATGTATATCATTCCTTTGCATGAGGCCAGCCGCCTTGCCTTTGAAGTGTAAGTGAGAGCCCCTCCACCCCTCCTGCCAAGGAAGACCCATCAAAATGCAGATGCAGCTGAGTGTCCTGTTTTTATAGCTGTCTGGATGGAATGCACAAGGGGAGCTGTCAACCAGCACAGACCAGATGGGGATTGGATACAGGATGTAAGGCATAGAGAGCAGTACGTGCAGAGAAATGCTTACTTTCTAAAAGTGGCATTTCTAAAATAGTGATATTTAATCCAACTTCATCAGGAAGCAGGATTTCTCACTAAAATTCCAACCATACCAAACATGCCAATGCTACTCCTCCCAAATCAGAAATTACCACTAAAAAGTATTTAAGGGAGTCTCTAATGCTGCCCTGTAAGATCAACAGGCTTCAAAACAGTGAAAAACAACTTTTGGAGTTTTTCACTACCAGGTGATTTGAAACATGTCATGCAGTCTACTTACATTGCACCCTGCTCTATACCTAGGGACTACCTTAGGGGTATCTTTTATGCAATAAAATGGGAAGTTTAAGGGTTGGCAAGTAGGTTTAAATGAAAAGAAGCAGTAGCAGTGAAACTGTACACACATGCCTGGGACATGGTGAAGGGGCTACTTATGTGGGTGGCACAATCAGTGCTGAAGGTCCGCTAGTAGAACTTAATTTACAAGCCCTTAATTTATATGTAAAATAAATATGCCATTTGGGTAGGAGACAATTCTACCATGTTAAGGGAGGACAGCATAAGCATGTTAGCAATAGTTAGTAGTGGTAAAGTGTGCAGAGTGCAAAAACCAGCAAAAACAAGATCAGAAAAATGGAGGGAGGGAAGCAAAAAGTTTGGAGAAGACCATCCTAAGGCTGTCAGGTCTAACACCTAGGTTGTGACCTTTGAGCAGAACAGAAATGTCCTTTATGGTCTAGCCTCCAGGAACTAGTAGACATTGACAGAAACACAAACAATAATTAAAGAGCAACAATTAACTCATCACTGAAGTACACTGGATTGAAAACAACAACACACTGTTATATTTTGTATAGTCCCATGGCTCGCTGAACAGTTCTGTCTTTGTAAACACTTTATTTACTTCAGATTTGCCTGTATTATTTTTGTTCATGCTTTGTTTCCCACATCCTATCTTTTAATGAAATGCATTGTGTTTACTCAGGGGGGGTCAGTCATTTTTCTGTCCCTTACAATAGGCTTTATTTTACTGTGAAATCCAGAGTTTGAGGTAAAGAGGATTTATCCATGCACTACACATGTTTAACAATGTGCACAGTAATAATAATAATAATAATGAGAAGAAGAAGAAGAAGAAGAAGAAGAAGGAGAAGAAGAAGAATACAGATTAATTATGATTAATCAGCAAATTTGTGATTCAATAAATGCATTCTTTCTTGTGGCATTATTCATTGATATTAATATTTATTCCTCAAATAGAATGGACACAAACACCATACACAATGAGTAGGTAAGGGACAAGATCAGTAGCAATTGTCTTCAATTTCTTTTTAAATGTTACTATAACATAGGCTATAGTTTTGTAAGGGTGGAGAAGGCATGGTTCATTTGGTGATTTTATTGCTTCTGTGCCTCAGTTTTCTTTCACTTTAAAGGCATAAACACTGGCATTTGTTGTGAGGAATATAATATATGTAGTTAATAGTATCTGCATTTTTGGATATTATTTGAATATTACAAATGACAGCTAAAAATTATAATATGGCCCTCATTCTTTAGCACCATTGTGCGTCATTTTATAAATATGGCACGAGGATGGCGTTAGGGAATGGCATTAGCTCGAGTTTAAAAAAATGGCGCACAACTGCTATCATAAATATGGGCCTGACTCTTTAGCTCTAAAGTAGGTGTGTAACTGCTCCCAGAGCAGGAGACAAAGGCTTGGGTATGGGGAGGTCTTTCTGTTTCTCTGGCAGGATGGCCATTTGGACACTGTCCATGAAATTGGATAAACTTGAATGGGTTTTGCATATCACAGGCATTTGTCAGATGACACCTGCATAGGTCCTTTCTTTGCTTCCCCAGACAGTCAGGCTCCAAACATAGTAGGAAGGGAACTGCCCCAGAACTGGTTAGAATTGACGACAGAGGTGGCTTGCTCATTTCCCTGGCTACAGCTATGGGGTAGGCACACAGACTCACAAGCTCTGAAAAAGAGGAGAAGGATTTCTCTATTTTGGATTTAGGCAGAGAGTAGTACTGTGGGATTGTTTGCAGTAGGGCACACAGGTACTTCTACAAAAGAGGGTTGTGTTACCCGTGGACATATTTTCCCTATTGGCTAGGTAGGGGCCAAGACTCACCCCGCCCACAGGCTTGTACCAGGCATAAATGTGGCATGCTTTTTAGAGCACCATGGACTTGTGGAAGAGCAGAAGAAGGACTGAACTTCTGTTTGAGACCTGTGAGGAGACCTGAAAGGCTGGACCTGCTCCTACTTGTACCGAGGACAAAGAACTGGTCTCCAGGAGTCAGATGACTGATGCAAAAAGCCCTTTTCCTGAACAGCCTTGCTGACTAGTTACAACTGAACCTGCCCTGGAGCTTGCAGGAAGCTTTTGACACGTGAAAGGGTGGGACCCTTGTCCTGGGACCCTTGAATATGTCAAAGTGTACTGTTTCTAACATCCTGAAAGACCTCTGGAGGACTAGGATAAATTGGCCAAGTAGATCTCACCATAGTGCATTGCCCTTTAGCTGTAGATTCATGTTTCCCCCTCTCTCTGAGCACTTCTGTAGAAGCTGTTTTAGAAGGACCTCACAGATAAGGATCGTACCTTGTGGAGGCCTCTTCAGTTACAGTTTGCAGCCTTGCTCAACTAGAAGACTCCCGGCTCCAAAAAAGTGACTAAGGGCGTGATTTAGATCTTGGTGGATAGGTTAATCTGTCACTAACATGATGGTTATTCTGCCCTTCATATTACAATTTCCATAGGATATAAGGGGATCATAATATGTTGGATGGGATATCCATCATGTTTGTGACAGAGTAAGCACCCAGCCAATATCTAAATCAGGCTCTAAGTTTGAACATAGAGAACTTGTCCAAGCAAAGGTAAGAAAAGTATCAAACTGACAAGATGCCTTCGCTGGGTGCATATTGTGAATTTTTCCAATTGGAAATGTTGCATCCTAAAGCTCCCGAATCTGCCATAACTGATATACTTCTGCCATCCACAAGTGCTTCACACAAAGGCCCTTTGATACCCCTGTTTTCAAAAGCATGACAGGATCTATAGAATCCACAGTCAAAACGACATTGGAAAATCTTTCCAGGCAACTCTGAGTTTGATCTTCAAAATCATTAGTATGTACATAACTAAGCTTCACTCTACTGAGATTGCTAGTCGCACCAACACAACTAGTTGTGCTTCTACACACCACCTGAAAATGTCCTACTTTGTGACATTTCAATTTTTTTTCCCTATTGCAGGGCATGCTGGATTATTTCTGATATGATTGCGAGAACCACATCGGAAACAAGCTTTTGTACCTCTGCCTTGTTTGGAAGACTAATTGCTAATTGCACAGATCAAATCATTCTCCATCACACAATTAACAGTAGATTGACCCAGGTGACCTGTTAAAACTTTAGAAGAGACAATGGACCTTTCTATACTCTTTGCAATGTCAATTGTTTCTGCCAAAGTCAGGTTACAACAGGCTAACAGACGTTCCTGTATTTTCTTAGAAAAGCAGTAAAACACAAATTGGTCCCTTATGTAAATATCTACATTACGGCCAAAATTGCATTAAGCAGCTAAAACTCACAAAGCTGCCACATATTCTTCGATAGTTTCTTCAACAGATTGCTTGCAAATGGCAAAGTTAAACCTTTCAAGAAGCATACTGGATTCATCCGAATACTGTTTTCTCATCCTTTCCTTTCCTTCCAAATAAACGTTCCAAACGGTATCCCCACTCTTCTGTGCCTGAATAGGCGGAAAATTGTCAAACACATGTTGTCCAGAAACCCCTAGATGGTTGAACGGCAAGGCCATCTTTCTAACAGGAGAAAAGTTAGTAGCATCACTGGCTGTGAGGTAGTTCTCAAAAACTCTCAGCCATTCACTCCATTTTATATCTGGCTTGCCACTCCTTTGTAAAAAAGGAGGAGGCAGAACAACTCCTTGAATATATGTCATAGTAAAATGAAAATTTAAAGAAAATAAACTGCACTAAAAAGGTGAAAATAAGCAGAAAGCTAATAATCTTGGCTTAAAATGAATCACAGAATCCAGCCAAAATGTTAGGATGAAGAGAAAAGTTGAGTGCAACAAACAAAATACAGAAACAAACTGATAAAGTCAGGTAAGTCTTTCTCTCTGATGGAAACAAACGGCAACCCGATGTATCCAGCAACACCACTCTGTGCCGATTCACAGAGCAAAACGGAAGGAAACATAATGACCCCTGGCGTGAGGGTGTTGAGTCACATGACAAACCGGAAATATGAGGCAGCACATCATATATGCTATCATGAGGATGCTGGTACAGTAATGGCTCACGGGCTGCAGTGGAACCTTCTGAAGAAGCAAGCTTGCTGTGAGCCATTAGCTCATAGCCAGCACGAGCAGTATCCAGGCAACAGCCGTCGCTCATATCCAGGTAATGAGCCGTCCTTCAAAAATAAATGAATCAAGTTTCAGAATATCCAAATCGATGAAATATTACTGACCGTGGTGCCGGCGTGAATAGTCTCCAATGTGTACATAGGCAATTAATTACGGGTGCAGGATCCGTCGGTGGGTCCACTTCCGTGAACAACAGTTACCCCATTCCTGGTACCACATTATGTAGGAAGGGTAGACAGAAAAAGCTTCAAAGTGTGTTTGCTGAAATAAGAACACACAGACGAGCTTCACGTTTTGTCCAGCTTCTTCAATAAGATGGACCCATGACAATCTCAGCTGCCATCCAAGACTGTCTTCTGTGAACAACTGCCAACTCGGACGCTCTGGAATCTTAGACAGAGCTGATGCTGTGAGGATTTTATACACAGCATTTCAAGAACAAACATATGAAACTGCAAAACAGTATTACAGTATTTTGCGCCTATTTAAGTTCCTGTAATCACAAAGTAAGTCAACCAACTGATCCTTTGAGTCTATGTCTCAGTCATGGGTACAGGTGGCAACAAGCCCTGTCCTTCAGGGCTCCACACAAGTGATATACAGCAGATCTAGTTTTCTATTCTGCCACAGGTCCAGAAAGTGTCCAGAGGAGCTGAGAGTGAGGTGCTACTTCTGTTCTTTTCACTAGCCCCAGGGTTAAGTGACTCCTGGGCACTCCCTGACCAATGGGTAAAAGTTCCCAAGGGCAAACCGTTACATCATGAGTTATGTAAGAATGTAGAATTTTCAGTGATGTCAGGACTAGGAACCTTGGGAAGGAATGTTTGGGTATGAAGACACACAGAGAGGTGGATGAGATCCTGATGATGGGTGTCATTGCTGCAGAGATATTCTTGAATAAACCTTATTTACTGCATCAAAACATATTAGACCTTTTCTTCACTGTAAACTATCTTCCTACATTGATGCAGTTAGACTGACACACCTAATAGCAATAATGTATTCCATGATGACATGGAGTAAGCGGTCACCCTATTTTCATCAAACTTATTTTTTCTTGTGGTATGACTCCCTGCGTTGTAAAATTGTGCTTGTGCATTGATCTTGAACAAATTGTTTAAATTGATCAAACCCAATTGGTACATTTAACTTTACACCAATGTCAAACTTAGTTGGTGCAGGAAATGTACCACTTATGTGGAAGTTAAATGTCAAAAGTGAGTGTCGGAAGAAGAAGCATGTGTTTACAACACCTGTATAGAGCACTAAATAATATGGCTCCATACAACACCAGTGTGTTCTGGTTGGCTGCTGTTTAAAACCACTGAAGTGGCGCATGGCAAGGGAAGTACATTACCCTTCAGGAAACATACTTCTATTTAACATTCAAATCATCACTAAGGTTGTCTTGTAAGTTGCAACCAAACAACAATGGTAATGTAATGTATTAAAGAGAGAGAGATACTAACTATTGAAGTGAATTAATGCTCCACAGTGACCAGTTGCAAAACACTTTGAAGACTAGACTGCAAATTATTTGAAGCTCCTTTTCAACTGTTATTAAACTCTCATTCAATGGTAAAAGAATATTTTTGATAGCTGTAGTTGAAAAATACTGTTTATCAAGCCAATAGGCCTGACTCTGGCAAGCTCATGAATGGTTACCTTTTTATTTCTTTTATTGTAAGCATAGTTCCAAATGAATGTCAGGGATATATACTTACAATACAAATGTTAACTTTATCCAAAATTACGCATCGGTGTTAACTTTGGTAGAACAGAACAGTAAAGGTTGTTCCTATCAGGCAGGTGCACTTAGAACAGGTGTAGAAACCAATTGTAGCTTTAGTGCACCTCATACTAAAATATAACTGGCACACAGAAAAGTTACCATTGACTTTGAACTACCATAAACCGGAACACATAGTTTAAACACATATAAATGACTAAATGAGAAAATGCTAAATAATGGAAACTAAACGGTCTTGGTGAAGTAAAGTATTAGCCTCCTAGCCTTTGAACTGAAGTGTATTTCTTTCTGAGTGGATTTGGACGTGTAATCAGGAGAAATGGAATGTTGCACAGGGCAAGACAGCCAATGGCTGAAGTGTGCTAATCCACTGTCTAAAGCATTAAGAAGTGTTGAGTGGACACAAGATGTGAATAATAGTTGAACAGTACCCTGGATGAAGAGGTTTAAGCAAATCTCCTGTATCTATGTATATGTGTATGCATTTCCTATTTTTTTATTTATTAAATTCTGTCAAAATGACTAAAGCTATCTCTAGGCCAGACCTTAAAAGACCTGTTATCCTAAAAGAGGAACTGGCTCCACATCAGAGAGAAAGGAGACTCCTTCCTTGTAAGAGGGGTCTGTTTGAAAAGGAATTGCATGCTCCCGTAGGGTAGGAAGCCTAGTACCACACAAAAGTTGGAAGGTCTCCCTGCTCTGAAAAATGCCCAGTTGACCAGTGTAGTTTGGCTCGGAGAGGTCACTGGATGGAAAAAGACCTGTTGCTTAGATTCCTGTCCTGAGGAGTCAACTGCTACAGATGAGACCAAGAGTGACACCATCCTTGTATCAAGAAATGTTTAGGACCTTGCCATTTTTACAACCTTTGAAGGACAAAGACAAAAAGCTGAATGTATCCCACAGAGGGTGCACCCTCTGTTCAAAGAATTTCAGCCACGCCCTGCTTTGAGCCTTTGCTACTAAGAAACAGGCTTCCGTGGTACCTTGTGATGAAGGTATTTTAACTCAATTAGCCCTGTCCAACAATAGAACTTAGCCTTCTCCCACTAGATTATTTTGGGAATAAAAAAAGTTACTATCTCCAAAGGTAAAATGACATGCAACAAGACTTGTCTGTGTATTTTTGATGTTACATACAATGCAGACCTGATTGTTCTCTAACATGAGTATTTCATTTTACATGCAAAAATATTGCTTTGTGTCCCACAAAGGAGGCTAACTTCTCATTTGTACTGCTAATAACTATGGTGTTGGATTGTCATGTTTTTCTTGATTTATGCTAACGAGACAAAGAAGGAAAGTTTCTGTTCTCTGCTGCATGCACTGTCAATATTCATGGTAGCTAGGAAATGGCACACAGGGAGATAACTTTGCGTGTTCCATCTCATAGGGAAAAATAAGTCACCATTCACACATATTTTAAACATGGACCAAAATGTAAATATCCTGTATTGTGTGATGCTGAAGCAGAGTATGAACCAATGCCTTCTTGATGCACAGAACACCATGCTTAAGAAAGTTATAGAAGATGCTAGCGAGCAGGGAAGGGTACGGCAGACTGATCTGTTCTCAAGGGGTTGCTGAAATTTAGGATTCTGACTTAAAGCCTGAAGGCACTATATGGTATAAAGAGAGGCATATTGTGAAGAACGTATGCAATCATGGTGTTAGATAGCTTATTAAAACCTAGACAGACAAATAGGTTAGGTGTGTGTAGAGATATGAATAGCACTTTTCTTAAACTTTACCCAAATTTGTGTACTTATTGCTGATTTATTTATAATATTTACAATCATATTAGACATGACTTGCATTTGAGCAGTGTATAATAAATAACCTTATCATGGGAAATAACCAATGATTGTGTGTGCATACTGATTTGAGGTAGAGGGTGGTATGGACACCACCTCCACATGAGAAATTCTCTACAAAGTTTGTCTGACTCCTTACATTCTCGCTCACCAAAGCATAAGGGGAATGAGAAACCCCTAACAGTTCTCCTTGTCCACAAAAGGTAATGATTCCCCTTTGGAGTTTAGGGATATCTATGTGGTTTCCCAAAAATTAGAACCTGGGTGAAATAGCAAGTACCCCAAAATGACCTTGTTAGCTACTAGCCCTTGTCCTTAGAGATTTTGGCATCAAAACTGAAGACTTCATTGGAAGTTTAAAGATGACAATATATCTGACTTCAAGGAACTTTTGTCAACCTTATTCAGCATGCTGCCTTGAGCAGCTTAACACAATAGGCTTACAAATCCTCACTTCATCGTCGTCATCCTGAAACTATACATTAGTCTTGGTCAACCATGCACTTTATATTCCCTAGGCTCTTTTGCCCATACAACTTTAAAAATCGATATCCACATTCTAGTTATCCAATATTTAACTTTGCCATTGTTGTGTCCTCTTGCTCATTATATTTTAATTGAATTTTCTAAATTGTTTCCAGAATTGTATTGAGTTGTTTTCATTATTTTAATATTATTTGATAATGCTTGAATATAGCTCACATTTCTTTGCTCTGGGGGACTGAATGTTGTTGTGTTGCAGCTAACAGGGATTAAGAGGAGATTCACATAAAACTGTGTTGTGACCTAACCATGGTATGTTTATTACGGTGAAAGGAATAGCCACTCCTAAATTAATAATTCCCTTTCTTACCCTTCATATATCAGCTTTCTACTGCGATTGGGTAAATATAATATGTAAAGTTCATACAAAAACTTTCTTCCCAAAAAGGCATGGAACACATGTGGGTCTCCTTTTAACACATTTATATGAACCTCCTACGAATCTTGAACTTGATCTACTAATCCTGTTTTGTGGTTGAAAAGCCTGAAATTCAGAAAAGCACAGGCTTTGCAGCCACAAAAACACTAGGGCCGGATTTCAGAGCCCCTAGCACCTCCTTACGTCACATTAGCACAATTTGTATTTTTTATGCTAATTTGGCCCAACGAGGCCAAAATCGCTACAACAGATTTATAAAGTGGCACAAAGCCTTAATTGCACCACTTTGCACTACATTATACCTGCACCAAGCAGAATATCTGCAAAGGGGGCATTCGCCCATTGGGGGAAGAGGGGGGTGAAAAAATGGTGCAAAGAAATCTAAGAGATTTTGTTGTGTCATTTTTTTCAGCACTTTTAACACCTGCTCAGAGCAGGCGTTAAAAGGAGGCACATCATTGTTTTCAATGGCCCTCTGGGTGCTCTGCAGGACTAGCATAAATTTTTTTGATGCTAGTCCTGCAAAGCTCAGAACTAGCACTAAAAATATGACGTTAGTTTCCCTAACTACCGCCATGGTGTGCAGTATCTTTGATACAGCGCACACATGGTGGCATTAGGGGGCGCTAAGGGGTGCAAGGAAAGTAGCGCTGCACTAAAGACACATTGTCTGACACTTCATGACTCATAAAGTAGATTTTGGGAACCCATATTGAATCGCAAAGAAAAGGGGCTTGTAATCGACAACATGTGTCCATGGGTAACGAACCAATGAGGTGTTACAGAAACTTGAAATGAAAATGTAACATATTCATAAGGTGGAAACTGTCCTGAGGGAAGGTTCAACCTTGTCAATGGTGCTTGCCGACATTAGAAAAAGCAGACAGTAATCCAGTGGACCACTGCATGTTCCCAAATGCCATTTCCTGCATGCCAGCGTGTGTTTTTGAAAGCAGCACCTGTCCATTAAAGAATGATGGTGGTGTTGCAAACCAGTAATTATGCAGAACCTCTGTGTGGCCTGTGGCCCCACCTTTTATTTTATCACATTGGAAGCAGATCTGTCCATTGCCTAAAATGGATATCTTACTTGATCACAACTGTTAAAATCACATTTGAATTCTGATCATTTTATTATCGACTCAAGTGGATTGTTTTCTTAATTGTATGGACTTCTAATTTTCCAGCATTTAATAAAATATTTACCCATGATTTATAATAACTAGCCGTTTATAATGGTTAAATGACATTCTCTTAAATTTTTTAGATCATTTTGCAATTGCACTTGCTCCTGCATCTTGTCTAATACTTGACTTCAACACTGTATTTAAGTTATATATGAACAAAAAGGAGTGCCCATTTGTGTTTCTCGAATGCTTATTTAATTGTAATGGTATATTTGTATTCCAAATGCACATATGTCTGTGCTGCTTTTTCCGTTTTTTAATCACCTAATGGGTTAGGAAAAATCTTTTCTTTATTAATTTAGTGCATTTGTACAAAATGTGTTGCTAAAAAATATACGAGATTGTTTCTTGTTGCCCTTGGATGTTCAAACATTCCTTGGGTCTGCAGTTTCTTTTGTTCAATGTGAAGATGATTCTAGGGAAGCCTTTTCTTTTGTGTTAGTGATTACTGCTACAGGAAGGCTGATGACAACCAGGTACAGGGATCTCACACTTTATTGTGCCTGTGGTATGGGTGTCCCAGATTGGAGGCAGCCCCAGTGTTACCAGCTGTGAGAAGCATTACTTTGCACAAAGGCTGTGTCTGGACAGGAACCTGAGAAAGACAGGTGCTGCTTGTTCTCACTAAATTAGCATCCTTTAGGAGTGTTTGTGACTTGCTTACACCAAGTCTTGGAGTACTGTTTATGACAACTAAGGTGTATACTCAAAGTAGAGCCATTAACTCAACTTGGTTGTGCTATCTTTAGTTATTTCCTGTAATGCATTTGAAATTAAGTGGTACTGCCCTAAATCACTAAAGGAGGATGACAGCACGAGGGAGACATGTGAGGAAAAAACATTGAACAAGGTCCAAAAGCTGTGATATTATTCAAATCACACCCAGGATGTGTCAATTTAGAAGGGCTCTGAGAAGCTCCATGCTGGTAGATTTCATCATGTCTGTGTCTGTGCGAGCACCGTCTTTTGTTCTGTAAACTCTAAAATGGGTTTTCTGCTAGAAGGATTTGTCTGAATATGTCTCTTTATACAGACCTTGTGGATGCTGCCTGTTCCCACTAATACTCACAGGACCATGTAGCAAAGAGGGCACCCACAACATCACACAGAGCAGATTCTTCCCACCATACTCACAGGGCTGACCACAGGGAACTCTGGCACAGAGACCTACAGATATGGGGCAGCAATGGAGAATACACTCTCCGAAAGTTCCTTCAGGTTGCATGGATGAATCAACAGGTAAGCATTGTGCACTAACACCTTGGTGAAGAGTCAGGGTGTGAACAATACCAGCTATGAATGAAGTCTGACAGAAAACTTTTCAAGGTCATACTCTTGTCTCTCTCACTCGTGCTGTGTAGGAAACCCAAAGTGGGGCAGAAAAAGTCATGAAGACAGCTAATAACAGTCCAAAACAAAACAAACCTGTTCGAACAATAAACCTTGTAAAAAAACAGTTAATCAATGGTAAAGTTACCATGTCCAACATATGCTCATAGAACAAAAGCTACATTTCAGATCCATTGGTGTCATGTCTTCTGGGACACACTAAACTATTTCTGGATATGCCACTCCAACAGTGGCTTCCTTCTCATATATTTATGACAAACTCTAAAATCAATGAGCTGTTAGAGGAAATTGTGTTGCAAGTTGTGATGGTCACTAGGGAACAATAGTTTAAGGCCAAACGTATGCCAGTCTTTAACTGAATTGATAAAGATACATCTATCAATGAATATTTTAATTTTTGGATCAAAGCGGCACTATCTATATTGAAAAAAGGTAATTTATGTTGTGTTGGAAGCGTGCAAAGGCCTTTAATATTGAGATAGGATCTCATATATACATATTTAAACCAAGAAGTAGCGATTCACAGTGAGAATTGGGTTGTTGGTTGACTTGGGTGTGAGCCCTAGTCAAGCAGCCACCACAATTCTTGCCCAGCGAAGGCACGAACAAACCCCAAATAACCTTTGCTCATGCTCTGGTAGCTTGGCACAGAAGAGTCAGGCTTAACATAGAGGCAATGTTTAAAGTATCTGTGCACCACTTCAAATAGTAACAGTGAAAACACTAAAAAAAGGTATCCCACACCATGTTGGAAAAATAGAGCAAAATGTAATAAATAACTCAAGACCAAAGCAACAAAAATCCAAACAGTAGAACTAGTGATAAGAATTTTCAAAGAATTTAGTGAAAATAGTGCCAAAAAGCACAAAGCGACCACTCAGGCTATACAGTCTCCAGTCCAGTCCATCTGAAGTTTTACCTTCTCAAGACAGCGGCAAGAGTCCCTGTGGCATTGGAAAGGGCTGGGAGGAGCAAGGAGAGTGTTCTAGAAGGCTGTCATTGTAACGCAAAGAGGAGGCGGGACATCACGGACAGCTTGGCTGGAGCTCCGTGTTGGCAGTACCCTGCAAGCGGTCAATGCTGGAGTGGTCCATTATCTATACACAGTTGTGCTTTTAAAATGGGGAGAAGTTTCTAGAGGCTTGTCTTTGTACTAAATAAGTGCCGTGGCTCTAGACGAACTACAGGGGGGGAATGCAGCCCTTTGTGCGCAGACAGGACATGTCATATTCAAGTGTAACTGTGGTTGGGACCAGATCCTGCCTCCCATTCTGCCAATAATGGCCCTATCAATCACACTTAAGTGTCCCATTGTGTGTGGCTTTCTAGGAGGAATACATAAAGCCCAACTGTCAAGTACACTCAGCCATATGACCCAGAGACAGGCTACAGGCACCAAATGGCTAAGGCAAGAAAATGCCAATTTTCCTGAAGTGGCATTTTCGGAATTTCAATTTAAAATCCGACTTCACCATAAGTTGGGATATTAAATTATGATTCCAGGTCATGTCTTACTTTTTAAAGACATTGTGCCCTGCCTTCTGTGCGGTCTGGGGCCTACCCTAGAGTGACTTAATTTTATTAAAAAGGAAGGTTTGGGCCAGGCAAAGGGTTTACTTTGCCAATTCGACATGGCAGTTTACAAATGCACACACACAGGCGGCAATGGCAGGCCTCAGGTATGTTTATAGTGCTACGTGAGTGGGCGACACAATCAGTGCTGCAAGCCCACCAGTATCTTTTCATTTGCAGGACCTGGGCACAGGTAGTGCCACTTTACTAGGGACTTATAAGTAAATTAAAAATTCCAATTGGCTGTAAACCAAACTAACATGTTTCAAGGAGAACTCACAAGCACTGTACCAGGAGTTAGCAGCTGTGAAGCGTCCAGAGTCCTAAGGCCAGCAGAAACAAGGTCAAGAGGTCTTAAGGCAAAAAGTTAGCAGGGGCCAGGACAAGGATGCAATGTCTAACAGCAGCCATGTCTAACAATAGCTTATCTGATGAGAAACAGATAAGTGCTCTTGATTAAAATGTGGGCAGGCTTAATTGTCTAACGTGTGGTGGAAACATATGTTAAAAACAGTTACTCTGAATATGACTTGTCGCTGTCATTCCCTTTGGTATGCTATCCATGTGGAAAAGGGTAATAGAATCCCCTTATTCTACTTTTACAGGTAATAACAACATGTTACGTGGATATGTTTATATATATATTAATTGTCATTCCCATCCCATTCTTTCCTTAATCTATACATAGGTGTGACAACTTTAAATATGTTAGTGATGAGAATTGCTGTTTTTGAAATTGGGATAAACATTTAATATCGATGTGCTTGGACTTCTCTTGCTATTCTTATAATTGTATAGCCTTTACATAGTTTAATTATACATACAAAAAATACAAACCTTGATGTAACAATAGAAAGTTCATGTGTTACTCTGTTCACATTTATTTTAAAAAACTCTGGCATTCTTTAAAACGAATTTGATACATATTCAAAATGTCATCTCAATATTAAGTAAACACAAGAATAGTTCTCTCTACGATGATAATTCATTATTGTTTTGTTTCAATTTTATCTCGATAATTAATTGTGCCTAGGGACCCTGCCTAATATTCTAAAACTATTTCCTATTTAAGGTACGTTGTTTTTGAGTGTTTTTACTAATCTTTTTTGTTCACTTTAATTGTGCCACATTTGTGTCATTGGTGTGAATTCTTCATATGTGTCTATTTACAACATATATATTTTATTTAGCTTATATCAAAACAAATGTGATACATATATTTATGTTAAATGTTAAATTTTGAATTATCATGTTTTCAGTGAACCTTGGTGCATTTTAGTGCACAAGCTTGGTGACGGGGTTTACCCAGCTAGGAGAGACACTGCCTCAGGCAATTTGTGTGTTTGTAATATTTGTTTAATTCTAATATTTCTCCTAAAGGTATTTCTCCATGACAGTGCATTGTGGTGAGCAAAGTTTTAAATATTTATGCCTAGTTGTAAAATGTTGGGACTTTTGTTAAGAAGTGTGGATATCCCCGATATCACCCTTAGTCAAAGTACTTTCAAATTGCCTGCATCTAGAAATCCCTGTACCAGGCTGTGAAGGCAATATCAGTCAGCAGGGAATTGTATTTTTCTTCTGTCTTCGTAGAGGCAGTGGGGAAGCACAACAGCTGCCACTTGAACACATTCCGTGTCTTATCCTCATTGCCATAATTACTGCACTAGGCCTTTGGGTGGTTGGTAAGAAGACAGCTGAATGCAGGTGAAACAAGCATTTACAATGCAACGGGTCTCGCGTTTGCTCATGTTAGAGCTGATCGCGTTGTAAACTCCTAACCTGACTTTTCACCTATCGGGCAAAAGTGCATTTATGTACACAACCCGAAAAAGTGAAATTAACAATGTAAAGCGCTCGACTTCTGCCAAGCGAGATCGCGCTCCTAAATTAGAGAAAAAGAAGCCCACGAACCCGATGGAAAACAGCGAGCCTCGCATGTTTTCTGTACTTGGTCAATGCGCTCGAGGAGGGCTAGCCACCGGAAAAGGCATGACGTATGCTTTCCTTCGACTAATGAAAGCAAGCAGATTTTATTAGGCAAGCCAACCAACTAATAAAAAACACTGACGTGAAGTTGACAGGGCTCCGAGTTCTTTTCTAAGTACAAAAGCGTCTTGCTGCAATACGCATGCGCGAGCGCATGCAACCCAGGCTCGACCCTAATAAGGTAAGCTGGATATGAGCGACAATCTTCTAGGCAAGGAAAGGAGCAAAACAATTTCCATTGGAGAGCAGGGCCACTTTAGCATCCATTATTGTTTTACATTTTGTAAGCTTCACAGTTCACAAAGTTGGCATACATTAAACACACCGCCCAATTATAAACCCCTGGACTTAAGCCATTTCTAATTTAGAAGTATGCTGCATTGCATTTAATCATAATAGATGGTACTGTATTATCAATCTAATTCCTTTGTTCTGTGTCTCCTTGACTGGTATATTCTGATTGTGGGTCATTCTACTAAAATCTCAGTTTAGAAACGTGTCCTGGTATTAATCTCCAACACAAACAAGTATGCAGGCACAATGGGTTGGTGTTTTGCATGTGTAAGTGTTTTTGCATTCTTTTTTATGTACTCAGCCTGCAGTTGTACTAGTGTTATGGGCAGGTATGTGTGTTCTGCCTCGACATTTAGCTATTGTCTCCACTCCAGCACCAAAACTGGGATTTGCCTCTTGGTGTTTTGGTATTTGGTTTAGCACGAACAGTATGGTGAAGTAGGATTTTGTGAATGCCCTTATTTATAAATTAACGTCCTTGGCACCACCTAGCCACATTGTTGGCTTCCATGCCTGTCAGGTACTCCTGAATTCCTCCTGGTATTGCTCGTGGAGTCCTTGGGACTCTCAAAGACTCAGAGAAAACATGCACATTATGGTAAAGTTTAGGAACACTATCTCTGGTATGAAAAAGACCCCCTCAACAATATGGGAATCCCATGGATTCTGTTGTTTGTACGAGACATAAGCACAATCAGCAATGGATTCTCCACTATGCCACTTTTGTTAAGGAATAATTGTGCATCACAGTGAACGTTTTTCTTATTCTTGAGGTTCCTGAGTAATCAAAGTTCTTTTCAAGAGGAGGCTTTCCTAGAATGCAGTGGTTGTATGGAATGCTGGTGGCTGTCCCCAGAACTTCAATGAGCCCTTGGGAGGGAGACAAGGAAGCTACTACTACCATGTCAGAACTTGTATGCCTCTCCACTGTGCTATTGCTATTGCTATCTTTCGTTTCTTTATTGATTGTTTGTTGTATGACAGTATAGAAACAGACAGGGATAATAATACCTTCTATGACATTCACAACTCAATACATCAATATGTAAACAGATAATTGAATCAGAGGATACAACAACAGTAGTTGGGCTAAAATGGGGAGCAATCGCGGAAGCTTGGACTCCATTACAATTCTGAACAGCTGCCTCAGGTTAGGTTAAAGCAGAGGGTCTGCATCGAGTTCGTATGGCATCAGGTAAGAGAAGAGAAGCCCCTGGGTAATTGTCATGTGTATGGGCCGGTGATCATCCCGGAGTGTAGTATAGGGAGCTAGGGGTGTGACTACAACAATGATGAGGAAGAAGGCAGGACTGAAGCCTTGTTTCATTACAGGATGCTTTTATCCAGTGCTGGGGAGAGGGGCATTCTGATCGAAGAAGATGTAGAAGGGGGGAGAGGAAGATCTAAGGGGGAAAAAAACGGGGAGAGGAAGTGAGCAAAAGGGAAGTGTGAAAGGGGGTGTAGGTGAATGTAAGGAAAGTGGGCAGAGGGAAAGAAGAAAAAGAAGGGAGTGTGAGGGGTGAAGGAGAGGACAGGGGAAGTAGGGGTCAGAAGGGGGTGTCTCACACAAATGACCTAGTGGATTTATGTGCGACCTGTGGGGAAGACAAGTACAGCGTGAGCTGGAAGGGCCTGCCAAGATCTGGGAGAGTGCCGAGGGGCCAGGTTAGCTGCAACAGTTCCAGTGTTCTGAAGGAAAGGGGGTCAGTTTCGAGTAAAGACCTCCACCCTGTCTTTAAGACTATATATAACTCGTTCATGAGAGGCTGTCTGATACATTGCCGTTAGCCATTCATCATGAGTGGGAGGTGTGGTCGCACACCAGTGTCGGAGGATACACAATTTGGCTGCGGCCAATACCGTGTGCAGGAGGCGAGTTTGTAGGTGAGAGAGATCTCTCAGCTCACCTGTAACGTGCAGAATGATCACAAGTCAGGAAAGAGAAGGAAGGATTTGTATGGCTTCTTGGATCGTGTTCCCCAAATCTAGCTTTGTGCGGGTGAGCAGTGGTTCCTGGTTGTCTGTCAACATGCGGTCCATGCCTCTATTAATGTAGAGACACAAGTATTTGAGGCGGGACTGTTTCCAATGGATTGGGAAGCTCGTTACTGAGGTACATGTGGTTACCGGAGACTGAGGTAGTGCTTTGCTCTTTTCCCAATTTATTTTGTATCCTGACAGTACCTCAAAGTCGGTTAAGAAGGAACACAATGCCGGAAGAGAATGAGTGAGGTCAGTGAGTGTAAGCAGAATATAATCTGCATAGAGATAGAATGTGGAGCAGCCGCCAGGGATGGGAATCCCGGCAATGAGAGGCAATTGCCGTATGGAAGCTGCCAGGGGTTCTACAGCTAAAAGAAACAATAATGGTGACAATAGGCAGCCTTGTCGAGTTCCGCGCCGGATGGAAAATAGTTCTGAAAGGAATCCCCCACAGTTGACCTGCTCCGTGGGGGAATCATGAAGCCAACAGACTTTATTTATTAACTCATCTCCCAGCACAAAGCGTCTTAGGGTCCAAGAAGGTACCACCACCCCATTCTGTCACATTCTTTCTCAGTGTCCAGGGAAAGGCCCAGAGCTTCATTCTGCGAGATTTTAGTGGTCCAAAGAGTATGCACCAGTGTTAGCAGATGATTTCTGGAAGACCGTCCGGGTACAAAGCCCACCTGAGTATAATGAATGAGGGATGGGATCACTTTTCTAAGGCGTGCCGCCAGGACCCATTCCAGAATCTTAATATCTCCGTTGAGGAGGGAGATGGGTCTGTAGCTTCTGCAGAGGAGGGGGTTCTTCCCAGGTTTTGATAGGACCACTATACATGCTCTGTTAGAAATGGGTTTCAGGGAGCGTGTGTCTTCCGCACCTCCAAGGGCCGCACACAATTAATTAACCGTGTCCACTCCTGACCATTTATAAAATTCTGCCAGGAACCTGTCTTCACCCAGGGCCTTGTGGAAAGGGAGCCTGAAAATTGCCTGGAGTATCTCCTTCTTACTTATTTCTCCCTCTAGCAGTCCTCTGCCCTCATCGGTGGGACTAGGAATCCAGGTGTTCTCAAACAATGCATCCAGTCTGGTGTGATCTACCATTGTCTCCAGAGTGTACAGACCTGATAAAAGTTCTCAAATTCACAGACTATTGCCTGAGGGTAAGTGAGGATTGTGCCATCTGAGTCTGGTTGGCAGGGATAGCTACTCCTGCTTCCTGTTGACGCAATTGGGCTGTTAAGAGGCGACCTACCTGTTCTCCATGCTCATAATGTCGACCTTTCATCCGCTGCAATGCATATTCTGCCTGGGAGGTGTACAGGGTATTAAGTTCCATTTTTGCCCTCTGGAGGCGGCTTTGTGCAAAAAGGGAGGGGATGGCAGTATATTCAAGCGTGGAGGCTGCTATTGTGGTCTCCAGGATCCACTGATGAGAACGCATTTTGGCGCTGGCAATGGCGGCATCCTTCATTAGCTGTCCCCATATGGTTACTTTTGCAGCTGCCCACAAAACCAGGGGTGAAGAGACTGCCCTTTACTGTCGGCTAAATTGATAGAGACATGGGATCGTAATTGTTTCTTGCCCTGTGGTGTGTGGTACCGGGTAGAGTTCAGGTGCCATGGATTGCGAACTGTAGCGGTAAGTCCGAGGTCCAGTGCTAGGAGGACAGGTAAATGGTCCAACAGAGCGGCCCCCAGGATCTGGAACTCCCTGACTGGTGGGACCGTTTTGTGAGTGGTAAAAAAATAGTCCATTCTAGATTGAGTACCATGAACTGTGTGTTCCCGTTTAGTCAGGTGTGAGAGATGCCAGTGGTCCACCAGGCCGTGATCTGATAAGATGTCCCCGAGGACCGCCCTGTTAGCATTGTTGCTTATGTCTAGCCATCCTGTGCAATCAAGTGCAGCATCCTGAGCCAGGTTCCAGTCCCCACCCAGGAGGTATTTGGAAGCATCAATCTACGTCAGAAGGTGGTTGAGATGGAAGAAAAAGAGGCGTTTGGAACCCGTAGGGGCATATATAGAGGAGACACATATCGTGCGATCACCTATATGGAGTTTGGCAAGAATGCTGCAGCCTTCCGGGTCAGACTAGGTTTTTAAGATTCTGAATTGTAAGGATCTGCAAAAAAGTATTGCCACCCTACATTTTGTAATAGGGTCAGTATTCAAATCCTCTGCTGACAGCAGGGTACTGCTGCTATAGAGCACCTGGCCCATCCAGTCGCGGTGTAGCTTCTCTGATTTCAGGTGGGAGAGGTGAGTCTCCTGTATCAGGGCAATATCTGTTCTTTTGGATTGTAGATACGACAGAACTTTCCTACATTTGATATAATGCGTGAGGCCATTTACATTCTATGAAATGATCTACAGCGGTGGAGTGGGCCCCAGCCCTCTGTTGGATATTATGGCAGTGGAGTACGGAAGATCAGCGACTAGTACTGAGGGTCACCAGAGGGAGGTAGGGGTGTCAGACAGTGGTGTGAGAAAGAGGAGAATGGAAGTGAGGGGGGTGAGTTGAAGTCCCACAGTCACACAGGAAAAGGATAGAGTAGTGAGAGAGAAAAAAAGAGAAAGAGAGAGAGGGAGTAGGGAAGAGTGAGGTGCTAAGACAGTGAGGAGGGATTGGGGAGAGGGATAGAAGTGCACCAAGTATCAACCTTAATCCGAAGGAGAGGCCTCACTTGAGCCGGAAACCATTTAACCACGGGTCTAAGCTTGCGCCACTGACATGCTGGGCACACCCCAGGGGTGGGGAGAGCCAGCGAGTAGAGCGCCTCCAGATGAGTCAGGCCATTATTGATGTGGGAGCCAGAGACGTATATAGTATGGAGGTAGGGGAAGAGAGGAACAAGAATCTGTAGCAGGCGGGATAAGTGACAGGGGAATTCAGGGAGTCAATAGTACATAATACCCATTATGGACACATTAGGGACACAGAGGCCCTTCAAGGAAGAAGGATGAGAGGCTGGGGACATGGGCTTGCCGAACCGACTCCCCCTCCTCTCTGCTCAGCCACGGGTGGTAGTATGATTGTAATGCCTATGTGGTGACTGCGACCCAGGGAGGGCTGGGACTAAGGAGGGATGAAGAGGAAAAGGAGAGATGGAGGTGACAAATGGAACCTGTGGGGGGAGCAGGGCATGTGCATTGGGCAAATGAGAATTGGGCAATTGAGAGGAAAATGGAAATGGGGTGTGATCATATAGCGAGGTGGTACATCACCTTGACACATCTCTAATTCTTTCACATGAGTAGGGGTAAACTCAAACCCACCTTAGTCCTCAGTCAGGTGGGATACAGGGTCAGGCACCCCAATTTCCGGTAGAGGACCCCCCAGTGATATATAGACACAAACATACAGCATATTGGTTACCTCAATGCTTAACCAATATACAATAGTACAGTAGTCATTAATCATTAGTAGAATACCTACAGATCAGCCATAAAGGAAAGCAAGAACATAAGGAACTATGCAATAAAACATTTATAACGAGGCGGTGCAGTTGGGGTACTTAGCGGTCTGTAATGGTAGTGCCCTGAGGGTTCTCAGGTGGGGTCTACGGCTCCTGTGGACTCAGTCTGTAGGAGGCAGGGGTTTCAATGGGGATCCCAACTTGTCTCTGCATTGGTCCTAAGTGAGGGTCATCACTGCCTGAAGGGCAGGATCCCTCCCATCTTTGGACCTTGGTGGACGTTCAAAGGTCCTACCCCTTTTCTGTCATATACGGGTGATCCGGCAGTTGTTGGTGACATTTTGGGAGGTGGAAATGACCGTATTGGAGGAAGCCGTCAGAATATCCGTGGAGGGTATGGTCCATTGGCTGGGCAGTGAGGCCTTCCAGATATTGTCTCAGTTTGTTCGGGTTGTAAAAGTCCCTAGACATGCCATCTTTCGTTATCCACATCCAGGCAGGCTAAAACAGGACAAACTTAACATCCAGATTCCGCAAGTGAGATCTGAGGGCCAAGAACGCTTTTCGCTGGTTTCTCTGGAACAATCCAGCGGTATGTGTATTTCATGTCCTTCATGATCATACGGACTGTGAGCACGTGCTGCAGCCAGTAATTGGTGCACTTGTTCATGTCTAAGAAAATGCGCTATGATGGTATGTGGTTTCCACAGAGCATCTTTGTAGAGGGGGCTGATCCTATGCACCTGTTGAAATTCCAGCATGTGAGAGAAGACGAGGCCTGTGAGGCCAGGGAGGAGGTCCCTGAGAAAGGCCCCAGTGTCTGTCCCCTCCTTCCATTCCTATATTCCAAAGGAGCGTTCATTGTCCTTCTGACTCCTACCTTCAAGATCCATGAGTTTGTTCCGGAGGAGCTGTAGTTCCTGGTGGGTGTCTGGCATATCATAGAGTCTGCTCTTAATGTTTGTAATCCGATTATCGAACTCCGTCACCCTGTCCTGGAACGCGGCTATGTCCGTCCCGATCGATTTGGATTCTGTGGCCAGGTCTGTGATCTTGAAGTCCATGGCTTCATGCGACACCCCATTGTTGTAATTTCCTGTAGTGTGCACTCCATGGTAGGGTCCTGTCACTGGAGTCTGAACCATCAGGCACCAGGGAGGTGGCCATGGTCTGCGGCTGGGAAATAACTTCTGAGAATAGCAACTGACGAGTGGATTTGCCTGAAGGTTTTCAAGTGGACATAGCTGTGTAGGGTGTGGAAGACGCTGGCAATGGGCCCAGAGGAAGAAGAAACCAGCCCACCACGTTCATAGAGGCCTTGCTGTCTCTGTTGATGGCATGGACCAGGTGTATCCCTCATCGGTGCCCCGCCCCAGTGCAGGAGTTGACACTTGGCGGTTCTCCTGTCTTGATGAGGTGAGGGGAAGGGGGGCAAGATGTGGCCACTATTACAGCTGATACACTGCAACAATGTATTTAAAGCCCATCCCTAATGGCAGAATAGATGGGGTTGGAGCCCTGGACAGCCCTGGATGGACGTGAGGGCGCAGGCTGTGTGGCTTCCCAGGTGGAATACAGCCACAGGACCTAGACTGCTGGATCTGTTCTCCGGAGTAAGTCTTCCGCCCCAGGATCGTCCACGGGGGTGTTTGGTTCCACATGAGGGGTGGGGGGAAGGGAGGATGGCAATAGCCAATGAGTTCAGAGCCCCGAGGTAGGTACCAGGCCAATGATGCAGTGCTGGTTGCACAGGAAGGAGGAACGCTCCTTGTTGTGCCCTGTGGCCCAGCCCCCTTTGCAGAGCTGCGGGGCCTTCGCACTGGTTAGTGCCTTGGGGGCCAGGGCCAAGGGTCCAGACCCAGCAGGCAGTAGGATGGGCCGCCAAGCCTCTATGGTGATCCTCTCTCTTCCGCGATCTTCAGGCGGCAGTGTAATTGAGCCCGCAGCTCTTCACGACCCCGTGGGCCCAGGCATCGACCCCCGGACTCCGGGGCTTCTGCATGCGTTGCTACCCCTACGTCTCTGCCGTTCTGTCAGCAGCATGGCCACCCGATCTCTGGGGGTAGGCACGGAGGGAGAGAGTATGCCCCCAGTATCTTACTGGCTCCACCGGCGCCCCAAACCATGCACCGGTGCGCAGAGCCCCTCTAGCAATTTTGCCATTCTTCTTGTGGCCAGACCACACCTTGGCCTATTGCTATCTTTCATCCCCACCAGGTAATATGCAACCAGGATCTGGAACACCATCCCTGTATCCCTCAGGACCACACTACCTAAATAATGGTCTAATTTAGGAAACAGTTGAAGACATCAAGTATTTGTAAAGAGCGACTATCCAGGCACTATGATAGGTCTCATTAGAAAAGCCAGGTTTTGAGACGTTTTTTGAATTTGGTCAGCAAAGGGATGGTACAAAGGTTGTGAGGGAAGGCAGCGACGAGTGTAAAGGATCTGTGCGAGGGTCTGGTGTGCGGAGCAGAGTTTCCTGATGGGGTGGTGGAAGTGCTGGCACTGGCTCAGGTAGGTGGGTCCTTGGTCATGGAGAGCTCTGTAGACGTGGATGAGGAGCTTGAAGTGGCGTCTTTTCTGGACTGAGAGCCAGGGGTGGTCTTTCAGATGGTGCAAGATGTGGGTTCTCTTGGGCAGATCGAGGATCAGTATGGCAGCAGTGTTCTGTATTGTTTGGAGCTTTTGCATACGTTCGGTAGAGGTACCTGCATAGATTGGGTTGCCGCAGTCATGCCATGCAAAGCATGTTGAAGCTGCTTGAAGCAACAGAGTTGACCTGACGTCTCATATCTCTTTAAAGTACGCTACATCACAATGCATTAACTATCCACAAACTAGATACTCTACTCTCACTCATTGAATTTACTCGTCTTTGTCCCTCTACTGTGCTTCTTTTAGCTAGTGCTATAGAAGCACCACATATATAAGTACATGCAAATGAAAATCATTAGTGAGTACTACCACCTTATTATTACAATGTGGGTGTTTTGTAGACAGCTAATGGTTGAGAGGCAGAACTATCTGAATCACAGCATTATCACTTCTTCCTCAACTTTCAAATAATTGGTGGGAGGAGTGAGAGAGTACTGTGGCTGCGGAAGACTACCACATCCTTGGCCAAGGGTTTGATAGAGGCTGCGATATTGTTTGCTGTGGTTATAACAGAGAGGGGTTGTTTTGTATGGTTCTGCTATTCAAAGATTGAACAAATCTGACGATGTTTAAGTTAACATGTGTCCCTGTTTTTGGTGTTTGGCAGAAGCCTACCTCACCAATCTGCCAAGGGCTAAATAGAGGTTTAAGGTTGTTTTTGATCAATGTGATTGGCTGTGGCATAGAGCCGTTTTGTAAGGTTCTGTTATTCCTAAATTGAACACATCTATCGACTTTCTTGCACTGCTTGTATTTACAGTGGTTTATCTTGTTTTTGTTAGTAGCTGTCTACGGCTTATCTGGCTTGAACTATGTCCCTATATACCATGATGAGATAATTAGTTGAATAGGTGGTCAAAGCGTAGAATGTATGACTTTGAAAAGGGCAATTCGATCAGTCAAGAAAAGTTAAAAAAAAAAAAAATACTAAAATAAAGTCCAGAAAACACCTGGTAAGCCAAACCATTGTTGTTAGCGTGTGCGAAGCATCATCACTTAATACACAGCTATTACAGACAAATTACTCCCTAAAGCAAGAAAAACGTCATGTCCCTGGGCAGAGCTGTTTATGACTAAACTCCTCAAAGTAGAATCTCCAGACCTCCCCCACAATCCCCCTTTTGAGAAAAAAATTCCTTCACTTGGAATTTGGGAAATAGTATTATTCTCGCTTTCTAGAAATTCAATCCTGTGAGAAAGACGCTCGAGGTGAGTGTAACTGGCGTTATTTTCTGTAGCGTATATCATTACACATAACTATATGCAATGCGTCTTGCACTCAGAAAGTTACCAGAATGGTCCATTCTGTTTAATATTCAACTCAAATATGTTGTTTCAAGTTGGTTTCTGGTTGCTCATGTTCCAAATTGGTAGATTTATACTGAAAATGTTAAAATTACCCTCACAGTAAATCCTTTGTTAAAAATTCCTCCTAAAATTGCACAATGTGGCATAATGGCATGATCCCAGTAATTTCTCATACATTTTGTTTTTCAAAATTGCCAAATTTACGACAATTAACGTTTCGCCTAGGATTTAAAAAAACACACGTTTTTCTCAGAACCTATAGATATTTGGAATTGTTGTATGCATAACTGATTTGTACAGTGTTTGCCTCGTAAGAAAATTATATTCATGAACATTAATTATTATTTACTAGCAATCCATTAAAAGCAATTATTGTGCAAATTAATTTTTTACCCACTATTGTTTCAGCAGTGTCACATGACGAGCCTCCCTTGTATCACTTGTCAGTTTCATTTGAAAATTTAACATCAAGTCAAAGTATAAAGTGTTTTAAGATTTAGATGACATCATGTTTCTATCTACAGCTCGCACAGCTAAAAAATAAATGTATATATATAAGATGCATATTTTCCTTGAATTAATCAATTTGAGTATACACGAAACTCATTAAATTAATTACCTTTCATTTTAAAAACTGACAGTACTTCAAAGTTATTGAGCAGAAGTGCTTTCAATACCCAGCATGCAATCAAAGCCCCCGCTTTTCAAAGTATCAAGACATAATTGTGCAGTAATTCAGGGGCTTATTCATAATTGCAGGTTCTTTAAGGAGCAGAAAAACTGCTAATTTAACGAGCCATTAACTGACCTAAGAAAGGGTTCGTTAGGTAATAAACTTTATCATTATTATCCTGCTTGTTCTCGACGATGTTGTCAGATATGTTTATTTAGCAGTCTTTTGTTACATGTTACATAATGATTCGTGAGTTCAAAGGAATTTAAAAAACAGGCAACTGAGAAGTTGTATAGCTTGCTTCTGTGTCAGGCATTTGCAATATGTGTTTGGCAAAGCTAGCAGGTCTGACTTGTAGAAGTGTATACCTTCTTTGTAGCAATGGTAGTACTTTTTTGTAACATGCTAGTGTGTGCAAACAAAAAACAGATATGCATTCACTTAAACCCCCTACATGCAAAACACAGAAGTGTGCACCCGCACACACACACACTCACACACACTCAGACCGCACCACACAGGTACATGCGGGCAGGTGGAAGTAGTTTCAATGCTTAGATTCAACATATACAAAGATGAACGGATAGTTGGATGGCTGCTGGGACACACATTGGTGAGTAAGTGATTATGTGGATAGGTGTGTTGTATATTTGGAAGGCTGCAAGTGTGGGTGGGTGAATGCATGCATGGGAGGGCTGATGAATGAAGGCTTGTGTGCGGGTGGATGGTGGGGGCAGGAAGATGAGTGACTGGGTGTCAGTAGAAGGTGGTTTTTGCCCATGTAGATTTAAGAGTAGGAGTTAGAGCAAGAGTAAGTGTGGGAGTAGGTATGAGCAAGTACAAAAAGAGTGGAAGAAAGGAGAAATAAATATAAAAAGAGTATGAGAAAGTGGGAGGAAGTATAGTGTAAGTATGACTAACAGTAAGGGGAACTAGGAGTAGAAATGGGCATAATTAGAATTAGGAGAGAGAGAAATAGTAGTAAGAAGCAAATCGAACGGTGAGGCATGAACAGTTTAACCATTCCTCCTTACACCCATGATCTCTTTTCTCGAAAGGAGTTGACAAAACCAACAATACCTCCATTATGAAAAAAATGTAGGGGGAAAGTAGAGGTAAGCGTCAATATAATGCCATAAGTAGCAGTAAGAGCAGGAGTAAGAGGTAAGCAGGAGTAAAAAGAAGTATGGAAGAGTAGGGGTAAGTAGGAGCAGCAAAATCAGGAATTAAAGTAGGACTATTTAGAAGTAAATACAAGCATGAATAGGTGCAGACGTTTCCACAGATGCATGTAGGCATGACTAGGATTAAGAGTAGAAATAAAAGTAAAAATAACTATAGGAATACGATAATGAATTATCTAGAGTAAGAATCAGCAATAAAGATAAAGTTGGAGTGTAAGAGTATGAATAGATTGCAATAAGTGAGAGGTGGAGTCAGAGTTTGAGAAGGAGTAAGTCTAGGAGTCAATAGGAGGAAGTTGGAGTATAATTAAGAGTAAGAATAAGTAGTATAAATGTTAGCCTTAAGGGAAGTTGAGTAGGAGCATTTGTAAGAGAATGTGTTGGAACTAAGTTGCAGTAAGTTTAAGTCACTTTTGGCATCTAACAGACAGACCCCCATACATAGGGTATCACTCAAGATGGTATTTTTGAACATTTACTTACACCCACTGCCAGTGGCCTGTGGAACAATATTAAAGAATGACTCTAAAAGCTATTTTGAGCTGTGGCTTCTCATATATGATCGAAAATGGCGATCCAGCCATACTCCTGGAAATGTTTGTAAATCAGAAAAAAGTGTAAAAGCAGAGGTGTGAACCTCAGCATGCACTTTGACCTTTTTCTGTTCCAATTGGAAACCAGTAAGCCACAATCAGAAGAATACGGTCCTGAGGAGTGCTGATGAATAGTTTCCAGGTGCACGCAGAACAATAACCAGAAGACTACTAAAGCAAGTCGAACGGTGAGGTATGAAAAGTTACCCATTCCTTCACTCCTGATCTAATTGTCTCACCAGGAGTGAACAAAACCAACAAAAACTCAAATTTTCACTGACAAATCAAGTGAAAAATGTCTACAAAAAGTGAAACATGCACCAACTTCATGTTTTCCTGACTTGTAGAAAGTTAGAAATGATGCATGCATTGATGATCTTAAAGGCGTTGAGGTCCACAACTATTTAGACTTTAGTATCAAAGTTCCACAAAGTCGAATGCAATTTGCCCAATTTTCAGACTGAATTCTATAGAATTTCTATTTCCTCGAGCAATGACCAAAATGCACACTCTAGCGAAATTCGAAACCAGCTAGACTCAAATCTGGAGCTTCCACCTGGGTTCTCCACCAGCACACATCACCTACGCCCTTATCCCAACAGCAAACAATGGAAAGGTAAGAAGGATCTTTATGTGGGCATTGTTAAACAATAATCTCTGAAAAATCTGGTATGTCACGGAGTTTTGGCTTCTCTACTTAAAGTTTAAGCTCACTGCCTCCGTTACTCTTTCTTCACTGCACAGCCCTGCTGTTAGAAATGGGGTTTTTGGTTGGCATCAGGTTGCCCTCTGTCCAAGCAAGAACCCTCACTCTAGTCAGGGTAAGTCACACACAATCCAAAATCAGCCTGTGCTCACCCTCCGGTAGCTTGGCACGAGCAGTCAGGCTTAATTTAGAAGGCAATGTGTAAAGCATTTGTGCAATAAATCATACAACACCATAGCATAACACCACAAAAATACACCACACAGTATTTAGAAAAATATATAATATTTATCTGGGTATCTTCAGGTCAAAAATGATCAAAGTTGCAATACGAATTTGTAAAGATATCACTGAAAAGTGATAGAAAGTGTCTTAAGTCTTTAGAATATAAACAAAGTCTCTTTCAAGCACAAGTACCTGGTTGGGAGTGGAAAAATCTTCTCAGAGGGCCACAAGAGAAGAGGTGCGTGGAAAAAGGGTGTGTGCGTCGATTTCTCCCCAGCACACACGGACTTGCGTAGTTATTTTCCACGCGGGGAAGTCGGCGTTGTTTCCCGGCGCTCGGACAGTCTCTTTCTGTGGATCGCGGGGATTACCAGATGTCCCGGGTCTGTGCGTGGATTTTCCTGCTTGTTCTCCGGCTGCGCGTCGGTCTGCGGGGCTGCGCGTCGAAATTACGATCTCACGGCAGGCGTCGCGTCGATTTCTCCTCTGGATGTCGATCTGCGGGGCTGCGCGTCGAAATTACGATCTCACGGCAGGCGTCGCGTCGATTTCTCCTCTAGAGGTCGGGCGGCGTTGTCCTTGCGAGGGCGTGCGTCGGATTTTCGATCGTCCCAAGAGCGTCGCGTCGATCAGCGTCGGTGTGCGGCGTTTTTCTCGCCACGGAACAAGCTGTGCGTCAAAATTTTCGGCGCACGGAGCGTCCAAGTAAAAGAGAGAAGCCTTTTTGGTCCTGAGACTTCAAGGAACAGGAGGCAAGCTCTATCCAAGCCCTTGGAGAGCACTTTCACAGCCAGACAAGAGTTCAACAAGGCAGCAGGGCAACAGCAAGGCAGCAGTCCTTTGTAGAAAGCAGACAGGTGAGTCCTTTGAGCAGCCAGGCAGTTCTTCTTGGCAGAATATAGTTTCTGGTTCAGGTTTCTTCTCCAGCAAGTGTCTGATGAGGTAGGGCAGAGGCCCTGTTTTATACTAAGTTGTGCCTTTGAAGTGGGGGTGACTTCAAAGAGTGTTTAAGAAATGCACCAAGCCCCCTTTCAGTTCAATCCTGTCTGCCAGAGTCCCAGTAGGGGGTGTGGCAGTCCTTTGTGTGAGGGCAGGCCCTCCACCCTCCCAGCCCAGGAAGACCCATTCAAAATGCAGATGTATGCAAGTGAGGCTGAGTACCCTGTGTTTGGGGTGTGTCTGAGTGAATGCACAAGGAGCTGTCAACTAAACCTAGCCAGACGTGGATTGAAGGGCACAACAAGATTTTAGTGCAAAGAAATGCTCACTTTCTAAAAGTGGCATTTCTAGAATAGTAATATTAAATCCGACTTCACCAGTAGGCAGGACTTTATATTACCATTCAGGCCATACTAAATATGACCTTCCTGCTCCTTTCAGATCAGCAGCTGCCACTTCAACAGTGTATGAGGGCAGCCCCAATGTTAGCCTATGAAGGGAGCAGGCCTCACAGTAGTGTAAAAACGAATTTAGGAGTTTTACACTACCAGGACATATAACTACACAGGTACATGTCCTGCCTTTTACCTACACAGCACCCTGCTCTAGGGATTACCTAGGGCACACATTAGGGATGACTTATATGTAGAAAAAGGGGAGTCCTAGGCTTGGCAAGTACTTTTAAATGCCAAGTCGAAGTGGCAGTGAAACTGCACACACAGGCCTTGCAATGGCAGGCCTGAGACAAGGTTAAGGGGCTACTGAGGTGGGTGGCACAACCAGTGCTGCAGCCCACTAGTAGCATTTAATTTACATGCCCTAGGCACATGTAGTGCACTCTACTAGGGACTTACAAGTAAATTAAATAGTCAATCATGGATAAACCAATCAATAGTACAATTTACACAGAGAGCATATGCACTTTAGCACTGGTTAGCAGTGGTAAAGTGCCCAGAGGTCAAAATCCAACAACAACAGGTCAGAAAAAATAGGAGTAAGGAGGCAAAAAGTTTGGGGATGTCCCTGTCAAAAAGCCGGGTCCAACACCTGCTTACTACAAAAACACCTTCTGTATTGACGGGGTAGGGGTTCTAACGAAATGGCACTACAAACGTGACACAGACTGATACCGCTTTGTGCCTACACCTGCTTGCATATGCATTGCAGTGCACCAAATTTCAATGGCACCTGCCTGCACCTAAATCCACTAACATAGCACCCACTGGCTTTTGCAATGCCTGACACCTACTGAAGAACGCATTGGTTACCACTAGCACTGGCACCATTTGGTACATGCTTCTCACCAGTACTTAATTTGTAAATAAAAACGTGCCAATGCCCAAATCCCTCCTCTTAAACATGCGGCTGCTGCAATTAAATGTGGGAACACGGAATACTGAGGCAGCGTAATCCTGAAGCCATCTCGGGCCTCTTCAATCCATTTAAAGCCACTCCCTGCCCCTTCAGATCACTTTTGCAGCTTTCTACTTTCTCCCTTTGTGATGCTTTTTCGTTTTTCTCTTCTTCCGTCTTTCCCATGTGTGTCTTTTGCTCGCAGCAAATGCTTGCGACAGAAGAATGAGCCCTGGTTCTAAAAAATAAGTGCCAATGCTCGCACCGGAAACAACAAGCACAAATTAAGCATTGCTTCGCACCTTTATCCACAACTACCAGCACTGACACACACTGGCTTTTGCATTGCAGCTACACATATCCATCCTTGCACTCATTGACTCGTGCACCATAAGAGTGCCATGTCTCTTCCAGTTCATGCACTCCTTGCAATTTGTGTGAACTTGAGTCCCCGGGTTTTTTCTGTTGCTAACATAAATATGCTATTGGCGAAACCCATGTGGGCAGTTTGGTAAACGCTGTTCTGTGGTGGAGCTCCTGTTATAATGACATGTCTCTTGTTTTGCTTCCCTATGCACTCGCCTTACAAGTCTGTGAGGGGCATATACTCTGAATGAGCGATGCAATAGCTGAAGAAGGGACACGTAGTGCTCTCTCTGTGGTGGTGAAAGACAGGGCTGCTCGTCTAGCATGCATCCACCTACTGGGAGCCCATTCACCGTGTACTACCTCATAGCAGCCATAAATATGTTCATTCTTGCTTCACTGCAAGCCACAATCGTATGCAATTAGTTGAAACAATCTGATCCTAGTAGGTAAACAAATTCATTTGAAGAATGTCTAGATCACCCTTGAAAGCTTGGGGCAAGGATGAAGGTCTTTTACAGTGAAAACACCAAAACATTACAGTAAAGGCATAATATACCAATACCTGTTTGCAAACCACTGTATGCAAATTGTACACTGACTGGTTTGTGAACGGGTATGCACTTGTATTCATCTGGCAAAAATAATACTGAAAAGCATACTGAAAATTGATACTGTTTACTCTGTACTCCTCTGCAACAAAAGGATTACAGAACCAAATGTGGAGCCATGGTGCTGTCTGCTCACTGCATTTTCTATGGTGGTTGCAGATAAACTACTTTACACGTCGGGGTAGCCATTTCCAGATGTGAACTCCAACATAAGAAGGCAAAATGATAGCCCTCAAAGTGGCCTGTAGCCAAACATGAAAAGACCGAATGTGGCTGATGCACACAAGCAATACATTCAGGCCCTCATTACAACCCTGGCGGTAAATGCTGCCTACCGCCATGCTGACGGCCGCCAACATACTGTGACCGCAGCGGTAATCCGCTATGGGTATTATGACCCACACATAGAAATCCGCCACCATACAGACACCCACACAAGTCCACCAGACCAAAGGTCAGTGATAAACTGTCGATAGCAAAACCCACACCATTACGCCAACAGAAATACGCCCACAGTATCACGACCCATGAATCACTGCGGCAGTCTTTCAAATGTGGTAAACCATTGGCGGTACATACCACCACGCTCAAATTACACACAGACTTACAAAACAACACCACAATGGACAATTCACACTACACACACCTGACGCACATACACACACCACTCCCACACACTCACACCACTATAAAATACACACCCACATTACCCACAACCCCTTCCACGAAAAAAAAAGATTGGGAACACAGAGAGACAAGCAAGGATCACCCACTCAATCAGAGGCACAGAACACCATCACCCATACACCATTCACGCACATCACAGCACACACCACAACACATCACCCCACACATCATCCCACACATCCTCACACATATCACTCGCACCACATCCATGTCACCCCAAAGACACCCCAGGTTTTCTGAGGAGGAGCTAAGGGTAATGGTGGAGGAAATCATCCGTGTAGATCCACAGCTATTCAGATCACAGGTGCAGCAGACGTCCATTGCAAGGAAGATGGAGCTATGGCAGAGAATAGTAGAAGGGGTCAATGTCGTGGGACATACCCAAGAACCAGGGATGACATCAGGAAGAGGTGGAATGACGTACGGGCGAAGATGCATTCCGTGGTTGCAAGACCCCAGATTGCTGTACAGAGGACCACCACCTCCTCCCCCACAACTAACAACATGGGAGGAGCAAGTCTTGGCGATCATGCATCCTGGGGGCCTCGCAGGAGTACCAGGAGGACTGGACTCTGGTATGTCAAATTTGAACTTCTTCACCCCCCCCACCCTACCTGCATACCATCACTAACTCCTACCCCTACCCTCACCCCCATCACTCCAACACCTCATATATACACCCCACTATCACAACCCATCCATCCCAATACCAAGCCCTGCATGCCACACCAAATGCATGGCCCCCGATCACAGACCTGCATGGACACCCATCACCCCAACATGCACAGTAGACAGACTCACCCAGCCCACAAAATCACCACTCACACAAGGCCAAGCCGACAGGGAAATCACAATCATAGATGGAAACAAACCCATGCACAATATGGCCCACGCAGATACATTAACAATGCATTTGCATCCCCACAGGACCCCTACTCAACGTCACCGGAGAAGAGGTGCCAGCTACATCCAGTCCCCCCCCTGAAGAGGCCCAAAGTGATGACAGCAGCTCTGCATGCCTGGATCAGGATGACCAACCTGGCCCATCATGGGCCTCTGGACAGTGGGTCCCCCTGCCACAGCCCCAACCCACCACAGCGCCTCCCCCCTCAGGAAACACCAGCATAGCACCCACCCAGCGGGCCTAAGCCATTGTCCCCAGGACACGTCAATCAGCAGTGTGTCCACCACTAAAGGGAGCCCTGGCAACCCCAAGAACACAGGACAATCAGGGACCTGGGGTCAGTGACAGTGGGCACACGGTTCATGGGACAGAGGCACAGGACAACAGGGAAGCTGGGAGGGCTTCTGTGCTACAGGGGGAGGACAGGCCCAGAGAACCCACTCTCCACGAGGCACTCTCAAACATCCTGGGAGCATACCACCATTCCCAGGAGACCATGGGCCAGATACTGGCCAAGTTGCAGGAGACCCAGTGGCTGCATGAGGGACAGTACCTGGGGATCAGGGATAACCTAACAAACATATACACCATCCTGGTCACCATTGCAGGGGTGCTGGCTGACATGGGAATCACCACGAGGGAGGCAGTGGCACAACAAAGGGCACCTGACAATAGCCAAACCGAGGAACAGCCTTCCACCTCTGCCGGCGCTAGTGGACAGGAAGCCCCACCACAGGACCAACAGGCCACCAGCACCCCCCCCTGCAGAAGGACCACCACCCCGCAAACAGTCCCTGCGATCCAGGCGGAAGACAGAGAACATTTACCAAGACCCCCGCCAGGAAATAGGACTCTCCTGATAGTCACCCTTCTGTCCCACTCTGTTACCCTGTCCACCTTGAACTGCCATTGCTCCCCTTCCTATGCCCCCTTGGACAATGCACCTGTGATACCAACAGACTGGACTCTACCCTGGACTTTCCTCCACCATCACCCCAGCCCCTTGCACATACACCTATACTTATAAGCACCTAAATAAACACCCTTGAAACAAATACCAATCTGGAGTCAGTCTATTGATTCACAAATGTATTAGTACAACATTATCAAAGCATTGCAACGTATATGTACAGTGAAATATACTACAGGATGACCTTTGGTGGGCAGCAGTACATATAGCAGGACCTAGAATGGGGCACAGAGATCTGAAAATAGAGATTCCAAAGGGAGCAGTCAGTGGCCATAGACAGAGGGTAAGAGGCTGCCTTGTACAATGTCTAACAGATTACTGAAATGTTAAGTGCAGTTACAGTGTCTTACCTCTGTGTCACTGGAAGTACTGCTGAATTATATTTGTTCTGTTGTCAACATCTTCTTCCTCCTCTTCGTCACTGTCCACAGGCTCCACCGCTGCCACAAGACCATCTCCAGGCACATCATCCTGCAGAAAAGGCACCTGGCGTCTCAAGGCCAGGTTGTGCAACATGCAGCATGCAACGATGATCTGGCATACCTTCTTGGGTGAGTAGTACAGTGAGCCACCTGTCAGATCGAGGCTCCCGAACCTGGCTTTCAGGAGGCCAAAGATTCTCTCTATAATCTTCCTTGTACGCCCATGTGCCTCATTGTAACGTTTCTCTGCCCTTGTCCTGGCATTCCCCACTGGGGTCTGTAGTCATGAGAGGTTGGGGTAACCAGAGTCACCTGTAAATATAGGGTGACAACTGTTAGACACACACTAACCCTTAGGGGCAATCCCATACCCAGACATCAACATATACTGTGTGGGGACCTTTGGCTCACCTATTAGCTACACCCGGTGCCTCTGGAGTTGGCCCATCACATAAGGGATGCTGCTATTCCTCAAGATAAAGGCATCATCCACAGACCTAGGATATTTGGCATTCACAGGGAGATGTACTGGTCCAACAAACACACCATCTACACGTTCATCGAGTGATAGCTTTTTCTATTCTTGTAAATCTGTTCATTTCAACGGGGGGGACAAATGCTACATGTGTACCATCAATGGCACCAATGATGTTGGGGATATGTCCCAGGGCATAAAAGTCAGCCTTCACTGTGGCCAAATCATCCACCTGGGGGAACACAATGTAGCTGCGCATGTGTTTCAGCAGGGCAGACTCTGGTCAACATGTTGGAGAACATTGGCTGAGACATCCCTTATGCCATGGCCACTGCTGTTTGGAAGGAACCACTTGCTAGGAAATGGAGCTCTGACAGGACCTGCACTAGAGGGGGATTCCTGTGGGCTGGGGGATAGCTGACATCAGGTCTGGCTCCAATTGGGCACACAGTTCTTGGATTGTGGCACGATCAAGTCTCTATGTGATGATAATGTGTCTGTTCTCAATTGTTGCCAGGGCCACCTGGGATCTGTACACCGGAGAATGCCGCCATCACTCATGCTGCCTCAGCAGTTGAAGCCTATGGAAGAGAATGGTGAGCAGAGGGTCATATTTCCACATCTTTTGCACTAATGTTGAATAATTTACTTTACAGAAGCGGTATGTGAACTTGAGAGTCACTTGATGTGCCAATGTCTGCTGTGACGTAGTTAGGTGCCATGGCCCGTGCCCCCTGAAATGGCAGCGGCCTGACCTGTGAGGAGGGACAAGTGGAAATGAGGTAATTGCACTGGTGTTGTGCGCCGTTGCGGTAGGCGGTCGATGACCGCTGCGCAACTTCGCATTGGTTATTATTGGGCCCTATGGGTTCAAGGAGCCAATAGCGATGTGCGCCGGTGGTGACGGTACGCAACGCCGTGGGCATGACCGCCATTTTCTAATTATTCACTCACTTGCTACCTGACCTTCAACAGGAGAGGACCTACACTGCAAGTGCTGCTATGACCTGTGTCTGGAAGGGACAATGGCTCATGTGTCTGGGGAAAGGGCCCCTGCCTTCTCTGCGGAGGAGTTGGAAAAACTGGTGGATGAGGTCCTACCCCAGTACACATTACTCTACGGTCCTCCAGACAAACAGGTGAGTACACTGTGAGCATGATGCGTGGGCCATGAATGTATGGAGTGCTGTGGATGTAAGCCACATGTTGAGGGGTGCTGAGGCATCCTGGCCAGAGTGCAGCATGTAAGGTGGTCGGTGTATGTGCATCAGGGCATGGGTCGGAACTAGTGGGCAATGAGTATGACATTCCAGATGGGTGAGTGATTTCCTTGTCTGCTGTCTTTTCCCTTCAGGTCAGCACCCACCAGAAAAAGGGTATTTGGCGTGTCATCGCCAAGGAGGTGCGGACCCTGGGGGTCTTCCACAGGCAGAGTACCCACTGCTGCAAGAGATGGGAGGACCTGCGCCGCTGGTCAAAGAAGACGGCGGTGGCCCAGCTGGGGCTGGCCTCCCAACGTGGAAGCGGTGCCTGTCGCACCATGACCACACAATGTTCTGCATCCTGGCGGTGGCCTATCCGTTGTTGGATGGGCACTTGAGGGCATCACAGCAGCCACAAGTGGGTGAGTACAGATTCAGAATCATGACTTTGCATGCGTTAAGGTGTTACCTGGGTGGGGGATGTGGGCTGTGGGTGTCCCTAGGCCAGGGCGAACATGGCAGGGCAGGCTCTGGAGCACTCCTACCCCAATAGTGTAAGTGGCCATCTACTACTGGGCAGGGTCCTGTGGGTTTCTGGCGTGCAGATGCTGGCGTTAGGCATTGTACCCCATGGGCTGGTGACTATCTGTGTAACTGGTAGTACATGGCCTAGTGCATAGGGCAGCTCCCTGTGTGTAGTGTACGCCAACAGTGGTGGTGTTGCTGGCATTGACCAGGTGTATCCTCTGTCTCTCCTTCTCTTTTGTCACCCTGTCCTTGTGTGCATTAGCATCATCTGGCGGAGGAGCAGAGGCACCAGCGACAGAGGGAGCTGCATCCCACATGGGCCTGGTTGCCAAATCCACAAGTGGGACGGAGGGCGAGGGGAGCACCATGACAGGGACAGGAGGGGAGACCACAGACAGCGACTCCTCCTCCGATGGAAGATCCCTGGTGGTGACGGACACCTCTGTGCCCACCCCGACAACAGGTACAGCCGCCACCCCCCCTACCAGCAGCGCCCTCCCAGCAGCCCCTCAGCGTGTTTCCCGTGCCCGCTCACCCAGGAGGGTGGGCATCTCCTTCACCCCAGGCACCTCAGGCCCTGCCCCAGCCAGCCCTGCTGCCCTCAGTGAGGAGGCTATTGACCTCCTGAGATCCCTCTCTGTTGGGCAGTCAACAATTCTGAATGCCATCCAGGGTGTCGAGAGGCATTTGCAACAAACAAATGCATTCACTCTGGCGTGGCAGCCCAACAGAGCATTTCAGGCTCTGGCCTCAGCATTTATGGCAGCCATTGTCCCTATGTCTAGCCTCCCCCTCCAACTTCCTTTACCCAGTCCCAATCCCCTCAACCTCAGTCTATCCCAATCACACCTTCAGACCAGCATTCACCCAAATCAACACACAACAGTGGCTCAGGCAAACATAAGCACCACACTTCATCTCACAGGCACTCACACAAGCACCATGCCAATGCACACACACCAACATCTACTGCCTCCACTGTGTTCCCCTCCTCCTCATCGTCCACCTCCCCCAGTATCGTCTCCACTCACACCTGCATGCACTACATCCTCATCCACTACCTCCATCACCAGCACACCCATCACAACACACCCCTCTCTGGCAGTCACCACCCCCACAACCATGCACACGTCTCCTGTGTCCTCTCCCAGTGTGCATGTGACCCCTCCTTCCAAAGTACACAAACGCAAGCACCTACCCACCCAACAGGCATCCACCTCACAACAGCATCCAGCCCATGCACCTTAACCCAAACTCGGCAGACAGACACCTCCTACAACCACTCCCTCTTCCTCCACTCCCAAACTCTTTCCATCTTAGCCGTCCCAGTGTTTCTAAAAAAAAATTCCTGGCTAACTTTGACCTCTTCCCTACCCCTCCCCCCATCCTTCCCCTCTGGCCAGGGTGTCCAGATCCTAGGCTGGAACCTCAGCCACCAAGTTGGCATTCGCTGTGGTCACTGCAATTCCCAGAGGATCAAAGGGGGCACCCGTCAGGTCAGGCAGTGTGCCACAGACCCCTGCAAAGGAGCAACCCATTATGCCACCACCAAGGTGAAGAAGGGACCAGCATGCAGCACGGCCAAGGAGCACGACCCACCCAGCAAGGCCTCCTCCGAAACTCAAGCTACCAGTGCCAGGGTCCCAGCAGCATCTGCCAAGGTGAGGAAGGAGCAGAAAAGCCAAGGCACCTCAGGCCTCGGAGGCTCCAGGTGAGGGCCTGGTGCCCACCATCAGAACCGAAAGCCCCACCACCTGTAGCGCGGCAAGCAACCCCCCCCCCCAAGCACTGCAACAAGCACCGCCACAAGCACCACCACCTGCACCGCCACCTGCCCCCGCTGCCCCAACAACTGTTAGCAGCAGCATCCCCAGTGGGCAGCCATCCAAGGCTGCAGGAGACGGGCTGGTGCCTCCCTCCACCACCATCAGCACCTGCACCACGGACAGCACCGCCAGCATCCAGCTCGCAGGCCCCGCCGCAGGCCCCGCCGCTGGCACCTCCAACTGCACCGCCACCAGAACTGCCACCTGCCCCGCTGCTGCCACAACAACTGTCATCAGCAGCATCCCCAGTGGGCAGCCATCCGAGGCGGCAGGAGATGGCCTGGAGCCTCCCACCACCACTGGAAGCACCCCCACCAGCACTACCACCAGAATGCAGCCTTGGGTAGGGGTGGGGTGGGGATGTTGCGTGTGTGTGTCACTCTCTTTTTCTGCCCCCCTCCCCTGTGTGCGAGGTGCAGTACTCACTGTGGTCGTCGCCTCCTGTGATATTCCTTGTGTATGAGGAGGTAGACCAGCATGGGGAGGACCTGCAGCTTGGGCTCCATGGCGTCCTGGTTCTTTGTTGATTGACGGAAGGTGAGTGATTTCCCTTCTGTGTTCTGTTTCCACCATGCTTTTGATGCCGGTGGCACGGCCCCGGAAAAGCTGGCGGATTGGCGGGTTGTAATGTTGTGGGCGGTACATTGTCTTCTGCCTGTCTATTGGCGGTGACCGCGGCAGTGTTTGTTGCTACCGCCTTGGCAGACAGTGTGTTAAAGTGGCTGTCTGCGCTGGCGGATTCCGCTGTGGTCGTGATCCCATTTTTGTTACCGCCAGCCTGCTTAACACGACCTCCAGGGTTGTAATGAGGGCCTTAATGACTGAAGTAGGTTAATACTTGTCAATTTACATATATATCGTAACTGTGGGCTGGTCCCAAAATAAAATAACATTTCCAGCAATCAACGGGTGAAAAGGGCTAATTCAAAGCCACTCTCTCTAGTAGTATCATTACTTACATAAGTCTAGTAAACAGTTAAAGCTGTCACACCAAACTTACTGAAATAGAAGCTCACTATTAGCACCACTTATTCCTAGTTCCTAACTCCTTATCTACTATATAATATAAAGGTCCTTATGTACAAAAGTATTTCTATTGTGCCACAAACTATGTGACTCACAAAATTACAATGTCCATAATTGCAAAATACTTTTCATTATTAATAAAAGCCTTTTGATAAGTTGTAAAAGTATTTCCAAATCAAGAGGTATTACAAAGCTGTCTGAACCTCAAAGAGGAGGCCCCTGAAATGGGAATCCCCACTTACCTGAGATTCAGAAAGGGGTGTAACAATGGTTTGAGTTTAAACAATTGATTGGACACTGACGCATCAAAGGAGGTAAGGAGGTAGGAGCTGATTGTTTAAGTGGAATTGTCTTTTAGGGATCATGTTGATGGCCTTTGCTACTCTCGTATCCTCCCAAATCTGTACCTTTTTTTTTTAGGAAATCCGGCATTGGCATATTTAATGGCCAAAAGCTACTTTAAAACAGTGTTCGGGCGAAAACTGCTCAATGACAACACACTGAAACCTGAATAAGGGGAAAAAGGCCACTTTAATAGAACACGTCTGTCATTATAAAAACAACCTTGGCATGAAGCTTAACATAACTAATTCATGTCCTCACCAATACATAAAACTCCACCTAACCCCACCCCCACCCTCTAATAAAATCTATTGCCCTTTCCCAGATCAACCTTGTCCGAAATCCAGTACGCCTCTGTCTTAGTGTCCCCTTCCTGTTGTTCCCCTTTCCCCTCCATCCCTATGTACCTTCTCAATATCCTTCCCCTCTTCTTATGGTGTTTCCATACCCCCTCCCAATGACTGAAATGTCTCTCATCTCCGACCTTCAGCAGACCATTCTACCAGCGGCAACTACCTACTAAAAAACAACCTGCCCTATTAAAACAATAAAAAACAAAACCAGTCCTGCAAAAAAAAAAAAAAAAAAATGTACACTCACCCAAAAACACACCCCAGAGACCATGTAAATGAACCCAGATATGATAATGAAATATAGCCAAAACAGAATGCTTCTACTAAGGGAGGGCGGGAGGGGCTCAAAAACAACCAAGTCCTGACTCCTTTGGGTGTGACCTGGCCAAAGAGGACACCTACACCCCACCCACACTATATATATCCTAATTTAAGCCCAACAACACCTACACCCAATCATATATCCCCGCATGGTGGATTGTACCACCAAAGCCTGATATGCCCGGGGGGAGACCGGGTGAGCCTTTGCTCCCCCCAATCCTCCATTGGGCAAAAACAGCGCAATAACAACATGCTAAAATCTGCATATTGGGTAAAAGGCTGCTTTAATAGAACAGGCCTGTAACTATAAAACAACCTTGGCATGAAGCATAACAAAACTAATTCATGTCCCCCCTAATACATAAAACTCGACCTAACCCCACCTCCACCCTCTAATAAAATCCATTGCCCTTTCCCAAATCAATCTTGTCCCAAATCCAGTACCCCTGTGCCCTAGTGTCCCCTTCCTGTTGTTCCCCTTGCCCCTCCATCCCTTTGGAACTTCTCAATATCCTTGCCCTCTCTTTATGATGTTACCATACCCCCATCCAACCACTGAAATGTCTCTCATCTCCACCATCCAGGAAAACCCAAAGACATTTTCCTGCCCCAACAAAAAATTATTGCCCTAAAATTCAGAAATCCCACAATCGTTCACCCAACAATTCCAGAATCTTAAGCCTCAATTCTAAAATGTAGAACTAATTCCCCAAAATAGAAAGATGGATCCCATCCTTCCTATATAATGATGCATCGTTATGTACTATTTCAGGATGTTGTAACACAGAAATACCTTGCTGCCGACAAAACCCTTTAATCTCCTTTGCTTCTCAATCCCTGTAAAACTCTGAGCACCTCTCCAAAATCTCCTCGGTATCAGCTCAGTCAATAAGATGTGAGTACCTGACCAACTTGAAATCAACCTAGTCAGATCCAACTTCATAGTTTTCAGCAGACCTATTCCAGACAAACAAACTGTCATTGTCCCCTAAATGAAGGACCAACAAATCAGGGCAAAAACCATTTGCCAATCTTGTAGACGTAATGGCTAAGAGCTCTCCCACCTCTTCCCGCTCTTCCCCATCCACAAAAATATTCATCCTCGACCCATCAAAACCCAACTGTCTCCCAAAAGGCCTTGAGTCTGCTTGTGTAGCTGCCCAGTGCATGAATGAGTGCCCAATGATCCACATCAATGAACCTTCCTCTTGCGGACCAACTACACAACCTGAAAATAATAATAGAATTACCCAAAGAAAAAATTAGCCTGACATAACCTAGTATATCTCTTGAAACATTGAGACTTCCAGAGATCAAGATCCATTATCCTCTTATCACTCTTACCCTCTCTTATGGCATTTGTGGCCGCTCCATTGTGAAAAGAATGCTTACCATACACATTCTATGGTATTCCCAACTTACATAATGCAGCCCTCAAGACTGCTAGCAGCTGGAAGGAACTTAAGAATGAACCATCTTCATGAATAAAAACATATTCACTCCTAATAGGAAGAAAGGCAAACGAAAATACTAACCAGCAATGCCTTGGACAGTCTGGCTGGGCCGTAGTTTTTAACAACACCTCACAGGCCCAAAAAACGTTATCCACTTTAGACGATCCTAACCACAGCTTCAAACCACCCTTGCACATACTTACCTGAGAAGGTCGTAAACCACTAAATATATTTGTGCCCAATAACTCAGAAACTCAAAAAGCACCATGATAAAGCCATAACATAAACAAGGATAACAAAGCTAACTCTCACCCAGAAAAACAATCTGGGTTCAAAACCTCTAAAATGTCCTTCAACATTGCTCCAGAAATAGGATACCTGCGCACACCCCCTCCCTAGGCCAACCGGCCACAATCCTTCTACAAATTTCTCCTTCCATCAGATATACTTACCAAAAAATGACACACCTGCCATCTTACCTGATATGGTTACTGCCGCCAAACCCATGTCAATCTGGGTCATAATGAAACAAATTGCATCCTCCCTCCTATACTATGACATGTAGGGACCATCATCTCTTTTCACGGCTCCCAACTCAATAAAATCAGCCTAAGCTCTGTCATGTGGCCTCAGTGTGGACGGAGCAATGGATTGTCGAAACAACTGCAACATCCTCACATTCCCAGTTCCCAAAGATCCACTGGCAGCAGCGTCTTCAGTAAATCTGCTCCCGGCACCAGTCCACAGAATCTCTGCCACTGTGAATAAGATAGCGCATCTGCAATATCATTGTTAACACCAGGAACATAACAAGCCTTGAACAAAATATTAAACTTTAAACAAAAAGCAAAAATATTTGCAACACCTTCAAGACTTTCTTATCCAGCGCTTATAGTGAATTGACCAAATTGACCACCGTCTGCTTGTCCACATTGAAAACAACTTGCATGTTCATCAAAAATGTTTCCCATAGAACCAGCGCAACAACTAAAGGAAAAAACTCAAATCTCCAGGTCTCAGGCCACAGCTCTGCTGCCCAATGCCCATCCCAAAAGACCACAAAACCATGTACGCCTGCAGTGTCATAAAAAATCTGCACTTGCCTGTGCAACTTTTCATCCACCGACAACATGCTTATACCATTGAAACTGCTCAAAAAACAAATCCACATCGTCAAATCCACCTTAAAGCTTGCACCAGTCGTAACTCAAACTTAGAAACTGCCTCCTCCAACAAAGAAATCAACTTCTGAACCTTTTCTACCAGTAAACGAACCTCCAAGTTCACTGAATCCAATTCAATTCCTACAAGCATGATAGAAGTAGCAGGGCCTTCTGTCTTATCTGGGGCCAATGGCACACCCATCTCCTTCATGCATTCCTGAAAATCTGCCAGACCTCTGATACATCCATTGGATCCAGACTCACCTACCAGTAAAAAATAATCTAAGTAGTATGTAACATTCCCAAAACCTGTCTTTTGCTGAAAAAAACCACTGCAAAAAAACAAACAAAATTATTCAAATAATGAACAAGAAACCGAAAAACCCATTGGCAACATTCTAACGACAAATATTTGATCATCAAATTGAATCCCAATACTGAAAAATCATCATGATGAACTGGCAATAATCTAAAGGCAGACTGAATGTCTAAATTTGCCATCAAAGCATCCGTACCACAAGTCCTGACTAATCTAATAGCCACATTCACAGACGTGTAATGAACTATGGAATCCTCCTGGGTGATAAAATCATTCACCGACTCACCAACTGGCCATGATAAATGATGAATCAATCTAAATTCACCCTGTTGCTTCTTCAGGACAACTCCCAACAGTGAAATAGTCAAATTAGGAATAGGCCAAAAATCTGCTGGACTGACTACTCTACCAGCCTTTAATTCCTTCACCAATTTCCTCCGTACCACCTCTGGCCTCTCAGCAGCAGATTTCAAATTCTTGGCCCATATGAAAACTCTTGGGCCTTGATATCATAACCTAAAACCTTCCAAAAAACCCCAACACAATAACTTCGCCACATCTACCTTTGGATAGAACTGCAACCAATAAAACAAAATCACCAATTTAATAATTTAATAAAAGTAGTGCCCTTTTCCTACCACCTGCTGGATCTGGCCCCTTTCCCTGTCTCCCCCACCTCAGTTTCCCTGCCACCCCCCATTTCATGCTTCCAAAACACTGAAGCAAAGGATGGTTACCTCCACAATTGGAGCAATCATGTCTAAGCTTGCACTGCAAATTTGTGCATGGACCCCTGTAAAAAGATCAACAGGAACCATTTTGTGGAAATTGACCTCAAACGGAACTACCCACCCCAGCTTGGGTGGGACATCTTTGAAAGGGCTTATAAGGAACCAGGAGCCCACAAGCTGTTTGCAACGCTGGGACTATCTTAGAAGTACGCAACCACTGCATTTAAAGCTCATTGTCAATATCACCCCTCTCCTTATCTGGAAATAGTGCCATCCAAGTTCTGAATTCTTCATCATATCTAAATCAACCAAAACCTCCATAGTCCATTTGAGCCCGCCTAATCACATCCATGTATTTAAAAAGAGAAACACATTACTCTGGATGCTTCTCACATATGTAATAACTTGAAAACATCAACAAACTCACCTTTACATATCTTGTCCTTCATAGTTTGGGTGGGATGAGCCCCCAAAGTAATTGAAGCCCCCATATAATGCAACGTTTTATTTTTCACACTACCACCACCTACCCCATACTTACATTGATCCACAGTGGAAGATTCACCCCTCCATTCAAGTACCTTACTGTCCGAATTTGTTCTTGTTATCATTGATCTTTCCTTCCAACCCTCGTCATTACAATTCTCCTTACTACCCAAAATCTCCAAACTCTTTGATGCAACTGCAATCGGACTGCTACCCACCACCACTGATAATAAACAGAGCACCCTTGCATTATCTCCTCCCTGTCCCCGTCTGCTCCCCTTTTATTCTCACCTTTCTGAAACGATCCACCAACAGTAGCCCGGATATCCTTTTTGCCTCTACGCTCACGCTGGACCATCCTGATTGTCAAATCCTGTAAAACACCAAAGCTCCTCTCCTTGATACTCCACCCACTCTCACCTGTTGGATTGCCTTGCCCACTGTCTGCTCCCCATAATCACAAATTTTACCCTCCTCAATCTCCTGATCATCCTCATAATCTGAGGTTTCATCATATATTGTAAGCCCTAAATCGCCTAAGTCAGCGCTCCGGCTGATCGTTGGCATCTCTCTGCTGCTCCTGTGTCCTGAATCCGCAGATTCCCCAGGCCATTTCCTCAAAGTCAGGTCAGTCACTACGGATACCACTCTCTTTTCCAACCGATGTCTCAAAGGTGCCCAGACCTTCACCAAACTCTCTTGCCTCTTCATCACTGTCTTCTGTTTGACCAAATCCCCAGAGCCATGGAGCCCCAGGGAATTGTCACACCCCCCTTTAACTAACTCAGCTGCCCTGTGCTGTGGTTCGAAACACAAGCTTTCCCCCCGCAAAGTGCCTCATCAACCTGCACCTGATGGAATCCAAGAAAACTTTCCTTACCCCATACTTTTTGCTTGTCCATACATTCAGGTCTCAAAACAAATTTAACTGGCACCATCCTACTCTCATCAATGTGCCATCTCTGTACTTTATTCAACACAGGGCTGACCCATCTATGTAATATTTGTAATCCAGGATGTCCAGCAACCTTAAACTGCTTCTACTGACCACAAACAACATCACCAACCCTGAAATTGCTTCTGTGTGTCAGGAATGGCAAAGCCGCTGATCGTAATGGCTGTGCGGCTCTGACGCTCCAGCAGAGGCTCCCTAAATATTAGGCTGTTGGAGAGCGGATGGCGCTTGCTGTGTGGCGAGGAGTGTGGGGGGGATTTTTTGTGGGGGGCTGCGGCTGCAAATTTGTAGGGAGCGGGTGCCGTGGATGCTGCAGCCTACGCCCGTCGGCCTATACACATTGGATGCCCCGAGCTGACAGGAGCCTCGGATGAGCATGTGGGGCTGGGCCATCCGGTGGTGTGAGACTGCCGGGGGAGAGCTGGTTGCAGGCCCTCTCCCCCCATTCAGTTTCAGGTGGCAATTGTGGAGAGTTCTCAGCTTCTCTGACCCCCTGATTTGAGGTTTGGCTTGGTGGTGCAGCTCTCTGCGGCCTTTCCTGCTGTCTGATGGCACCAGAGGGGGTGGATTGAGAAACTCCCCTCTACGGAGGGGGGCTGGCCTGGACACGGGGGCCAGATTCTTCCTCCCCCCACTTACATTCTGCTGGCCTTCCATGGGGGTTGCGCCCCATTTTGCACCGGGGCTGTTCCTTCATTTTTTGTTGGACGGGCAGTGTGTCTATCAACAAGGGTCTCTGTTGAGATCCCGGGTGGCTGGACAGTCCACACTGGGCACCCCTACAACATTGAGCTTACTTGGTGACCTGCTTGGGGCCTGTTGGTCATGAGGATGCTGTTTAGTTCACCTTATTGAGGCCTTGCCCGGCACTGCTCAGGGTGCCTATGAGCCGATGGGTGCTGGGGAGTGGCCTCAAGTGGCCATGGGCCACGGTAATCCCAAAAGAAAGTCCCTTTTGAGAAGAGACAGCAAGTGAACATGGCCTCAGCTCCGGTGAGAGACAAGGGAAGAAGTCCGGAATGGTCAGATGCACGAATGATCAATAGGAGCGGAGGACATATTAACAGGGCTGAGGGCTGGGGTCAGCGCCATCGGTAAAAGATTTGATTCTCTGACTGCGAGGCTTGACAGCATGGCAGGAGGTTGAATAAACAACAATCGCATCTGGACGATGCAGAGGGTCGAATCTCCGCCATGGAGGATGATACAGCGACGCTGTGTAAACGACTTGAGAAGGTAAAGGGGAGGCTAAAAACTGTAGCTATAAAGAAATTTGGAAGCCTGGGGGTGCCGTAATAACCTGCGCATTGCCAGAATTGCGGAATATGCCAACACCGGCCGACTTGACTTGTTTGTTGAGAAATTGCTTGTGGAACTGCTGGGGCACAAAGACTTCACCTCAACCTTTGTGGTGGAAAAGGCACATCATACCTCGAGCCCTAGATCTCCCCCTGGACATCTGCCTGCTTGATAATTGCTCGCCTATTGAATTATAGGGATTGGGACATTGCCTTCCAACTTGCCAGAGAGAAGGCCCCCCTGTGGTATGAGGGAGGTGATGTGTCCCTGTCAATACCAGGACAATACCAGGACAGTACGCACTCTACGGGCAGCATAATGCAGAATGACAAACCTTATGCAATGTAATAATTCATGCATTGTGTGCTGATATTGCATACAAACTTTTTGCATTACAGGTATTTATCTTGAAATGTCATTAATAATGTTTGTAATGTATTGTTAATTTTCAAGCTTGTTCATTTGCAAAGCCTTTCTTGCAGCCTGGCTAGGGTGTGGCATGTGGGCGGGGCTTGGTCTATTTAAGAAACCCAGCCTAGCTCCACGTGCTCACTATTCAGAGATCCCGGTGCAGAGCAGCAACATTTTCCAGGGCTCCTGTTCCGGTGGCCTACTTGGACATTTCCTGGCCCTGGTCTCATCTTGCTGATCCTGATAGACCTCGACTCCATTTTCTAGAAAAATTTGAGTTTTTGGCTTTGTGATTTACAGCATGTGCGATTTACTCTTGGCACTCAACCCTTGCAGTTCAGATCGGCAGAGTGCGCTATCATTTTGAGGCATTTGGATTTTGATGGTTGAATCAGCAACAGTGAACGCGATTCATTCTTGGCAATTAACCCTTGCAGTTCGGATCGGCAGAGTGCGCAATCATTTTCAGGAATTTGAATCTTGATGGTTGAATCTGCAACAGTGTGCGCAATTCAAACTTGGCAATTAACCCTTGCAGTTGGGATCGGCAGAGTGCGCGATCATTTTCAGGCATTTGAATCTTGATGGTTGAATCGGCAACAGTGTGTGCAATTCATTCTTGGCAATTAACCTTTGCAGTTCAGATCGGCAGAGTGCAAGATTATTTCCAGGCATTTGAATCTTGATGGTTGAATCGGCAACAGTGTGCCCGATTCATTCTTGGCAATTAACCCTTGCAGTTCAGATCGGCAGAGTGCGCAATCATTTCCAGGCATTTGAATCTTGTTGTTGAATCGGCAACAGTGTGCACCATTCATTCTTGGCAATTAACCCTTTCAGTTCAGATCATTCCAGGTACTTGAGTCTTGATGCACAGTCTGGCAATAAGGTGCGCAATCACTTCTGGGCAATTGAATCTTGTAATGTAGGTCAAACAGAGTGTGATCTTTCTAGACAAAACAAGTTGAGTCAGTTTGCCAATACTACAGTATTATTCATGAATCAGATAGCAGTTAATTATTTGGGAACGAATGTAGACATTGACTCTTGTTGTGATGTAATTGCTATTTTAAGGATTAACTTGAGAAAGTTCAATGTTCAGAGTATATGATTATAAAAAGGTAATGGTATTGAAAAGTTATTGATCTCTCACGTTATTAGAGTATAAAGAGTTAAAACAAAGTTCATGAAGATTAATGTGAATGACCTTGCTATTGTGTTCTTAACTCTTGCTTTCACAGGTCTCCTTCCCCACTGTTCCCAACCTAAACCCCATCCCAGCTTGGCCATTCTTTAACTCTGTGCTATAACGGCTAGTAGAGTTTGGAGCTGCCAAGAGGTGGATATATTGAGAACAGGCGCAAACCATGAGGATCCGGTCTCGCTGACAGAATAGTGAGCCCATGAATTTTTAGCCTCCTGGTTTGTGCTAGATTTTCAATATGGCCATATTAGACAAATTACTTAAGGTAATTACGCAGCTTCAAGTGGATGTAGTCTAATCTATAAACATAGCAACTAATCTAGCAGAAAGGGTGGATCAGTTACAAGACAGAGTGGGAAAGAAGGAGCAAAGTCCTCTGGGTGCGGGTAGGTTTAATCCTACTCCTCAAGGTTCAGGAGGGAATCCTCCAACTAACATATCACTCACAGGTCCCACACCCATTCCTTTGGCTCCCCCAGAAAGGTTTTCAGGAGATCCTCAGAAAGCACAATCTTTTTTGACTCAAGTAGAATTGCACTTCACCTGTAGACCAAACACCTTCACTGATTCTCAATCCAGGGTGGCCTTCTTGATTTCTTATTTGACTGGAGACACGGCCACCTGGGCAATCCCTCTTGTGCCTTGAGATAATCCTTTGCTTTATAACTTGAATTTGAAAGTGTCTTTGATCGAATAACAGTTACTCTGTCCGCAGACCGAGAACTGTTAGATTTGCGACAAGGAAATAAAGATCTTGTCTCTTACTTGGCTAACTTTAATCGGCTGGTAGCAAAAACGGCCTGGCCAGAGGGAAAGAGATCAGCCCTGTTCTATCAAGGACTCAAAGATGAGTTAAAAGACATTCTTGCACAAATTGACCCTCAACCCATGGAGTGTCAAGATCTGACACTCTCATGTTATTAAAGTATAAAGAGTTAAAACAAAGTTCATGAAGATTAATGTGAATTACCTTTCTATTGTGTTCTCAACTCTTGCTTCCACAGGTTTCCTTCCCTGCTGTTCCCAACCTAAACCCCATCCCCCGCTTGGCCATTCTTTAACTCTGTGCTATAACGGCTAGTAGAGTTTGGAGCTGCCAAGAGGTGGACATATTGAGAACAGGTGCAAAGCCCGAGGATCCGGTCTCGCTGACAGTCCCATTACCCCGATTTTATGCTTGCGGTGCAGGAAGCCATGTGGAAATTCTCTGTTGTCAAGGCCAAGCTTCACTCTGCTGGGGTTCGTTATGGCATGATATGTCCAGCCCAGCTGAGGGTAGAGGTTAACGGCAAAACACGACATTCTGACAATCCTAATGATGCAATGACGTTCTGTAAGCAGCATCCTAGGTTGGATGGATCGCCCTGTAGCTTGCCGAGTTGGAATAATAATCTGAATGCTGGGCCAAGTTCGAGTATGGAGCTGTCCCCTCCAGATTGGATAAAACTAACTGGACTTTCGCCACTACCATTTCTGAACGCATACAGTCTATACATTGTCTCTATATGATCATCACTGTTTCACCGCTTTACTGATTATTAATTCAGTTTGTTTTTTGCCATTCCCTGATTGAGCTGTCCTCTCCTACATTGCACTATCAAGTACATTTTTGCTTTGGGAGGTCTCTGTGGTTGCGTTGTCATGCTCCCATGGTTAACACCACGATCTTTGTTTTTATGTCATAATGTTCTTTGTTAGGCGTTTTGTGGTTCTTGCCTTGTATTTGTAGGCCAGGTGTGGGAGGTGGGAGGGTTGTTTTATGTCTACGGGCTATGAGATGTAATGTTCTTATTTTATGCAATGCAGTTTAGTTTAATTCTTACAATTTATGTGGATGGCTACACATGATCCACATGAGGGTACTACCGCTTCTCTGAATAATAATGATTTGGGCCTTACGTTCCTGTCCTGGAACATACGTGGCCTAAATAGTCCCTGATAAGGTAGAGTGGTGCTGCAGTACCTTCGCAGGTGTGTGGGGCAAATTGAATTCCTGCAAGAGGCACATCTCCCGTCTGATGCGGTGCCCTCCTTTGCTGCCACGTGGAGCCCACACTGATACTTTGCAAATTATAGCACCTACTCTCGTAGGGTATGTGTTTTGATTCATAAATCCGTGCTGTTTCAGCCACTGTCGACCCGGGTGGATTGTGCTGGCAGATATGTGATGGTTGCGGGGCTTTTGCATAACCGCAAGATCCTACTCATCAATGTGTACGCACCTAATATTGACGCTCCTGAATTTTTCCAAAATATTGATTCACACATTGAGCGCTTCGATATAGATCAGATTCTTCTGGGCGGAGACTTTAATTTGGCGTTAGACCCAGCATTAAATACCACCTCACATGCCCCATTATCCAAGCCCTACTCCCTTAGGGCATTGAGGGATCTCTGTACTGCTTTTGTCCTTCATGACCCTTGGCAACTGCGTGGCACAGGTGCGTTGGCCTATACTTTCTGCTCTGCACCCTGCGGCACTTGGTCATGCATTGATTATTGGTTTCTGGTGGGCGTTACTGCGCGGAGGGTCACAGCTGTCCCGCATCTTCCTTGGACATTGTCTGACCACTCTCCGGAGGTACTTATACTCTCTATACCGGGGGTCTGCAGAGGTAGGAAATTTTGAAGGTTCTCGGACATGGCGTTGTTTGATGCTCCGTTCTGCTCATCTTTACGTGCAGCAGTGGTTTACTTTTTTAAATAGAATGAGGGATCTGTGGGTACCTGGGCCGTGCTGTGGGATGCCTTCAATGCATACATCATGGGTATTTGCATTTCCACGCACGCTGGTGTCCTGCGTGATACAAGTCATGATCTAGCACGGGTTGAGTCACAGCTTGCCGACATTGACTGTGAATCCACGGGTTTCGACGTCACCCCCCAACTGGGTAGTCGTAAGCGCCTGCTAGATGAGTTTTAAACATTGGCAGAGTGAGAGGTACAATATATGGGCAGGTATGCTAAGGCCTGCAGATATGGGGAGGGGGACAGACCTGGGAGACTGCTGGCCAGGTTGATCCAGCCATCCTGTCCTGAGTCCCAGATACTCAAACTTAAAAGACCAGACAGCAGTATTGCCATTGGTGCCACCGAGGTCCAAGTGGAGCTTTTGTAAATATCATTCCAAGCTCTGCACAACAAAAGCAGGGCCATTAGGTCCGGTACTAAAGACTATCAAGATGATATTGCTATGGTCTAGTTAACATCTACCCAACAACAGTTTCTTAGAGAGCCTTTTTTGGTTAAAGAGGTATCACAGGTGATAGATTCATTGGCTGGAATGCGCGCCCCAGGGCTGGGTGGGCATACAGAGGCATTTGACAAGAAATTTAGGGATATTCTTAGCCCTTGCCTTATATCGGTGGATGCCGAGGCCCTCGAAGCTGGGGGGCTCCCTGACTGAATGAGAGAGGTGGTTATTGCTCTCTTGCGGAAACCTGTAAAGACCCTCTAGATTGCAAGTCTTATCGTCCCCTTTCCCTGATCAAATTTGACAATAAGATTTTAGCCAAGATGATAGCCACACATCTTTACCTTTTGTTGAAAATTGTCTCCTCCACTCAGCCTGCCTTTATTTCACACCATTCTACCTCTCTTATGAGTGGTGCTAAACAGAGTGTCCCCTGAGGTTCCATCAGCGATTGTTTTATTGGATGCTGAAAAGGCTTTTGATTCGCTTAAATGGCCCTTTTTGCATACTGTCTTTCAAAAGCTCGGGTTCCCCCTGGGCTACCCCAAGCTGATTTGCCTGTTGTACTTACGGCAAACAGCAGCCATGCGGCTGAATGCAGAGCGTTCCCCATTCTTTCCTATACTACTCGGCATGGGGCAGGGATGACTTCTGTCCCCTATGCTCTTCATTCTGGCAATGGGCCCATTGGTTTGCCATTTGTGTGTAGGACATAAACATAGGAGACTGCGATGGACCTCAGGTCCATTAATGGTGTTGCTATATGCGGACGATATTTTGCTATTTGTTCATCAGCCAGATATTAATCTTGCACCAATATTGGAAGAAGTGACTCGTTTTGGCGAATTCTCAGGGCTGCGTATAAATTGGACTAAGTGAGACATGGTTCCCTTTGCATTGGTGCCCTGACTCTGTGAAACATTTAGTTATTCACATACACAAAGACAAAGAGCAGGTGCTGCTGCTTAATTATGGACGTGTGGTGGAGAGATTCACAATCCAGGTAGACAGATGGGTAAAATGACCGATCTCCATGGCGGGCCAGATATCACTTTTAAAAATGGTGGTTCTCCCACATTTTCTGTATCTATTTTTGAACATTTTGATCCAGCTTTCCAATTCCTTTTTTGTGATACTTCGTAGCCTGATTAATCATCAGGTGTAGACAGATCGAAATCCTCACATTCGTTGGGACGTCTTGACTCTTGAGTTTGAGCGAGGTGGATTTGGTGTTCCATATCTCTTTACTATCTTGTGGTGCAGTGTTATTACACGTACCACTGGTATCATACTGATGCCCATCTCCCTTACTCCATCCTGGAGAGAGACCTTTCGGCTCCTATTCCGCTGAACACCCTTTTCCCTAGAGATGTTCCACTACATTGCAGAGATCGTCAAACTCTTTCCATAACGAGCTGGGCATGGCATAAACTGGGTCACGTGCTTCATTACGATGCATTGTATTCACTAGCTCTGACACGGATTAATAATTCATATATAGCCATCTCTCAAGAGGCACTGGGTCACCGCCCATTATGCACTTTTCAACTGCATATTTTTGGTGATGTTCACCAAGAAGATCACATATTTTCACGCACCACAGATTCTCAATTCAAGGACGCCACACACTTGAAACACTTCGTACTATGCTGTGCTCTGCGAGCATGCTATGCTACCTATTCCTTGGCTCCTCCTGAGTTTGCTCCACTCACCATGATGGCTACTGCAGACTAGGGGGCACGTTTGGTGTCCAGACTTTATCTAGTTTACCGTTTTTGGATACTCAGCTCAGAGAATACTGGGAGGGGGATCTTGGTCGCCCGTTATCACGGTTGGTTTGGGATGCATGTTGCGCGCAGACCAGATTTGTCTCACCTAACCAGATCCACAAGCAAGTCCTCTTCAAATTAATTGGGAGGGTATATGTCACTCCCAGAGACATTGCCCATATGGACCCGAGCCGCTCCTCCGATTGTCCCAAATGCCATGTTCTGAATGCAGATATTTTGCACTTGACCTGGACCTGTCCTAGGGTTAGCCTTTTTTGGTGCAAGGTGTATGACAGATTGTCGGCCCTTGTTGGGTTGGTTGGCCTCTGCAATCGGACCCACTTGTGGCTCTTATTGGCTACACAGTTGATTTACCCAAACCCATTAGACACCTCACTGCGGTCTCACTTTTATTGGCTAGACAGGAGATAGTGCTGCAATGGTGATCCAGCAGCGTACCTAGTATACATTCTTGGCTGGCTAGCCTCACGTATTGCAATGCTAATAGTGAACTGTATACCACATTGCAACCTGTGATGTCTAGGCCTAAAGATATTTGACAACCACTGAGAGACTATTTTTTACACTTGCCATTTCCCCTCCAACGTCCCAAACCTCTGGTGATGCCAGCCTGGCTTGATTTCACGCTGTCCCCACTACTCTATCTGTTTCAATATCATAATCCTGTGTATGTCTGTCCCGATTGCCGGCGGATCGCAAGCTATATCAGTGCTGATGCTGTCTCGCTTACGTGTTTTCAAGTTCATGATTGAACTGCATTACTACATGTTTGTTGTTTGATATGTTTCAAAATGATCAATAAAAGAAAAAAAGAAAAAGAAATGCCTCTGTGCACATCCCCTTCTACTTCTGAGTCCAATATCACAATCAGCATTTTAAAATTTATGGGGGTGGCCATCTTTGCTGCCATGCCCCAGGGCCTTTACTCTAATAAGCCAGGAAGGCCCTCTGCCTGCCCTGACTCAGAAACCATGCTTTCCTTTATTTCGATGCCCAAGGTATACCACGCATGCGCATAAATGAACTAAGCCCACAAGTGGCTCACTCTGTGCACTGCACTTTTTCCCTGAGGACCCCTGCTTCTACGCCCCACCCGCTGCCTCCTGGACAGTCCCATGTGGCGTGGAAATATATGCCCCCTTCGTGGAAAACAATTGCCTGACAACACATTTCCTTTGCTGTGACACGTGCCCGCTCGTCTGACAGACTTTTCTGTTTGTATATTTTACTACTGTGAACAGGCGAAGCACATGCTATTACCGCCTCAGCAACACCCTCAGCAGAGGCTTTATTACCCTGCGCCATTATCGCAATTCCAATTTTTTAATTCAAAACTAGAAACGAAACCGAAAACTCTAAGGGCCTACCTCTTACTCTCAAAAACAACCAAGCCCTGATTCCTTGGGGTGTGACATGGCCAAAGAGGACACCCACATTATATATAGCCTAACTTAAGTCCCACCTCAACAACACCTACACCTAATCATATATCCCCGCATTGTGGATTGCACCTCCGATGCCCAATATGCCCGGGGGGAGACTGGGCAAGCACTTGCTCCTCCCAAACCCCCATTTCCATTTGAGAAGGTAACTGCAGAGAGTTCCACTGTTCAATGAAGGCCTCCCCCTCTACATTCGCAGTCAATCACAGGAGACCTCAAATTCCGACCTAATTATTACTTGGACCCCTGACAGAATATCAAAACCAACAATATTGTGGAACACAAATATATAAAAGGAAAGTACAAAAATATTGGGAAAAAAGTATCATTTCACACTAATATAGTTAAAAACATAAAACATATTGTTTCTTTATAAATAATTATATATATATATATATATACATATATATATGAAGCAAACAGAAAAAATAGTATTCGCACACTCAGGTATCAGGAGCAAAAAAATGCAATTTAATCCATACACAACGCGTTTCGACTGACACAGCAGCCTTGGTCACATGATAAGTATCACCAATAGGATACCTTTAAATACCCTCCTAAATTAAACATAAAAATAGGACTATCACCCTGTGAATTAAATCAAAACCAAACCACAACTACTTTGCAGTTACCATTATATAACCAATACTAATAATAAATACATTAATATAATAAATTAGTACCCCAAATGTAAACGATATGATTAAAAACCATCATTTGCAGTTCCACAACTTTTCTAAATACATATTTTTTTCCATAGTTTTATAGTCTGTTAAAGAGGGAACAAACACATCAGGGAACAGTGTTATTACATACTAGAATTCATATTTCTTATTTCTTTCTCAAACATCATATCTATAATAAAATATTGTTATAAGTTTTTAGAAAAATAGAAAATCAACTGAATAGTAAAAATATACACTGCTAATATATCATCAAAGACTCAATCAGGGTAAAAATTTTATCTACAATAATAAATTATTAGAAATTCTTATCTGAACAATTGCAAAGCGGTTCACCCAACTGTGTTTTATAAAACAGTTAAGGAGAATGAATAGAAGAAAAACAGGTAGAGTAGAGTTTGATTGATCTTCATCCAACCCAGAGTATCTAAAAAGAATATCCAAAATTAAATAAATATCACAAAAAACTTAAAGAGCAAATTAATAAATGCAAAAAAGAACACATAGCACAGTACATGGTAAAAGATCATCTCCACGGTAAACAGTAACTATTTACAATTTCAAGAAAAAAGTATTCTCTCAAAAACAATTTATATCTCCAAAAAATTGTCTCCAAGAAAAAATTAATTAACTTAAAAAATTAATCCCTGGACATGTTCTACATTTTTATCCACACCCTAATGATTCTCATACAGGTGAGTATTTAGTTCTTCCCCCATATTCAAACCTGTCGGGGTCTTGGTCTCCAAATCTAAAATATATATTGACTCTTTTTTCCTTAACAATAATTCTCTGTTCCCTCCTCGATGGTATGGAGGAACATGTTCAATACCGAAATAGGAAAGTTTAGTACAATCTGAGTTATGTTTTTCTTTGAAATGCCTTGCTACCGGATAATGCTCATCATTAGATGTAATAGCTATTAATAAATAATTATTATTTTAGTTCCCAGCCTATCCTCCTAAAAACCAACAACCTGCTACCACACTATAAATTACTATTAGCAATGAAAGTTTCTAAATCACTTAAAAGGACAAACAACCTTTTTTTACAACTACAGTGTTACGAATAATCTCAATATTCTTAACAATGATAATTCTTACCTGAAAAAGTAATTTCTTGACTATGATATGTTTGAATTACAATATATTTGTATCACAATATTTTTTTCTGATATTTCTGTTTAACGATCTCTATAACTTGATATTTTGTACCAATATCTAATATTTATTAGGTAGTTAGTTTTGAAACCCACTGTTAATGAACAATGTGTGATGCAACCAATTAGTACTTAAGTGTCATCGCAAATTGCTTTCCCACTCACAAAGAAGTTGGTGTGGAAACTGTTTATTTCAGTTTTGCAAACAGAAATAGCACTGCAGATCCATAATTCTGTGTAGAAATGCTGCTGCTTAATGAACATTTAACAACAGTGGAAAATATACAGGACTCACACTCACCCCTATAATGAAACTGCACATCTTAATCAGAAGATCGAGTAATTCATTAAAATGATTAGCCTCCCTCTCTTTCTTACTGTATTACAAAGACCTCACTCCAAAGCTACTATATTTATTATTGAGAAATTGTAGCTTCCCTCCACTTCCCATTAGTGACTTGAACAGTTAGTGAACACCCTTTGGCACTGGTGAAGTCAAATGTACAAAATGCCTTAACTGTTTGCAAAACCCTCACTAAGGTAGATCAGTTTATATCAAAATTGCAGTTATTGTTTACCAATGACTGGTACTCTTTTCATACATAAATCAGAACATTGGAATGTAAACAGCAGTTTTTCAAACATATATTATCTGCTATGCTGCAGTTTACAATATGTTTCTGTTGACAATCCTTGCATAGTAAATGTTTTACTTGTAGAACAGTGCACTCAAATTAAAAACACTTAAATAGTTAAGGATGGAAGAAAAATAAATAGTTTTAATTTAGTTATACTAGTGAATGTTTATTCTCCAAAGTGCTTCCCTTTCAGTTGCTAAATGTTATTAAATGTTATACCAGACGTAGCACCCGTAAACAATCATTTGCTTATGAATGTTGATGGTCAAATGTAAATGTAGTGAATGTTATTTGGTATTTTCTTTGGCAAATGGATGATTGCTGCCCAAACTAGAATGGTTTGTAGCACCCATTACTTCTTATCATTATAACAAGACTGATGCCTATTTGCCTTTTCAATCCAATGGCCCATGTGTGTTATTTATAGTAATTACTACTATTTGAACATTGCAAGAATTTCCATAACCAAAATATGGCACATTTAAAAAGTAAGATTTACTAGGGCTGAAACACATCAATCCTGTCATCTAGGTAAATAAATATATATATATATTTACAGCTTGTATCTGCCTACCAGTCAGAGAAGTCATAGATACATTACGCACCTTAAGGGTTCTTTCAGATCTTTTAGATTTGTCCAGCCTAAGTTCTCCCTCAAAGAGAAACAAGGCTTCCAGTGTTATGTAATTTGCAAATCGCTACTCCATACAACCAATATGTCTACTAAATTATTCCCTCACTCATGAATCATCAGATGGCATTTAGGAAACGAGGATCAGTCTTTTGTGTTCTCCACAGATTTTCATGAGTACTATCATGTTTTGCGTATGCCCTACCTTGGCTGGTTCTATGTCTTTTAATCTAATAATGTCAGCAGGAATGTATTAGTTTTCTTTTTCATACGTTTTGATGTATTCTTAGATATTGGATCATACTCACGGTATTAGCTTACCACTTACAAAAATTGACATCTTAGGTATCATCATTCCCCATAATTTTCAGTGTTCCTTTTTCATATAAAAAACATTAAAATAATGTCTTCATTTTTTTTCCTTTGCCACTAATCATGATTTTGTCAATATTGAAATCTTCAAAAGTTACAGTGTTAAGCTTAACAGGTGTTGCAGAAATAAGAAAACCAAGGCTAAGCACTAGCTCTACAATACGTTATTAATAAGTGTCGTACGATAAACACCCCAAATTGATTTCAGAGCAAATATTAAAATTAGACTTTATAGAACCTTGGAGGTTTAGGCACTATCTGGGCATGGCTTATTTGCAATGCTTCCTACCACTCATACATCCTGGCTATGTTCACAAGCATAGCCATTCTGTTCACAGCTTTAGGACCCATTTGAACATTACATTCACAGATATGCTTATGCAGAGCTTATTACGGATGCACATTGCACTGGTATATATGTTCCTATCTTTGGGACATAGAATGGAATATAAACTATATTCAGGGTCTATCTACTGTTGTCTTCTTGCCTTCTTAAGTAAAACGTTGCCAGTATTCATACAGTCTTTTAAAGTATACATTTTAATCAAATTTTTAAATAACAAAAAAACTCCTTGTGAAAGCAAAATAACCAAAAGCAATTAATATACCTATTCTTATTCCCAGAGTTTAAAACTAATGCATCTAGGGACCACCTATGATCTAACTGAGCCATGTGTAGAAATTATTCAACACTGCTATTGCAAATGATGTCCCCACTGAACCAAAGGCCAGAATTACCCCATTCAAATTCCACAGAGACAATAGAGGGTGGTTCTTGTATTTGTATTCCCAAATGCAGAAAATGTTCTGACAGTGGTCAGAACATATTTTGGGTAACCCGGGTCCCTTAAAGCAATAGATTACTCTTTACTTACATCTACTTTGGGAGAAGCAGGAATTGTCCCCATTGATTAATGATTGCACCCCTAGAAGTTGCCCAATTCATTCCCAGTGCACACGTTGTCCCACAGGAACAGCTTCCCTTTTGAAAATCTGTTGCTACCTCAACTTTTCGATGGTTTGCTACTACAACTGGGGTGACACATCAAAGATATGTTTCATTATAATTCACAATTAAGAGGCATGGGGAAAATGAGATGAGAAGATCATGATGTACTTTTTTTTTAATTCATTGAAATAGGGAGTCCAAAATGTATGTTAGTCTGTGAGCTGTGGTAGACCAAGACCTACACAACCTTTGTGGCCAACCTGTGATTAAGTGTGGTTTAGTAGAGTAGGAAGTTTGTCCCAGTCAAAGATATCACCCATAAAATTTCAGAACTCCAACTGCTGTTTTGTGGCAAAGCTGTAAGCTGGAGTTGAAATGGTCTCCATAAGGCTGTCATATTATTTTGCAGTCCCACTGTAATTCTGAACATCACAGCTTAAAGGTAAAAGTGGAGAAGCACATTAAATGTAGCTGGACAAGTTGCATCTTTTTCACAGAGACTTGAGGCGTTGTTCCATTACTCCAGAAATGTATGCAAAATTTTGAAATCAAAACGAATAAAATAAGATCTAATTACATTTATGTTGCTTCAAATGTTTCCAGACATTTAGAAAGCACTTCTAAGGCAACAGACCATTGTTGGCTTGCAATATTCCTGGTCAAGTCTTTAGACATTTATACAAAATAGGTACAAATACACCTAGGTGTGTGCAAATTTGTGTAGGTTTTTTCTTGGAAACGTTCCTTATTTTTTGCAGAAGCTACAGTTACTACCTGTAGTTTGCAGAATTGTATGATCCTATGTTTACATGTTAGCATCAGGCTGTATTCCTTTTCACTTGCCTCAAGAAAAAAAATATCACCAACATCCATCCACATTCAAGTTTATGGTAGAACTGTTTTAGAGTGAGAGTGACTATAATTGCACATTTATTGAGCACTTGCACGGAAACGTGAAAAAATCCACAAGCTATAGGTAGTCCAATAATAAAACCTTATATTAGAAACTAAATTAATGAAATCTTTTCACACATATAATTATCCATAAAAACCTTCTTTCCTCTTCAGACATTTTTACGTTACAGAAAATGAAATGTCAGTGGTAGGATTCCTTTCTGCCTACCTCTCTTCAACCCCTCCCATGGCTGGTCTAGTTACTTGCATCAAGGATCACAAAACATCTCTCCCTCATAAGTACCTATTGCTTGCCGTAAAGCTTCAAATATTTGGACATCCCAAAGGCGGCCGTGCTATTTTGCTTTCATCTAAAACCAATTGGGCCATCAAAAAAATGTATCTTGGCATTGATTGGCTGCTGCCAATCAAGTTGGAACCTCAGGAGCCAAATTGTACCAAAATCGTGAAGTTATTAATCAATGTATATATTCACCCGAACAAGGAACAAAACATATAAAACATGGAAACACTGTTAAGTATTTTTAAAATGTTGCAGGGGCAGTACAAGGAGCCCATTCATTTTGTGCCTGGAGACTTTAACGTTGACTTGAGCAAAGGCCACACAATACAAGGACACAAATATCACCGAATGCACTTGAACAAAAGGGTGAAAACCTTGGCTTCTGCCGACTGATGACCCACTCAGGGGGAGACTCACCCCCCACTAGTAACATTCTTAAGTGGATTACTAAAATCAACAATAGACTTCACGTTAACAAATGAAGCTGCACTGCCACTAGTCTCCACCTATAATATATATGCACATCTATAGAGCGATCACTTTCCACAAGCCATGCAGTTAAGACTGGTATGGAATCCATCTGCAAATATCATCATCGCTGCTCTGACGACACATAATGCAAAAAAACTGAAATGGCCGGGGCACAGCATTGAGACAGTGATGGAAGAAGTATATCACTGTGCAGGGACTTTAGAAGAGCTTAAGAAAGATTTTGAGAACCAGTAACAAGCAGCACTGAATTCAGGAGCACAGGTGATTACATGAAAGCACTTAAACGACGCACTATTGATCAAATTTCCTAATAAAATCCCTTTTACTAGTTCTGCATTAGTCACAAACAAAGGCCTGAAAGGTGTTTCTGAAGCGCAACCATGATACAACAGAGCTCTGCGTAAATGAAAAAATCAAGACTTATGCGAGGCAAAAAAAGTGGCAAAGGAGGCATGAAGGGACAAGAACCCTGATAAATCAAGGCCCTGTAAATGGAGAATACCATATGAGAAAGACTGTTGGATGGTAAAAAGGCAGTTCTATGAAGATTTGTGGACTATGCTTCTGATGTCTAATAAGCAGAAGAGCAACCAAAAGTTCTGGCAATTGGTGAATGGGTTGATACAGGGTAAAAATTGACACTCTAATGCAGGTATTGATGCTGTCTCTTGGGAGGCCCATGTTTCAGCATTGTATTCATCTTCAGTCCAAAAGGTGAAGGGGGCGGACCCTTCGGCCATTAGACGTTGTACTCAAAACTTGACTGACCGGATTTAGAGTAAAATTGAAAACAGACGCTTCTCAGCCGGACGTTGATCAAGACACTACTCTTGTGGATATTGACATCGAGCAGCTGATAGGCATTATAAAAATGCTTAAAATGGAAGGAGTCACCAGACAGAGTGGCATCCCGGCCACTCACTTTAAAGGTGATTCAACATACTAGGCTTACTACCTGGTGCTGCTTTTCAATGATCTGCATGGTGCAAAGCAGCTGCCAGATGCCTGGAAAGGAAATATCTTCCATCCAATTTATAAGACTCTGCCTCCCTTCTAAACTACAGGCTAATAGCCTTGATAGACATTGAAGCAAAACTTTATGCATCTTGTCTGCTGCAACAATTAATGGCATCGACAAATGGAAAATGTCTTCTGCCACAAAGTCAGACTGGCGTCAGAGCAGGAATGGGGATTTTGACTAACTTTTCTGCATTGGCGCTGTTAGGTATAAAGGCCTGGCAAAGGAAAAGCTGACTATTTGCCTGCTTTATTGATCTTAAATCAGCATTTGACCATGTCTCAAGATCTCAGCTATGGGAAAAACTGAAAGGCTGGGGGCTCCCCAGCAGCCTGCTGAATGCAATTATGGGACTTTCTTTAGGTACTTGGGCGCAAGTCAAAATAGGAATAGGTGGACAGGTTACTAATAGAATTCAAACTTTTAATGGACTAAAGCAAGGATGAGTCTCAGCCCCTATGCTCTTCAGTTTATATCTGGCAGACCTGGCAAACGCTCTTTCTTCTGTAAACAGTCATCCGCCAGTTCTGGCCCAGGAATCAATTGCATAGTTACAACACGCTGAGGACATTGTATTATTGAGTCAAACTCCAATCGGCTGCAGGATAGTATTGATGCACATACTAGATATATACCTAGGCAAGGTCTGGAGCTGAATTTGAACAAAACCAAAGTGGTTAGACTGCTGGATTTGAAATGTAAATCTTCTGCATGGTTCATTAATGGAGCTCAGGTGGAAGTTGCCCCCGCATACAATGACTTGGGCTTCACAGTGGACCAAAACATGACCTTCAAACCACAGGTTGTTGAAGCTCAAGCAAAGGCACAATCCTTGACCTATGAATTTAAAATATTAAAGTAAAAAACTGAGCTGCCCGTCATACAATCATTTGCTCTCTGTAATGCCAGCACTGTTAATGCCAACAGTCACCTATAGAGCTGAAACAATGTTGGGCAAAGAAATAGCAGCCTTAAATCAAATCCAAACGAAGGCCTATAAAGCAGTGTTCCAGATTCTAAATTCAGCTTCACCAGCCCAGGTATGCCTAGAATTTGGACTACAAAACTATAAATTTCAGAGCAAAAATGCATTCTTAAAACTCTGCTGGAGACGGCGATTAGCAGAGACAGGATCTATATGCAGTCTATGCTGGAGTGAAGTCAAGGAGCAACAGTGTAGCAATGTCAAAGGCTCATGGGAATGCAACCTAAATAACTGTGTAAAGGAACTGGGCCTTCATAATGTCTGGGGCATGAGCCTTAGCAAACAGGAGTTTTATCGAATGGCAAATGCTGCAACTAGGCTATTGTCACTTATTGCTGACAAAAACACACTTGCCGACAGACGACATGCCTGGACCATATTACCATCATACAAAGCACTTCAAGCACGGGAATATCTATCAGCATTTTTTTCGCAATTGCTGAAACATCAATTTATGCTCCTGCGTTTTGGTATGATGGAAACAAAAGACATGGCCCCTTCTTGGAAGCAGCAATTTAGGACCCAATCTTGTCTCCTCTGTGGATATAAACTAGAGTCACTTTTCCAAGTCTTCTGTGCATGCCCGGTGTTGGCAGCACAAAGGAGAGTATACTTGAAACTCACCTGGGCATACGCTTATGTAGGCCAGCTGTTATTAGTTGGTTAAGTGGCTCTTCAATTCCCCTTGCATGCCGGGGGACCAAGTTTATGCTGCAGACCTTCAAAAAACTGTTGAATATTACAGAGATGAGGGCATAAGACTAGGATGAATTGGGGTTGGACTGATACTATGCTATTAGGTTTATATTGATGGGTTGCCATTTGGTATGTTATAGGAAACCGGGAGGGTGGTGAAATACCAATGTCTAGAAGTAGGGTCGATCTCTAGTGGTGCATAGCACTCTGGATTGCGGAATTAAGAAACACTGCCCCCTGCTAGTCTGATATTGTCTGCACTTTAGGATTAGCTAATCAGGTTGCACTGTAACTCTCATAGTTCCAAGTGAGGTCCTTGTTTTAGGACTCAGCGCTTGGTCTATTGTTAAGATAAAGTTTTTGGGTTAAGATTAACAGATGGGGTCAAATTACTGAGACAATGCTCAATCAATACATTTTTAATCCACACTTTATTTGTATTGGATGTTTTAATCAATAATTGTGAGTATGTGAGTATTTAGTAGCCCGATAATGTGATGAGTTTAAAAATTGACTTTGGTTTTAATTAAGTATGCTAATAAAAATGTACATTTACATTACTATTGCTTTTAATTTTGTGTTGTTAGCAACTTTAGTGTTTGAGATTATTGTTCCCTACATGTTCTCAAGAAAAGTTACATGGGTATATGGGGGAGCAAGATTGACTGTGTTGGAGCATGGATTTTTAAATCTCAAACTTTGGGTTAATCATCTTACAACACCCGTCATTAGACATATGGACCTTTGTTAGTCTACAACAAGAGTGGGTAAAGAGCTATCATGTACACTTATTTCCATACATAGTAAAGACCGATTGAGACTTCACAGGAAATGACAAAGAGAAGAAGAATGAGTTGAAAAAGATTTATAAACATACCAATTTAATCCAAATCACTAGTTCAGCAAGTGTTCACTTTTTAGTCTTTATTATTCCAAATTCAAATTCTCTGAAAGTTGACATTTGAAAATAAGGTAAAAATGCACATTAGTTAGAATTACAAATAAAATGCATAATATGCAACAAGTGTTTTTCGTATAGGAATCCCTTAATCTAAATTAAAGAGGGATAAGTTTAAAAGGGCATTTACACAATAGGATGAGTTATCAGCTTCAGAAAACCAGATGAAGGCTTCTGGTGAGAGAATTGGCATGTTCATGCATGAAACCTGGCAGAGTTGTGAAGGATCTTACCAATTCAGAGTCAGCAATCATCTCTAGGTTCTGCTTCTCCCAACTGATATAAGGAACAAATGTTATTATAATTCATCAAAACTCTGATTGTAACATTTCATCTTGTTACCACTCTCAGGAACAAATTATTATCCTTCAAAAACTGGGAGCAGGCAAACTACCTTATTTCCCATGTTATTGCAATGTTTTATGCATGACGTCCTCATTGAGTTGTTACATTGGTTATACTATCTAGTACAGACAGCTCTTCTGATGAATCACACTTCCTGGCATCTTCTCATCCCCCCATTGAGAATCTCACTAACAATTGGATTATACATATCAAATACTGATTCACTAAGGAATGGAAGGCTTTTAGAAAAGGACAGCACCTGCAGTGAGAATAAAAAAAGGAAAATATATTCTACAAAACAACCAAAGAATATGTGAGCAGGTCTCTTAACCTTAAACGTCGCCATTCAAAATGGTATTATTAGACTAACTTAATTCATTACAGCATGTTAACTCAAGTATTTTGATATAATAGCTAAGTGTGATTACTTATTACAAGTTATGAGGTAAATAGACACAAGTTATTTAACATTGTAAACCACATTTTGCAGTGTCAATTATCCCCTTGCACAAGTGATGATGCACCAGTTCTTCTTTCGCGGTTCAACTGGAGCAAACACCTTAGGCCCACTTCCAAAGATCTAGGACTGGGGTGGCACCACTTGGCACCATTTGGCAGTGTAGGCTCACAGATGGCAGAGTCAAGGTGCCAGAGCAGGTTGGTGGGAAGGCATGAAGATAAACCATGCCTGGTGGACAGGCCTTTGCTGGGAGGAACTGTCACAACTCTTGTTTTATGCTCTGGGCTCATGTCATTCATACCCTTGTGGCTCCTTTCCATCTCAAGTACTCCATGGATTCCCCCTACCAGGAAGCGTGAGCCATAGACTCTCCTGTTTTGTTGCTGTGCAAGTTTTGTCAGTTTGCACCTGCAGATGTCACATGTATATTTGGATAGTCATGCTTCCACTGTGAACCAATAAATTGTAAAATCATGCACTTTGGGTTCCGTTGTACTTGTTATTGCTGTCAATTACCATTTTCACCTGCTAATTTCTTGGCCCCATTTCTGTTGGTATGTAACACACGATTTTCCCCAGGTTTGTTGGAATTGTCCTTGCTTCCATATGGAACACATACCATTCTGGAACACTCTTTGCTTCCTGTATAAATACTCATTCGCAACCTACATTTGTGCATGGCCTCGTACCTTGTGCCTCAGACTCGTTCTGAATATGCAACATCCATGCACTCACCTTCAGAGTCCCCCATTCCAGCCCACTGTAAACTTTATCCCTGCACTCGTCTCCTGAGCTGCCTGGACCTTTGATGCTCCAGCCCTGCACCCTGCACCCTGCACCAGCCTCATCCCTGCACTCATCTCCTGAGTCACTTGGAAACCCCGGCGTTCTAGTTTTCAAAGCTTTCTGATGATTTCATGATCCGACTTCTGCAACTCTTTCAGTGCCTCTCTTCTTGTGCTACGATTCTGCCTCCTCTTGAGCTCCTTGCACGAGCCGCCTACCATTTTCTAACTCTTGTGAAAGTACTGGACAAAGGCTAAGTACTTCTCTTTTAGGTTAGTGCCACTCATTTTACAGTAGCTGAGCAGCTTCTTCAAAGACTATTGAATTGTCTATTGTTCCTTGTCCATGATATTTTCTCCAGCACTCCTTGCTTGGGTTCCCTCCATACTACCTGGGTGCTTGATCTGTTTGGTTCTTGGACTAGATACTTTGGGCCAATTTCGAGTTTGGTGGATTGGTTACTTCATCACAAATGCGACAGCTATCCCTTCCACAATATTGCAATGCATACATAATGGAAGCATTATGCGGCGGACAGGATATCCGTCATGTTTGTGATGGAGTAACCCTATCCACCAAACGCTAAATCAGGCCAAAATCTTGTATATAATCTATGCACAAACTGTAACTTTTTTCTTGTATATCTGAGTATAATCTTGTTTCAACCATACCTTGTGAGTGTCAGTAACTCCAAACCTATTCACTGAGTATAATCTAGTTTCTTGTATATCTTGGGAGTGCCCATGACTCCAACCATGTACTGAGTATAACCCTGTTTCTATCATACATTGGGAGTGTCAGTAACTCCAAACCTATGTATTGAGTACAACCTTGGGAGTGCCTGTAACTCCAAAACCATGTATCGATAATAACCTTGTTTGTGGCAGATCTTGGCAGTGTCTTTAACTCCAAAACCATGTATTGAGTGTAACCTTGTTTTCCAGCATACCTTGGAAGTGTCTTTAACAAGAAACTGTGTACCGAGTATAACATTGTTTTCAAACGTACCTTTGGAGTGCCAATATACTCCAACCTATGTTTCGATTGTAATCTCAGAAGTGCCAGATATTTTTATCTATGTTCCAAGTAATACAGGGTCTGCCAGAAACTCAGATTTGTAACTTAGGTTGTTCCGTGAGAGTTTTCAGAGATTCGCATCCGAGAACTTGACTATTCTGCTCTATGATGTGATTTAGAAGCAAACTGAAATGCTTTTTCTTTTTGTTCCCAGAGTATTGCATCTTCAGGAAACCTGAGATGCTGTTCCTGAAAAGCCCGACTTCACAGTCCGAGAAGGTCTCAAGAACAACATAGGCCCTCATTCTGACCTTGGCGGGCGGCGGAGGCCGCCCGCCAAAGTCCCGCCGTCAGATTACCGTTCCGCGGTCGAAAGACCGCGGCGGTCATTCTGACTTTCCCGCTGGGCTGGCGGGCGGTCGCCTTCAGACCGCCCGCCAGCCCAGCGGGAAAGAGGCTTCCACGATGAAGCCGGCTCGGAATCGAGCCGGCGGAGTGGAAGCTGTGCGACGGGTGCAGTTGCACCCGTCGCGTATTTCACTGTCTGCTCAGCAGACAGTGAAATACATGTAGGGGCCCTCTTACGGGGGCCCCTGCAATGCCCATGCCAGTGGCATGGGCACTGCAGGGGCCCCCAGGGGCCCCGCGACCCCCCCCTACCGCCATCCGGATCCCGGCGGTCCGACCGCCGGGATCTGGATGGCGGTAGGGGGGGTCGGAATCCCCGCGGCGGTGCAGCAAGCTGCGCCGCCGCGGAGGATTCAATGGGGCGGCGGTACACTGGCGGGACCCCGCCAGTGGTGCCGGTCCGACCGCGGCTTTACCGCCGCGGTCGGAATCCCCATTGGAGCACCGCCGGCCTGTCGGCGGTGCTCCCGCGGTCCTCCGCCCTGGCGGTCAAAGACCGCCAGGGTCAGAATGACCACCATAGTCTGCATGCCGCATAGTAACAGCATGAGCAGAACCTGTATCAGAAGTCTCTTTCATTATTTGCCCCTTCCCCTGCTGGAAGTCGGCAGATCTAGGTGTGCCTTCCCTGGGTCCCACGTCTTCCTGAGGGATTGGGGATCCATCACTGGCTCCAGTGTCTTCTTCATGGTTCATAACCAGGTAAGTGCATGACAGGAAGTAGGTACCAAATGGCTAAGGTAGAAAATGCCAACTTTTTAAAAGTTTCATTTTTAGAATTGCAATTTAAAATCCAACTTAACCTTAGGTTGTGATTTTAAACTGTGATTCCAGAGACACCAAACTTGAAAAGTCAATTTCTTCCAGAATGTGAATTACGCTCACAATGTATAATAATGCCATCCCAATCTTATCCTATGTGAGAGATAGTCCTTGCAGTGCTGAAAAATGAATGTAAGAGTCTTTCACCACCAGGACATGTAAAGCTTAAAAGTACATGTCCAACTTTTTTAATTCACTGCACCCTGCCCTTGCGGGTGGGTAACTTATATGTATTAAAAAGGAAGCTTTGGGCCTTGCAGAAGTTTGACTTTGCCAGGCCGACATGGCAGTCTAAAACGCACACACACGCTCTGCAGTGGCAGACCTCAGACATGTTTAAAGGGCTACTCTGGTGAGTAGCACAATCTGTGCTTTAGGCCTTCAGGCTCCATTTAATTTACAGATTATGGGCACATATAGTGCACTCTACCGGGGACGTATTGGTGAATTAAATATGCCCATTGGGGATAAGCCAATGTTAAAAAATTTTGGGGGGGAGCCCAATCACTTCAGTACTGTTAAGTAAGTGGTAAAGTGTGCAGAATCCCAAGGCCAGGAAAAAATAAGTCAGCAAAAGAGGTCTGAAGACAAAATGTTAGGGGAAACCATGCCAAGGATGCCAGGTCGAACACCTTGGGAGTACTCTTCACTAAGGCAGAAGAACCAGGAGAGACTATCAGAATTGGCAGGGTCTGTTCCAGGATGGCATTATACCATGAAGTTTATTCCCGGTAGGGAGATGGACCACCTCAATAGTTTTGGATTCTCACCCCTCATCTGAATTAACCATCTGAGGGGACTGTGGTCTGTCTGAACCAAGAAGTGAGCACCAAACAAGTATGGTCTCAGCTTCTTCAGTGCTCAGACCACAGCAAAGGCTTCCCTCTCTATTGCACCCCCCCTCTGGTCCCTGGAAAGAAACATCCAATTGATGAAAGCTACAGGTTGATCAAGTCTCTCTTAATTTAGCTGTAAGAGTGCATCCTCTATGCCATGGTCTGAGGTGTCTGTCTGCAAAATGAATTCTTGGGAGAAGTCAGGGGTCTTGAGCACTGGTGCTGTGCACATGGCCTCCCTAAAGGTGTCAAAGTTTTTCTGGCATGCCTCTGTCCTGATCACCTGACATGGTTACTTCTTGGAAGTCAGCTCTTTCAAGGGGGCAGCAATGGTGCCATTCACCTTGACAAATCTCCTGTAATAGCCAGTGAGGCCTAAGAAGGTTCTCAATTTTGTCTTGGTCTTGGGTGGTTCCCAAGCCAGAATGGTTTCAACCTTGGCCTGGAGGGGCTGCAACTTGCCACCTCCCACTTGGTGACCCAAGTAGATCACTAAACCCTGTCCTGTCTGTCACTTACTGGCAGTGATAGCCAGGGCTTCCCCCTGCCGAGCCTGGAACACTCCCCTGAGGTGGCACAGGTGGTCCCCCCGTTAGAACTGAATACCACAATGTTGTCAAGGTAGCAGCATTGAAATTCTCCAAACCAGCCCGAACTTGGTTGACCAACTTCTGAAAGGTGGCGGAGCATTTTTCAACTGGAAGTGCCCTTCTGAGTTAGAGATTTCAGACCTCTCTTTTGTCCCCTCGGTCAAGGCAATCTGTCAGTACCCAGACATTAAGTCAAATGTGTTGATAAACTTGGCAGCCCCTAGCCGATCTATGAGCTGATCAGTTTGGTGGATGAGGTGCGCATGTTAGTTGAGCCCAGGGTAGTCCACACAGAACATTTGTTTGGGTGTGACACCTGGAGGTGTATCCTTGGAAACCATTACCACTGGGCTGGTTCAAGGGCTATTTGAGTTCTTAATGACCCCTAACACCAACATCTTGGTTCTAAGACCTCCTCCTTAATGCTGGATCTCACCTGGTCAGACAACCTGTAAATTTTGTTCTTTACAGGTGGGCTGCCCCCAGTATCAATATCATGGGTGCGCCATGAAGTGAGTCCTGGGGTGAGGGAGAATAAACAGGCAAATTGCCCCAGCAATTGGTGGCAGTCTCTCTGTTGGTTTAGGATCAATGTAGGGGACAGGCTGACACACTCTACTGACTCATCCTGCTCCTTAAAACAAAGGAGGTCAGTTCAGTCACCTTTTCCACCCCATAATCAGTGACTAAGAGCATGGTTAGGTCTGACCTCGCGAAGTGGAGTTTGGGGCGATTGACATGCAGGACCCTCAAAGGGTACCTGGGAGTTTTGAGATCCACCAGGTAAGTGACAACACTCCTCCGCTCATTCACCTCATAGGGCCCAGACCAGGAGTCTTGCAGGGCCCTTAGCTCCATCATACTTTTTGACCAGGCTGAAACTCAACTACAGTGGTCATGAAACTTTTTCAGGTCTTCCTGGCTGGCTTCCAGATTCTCCTGGGTGAGTTTGCGGCAGTGATGTCTGGTTTTGGAGTGCCAGCATGTAGCTAATCACATCGCAGGGGTCCTTCCTGGGAGCGTGCTTCCAGCTCTCCTTCACTATACAGAAGTTCCAAGGGGCTGAAGCCAACACCCTTCTGTGGTACCTCCCTGTAGGCAAACAAAAGGCATTGCAGGAGGACGTCCCAACTCCGGCTAATGGGTTGTGACTGACCCAGTATCATGCCCTTTATCGTCCTGGTGAACTTTTTAACAAGCCCAATGTTAAAAGGTGGTAAGGAGTGGAGAACATATATGTTACCCCACACCCCTTCCATATGGGCTTCATGTACCCTGACATAAAGTTGGTACCATGGTCGGATACCACGACCTTCTAATGTTGTAATGGGGTAAAGATCCCCATTAGAACCCTTGTCGCTGTGGGCACAGTCACCTTTCTCAGAGGAATAGCTTCTGGGTACCAGTGATAGGATCCACCAAGACCAGGATGATCATGTTGTCCCTGGCTGTCTTGGGGTCCAGAGGCCAAACAGTTTTGATGTCCACCCTCTCAAAAGGGGTGCCAATGACAGGAAAAGGTTGTGGTGGAGCTTTGTGCTTCTCTCCTGACTTGCCACTGGTCTGACAGGTAGGACAGGACCTCTAGAACGCATCTGAGGCCTTTCTCATTTGAGGCTAATAAAAGTGGGTAACAAGCCTATCAGATGTCTTGTTCTGCCCAAATGACTTGCTAGGGGTCCATCACGAGCCAATTCCACTAGGAAAGACCTGTAGCACTGGGGGACCATCTACACAAGGGTTGATCCAGGCTCAGTAACCTTAGGCTCACTATACATTAGATCATTTTCCCATTAAATCAAATTACCAGAGGTGTTGCTAGCTGCCTGGGCTGCCTGGACAGTCTGGTCAAGCACACCCACTCAGGCAATCCTAACATCTCAAAGTGGGACCTGATATCCACCTCCTTTTAGAGGGTATACTGCAGGTCATTGTCAAGTAGACAAACCACGGGCATGGACAGACTTACAGCTCCCCAAAACAAACCTGAGAACTCCCGCCCCCATTGAAAGGGAACCAGAGCCACAGGGAAGTCTCGCTCACGGTTGTCAGCTGCAGCAACCTGGTAGACTGTTTTAGAACCTACCTATCTCTCAGATCCTCCACCCATTGATGGTGACCCACTGCCTATATTTCTTAGTATTGCTAGGCAGAAGGGTCCTCTATACCATCTCTCTGTCACCCAGATAAACTAGGGTAACCTCTACTCTGTCCCCTACACTGTCTAGGAAAATCTCCTCCCCAAGCACCACACTAGCCCACCCTAGTGACCGCCCACCGGTGGGGGCTATGCCCCCTTGGGACACTTGCCATCACCCTTGAAGTGCCCTTCCTGGTGGCCTTCCCTGAAGACTTACTATCAGGGAACCATCTCTTTTTCTTTCAATTGGGGGATGGAGGTCCTGGCTCAAGGGACTAGTTTGGGGACCCTTAGAGAACTCCTTGCTTCTGTTTTTATCTCCCCCTCCTTCTTCTGATGGATCCCTGCCCACCCTTGTGGTATCCCCCTCCACCCACATACCTTCTTATGGACCTTTGTGCTGACCCAGCAGTCGGCCTCCTTAGCAAGCTCCCTGGGAATGGAGAGCTTACTGTCAAACCAGTGTTGAGGCAGGTCTGCAAAACAAAGACTGAATGTGTGCTCCTTTGCAATGAAGTTGTACAGCTCCTGATAATCTTTTACTTCACTGGTCTACGCACAACCATCCAGTGCCTTGCAGAAGGAATTAAAACAGTGCACCAAGGTCTGTTGGGCAATCTTCTGGCTGTCCCTGAACTTCTGTCTATATCTTTCTGGGGTCAAACCACATTTCCTGATACGTGCCTCTTTCATGCAGAGATACCTCATCCTGTCTTCCTTCCTCAGGGATGGTAGGGTGTCCCTCCCCTCATTAAGGACATGCGTTCATATAGTAGCTCTCCAATCCTACTCAGGGATCCTGTGCATCAACAAGGCAATCTCATAAGCCTCCAACCAGTTATCAATAACAACTCCGACAACAAAGTCAAGCACCAGACCTTTAGAAATGCGGACCCTCTTGTCTCCACCTACAATTTTAGTGCAACAAAATCCCTACAATTGTACTGCACTGTAGAAGCATCAACATCAAATCACTCAAATCATTTAGTTTTGCTGTGTTGTGTAAATCACAGGGAAGAGAAATGTGAATAACCAAACAAGGCTGCTTTGTATCAGGGAAGCAATATCACAAAAGTTAAAACATACATATGCTTCTTAGATATTTAAAATGTAATGTTTTTATCTGTCATATCTTTCTTAATTATCTATACACAGTTAGGAGTTTGTTGCTTTTTCCTAAATTAAATTACGATGTATGTGTTTTTTCAACTCCATGTGGCACTTTTTAAAAAAGGCCTTTCAATCTGCTGCAAACAGCATGGACATATCTTTTCTAGATGCACCGGGGAAAATATTTCCATCACTTGAATCTCATGATTGAACTTTGTGAAACTAAACAGATCTTTGTAAACAACTACAGATGAATTATCAGAGTGTCAGTTATGGAACATTTAAAGCCAAAACAGGTTTCATATTCTGGGGCAAAGGTATGTAGAGTAAGTCTAATGATCATTCCACTGCTACCTCAGAGGTCAAATGCAAGAAGACCAAAGTAAAAAAAAAAAGTAATGTGACTGTTAAGGATAGAATATATTAAGATTTTTTTAAACTGTATTTTTAAAATATATTGTTTTCACTTAAAAGAATAAAAGAGAATAGGGTGACCAGATTATGAGACACAACAATAGGGACGTCAGTATGTGTGCAGGCCTGTGAGTGGGTTCATGAGGGTATCAGTGGGTCTGTGAGTGGGTGTGTGACAGTTTGATTGGGTCTGTTAGTGGGTGTGTAACCTTCTGAGTGGGTCTGTGAGTGGGTGTGTGAGGTTCTGAGGAGGTCTATAAGTAGGTATGTAAGTGTCTGAGTGGGTGTGTGAGTAGTAGAAAGAGATTTAAAGCCAGAGAGAGAGAGAAAAAGAGAGCAAGAGGGAGATAGAGAGTATTTAAGGCTTTGATGTTTGATATACTTAGAATGAGATATTTCTGCAGAATTTTAAAAGAAACATGTATTTCTCATTTAAAAATAATAAGATCACCTTTTACATGAGCCGTAAACATTTCTACTGAAAAAATAAAAATAAGGAGGGAACCAAGTCCTAGTGGACTTGCATCTCTCGGTGCTCAGTATGTTAGCACTCTGGTTACTCATTAGAACACTGCTGCTGGTTTTGAAAGTGCATGTTTCAGTCTGCATGTGATAATGATTTAATGAAATCGAAGAGGAAGATATTTGGGAATTCATGTAAAACATGTCCTAATTTTTCTTTGTACAGCACTAACCATAATTTCTATGACAGAATGAACCTCCTCATTTTGTTCCATTCTAAATTAAATGTTGTACATTTTACCAGTTTGATTCAATCAAGACGGCCTCTGGTGTGCCACACCTTTGTCATAAATAGGACTGTTAATGCTATTGTTGTTCTTTAGAACACTCTGGGATGCTGCAAGTAAAACATAAAGGAATCAACTGACAGGCTGCTCCTGTAGGAAGTACATGTTTTACTGAGACCGTCAGACGTCATTCTCATATGGCTGAGAAAGATAGTGTGAATGTCCAGAAAATATGCTCTTGTTTTAGCGACTGGAGCACCGTCCATAATGTCTATGAAAAAATCATAAGAAAACAGTTTTCTCTCGATAATGATTAATTAAATCCCTTCCAGCAGAAGGCTTTTTCAATGGGAAAATCACATTAGAACACAGTACAGTTCCTAAAATTAGTATGGTACCATCAACAAATTATTTATATTGTAACAAAAATAAATTATCACCCTTTATACTTTCTTCTTTTTGAGACCCTCTTAACCTGCCATTCACTGCAATGCATTTCAGTTGGGCCCAGAGTCCTGTAATGGCTGCTACAGTGTGAAATATATATATCTATCTACATATGTATATAGATATCTATATGATTATAAATATTCCAGTTCACAAGCTTCACTGCAGTGCGACCTCACCTTCAAAGGTGAAGCATTCCATTGTCACATAAACCAGTGCTGAGGCACCAGTTAAAGTACATCCAGGCTTTTATTTCCAGTAGCAGCACATCCAAAATCCTGACGCTTTTCGGCTAAGACTGCCTTGATCACAGGTAAATAGATACAGGTGTGCACAAAGCCAGTGCTTTTAAATAATTTTTCACGTGACCTCTTAATCACACAATACAAGTCCGATAATGCACCAAATTATCCAATTGTCCTTTGTTGTAGTTTTTAATCCCAATATTGCTAAAATAGCATTCAAGGTGCCACAATATCAGATGATGTTATTCATAGTGCACTACATTAGCACAATACTCAAATGCCCATGTGCTTTTAAGGGCTGCTACCCACATTAAAATCTCTCTGAAGGGAGGGCAGACTCAGCTCCAAAGCGAAGCATTCCATTTTCACATAAACCAAACAAAAATGCTGAGGCACCAGTTAAAGAACATCCAGGCATTTACCTTCACACTGAGCTGGTTTTTTTTTCTTCATTTTTTGACTTTTATGGGCTATCTAGGACTGTGAGGGAGCCCTCTGGGGGAAAGAACCTGCTTTACCGGTCCGCTGTCGAAACCCAAAGTTTTTGCTGTGGCTTGGCTGCAGCTGCAGAGCCTTATTACTACCCGCTTATTATTACCTAAATGCCCCGGGGAAGTGGTGGTCCCCAGGGCAGTGGGGGGCATGCGGCACCCCACATAAAACTAATAAGCCCTGGGGAGGTGGCGGTCCCCAGGGCATTGGCAGGGGGCCAAGGACCCAATCCCTGCTTTTTCTATACAAAAGCCCCCGGGACTTGGCCCACCCAGGGGCATTATAGTAATGAAGCTCGGGAGCCCATACTTCATTTTTTTTTTTATTTCATGGCAGATCTACAGTGACTCCGTCCATAAAATAAAACAGAAAGCTTTTTAGCTCTGTGGGGTTCCTTTGGGACCCTATCACCAGAGGTAAGGGGTCAGTGTGTTTCTACCCTGGCCCCTTTTCTTTACTTGTAACTTTTTTTTTGGGACTGCGTTTCAGCCGAGCCCCAAGATTGCGGACAACGCTTCAACGATTTCTGTTGTTGAAGTGTTATCAGCCAATCAGATCTCTGCATGAGATTGGGAAGGGTCGTGAATCCTTTGCTTCCCTAGATATACAAATTTGGATTTTCATTAATTTCTCTAAAACTACACCAACCCAAAAAAGGTCGCTTTCTGGACCAGGCTTTCTGGATGTGCCTCTTTGCCAAATTTGGGGTAATCTGTCCAGTAGTTTTTGTGTTATTGCTGTTCAAAATCCCTATGAAAAAATGAATAGGGAAAATGTGTTTTGGGACCCCCCATTTTTCTTGCCCCCCCCCGGATGGATCACCCCAAAACTTTCTAGGCAGCAGATGATGGGACAGGCAAATCTTTGTCGAAAGTTTTGTGAAGATTCGTCAAGCAGTGCCAAAGATATAAGCAAGAAAAAAAAAAAAATTATATAGAAACTACGTTCTTACTATAATCACCTAGTGGTGTCCACCACTGGGAGATATATCTAACCTAGTGGCGGTCGCTACTAGGTAATTATAGTTAGGACCATGTTTCCATACAAAAAGCTTTTTTTCACTTGCCTACATCACTGGCACCCTTTGAAGAATCTTTACGAAATTTTGTAAAAAAAGAAAAAGTGCCCTGTGATTCTTGTTGCACACGGAAAGTTTTGGGGTAGTCCATTAAGTGGGGGTCGAGAAAAAGAGGAGTCATAAAAGTTGCTTTTCGTATATTGATTCCCATAGGACCTTTAAACACACTACAGCCTGAATCACTATATGGAATTACACCAAATTTGGCAGAAAGCTAGCTTTCCGTACACAGATTATGCATACGCTTTCGCTTATTTGGTGTAAATTTGTTCAGTAATTGTATTTGAGATATTAATGAAAATCCAGATTTGAATATCTGCGATAGCGAAGACTTTACGAACAGTGATGAGCTTGTGTACTGAAATGCACAGCTCTGATTGGCTGCAAACACTTCAAGCCAGGACGTGAAGCTGAGTTTTTATCTGTCTTCCCTGCATGCAGATATGCGTACAGGGAAGACAGATGAAAACATTGCTCAAGCAAGCAGGGAGCTGCAATTAAAAGCGGCTCCTTGCTTGCTGGAGGAATTCTGGCTCCTGAAGGAGGTGGGAGCCGGCTAGGACCACTGGAGAGGCATTGAGGCTCTTCCAGCAGTACCAGGTAGCCTGTAGAGGGGAAAAAAAACAATTGTCAGGTACTGTGGGGGTGGCCTTGAGGCTCCCCCCAGGGTCCCAGATAGCCTATAAAGGGCACAAAATGTAAAAAGTAAAAAAAAAGAAAAAAAAAAAAATAGATTATGGTCTCAGGCCCCCACACTGAAAGTTGAGGGTTCTTTTCCAGGCGTGTCCGTGATCGATTTTCCTCCTTTAATATTTTTTTAAACTTCAAATGTTTAAGGCACATACCGACAAATACATTTAATTGACAAATACATTCTTCTTTTTAATTTGTCCAGAAATATCTCATTCTACGTATGTCATCCACCAAAGCCTAAAAACTCTCTGTCTCTCCCTCTCCCTCTCTTTCTCTTTCAATCTCTTCCTCCCACTGACACATCCACTCAGACCCTTACACACCCACTCACAGACCCACTCAGCCACTTACGCACCCACTCAGACTCTCACACACCAACTCACAGACCCACTGACACCCTCATGCACCCACTCACAGACCTGCGCAGACACTGATGCACCCACTAAGACACTGATGCACACACTCTCACACCCAGACAGAGACTCTCATAGCCACTCTCACTTCCAGGTGCAACATCCTCTTTTTCAGCTCTGTAGATCATTGAGAAATTGCTACCCTGTATATTAGTCTCAAGATGGCCAATCAGATCCCACCATGAGATATATGCCTAGGCCCTGCCCAGATATCTATAGTACTTTTTGTTTTTTGTTTGATTACTCAAAAACTACTGAACAACTTTACAGCAAATCGCAAAAAGCACACATTCAGGACCAAGGTCTAGCTTTCCGCCAAATTTGGTAACATTTTGTCCAGCGGTTCCAGCTGTAGTCATGTCTAAAATCTCAATGGGAAACTGCATGGGGAAAACGCTTTGTGAGACCCCCCTTTCACTTTGCCCCCGCTTGATAAATCACCTCAAAACTTTCAAGACTGCAGTTGAAGTGAGTGACAAACTAGTTTTTAAAAATGTGTGCAGATTTTCCTATGGAAGCTAACTATAACTACCTACTGGCGACCAGTATAGTTATGGTACCTTAGTTATATTAGGCCCTCCTCCCCACTCTGTAGCTCTTCTGGATGCAGAAAACAGACCTCCTCCTGTGATACCTGGCAAAAACAGATAAATTAATTAAATATTTCACACTTCAGAGGCACTTGTGATCGGAGAGCATACTTTTCAATTTGGCTTTCCAGGATGACCTGAACTTTGTCCCAAAAAAACGGTCCATGCATTTAAAAGTAACATAATCTTCAGGACACTTGGACAGCCCTCTGAATACCGGGACTGTATCACCAGAAAAAAAGTCGTTTTTTTTATCTCACTTTGCAAGGCAATGTATCTTCATTAATGCATTAGCTGCTATGGTGCTGTAGTATTCATAAATATTATGTGATGGCACTTCCTATATTCCTGTATATAAGGCTGTCAGATACATTGTGGACCTTAAAAATACACTTCACAGCAATACATTTATGCTCATGCAACACAAAGATAATTGCTGATTCTTACTTCAGAAACACTTAGCTTTTTTCAACATCATTTAACAAATTTGTTCCTGCTGCTGTTCTTCCTGTGTCTGTATACATTTTCTGGCATATATTGGTTAGGTACCTATATGCTACAGCAATATTTTATTATTTTCAACTATCCAACAGTAATTGGGTTAATTAAGTAAATGTAATTGCCATTTCTTTCTGATGCACCTATTTTAGTGACTACTCTTGAAACATATTTCTCTGCAAAAGGTATTGTTCCTGTTCAACACAATAGTACATAGTCAGTGCACTTGAAAAGCAGAGCCTAAAGCCTTCATTATGATGTCGCCGGAAGACTGCCAGCGTGGCAAAGCCCACGCCGGCCCTGTAATGATGTTCCCACTGGGCCAGCAGGCGGAAACAGTGTTTACGCCCGCCGGCCCAATGGGAAACAGGGCCTTTACATTGACATCGGCTCCAAGTGGAGCTGGCACCAATGTGCAGTGCAGCAGGTGCAGCCGCACCCGTCCCGCATTTCACTGCCAGTAATTTGGGCAGTGAAATGCACAACGGGGCTTTGCATGGGGGCCCATGCCAAGTGCATGGGCAGTTCAGGGGCCCCCAGGGGGGCTCTGAGTTACCGATTCCGCCAGCCTTTCCCTGCTGGTGTAAACTGCCAGGAAAAGGCTGGGGGAATGGGACTCATAATCGGCAGGGCAGCGCTGCTTGCAGCACTGCCCTGTCAGATCTGAAACGCCGCCACTGCAAGGCTGCCTGGTGGGTGGAGCCTGGCTGTGGCGGCGTTTCCACTGTGGCATTTTCGCCTCGGTCATAATAGAGTGGGCAAACCGCCACTACTGTGGCGGTCCGCCTGCCACCGTGAGTCTGGCGGTCCATGGACCGCCAGATTCATAATGAGGGCCTGAGTTGTGCTGTTAACCTCAATGTAGGGAAACATTGGTATGACTTCCATTCCTGCAAGCAGAGGATCTCTAATCTAGATCTCTAAATGCTCTGAGGAGGTAAAGAAGTGTAGGAGACAGTGAATCAGTTCTCTTTAGGCATCTTGTCTCTGGACAGCATGGATCTGTTTTTTTCTGCTGCTTGTGTTGCCTGTGGCGAATCATGACAGAAGATTCCATCCATTTGGATCCACTTTCTTTTGAACCAATCTTTTCCCAACTCTTTCCTCTTGATCAGGCCTTAGGTATTTATGTTCTGGTTCAGGGAGGAGCTTGCCTGGCAGTTTGGGTTGAACTGTTTACATTGGAGCAGGGTCAAGACTAATTTGCATATGGCTGGGTCCAAACTGACCTGGCATGGTATGTAAAATAATGATGGTCTGACTGGGATGCTGCCCAAGAAATAGCCATTTGCTGGGATTAATTCAAACATTCAATCCATCACTTTCTTGTATACCTTAGGCAGTCCACTGCTGACATTTAACTTACAGGCCTTATTTACCCTGTGGCACCATATACTATGGATATATAGCTAAGCTAATTCTGCCAATCAGGGTCATGCCAATTTCACCATGTTGAAAGGGGAAGTTCAGGCACTTTACCACTGGTTAGCAGGGATAAAGGATACAGAGGCAAAAATCTGAGGTGGCAACATACAGTATGCTGTTGAAGGATACAACTCATCCAGTCAAAAACACGTGAGTGCAAAACCTTCTGGGCAAGATACACACAATGATAGGAAGGTAATAAGTGGCAGGGAAGGGAGCTCAGAAACAAAGCCAGTCAGATATAAGCAGAGGGATGATCCAAAGTCCACTCTCTGTTTATTGGCGGCAATAGGTCTGTTTAACAGATAGCTGAAAGTGTTTCCAACCCAGACCTAAACTCCTGAACAGCCTTCATGCACTCTTCATGCACACTTCTGATTTATATTTGTTAAATAAATCCAGCTACAATGAACTGGAGGAATTCTAAAACGAAGGGGTGAAGCTCATACAAGAAAATCTGCCACCTCTTTTTTCTGTGTGGGAACTGGGGACACTAAGCACTCTTTTTCCTTTGATGCTTCTTTAAGTCCTTTGAAGGCTTAATTGATAGTAGTTAAGAAATATATTTGTTCCTAAACAGTTTGTTTTAGTCTGTCATTATTCTCTTCACTTGCATTGTTTCCATTGATTGAGTTGCTGATTACCGTTTATCTGTTTTTTTATTGAGTACTGAGTGAATCAATGTTTTTTTACATACTGAAAGTACATCAGACCACAGACCTCCTCGACGTTGAGTGCAGCTTGGAGCAGTTTGAACTGTACTCGATGATCCTCTGGAAGACAGTGTTGGTTTTAGTGGGCTGCTCTGATTTGAGCTGACATTGTTAGGCTGAAGCAGAATTCTAAAGTGTGGTTTTGCAGTCTCTATAAGTTAAAATCTTGTTCTTTTTGGTTCCAGTATAATCAATGTTACAGTAGTTGACCATCAACATCAGTAAGTCCCTGTACAGTACAATATGGTGACATACTTGAAATAGCAGAAGGAGCCCCCACAATAATCTTAGCTAGAATGTGGAAATGTTTATAGACCTATTCATTTGGTAATTAACACATAATTCTGCCAAACCACTTATGGCAGCCTGATTAAGTTTCGAAGGGGTCCCAGAATCGTTTGGTGACATGCACATTAGCCTATCAATTGTAGAAGAAGTAGCTCTATGGATCTTTGTACTCATTCCACAAAGTGAGATATAGTTGTCTTTCATCCAATGGTAAGCTTAATTTTGGCCTGCTCTTCTTAAGTGTTCAGTCATGTGTGGAATTGAAAATAGTCAGCATATATTTAGAACTGCATGTAGCATTGGGATATAACATGTTCCAGTAGTCTCATGAGATATAGGTGAGTAAAGGGAAATAAGGGTGACCCTACAGACCCAGCTCGCATTAGATTTGGCTGTGGATGAGGACAATTCAAGTCTGATTCATTGACTATACATCAGTCAGATTGATCACTGGCTCCAATTGAGCTTCATCACAGTTGTTCCTGCCTTTTATCCAGTTGACCCAGTAGATATTGTTGTGTGTTGTATCATCTGCTCATAATAAGACACAAAGAGTAAGGGATTTAGAATATCCTATATCGAGGGAAGAGTGGGATCCTCATTGTTTTCCGCACTTGAACTATCTATCTCAAAACTCGTTTTTTATGTCATGTAGTATGTTGTTATTATATGCTACAAATCAGTGAAGTTTGCAAGTTGCTTCTTGCACATACTAATATAGAGGATATTTGAAATGGGACAGACTTTGGTTTCTTTAGAGGAGAGTTGACTATTGGCTGTTTTAGGTGGTGGTTCTTTTTGTTACAGAGAGGAATACATGATTCACTTTACTTCAGGGACAAGCGTATGAAAGTTATCTTTTATATTGGAGGCCTAGCAAAGGCCAGAACAGATATTTTAACTTATCAGACACCTTTTTTGCTCATTTCACATCAATGCTGCAATTGGATCCCTCTAATTTGGGATCAAGGCGTTGATCAGACATTTGTGGTCACAAGGGGTGGAGTCATGCAGAGTGCAGTCTGCCAATCAACTGAAGCATTTTTTTAAACTGTGCCACAAAAAAAATTGACACAAGGGCAAGTATGATAGTAAATCTGTTCTGGCTTACTTAGTATGTCAAACACAGACTGCAATTTAATGTCTTATGGGTTTATGTCCCAGCTTTTAATAATGGTATGATAACTTGGGTGATTAATGTACTTGATAGAGAGATCTGTGTGAAGGCTAGTAACAGGTTTGACTCATCATAAAATAGCATAGATTGTTAATGTACCTGCTGCAAAACGTTGCATAACATATATGTCACTGATTTGTATTGTACCTAAGGAGTGGTTTACTGCTTTTGTTGCAGGGATCCTTGCGTTTCCTGCAGGACATAAACTACAAACCTTGTAATATAGCACAACGAATTATGAACCGGCATCAAGGACCTTCATTCAAACTGCAAAAACTATATTGGTTTTCTCTTAATCTTTCATTATTCCAAGGTTACTAAAACGAGCTCATTTATGAAGTGATGCAGACTTTACAGTACAGGCAACCCTTAACCACTGTAGAACCCACAAACACGTTAAATCCCAGCTTTGTGGTTCTCTAGAGCAAGCACTCTTAACATGTAATTAGAGGTTAATTAGAGTCGGTGGTTGCTGGCGGAGGGCACTGGAACTAAGGTTTGGGGACTGGCACTTATTTTTCTACATGAGAAGTTTACAGAGAGCAAGAGAGGGAAAAAAACAAACAAAGGAGAAAACAGAGGAAGAGAAAGTCAGTAAAACAGTTATAAAGTGACAAGGCAGCAGCTTGCACGAGTAGGGTGAAGGGGCAGAGAGTGTCTGTAGTGGATTAAAGAGGCTGGAGAAGGATTCAAGACAACGGTGTCTCAGTATTCGGTGGGCTACACCAGCAGCAGGCTTCTGAGCAGCGGTTTGTGGACCGGCACCCATTCTTTTGCAAATTAAGCACTACATGTAATACCAATGTTAGTATAGATGATAAATGTCTCCCACACCTTATAAACCGCATTGTTTTATGTAATATTTGTTGTATATTTACTATATAGATTTATTGCACTGGTATAACTGTGTGATGCGAAGCACTCTGACTGGCTTGCTACATTGGGATGAGCTATAAATGAAATACTCGACTTAGAAAAGTAAAATAAACTGTCTCAGAATCGTAGTTTCTCTCATGAAGACGTGTGAAGTAACAAAGAGCCGTCTTCCTTTTCTCCATGGCACTGCCATCAAGGTATTAGCCTCCAGCTATCTCCAAGAACAAAAGGAGTGCTGATTGTCCTTTAATGTGACATTTGTGTTGGACGTGGTTGGTGTTGATGCTTCCCTCGACTTCCCTCGACTTCCCTTCGGGTTGTCTTTCTGAACACAGACAAAAGGCAGGCACCAATGAATGTGTCCAAATATGGGCTCCTCTGGCACAAAGGCAGCATATTTCTCTGGGGCAGGCCTTGACCCCTCATCCTGTTCAATAGTCGCTGCCGGATCCGCAGTTCACGATGTTCAACAATAAATGTTCAACCGCTTAACAGAAAATGACACTATAATTTGTGTCAGTTTCATTGATAAGGCGATGAAAAACGTCCTTGTGTTTATGCTACTTTCACGTACACGTGCATTGATTCCAAGGTGTAGGAAATGCCGCATTCATGATACACTCTTTGTTTTCCTTCACTTTTGTGTTTTCATGTGGTATTTTTCATCCCCACTGCCTGCATAATTATAGCATCCACAGAAAGAAAAGGCTTCGTTCATTGTTTGGCTCGTTGACGTATTGACAGAAAAGAATGTACGCTTGTGCGCCCCAGGTAACAGCGCTTGACTTTGCTTCGTACAACACATAATAAATACACCGCCAGACTTTGAAAAGCTAGTTCGAACGTTGAGACAAAATCTTAGGAAACTGGACGCACAGCAGAGGACACAATTGCAGTCCAGAACACTATAACACTACGCAGAATTACCAGGTGCGCGCAAAACACTCATCTAAAGGTTAGAGGAGTCTCTCCCACTGAGCTGGTACTTTTAAGTATGATTACCAGCCTCAATTGCCACCCAGAGAGACGCTGGCTGTAGGCAGGGTGACGCATTTGAGAAATGCCACACACCCCTGCCCACCAGGCATGACAGCGAGACAAAGTAATGGAATCATAACAGTGATCACGGTTAGCTCAGCTCCGGGGCTGTGGGTAGGAGCATGAAAACGATACCTTTCCTTGTGTATATGCTCTTATTTTTCATTTTTTTTCACCCAACAATTCTGTCAGTTGACATAGTCACTCCACACCACACTGCCCACTATTGTTGTTCTCGTCTGCCATCTGTTTGACTATTCCTTCTTCTTACACTTATCACAGTGATTCCCACCGCCAATACATTGTAAACCAGTTTTTTTAGTAGCGAAACGGCCGATTTACAGGTAACCTTGGACTGTCTTTTTCAATTACGTACATTGTACAAGAGAAGAACTTTAATCATTTTTATCAAACTTCGTGTAGAAAACAAACTAATCTGGCTAGCATTTCCCAAACAAAAATTGAGTAACATTCTGCAATGATGACTTTAGTTGCTGGCATCATAACTAACACTGATGAGCCTAGACCACTGACTTTACATTCAACAATTATAAAGTGAACATTTTAAATGTCAATTAGCATTTATATGATGCAAGAAGCGTGCACTAGAAGCCCTCTCGCCTTGTGTAGAGGCCTAGTAAAACAGGAGAGTGAAAGGTTTGTGCGGGCAAGCTTGGTGTAAGGGATAAAGATATGCAGACCTGTCTTATCAGCTGTGTGGTTAGCGTCACCCTCCACACACAAGACCAACTGCAGCAGTAATCCATCAAATATGAAGGATTACAGAAGAAATGTGTCACATATTTGAACCTTCAAAATTGTTTTTTTTCCCACTATCGAGAAGCATTTCTTAGATCTGAAAAGTTTCTGTACACTGTTCAGTAGGCATACAGTTAGAGCGTCAATGTTAACTCTCCAGGGACAGTAAAGTGGTCTTTTTGTGGTTGGCCCTCTTGATGTTTTTATGGTACTAAAAGGTGACATTTCGTATCCTCAACACTTATTTCAATGAAGTGACTACAGTCTTTTTCTTCTTCCGTGGAATCTTATGGACGCTAGGGGCGGGCAGGGAACTCCGCTCCGCTGGCGCAGTTGACAGAGTTTTTGCACTCTGAGCTTCAAGTGGAGAGATGAGTTCAGCAAAAAAAAAAAACTCCTCCAGCCGGCAGTGGAGTGGAGTTCACTGGTGCTCCGCTCACCCACCCCTAGTCTTCAAATGGATTTGTTAGAAATGGAGTCTTTGGTTGGCAGTCTGGTTACCCCCCTGGTTTGCGTTCAAAATCTCCTCAAGGGACCGCAGAGGAGGTGATGCGATGCGTGGAAAACAGGGAGGTGTGCGTTCGTTTCACCCCTTTGCACACCATCTTGCATCGTTATTTTCCACGCAGGGGAAGGCTTTGTGTCGATTTCTTGGTTCCTCTTCAGGTTGTGGGATTTTCTGGCGCCCGAGGACTGTGCGTGGAATCCTATGCTTGCGGAGCGAAGTCACAAGCGCTGCGTCGATCCAGTGTGCGTTGCGTGGAAATTTCTCCCGCATGGCAGGTGCTGCGTCAATTCCTCTCTGGAAGTCGGGCTGCGTCATCCCGGGTCGGCTGTGCGTCGATCCGGTTGGCCGTGTGTCGAAGTTCTGGTCGTGAGGCAGGTGCTGCGTTGATCTTCTCCTTGCGAAGTCTGGTTGCATCATTCTGGTTCGGCGTGTGGTGAATTCTTCACTGTGGGGCAGGCTGTGCTTCGTTTTTAGCAGGCTGTGTGGCGAATTGTCACCACACAAGGAGTCCAGTTGCAGGAGTGAAGTCTTTTTGGTCCTGAGACTTCAGGGTACAGGAGGCAAGCTCTATCCAAGCTTAGGAGAGCACTTCTCAGCACAGCCAGAGCGCCGCAAGGCAGCAGGGCAACAACAAGGCAGCAGTCCTTGTCACAAAAGCAGTCCCAGTGAGTCCTTTGGGCAGCCAGGCAGTTCTTCTTGGCAGGTCTGGTTCAGGGATTCTTCACCAGCAGGTTTCTTGTCCAGAAGTGTCTACCCCAAGAAGTGTTTAAAGTCTGTGGTTTTGGGTCCTCTTCTTATACCCATTTTGGCCTTTGAAGTAAGCTTACTTCAAAGGAAAAGTCTCACTTGTTTGTGAAATCCATGTAAGACACCCCTAAGGGAGGCCCTAGGTAACCGCAAGGGCAGGGTGCAGTGTATGGTTAAGGTAGGACATATAGGGGGTTATTACAACTTTGGAGGAGGTTTTAATCCGTCCCAAAAGTGACGGTAAAGTGACGGATCGGATATACCACCAGCCGTATTACAAGTCCATTATATCCTATGGAACTCATAATACGGCTGGTGGTATATCCGTCACTTTTGGGACGGATTAACACCTCCTCCAAAGTTGTAATAACCCCCATAGTAATGTTTTTTTTATGTCCTGACAGTAAAATATTGCTTAATTTGTTTTTCACTGTTGCAAGGCCTGCCCCTCTCATAGGTTAACATGGGGGCTATCTTTAAATATGATTAAAGTGTAGATTCCCTTTGGGACAGATAGATATGTGGAGTTTGGGGTCTCTGAGCTCACAATTTAAAAATACATCTTTTAGTAAAGTTTATTTTAAGATCGTGTGTTTGAAAATGCCACTTTTAGAAACTGAGCATTTTCTTGCTTATACCATTTCTGTGACTGCCTGTTTGTGGATTCCCTGTCTGGGTAAGTTTGACAGTTGGGCTGGTTGCACCTCTCACTAGACAGTGACACAAAGGGAGCTGGGGTGTAGTCTGCATTTCCTGATGAGTCATGTGTGCCAGGAGGGAGGGGGGGAGTGGTCACTCACACCTGAAAGGGCTGTGCCTGCCCTCACACAATGCAGTCTCCAGCTCCCTCTTGTGTGTCTGGGGCCTGGCCTGGGCAAGGCAGAATTTCACAAACAAGAGAGACTTTTCTTTGAAGTAAGCCTACTTCAAAGGGCAAAATGGGTATAAGAAGGGCACCCAAAACCACAGACTTTAGAACAATTCTGGAAACCAAGAGGAACCTCTGGCTGGAAAAGAGCAGAAGAGCTGAGGAAGAAGAGCTGCCCTGCCTGTGGCTGTGCTTTGTGGAGCTATCCTGCAGTTGCTGCTTCTGCCTGTGCTAGAGGACAAAGACTTTACTTTGTGTTTCCTTCCTTCTTGTGAAGATCTCCAAGGGCTCGATTTAGAGCTTGCCTCCTGTTGTTTAAAGCCTCAGTGACACCAAACACTTCTCTCTGCCAGCACCTGGAGCCTCTGGAAGGACACCTACTGTGCCAAGTGGTGCCCATCCAGTTCCTGGGGCCCTGAGAAGAGAAGCTGTCAGGCCAAGAGTGAGAAATCCACGCACAGACCACCATGCGGGGAAAAGATCAACGCAACTCAGATTTGCGGCTGAAAAAACGATGCACCGCTGGCGTCACAGCTGAAAATCGATGCTCGCCTGCAACACGTCCCGAAGAACGACGCCCAGGGTTGGAGAAACAACGCACTGCATCACTGACAGAGACTGGTGAGATCACAACCCGCGCTGCGTGGTTTTCAGTTCATCCTGTGGCTGGATTTCCGACACAAACCCCGCTGGGCATGTAAAAACAATGCAAGGCCTGCCCGGACCCGAGAGTGCTAACCGGAGTGACGCATCGCTCTCCTATGGAGAGAAGAAATGATGCACGCTGACCCGACGAAAGGAGAAATGATACTAGGTCTCACTCCTGAGTGAAATCAACGCATCACAAGCCCTTTTTGATGCACACTCGCCCGTGCAGGGTTATTTTTGACGCGCCCAAGGTACATTTTCACACTAACAGCGTTAGTGTGTATTTAAAATTACATGAAGACTCTTTTTGCATTTTTAGTGATAACTTGACTTGTGTATTGTGGAGTTTTGTCGTTTTGGACTTGTTTTGTTTAAATAAATATTCTCTATTTTTCTAAACCTGTGTTGTGGCATTTTGTAGTGTTTTCATAAAGTTACTGTGTGTGTTGGTACAAATACTTTACACCTAGCACTCTGAAGTTAAGCCTACTGCTCATGCCAAGATACCAAGGGGGTAAGCAGGGGTTAGCTGAGGGTGATTCTCTTTTACCCTGGCTAGAGTGAGGGTCCTTGCTTGAACAGGGTGTAACCTGACTGCCAACCAAAGACCCCATTTCTAACATCAGACATAATTTCTTAGTTGTATTTTTCACAAAGAGGCCCAAACAGTGTTGACCTTCTGTAGCACCTCCACATGTGTGCCATCGGGACACATGTCACTCATGTTAGTCTGTCACTCGCTTGCACTGCCTAGAAACTATGGGGGAATTAGAAACTGAAGAGCTGAAGTCAGACTTCAATTGTCAGAAAGCAGATGCAAGCTGCCCTCAACTCCCGGCAGCCACCTCTGTGTTAACGTTTCGTCCAGAGGTGTGTGTCGATGCTGCCAATAGTTGTCATATTGTATTTCCTGTAGGTGAATATAAGTCTCTTCTCTTAGGGTTTAATATCAGATGGCAACATGAGTGAATACATTTAATCAAAAGGTGTCATAAAATCGCTGCCCATGCCCCAAAATTAGCTAAAACACACACACACACACACACACCTTCACAATTAGATTCATTGGCATTAAGAATTCACACAATTCTTCACTGAAAAAAAGTAATTGAGCCTTATTGCCAACAGGGTTTTCCTTTAATTATTCACTTTAATACAAAAAATAGATCTATGGTTTTGATCCTATAATAATTTGTCATGAGGCTGCTACTAAGTTGAATTCTTAAAGAAGGATGACGTTCCTGAGGAGTTGGCACGGGTATAATGTTACAATAATGTAGGAACTGAGAAGTTGGTCTGCTGAAAACTCCATAAAATAATGTGAAGGAATAATATCCGTTCAGTACTCTTGAGGAAACATCATCAGTTATTCCAGGAAGAATGATGGCCATATATTTCGAAGCAGGAATGCAATATGTGGTCCTTTATAAAGTTTTTAGGCTTTTAGAATGCTAGGGTATGTGGTAATGAGTCCACCTTCTTAGTGTGGGCTGTGAATGAGTTACTACAAGACTCAAGCAATCTAACTTGTAAGGAACATGAGCTCACGATGGCAGCTTGGCTGAAGAAGCAATGCTTTCCTCAACGAATCCTACAGCAATACAGTTAGGATAAAGATTACAAAAGATCCACTTCAACGTAAAAAAACGTGATGAAATCAGTGACATTGCACAGTAAGAAAAATATTTAACATTCATCTTTAAAGGTACTCCTAATAATATTAAAGTCAATTCGGACTAAAAAAAATACAGACTACTCTCGAATTCTAATGTAATCTGAAAGACGGTTTCATTTCAAATCAACGAGTTGAATTTCTCACTTGTTCAAGAGTTAGCAAATTGATTACCAGTTGGATCGAATATTTTCGATGCGTCGTTCGAGCTCCTGCACAAAGAAGATGATCACTGGAAAACGTGATGAAAATCGCCTGGCAGTTATCACAATATCTATGTAAATGGTTTAAATAACTAAGGGCTCCTGACAGATGATATTAAATTAAGGCTAAACTACAAACGGTGGATAAATCAGGTTGGTTCAGTTCTGAGTGCTGGCAGCTCAATGATATGAAGCAGGTAAAACTGTGTGGAATGTTCGATAACAGGTGCTGGTATAGTGAGGATTAGTTTCACTGAACTCAGGACTCTTTAGCTGGCTCACTGAGATTATCACTTTATGCACAGGCATTTCTCAGCGCCCTCACCACCCGCGCTCTAAAGGGCAATTCCTCCTAGGTAAGGACTTGCAGAAGGCAGGCTATACTCAGTCCCTCAGCACCTAGGCATTTTGGATCAAATTAATCAACCACGAAGTTCCTCATTAGGAGATTTGACCAACTGCTCATGTGGAATCTATGTGCTTGATTTAGATGTTGGCAGTAACAGTCCTGCCACCGACTTTTCGACTGGAAACCCGCCCACCACCCTGACGGTCTGCCCCCATATTTAAATGTCAGTTGTAGGGTTGGCGAAAGACTGCTGTGGGTCCGCTGTTACTGCAAAGAAACTTAAACTGTGCTAACTGGGCCACAGGCAAAAATGTCTGGCAGCTGGATTCCGGCCCCTTTTACAGCCAAGTCAATCATGATGTTGAGTCCCTCCAATGAAACTGTTGTAGCTAAACCTCCACACCTGAGCTGGCGGATTGGGAACTATGTAACCACAAAACTCACTATTTTAACACTTACCAAGTATCCTGCCACCATGAACCCGCTGCTTTCGGTCCTCCCGTTGCTCCTGGGTCAGATCCAAGATGGATATCAACTAGTTGTCACCAGAATGGAAGGTTAGTCACTGGCATTCCCATTACCCTTGGAGTTGTAGCATCACATTAATTCTGTACATGTGCATGGCTAAATAATTTGTGCAATCACCACCATAATGCTGCACAATGCTGAAGTGTGTAATGTTGTAGTCACAAAATGTATTAGAACAGACCTCAGGATATACAGGGAGTGCAGAATTATTAGGCAAATGAGTATTTTGACCACATCATCCTCTTTATGCATGTTGTCTTACTCCAAGCTGTATAGACTCGAAAGCCTACTACCAATTAAGCATATTAGGTGATGTGCATCTCTGTAATGAGAAAGGGTGTGGTCTAATGACATCAACACCCTATATCAGGTGTGCATAATTATTAGGCAACTTCCTTTCCTTTGGCAAAATGGGTCAAAAGAAGGACTTGACAGGCTCCGAAAAGTCAAAAATAGTGAGATATCTTGCAGAGGGATGCAGCACTCTTAAAATTGCAAAGCTTCTGAAGCGTGATCATCGAACAATCAAGCGTTTCATTCAAAATAGTCAACAGGGTCGCAAGAAGCGTGTGGAAAAACCAAGGCGCAAAATAACTGCCCATGAACTGAGAAAAGTCAAGCGTGCAGCTGCCACGATGCCACTTGCCACCAGTTTGGCCATATTTCAGAGCTGCAACATCACTGGAGTGCCCAAAAGCACAAGGTGTGCAATACTCAGACATGGCCAAGGTAAGAAAGGCTGAAAGACGACCACCACTGAACAAGACACACAAGCTGAAACGTCAAGACTGGGCCAATAAATATCTCAAGACTGATTTTTCTAAGGTTTTATGGACTGATGAAATGAGAGTGAGTCTTGATGGGCCAGATGGATGGGCCCGTGGCTGGATTGGTAAAGGGCAGAGAGCTCCAGTCCGACTCAGATGCCAGCAAGGTGGAGGTGGAGTACTGGTTTGGGCTGGTATCATCAAAGATGAGCTTGTGGGGCCTTTTCGGGTTGAGGATGGAGTCAAGCTCAACTCCCAGTCCTACTGCCAGTTCCTGGAAGACACCTTCTTTAGGCAGTGGTACAGGAAGAAGTCTGCATCCTTCAAGAAAAACATGATTTTCATGCAGGACAATGCTCCATCACACGCGTCCAAGTACTCCACAGCGTGGCTGGCAAGAAAGGGTATAAAAGAAGGAAATCTAATGACATGGCCTCCTTGTTCACCTGATCTGAACCCCATTGAGAACCTGTGGTCCATCATCAAATGTGAGATTTACAAGGAGGGAAAACAGTACACCTCTCTGAACAGTGTCTGGGAGGCTGTGGTTGCTGCTGCACGCAATGTTGATGGTGAACAGATCAAAACACTGACAGAATCCATGGATGGCAGGCTTTTGAGTGTCCTTGCAAAGAAAGGTGGCTATATTGGTCACTGATTTGTTTTTGTTTTGTTTTTGAATGTCAGAAATGTATATTTGTGAATGTTGAGATGTTATATTGGTTTCACTGGTAATAATAAATAATTGAAATGGGTATATATTTTTTTTTTGTTAAGTTGCCTAATAATTATCCACAGTAATAGTCACCTGCACACACAGATATCCCCCTAACATAGCTAAAACTAAAAACAAACTAAAAACTACTTCCAAAAATATTCAGCTTTGATATTAATGAGTTTTTTGGGTTCATTGAGAACATGGTTGTTGTTCAATAATAAAATTAATCCTCAAAAATACAACTTGCCTAATAATTCTGCACTCCCTGTAATTAGCACCTCAAATCTGGTACCAACTGCCTTCATGGCAATGGACACCTACACAAAAAGTCTTAACAATCACAAACAGAAATGTGGGCACACAAGTGTGTGCAATATTATCCCCAAAATATTGAAAGTATCAACTTAAACAGTATACTCAATCTGAACCAAACAATCCCATGTAATGTAGCAATTACACTACAGCATGCTACCGGTGGGTGTGCACAGAATGTACCACAATTTTTACTGGTGAACTGCCATGGCAGTGATGTGTGAAGGTCCCATGCCCCCTTGGTTTGTGCAATATATCACAAACAAAAGATCCAGTTTAATTGTAAAGTGACAGGTTCCCTGTGTAATGCCTATGTGCATTGTATTGACATATTATGTCAAAATAAATATACATGCATTCTCCAGGCACACAAACAGAAACATATGATTTTGGTGTGTGTCCAGTAGCAAAATTAATGCTTGCACCAAAATCAATATGTCCATCACAAATATACAACATTAATGTATGTTTTGGAAACATATCTAAAAGATACAACCTGTGCTTGTCACTGTCACAAATGAGGCTAAGTAGCTGGCTCACACAGCAGAAAGAACATCATCACCAAACAATTAGTAACAATCATATAATAAGGCCAGGACAAAGATATTCTAAAATCAAACTCTCTTTATTTAAGTGAGATGACTCTCTAATTACACTCCTTTAAAGTAGGAACAAATAACAACATGCAGAGGCTCTAGGCCAAGTCCAAAGTATAGGTTGCATGCCCACAATTTGTCTCCCAATGTCACTGCCAAAATAAACCTCCTCTGGAAGAGGCATTTATGGGGCAGCACGCAGGCACCTCAATGTTGTCACTGGGAGGTGGATCCATGAGTCTTGGAGGGGTGGGTTTGGGAAGAGTGGGTTTAGATTTGGAAGGGGTCATTTGTGATTTAGAAGAGGTGGAAAGATGTTTTGGAGGGGTGGATTTTCATTTGGAAGGGACGGGATGAGATGTGGACGGGGTGATTTGGGAGGTGGAAGTGCTGGAAAGTTGTATGGGAGAGAAGTTTTTGTTTTAGAAGAGGCCAGGGACAAAAGTAGGTCCTTTTTAGGAAAATGAGTAGGGTGGTCTTCAGGGAGCTGAGTGTGGGAGGTAGAGAGAGTGGCTGCGCCTGTAGTGCATGTGTGTGTTGAAGGTGTGGGTGCTTGAGGGTCTGCTGTATGTGCTGTATCTTTAAATTAATTTGTGTCTCTAACTGATTGTCTGCTGGGTGGGTAAGTGTGGGCATTTTGGGTCCAGTATATGTGTCTGTGGATGTGTGGTTAGTGGATGTGACATGTGTTGGTGTTGTGTCTGTGGGTGTACTAGTGGTGGGGATGTGTGGTGTGTCATGGTAGATGCACTGACAGGGTGTGCTTGTGGTGTGTGTGGGTGTTGGTGTAGTGGTGGGTGGTGTGTCTGTAAATGTGCTGGTGGTGGGGGTGTGTGGTTGTTTCATGGTGGGTACACTGACTGGGGGGGTGCTTTCAGTGGTCATGTGTGTGGTGTCTGCCTGTGTGTCTGTGCCTGTGTGTTTTTTGCTTTGTCGGTGTTGGGATGTGCTGCTTGTGGTTGTTGTTGTGCGTGCATTCATATGTTTGCATGTGCTCTGGATACAGCTGGGTTGAGGGTTTTGGGATGGGAAGGAGTGGGAGTGTAGGCACAAGGTTGTGGTGGTTGGCAGACTGCGGCCAATGAGGAGGCCAGACCCTGGAATGACCACTGTAGGCCAGACAGGGCACCATGAATGCCATCCAGGGAAGCCAGCATCAGAGTGTTCTGGCCAGCCAGCCAGTGGATGGCTTCAGAAGTGAAGTCTGGCCCTCACTGATCATCTGCAATAGGTCCACAGCCTTCTGAGTGAGCGCAACCTGAGATACCAGGGCAGAGCTGCCTTTTAGGGGGGCAGCTACAGCCAATTGGGGGGGCAAGAGGGAGGGTGGAGTTTGGAATGGGGGAACGGACGAAGGTGCAGGTGTCACAGTCTCTCCATGGTCCACCCCCACTAGTGACTGGTCTTTATTGGAGGCCTCCGAGGAAGATGTATAATCACTCATGGCCTCCTGGCCAGTCCCCTCACCCTCTGTGCCACTGGTTCCCTCAGCATCACTGGTGTCCACAACCTATTTTCAGTGGCCAGCTTCATTCCGCCAATATGACCACTGTCACCTTCGCCTTACCCAGTTGATTCTGAAAAACGTATATAACAGATTTAGAGTATCTGTGAGAATACAGTTGGACACCTATGTACGTCATATCACATTTGCAACAAGTTCTGTAATCCCCCATCTCAGCTCCCAAATCATGTATGCCCTTGTCACTTTTACACTTGTAGTTCACCCCATGACAAAGGGTTCCAACAGCATAAGTAAACACATAATCCTGGAGAAATATCTAAACCACTGCATTACAGAGCTAAAATAGATTCCAAAGGATAGGTTTGTGGGATGGAAATTGACTGCTCAAGATGGGACAGCACTACATCTATGTGATGTCACCTTCCATATGCAAATGTCCCTTTCGGTATTACATTGCTCTCCATCATCAGTTTCTCCTCTGGGCTGGACTAAGGGCACACAAATGCTGTATGTGGGTTGTACAACTCTCTCACTGATGTGGACATATACCTCTCTGTTGCAATCAATACAGTTTGGCAGACAACTTCACGTTTGTAGTCACATACTGGCTTCCATGCACATTTGTGTAGGACTAAGGACTCAGGTCCACCTGATACTGTCCACCTTACCTTACTAAATGTTTTCTGGACAAAATGCTTTCAAATGTGCCAGATAAGGAATGATGCCACTGTACACAGATTACCTGTACTTTTGGTGCAGATACACATTCTGGTATTGTCATAGCGCCAACTTACCAATGTCAACTCTGATATATTAGCTGCATCTTAATTGCACAGTTTCCAGGAATAGAGCCTACATTCACTACAACCATTTGTGATGGACCATCCTACCTGAACCAATCATGCCATGAGCATGTTTTGTGAAACTGTCCTTTGTCACTGCGATAATGCTGGCAATCCCTTTGTTTGAATACAGCCATGTGTCTGCCCACAAAGGTACATGCCTTCTGACGAGGAATCTAGTGGCATCCTTGACTTCAAAGCAATACACCACAAACAGAATCAGACACTGTATAATCAACTTACATCTCCAGAAATCCTCACGGGCTTGCTTTAGATGTGTGTCAACCTCAATGTTGATGGCATACAACATTGCTGGAAAGTAAAGAGGTCAAAACACAACAATTTCTACAAACAATGACTTACCCCCCTGTTTCTGCTGTTTGTCCCTCAAATGCCAATCAAACTGCGGGTAAGCCACTGCTAGGTTGGGGACCGTAAGCAGGATCACTGTGCGGCATACCCACCTGGATCGATGGGAGGACTGACCGACTTGGCTCTCAGCAGACTCATGTGTTGCTCGACGCAAGTCCTCCCACCTCTTCCAACAGTGCAGGCTACGCCGCTTGTGGACCCCCAGTGTCCACATTTTCTCTGCAATGGCCTTACAGATCTCTACTTCTGATGGGCATTGACCTCTGTGGACGACATAAAAGAACAAGAAGAGATATCAGTGTTACTGTTTGTCAGTACTGTTGGGACTTTACATTAAGGATGTTCACTTGAACATTCACCAAATGGTTATTCATTTTTTTCCCAGCAAAATGTTACAAGTAGATTGGAAAAACTGATTTGCCTTGATCTCATGTGAACCATCAACACTTGATAGCTTCCTATGTTACATATTCAGGCCTACAGCATCATCTTGGACAACACTAAGCAAGCTATCATGTTGTGAGAGCCACCCCTGATTACTCACAATCATTGTGAGCTACTACAGTTCAAACCACCTGTACAACCCTTGCACATAATCACACTCACAGCTACAATGACCTTGTGCTTAAACTCCCACTAGACAGAACCCATGGTCTGCATCACATACAGTGACTAAGGGCAAGATAGAAGGGCTGCTATCTGTCAGTGAGACCAGGGAGTTGTGGGTTGCATGAACTAGTGTGTGTTGGAATGGGACAGTCTGGGAAGGATGATTGTGAGCCAATGTCATCTGAACTTGCTGCATATAAACTAATGTTACCTATATGTGGCTCCATGATAGGTTAAACCATACAGAGCAACCTACTACACATTATGTGCTTGAATCCCACCTGGCAGTGCAGCACCAGACAACTACAGACCTTCTACATTTTTAAATCAACATCATTCCATCATTGGCTGTATGTTGTCAGTAATACTAATGGTACAATGTGTACTGCTCACTGGTAGTCAGTGGCCTCCTCTTTATGTGATGAAATAGGATTTGTGTGTTACATGGGAACACATTACTGTTTTTACTTTCAGGTGACTTAACATTTCCATGCACAGATATTTAAGACAGTGGCAAAAGACAATCTGTCCCAGCTACATCATTCTGTCAAAACCAATCACATCACTAATCCCATTACCAAAAATGCACAAAATAGCCTGTGTATCAGAAAGGAAGAGTTTACTCAGTCAGAGATGATTTCCAAATCAGGCATGTACCTGTTCCTCTGAGGATCCCAGAGAGTGGGCTGTACAGGGACAGAACCTCCCTGGCAAGGAGCTCCAGCTCCTCCATGCTAAAGGCAGGGGCATCCTGGCTCCCAGAGGTCAGTAAAGGCAACAATAAATCGAGGTGGCCTTGATGGCTGCAGTGTTAGGAGACAAGTGAGTGTTTTTCCACAACACTCATACAAGTGCATAGTGGACGCGATTTGTGACAGAGACAGACAGAGCCATTGCCTTTTGTGGGTAGCCATCACACACATTAGCCTATGGCAGAGCCCGTTGTGGAGGCTGCCACCAATTACGCAGTCAACTTACACCGTCAGGTAGCCAATGCCCTGGCGGCATGGTTAGGCTGCCGTCATTTTAGTTTGTGAAGCTGCACCTGTTTTAAGTGTTAGTGCGTGACTAGCAATCAAAATGGAGGTTAGTGTATTTCTAAATGTCAGATAAAACAACACTTTTCTTGGCAAGATATGAAACAAAAAAATGTGCACTGTAACTGCGTTTGACACTGATATTGCCACAGGGGAAGTACTACCTCAGTTGACTGTATTTTGGTAAAAAAATGTAAAAAGAAAAATATGTGCTAATAATATAGTTCAAATGTGTTATTCACACACAGTGATAAACAAAATTAAACAAATTTGAGGTCCAAAATTTTGATTTTAATATGTGTACATGTATTAGCTAATGTCATTTCTATTGTTACCAAGAAGTCGGATGTGTGTTGACATTAAAAGTATGGTCTGACCATTTCATCTGATATTTTCTTTTCCATACATACAGACGTTTGAACCCACCCAGCCTCAGGTGTTCCTGCCCTTTCCAGACCTTGCCACCATGGAGCAAAGGGATGTCATCAAGCACTATAGTCTACAAAGGTAAACTATCCTGGATTTGTGTCAGCAGTTGGAGCATGATCTCCTGCCTCACAATTTGAATCCTGCAGCCATAACACCAATAGCGAAACTCACTGCTGTTCTGCATTTTGTTGCCACTGGCATCTTTCCATGCACTGTGGCAGTATCAGGGGCATGTCCCAGCCAACTTTCAGTGGTTGTGCTACAGGACGTGCATGCTTCCTTGATGAAAAACATCAACAGCTACATCCATTTCGAACCTCCATAGGATTTTGCCACCATGGAGGGAGACATTTATGCTTTGGGTGCCCTCCAAATGTGGTTGGAGCAATAGATGTCACCCATATTGCCTTGGTGCCACCACACACAAGTGAACACATCTATCTGAAGAACTTCCATTCCATTAATGTGCAAGTTGTCTGCTTTCCAGACTTATACATTTCAAGTGTGTGTGCCCGCTTCCCAGGGTCAACACATGATTCATTCATACTGTGCCTGAGCAGATGTCACAACGTGGACTGTACATGTCCTGGCTTGTTGGTAAGTACAATATGACTTGATAGGCTTTTGCTTGAATCCTAGTTTAGGAAGGGACAATGGTCTGATATGTGAGTAATCTGTTGTTGTGTTGCTTCCATGTAGGAGATTCAGCATATCCTAACCGACCTTGGTTATTAGCATCTCTGAGAAATCCAAAAATGCTAGGGGAATTCTGCTTCAGTGTGGCCCATGAGAAGACACGGAGGCCAGTGGAGCAGGCTTTTGGGCTCCTGAAGTCTAGGTTTAGGTGCTTGGACAGGACCAGTGGAGCCTTCCTCTAGTCACCGGATAAGGTTTGCCAAATCACTGTTGCCTGCTGCATTCTCCTGAACATCACCCTGCAGAGAAACATCCCTGTAATTTCAGGGGAGGGAAGCTGTGATGAGACCCTGGGTGAAGATTTTGAAATGCCAAATGAAAATGATAGTGGTGAAGAAGGAGTTGACTTAGATTCAGATGTGATTGACTACTTCTTCACCTGAGTGTTTATCTTCACAAATGTTAACCTCCAAAATCAGTACAACATGTGACATAGGGAACATATCTCTCTGCTATTGTTATTTGTTAGAATGGGCAGTGCAAGAAAGTTCAAGGCAAAGATGTTAGTGGGTTTCCTACATTGAGGACTTTGGTCATTGCTATAGATTAACTGCACTTATGCTATGTATGTGTGTCCTCATGACTTGTCATTTGAGTTCGATTTAATATGTGGTAAAAATAATTTTCCCTTGTTATTTTGTTTCAGGGTGCTTCACCATGTCATCGTCATTTGGATATTTCAAAGTTGTGACATTTGCTGTAATATGTTGCTGTTTGGAAGTACAAAATTAACATGCAATGATCCTGGGAAAGACACCGACTTGGGATGCACACATCTTTTCTAAAGACAACTTGCACTCTGATAGTATGGAAGTTCAGAAGATTGTATCAGACCTGTTTTCTGACTGATGGCTCTGTCAAAGCAATATGTCCCACTGGACTTGCTCAAACCACATGTGTATGTAAAGCCCTAGCATACTGTTCTTCCTTCACATTGGCTTAATCTTCAATTTTTGGACAGTGGAGGTAGCTGTTGATGTGATTCCTCACAGATGATAGAACGTTTTGTTACCACACCACTGACTAGTGAATGTGTCATTGTTCCAGATCCTGCCACAGTGTCCTGTACTGGGCATGTGGCCTCAAATGTTGTTACTACCTTTATGTAGACTATTGGTTTACTGTCCTAGGATTCCTATTGTGAGGTCAAGATGTGTGGTTCCAACTGAAGTCATGCATCAGTGATAGTTTGGCTACCGTTGGAAACAGCCTTTCTGCAGAGCCCCCCTTCAAACTTTTTGCCTTACTCCTTCTCTTTTTCTAACCTCATTTTTGCTGGCTAATCAGTGCTCAAGTGCATATGCTCTCTCCTTAAAACATGGTGGCATTGGCTCATACCCAATTGGCTTATTTAATTTACTTGTAAGTCCCTAGTCAAGTGTACTACGTGTGCCCAGGGTCTGCAAATTAAATGCTACTGGTGGGCTGCAACACTGGTTGTGCCACCCACAAAAGTAGCCCCCTAACCATGTCTCAGGCCTGCCTCTGCAGTGACTGTGTGTGCAGTTTTACTGCCCTTTCGACTTGGCATTTAAACGTACTTGCCAAGCCTTAAACTGCCCTTTTCCTACATATATGTTACCCCTAAGGTAGGCCCTATGTAGCCAATAGGACAGGGTGGTATGTAGGTAAAAGGCAGGACATGAACATGTGTGTTGTATGTGTCCTGGTAGGGTAAAACTCCTAATTAATTTTACACTGTTGTGAGACCTGCTCCTTTAATAGGACTGGGACTACCCTAATATATACTGTTTGAGTTGTAGATCCTGATCTGAAAGGAGTAGCCAGGTCATATTTAGTATGGCCACAATGGTGATACAAAATCCTGCTTAATGGTGAAGTTGGATTTTATATTACTATTTTAGAAGTGCTACTTTTAGAAAGTGAACATTTCATTACACTTAAATCCTTCTTTGCCTTCCAATCCATGTCTGGCTAGGTTCATTTGACAGTTCCCTTGTGCATTTACTCAGACAACCCCAAACACAGGATGCTCAGCCACACTTGCAAACATCTGCATATTGAACGGGTCTTCCTGGGCTGGAAGGGTTGAGGGACTGACACTTACGTGTCAAAGGACAGTAGCCTGCCCTCACACAAAGAACGGCCACACCCCCTACTGGGACCTTGGCAGACAGGATTGAACTGAAAGGGGACCTTGTGCACTTCTAAGCCACTCTTTGAAGTCTCCCCCTCTTCAAAGGCACATTTGGGTATTTAAGCAGGGTCTCTCACCCTACCAACTCAGACACTTCTATCACTGGAGAAGAAACCCTGAAACAGAACCTGCAACTGGACAACAAGAACGGCTGCCCAAATGACTCACCTAACTGCTTTCTGTGAAGGACTGCTGCCTTGCTGTTGCCCTGCTGCCTTGCTGCTCTCTGGCTGTGCTGAGAAGTGCTCTCCAAGTGCTTGGATAGAGCTTGCCTCCTGTTCCCTGAAGTCTCAGGACCAAAAAGACTTCATTCCTGCAAGAAGAACTCCCTCTGCAGTGGAAAATCAACACACAGCCAGCAGAAAATGACGCACACTGAACCAGAATGACGCAGTCCAACTGCTCAAGAAGAAGATTGATGCAGCACCAGCGTAGCGACCGGAAATTCGATGCATGGCCAACTGGATCGACGCATTGTCGAGCCGGAACAACGCAGCCTGGCTTCCTGAGAGGAATTGACACAACGCCTGCCGTGCGGTAGAAATTTCCACGCAACACCCACCAAATCGACACAGCCCCTGTGACTTCGTCCTGCCAGCGCCGGATTTCAGCACATCGTCCCCGGTGCGCCCAAAAACCCTGCAACTTGAAGAGGATCGAAGACCGAGCACCAGAAATTGAGGCAAAGCCTTCCCTGCGTGGAAAATAAACAATGCATCGCTGTGTGTGGCCCGAGAAATCAACACACACCTCCCTATTTACCACACATCTCCTCTTCTGCAGTTCCTTGTGGAGATTTTGAACACAAACCAGGTACTTTGTGCTTGCAAGAGACATTTGTTGCTTTTAAGAGACTTAAGACACTTTATATCATTTTTACAGTGATATCTCAACATATACTTATTTCATCTTAATCATTTTGACCTGCATTTTACCAGATAACTATTACATATTTTTCTAAACACTGTGTGGTGTATTTTTGTTTTGGCCTACTGTGTTATTGCATTATTTATTGCACAAATACTTTACACATTGCCTTCTAAGTTAAGCCTGACTGCTCAGTGCCAAGCTACCAGAGGGTGGGCACAGGATCATTAGGATTGTGTGTGACTTCCCCTGACTAGAGTGAGGGTCCTTGCTTGGGCAGGTGGTAACCTGACTGCCAACCAAAGACCCCATTTCTAACAGCTACTTTATTTGATTGCATCACATGTTCTCTTTCCTCCTTGGTGTCAAGGTTGTGGAGGTATAACCCTGAATTGCACTATTGGGGTTAAGCCTGATCATTGAAGCCCAGATTTAATTTCTACAAAGACTTGTTGCCAAAATATGTATGTCCCCAATCCAGTTGAGTTTCTTTTCTTTGAATAAATTGGTTAACACCTTACCTCGTTGTTAATTTCAACTATATTTTGGCAAATGAATGTTCAAAAGATTTCACAACATGATGATGGAAGACTAACATAACAAATGAAAGACCACAAATAATCTAACAAGAGTCTTGTAGTCTGTGTCCATAACATTTATTATCACAACACAAAAAGAAAACAAGGTGGATCAAAAAAGATGAAATAAACAAAAAATAATCTATCATGGTGGATGGAAGCATGGAAGAGCCAACAGTTTGGAATCCAATGACCAAAATACAGATGTCCTCAGAAAAGGTAAATATGTCCATGAAATAGTCCACAGAGTGAACAATAGACACACACACAGGAGGACATTAGGTTCTGGGTCTCTTGGAGGTGGTTGTGATGGTCTTGCAATCTATCCTGCTGGTCTGGATGACTGTCCCCTCTGGAGTGGGGGTGGGACACAGGTGCAGGGACTGGGATTGGAGGAGCAGGCTTGTCATGTGGCATGGCCTCCGGGTCTGTGGCTGGCAGTGGTGTGCGTTACCCAGATTTGGAGTGACCACAGACAGGGGCAGTTGGAATGGGAAAAACCCTGCATATATGGTGATAAATGTCGAAGAGCACCCTAGTCAGAGAGCAAATTCTTTCATTGGGGTTCTGCAGCTCCAAGTTGTCCTCCCTCTGCACCTTCATGATTGCCCGGAGCTCAGTTATAACCTGGCCCATCTCATCTTATGACTATTGTATTGATCCCAAGACCTAGCCAATGGTGGTCTGGCTGACAAAAACCTGCGCTGCCTCACTTGGCTGGTCCACATACTCCTTCACACATCCCCTACCCTCATTAGCCTGTCACCTTGGGGAAATGTGCCACAATCCATTGAGTCCTGCCAGAACTTGAGGCTGTGTTGGTGGTGTCTCAATAGCATTCATGACTGAGGGGCACAGGAGCGCTATCTACCTCCTTGGTGCACAGGAAGTGAAGCTGTCATCATGCTGACATCTTGTGGCAGCTGTGGTCGGAGGTGTAGGAATGGGCCGAGTTTGGCTCACTGTTGATATCTGGCCAGACAGACCGGATGGACCAGCAGCCTCCTGATCATCCATACGTGCAACCGTTTGGCACTCTAATGGCACTGCTTTACACCTGTCCTTTTTTCCTCTCATTTTGATGGTCTCCAGGATTCTTAGATTGTACTGAATTTAGTATTTAATGAATGTCTGATGTCTTTTCCTTGGATTTTCCCACTGTCATACTTTTATAATATATTAGCTAGTCTCAATTTGCGCTATATTGTCGACCCTTGAAATGTTTTTAAAATGTATGGGGTTGTTCACTTGTACATTTGTTGTGCTATGGGACAGTCACGTCTACATTGGGATAGTGTTGTTACTCGTGTGTTGTTAATGTAAATTGTATTACAGACCTGAAGAAGCTGTCTTCGTGGTGAATGTTTCAAGTCTTTTACAAGGAAATAAATTGATGGACAGAAACTATATATGTGAATTGGATCGAAAAAAGTTTTTTCTCTTTTCTTCAATTTTGTGTGGTGTGCCTCTATTTGGATTATATGTTATATTCTCGTTTTCAAAGGATTGCACCTTGGCAGCAGCTGTTGCTATAGAGTGCACACACATATGCAATAAATCATTTCACTCAAATATCTAGGAATTTGCGGAGCCATGTGGTCATTTTATTGACCACCTATTTGGATTTGATGATGCTCTGGGCATAGTTGCAGCAAGCACCTAGCACCACCTTGCGCCACCATAACGTCATTTTTTTTACACTTGGTGGCATTAAGAAGGCCTTTCTCCCATGCTGTATTTACAAAGTGGTCCAATGCTTGCATTGAACCACTTTGCAAACCCCTGTGCCACATTATTCCTATCGCAGGTATAATGCATGCAAGTATGTATTCTGACTCAGGGAGGCCCCGAAAAAATCGCACAGTGAAATTTACAACATTTCACTGTGCCATTTTCTCTGTCATTTTTAACACCTGCTCAGAGCAGGCATTAAAATGAAACATACTTTAAAATCAATAAGCCTCCCTGTCCTTTGCTGCACTAGCATCAAAATTTTTGACGCTAGTGCGAGAAGTGCCATAAAAGCGTCAAAAATCTTGATGCAAATGTCCTAATGACCACCATGATGCTCCATATTGTGAATATGGTGTTATTAGGTTGGGCAGGGGTGATGCAAGAAAAATGGCACATCGGGACTGATGTGCCACTTTCTTGTAAATATGCCCCTAAATGTCTAACTTAAGGGCAGGTCTCTCTTAGTGATTACTGAAATGTACCTAAGTGTAACTTACCAGTCTCCACTCCATCATGGATTCCTGTGAAGCCTTCAGGACTGCAGGGTTTGCAAGACCTTCTCCTCCCAGGTAGAGAGTTGTAATGTGGGTGTAGGAGAACTATCACCAGTCTTCCGGGCTTCCAGGTGATGCTTGGAGGACAATGAACAAACTTCCCCCGCAGGTCATTCCACCTCTTCCTAATCTCCTCCTGTGTGCACAGATTGTTAGCTACAGCATTCACTGTGTCAACTATTCTGGCCCACATTTTCCTCTTCTGGGATGTGGTAGTATTTTGGACTTTGCTCCTAACAATTGCTGCTCTACTTTAATGATTTCATTCACCATGACAGACAACTCTCCCTCTGAAAAAACGGGGATTTCTCCTTCCTGCCATTGTGAAAACTTTGAGAATTGGAAGATGTAAGAAAGTACCATCTTGCCTGGCATTTTACCCCCATATTTACATGTATGTAAGTTTATTTATGCCTGTCTCACTGGGATCCTGCTAGCCAGGACCGCAGTGCTCATAGTTTGTGGCCTGAATGTGTGTACCTGTGTAGTGACTAACTGTGTCACTGGGGCTCTGCTAATCAGAACCTCAGTGCTTGTGCTCTCTCTGCCTTTAAAATTGTATTATAGGCTAGTGACCATTTTTACCAATTCAAATTGGCACACTGGAACACCCTTATAATTCCCTAGTATATGGTACCTAGGTACCCAGGGTATTGGGGTTCCAGGAGATCCCTATGGGCTGCAGCATTTCTTTTGCCCCCCATAGGGAGCTCAGACAAATCTTACACAGAACTGCCACTGCAGCCTGAGTGAAATAACACACACGTTATTTCACAGCCATTTTACACTGCACTTAAGTAACTTATAAGACACCTATATGTCTAACCCTCACTTAGTGAAGGTTAGGTGCAAAGTTACTAAGAGTGAGGGCACCCTTGCACTAGCAAAGGTACCCCCACATAGTTCAGGGCAATTTCCCCAGACTTTTTGAGTGCAGGAACACCATTACACGTGTGCATTACATATAGGTCAATACCTATCTGTGCTTCACAATGGTAACTCCGAATATGGTCATGTAACATGTCTATGGTCATGAAATTGTCCCTCTATGTCAAATCTGGTATTGGGGTGCCAATCCCATGCATCCCCGGGGCTCCACTATCGACCCGGGGTATTGCCAAACCAGCTCTCTTGGGTTTTCTCTGCAGCTGCTGCTACTGCCACCCCAGAGACAGGGTTCTGCCCTCCTGGGGTCTGGGGAGCCCAGTCCCAGGAAGGCAGGACAAAGAATTTCCTCTGAGAGAGGGTGTTACATCCTCTTCCTTTGGAAACAAGTGTTGAGGGCTGTGGAGGAGTGGCCTCCCCCTGCCTCTTGAAATGCTTTGAAGGGCACAGTTGGTGCCCTCCTTGCATAAGCCAGTCTACACCGGTTCAGGGAACCCCCAGTCCCTGCTCTGGCATGAAACTGGACAAAGGAAAGGGGAGTGACCACTCCCCTGTCCATCACCACCCAAGGGGTGGTGCCCAGAGCTCCTCCAGTGTGTCTCAGACCTCTGCCATCTTGAATCCAGAGGTGTGAGGGCACGATGGAGGCCTCTGAGTGGCCAGTGCCAGCAGGTGATGTCAGAGACCCCTCCTGATAGGTGCTTACTGACTAGGTGGCCAATCCTCCTCTGAGGGCTATTTAGGGTCTCTCCAGTGGGCTTTTCCTCAGATAACAACTTGCAAGAATTCATCAGAGTTCCTCTGCACCTCTCTCTTCGACTTCTGCCAAGGATCGACCTCTGACTGCTCCAGGACACCTGCAAAACTGCAACAAAGTAGCAAGAAGACTACCAGCGACATTGTAGCACCTAATCCTGCCGGCTTTCTTGACTGTTTCCTGGTGGTGCATGCTTTGGGGACTGCCTGCCTTTATCCTGCACTGGAAGCCATGAAGAAATCTCCTGTGGGTTGACAGAATCTTCCCCCTGCTCCAGCAGGCACTAAACTTCCGCGTCACCGGTACTCTGGAACCACTCTTATCCTGACGAGCTTGGCCCCTGGAACACAGGTGGTGGACCCAAGTGACCCAGACTGTCCAGTGGTCCAACTGTCCAAATTTGGAGGAGGTAAGTCCTTGCCTCCACTCTCCAGACAGTAATCCTGTGCACCACGTGAACTGCAGCTGCTAGGGCTTCTGTGCACTTTTGCAAGGAATCCATTGTGCACAGCCTAGCTCAGGTCCCCAGCACTCCGTCCTGCATTGCTCAACTCCCTGAGTTGACCTCTGACTTCGTGGGACCCTCTTTTGTAGTGTTGAGACAACCTCAGTGCTCGGTCTTCTTGAACCCATTTTCAAGGACTTCTGCGAGTGCTGCCTTCTTGTGCATGGGCTCTCTGTATTGCTGAGGGCATCCTCTGTCTCCTCTCCCAAGTGGCAACATCCTGGTCCTCCAGGGGCCCAGGCAGCACCCTTTTTCTTCAACTAGGACCTCTGCAGCTAGCAAGACTTGTTTGCGGACTTTCCTCAAAGAAACAACTCTGCATATCTTCTGCATGAAGGAGAAGTTCCTAGCACCTTTTGTTGCTGCATAATCTTTATCTTCTTCCATCCAGAGGCAGCCATTTTGCACCTTCATTCAGGGTTTAGTGGGTTCCTACCCCCCCTGAACACTTTCACAACTCTTGGACTTGGTCCCCTTCCTTTGCAGGTCTTCAGGTCCAGGACTCCGTCTTCAGTGCTTTGCAGTCTGTTGTGGTCTTTGCAGAATCCTCTATCACAAGTTTAGTGTTTCTGTGGAAGTAGTAGCACTTTACTCCTACTTTTCAAGGTCTTGGGGTGGGGTATCTTGGACACCCTTAGTGTTTTCTTACACTCCCAGCGACCCTCTACACACTAAACTAGCCTAGGGGTCCATTTGTGGTTCGCATTCCACTTTCTTACTATATGGTTTGTGTTGCCCCTAGGCCTATTGCATCCTATTGTATTCTACAGTGTTTGCACTACTTTCTGACTGCTTTACTTACCTGATTTTGATTTGTGGTTATATTTTGTGTATTTTACTTACCTCCTAATTGAGTATATCCTCTGAGATATGTTTGCCACATTGTCACTATAATAAAGTACCTTTATTTTTAGTAACCCTAAGTATTGTGTTTCTTATGATGTAGTACCTATATGATATAAGTGGTATAGTAGGTGCTTTGCATGTCTCCTAGTTCACCCTAAGCTGCTCTGCTATAGCTACCTCTATCAGCCTAAGTTGCTAGAACAATACTAATCTAATAATAAGGGATAACTAGACCTGGCACAAGGTGTAAGTACCATCAGGTACCCACTATAAGCCAGGCCAGCCTCCTACAGAAGAGTAAGCAGATGAAGGGTGGAAAAAAAAATAAAAATATGAGTACACAAAAAATCAAAGGGAGATCAACACAGAATGACAAAAAACAGAGCCCTTGTCAAATATACAACAGCAACAGGTGGCTAGTATCCATCCAGTAGCCACAGCCATAGTACTATGCTCAACGGTTTCAGCGATGGACTCCCGCCGTCATGGGCCTGCAGATGACACACTACCAGCACAACTGTGTGACCTAAATTGGCTTGGCAGTATGCCCCTATCAAGATGGCAATGGAGGGCCTGCTCATCGGGTCGGAGACCACCAATGTGACAGTCTTTTTGGGCCCACCGCAGCTTGGTGGTACGACCACCAGCATCTAAATCGGACCCTAATTCAGGGAAGTGAGGTTATCTCTTTCGTAGATGGATGCTGAATTCAGAATATTAAGAAGGAGATTGGAACAATTATCACTACTACTCAGGTATATAGTGAGAAATGTGTTTTCTAAGCAAACAAGATAATGTTTTCTTTGTGAGCTCCAGGCATGGGATTGAGTCAAAAAGGTGTTTTACTGAGTAAACCTGTCCGTTACTGGTGCCAAAACTATAAACAATACCAGAAATATTTCCAGGCTTTCCACTTCTTCTGCAATTCTTTTCCTAGGGAAATATTTTTTGCCAGCAAATTAATTTCAGATTTCCCCTATTGCAAACACCATTATAGTGAACCTCAGACTGAGCCAAGTAAAGCTAATGCTATGCTCATGTACTCATTTTATAACAAATAAAACTCTCCTCCTCAGAGCCAACATATAGTTAGGGCCTGCAGTAAATTCAATAATTCTTAAGGGATTCCTTCTATGAATGAGAACCGCATAGAATAGTCCAAGTGAAACACACATGCCCAATTTGGTAGCACCCAGGGACATCTTCTCTACCATCTAGGTTCTAGGGAGGGCAGTTATTTGAGTAGGTCTTGCAGGTCCAATAGTAAAAAGGTTTAAAAGTGTGTCATCCCATATAGACACAATATTACTTTTTTAAGGCAATTCTGTTGAGTACAGCACAGAACATAGGGGGTCATTACGACATTGGTGGGCGGTGGTAAGCGGTAACCGCTTTGCGGCCGCCAATGCAGCCGCACTCCCGCGGCCCCCATTACGACATTCCCGCCGGCCCAGCGGGAATGAGGCCGCAACATAGGAGCCGGCTCCTAACGGAACCGGCGGTGTTGCGGCCGTGCGACGGGTGCAGTTGCACCCGTCGCGCTTTTCACTGTCTGCTATGTAGACAGTGCAAAGCTGGCCGGGGCCCTGCCAGTAGCATGGGCAGTGCAGGGGCTCCCAGGGGCCCCAGGACACCCCTTACCGCCAGCCTCTTCCTGGCGGTAGGGGTGTTATAATCCCCAGGGCAGCGCTGCCCTGGCGGATTATCACTGCCGGGGCTAAAACGGCGGGAAACTGCCGGCCCCGGCAGTGCGACCGCGGCGCTACCGCCGCGGTCGTAATAGGCCAGGAAGCACCGCCAGCCTGTTGGCGGTGCTTCCGTCATTTTAGCCCTGGCGGTCTCGGACCGCCAGAGTCAAATTGACCCCCATAGTCTTGGGTTGCTTGAGTTCCACTTCAGGGAAGATCTGGCCTGGCATTTCTAGCTTGACTGTTCCTTCTGCACCAGAGTCAAGACTGTTAGACATATGGCTGGGTCTAAACTGAGATGGAACAGTAGGCAAAAGCACAATGGGTTGGAATTCTCCCCCAAAGATTGTCAGTGGTTAGGCGTATTGTAAGAATTCCTTCCATTGCCATTTGCGTGTTTCATGTAATGCACTAATTAGGTAAGGGTATGTCCAGACGTGGGTCCCTTATCACTGAGCTCCTGAAACCAAAATGAACCCGTCTGATAAGCCCGAATCAGGGTAAAACAAGTCTTATGTTCTGGTTTAGGGAGGACGTGTCATGGCAGGTCAGGCTGGGTCAAGACTTATTTGAATATGGCTGGGTCCAAACTGAAGTGACATAGTGGAAAAATGAGTGATGGAATTGAATGCTAACCTGAACAACTGCCAGTAGTTAGAGCTACTGCAAGCAGTGCTTAATTTGAGCTATCTATATCTATCTATCTATCTATCTATCTATCTATCTATCTATCTATCTATCTATCTATCTATCTATCTATCTATCTATCTATCTATCTAACTATATATATATCACCTATTGGCGATTGACACTTTGTAGTTATAGTTAAGACCTAGTTTCTATATAAAAAGTGTCTATTTACTTGCCTATATCTTTGGTGCTGCCTGACGAATCTTCACAAATCTTTCCAAAAACACTTGCCAGTCCTGTCAGCTGCTGCCTGCCTGGAAAGTTTCAGGGTGATCGGCCTAGGGGGGCTGCGAAAATGTGGGGCTCCAGAAACACATTTTCCACATTCATTTTTCCATAGGGTTTTTGAACAGCAATATCACAAAAACTACTGGACAGATTTACGCCAAACTTGGTAGGAAGGTAGGTCCTGCTTCAGAAAGAGCGCTTTTTTAATTTTGTTGCAATTCCATTCAGTAGTTTTTAAGAAATTAAGAGGAAAACAAATTTGTATATCTAGTGACCCAAAGAGATCTGATTGGCTGATAACGCTTCAACAACAGAAGCCATTGAAGTGTTGTCAGCCATCTTGGGACTGTCTAAAAGTGAAGCCGAGTCTAAAAATAAAAGGAAAAAGGCCAGGTACAGACACCCTGATCCCTTAGCACTGGTGGTGGGGTCCCAAAGGGAACCCCCGTAGGGCTAAAAAAAACTTGTTTTATATTTTACGAGCGGAGACGTGGTGGAGCCATGCTTCGTTACTATAAAACCCCCAGGTGGGCCAAGTTCTGGGGGCTCATGTATATAAAAGCAGAGTGCCTCCTGGCCCCCTCCCACTGCCCAGGGATGCCAGCTCCCCAGGACTATGGTAATATGAGGGGGACCACCTGGCCCCCAGCTGCCCTGGGAACCACCACCCCTGGGGAAACACTGTATTTGAAACAGGGGGCTGCGCTGCCCCAGGAACCACCACCCGCATGGCAACCCTGTATTTGGAGCAGGGGACTGTGCAGCCCCCATGCACCCCAAGGACCACCACCCCTGGGCCAAATCTTTAAAAAAAGAAAGGGGATCCCTATGGGACCCTCAAGTCCCAGGGAGCACCACCCACTAGGGCTATGCCTACTTTGGAGGGGGCACACGGCCCCGCTCAAGAAGCCACAGATTTCTCTGGGGACTGCCACCCCCAGTGCCATCTGCTGCTATGACCCTGGGGATATAGCTGTTTGTTGTGGTTTGGCTGCAGCTCCGAAGCTGAAGCCAAGCCACACCAATCACTTCTATTTTTAAACAGTGGGACCTGTGAAGCAGGTTACGATGTCAAAAACTGAAGCTTTCATCTCTGTCCCCTGCACGCATGCAGGGCACAGAGATTAAATGCTTCAGGAGGCATGGAGCTGCTGTCAAAGTAGCTCCGTGCTTGCTGAAGCAATGGCACTGCAAGGGAAGTCTTATGGTTTCCATCACAGTGATAGGTAGCCTGCAAGGGCTGTGGTTATTATTTGTTTTTAATTGAAATATATAAATAAATTAAAAATATATTGGGACCATGGAGGAGCCCTTGTGGGCTCCCTTGCGGTCCCAGAAATCCCCTAAAGGGCAAAAAAATCCTTTAAAACAAATTAACCCCATACCTCGGGGTAACTGTCGTAGATCTTTATCCTGAACTTTGGGTGCTTGAGTACAGTTGGACTCCTTTCCCTCTTTTTTGTATTTTTATCAAAATAAAATATTATATATATTTTTTAAAATAATGAATACATTTTTTATTTTAAATTGAACACAAATATCTCATTCTAAGTATATGAGATATTAAAGCCTAAAAAAAACTCTCTCTCCCACTTTCTGTCTTTCTGTCTCTCTTTCAATCAATTCCTCCCACTCGCACACCCACTCAAACAATTATGCACCTCCTCACAGACCCAATCAGCCACTTACCCACCCACTCCCAGACCCACTCAGACACTTACGCACCCACTCACTGAACCACTGACAACCTCATGCACCGACTCACAGACCTGCACACACCACACACACTGATGCAGCCACTAAAACACTGATGTACGCACTCTCACACCCAGACTGACAATCTGACAGCCACTCTCCCTCCAAATACACCCTCTCACACCTATTCTCATACCCAGAGAAGCCGCAGCCACCTCTCACCACGCACAGCCAAAGAGATTGTACACAGTGTGGGATTGGGTGGTTAGGGAGTGCTGGCTGCAGGGTCTGGCTGCAGGCCAGGTCTTGCAGGCAACCTCCCCTGCGCATAGATAAAGGAAGTGCACGAAACAAGGTTGAATGGTTATAGGGGGTTGGCCTCAGGGCGGTGTTTGGATTAAAGTAAAATTATTATAGGTTAAAAAAGCATAGAAATGCACTGAAAAAAACAAAGGTTAAAGAAAAACATAGCAATTTACTTAAAAAAAAACAAAGGTACCAAACCATAGATATACATCAGTTACAATTATAGTTCCCTCAACTATAACGGGCACCGCCGCCATGCACAGTTATCTGATCAATAATTTTACTGCAGATGTTACAGTGACATTATCAATGTTGTTATCAAAGATGTCATGAGTTCTGCAATTTGTGCGGTGATTAGCCGTGCATGGCGTGGGTTTGTGAGTGGGTGAATGAGGGTTTCACTAGTTCTGTGAGTGTCTTTGTGAGCGTCTGAGTGGGTGTGTAGGTAGGCGTGTGAGTGTATGAGTGGGACTGTGAGTGGGTGCATAAGAGTCTGAGTTGGGCTGAGTGGATACATGAGGGTCTGAGTGGGTGTGTGAGTCGGTGCGTGAGTTTCTGTGTAGGTATGTGAATGGTTGCATAAGGGTGTGAGTGGGTATGTGGCTGGGTGAAAGAGATTATAAAAGAGACATTGAGAGAGAGAGAAAGAGAGGGAGAGAGCTAGACAATCATTTAGGCTTTGGTGAATGATATACTGAAAATGAGATATCTCTTTTGTCCAATTGAAAACCATAATGTATTTGTCAATTAAAAAGAGTGAGATCACCTTTCATTATGAACCTTAAACTTTTCAAGATTGAAAACAAAGTAGGAAAATGACAACATACTCATAGACTAGAACCCTCAACTTTCAGTGTGAGGGTCTGTGAACTTAACCATTATGCCACAAGTGAGCCTTTGCGTTCTCAACTCATGGTATTCAGAGACCATTGCAATGACCACCTCTTTTTTCCATTCCATGGTGGGATGGTAGAGAGAGAAAGAGAGAGAGAGAGAGAGAGGGATAGAGAGGGTTTTAGGCTTCAATTAATGATATAAGAGGAATGAGATTTGTTTAGGACAAATGGAAAAGAAAAGTTAATCAGTCAATAAAAACGAGTGAGATCACCTTTCTGTAAGAACCTTAAACATTTGAAGTTGAAAATAAATCCAATCAAAAAATTTATCTCAGAAATACCTGGACTAGAATTTTCAACTGTTAGTGTTATGGTCTAACACGTTAACCATTAAGCCATTGGGGGCTCTTTGGTATGCTTTCTCCAGACATAACTATGACATTCAGCCCACACATTCTGAAAGGAAAGAGCCATGAATGTTCCATTACTAACTAGGTTTAACAGTCTAAACATTAGTAAATAAATGGACCTACTTCTTTGAGATATTAGGCTTTGAACTACCATCCTATGGAGTGACAGACCAAGAGCTTTACCAGTAGGTCAGAAGAGACTCTGGTGTGCTTTGCATCAAAACATAACTCTAACTTTAAAAACACACATCTTCCTAGTCTTACTCCTTCAAGTAATTGAATGGAGAGACCTTCGCAATAACAATCTCTCTCTCACCCATCCCACTATGGAATGGAAGAGAGAGAGAGAGAGTGACAAGACCGTGGGGGGCTCAAGGGACCCACTATCGTAGCGGGCTCCTGATGTCCTGTGGGAGCCAGCATTGCTCCCTCAAGCAGGAAGCTGCTTTTAATACTGACATGCACAGTTCAGAGAGTCCAAGCCACCCCACTTTGGTATCCAGAGGTAAAAAGCCAACCACCTAATGCTCTGTTGTTGTGGTAGTGTGGGCGAGCAGTTAGGCTTATCTTGGGGGTGTGCTAAACATTTGCTGTACTCACAGTATTAATAAATGAGGACATACACTTGGAAGAATAACTCAAGACCAATTTACCAAAAATACTTCAGATGTTCCTAACATTTTTAAGCCAAGATCATCAATATATGGTAAGTACTTCTTTTGTTATGAGAAAATATATGCTTTTAATGCATATTACGCACCATTGGAATGAATGTAAAATTCTTTAAAAATGCATATAACATCAGGCAATACGCTCACAAGTGCCACTTTCTATTTTCATGTTGAGGTCGTCGAGATGTCCTGTGGGCCAGCCAGAGAAGTTTAGGTGGTTTCTTTTTCAAGCAGGAGCAGCAGCTAAAAGTCTTGGAGATGATGCACAATGGAGAAGGGGACCACTTGGAAACAAACTGCACAGGTGGACTTAAAGGCAAGTCCGGTGAGTACAGTTGGAGTGTAGAGGTTGCAAGGGGTTTTGGAACCCTAGAGCACAGCTGGTTTGGCTTTGCAGGGCCAGGCAGGCTGAGTGCAATGCAGATAGGTCAGCAAATAGTTGAGCGTCTGGGATTCCTTGCAGCCAAGTGCAGGTCACTTGCAGGGTAGATTGCAGGTCAGGAAGGCCACTCTGGGGGTGATTCTTAGGTGTCCTGAAATCCCTCGACTGATGATTGCTTCTGATTCTTGGAGAGTCCAGAGTGGACTTTGCTTCTGGGTGTCCGATTTTGGGGGTCCAGTACCCTATGCAGTAGGACGTCCCAGGCCCTAAAAGTAATAGTGCCACCAAACTTGTCACACTGGTAGGTTTTGTCCTTCGGGTCTGCTGTGTAGATTTTGGTCGGACTGCTGGGTCTGGTTCATTGGTCAGTGGCTGGTCAATGAACTGAACTTCACTGGTTACTTGCTTGCAGGTTGCAGGAGAGTGTTAACTTCAATCTGAGGGAGGTTCTTGGCAATTTGCAGAAGGCTGGAGATGCTCTGGGGGTTTTTAGAGTCCTTCAGGTTTCTAGGCATCATCTCATCAGTGATTGTCGAGTCCTAGGAGAAGCTGGCAGGGTTGGGTGCCTTTTTAATCTTGCAGCAGGACTTCTGTTACCATGCCTTGGATTTTCTTTGTACCTGGTTCTTGTGTCTATCGAATCTGATCTGTTGATCTGGGAAAGCCCACTAAAGACTGCATTTAGTGGGCATTAGGGGGCGTACCTGGAAGAGTCCAATGGGCCATCTACCATACATTGCCTGCACCCACTAAGTGACCATTTCCTGTGGGAAGGGGTCACATCCCTATCCCCGATTAGCTATTTTCCTGCCATCCAAGATGGAGGAAAATGAAATGGAGTGGTCACCTCGCCTCCCACAACTGGGGGGTGTTGCAGGCTGAGGAGGGACACTCCTCCCACTCTCGCTAAGTTTTTCAGACGGTTTTCCCGCTCAAAGTGGGGGAAAAGTATTCGGCGGCCATCTGCTGCTAGCAGCAAAGGTGGGGGTCAGATTTTAAGGGCAGTAAGGCCTTTGAAGCTGACCGCTGGTGCAGGGCACCTGCCTGGGGGAGGAGATGTAACACCTCCACCCAGGAAAGGCTTTGCGTTCTGGCTTCTGAGAGCAGATACTCTCACCCCAGGAGTCAAGATTTCTGTCTGGTGGTGGCAGGCTGGCTAAGACCAGTCAGCAACCATGCCAGGTCTGTTAAATTTGACAATGGGCACCTCTAAGGTGCTCTCTGGGTACATTTTAGAATACATTCACCACTGGCATCAGTGTGGGTTTATTAATTTGAGATATTTGATAACAAACACCCCAGGGTTCAGAGGGGCCATTATGTAGTCGGAGAACTCTTAGTGACCAGCACATGTTTTTGCTATGGCTTGCCTGTACACTTACTATGTCTTATTGTTTTGCAAAGACACAGTAGGGGCATATTTACTCATGCACACATATGACCTCACATGCATTATAGTGCACCCTGCCTTAGGGCTGCGAGTCTTACCTATAATGCATGCAGTGTTAGTGGGCATAGCACTCTTGGTGAGTATAATGTTGAGTCTGCAATTTTTAAATGCACCTTGTCATGTACTTGCAATGGCAGTTTGCATGAGGCTGGTGTGGGACCCCTCAGAGAGGCACAATGAATGCTGCAGCTGTGGGGGTCCCTTTTCAGTACCCATGCCCTAGGAACCAGGGGTACCATTTACTAGGAACTTACAAGGGTGACTGAAGTGCCAATTATAGTACAGTTTTGGGGAAAGAGATCTGGCCCAGGCAACTTGTTTGGCCGGGGCTGAGGGCATTTGCTGTTTGAAACCACATCATTTTCCAAGCAAAAAGTGGGAGGCTACTGTATCAAAAGAGGCCCTTTCTCACAGGCCCACACCTCCCTCCTTGGGATGATCTTGGCCTTGTGTACCCCAAACCCTGGGGCCCTGCCATGTCACATTGGTGCCTCCAAGATACCCAGTCACCACCTTTGGGAACTGTGGAGGGAGCCTGAATGCTCCCACAGTGCCATCCAGCTCCCTACCTCCTGCATGGGCCAGCACTGCTATCACAGACAGGAAGCTGCTAAATATGTAGCTCCCTTTCTTTGAGAGCAATCCTTTCATTTCTTTCGGCAAGAATACAAACGAAAACTCTGCTCACAGCAAGCAAGAGCTGTTTGACAGCTCTTACTTGCTGGGAGCCAAGTTGTGCTTGCTCTGGCTTGGCAGGATCTTCTGTCAAGTCAGAGCAAATAGCTATGCCCCAGGAGTGGGTTCTGGTGGGTGGCGGTCACCTGGGCCGATATTGCTGCACAAGGGGCACCACGCTGCCCTCTTCAAACCTTTAATTTAGCCCTGGAGAAGTGGTGGTTCTTTGGGCAGGGGTCCACAACGGACCCCCCTTCATCATGTTATTTCAGTCCTGGGGAGGTGGCGGGCCCTGGAACTGTGCGAGGGGGTGTCGCATGCCCCCCTTAATTGTAATCAATTGCCCTGAGGAGATGGTAGTTTCGGAGGCTGGGGGGGGCTGCATGGGCTGTCCCATTTTAAATAAAGATTTTGCCCCAGGGAGGTATTGGTCCCCGGGGCATGGGGAGGGCTGCACGGTCCCTCACACATTTCAACATAATAGCCCCAGCGCGATGATGTCTGGGCTAAAAGAAGCCCTAGGTGCCCCCTCCTTTTTCAATCACCCAATTCCCCCAGGTCCTGACCTACCTTGCGGCCAAATAAAAGAAAAGGAAAAAATGTCAGGAAAAGTCTGTGGATCCGGATCCACATATTTGTTCAAGAGTTTTTTTTAAAACTGCTTTTTAGCCCTGTCGGGACCCGTGAGAGACCCCTAGACCAAGGCTAGGGGCTCAAGGTGACAAGGCCCTGGCCCCTTTTTTTTTTTTTTTTTTCGTGGGACTCAGCTGAACTCGAGTCCCAAGATGGCTACCAACACTTCCTTGTTGAAGTGTTTGTAGCCAATCAGTTATCAGCACAGGGACAGTTGGATCCGCGCAGAATCTGTGTCTCTAGATATCTATATTTTTAAATCTATAACAGCTCAAAAACTGCTGAATGGATTTTCACCAAATTGAAAAAGCACGCTTTCTGGACCAATTGCTAGCTTTCTGCCAAATTTGGTGTAGTACCATGCAGCAGTTCCGGTTATAGTCATGTTCAAAATCCCTATGGGACAATGCACGGGGAAAACTTGTTTTGGCACCCCCCATTTTCCTTATCCCCTGCTTGACGTATCATCCCAAAACTTTCCAGACAGCAGCGGAACCCACTGAAGTGGAGATTCATCAAAAAATGTTCTTCCTATGGAAACTAGGTCGTAACTATAACTACCTAATGTCAGCCACCAGTAGATGATATATTTATTTTAAAAAATTGAAATTCACCTTTCATAATTAGAGTTATTTCAAGTAACTATAACTCATGTCCGAAGGTCACTATAAGTCGCGCCCTTGCCTGCATAGTTTTTTCTTCAAAACATTAACTGCACATATTACATTGATATTATCAATGATGTTGTCAAGATGTCATGAGTGCTGTAATTTCTGGGGTAATTGGCAGTGCATGGCGAGGATGCAAGTTATAGTTACCTTAGGGCACGAGTTATAGTTATGTAAGCTAACTCTAACTAGAACAGGTGAATTTCTATGGGTTTGTATGTTTAAAATGTGAGCCTAACCATAACGTCCCTGTAACCTTTGTTTTTTTTTAATGAATTTCAACCCCATGACAAGCACATCCTTTGGCCATTATGTGATGGAAGACAGTTAGAGAGAGAGAGAAAGTGAGAGATTGAGAGAGAGAGAGACATTTAGAGGAAGACTTTGACAGAAATTGAGAGAGAGAGCGAGAGAGAGAGAGAGTTTATTGAGACTTTGGTGAATGATATTCTTCGAATTAGATATTTTAGGACAAATTGAAAAGGAAAATGTATTTGTCAATTAAAAACGAGTAAGATACCATTTCGGTATGTCTGAAGTTGAAAAGAAATTCAAGCAAGTAAATGACCACAGACACACTTCTACTAGAATCCCTAACCTTCAGTGTGATTATCAAAGACCTTAGCCACTACACCACAAGTTTTTCCTGATTATGCAGGTTCCAGACATTACTATGACATTCAACCCAAACAATACTTCAATGTTTATTCACAAGGAATATTTACCATTGACTAGCAAATGAACAGACACACTGCCATAAGATACCAGGATTTGAACATTTCACCTAAGCCTACTGAGTGACAGACCATGAGCTTGATGAGTAGGTGAAAGGTGAGTCTGTTCTGCTGTGCATCGTAACATAACTGTAACATTTGAAACAAACATCTTGCTTCTGGTCTGCTTCAAAATAATTCTTTGGAGAGACAATTGCTATTGGTATTGCAATGGTCTTTACATAGAATGACTTCAAAGTGGCATACAAGAAAGATGTTTGCTGACACTACCACAGGGAGAGTCCGAAGGCTCCCACAGTCCTAGCCATCTCCCTGGTTCCTGCAGAAGCTGGCATTGCTCCCACAAGCAGGAAGCTGCTTTAAGTTGCAATGTTTTCATCTTTCTATGCACACATATTTGCGCGCAGAGATGAAAACTCAGTTTTCGGCATGTAGGAGCTGTTTGACTGCTCCCACTTGCTGAAAGCAGCGTTATGTTTGCTTTCGCTTGGTGGGAGCTGTCAGCTCCCATCAAGCAAAAGCAAACAGCTGCCTCCTGCCTGAGTGTGGGCACCTCTGGAGGTAACAAAAGCTGATCCTGAGGGGTGGTAGTCCCAGGGCCATCCATGGCTCCACAAAGGGGGCTGTGCAGCCCCCTCCATCTTCAAATTCAACCCCAGGGAGGTGGTGGTCCCCAAGGTTGGAGGTCTGTTATGAACCCCCTACATTAAGGTCTTGGAGCCCTGGGGAAATGGTGGTCCCTGGGATGCAGGGGGGTTGTCCCCCCATATGATAAGGGATTTGATAACCCCTTAGAAGGGGGCCCTGTGCACCCACTCCTATTTTTACCCTCTAATGCCTCAGGACCTGGCACATCCAGTTGCCAAAAAAATTAAGAGTGTGGGAGACTGCATTTAAAAAAAAATCTCAGAAAAATCCTCTGATCCATCTGAGTCTTTTTCTGAAACAAAGAATACTTTTTAGCCATGGCCCCAAGGCCAGGGACTAAGGGTATTACTACCCAGGCCCCTTGTCTTAAAAAAGAAAAATAATATATATATATATATATATTTATATTTGCACACATATATATGTATAAATATATCTATATAGATAAAATGTATATATATATATATATCTGTCTCTCTCTCTCTCTCTCTCTCTATTTTTATATATATATTTATATATATTAAATCACCAAACGTTGCCAGACATCCGAGGCTGCTAATTCAGTAGTGGTTCGGGCGTGGACCTAGCCATCCACCAATTTTTTCAAAATACATCTGGTACCATACAGAAAGTTCCCGGACACCAGATGGAAGTCCAAAATACTTTATTCACCAATGCTTCCTCCCAGTACAACGCGGTTCAGCCGTAGCCTTGCTCACGTAACATTTGAGAGTATATTACACACAAGCTATATGCCACAACCAGCCTAAACTTAAAAAAGGACTATCGGAATACATGACTACCCTGCGTTGTGCAAATGTAAGCGCCATCTTAAAATGTCCAAAATCGATAAAAAATGATAAAACAATCTTATAATCACAAATGTATCCACAATGTTTGTTAAATTTAAACATCAATTAAATATCCTCATTTAAATAATTTACATATTAAATATTAAATATTGTTAATATCCAAAAGGATCCATAATGTAAAAGCATAATGTAAACTGGATATCATTGTATTTATGAACATAGGATGGGCACTAATGTACACATATTCCTTAATATCCCTGTGTTACTGTTCAAAAATGTATTTGTATATGTGTCTTACTACCTACCAACATGTGAATACACCCAAACCGTGTCACATCTATCACATAATGTACCATAAAACCCACATGGTACGGATAAAATCCAAATAAAATAAAATAACAAATCCATGTCCAGCAAATTCAATTAGCCTAAATGCACATTCATCTCCTCACTCGAATTCAATCCCCCCGGGCTCAAGGTGTTGAGTCTAATAATCATTTTAGATTCCAAGATCCTCATCTTTTTCTCTTTGATGATAAGCTGTACAGACAAACACAGGGTACAGCTATGGGGACTTGCTTTGCACCGAGTTATGCGAACTTGGTGATGGGCTGGTGGGAGGAGCAGATATCTACTAGCTCACCTGACTATAATGAAAGGGTTATTCTATGGTGTCGTTATATAGATGACTTTTTTGTGATTTGGAAAGTAGATGAGAAATCGCCAAGAAGTTTTGTAGCCTTTTTAAATAGTAATTACTATAATTTACATCTGAGTGACCAATGTAGCAAGCAACAGATTTCATTTTTGGATGTGGAGGTGATGGTCCAAGAACAATCACTAAGGACCAAACTCCATAGAAAATCTACGGCTGGCAAAAGCATATTGAATGTGAACAGTGCCCACCCACCAAATCTCATTGCCAGTATCTCCTATGGGGAATTTTTGAGAGCTCGCAGGATATGCAATACTTGGGAGGATTATCAGAAAGAAGGTGACAATATGCTCCTACGTTTTCAAGAGAGAGGGTATAGCAGTAAAATGATTCTTCAATCTAAAAGTAAGGCTGATAACATAAAGAGAGAGAGCCTGATAAACCCGAGGATGGAATCTGATGCAGGTGAGCAGAAGGTGAGATTCATTACAACATATTCCAACCAGTAACAAGTCTTGAGAAAGATTTTGAATAGGAGTTGTCATATATTACAGACCGACTCTACTCTAAGTAATGTCATTTCCAAGGTACCTTCGATCACTTTTCGTAAAAGTAGATCATTAAGAGATGATCTCAGTCACAACAGAGTAACTAGGGACAATGTTAGAGCTATGTCTTTAGACCCTCCTGTGGGTTTTTTCTGTTGTAGACAGTGCAAAGCATGCAAATACAGCAGTAATTGTCTTGAAGTGTTTGGGGACAATGAACATTGGACTCATCAAATTCGAGGACAATTCAATTGCAATACAGATTTCTGTGTTTATTGCCTGATGTGCCCATGTGGGAAGCTGTATGTGGGCAGCACAATACACAAGGCTAAAAAGAGGATTCTGGGACACATTCAAGCGATTCGCAATTGTGATCGAACATACCCAGTGGCAAGGCATTTCCATGAAAAACATAATGGGGATGAGAGGTTGTTCAGTTTTGCAGTCATAGATCAGATCAAGCCCAATATAAGGGGAGGCAACAGAGAGAAAAAGATGAGGATCTTGGAATCTAAAATGATTATTAGACTCAACACCTTGAGCCCGGGGGGATTGAATTCGAGTGAGGAGATGAATGTGCATTTAGGCTAATTGAATTTGCTGGACATGGATTTGTTATTTTATTTTAATTGGATTTTATCCGTATCATGTGGGTTTTATGGTACATTATGTGATAGATGTGACATGGTTGGTGTGTATTGACATGTTGGTAGGTAGTAAGACACATATACAAATACATTTTTGAACAGTGACACAGGGATATTAAGGAATATGTGTACATTAGTGCCCATCCCATGTTCATAAATACAATGATATCCAGTTTACATTATGCTTTTACATTATGGATCCTTTTGAATATTAACAATATTTAATATTTAATATGTAAATTATTTAAATGAGGATATGTAATTGATGTTTAAATGAGAACAAACATTGTGGATACATTTGTGATTATAAGATCGTTTTAGCATTTTGTATGGATATTGGACATTTTAAGATGGCGCTTACATTTGCACAACGCAGGGTAGTCATGTATTCCGATAGTCCTTTTTTATGTTTAGGCTGGTTGTGGTATATAGCTTGTGTGTGATATACTCTCAAATGTTACATGAGCAAGGCTAAGGCTGAAAAGCGTTGTCCTGGGAGGAAGCATTGGTGAATAAAGTATTTTAGACTTCCATCTGGTGTCCGGGAACTTTCTGTATGGTACCAGAAGTATTTTGAAATATGTATATATATATGTATGGAGAGAGAGAGACGGAGAAAGCGAGAGAGAGAGAGACATACAGAGAAAGAGAAAGAGAGAGAGACACAGTAACCACACAATGCGTAACTGTGTAAAATGCTTCTATATTGCCATTGAGGGGTCCTGCATGAGGCTAAAGACCAAGTTGTTTGTAGATTTATAAATCTCGTCTGAACCCCAAGATGGTAATGTAGGACCATATTGTACCTTAATTGCTATGTATTTTTTTATATTACATCATCTGTTAAATGAGTTTAATACTTTTTAGAACATACAAGCGTCATCCATTTATTATTCATATTATTTGTATGCAACTACATTTGTTAGGGTGTAATGTACTAATAGTTAGATGTGCTTTATTCAACAATGTGTGTCATAAATCAAATTTTAAATGCAAAGTGCATTATAGTGTAAGTAAAAACAGGCCTTCTAAAATTTGCTTTGATTTTGTTGTAAACTGGCACTAAGCAGACAGTTTAACAAGATAAATACAAAGAAAGAAAATAGTTTTAATGCTATTTATAAATGACATCAAACCCCCAGCCCCCTCAACACCATTACACCATTACCTGTTATAAGTGTTCTATCTCTTTTTCTGTCTTCTCTTTCTCTCTAACACACACTCCCACACACACGCACACACACATACACACGCACACACCCACCCACACATAAACACACACACACGCATCCTTGCCCAGATGCATTTACAAAAAAAGAACAAAACTAACATATATGTGCATAGCAAGTGTTACAGTTCAACTTCATGGAGCGCAAAATTCACAAATCAAGTGAGTGTAAATTATTTTCCCTGGGTGTAGTTATCAACATGCATGCCTACGCTGTGCCAGACATACTTGTATGGGTAACTGGTGGACGTTGTAGGTGGCTTTCGACCACTGCAAGCTGGCAACATTCCCAGGTCTAAAGAGTCCCTCTATGCCTGGAATTAAAATGTTTTGCTAGCGTCCCAGGGATAATTCAGACCGTGAAGACATGGCTACTCCCTTGGATTACTTTACTCTTTGCAAACACTTTGGGTTGTTGGAGAACTTCAAGAATTCCACTGAGCATGCTGTGATCCAATGGCCATGGGGCTATGGAGGTATTAGGGGAAGGGAAAAGCAACTAGTAACCTATGTCTCCTCAGTTTCAGGGTCATAGGAACTATTAGGACCTCCTGTGTGTTCAATTGGTACCCACCAGACTAGGTTCTAGGATGAGGGGGGTAATGTTACTACAACCAGATCCATGGCGATTGGCCTGTTTAGATTGAATCACTTGTCCTAGATCTAGGCAAGCACATTCTCATGTAGCTGAAAAACCAAAAATATTGTATGCGCAATTAAGACCTTACAAGATGTTTTATCTGCAATTGGAAGGTTTTACACATAAAAAGGAAAAGAGGAAACTAGTAGATGTGTTTGTACTACAAACATTTAAAAAAATGACATTGAATGGAAAGATGTCATATACACATTTTACAATCCATTTCGGAATTGTATTCTTCACAGTAATAGTACTGACTTTATTTACTTGGCCTCCTCAGGGTTACATGTCAAAATAATGTTAATTAGTGTACGTTTTAGCTCAGATTTACACAGATTCACCACAGAAAATGTTCAATTTTTTATTTTTAATGAAGGTTTTAGACCACCTTGAACATATACGTTAATTATTCCCTTTTCAACATTTTTCCTAATTTATTTATATTGCTCTCAGTAATGGGCCTTGCGGATTACTGATGTTATGTAATATCATTTAATACTTTTCCATTCTGCACACGTTAATGAACTTCTTAATGTTACTTGAAACCTTACCTCTTTCCTTTCTATCCTCTTTTCCTCATCCTTCCTTACACCCATAACATATTTTTTCAAGCAAGTTTTATATTTAATTTCTCAGTATTACAATAAAAAGGGGCAAAGAAAAAGATGCATTTTACTTATCTAATATATTTAGTATATCTTCCATAGTGTGTTGTTATCCAATTTTGAAGCTAACAATTGTGTATATAAATAAATATGTCACGTCTAAACTATCAGCAGACGGGTTACTCTGTCACAACGGTGATGGACATCCCATCCGTTGAAATCAAAATCCCATTATATTCTATGGAATTTAGATTTTGGCAGACAGGATGTCTGCCACGGTTGTGATGGAGTAACCTGTCTGCCAAGATCTAAATTAGGCCCTATGGGCCAGAAGTATCATACAACCGATTTGCGATTCTCAAATAGCAATTTTTAAGAAATCGCTATTTCAGAATTGCAAAAAGGTATGTATGATTTTTGAGATTCAGTAATAGCGATTTCTTAAAAATCGCAAATGCTATTACCGAATCGCAAATAGAGAATCTGTCCCCATTCGCCCCTATATGCCTGTTGGCCCATATCTGCAAATTTTTTGCATTTCCAAAATTGCGATTTCTTAACCAGAAATCACAATTTGGGAAATGCAAAACCCCAGGGTGCTGGGGGCCTAAGGCCCCCTCTGCTGCACCCCAAAAAAAAATGGGGGGACATGTAAGGTGCACACATGCCAAAAGGGCATGTGTGCTTTACATGTACATTTAAAAATGCATTTTAAATGCATTGTTAAATTTTGCACATGGTTACCACCAGGTTCAACCTGGCGGTAAATAGCGATTCCTAAATGCCCAAATCGCATTTAGGAATGGCTTCATACATGTGCTAAGAAATCGCAAATAAGGAATCCTTATTTGCGATTTCTTATTTAGAAAGTCGCAATTTGCGACTCTCTAAACAGGGTCGCAATTTTAAGGAATCGCTATTTTTGCGATTCCTTAAAATTGCATTCAGAATGTATTTCATACATTCTGAAATGGCATTTTGCATTCGCAAACGGGCTTTCGCACCGTTTGCGAATACAAAATGCTTTCATACATCTGGCCCTAAGTTCCTTACCAGTTATGTGCATGGTGTACCGTCTTTTCACAGGTGTCCTATCTATTTAATTCTTTACATTTAATGTAATCTGCAATTCTGTAGTGAATCCTAGTTCGTTTTAATGGGATAACAGGAGTTAGCTTAGCCTCTGGCTTGTAGACTTGTGCCCCCGTCACCAAGTGACTTTTAACCTACTTAGCTTGCTCTATCTTAGCCCATTTAATTATTTATTTCTTCTAAGATGGCTGCCTTGTTTATAGTTAAGCCACTTGTTATGAGTTATATTATCAGTGTCACCGCGCAAAGGCGTCAAGATCAATTACCAAAGACAAACAAACCGTAGGTGTTCACACTTAGGGATTTTCCCTCTCTATACTTTCGAGGGATTGTTAATATTAATTGCCGTCCCAAGCATGCCTGTTGTCTATTGTTTTGGAATACACCTACGTCAGGGGACCTTGTAGATCTGTATAAATACATCACACTTTAGACAGATAATCAGAGGGATTCCTACCAGAGGGCATTGCCACCATCGCTGATACCGATGCTGCAGTCATCTTGACGCTGACCCAGTCTTCGTGTCCCTGCGGAGTCTGAGATAGAGACCTCATTCCAAGGTAACGAGGGTTGGGGGCTCCTCTCATGGACACGGCTTTGGCAGATTAGGTTAAGCAAACCCAGCTCTCCTTTAGTTAGGAGGTTAGGCCTATTCACATTAGGGTAGTAGGGCATATTCCATCTTATATATCTCTTTCATGTATTACTGTTACTTGCTATATTCATTATCCTAATCATTGCAGTTCATGCAACTTATCGCAAATTGCAGTTATGTTAAATAAAAACTATTATAACTTCACTGCATCTGTGTTATTCCCTTTGTTTGTATGAGACATAATACATCTGTGGGAAAAGGGTAATCTCTGTTTAACCACGACATTCCCTGAGATATCTTATTTTGAGTCCATGCATAAACGACTGCCATAAATCACCTTTTACTATAGTGTTTCTGGTGAGGTGCTGCTAGTGAGCCGGTAAGGTTGGGACAACAGTTGCGACTTGTTGTAGGAAAGACAGTTGCCTACAAACAAAAGTACTGTCATCCTTAAACCAGCAGTCTTGCTCAGAGAAAGAGTCCAAACTACGACAATTCTACTGGGTTCCTTTTGTGTGCCCGGTATTTGAAAGCAATCCTGTTCTTTGGCACTCTTCGGTAATGTGCCTGTCCATTCCTACACACTTGGTCCAGATTTATAAAGCCTTCGAGTTGTTCGTATGTCATGCAAGATGATGCAAGGCCAATGTAAAAGGTTCAGTAATATTTACAAAGCCAAGCAAAGGGTGATATTTGCTGCCTTCCGTGGCTTTGTAAGGGAATGCAACATAACACAGCTGCTTCCATTGCTCTACGTTGCATTTCAAGCTGGGAAGCATTCCATGAGTGGAGCATACAAGTTCCCATAGATCCACCCATAGATTTGGGTGCATTCCCAGATTTACTAAAGTTAGTAATGCATCAAAATGCTATGCCTTCCCCAGTAAGGCATAACGAGGAGAAATGTATTTTTTCTCCTTGTTGTTTCTTCTTTTCACGTGTGCTGCATTCTTCCACACACATAGAAAGAGGAAAATGCCTCTAAGGATTGTTTTTGTAGAGGAAGGTGCCCTTCCTGCACAAAAGCAATTCTGCCTGTAATTATGGAACCCTGTCACTACGGTGCAATGGTGCTTACATTAACAACTAGGCTGCACAGAGGTCACAAGGACAGAGCAGAAATGCTGCATATTTCTGTAAATATAGAGCAGTTCAAATCTCTCCCTATCATGCAATGCAGTGTACCAACTTTGCAAACTTCTCTGTGTTGTGTGAAAGATTAGTAAATATGTCCCTTTGTGTCAATTGCAACTCCGTTCTCGGTTTTTAGTGTATTGTTGCCTTGTACTAACAGTCGTCGTCTGGAGTATTGCATGATTATTATTATTTTTTTTTGCTGGGATAATAAAGTAGCCCCTTATTGCTTCCAAGTTTTCTTATTGCTCATTTTTCCAGTATGTATATTTTTTTGTATTCCATAACTGTCACCATTTCTCTTTGTCAATTTTCTAAAGCAAGGGTGTTTTCAAAAGAATACATAGATCAGCTACTGTCATCTCCATAGCAATCCAACATCTTGATCGGATGTTGTATCTTCAATGCCAATAATATCGTGCAAATGAGTCTGCAAGACTGTAGATTTGAATTTTGATCCACTTGATGTTGTTAGCTTTTTCCATACTTGTGCCTAGTATTGGGAGAGGGATGAGCAGGACCACAGCCTATCACAAAATGTTGCTTTCCATTTCCTGCATTGAGAGGAGTTCCTCATATGTGCTAGAAACTGTTTATGTGTTGGCAAGTACCATTCTTGCATCATTTAAAAATAACAAGACTTGAGTCTTGATTCACTGAATATTTCATGAAATACTAAAACGTTGTTCCATTTCCTATATGTATAGTGTCAACGTTAGCTGACATTTACTTCTAACGTGCTTTAGCTGATTGTACCGGGAGGAGAATGTTTCTAAAAGTGCTATCCAAAGAGGAAATCACACCCTGAAATTTACTCCACAATATGAATTATTTACACGCAAGTGAAACGGGCTGGATATATGACGGGTGTCCCAATTTAGTACATATACAATGTGTGAGTTGGTTATGCTTCCATAAATGGAATGATGGAATGGCATTTCCCCTTTTTAATCAGAGAATGTATTGTGTGGATGCCAGTCTCTGCCCATTGCTGCCACTATATTTCCTGTCCGACAAATTGAATCCCACTATTTACTCATAGAGGTGCTTTACCGTGTATTTGGTCATGTTCACCCAGCAACTTGTGAGCTGTTTACCACACTTTTTCAGTGGCATGCATCGTCATATTTAGATATTTAAGGCCTGCTTTAGAGTTTGGTGGACTCTTTACTCTGTCACACTTGTTGGATATCCCTTCTGTTGTATTACAAGGCCTTTTCATTCTGTGGCATTTGTAATACAGCAGGCAGGATGTGTGACGTGGTAAGCCATCCGCTAAACTCTAAATGAGGCTCCTAGTCACTGTTTGCATTCCTCTGTAGACTATGTCTAGTTCATTCTTAGCTGAAAGGAGACTATTTTCTATTGTCACCAAAGTGGTTTATATTGCTAGTGTAGTGGTAATCTGGCACCTTGCTCTAGATGGTTTGAAAAGTAGTATGGTGTGATGCGCGCAGCCTTAGTGCTCCAGATGTGATTAAGCCATATTGTTAATTCATTTTGAGGTTTGCTCTAACAGACATACATTTTGTTATGATACCTTCTTTTTCCATCAGTGTCAATTTGTATATCTGTAAGTACAGAACAGCAAAAATATAATTCAATCTTGAGGCTATATTCATCTTTAGAATTTTTACTCCCGTGACAATTGAAGGTCAGCCTATCTTGCTAAGCCTGTAGTCATCTTGGCCATCAACAGACGTATATTATATCACAATGTAATGCTCAGCCCTGGATTAGTAAGAATGCCCTTTTTGAAAAATGAGTACCTATAACAGATCTAACCTGTTGCCATGAACATAGTAAAGGCTTCACATTTTGACCAATGTTCTTAGTACTCCGATAAAAGCAAAAAGTAATCTACTATGGTCATTGTTAGCCCTGATAACCTTAGTGTGGTCACCCCCCAACTTATTGCCTGCCTCGCTCCATTTTTCTGACCCTGTTTTTGCTGGTTTTAGGACTCTGTGCACTTTACCACTGCTGACTAATGCTAAAGTGCATGTGCTCTCTCCCCTAGACATGGAAACATTTGTCCATACCCAATTGGCATATTTAATGTATTTGTAAGTCCCTAATAAAGTGCACTAGAGGTGCCCAGGGCCTATAAATAAAATGCTACTAGTGGGCCTGCACCACTGATTGTGCCACCCACATGCATAGCCCCTTATCCATGTCTCAGGCCTGACATTGTGAGGCCTGTGTGCAGTTTCACTGCAACTTTCACTTGGCATTTAAAACTAATTGCAAAGCCTTAAACTCCACATTTTCTGCATATATTACCCCTAAGGTGGCCCTAGGTAACCCATAGGGCAGGATGCCATGTAGGCAAAAAGCAGGACATGTACTTATGTGTTTTACATGTCCTGGTAGTGAAAACACTCATAAATTCATGTTCCTCTACTGTGAGGCCTGATCCTCTCATAAACTAGCATTAGAACTGCCCTCCTATATTTTTAAGTGGCAGATCCTGATCTGGAAGGAGAAGCCCTGTCATGCTTAGTATTGCCAGAATAGTAATAGAAAATAAATCCTGCTTACTGGTGAAGCTGTAATTAGTATCACTATTTTAGAAATGCCCCTTTTAGAAACTGGGAATTTCTCTGCACTTACTGCCATCTGTGCTTTTCAGCCCTGTATCCAATCCACATCTGGTCTGTGCTGGCTGACGGCTCCCCTTGTGCATTCCACCCAGACAGCCATAAACACAGGATACTCAGTCACATCTGCATACTGAATGGGTCTCCCTGGGCAGGAAGGGTGGAGGGGCTCTTGCTTATGTTTCGAAGGCCAGAGGCGTGTCCTGACACAAAGGACTGATAACCCGCCACAGGGAAACTGACAGACAGGACTGGGCTCAAAGCAGAGCTTTTGCACTTCAAAATCACTCTTTGAAGTTTCCCCTACTTCAAAGGCAAAGGGTCTCTGACCCCACCAAATCATACTCTTCTGGACCTATGCCTGCACTCTGTCAGAGAGACTGCCTGGCTTCCTAAAGAACTCATCTGGACTGCTTGCTGAAGGACTGCTTTTCGCTTGTTGCCCTGCTGCCTGGTGCTTCTGACTCTGCTGGAAGGACTCTCCCTTCCTCTTAAAGTGCTCTCCAAGGGCTTGGATTCAGCTTGCCTCCTGTTTCTGAAGTCTCAGGTCCAACAAAGACTTCACCCCTTCAGGAAATCCTTGAATGTTGGAAAATCATTGCAATGCCTGCAGAAATCAATGTAATGCCAGCAGAAATCGATGCAACGCCTGCCTTGCGGCTCGAAAATCGCCGCACCACTGACCACAACGACACAATGCTTGACCCACAACCGAAAATCGATGCAGCACCCACCTCATGGCTGAAATTTGGCTGCATGGCCTACCAAATCGATGCAGTGCCTGCTCCTTCCACCAGCACATCAAGGATTTTCAACGCATCGTTCCTGGATGTCAAAATATCACTGCATGGCAGTAAGAAACCAAGGCTGTGCTCTTGAAATTTGACGCATCACCTTGCAATGTAAAAAAAAGAAATACATCTAGAGCATCATGACCCACGAATCACCGCGGCGGTCATTCAACTGCGGTAAACCATTGGCGGTACACACTGCTGCGCTCAAAATACACACACACTAACAAAACAAAACTACATTGGATAATTCAAAATACACACACCTGACACACATACACACACCACACCCACAACACTATAAAACACCCACCCACACTACGCACAACCCTTTATGACCCACAGTTTTTGGCAAGTGAGAGAAAGACAAGTCAGGAGCACCCACAGAATCGGAGCCACAAAACACCATCACCCATACACCATCCACGCACCTCACAGCACACACCCCAACACATCATCTCACACACCCTCACACATACCACTCACACTACACCCATGGCACCACAAAGACACCCCGGGTTCTCAGAGGAGGAGCTAAGGGTCATGGTGGAGGAAATCAGCCGGGTAGAACCACAGCTATTCGGATCACAGGTGCAGCAGACATCCATTGCAAGGAAGATGGAGCTATGGCGGAGAGTCGTGGACAGGGTCAACACCTGGAACAGCACCACAGAACAAGGGATGACATCAGGAAGAGGTGGAACGACCTATGGGAGAAGGTGCATTCCGCGGTTGCAAGACACCAGGTAGCTGTACAGAGGACTGGCGGTGGACCACCACCTCCTCCCCCACAACTAACAACATGGGAGGAGCAAGACTTGGCGATCATGCATCCTGAGGGCCTTGCAGGAGTAGCAGGAGGACTGGACTCTGGTAAGTCAAATCTTCACTACTTTATCCCCCACCCTATCTGCATGCCATCACAAACAACAACCCTTACCCTCACCCCATCACCCCACCACCCACCCATCCCAATACCAAGCCCTGCATGCTACAACAATGAATGGACACCACTCACAGACCTGCATGGACAGCGATCACCACAGCTTGCACACTAGTGACAGTCACTTAGCCAAACCAATCACAACTCACACAATCCAAAGCTGCCTTGTTAATAACAACCATAGATGGAAATATATCCGTGTACAAGATGGCACACGCAGATATAATAACACTGCATTTGCATCCCCACAGGACCCCCACTCAAAGTCACTGGAGAGGAGCTGCCAGCCACATCCAGTCCCCCCCAAGAACAGGCTCACAGTGATGACAGCAGCTCTGCACGCCTGGATCACGATGACCAACCTGGCCCATCAGGGACCTCTGGACAGTCGGTGACCCAGTCACAGTCCCAATCCACCACAGAGCCTCTCCACTCAGGAAACACCACCAGAGCACCCACCCAGCGGCCCCATCCTTCTGTCCCCAGGACACGTCAATCAGCAGTGTGTCCACTACTACAGGGACCCCAGGCAACTCCACAAACACAGGATGATCATGGACCTGGGGTCAGTGGCATTGGGGAAACGGTTCACGGGACAGAGGCACAGGACAATAGGGAAGCTGGGAGGACTGCTGTGTGACAGGGGGAACCCACTCTCCACGAGGCACTCACCAACATCCTGCGAGCATACCACCCACCATTCCTAGGAGACCACTGGCCAGATACTGGCCAAGCTGGAGGAGACCCAGCGGCTGCAGGAGGGACAGTACCTGGGAATTAGGGAGGACCTGAGGGACATCCACACCACCCTGGTCACCACTGCAGGGGTGTTGGCCGACATGGCCACCACCATGAGGGAGGCAGTGGCACATCAACGGGCCCCTGACACTAGCCACACTGAAGAACAGCCCTCCACCTCCGCCGATGCTAGTGGACAGGAGGCCCCGCCACAGGAACAACAGGCCACCAGCACCCCACCCCTTGCAGAAGGAGAACCACCACCAAACGGTCCCGGTGATCCAGGCAGAAGCTAGAGAACATTGCCAAGACCCCCACCAGGAAATTAGGCTCTCCTGATTGTCACCCTAGTGTCCCACTCTGTCATGCTGTCCATCTTGAAGTGCCATTGCTCCCCTTCCTATGCCCCCTTGGACAATGCACCTGTGATACAAATAGACTGGACTCTACCCTGGACTTTCCTTCATCAGCAACCCAGACCATTGCAATACCCCCTCCACTTATTAGCACCAAAATAAACACCCTTGGAACAAAATCAAATATGGAGTCTGTCAATTGTTTGACAAATGTATTAGTTTCACACACTGTAAATGTTGCAATTCAAATGCACTGTCATATTTACATAGGTATGACCTGTAGTGGGCAGCAGTAAAAACACCAGGAGCCAGAGTGGGGCACAGAGATCTGAAAATAGAGATGCCAAAGGGTACAGTAAGTGGCCAGAGAAATAGGAAATTCAGGCTGCCATGTTCAATGTCAAACACAAAACTGCAATGGAAGGTGAAGTTAAAGTGTCTTACCTGTGTGTCACTGGAAGTACTGTTGAATTAGTGTAGTTCTGTTGTTCACATCTTCTTCCTTTGCATCCTCTTTGTCACTGTCCACAGGTTCCACCGCTGCCACACGACCACCCCAGGCTCATCCTCCTGCAGAAAAGGCACCTGGCGTCTCAAGGCCAGGTTGTGCAACATGCAACGATGATCTGGCACACCTTCTTGGGTGAGTAGTACAGGGATCCACCTGTCAGATGGAGGCACCAGAATCTGTCCTTCAGGAGGCCAAAGGTTCGCTCAATGATCCTCCTTGTTCGCCCATTGGCCTCATTGTAATGTTACTCTGCCCTTGTCCTGGCATTCCTCACTGGGGTCAGTAGCCATGAGAGGTTGGGGTAACCAGAGTCACCTGCAAATATTGAGGGATACCTGTTAGCCACACACTCACCCTAAGAACCAGACCCACACCCATATACCTACATCAACTGGGTGGGTGTCAACACCAGAGCAGTATGCGCTCTATTGGCGACAAAAATGCAAAAACCCAGCACTCTCAAAACAACTTAATTTATGCATTGTGCTGATATGTTGTGGTTTAACCTTTTGCATTGCAGGGTTCAATCCTGAAAACTTATTTTTAATATATTTACAAATACTGTTCCTTTGCAATGTATTGCTGCAGGTTTTCAGAGTTTGTTAGGGTGTGGCCCCTTTCCAGGGCCTTCCAGAGACTTTCCCTGCAACATGGCTGGGCGTGGTTCTGGGCTGGGCCAAGAATCTATAAAAGAGAGCCATCCCAACTCCCAGTGCTCACTATTCAGAGGTCCCGGTGCAGAGCAGCAGCTTCTTCCTGAGCTCCTGTCCCAGCGGCCTATTTGGATCTTCCAGTCTTCTGCCCTCATCCTTCATTGGTGATCATTGTTCCAGGCGGTAAGACGGTGGTTGGACATTTCCCGACACCGTTATTGAGAATTTTCATTTTCTTGGTTTCATTCTTAAATGAATAACAGATTACTTGCACGCTGCCATTTTTTGACATTTATATGCTTGTTTGCAAATAGGCAGGACGTGCGATTTATTCCATAAAGGTTTGACTTTGTTATTCATTACGCGCTGCCATTTCTTGACATCTACGTGGTGGCTTAAGAATCGGCAAGATGCGCAATTTGTTTTATGGTGTTTGGACATTGTTGTCTATTGCGTGCTGCTATTTCTTGATATTTACATGATGTTTTATGAGTTGGCAAGACGCGCAACTCGTTTCATGAGCATTTAACTTTGTTGTTCATTGCGTTCTACCATTTCTTGACATTTACATGGTGGCTTAAGAATCGTCAAAAGAAGCGCAATTTGTTTCATTGCACTTTGATCTTGTTATTTATTGTGAGCTTTTATTCCTTGACATTTCTTGGTATTTTACATGGTAACACTCAGATTGGCAAGACCCACGATTCTCTTCTCAACTTTAATTCATGTTGTTTATTGTATGCCACTATTCTAAGATATTTATTATGTAATATTCAAGTTGACAAGTTATGTGATTTGTTTCCTGAATCCATATTGTGTTGTTCATGGTGCACAACCCTTTCATGGTGTTTACTATATATATATATATATATATATATATATATATATATATATATATATATCTGCAATATTCACAATTTGTGTTGAAACATTTTAAGAGTACACAGAAGGCCAGAGTTTCTAGATGCAATATTGTATGGTCCTAGTATACATTCTCAAAACAGGGTTTATATGACTGGTTTAAAATTTAGTCAGAATGTTTTTTCTGATTCTCATGTAAAGGAAAGTACTTGAATAAGAAAGTTTTCATTTAATTCATCTTGATTCCCCTACAGGTATCCGGCCATCTTGAAACTTAGTCACTTTAAACTTAACTCTTAGATTGTTCATGTTTTCAGAGTGACTAGGTTTAGAATCATAGTTTAGTATTGATTTCAGGAGATATCATTTTCATATTGTGTGTTCTAACCTTTTTTATACTACATTTCTCCTTCCCAGCTGTTCCCTTCCTAATCCCCTCTTCCCCTCTTGAACTCTCTCATTCTCTGTGATTTATCTATCAGAGTCTTGGAGCTGTTCAGTGGTGGACGTGTTGGGAACGTGCACAGACCCCGAGGATCTGGTGACTCTGACAGTGGGGACCATGGGCTCACCTGTTAGCCACACCCGGTGCCTCTGGAGTTGAGCCATCACATATGGGATGCTGCTATTCCTCAGGATATAGGCATCATGCACAGAGCCAGGATACTTGGCATTGACATGGGAGATGTACTGGTCCGCCAAACACATCATCTGCACATTCAGAGAGTGAAAACTTTTTCTACTTATGAACACTTGTACATTTCTCCTGGGAGCAACAAATACAATATGGGAACCATCAATGGCACCAATGATGTTGGGGATATGTCCCAGTGCATAGAAGTCAGCCTTCACTGCGGCCAAATTCTCCACCTGGGGGAATAAGATGTAGCTGTGCATGTGTTTCAGCAGGGCAGACAACACTCTGGTCAGTACATTTGAGAACATAGGCTGTGACATCCCTGATGTCATGGCCACTGTCGCTTGGAAGGAACCACTTACCAGGAAATGGAGCACTGACAGGACCTGCACTAGAGGGGGATACCTGTGGCGTGGCTGATAGCTGAGATCAGGTCTGGCTCCAATTGGGCACACAGTTTTTGGATTGTGGCTCTATCAAGTCTGCAGGTAAGGATACCATGCCTGTCTCCATTTTCGCCAGCTCCACCAGGAGTCTGTACACTGGGGGATGTCTCCATCTCCTAATCATCCTCAGTGGTTGAACTCTAGGGTGAAAAACAGTGAGCAGAAGTTCATATTCACACATATTTCAACATTTATATGCAATTTTTGCTTTACAGAAACAGTATGTGAAGTCGTAAGTCAGTTGATGTGCCAGTATCTGCTGTGACACAGTTAGGTGCCATGGCCTGTGCCCCCCTGAAATGGTGGCTGCCTGACCTGTGAGGAGGGACAAGTGGAAATGAGGTAATTCTGCTGGCGTTGTGCGCTGTTGCGGTCGATGACTGCTGCGCAACACCGCATTGGTTATCAGTGGGTCCTATGGGTTCCAGGAGCCAATGGCGATGTACGCCGGGGGTGACGGTACGCACTGCCGCGGACGTGACCGCCATTTTCTATCTGTTCAGTCACTTGCTACCTGACCTTTAACAGGAGAGGACCTACACTGCAAGTGCTGCTGTGACCTGTGTCTGGAAGTGACAATGGCTCGAGTGTCTGGGGAAAGGGCCCCTGCCTTCACTTCGGAGGAGTTGTAGAGACTGGTGGATGGGGTCCTACCTCAGTACACTTTACTCTATGGTCCTCCAGACAAATAGGTGAGTACACTGTGAGCATGATGCGTGGGCCAATAATGTATGGATTGCTGTGTGTGCAACCTTGTGTAGGGGAGGGTCTGAGGGGTCCTGGGCAGAGTGCTGCATGTATGGAGGGCAATGTATGTGCATAAGGGGTTGGGGGGATATTTTGGGCCATGAGTATAACAGTCCGGACGGTATGATTAATACCTTTTCTTCTGTATTTTTTCTGCAGGTCACCGCCCATCAGAAAAAGGATATTTGGTGTGCCATCGCCAAGGAGGTGCGGAACCTGGGGGTCTTTGACAGGCAGAGCACCCACTGCCGTAAATGGTGGGAGGACCTTTGTCCGCTGGGCAAGGAAGAAGGAGGAGGCCCAGCTGGGGCTGGCCTCCCAAAGAGAAAGGGGTGCCCATCGTACCCTGACCCCCCTGATGTTCCGCATCCTGGCAGTGGCCTATCTGGAGTTGAATCGGGGCTTGAAGGCATCACAGCAGCCACAAGTGGGTGAGTACAGATTCTGAATCATGCCTTTGCACGTGTTAAGGTATTACCTGGGTGGAGGATGTGGGCTGTGGGTACCCCTAGGCCAGGGCGAACATGGCAGGGTATGTTCAATGATGGGCAAGCTCAGATTCACTCCAACCCCAATAATGTTAGTGGGCATCTACTACTGGGCAGGGTCCTGTGGGTTTCGAATATGCAGCTAATGGCATTAGGCACTGTACCCCATGGGCTGGTGACTAGCATTGTAAACGGTAGTGCATGGCCTTGTGCATAGGAGTGTTCCCTGTGAGTTGTGTATGCAACAGTAGTTTTGTTGCTGGCATTGACCAAGTGTATCCTCTGTCTCTCCCCCACCTTTTCATTTTGTCACCCTGTCCTTGTGTGCATTGTCATCATCTGGTGGAGGAACAGAGGCACCGGCAACGGAGGGAGCTTCATCCCACATGGGCCTGGAGGCCTAATCCACCAATGTTGAGGGCACCAGTGGGACAGAGGGCGAGGAGAGCACCACGACGGAGACAGGAGGGGACACCGACAATGACACCACCTCCGATGGCAGCTCCCTGGCGGTGGCTGACACCTCTGTGGCCACCCCAACTACAGGTACAGCCACCAACCCCTGTACCAGCACCACCCTCCCAGCAGCCCCTCAGCGAGTTTCCTGTGCCTGCTCACTCAGGAGGGTGGACATCTCCTCCGCCCCAGGCACCTCAGGCCCTGCCCCAGCTTGTCCTGCTACCCTGAGTGAGGAGGCTATTGACCTCCTGTGATCCATATCTGTTGGGCAGTCAACCATACTGAATGCCAACCAGGGTGTAGCAGGGCATTTGCAACAAACAAATGCATGCCTGGAGGGCATTCACTCTGGCGTGGCAGCCCAACAGAGAGCATTCCAGGCTCTGGCCAACGCACTGATGGCAGCCATTGTCCCTGTCTCCAGCATCCCCTTCCAACTTCCTCTACCCAGTCCCAATCCCCTCAACCCTAGCCTATCCCAAGCACACCTTCAGACCAGAAATCATCCAAATCAACACACAGAAGTGGCTAAGGCAAACACAAGCACCAAACTCCATCTCACAATCACTCACACAAGCACCATCCACATGCAGATACACCAACATCCAATGCCTCCACTGTTTACCCCTCCTCCTCATCCACCTCCCTCCCAGTAGCGTCTCCACTCACACCTGCATGCACTACATCCTCATCCACTACCTCCATCACCAGCAGGCCTATCACTACAGGCCCCTCACTGGCAGTCACCACCCCCACATCCATGCACACGTCCCCTGTGTCCTCTCCCACTGTGTCTGTGACCCCTCCTCCCAAAGTACACAAAAGCAAGCACACAGACACCCAACAGCCATCCACCTCAAAACAGCATCCAGCCCATGTACCTGCACCCAAACACAGCAGACTGACACCTCCTACAACTACTCCCTCTTCCTCCACTCTCAAACCTTCACCCTCTTCCCGCCTCAGTGTCCCTAAGAAGCTTTTCCTCGCCACCCTTGACCTATTCCCTACCCCTCCCCCCCTGTCCTTCAGTTCGGGCCAGGGTGGCCAGAACGCAGCCCAGCACCTCAGCCACCCAGTCCACGGCCTCTGTGGTTTCTGCAGCTACTACAGGTGTGAGAGGCTCCCAGGAGGCACCCCTCAGCCTAGCCAGTGTGCCAGCACCACCTGCCAATGCCAAGAAGGGTCCGCCACCTAGCAAGGGCAAGAAGGGGACACCAGCCAGCAAGTAGAAGGAGGCACCACCAGCCAGCAAGAGCAAGAAAAAGACACCAGCTGGCAGAAGCAAGAAGGCACTACCATCTGCCAAGGACAGGAAGGGGCACAAAACACCAGCCATGGCACTTCAGCTGTCTGAGGCTGCAGGTGAAGGCCTGGAGGCTACCACCACCACTGCCAACACCACCACCTGCACCGCGGCCAGCACCCCCTCATGCACCGCCGCCAGCAGCACCACTGCCAGCAGCAGTAGCCCCAGTGGGCAGCCGTCCGAGGCTGCAGGTGAAGGCCTGGAGGCTACCACCACCACTGCCAGCACCACCACCTGCATCGCGGGCAGCACCACAACCAGCACTGCCACCAGCACTGCCACATGCACCGCCGCCAGCAGCAGCAGCCCCAGTGGGCAGCCGTCCGAGGCTGCAGGTGAAGGCCTGGAGGCTACCACCAACAATGCCAGCACCGCCCCCTGCAGCGCAACTGGCATCCACTGAGCAGCCGTCACCACCGGCGAGCAGTGTGTAGTGGTGACTACATGGGCTGCAGTGCGTCCTGGCCCTTGCAACACCTGTCGGTGTGACACACAGGTGAGAGACTGTGACATTGCCCCATCGAGGATGAAGTACAGTGAGGACAAGGCCCCCTCCAGAACCAGTGGAAGAAGCCATCCACTCAGCCGCTCCTTGCCAGGATGAAGCACACTGGGCCCCCTCCAGAACCAGTGGAAGAAGTCATCCACTCACCCCCTCCTTGCCCGGATGAAGCACACTGGGCACAAGGCCTCCTCCAGGACCAGTGGAAGAAGGCATCCACTCAGCCCCTCCTTGCCAGGATGAAGCACACTGGGCACACGGCCCCCTCCAGAACTAGTGGAAGAAGACATCCACTCAGCCCCTCCAGAATGCTAATACAAAATCCTGCTGACTGGTGAAGTTGGATTTAATATTACTATTTTAGAAATGCCACTTTTGCCATTTCTCTGCACTTAAATCTTTCTGTGCCTTACAATCCACGTCTGGCTGGGTATAGTTGACAGCTCCTTGTGCATTCACTCAGACACACCCCAAACACAGGCTACTCAGCCTCACTTGCATACATCTGCATTTGAATGGGTCTTCCTGGGCTGGGAGGGTGGAGGGCCTGCTCTCACACAAAGGACTGCCACACCCCCTACTGGGACCCTGGCAGACAGGACTGAAGTGAAAGGGGACCTGGTGCACTTCTAAGCCACTCTCTGAAGTCTCCCCCACTTCAAAGGCACATTTGGGTATAAAAACAGGGCCTCTGCCCTACCACCTCAGACACTTCCTGGAGAAGAAACTTGTAACCACACCCTGCATCCTGCCAAGAAGAACTGCCTGGCTGCCCAAATGACTCACCTGACTGCTTTCTGTGAAGAACTGATGCCTTGCTGTTGCCCTGCTGCCTTGTTGTTTCCTGGTTGTGGTGAAGAAGTGCTCTCTAAGGGCTTGGATAGAGCTTGCCTCCTGTTCCCTGAAATCTCAGGACCAAAAAGACTTCTCTCTTGCAACTGGACTCCTTGTGCAGCGAAAATTTTATGCACAGCTTGCTAAAAACGACGCACAGCCTGTCCTGCGGTGAGAAATTCACAGCACGCCGAACCGGAACTACGCCGCTTGACTTCGCAAGGAAAAGATCGACGAGGCTCCTGCGGTGCGACTGGAACTTTGACGCACGGCCCACCAGATCGACGCACAGCAGACCTGGACGACGCAGCCTGACTTCCAGAGGGGAAATCGACGCGGCGCCCACCGTGAGGGAGAAATTTCCCTGCAGCGCCCACTGGAATGACGCAGAGCTTGTCACGAGCCCAGGATTCCACGCACAGACCCCGGGGCATATGAAAACCCTGCAGCCCGAAGAGGAACCACGACCGAGTGCCAGAAATCAATGCACAGCTTTCCCTGCGTGGAAACTAAACAACGCATCAACGGTGTGCGGCCCGAGAAATCGACGCACACCCCTTTGGTTCCACGCTACTCCTCCTCTGCGGCCCTTTGCGGAGATTTTTCACGCGAACCAGGTACTTGTTGCTTGAAAGAGAGTTTGTTTGCTTTTAAAAGACTTAAGACACTTGATATCACTTCTCAGTGATATCTCTACATTTCCTTATTGCATCTTTTATCGTTTTGACCTGCAAATATCCAGATAAATAATATACATTTTTCTAAACACTGTGTGGTGTATTTTTGTGGTGCTATATTGTGTTATTGTATAATGTATTGCACAAACACTTTACACATTGCCTTCTAAGTTTAGCCTGACTGGTCAGTGCCAAGCTACCAGAGGATGGGCACAGGATAATTTGGATTGTGTGTGACTTACCCTGACTAGAGTGAGGGTCCTTGCTTGGACAGGGGGTAACCTGACTGCCAACCAAAGACCCCATTTATAACAACAACCCACTAGAGAGACTGTGGCTTTGCACTCCCCAGGACCAAGCAGAGGGTAAAACACCCACTAGAGAGACTGTGGCTTTGCACTCCTCAGGACCAAGCAGTGGGCAAACCATCCACTAGAGAGACTGTGGCTTTGCACTCCCCAGGACCAATCATTGTGCATGGAGCCCCTCCAGGCCCGTGGCGTTGTACTATCTTCAGGCTTAGGTGCCCCCCCCATTCCCCGTCCCCCTGAGGTGTCTGTGTGTTTTCGACCTGATGCCCCTGCAGTGTTCACTCCATATTGAGGCAGGAGTCAAGTGTGGCCTTGGACTACGTGTTTTGGAAGGAGTCATGTGGGCCACGGACATTTTGGAGTGGGCATTGTCCCTCCTTTTGTATATATTGTACATATATATTGTACATACTGTTTATTGATTTAAGTATGTATTTTTCTAAAACTGTACTATTACACTCATTTTACTCCACTCCTTTTGTCCTTGTATTATTCCTGAGGGTTACAGGGTGTATATGTAATGTTGTTGCATCTGTTTGTGTTTATGGTTTTGAGGGTGGGGGTGTTGCGTGTGTGTGTGTCACTCTCTTTTTCCTCCACCCCTCCCTTGTGTGCTAGGTGCAGTACTCATCGTGGTCGTCTTCACCGGTGTCATGTTCCTGGTGTATTAGAAGGCATACCATCATTGGGAAAAAGTGCAGCTCGGGCTCCATGGCATTGTGGTTCTTCCTTGAGTGTTGAGAGGTGAGTCATTTGCCTTCAGAGTACTGTTTCCGCTGTGCTTTTGATGGCATTGGTACGGCCCCGGAAAAGCTGGCAGATAGGCGAGTTGTAATGCAGTGGGCAGTACATTGCCTTCCGCCTGGCTGTTGGCGGTTGCCGCCACAGTGTTTGTTGCTACCGCCATGGCGGTCGGTGTGTTAAAGTGTCTGTTTGTGTTGGCAGTTTCCGCCGTGGTCATGATTCACAATTGTTTACCGCCAGCCTGTTGGCAGTGCTACCGCCGCTTCATCACCGACCGCCAGGGTTGTAATGAGACTCTTAAACTGTTATATGTCAACTTGTGCTTACTGGAATTTTGTTATGTTTACCTTCTTTTATTCAGAAAATTAGTATCTATTTTTCAAAACCCGTGTGGTGTATTTTTGTGGTGTTTTCACTGTGTTACTGTATGAGTTATTGCACAAGTACTTTACACATTGCCTTCTCAATTAAACCTGGCTGCTCTGTGCCAAGCCATCAGAGGGTGAACATAGGATAATTTGGATTGTGTTTTGACTTACCCTGACTAGCATTGTGGTCCCTACTTGGACAAGGGTGCATACTTTTGCCTACTGCAGACCCAATTTCTAACACTCATCACATGTAGTATTGATTCAGAGGGCTTCAAGAGTGTGAGTAGGACATCATCTGCATTTAATAAAATATTTTGTGGTCCATCTGGGTGTCCATACCTTTCACTTGGACTGATTGTCTTATTTTAGTTGGCAATGGATCCAGAGCTTTCATAAATAGAAATAAGGACTGTCGGCATGCTTAGTGTATGACCCTTATGAACTAGAACATATCCAGTAGGAAACCATTGAGTGATATGTGTGCCATGGAATTAGTATAGCACCAGTGAATTGTATCAATTAAATTCTGTCCTATGCCTGTCCTTTCAATCATGCAGAAAATATAGCCTCATTCTATATGATTATATGGTCAAATGTTTTTGGCTCACCTAGGGCCACCTTTTCATCTTGACCCTTGTGAACCTGCCACAGTAGGTATTGTGATGACCTCATGTTGCCTGCTGAAGACCTACTTGTTACAAAGCCTACTTGAGATGTCTGAGGGAAGATGGCACCAGAGCGCCAACTCTGTTAGCTATTACTTTTTCCTTGATCTTCATTTCTGTCTTTAAGAGGGATAGTGGTCGGTAATTAGGACATCCCAGTAGGTAATGGCCTGGCTTTGGTATTAGTAATATTACAGCTCTAATAACCTCTGATCTGAGCTGCCCGAACTGTTCAACCAATGCATATACTGCTGCCGGTAAATGTGAGATCGTATTCTTATTCATTATATTAAGATGTATTGAGACTTAATTGTCCACAGTTGCGTTGTTAAAGTACAAATGTTCTAGGGCTTTCATTATTTATTCTGACATAAACTTTTCTCACAAAGAATTCTTTTATTCTGACAAATTTGGGAGCTTAATCAAACCCAGAAATTGCTCTTCCAGTTGTTTGGTGTCAGGGTGGTATGAACCATATAGTGCTGTGTCAAATGAAACATATTACATATGTATGTCAAATGGATGTGAGATTACTCCCCCCTTTCAGAACGTAATATCAGAATAACCGATTGTGATCCTGTCTGAGCTGTGAAACCACCCTGTTTTAATTTTCCCTTTTCAAGTGGACCAGTGCTTGTTTTGGTTTTGTGGTAAATGGCAAATTACATTTGTATTTACCTCTAGTTAAGTGTTATCGTTTTTATGAGTTTAGCATCCCATTACTCCATGATGTCAATATTTTTATTTCAAGTGTATTCCGTTTCCCGTGCTATCATTGCACACATGACCAAATCCCTCATTATTCTCCCTAAAACACATGGCTTGCTTGTTACAACAATTGATGAGGTTACTAGTTCCCAGCACTAAATCAGTTATGTATGATTACAATTTCTTTTTCGCCTCTCATGTAACAATGAGCATTAATTTGCCATATGCTAAGAGATGGTCTGCCTACACTCATTTCTAGATGTAGTAGGATTCATGCTTGATCTCCAGGACATCTTAGTTTAGTGGTCCATTGTATCTTGAGGCTGAAATGAGGAAGAAATTCAGGTAAACAGGAAACAATGCATATTGCCTTTCTCGTGGATGTAGTAACCCCCAAGTATCTATTAAGTTGTGGTCTGTTATTCTGTCCTGTAAGAGGCCCCTTTCTTCAAGGTTACATTTGTCTGACCGGTCTAGTCTGTCTAAAATAAGACCAACAGTGATGTTTCAATTGGGGGCGGAGCTAGCCTGGCAGCAAAATGGCCGGCACCTAGTGGAGCTCTGCTCGGCCTAGGGCCCTATTCCTGCATTTCTCCTGGCAAGGCAGTGAATTTTTTGTCTTTTTGGCCGGCCGGCGCTGCGGAGACGCAGGTGCTGCCAGCTGCGATGGTTAAGACTGTGCCCCTGCTGTGAAGAACTGGCGGCGGAGGTGAAAGGCCTGGCCAGGCAGGACCGGGAGGCTTTCCTGGACTGGTTGGCGGGCCGGGGGCAGGGAGAGGTGCTGCCTGTGGTGGTGATAGGCCGGCGGGCGTCTGGTGGCTAATTGCGGGAGCCAGATCGATGGTAAAATCATAACACGGCCCCACCATCCTTTGTTGCATGCGGCTGAGTGGCTCCTGGGACCGAGGCCGGCCGGCTGCGGCGCTGGGCACTGGGGGTCTCCCTGGTAGTGGACCTGAAGCGGCCTGCTGGACTTGGCAGCCCTTCGCGGACGTTGCCGATTGGACCCCTGTGGTGAGCTGGGTGTCTGCACTTTTGGGGCGGCTGCGGGGGGACCCGGTTGTGCAGTGCGGGATGGTGGACCCTGCGGGGAGCTGCTGGTCATTTGGCGGCTCATTTCGCCCAGTGCTGGCGGAGACCCGGGCAGACTCACTGCGCGGAGCTGTGCTGGCTGGGTCGGGCCTGGTGGCCCCCTGGTGGTGTACTCTGGGAGCCGGCTGTGGAAGTTGCTGGCCTGGCAGGGCTGATCTGAGGAGATCTGTGACAACGCTGGGCCTGGCCTCCCGCCTCTGGGACTGGCATCTTGGATCGGTTTGGTGCTGGGCTGGAGGCAGGGGGTGCTGGGCCTAGGCTGGGGGAGCCCCTCTGGCCAGAGGAGGTCTGCATCAGAGGAGACATTGCTGGCTGACCTTGGAGGTTTGATTGCAGCCTTTGCTGCCTGGGCTTGGGACTCTGGCCGGGGTGCCCTGCTGCTGCAGGATGGGAAAGGCGGAGCAACGACAGGCGAAGATCTCCTTTGATGGAGGACGGAGAAAGGGGGGGACCCCTTTGTCACAGATGGGAGAAGAAACGTTGGAGGCTGCGTCGTCTGACATGTTGGTCAAGCCATGTTCCTGGATTTGTAGTCCAGTCTGACAGGCATCGACGCCAAGCTAGACCATTTGACGGAGCAGCTTGATTGCATCAAAACAAGGGTGGACGACCATGACTCCAGATTGGATCGGTTGGAGGTGCCTACTTCTGATATGGAGGATCAATGTCAGGGCGAGCGAGCACAATTGTTGCAAATGGAGAAGGTGTTAGAGGTAATATGTAATAAAAATGATGATTTGACGCTCGCTCGCGCCGAAACAATGTTAGACTGATTGGCCTGCCTGAATCCACTGACATGGGCAGAATGGAAGATTTTATTAAAAGTATGGTCTCTGAACTCTTTTCCATGTCAGCTCTCCAGTTTGCTGGTGGTGGAGAGGGCTCAGCGGTCTCTGAGCCCTCGGCCTCCGCCTGGCACCCCGCCTCACCTCATCATTATTCGGCTATTGAATTACCATGATCGAGACTCGATCCTCCGGCTGGCTCGGGAGTGGCGCCCGGTGCTATACAAAAATACTGAGCTGCACTTCTTTCCAGACTATACCCTGGGAGTGCTGGCCGCATGCTGGGCCTTCCTGCCAATCAAACACTCCCTCTGACAGACGGACGCCAGGTTATCCCTTATCTACCCTGCAAAATTAAAAGTGCAGCATGGAGGGAAACTGCACTTCTTTACTGATCCGAAGCTGGTGGCAAAGTTTGTTAAGGCTCTCCCTCGGTGATCTGCAGCTGTGGATTCGGATGAGCCGGGCGCAGAGCGTGAGACTGTCAGTGATAATGACTGATGGTCCTGCTGGTGGTGCATAAACTGACCGCACGGTTACAGTGACATAGACCTGTTTGCCGCCCTGATGCTCATTCACTTTTTGGCCCTACGCCTCCCCTTCCCAGTCCATTGTTGGGTTTGGGTTGGGTGGCTAGCCGTTCGCCCCTTGGATGAGTCTTGTTAAAATGTCATGGTGTACTGCCTTTGTTTTTTGGGTTAAGGGGGGGATTATTTGCTGTGACCTGGTTGGGGGGTCTGCGTGGGAGGAGGGTGGGTTTATGTACTTCTCTGTTGGTTATTGTATATCTGATGTTTTCTTCTTTCTCGCTGTGTCTGTGTTTGCTGGGCTGGCTGGTGGGGGCGGCGGCGTGTTCTGGTGTGCTGGTAGGAGTGTTCGGATGAAGCAGGACGGGGTGACATTGGTCTGTTGCCTTACCTGGAATGTGCGTGGCCTGAATGATGGACACAAGGTGTGGCTCATGTCTGCATATGTTAAGCGCCAGAATGTAGATATCTGTATGTTGCAGGAAACTCACTTGGTGGCGGACACGATGCATCGCTTGAAGGCTGGATGGATTGGGGAATATCACGGGGTGGTATATTCGAGATATGCCAGAGGAGTGGCAATTCTACTGATCAAGGGACTTCAATGGCGCACTCAGCAAACTATAGTCGATCCTAACAGACGATATGTGCTGATGAGTGGTGTGTTGCTGGACAGGCCTTGCAGACTTGTGGCTGTTTATGGTCCTAACACGGACGACCCGAATTTCTTTGGCGAGGTCTGGCGGCTGGTTGGTTCATTGGGTGGAGGTGCTGTGATTTGTGGGGGTGACTTTAACGTAATCCTAGATCTGGAGCGGGACAGGGAGAGTTTGGCCAGGATGCAGCATGTGGCAGCGGTTCGAGCCTGACCGCGGTCATGGATGAGGGCGCATTGGTGGATATCTGGAGGATGAAGCATGGACACGCGCGAGAGGGTACGTGTGTCAACTATGTGCACAACAGATGGTCCCGCATTGATCGCTGGCTGGGCTCACAGGACGTGGCGATGTGGATGCGATCGGTGGAGCACATGGCGCGCACGCTGTCGGAACATTCTCCGGTTAAGTTGGAGCTGGCGGTGCCGGGCGGACCGGGATGTGCGTTTACGTGGCGCTTGCCCCAGGGGGCTTTAAGGGATGAAGCGTTCCGAGAGGAGATTTGTGGGGATATTGTTCTCTATTTTGAGGAGAATGATGGCTCTGTGAACTCGGCGGGAATGCTGTGGGATGCCTTTAAGGTGGGTATTCATGGGAGCTGCATTTCAAAGCAACACGGTGTGCTGCAAGGGTTGTGCCGGGAGTTGACTGAGTTGGAGGTGCGGATAGCAGATCTGGAGGCCGGGTTGGTGGTGGACTGGTCCGGTGACACACTGACGGATCTCCAGCGTATGGTTTCCTTGTCTGAGGAGGCTTCAGAGAGGCAAATATGCTTTTTGGGAAGATTTGCCAGGGCGAGGCGCTACGGAGAGGGTGAGAAGGCTAGACGTACGCTGACTACTCAAACCTTGGGCCAGTAGTTATGTTACTGAAATAGACAATTCGGAGGGTGAGCGTGTGATGGGGACTGATGGAGTCATAGAAGTGTTTGGCAAGTTTTTTTCGGACTTGTATTCTGAGCCAGAACTACTGCAAGACGAGGTGGTACAGGCTTATTTCTCGGATATCAGCTAACTCTGGTTTGAGGTCCATAGGTCATATTTTAATGCACCTTTCTCGCTGGAGAAGGTTAAGACTGCGATTCAAGCCCTTCCTGGAGATAAGTCCCCTGGTCTTGATGGCTTGACCCCAGCGTTTTATAAGGAATACTCTGATATACTTGCACCTCATCTACTGGAGGTATATGCAGTGGCAATGGAGAATGGGATTCTTCCTGCCCCTTTTCGAGAGGCAATGATCGTTACGATCCTTAAGCAAGGTAAGGACCCTCTAAGCTGTGACTCCTATCGCCCGCTCTCTATGATTAATGTCGATAACAAGATCTTGGCCAAGATGATTGCGGCGCAGCCGCTGATGACGAAGCTGGTGCTTCCTGATCAGTCTGGGTTTGTTCCGGGGTGGTCCATGGCGCACAATTTGTGGATGTTTTTTGCGGCTGCTGGCTCGATTACTGCTGAAGATGACGCTGCGGCAGTGTTTTTAGATGCCACGAAGGCCTTTGATTCGTTGGTGTGGGAATATCTGTTTGCACTCTTGGGAAGGGTGGGTTTGAGCTTGCGTTTTGTGGACTGGATTCACTTATTGTACACAGAGCTTGTTGCTCGACTCCGTCGGAACAGAGGCATATTCGCCCCCTTTCGGGTGGCTCAGGGGACTAGGCAGGGTTGCCCTTTGTCCCCGCTGCTCTTCGCGATAGCGATGAAGCCACTTGCAGCCTGTTTGCGTTAGCACTATAGCGACAGGGGGCTGCAGTTCTGGCAGCGGCCCATCTTGATCTCTATGTACGCTGATGACATTGAGTTGTATGTGCGGGAGCCCGGTAAAAATTTGGATGTTTTGCTGGATGAAATTGTACGGTTCTGTGAATTTTCGGGTATAGCGATTAACTGGTCTAAATCTGTGGTGCTGCCTCTGTCGCCGGGGACGGCGGGCTTCTTGTACCAATATCCTATTGCGTGGGCTGATGGCCCAGTGAGGTACTTGGGAGTCTGGTTGAGCTGTGATGTTGAGACGCTTTGGAAAGCTAATTATGGCACAGTTATGTCCTGGCTGGAAGATAGGATCGAGATGTAGTGCTCCTTGCCACTGTCGCTGACAGGACGAATTGCCATTGCCAAAATGATAGTGCTACCCAAAATCTTGTACTTGTTTGTAAATCTCCCCCTGGTCCTCACAGCGTGCTTTTTGAGGCATCTCCGCTCTGCCATGATTCGTCTGGTGTGGGCGGGTCGCCAACCCAGAATCGCATGGGAGAAGTTAACACTTCCGTTTGAACTGTGCTGCTCCGGGCATGGACCTTTATTACTACTGTGCACAGGCCCATTTTGCATATTATTGGATCCGCCTTGTTCGATACATGCCGCATCTCGCCCCTGAGAATGACGTGGTTTGGCCGGATGACCTGATGCGAGTTTTCGGGGGCCTGTCTCAGCCTCGACCTCGGGGTGGATACTGTGGCGTGCACTGTTGGGGCATGGCGGGCACTTTTGAAGCGATCTGGTGTGTGGGACACTTTTGTGCCGTTGATGGCGGTTTCTGCTGTGGCTGATGAGCGGCTGTTTTGCGACTCGCAGCTGCGGACCTATCTCTGTGACTCAGACTTGTCCCTTTTGTGAGACTGGTTTGTGGATGGACGGCTGATCTCCCCGGAGGTGGCGCTGAGAGATGGTTCTGATGGTGCACTGCACCGGCTATATGTACTGTGTTTATGTGCGATGCTCCGAGCGTGATACTCTGGTCTTCCGGCATCTCCAGTGACGTGTCGAGCACAGGAGGTAGTATGGAGTGCACAGACGCCGAGGAAGCTAGTCACCAAGTTATATCGATGCATGCAGGATCAAAGGGATGGGCTTGCAATGTCTGCGAAGGTAAAATGGGAGGCGGATGTGGGCGCGGCAATCTCTGATGAGACATGGAAGAAGTGATGTGCGCATATGAGGGCACTATCGCCAAACTATCGGCTGCAGCTAATTCACTTTAAGTTTCTGCAGCGTCTTTATTACACTCCTCGCGGCCTGTGTGTTATGGGGTTGCGGGCGGATGCTTATTGTGAACGATGTCGCGCTCCGGAAGCCGACTTTTTCCACCTGGCATGGCAATGTGGAGAAGTGCATGATTTCTGGCTGGAGGTTATGCATGTGATTGGGGAGATGACTGGGCTCGAGCTGGCTCCCTCTCCTGTGCTGGCCCTGCTGGGTAGTGTGGATACAGTTCCGCCAGGTCAGAAGAAACTGGTGGGCATGTCGCTGCTTTTGGCGAAGCACAGAGTCGCGATTTGTTGGGGATGCGGTCAGCCTCCTCAGGTCACTGATTGGCTGCGTGATGCTGCTTTTCATTGAGAACAGTTGGAGACCTTCTTGGAATTGGCACCTGAGGGTTCTAGGCCGCAAGATATTTGGGCACCTTTGCATGCCTTTTTGGAGCTTTCTTATTGAGTGACATGCGCTAGATTGAATTGACACGCATTTAGGAATGGTCTGTGTCACCCTGCCTGTGAGAAGATGCGAGCTGTGGGATGTTTGCCAGTGCCGACTTGCCCGTTCTGGCCACCTTGCTATATTTATGTTGGTTGTACTTGTTCTTTGCTCCTCGAATGCCGACAGTTATTGTTCATGACCCCTAAAATTTGCTCATTGCGGTTTATTTGTTTGTAACATTGCCGAATTTTGTCACACTCGATTCGGGGTCCTTGGGTGATAATGATGTTATAGAAGAGGGGACTGTTATTATTGTTGTACTTTCAAAACGCATAAATAAATAAATTTAAAAAAAACAGTGATGTTTCAATTAATACGTATTAATGCTTTTTTCCTATCAAATTCCATCCATACCCAATGTAGTTAGAGAAAAAGACAGTTGTGTTGTTATTTGTTTGATACATCGATGCTTCTATCAATGGTGCACTTTGTGGCAAACGTTTTGCAAAGGTGTATCTCCGCTCCACACCCGCGCCATAGAAATCCAGATCTGATAAGGTTAACTAAAGAGGATGGCGATGTTACCTTTTTTGTAGGGGAGGATGCTGCGCTAGTCGCATCCGTTCATGAAGTATTACAAGCACAGACCACTTTATCCACCTAATCCCACATTGTTTTCAAACCTTCTGTCTAAGATAAGGATATTTCTTGCTGGAGTACGATGTTTCATTTTTTTTGTGGTGCGGTAAAATAGCATCTTTTTTGTTCTGATATAATATGTGAGATTATTACCTTTAACAAAGATAATGCGACCAAAAAAAGCGTAAGACCTAAATTCTGGCCCCATGGCCTGCTGCCTCCCTCTACCCGCTTTTCCCCCAAAATCTGGATGGTGCTGGGTAGTGCTCCTCTGCTGAAGCTAATCATTCCCTTTGTGCATGGCAGTTGGGTCTTCAAAAAATAGGCAGCACAAATAGGTATCGTTACTGTTGCTTTTGTATTCCTTATTATTGTGAACACAACTGACCTAAAGTTACTATTTTCATGTTACCTCTTTGGGGCAATTACTCCCGTCATGTCAGAAGTATTGCAATGCATATATTAGACCTGGATGGACTCTGATGTATATATTTATTATATGTCTCTGATGCTAAGATTAAGCCTTTAAATGTGTCCGACACCAGGGAGGGGGTTAATAAATCCTCGGGTGCGATCACTCTCGATCGTGCCCCCCCAGGGGCAAAATGTTATAAAAAAAAAAAAAAAAAAAAAAAAAAAAAAAATATGGACAGGGGGTCGCCTGTGGGCAGGGCGATCCACTGTGGGGGGGCAATATTTTTTTTTAGTTGTTGTAGGGTTTCCCTGGGGGCCATTTTGGCCCCCAAGTAAACCATAAAACTACAAACAAATACAGATCTATATATATATATATACATATATAGATCTATATATATATAGATATATCTATGTAGATATATCTATCTACATGATATATTTATACATAGATCTATATATATATATATAGATCTATGTATAGATATATCATGTAGATAGATATATCTATATAGAGATAGATCTATATATATGTTTATATATATATATAGATCACTTTTGTCAATACATGTGTGGTTTCCCTGGGGGCTGCGATCGGCCCCCAGGAAAACCAGACCCACATATAAAAGTGATCTATATATATATATATTTTTGCCACCAGATGTCTTGCAGTTGCAGCTTGCGTCTTCAAAGGAATGCACATACTTCAACTGATGCATTTCAACTGATGCTTTTAGGCAGCAATAAAAAAGTCAAGTAAGTATTGTGATTATGTTTCTGCTACAAAAGGATCAGACTTTTGTCTAGTGGCAGTTTGCGTGCCATAAAGAAGTGCAGAAGGTTTTTATGCCTACTGCAAAGAGCAAATCTGTATTTTTTTATGTAAATAGCTGAGTGCATTAGTAAAGTCAGCCATTACCTGCGCTATAATGCAAATGAAATGTATGTGCGGGGTGGGGGGCGGCTATGGAGAGATGAAGGGCACTTTTGCTGTGTGGTAATGAGGGAATCCGAGGAGGAGGGAGTGGGAGCACCAATAATGAATGTTGGACTTGGTGCAGGAGGTGCTAAAGACTGTGAAGAATGTTATGTGACAAGGTGTTTTTTGAGTGTCTTGAAAGAACGTGCTGATTGAGGGAAGAAGCGCAAGTAAGGTGGCCTCTACTGTTGCACGTAACTCACACACACCATCGATTTTGTGACTGTCTATGTAGGCTAGTGTTTTAGAGCAACAGTTTAGCCAATAGCAGAGATGGCATCTTGATGGATGACTGCTGCCGTCACTCAGGTTATAGAGGACAGCTCTGACATAGGATCAGAGACTGAGACATCAGATACTGAGACAGCATCTGAGGGATAGGACAATGGCGCAGACTCTGGGAGTGATTTTTCAGTTGGAGGAGTCCCATTCGATAACTCCTCTTCCAGTAAATTATGAGGGAGGTGATGAGGACAGTCTTGCACAGTCTGTGCAAAGGGGTAATAGTGGGTTAGCCCAACCCAGAGAGCAGGTGAATGCGGAGGCAAGCAGAGAGAGAGAGTGCTCTCTTGGGAGCTCCCCAATTTAGTTCAGCCCCAAATTCCACCGCCCAAATCGCATTGTGGAGACATCAAAATCATCTATCACAAAACAAACTGGTTTTGTAAGGCAGGCACCTGTGTTTTTGGTCCTGGGTTCGGCGGCCATATAGAGAAACATACTAAACACAAACATTTCTGGAAACTAGACATCTGGGGGAGTCCACAGAGGTGTGACTTGTGTGTTTCCTTACCCAGAATACCCTGCAAAGCTGAAACGTTGAATAAAAACTCTATTTTCTTGCATTTCTGTCACACAAACTACAGGAATATGCTGGGATCCACAAAATTCCTACCACCCAGTCATTCCTCACCTGTCCTGATAAAAACACTACCCCACTTGAGTGCCTATACCTAGTGCCTGCGTCAGGAATGGATCACCCCAGGGTCACCAGCTGCTTCATATAAGGACCAACATTGACCGTTGTGTGATCTATTCCTGTTGCGGGCACCAGGCCTACCCACACAAGTGAGGTACCATTTTTATCGGGAGACTTGGGGAAACGCTGGCTGGAAGGAAATTTGTGGCTCCTCTTAGTTTCCAGAACTTTCTGTCACCGAAATGTGAGGAAAAAGTGTTTTTTTAGCCACATTTTGAGGTTTGCAAAGGATTCTGGGTAACAGAACCTGGTCAGAGCCCCACAAGTCACCCCATCTTGGATTCCCCTGGGTGTCTAGTTTTAAAAAATGCCAAGATTTGCTAGGTTTCCCTAGGTGCTGGCCTAGCTAGAGGCCAAAATCCACAGCTAGGCACTTTGCAAAAAACAGGTCTGTTTTCTTTGGGAAAATTTGATGTGTCGACGTTGTGTTTTGGGGTTTAACCTGTCGCGGGCGCTAGGCCTACCCACACAAGTGAGGTACCATTTTTATCGGGAGACTTGGGGGAACGCTGGGTGGAAGGAAATTTGTGGCTCTTCTCAGTTTCCAGAACTTTCTGTCACCGAAATGTGAGGAAAAAGTGTTTTTTTAGCCACAGTTTGAGGTTTGCAAAGGATTCTGGGTAACAGAACCTGGTCAGAGCCCCACAAGTCACCCCATCTTGGATTCCCTTAGGTGTCTCATTTTCAAAAATGCCAAGGTTTGCTAGGTTTCCCTAGGTGCCGGCTGAGCTAGAGGCCAAAATCCACAGCTAGGCACTTTGCAAAAAACAGGTGTTTTCTTTGGGGAAATGTGATGTGTCCACGTTGTGTTTTGGGGCATAAACTGTTGCAGGCGCTAGGCCTACCCACACAAGTGAGGTACCATTTTTATCGGGAGACTTGGGGGAATGCTGGGTGAAGGGAAATTTGTGGCTCTTCTCAGATTACAAAACTTTCTGTCAACGAAATGTGAGGAAAAAGTGTTTTTTTTAGCCACATTTGAGGTTTGCAAAGGATTCTGGGTAACAGAACCTGGTCAGAGCCCCACAAGTCACCCCATCTTGGATTCCCCTAGGTGTCTAGTTTTAAAAAATGCCAAGATTTGCTAGGTTTCCCCTAGGTGCCGGCCTAGCTAGAGGCGGGTATTCAAAGTTAGTATTATAAGAATAAATATTGAGCCTAGGTGGCGTGGCCAAGCCTGCCTTCATGACAGATGAGAACTAGTATAGCTTTGTTCCAGGCCCGCATAATCTTCAAAAATCCGTGCAGTTGGCTGCCTTATCGACCTTCCCCCATTGCCTGACGAGACTCTAAAGATGGTGGGGGACTCTTTGGGCAGAGAAATGGTGTTGAAGGCCCCGAATTTGCTGCATACACAGTGGCATCACCTGGGCTTGTACGGCCGCCCCGTAGCCTACCACAGCGAGGCACATCGAACTGGGACAGTGACCCCCTTCAGGAGTGGTTGAATACTTCACGAGCGGTAGCGAGGAACAACACTTAGCAAGGTGCTGCTGCAGCTGGCAATGAGGTGGTCAAGCTGAAGCACCTCCACCCCAGGACTCTGAACGATGCTCCAACAAACAACAGCCTGCAGCCACACCCACAGGATATTGCAACGGGTGTTAGATGCTCACCTGCCGACCTTCTGACAAACAATGTGTAACTGCACACTGTGGCTCCACACCCAGCCCTTTCTCCCCCCACTACTGCTGGAACTCTCCTCGCCCATCAGGAGAATCACACGTGGCTCCAACGGGCCCAAGTCCCAGATGTCAAAAATCAGGGGATGCCCAAAACTGAGGGAGGAGGGTGTAGGAACTGTCCTACATGAAAACCAATGCTGAGAGATGCCATACTTTTTTTGACTGGTACCTGAGATACTGATGTGGCACTACCACCCCGGGCCATGCAGAGACCCCATAACTGCTTTGACGAAGTGGTCATTGCCAGAACCCTAAAAACTGAGTTTGTATGGGATGGTGGCAACTTTCATCCTTCTATTATTTATTGCTGCACAATAACCTAATGCCATGGGATAGGACCCCCTAACTTGGGAGATTAAGAGTGCACAAGAAATTGGGAGAGACTGGCAACTGGTAACAACTCAGTGCCCAAAGATTCCACAGCATTGGGATTCCTCGGACTCAACAATAATTACCGACAAGGCACCGCTTGGTTTCTTCTCCACTGCCTTGCCGACATGAAAATCCAATCACATTCCACAAATAATAAAATGAGGTGAGCGTACACACGTTGTCCCAAATCACTGCAGTGTATTTAGCCAACACAGCCCATCGAGCTGAAAGTTACATACTGGCGGGCCACCACCTTCAATCGAGGGCGAATAGAGGGACAAACTGCATTTTCAAGCAAAAAATGCAATAGGGCAGATCACAAACACATCTACCGGCCACATCATCATAGACACCAGATTTAACACCAGACACAGAAGTAACTACTACAGCTGACATGCCCTCAATGTCTGTGAAACTTAATCAGGTACTAGCTACAATTGTACATTCCAGACTTCCATGGAGATGTAGCAGGGAACACTAAGGGGGTCATTACAACCCTGGCGGACGGTGTTAAAGGTGCGGTAATACCGCAAACAGGCCGGCGGACAAAAAAAGGGAATTATGACCGTGGCGGAAACCGCCAACATAGACAGCCACTTTAACACTCCGACCGCCACGGCGGTACAGACAAGCAGCGCAGCGGTCACCGCCAACAGACAGGCGGAAGACAACGTACCACCCACAGTATCACAACCCGCCAATCTGCCACCTTTTCCGGGGCGGTTTCACCGTGGATAAAAACACGGCAGAAACAGCTTTTGCAATGGGAAAACGCTCACCTGGACACATCCCACGAGGAAGGAGGCCACCATGGAGCCGAAATTACAAATCCTCCCTGCCCTTGTCTTCCTACTCATCTACGAACACCAGCGCCGGTGGCGGCGAAGACAACAGTGAGTACTGCACCTACGACATAGGGAAGGCAAAAGTCAGGGGGACACACACGCAACACCCCCACCCGCGCACATTACAACACACACCAATGCATGTCTAAACATCACTGTAACAACCCACAACCCCCCCCAGAATGCAAAGACAAAACGAAATCAGTTCAAACATTGTAATGTATCAAATTACATGTTTCAAATATATACAGATATATATAAACTCATTCAAAAGTATATACATTATGAGAAGTAGTGCAGATATGCACATCTCAATGTCCGTGCACCACTGGGCCAAAAATGCATGGGCGAGGCCCACACAAGATACCTGTCCACAAACGGAGAGAACACTGCCGGAGCATCAGAGAGAAATACAACAGGCACCTCAGGGGGAAGGGAAGGGGGGCACCTCAGCCGGATTACAGCACCACGCCAGATCCATGACGGAGCTCCATGCCCATTGATGTATCCTGGGGAGTGCAAAGCCACAGTCTCTCAAGTCTCTACAGTGGGTGGGTTGCCCACTGCCATATCCTGGGGAGTGCAAAGCCACAGTCTCTCAAGTCTCTACAGTGGGTGGGTTGCCCACTGTTCAATCCTGGGGAGTGCAAAGCCACAGTCTCTCAAGTCTCTACAGTGGGTGGCTTGCCCACTGTTCAATCCTGGGGAGTGCAAAGCCACAGATTCTCAAGTCTCTACAGTGGGTAGGTTGCCCACTGTTCAATCCTGGGGAGTGCAAAGCCACAGTCTCTCAAGTCTCTACAGTGGGTGGCTTGCCCACTGTTCAATCCTGTGGAGTGCAAAGCCACAGTCTCTCAAGTGGACAAACAGCCTCCACTGGTTCTGGAGGGGGAATGGTGCCTAGACTGGATTAGGCTCCCAGTCAAAGTTCCTGTCCCATCACTGTCCCAGCTGTACATGGGATAACGATGCTTGATGTGGCGGTCTTTTCCTTCTGTGGCGGTGCTCTGCCCTGCTCAGCGGTGCTTGCCCTGTTCAGCGGTGCTTTGCCCTGTTCAGCGGTGCTTTGCCATGGCGGTCTCTAGGCTGTTCAGCGGTGCTTGCCCTGTTCAGCAGTGCTTTGCCCTGTTCAGCGGTGCTTTGCCGTGGAGGTCTTTGGGCTGTTCAGCGGTGCTTGCCCTGTTCAGCGGTGCTTTGCCATGGCGGTCTCTGGGCTGTTCAGCGGTGCTTGCCCGGTTCAGCGGTGCTTTGCCATGGCGGTCTCTGGGCTGTTCAGTGGTGCTTGCCCTGTTCAGCGGTGCTTTGCCATGGTGGTCTCTAGGCTGTTCAGCGGTGCTTGCCCTGTTCAGCGGTGCTTGCCCTGTTAAGCGGTGCTTTGCCATGGCGGTCTCTGACCTGTGCATTGGTGTGTGGCATGATGGTCCCTCATTGCCCAGCGGGGCTGTGGCAGCCGGGGCCCTCCTGGGTACTGACTCCGGCAGTGGTCTCCTGACCAGTGATGATACTTCTGCCCTCCTGGGCACTGACTCTGGCGGTGGTCTCCGGACCAGTGATGACGGTGCTGGCGGTGGCGTCCCGGCCGCCGGGGAGGATGCCACCCTTCTCCGCCGTGCTGCTCTCACGAGGCTGTGCAGACTTCTTCTGGCACTTCACCGCCTTTGGAGGAGTCACAGCTGAATCTGCAATCCCCCTGGGACCCTTGTGAGTAGTTTTGCCTCCAGGAGTCTTCACCCGGTCCCGTCGGCCACTTGCCAACTTGAGATGCTTTACAGGGGGTGGACTGGCAGTGCATTGGCTCCGTGTCACACTGCCTGCCCTGGTGGCCAGTGCACTCCACACACCTGTAACACGCACCACTGGTACTGGAGTCTTTTTAGCTGAGGCTCTACTACGGGACTGATGAATTGGAGGGGTGGGGTTGGGGGCAAAGAGGTCAACGTTGCAGAGGGACAGTTTCTGACGAACACTGGGATGGGTAGCTGGAGGGGGTCTGGGAGTGGAGGAAGAGGAGGTGGTTGTAGGAGGTGTCACTTTAGGTGTTTTGAGTGCAGGTGCAGGTAGTGGAGGCTGTCGTGAGGTGGATGGATGTTGGGTGTGTGGGTGCCCGCGTTTGTGTACTTTGGGAGGGGGCGTCACAGACACACTGGGAGAGGACACAGGGGACGTGGAAATGGGAGTGGGGGTGGTGAGTGCAGGTGAGCGGGGTGTGGTGCTGGGTGTTCTGGTGCGAGTCCTAGTGCCTGTAGATGTAGTGCATGCAGGTGAGAGTGTAGACGATACTGGGAGGGAGGAGGGAGATGACGAGGAGGGGGACACAGTGGAGGCAGTGGATGTTGCTGTGTCTGCATGTGGGTGATGCTTGTGTGAGTGCCTGTGGGTTGTGTGGTGCCTATGTTTGCCTGAGCTACGTGTGTGTGTTGAGGTGTATGCATGCTTGTCTAATGGTGTGCTTGGGACAGGCTGGGGTACAGGGGATTGGGTCTGGGTGGAGGAAGTTGGAAGGGGGAGGCTAGAGACAGGGACAATGGCTGCCATCAGTGCTGAGGCTAGAGATTGCATGGTTCGATGATGGGCAGCCTGACCAGAATGAATGCCCTCCAGGAATGCATTAGTGTGTTGCAACTCCCTTTCTACACCCTGGATGGCATTCACAATGGTAGGCTGCCCAACAGTGAGTGACCTGAGGAGGTCAATGGCCTCTTCACTGAGGGCAGCAGGGGTGACTGGGGCAGAGCCTGAGGTGCCTGTGGCGAAGGTGATGCCCACCCTCCTGGGTGAGCGGGCACAGGTCGAATGCTGAGCAGCTGCTGGGAGGGCGGTGCTGGTAGGAGAGGTGCAGCTGCACCTGTAGAAGTGGGGGGCACAGATGGTGCCGCCACCACAAGGGAGCTCCCATCGGCGGACAAGTCTGTGTCGCTGGTTTGTGATCCGGTGACCGACGTGTAGCTTCCCTCGCCCTCCGTCCCACTGGTGCATTCTCAGTCCATGGTGTGGCCCTCCATGGCCATGTGGGATGCAGCTCCCTTGTGCCCCAGTGCCACTGTACCTCCGCCTGATGATGCTGATGCACAAAAGAACAGGGAGAGCAGAAAAAGGGGGAGGGGACGACAGAAGATAGACAGGTAGAGTGCATGGCTTACTGCTACCGTTGACGGACAATACCACACACAGCAGCCCCCTGCACTATGCCGTGCTCTTGGCCTCTACAGATGCAATTGGTGGGATATGGCCTACATGGCTATGGTGGACATCTGCACACATGGATGCCACAGGGGCATCTATACCTGTACTTGGCCCACTACTGAGGTGGGGTCGAGTGCCACATGCCCTGCATTACGGAGGGGCCTAGCCTACGTATTTCTGCCTAGCCTAGGTACACCCACAGCCCTCCTCCCCCTCCCAGACCCCTCAACTGCGCGCCAAGTCCCCTGAAAGAGAGTGTACTCACCCCCTTGTGTCTGCTGTGATGCCCTCAAGCGCCCATCCAACTCTGGGAGGCCACCGCCAGGATCCGGAACATCAGGGGGGTCATGGTGCGACGGGCACCCCTCCCACGTTGGGAGGCCATCCCCAGCTGAGCCTCCGCCGTCTTCTTGCTCCAGCGGCGAATGTCCTCCCATCTTTTATGGCAGTGGGATCCCCGTCTCTGGTGGACCCCCAGGGTCCGGACTTCCTTGGCGATGGCACGCCAAATGTCCTTCTTCTGGTGGGCGCTGACCTACATGACATGCACAGGGGAAGAAGAGAAGTCATTAACAACTGCACCGTCGATGTGAGTGGCCCCCATCCCTACCCTTGACATGTGGCACATACATGAAAACCAATGCTGAGAGATGCCATACTTTTTTTGACTGGTACCTGAGATACTGATTTGGCACTACCACCCCGGGCCATGCAGAGACCCCATAACTGCTTTGACGAAGTGGTCATTGCCAGAACCCTAAAAATTGAGTTTGTATGGGATGGTGGCAACTTTCATCCTTCTATTATTTATTGCTGCACAATAACCTAATGCCATGGGATAGGACCCCCTAACTTGGGAGATTAAGAGTGCACAAGAAATTGGGAGAGACTGGCAACTGGTAACAACTCAGTGCCCAAAGATTCCACAGCATTGGGATTCCTCGGACTCAACAATAATTACCGACAAGGCACCGCTTGGTTTCTTCTCCACTGCCTTGCCGACATGAAAATCCAATCACATTCCACAAATAATAAAATGAGGTGAGCGTACACACGTTGTCCCAAATCACTGCAGTGTATTTAGCCAACACAGCCCATCGAGCTGAAAGTTACATACTGGCGGGCCACCACCTTCAATCGAGGGCGAATAGAGGGACAAACTGCATTTTCAAGCAAAAAATGCAATAGGGCAGATCACAAACACATCTACCGGCCACATCATCATAGGCACCAGATTTAACACCAGACACAGAAGTAACTACTACAGCTGACATGCCCTCAATGTCTGTGAAACTTAATCAGGTACTAGCTACAATTGAACATTCCAGACTTCCATGGAGATGTAGCAGGGAACACTAAGGGGGTCATTACAACCCTGGCGGACGGTGTTAAAGGTGCGGTAATACCGCAAACAGGCCGGCGGACAAAAAAAGGGAATTATGACCGTGGCGGAAACCGCCAACATAGACAGCCACTTTAACACTCCGACCGCCACGGCGGTACAGACAAGCAGCGCAGCGGTCACCGCCAACAGACAGGCGGAAGACAATGTACCACCCACAGTATCACAACGCGCCAATCTGCCACCTTTTCCGGGGCGGTTTCACCGTGGATAAAAACACGGCGGAAACAGCTTTTGCAATGGGAAAACGCTCACCTGGACACATCCCACGAGGAAGGAGGCCACCATGGAGCCGGAATTACAAATCCTCCCTGCCCTTGTCTTCCTACTCATCTACGAACACCAGCGCCGGCGGCGGCGAAGACAACAGTGAGTACTGCACCTACGACATAGGGGAGGGGGGAGGCAAAAGTCAGGGGGACACACACGCAACACCCCCACCCGCGCACATTACAACACACACCAATGCATGTCCAAACATCACTGTAACAACCCACAACCCCCCCCAGAATGCAAAGACAAAACGAAATCAGTTCAAACATTGTAATGTATCAAAATACATGTTTCAAATATATACAGATATATATAAACTCATTCAAAAGTATATACATTATGAGAAGTAGTGCAGATATGCACATCTCAATGTCCGTGCACCACTGGGCCAAAAATGCATGGGCGAGGCCCACACAAGATACCTGTCCACAAACGGAGAGAACACTGCCGGAGCATCAGAGAGAAATACAACAGGCACCTCAGGGGGAAGGGAAGGGGGGCACCTCAGCCGGATTACAGCACCACGCCAGATCCATGACGGAGCTCCATGCCCATTGATGTATCCTGGGGAGTGCAAAGCCACAGTCTCTCAAGTCTCTACAGTGGGTGGGTTGCCCACTGCCATATCCTGGGGAGTGCAAAGCCACAGTCTCTCAAGTCTCTACAGTGGGTGGGTTGCCCACTGTTCAATCCTGGGGAGTGCAAAGCCACAGTCTCTCAAGTCTCTACAGTGGGTGGCTTGCCCACTGTTCAATCCTGGGGAGTGCAAAGCCACAGACTCTCAAGTCTCTACAGTGGGTAGGTTGCCCACTGTTCAATCCTGGGGAGTGCAAAGCCACAGTCTCTCAAGTCTCTACAGTGGGTGGCTTGCCCACTGTTCAATCCTGTGGAGTGCAAAGCCACAGTCTCTCAAGTGGACAAACAGCCTCCACTGGTTCTGGAGGGGGAATGGTGCCTAGACTGGATTAGGCTCCCAGTGACAGTTCCTGTCCGTCACTGTCCCAGCTGTACATGGGATAACGATGCTTGATGTGGCGGTCTTTTCCTTCTGTGGCGGTGCTCTGCCCTGCTCAGCGGTGCTTGCCCTGTTCAGCGGTGCTTTGCCCTGTTCAGCGGTGCTTTGCCATGGCGGTCTCTAGGCTGTTCAGCGGTGCTTGCCCTGTTCAGCAGTGCTTTGCCCTGTTCAGCGGTGCTTTGCCGTGGAGGTCTTTGGGCTGTTCAGCGGTGCTTGCCCTGTTCAGCAGTGCTTTGCCATGGCGGTCTCTGGGCTGTTCAGCGGTGCTTGCCCGGTTCAGCGGTGCTTTGCCATGGCGGTCTCTGGGCTGTTCAGTGGTGCTTGCCCTGTTCAGCGGTGCTTTGCCATGGTGGTCTCTAGGCTGTTCAGCGGTGCTTGCCCTGTTCAGCGGTGCTTGCCCTGTTAAGCGGTGCTTTGCCATGGCGGTCTCTGACCTGTGCATTGGTGTGTGGCATGATGGTCCCTCATTGCCCAGCGGGGCTGTGGCAGCCGGGGCCCTCCTGGGCACTGACTCCGGCAGTGGTCTCCTGACCAGTGATGATACTTCTGCCCTCCTGGGCACTGACTCTGGCGGTGGTCTCCGGACCAGTGATGACGGTGCTGGCGGTGGCGTCCCGGCCGCCGGGGAGGATGCCACCCTTCTCCGCCGTGCTGCTCTCACGAGGCTGTGCAGACTTCTTCTGGCACTTCACCGCCTTTGGAGGAGTCACAGCTGACTCTGCAATCCCCCTGGGACCCTTGTGAGTAGTTTTGCCTCCAGGAGTCTTCACCCGGTCCCGTCGGCCACTTGCCAACTTGAGATGCTTTACAGGGGGTGGACTGGCAGTGCATTGGCTCCGTGTCACACTGCCTGCCCTGGTGGCCAGTGCACTCCACACACCTGTAACATGCACCACTGGTACTGGAGTCTTTTTAGCTGAGGCTCTACTACGGGACTGATGAATTGGAGGGGTGAGGTTGGGGGCAAAGAGGTCAACGTTGCAGAGGGACAGTTTCTGACGAACACTGGGATGGGTAGCTGGAGGGGGTCTGGGAGTGGAGGAAGAGGAGGTGGTTGTAGGAGGTGTCACTTTAGGTGTTTTGAGTGCAGGTGCAGGTAGTGGAGGCTGTCGTGAGGTGGATGGATGTTGGGTGTGTGGGTGCCCGCGTTTGTGTACTTTGGGAGGGGGCGTCACAGACACACTGGGAGAGGACACAGGGGACGTGTAAATGGGAGTGGGGGTGGTGAGTGCAGGTGAGCGGGGTGTGGTGCTGGGTGTTCTGGTGCGAGTCCTAGTGCCTGTAGATGTAGTGCATGCAGGTGAGAGCGTAGACGATACTGGGAGGGAGGAGGGAGAAGACGAGGAGGGGGACACAGTGGAGGCAGTGGATGTTGCTGTGTCTGCATGTGGGTGATGCTTGTGTGAGTGCCTGTGGGTTGTGTGGTGCCTATGTTTGCCTGAGCTACGTGTGTGTGTTGAGGTGTATGCATGCTTGTCTGATGGTGTGCTTGGGACAGGCTGGGGTACAGGGGATTGGGTCTGGGTGGAGGAAGTTGGAAGGGGGAGGCTAGAGACAGGGACAATGGCTGCCATCAGTGCTGAGGCTAGAGATTGCATGGTTCGATGATGGGCAGCCTGACCAGAATGAATGCCCTCCAGGAATGCATTAGTGTGTTGCAACTCCCTTTCTACACCCTGGATGGCATTCACAATGGTAGGCTGCCCAACAGTGAGTGACCTGAGGAGGTCAATGGCCTCTTCACTGAGGGCAGCAGGGGTGACTGGGGCAGAGCCTGAGGTGCCTGTGGCGAAGGTGATGCCCACCCTCCTAGGTGAGCAGGCACTGGTCGAATGCTGAGCAGCTGTTGGGAGGGCGGTGCTAGTAGGGGAGGTGCAGCTGCACCTGTAGAAGTGGGGGGCACAGATGGTGCCGCCACCACAAGGGAGCTCCCATCGGCGGACAAGTCTGTGTCGCTGGTTTGTGATCCGGTGACCGACGTGTAGCTTCCCTCGCCCTCCGTCCCACTGGTGCATTCTCAGTCCATGGTGTGGCCCTCCATGGCCATGTGGGATGCAGCTCCCTTGTGCCCCAGTGCCACTGTACCTCCGCCTGATGATGCTGATGCACAAAAGAACAGGGAGAGCAGTAAAAGGGGGAGGGGACGACAGAAGATAGACAGGTAGAGTGCATGGCTTACTGCTACCGTTGACGGACAATACCACACACAGCAGCCCCCTGCACTACGCCATGCTCTTGGCCTCTACAGATGCAATTGGTGGGATATGGCCTACATGGCTATGGTGGACATCTGCACACATGGATGCCACAGGGGCATCTATACCTGTACTTGGCCCACTACTGAGGTGGGGTCGAGTGCCACATGCCCTGCATTACGGAGGGGCCTAGCCTACGTATTTCTGCCTAGCCTAGGTACACCCACAGCCCTCCTCCCCCTTCCAGACCCCTCAACTGCGCGCCAAGTCCCCTGAAAGAGAGTGTACTCACCCCCTTGTGTCTGCTGTGATGCCCTCAAGCGCCCATCCAACTCTGGGAGGCCACCGCCAAGATCCGGAACATCAGGGGGGTCATGGTGCGACGGGCACCCCTCCCACGTTGGGAGGCCATCCCCAGCTGAGCCTCCGCCGTCTTCTTGCTCCAGCGGCGAATGTCCTCCCATCTTTTATGGCAGTGGGATCCCCGTCTCTGGTGGACCCCCAGGGTCCGGACTTCCTTGGCGATGGCACGCCAAATGTCCTTCTTCTGGTGGGCGCTGACCTACATGACATGCACAGGGGAAGAAGAGAAGTCATTAACAACTGCACCGTCGATGTGAGTGGCCCCCATCCCTACCCTTGACATGTGGCACATGCATTCACAGTCCTTCATGTTCCCTGAACTCTGCCCCCTTCCCTCTTACAACCAGCCCTCTCCACCGAGGCATAGCCCATACAACGTGCTCCCTGTGTACTTACCTGTTGGTCTGGAGGACCGTAGAGTAGCATGTACTGGGGGAGGACCCCGTCTACTAGCTTCTCCAACTCCTGAGCAGCGAAGGCAGGGGCCCTTTCCCCAGACGCAGCAGCCATTGTCTCTTCCAGACCGAAGTCACAGCAGCACTTGCAGTGTAGGTCCTCTCCTGTCGAAGATCAAGTATCAAGTGATTGAACAGATAGAAAATGGCAGTGACGTCCGCGGCGGTGCGTATCATCACCGCCGGCGCACTTCGTCATTGGCTCCTGGGACCCATAGGGTCCAATGTTAACCAATGCAGCATTGCGCCGCGCTCTACGACCGCCTACCGCGACGGGGTACAACGCCAGCGCAGTTACCTCACATTCCCATTGTCCCAGTTTAGAGGTCAGACAGGCGCCATTTCAGCGGCCCACATGGCTTCTTTTACTACTGTGTCACACATAGCTAGGCCTACACTCAACACACATACAGGAAGAGTTTTGTGTTTGGTGTCGTGTTCTGTGTATCTGTGGGTACATACTTGGGAATTTGTTGACTCTGTGGTCGCTGCTGTCCTACCTAGGCACCGTCAGCTGGGACATTTGAGAAGATGGCGGAATCCTCCGGTGTACCGACCGCTGGTGGACCTGTTGACAATGGAGGAGCGACATTTAATCGTCACCTACAGGTTGGACCGTGCCACTATCCAGGAACTATGTACCCAGTTGGAGCCAGACCTGATGTCAACAATCCGCCATTCCACTGGAATCCCGCCTGACGTGCAGGTGCTGTCAGTGCTCCATTTCCTTCCAAGTGGGTCATTTCAGACAACAGTGGCCATGGCATCAGGGATGTCCCAGCCTATGTTTTCCAACATGTTGTCCAGAGTGTTGTCTGCCCTGCTGAAACACGTAAGGAGATACATCGTTTTCCCTGGGGTGGAGGAGTTGCCCACAGTGAAAGGTGACTTCTATGCCCTTGGACATATCCCCAACATCATAGGTGCTATTGATGGGACCCATGTAGCTCTGGTCCCCCCCACAGGAGTGAACAGGTGTACAGGAACCGGAAGAGTTATCATTCCATGAATGTACAGATGGTATGTTTGGCAGACCAGTACATCTCCCAGGTAAATGCTATGTTCCCTGGCTCAGTGCATGACACCTACATCCTGGGGAATAGCAGCATCCCTTATATGATGGGTCAACTCCAGAGGCACTGTGTGTGGCTATTATGGGACTCTGGTTACCCCAACCTTTCCTGGCTATTGACCCCAGTGAGGAATCCCAGGACCAGGGACGAGGAACGGTACAATGAGGCCCATGGGCGGACTAGGAGGGTGATCAAATGCACCTTCGGCCTCCTGAAGGCCAGGTTCAGGTGCCTCCATATGACAGGTGGTTCCCTATTCTACTCACCAAAGAAGGTGTGCCAGATCATCATCGCCTGCTCAATGCTTCACAATCTTGCTTTGCGATGCTAGGTGCCTTTACTGCAGGAGGATGGTCCAGATGGCGGTGTTGTGGCAGCTGTGGAGCCTGTGGAGCCTGTAGACAGTGATGAGGAGGAAGCTGAGGAAGAAGACATAGACAATAGGGAGTCAGTCATACAGCAATATTTCCAGTGACACACAGGTGAGAAAAACTTTTTTTCACATTATATTCACTTTCACACTTCTACCTCTAACCTGTCTGTTATTTAATAGCAGTATTTGGTCAGTGAGTTGTACCTTTACATTACGGTTTCACAGGTGTGGTTACCAACGTGTGTCATCTGCTTTCATCCTTCAAGGACTTGTGATGTGTGACATAGGTATGTTGGCTTTACAATTGGGAACGCATTTTGACACTGTCATTGATAATACAAATTAACCAAATCACAGACTGACTCTAGATTGTTTTGTGGTTCAAGGGTGTTTATTTAAGTGCTCAAAAATGGAGGGGGGTTGTAAAATGGTGATGGGGGACGGTGGAGGAATGTCCATGGCAGAGTCCAGTCTATTGGTCACACAGGTGCACTGCCCATATGGGCATAGGAAGTGGAGCTGGGGCAGTTTAAGTATGGACAGGGTAACAAAGTGGGACACTGGGAGGACAATCAGGGTTGTCTTATTTCCTGGCGCGGGTCTTGCCATCTTGCTCTGTCCTGTTCCTGGATCTCAGGGACCGCTTGCGTGGTGGTTGTCCGTCTGCAGGGGGTGGGGTGCTGGTGTTGTGGTCCTGTGGCGGTGCGTCCTGTCCACTGGCGCCGGCGGAGGTTGTGGGCAGTTCATCGTCCATGCTAGTTTCAGGGGCCCCTTGGAGTGCCACGGTGTCCCTCATGGTCTTTTGTATGTCCTTCAGCACCTCTACGATGGTGCCCAGGGTGGAGCTGATGGTACTGAGCTCCTCCCTGAACCCCAAATACTGCTCCTCCTGCAGGCGCTGGGTCTCCTGAAACTTGGCCAGGACCGTCGCCATCGTCTCCTGGGAGTGGTGGTATGCTCCCATGATGGAGGAAAGGGCCTCGTGGAGAATGGGTTCTCTTGGCCTGTCCGCCCCCTGTCGCACAGCAGCCCTCCCAGTTCCCCTGTGTTCCTGTGCCTCCGTCCCCTGGACGGTGTGCCCACTACCACTGCCCCCAGGTCCCTGATGTTGTTGGGGTGGTGGGTTATCCTGGGTTCCCTGTAGTGATGGACACACCGCTGATTGACGTGTCCTGGGTACAGAGGTATGGGCCCGCTGGGTGGGTGCTGTGCTGGTGTTACCAGAGGGTGGAAGGTCGTTGTTGGGCTGTGCCTGTACAAGGGGAACCGACTGTCCCGAGGCCCACGATGGTCCGGGCTGGTTATCAGGATCCAGTAGGGCAGAGCTGCAGTCGTCACTGTGGACCTCTTCTGTGGGTGGAGTGGAGATGTCTGGACCCTCCTGTGTGGTGACGTTCCTTAGTGGCCCTTTAGGGATATAAGAGCATGATTAGTGCATGTGTGTGTGTAATAGTGTGCAATGGGTGGGTGTTTGTGTACCCCAGTGCAAGCATTCCTGTGTGTGGGTTTGTGCAATGATGGTTAGGGGGTAGTTATGGGTATGTACAGTGAGCATGCTTTGGTGAGGGCTGACCATGCTTAGTTGTGTCATGCAGGGCTTGGTGTTGGGATGTGTGGTTTGTGTTATTAGTACATTAGTGAGGAGTTAGAGTGATAGGGGAGGGGTGAGGGTGGGGGTGTGTGATGGCATGCAGGTAGGGTGGGGGATATGATAGTTAAGATTTGACTTACCAGTGTCCATTCCTCCACCGACTCCTCCGAGGCCCTCTGGATGCATGATGGTCAAGACTTGCTCCTCCCATGTTGTTAATTGTGGGGGAGGAGGTGGGGGTCCGCCGCCTGTCCGCTGAACCGCAATGTTGTGCCTGGAGACCACAGAACGCACCTTCCCCCGTAGGTCGTTGCACCTCTTCCTGATGTCCTGCCGATTTCTTGGATGCTGTCCAACTGCGTTGACCCTGTCGACTATTCTGCGCCATAGCTCCATCTTCCTGGCTATGGATGTGTGCTGCACCTGTGAGCCAAATAGCTGTGGCTCTACACATAGGATTTCCTCCACCATGACCCGGAGCTCGTCCTCGGAAAACCGGGGGTGTCTTTGGCGTCACATGGGGTGGTTTGGGTGATGTGTGGGGTGGTGTCAGTATTGATGTGTGTGGTAATGTGTAGTGGTGTGTGGTGTATTGTGCGTGTAATGTTGTATGGGTGATGGTGTTGTGTGCCTCTGTGTGGTGGGGTTCTCTGTTGCTGTGCTCTCTGTCTCTCTGGCCTTCGGTCGTGACTTGTGGTCATAGGGGTTTGTGGGTGATGTGGGTGTGTGTTTTATATTATGTTGGGTGTGTGGGAGTGGTGTTTGTATGTGTATCAGGTGTGTGTATTTGTAATTGTCCAATGTGGCGGTGTTTTGGAGATGTGTGTGTATTTTGAGCGCGCCAGTGTGTACCGCCAATGGAATACCGCAGTTGAAAGACCGCCGCGTGGATTCGTGTGTCGTGATAGCATGGGCGTGTTTCTGTTGGCGTGACAGTGGAGGAATTGTTTTCGCCAGTTTTACACTGATTTTTGGCGTGGCGGACTTGTGTGGGTGTCTGAATTTCGGCGGATTCCGAGCAGTGGGTCATAATAGCTGTGGCGGAATTCCGCGGCCGCGGCGGTGTATTGGCGGTCTTCTGCACGGCGGTAAGCGGCTTTTACCGCCAATGTTGTAATGACCCCCTAACTACTGAACTTTCTTCTTGCATGACGACTACCACAAATGAGTAAAAAAAGGTGTCCAAGGGAGAAAAAATGCTTATTGAACTGCGACCACAGGCGACAGAATATCACACACCACTTCAGGACCTCTGTGACTGGGTCCAAGATGGCGATGAGGGCAGATGATGCCGTGGGGCGTTCTTGAAGGAACAATATCTAGATACTTGGATTGCCGTAGGGGATAGAGGGACAGGACCCCCTGTCCTTCTATGAAACTTGGTTTAAATCATTTACTCCAAACTCAGACCTCACACCTTTCTACACCTTGGAAAAGGCCCACAGAGTGCCAGCACATTATCCACCTCCAGAGTTGCCCCTCATCCTATGCTCACCAACCTACTCCACTATCAAGATAGAGATGCTATCTTGTGAGCAGCTAGGCTGATGGCCCCTTTGTGGATCAAAGATAAGACTGTGATGTTATTCCCGGATTACATAAAACTGGTACAACAACACACTTCTCTCCTGGTAGTCAAGTGCTGCCTCCAACTGGCTGGTTTCCAGTACTCCTTTCTATTCCTGGCCCACTGAAGATCATCTCAAATTAAACTAATCACTTTTTTATGGATCCCACGGGAGCCTGGGAATGGTTGGACAGACAAACTGGAGGTTCCACCACCCGCAACTCCAGAGGTCGCCCAGGACCAAATCGCCCTTGATGACACCAAAAAACCCTTACCACGGAGGAAGGTGACTCCCCCGCCAGTGGTGAACATCCCCTCCAAACATGGAACAAATTATCAAAGAGCGCAAGGCATCACTCGATACTGTGGCCAACTTGGTCACAAGGGCTGCCTCTTCAGATGGAGACACAGGACCATATCTCTTCTTGTCAGACGAGGACTCAATGGACGTATTCGATACGCCCCAAGACTCACAAACACTCCCTGGAGTCACTCCACAAACTGCTGGCTGTCTAATCTGACTAATCTCTACTCACGCCAACATTCAGTATCCTCTCTTCCCGAGTCTACAGAAGCACTAGTATTCAGAGAGCGAAGAGAACTGCAGTCACCTGCGATCAGATATATTACAAGTTCAATATCCTTTAACTCCTAACTGCTACTGTTAAAAGGTTAGCTATTATTTCAACTTGCATTTGTGAGATGTATCAGTTAGGCCCCTCCGTTCCTCCTGTACACCTGCTGCCACTACACTATCTGCACTAATACACAGTCATATAAGTGCCATAGTACTGATCCACTCCTCTGTCTACAGCTACTATGCCCCCTAAAAAGACAGATGCTGCTGCACATTCTTAGTTTGGACACTTCACCCGTTGCAAAGTTCTCTACCTATTGTCTGTTTTCCATGCATTGTTACGCTGCCCCAGAACAAGACCCTCCCTCAATTGTCACAAAATGCATATCTGTCACACCTACATTAAACAGAGCTATTGATAGAGCCTGATGTGAGCTCCACCTCAATCGACCTGCACACGAAGTTCATCTCCCCCAACCAAGACCCTCAGGCCAACCTTGAATATTCACTTCTTACATTTAAAGTGAGGGGCATGCACAAAGTGAGAAAAAGATACACAGTTTATTTATATGTACACTGACACAATGCCAACATAACACTCTTATAAGAGACATATACCTAACAAAAAGAGCTTCAAAGGTTATGTTGTTGTTGGCAAGGGACATTACACACTCCCACCTACTCTATAGATCCATGAGGGGCACTAATCTGGGTGAGGCCCGGGCTTACCTTCCAGGAGACGAACATCATAGAGGATGGGGAGGTCGCTTTGTCCACCTAGATGGTTGCCTAGACATTTAACTAATACTGACTGGTAGTATTTATGCCCCCAGTACTGACCAACACATCCTTTGGGAGGAGTTATCAGCCCTCCTTGCACAAAAGACTTCACCTCCCCTTAGGGGATGACTAAAACACTCTCCTGGATACACCCTTGGAAAGACCCCATCCCCCCACCCCACACACTTCTGTGCCACCAAACAGCATGCGTTTGCGTGTTGGCTGCACACTGGTCCCTGGTAGATACATGGTTAATGATATTTCCTTCTGAAAGACTTTACTCCTTTTACTTCGCACCTCACCAACACTATGTTCATCTGGACCTCTTTCTGTGATCAAGCTCCCTACTCATGAGTGTGCTTCACTCAGACTACCTAGGGAGAGTCATAGCAGATCATGCAGCGCGTATAATAGACCTGGGTTGGATACCACCACGGCCCCCACTGCCCCTTTGATGCCTTCAGTGAGACATCCTGGATGACCCAGCATTCTGCGATAGACAGAACACCCACATTCAACATTATTTTGCCACCAACCAAAATACCACCAGGAACTGGGCTCTGAAGTGGGATGCATTTAAGGTGGTCACATGAGGCACTTGCCTAAAAGAAATAGTAGGCGTCCTCAGACCATGGAATGCGAAATTGGTCAGGCCGAATCCTACTTCGCCAAACTAGACAGGTTCCCCGATGATTGTATTGATCAAACAACTCAACGTATAAAAGCGAGGAAGTCCCTCACTTCTCAATAGGAGCAAATACAATGGTTAACCTTCATGACACATGGAGCCAAGATACATCAGGGGTGTCAAAGCTGGGCGGTAGCTGGCCTGGTTGATATGGCAGGAAACAACTGCCCCTCAATCACTGAGATTAAATCGCTGACCAGAGAGATGATTTACACACAGGAAGCAATACTTCAGGAATTCTCTGAATACTACACCCAGTTGTATAAAACCCTGACAGCCACCCCCAACAGTCCTTACTGCATTCCTGTCAGCTATCACCATCCCATGTATATTCCTTGCCACCAGGATAGACCTGGATCCCCAATCACAGTAGTGGAGGTCCGACAGGCTGGCGGTACTACACAACGTATTTTGACTGTGGCAAAACCGTCACGGTCATACCGCTGGGACCAGCAGAATACTGCCATGCTGGTCCCGGCGGTCGTAAAACGCCATGGCAGTGCTGCCAGCAGCGCTGCCCTGAGGATTTCGACTCCCCTTACCGCCAGGCTTTCCATGGCGGTGAACACCGTCATGGAAAGGCTGGCGGTAAGGGACTCTGGGTGCCCCTGGGGGCCCCTGCACTGCCCATGCACTTGGCATGGGCAGTGCAGGGGCCCCCAGACACAGCCCATCGCGCAATCCACTGCCCGAATTACGGGCAGCAGATTGCACGACGGGTGCTGCTGCCCGCCACACGGCCACATTGCCGCCGGCTCAATTAGGAGCCGGTTGCAATGTTACGCACCAGCTCCCCGCTGGGCCGGCGGATGGAAACTCTGTTTCCGCCCGCCGGCCCAGCGGTGATGTCAAAATGCGGCCGGCGGGTTCCTGGCCGCAAAGGCGGCCGACTGGCGGTCCAATATTGACGGTCGGCCTGAGCCGACGGCTAATGTTGAAATGAGGGCCTTAGTGCACAACAAAACCCCAGGATTACATGGCCTACCACTTGAGTGCTACTCCGTTTTTGCTGCCAGCATGGCCCCACTGGTTGCTGTATACAAGGATGTTCTCCAAATGGAAATCCTACATGGATCCTTTTGGGAATCTCTCCTGATTCCAATCGTAAAACCCAACCGGGACCCATCTTTATTGGGCTCCTAATGTCCAATTAACACATTAGGAGCAGGCTATAAAATCCTGGGCAAAATGCTAGCAAGTCGCTTCTCCCAGACCATCCCAGTTCTAGGTCACGGCAAACAAAATGACTTCATCCCAGGACTAAATACCTTGCAGAATATCTGGCAATTGTTCCATATCCAGGACCATGTCCAAGACTCCTTCCCCCACGCAACGGCCCTTATCCTGGACGTGGAAAATGTGTTAGATACACTCTCATGGCACTTATTATTTCAGGTCTTATCCCACATGGGAATGGAGAAACGTCTCCTTGCATACACTCTCCTAATATACAACCCTGCATCCCAAGTACGATTAGGCATCCTGGTATTGGAGCCATTTGACGATTCAAAAAGGCACATGGCAGGGATGCCCATTATCTCCCCTACTGTTTGCACTGGTGGTATAACTAGTAGCAATCCACCTCTGAGAGGAGTGGCAACTTTGAGGCATCCGCTTATCAGATAGATTCCATGCAATGGCCCTTTACACGGAAGACATGCTTGTGCATCTTAAACACATACAAACAACCTCCACCCTACTACACAACACCCTAGCAGAATTTGCAGAAGTCTCTGGTCTTAGAATCAACTGGACAAAAATGGCAGTCTACCTCTTAAATGCAGGGAATCCGCAGCACAACTTCACTTTAGGTGAAACTCACTCCAGTGGTGCCTAGAGGTGATCCGCTAAACTCATCTCTATTTTTGACTCCCAGTCCTATACAAGGGTAACCTCTGTAAAGCACTTGCTGGAATCAGAGCTCAGATGGCATTTTGGCAATTGCTCTCCCTTGCCTCCATTGGTATGAAAGCACTTATTGAGATTCATCTTCTCCAGGCTATGATAGTACTTTGCGGATCTTCCACTCGTTCCCCCATGCACCTCCTTCAAGGAGATGGATGCCCTGTTGGGCACTCTGATGTGGGGTTCACATAGATATTGATTAGTACTCATGAATCTGCAACTCCCTACGGTCCGAGGTTGGATGCGAACCTCTCCTTCGAGGAATAATTCTTGGTGGTGCAATTGCAGTGGTTATGTCACTGAATTACAAGATGTCACATGCGAGAGGCCACTGACCCGATCACAATATGCAACCTAGTTCTCCCCAAACTAACACCAGCTTCACCCTGACCCCTTCAGGTAATAATAGCCCGGTCCTGCATGCTCCACATACATGGACTCTCACAAGACAGGCCATGGTGTGCAGAAAACATCTCAATAGCGGGTCTCCCTCACTTTGCAGGCCACTATACGGCAAGTATACTGCTGACATGGACAGCAAACTCTCTCTGCACAGTAGGAGACCTTTACACTGATGGCCATCTCCTCTCATTTGATCAACTAATGACAGATACAGAATTACCATCTGGACAGTTTATCACTTACCAACAGCTGCGTAACACCATACACACACTGTGTGGTAAAGCTGATTCAGAACCACCTACACACCCTGCCCACAGGTCATATATACAATGAGCACAATCCGGCACCTTATTACCTGGCTCTATAGAGCCACCAGAGAAATAATGGTCACTCCACTGGCACACCTCCGGCCCTGATGGGAAGCGGAAATAGGCAGGGATGGGTAAAGAATGGGAGATTGCACTATCACATCCTGCTTGAAGAGCATTCAATGTCACCTCCTCCACAGGGCATACCTCACCCAAGCTGGACTGAATAGGTACGATCCCTTGGCACAAATTACTTTCCTGCGCTGTCCCCTACTTGGCACAGACTTCCATCATATGTGGTCGACATGTTCAACAGTGCACCACTACTGGTTCTCAATCCATGAAACTCGTCATAAGTAACACAACTAACAGACCTCCAGACATGGGAAGCCTATGTACTGGGCATTTTTAGGCATAGAAAGACACACAAAGTGTACTCCCACTTTTTAGCATTGGTGCTTCTCTTAGCCACCCGTACACTTAATTTACACTGGTGTCCAGCCTCCCCACCACCTGTGGAGGCCTGAAAGGGGGTCCTGAACAAATGGGGTGTGGTGGAAGAAGAGGCATTGCGCAGTGAAGACATTTATGGCCTGAGAGGTCTCGCCATTTCTAATCACTGGGCAGTAATCCTCACCTATTTCCAGCAACACGTACAAGATGATACTTTGCCATCCTGATATGATACATTGCAGGTTTTTTAATAGCTACAACACTCTACCACCCTTGCTGATGCTGCCATCCCCGACACAGCTCAGTACCCATTAAGCCTGTTTCTTTAGATACCCCTCCTCCCTGGAACCCCCTGGCTAGAATATTAGGTCTAAACCTCCAGGGTAATTTACCCTTACATTGATAGTTATATATACTCAGCACCATACTATCAGCTTAAAGGCAGCTAGACAAGAACGCCACCCCTGACCACCAGACCCATCCCCTCCCACTAAGTGATAACCTGTTCTGCCTCCCCTCAGGCAAATAGTAAACTGTCACATCAAGAGTGTTGTCATAACATTACTTTCTGCATATTGACTATATATCCATTTTGTTGTATAAATACCTGCTATTATCAACTATATAGTTCCCAATCAAAACTGTCAATGTCACTATTGTGTGACAGTAGATGTAAGTACCATACCTGTACTGCATGACTGTTTATTATTGTTCTTCTTGCCTTAATAAAATGAAACAGAAAAAAATATATATTAAACCTATGAAACTCCAACAGATCACTGCAAATGTGTAAGCTGTGCATCTGTCAAAGATGTGGGTGAATATGTGTTTTTATCTGTCCTTGGGTGAGTTAAACACTGATGTCTCTCCTACCAACAGCCCACTCATCTTTAGTTTAAACAATCAGCTTTATGTAGCATGAGTTGAACAAGAAAATAACCTTTCAGTCTTCTGTACAATGAATTTTGCTTTAATAAAGTCCAGTTAGAGAAAGTATTGATCAAACAAGTTTCCAAAGCATCATGTCAGTGCTTGTTTATCTTGTCTTAAGTGAAACGTAAATGTGTCAGTTGGTCCCCAAGCTTTCCCTCAGGAACAAGCTAAAGCCCTCTAGTTGTTGGTCTTCACAAAGTTAGAACATCTTTGAGGTTTCAAAATGTATTCCAGCCAGAAATCTTTCAGGTTCTAATAAGCCATGGCTCGGCAAATTCACATCTTGGCTAATGATGGGCCTGCACTTGACTCGGTCTCCTTCCTTTGTAGATTCCTCCAAGGAGCATTCTTTCACAGGCCATCCTTTAGTTACTGATTTAAGACTGCTGTTGATTCTTACCTTACTTTCAGTGTCCCTTCGTGCAGTATTGTTTATGGATTTTAATAAGATAGTGTTTCTGCATGACTCCAAAGTCCTTTGTTTCCAGCTCAAGGGAATCTAATTTCCTTCTGATGCCATGATTTCCCTGTGCTTTCCATTCAGTGTTATACTAAAGTGTACAAAAAATTATCAATGGACTGGTTGAATTAATCTAAGCCACAGATAATTACCCAGGCAGCATTCCAGTCCATTGTTCTTTTGCACACGGGCCACATCAGTTTGGACCCTGGTATATGCGAATCAACCTTGACTCTTCTCCAGTGGAAACCTGTACAGTGCTAACAGCCTGCAGCAGTCCAGTTTTTTAAGTTGTGGGTGAAGGGCTTGAAATTTCTCATGTTCTATGTTTGTTTTATGTGATAAGTCCACACCAATAAATATTTTGCGTTTATGTCAAATCAAGTTGTTGTGAACACCAGGCCTATTAGGCTGTTTTTATTAGGCTGGTTTCATTACTCATTATGCTCTTCTTTACTGTAATAGAAAGTTTGAAGCTCCTGAAGCACACTCAGAAATGCTGATATCATTATGGCTGACGTCTCTGTAGGCTGAGATGTTTTATTTGTTTTTATTAATGTGCATAGCCAATTCAGTATGGTCCTGTACACTCTAAGTCTATTTTTTGCAAAGATGGAAGTTTAATGTGCTAGCGCGCCTGGTCCTTAGTACGTAAACTTACAAGGGGACCCGTATAGGCCGATGAACCTTTTGGAACGCATGGAGTATCCTAGTTATGTAGTAAGCGATGAACATCAATTATGAATGTAATCAATCAATCAATAACCACTAAGAGAATCATTAAACATGAGACAATATATCAACATTTTGTGAATAACCACAACTCAATTATAGGTTTTATTAATTTTATTTCCCTATTAGTTACAATCCTAAGTCATGAGGTTAATTCAAACTTTATTCAAACAGCTCAGAATTAGTTCATTAATGACCACCAATAACATAATATAATCAGAACTTGAGAAAACGAATGCTCTAATGCTTCAGCATAAGCAATCAAAAATTAATATATTGACATCAATAGCAGAGTTCAGCAATCAGTACGTCAATCATTTATCGCTGTCTGTGTCACCCAAAGAATACCTTACGTAACCAAGATTAGCATTAGCATGTGGGACTTCATGCGAAAAAACTATTTAGAAACACAAATTTAGAAAACATTTAGCTAAAGGAAAAAATGTATTCAAACAGCGCAGTTGGTACCTAGAAAGAAAGGCCCAAAGTAAAGAGTCACATTGTCATAGCTACCTATACACAGAATGGATCAGCAACAAAGTCAGTCTTCATCTTCAGGTCATCAATCGATTAGCAAAGCATCAGGCTCTCAAGCGCATAAGCCCAATGAGAGAATCTCGGATCGCGTCTCTTGACGTCATTAATTCTCTCCTCACTTCTCGCATTGCATCTCATGTGTAGTTTTTGCCTATTGTCATGACTTTCTATTAAGGTTTTCCAGTCCATCCACCTAATTCCTAATTGGTCAGTCAACCACCAGTTATTACCTTAACCAATAATATTATTTTTCCAAATCTATGAATTCTAATATTTCACAGTTGTCAGTTTATTGATGGTTCACTGTACGATGGCCTCATCATCCGTCTCATCAGGTATCGAAAATGTTGCATCTTCTTCTCTAGTCAGTGCTTCTATTGTTCAAGTCCTGGGAAAGTTCATCGAGTCTGTCTTACACCAAAGTTGTTACATATCCTAGTCCCTCATCTCCTGTTTGTCGGTACATTGCAGAAAATTCTGGCTAAACAGATTTTATTAACTTATGCAGTTCAATGACAGTTCAACACACCAGCTTCTCTGCAGTGAGCTAGAAATTCAGGTTCTACATGAGGCCTGGCAACTAGGCCACAACTTTGGCTAAGTTAACTCTACAATATAATGCAAAACGTAGGTTATACATCATAAATGACATACTACTACATTATTTTTGTTCATTTCCAATATTTTATGCATTTTTAATCATTTTAGTACAAGTTCGTATAAGCTGGCTATTCCTCTCCATGGGCACATTTTAAAACGTACACATTCATTTTTCTACAATTAATTTCTCTATTAACTTTTTATCATTCAAAACACGTAAACATTCATTAATAATTTCCAATTAGCATATCTGGTTCAACAAATGTTAATGTGTGGATCAAGCGGATATATTTTGTGTAATGTTGGTTTGTCTAGCTGTGTTTTTAGTGTTTCCAAACCATTCTTTATTCTGAAAATTTGAGATGAAATCAGTAGTCAAAGAGTATACAAATCCCAGGATTTTAGCATTGAGGAGGAGAGGTCTTTGTGCTAGAATTATTGCAAGAATTCACACCAGATTGCAGAACCAGCAGATCCATTCTCAATCAGAGAGTCTATTTCAGAAAAAGGTATTTTTCACAAGAGCACAGATTCTTCTTTTCTTGGCAGGACTCTGATAACTAACAGCTGAAACTAGCTATACAAAGGTATGATTTAAGTTTTATTCTAAGAACTTTGATAGGATTTGCTGTTAATGCAAGAACTAGCTTTATGTTGCTAGAATGACAGAAACTCACAAAAAAGCTTTTGTTTTGTTTGTGCTGCCCATTTCGTATCTAACTACTTTTTTTGTCGAACATGGAGGACTAACACTTATTAAATATAAGTATTAAAAGTCATAATATTTTTATGCTTTTTCTTGAGTTGTAACTGTTTGGTAGTCACTTGCGGAAACATGCATCTTTTGACTAATTAACGTGTAATTTACTATTACACTTTGAGTAGGTTTACTACTTTTAGCTACTTCCATAATCTGAGTATAAAGCTATTCAAAAGTGTAAGTTACCTTTGTGACTAGCCCCTTCAGTTTTTGACTATCCCAGGGCCCTCCAATTTGTAAGTTACAATTTTGTAGCAAATTTACACTCAGATTTTGTGAAGAGCCAACAAGTAGTAAACATACTCAAAAGTGCAAATTACCCAAAAGTAGAAGTTTCCCTTTGAACTCTGTATATATTGACACATTCATATGGTGCTCCCCGCTAGATGTTTAATTATGTGACTTTAATTGGCAAATGTTAATATTTTATTCCATGATTGGTATGTATTTTCTGCTACATGTTGATCTGAATAGGATATTACAATACATTTTTAATAGATTCACGTAGACTTTACATAGTATACACATATTAAACGGCACCCAAAAGAACCTAAATGGATGCTTAATGCTCAGACAGTAGGTGTCATAATTACCCAATTAAATGCTATTTTTGTATTAACCTTAGAAAAATGAAATATAGTGGTAAGCTCATCTGGGATTTGACGCAATGTCATTCTTGTCTTAAGAAAGTTTATAGTCCCCCAATGAATGATACTCAGTAGGCATCTGTTTTATTTATAGTGGGTCAAGTGGTTGGCCTCCTGTTTTCCTGCTTCAGGAACACAAAAAGCAGAAATGTACCTGGCTGCAAGATTACCCAAATGGTTAAAGAGGACTGAACACTGCAAGTGAAAGACATAAGGCCCAGAGGTCTGCCTTGATGAGCTAATGGGCTTCCGTTCTAACAAAAATGAGCTTTCTCACCAGCTGGTGACTAATAGCCTGGCTTAAAGTTTGGCCGATGGATACTCCATCAGAAGCATGGCAGATATCCGGTCTGCCTTATTACAAGTGTGCACTTGCAATAAAGTGGACAGGATATTCATCATGCCTGTGACAGAATAACCTGCTTGCCAAACTCTAAATCAGGCCTTAAGTCCCAAGGTAAAAACATTGACTGAAACAATCTGCTTACTGTATTCAACCTCTGCTCAATTGTAGTTGGCCTGAAATTATGTGTGTCCGGTCCAGCATGAACTGTATTGTTCCATGCTGATTGAACGGTCCTAGGTGCTTTTTGCATTAAAGGGAGAGATGGATATTTACTTTAAGCACTGTTGATGATCTTGGTGTCTTTTTGCTTGTTACATTTTCTCTAGTTTTTAAAAATTGGTTTGGGAACTGTATTTTGTTGTCTTTCATGCTTTAAAATTGTTCCTACAGCTTGAACCTTAGCACACTGTTCATTGTGGATTGCCGGCTGCATTTGCCTTAGCAACCAGGAGTTGAGCTGAGATTCTCTCTGAACTGTTTAGACCTAAATCTAGTGTATTTTCTTGAGTTGGCGGGGGTGCCCTCCACCCAAATTACTAACTCCACTTTTGACACAGAAAAAGGACAACTCATGCCTTGGCATGCATTAGATGCCTGAACTCTTTGTGTGCCAACTGTTTCACTTTTACACTTGCACCACTGCTTCAGTTTTACACCTGCCTTCCTCTTCTACACATCTGTATTCAGCACTAGTTTCTATCAGTGCATATAAAAGAACTTTCAAGTGGGTTATACTTTCAATAGCAAATAATCTTCATACGTGAGGAACCAATATTATTTAAAAATGATAAATACAAAACAGACTTTTTGCACCTATGACTCTTCGCGTGTTGTATCTTAAGGAAATCCCAAATTATGTGCCATATCTGCTACTTACATCATGTTACACTTAATGCGCCCTGAAGCAAGGTAGTCTGACTTTTAGGCTTTCTGTGCCCCTCCCATTATAGAGAAATAAATGGTGCAGGATAACCTTGACAAACAAATGATAAGGAACAAGGCCTGGTGGCTGTTTGTCACCCTGATATATTAAGACAGGTCAATCATGCAGGAGGTCAGAGCCATAAAACTGGACGTCACTAACTGTACCAAAGTTGTCGACCTTAAAAAGATTGAAGGTTTAATTAACCCTAGCAATAAAAACCTCTAGGAATTGGAAATTTCCCCCAGCGCTACACCCCAAATAGGATGTCCACCTCTTTAAAACGAAAAAAAACCAAATATTTCACAAGTCACCATACTGTATTTCTATACCGTGCTTAATATTTCTTTCCGAAGTGTTAGCTTTCACAGTTGCAAGAGGTTCAGGCATATTTACTAAAGTTAATGCCAGTCACTGTGTGGCAGCCATTCTTCAGCTCTGGTATTCCTTTAATTACTTTCTTTAGATGACACTATGGTGGTCATTCTGACCCTGGCGGTCTTTGACCGCCAGGGCGGAGGACCGCGGGAGCACCGCCGACAGGCCGGCGGTGCTCCAATGGGGATTCCGACCGCGGCGGTACCGCCGCGGTCGGACCGGCACCACTGGCGGGGTCCCGCCAGTGTACCGCGGCCCCATTGAATCCTCCGCGGCGGCGCAGCTTGCTGCACCGCCGCGGGGATTCCGACCCCCCCTACCGCCATCCAGATCCCGGCGGTCGGACCGCCGAGATCCGGATGGCGGTAGGGGGTGTCGCGGGGCCCCTGGGGGCCCCTGCAGTGCCCATGCCACTGGCATGGGCATTGCAGGGGCCCCCGTAAGAGGGCCCCTACATGTATTTCACTGTCTGCTGCGCAGACAGTGAAATACGCGACGGGTGCAACTGCACCCGTCGCACAGCTTCCACTCCGCCGGCTCGATTCCGAGCCGGCTTCATCGTGGAAGCCTCTTTCCCGCTGGGCTGGCTGGCGGTCTGAAGGAGACCGCCCGCCAGCCCAGCGGGAAAGTCAGAATTACCGCCGCGGTCTTTCGACCGCGGAACGGTAACCTGACGGCGGGACTTTGGCGGGCGGCCTCCGCCGCCCGCCAAGGTCAGAATGAGGGCCTATATGTTACTACCGATGAGACTGATGTAAGTTGCCTGTACGTCGCTGGTTGTTTTATTGTTCTGCCTAATGACCATGGGGGTTATTCTAACTTTGGAGGAGTGTTAATCCGTCCCAAAAGTGACGGTAAAGTGACGGATATACCACCAGCCGTATTACGAGTTCCATAGGATATAATGGACTCGTAATACGGCTGGTGGTAAATCCGTCACTTTTCCGTCACTTTTGGGACGGATTAACACCTCCTCCAAAGTTAGAATAACCCCCCATATGTGTTCATAACTTGGAAAATGTCAATACATTTTTTTAAAATGTATGTTTATCAAAAAGTGTGTGTTTTTTATGTATGTCTGTAGGAAAAGTGCTACTATGCTGACAAGGTGTAAACAAGCCTGCCTGAAAAATCTCCCTATGAATGAAATGTCTATTGTACGGCTCAAGGAATTGCAGTCAAAACATGTGTAAGGCTTCTGCTGAAAGGTATTATACCTAAATGACAGGGGCACCTTTGGTCGAAGTGACTGTTCTGAAAGAGGTCACATGTTCTTGGTAAATTTTGAAACTTGCACAGCAGTCTTTTTACTTCAGCCAGGTAATGAGGCCAAGATGACAAGCAGAATGCTGCAATACATCATGGGCCAGATGTATACATTTTTGAAATAGCGATTACCCAATTGCGATTTTCACCAAATCACACTTAGGTAGTCGCTATTTGAATGTATGAAACTCCAGGAGTTTCATTTGGCGTTCCCCAATGGCTCGCAAATTGACTTACTTCATTAATATTCATGAGCTAGGTTGCAATTTGCGACCCATTAGGAAACACTAAAATCACTGGCATGGTGGCCTACTGGGCTCAGCAGACCACCATTTCTGTGATTGTTTTAAATAAAGCAATGTTTTTTTAAATGCAACCTTAAAGGAAAACGGGATGCATTTAAAAAAGAATAATTACATTTTTCTTTTAATTTTTTAAGAGTAAGCTGTGGTCCACAGGAACACTGCCTCCTCTTAATAAAAATGATTTTGCATGCATTCAGAAAGGGGAAGCGGTCCATTGGGGACCACTTCCTGTTTGCAAATGGGTTACCACCTACTTGAAGTAGGTGGTAAAATGTGAATGTTCTGTGACTGTATTTTGATCACAAAACATTCCTACATACCGCTGCGATTCGGTATAAGAAAGGAACGCCCTTGACAAACCCCTTCCTAATACCGAATCGGTATGCAGTCGCAGTTCCAAACTGCGATTTAGTAACATTACTGAACGGAAATTTGGATTTCATACATACCAAAATGTATTTTTGCAGTTACAAACGGCCTGATCGGGCCGTTTGTAGCAGCAAAATTGCATGATACATCTGGCCCCAAGTTCAATATCCTACTCCCGTCCTCACCTACATTTTCACTGTGGCCCCAGGTGCAAACCAAGATCAATAGGATGTGCATAGGTCTTCTATGAACTAGATCATAGGTCTCACTGTTCAGTTCACAGGACATCCCTGGGTGCAATATCCTCACCAGCATGCAGTTCAAGAGGAAAGAAGCTAAAGGAAGGTGTCCACTAGTCGCAAAGTCAATAAATTAGGAACTTCAAAGACGACTTCTCACAACTGGTAGCATGAAGTGAACATTTCAGCTAGAATGTGATATTAACTGCATTGAGGCTCCTGTGCTTGCAGGTTCATCAGTTTCTACACACAAATGTCATATATGATTATGTCAAGTCAAAGGATCATAAAAGCAAATAGATAAAACATAAAAACCTCATACAGCATAGATAAAAATATATTCACAATTTGGATAATTAATAACACAATTGTATCCACTAACATAAAATCAAACCCTTTTACAATTATTTAAGACTTCATAATAAAAGTTGATAATAAAATTCATTATATTAACATAGTTCATCCATCACCAATCCCCAAAAATAAGTAGAAAGAACATACAAACATGTCGCTTGCCAGGTCCTTCACATCAATAAAAACGAGATAAAGTAAAATACTCAACATGGGGTGGTATCATACCTTAAAATTTGAAGTGCATTTTTATATTTCCTAACACCAAGGAGTCGACAAACCAGAATAATTCATTTCCTTCTACAATGGACATTGGCAGAACAAAAGTACAACACATGTTCATCTTTTTCTTTTTTGGCTCCACAAGAGGGACAAATACACCTTTCATTATCATTAGTCAAAGCCCAGTTATTAGTAAAATGGGTAATCGGCAAGGACCTATGCCTAAATTGCACATACATATGATTATGGCTCAACCACAATTGGAAGAATGAGGTTGCAGAATGCACAATGGCTAGAGTAGTTTCAGTTTCAGCCAATTGGACAATACATCAAAGCTTATGATCTGGAAAAAAACCTTTGTCTCCTTCTTGAGCTGGAAATGGTTTCTGCTTGGGTGAAAGTTGATAGTAGACAGGCCTGGGATAGTGAATTTAGATCATACCTGTCAGATACTGAAACATTTTGGAGTTAGAGAACCCACCTCAAATAATGATCACAGTCTTGGTCAGGGTGAACTATTTGAGTCACTAAATAACTCTGTGCATAACCCCCTGGTTGCCTGGCACTCAGTAGTTAGGCAACTTAGAGGCACTGTGTAAAATAGTTATGCAGTTCTCAAAGACTAATAAAGAGAAAAGAAACCACAAGAAAAGAAATCTGAAAAATACACAAGAAAAATAGAGATTATTTTAATAAATAAAATGACACCAAAACAACAAAGATCAAATAAGTAGAGCCAGAGGTATGCATTTAAAACAATACGCACTAAGCAACAACCGTAGTTATTTGGTCACACTAGACTGTGTCAATGTCAAAGGTTAAGGCCGTTTGCAATGGAGTATGAGTCAGACACTGTGACCAGGTTCCTTCCCATGATAAGTTTACCTTTTGAGTTAGACATTTTTAGGAGTGAAAACATGGTCATTGAAGAGGTGTCAGCATGACATGCTGCAAGCTGTAACTGAAGCAGTGCTCATCGATGGCAGGTTGCTGAACAGCGGAGTCCCGGTGCAGTCATCGTTGAAGACAAGAAAGTTTAAAGCTGGCAAAGTTGGAAGTCTATACCTGGGAAGGCTTCCAGGCCGATCAGATGCTGATCATGCCTCGGTCCTTCTGAAGTCTTCTATGTCCAGACTGAAAAAGTTTTCTGGAAGTCACATCCCCTTCAGTGGGGCAAAAGTAGCAACCTGATGCCAACTAGTAATTTGACATTGAGAGCTGTGATTTTGATGTTGGTTTCAGATTCCGATGGTTTTTCATGCAGAAGTTGACAAAATGTCCCACTTTTTGCAGTTTAGCTACATGAAGAGTACACTATAACACCAGCAAAGCATCCAGTATCTGGGGGAGGAGCACCTCTTGTTGTTAGGACAAACTCAAAAAGAGGCCAGTAGCAGGGCACAGGTTAAGTCCAGTTGGAACTTGTAAGCTGGGCAGTTGCAGAGAGACACGTCTCTGTTGTGTCCATTTGGCTCATATAGGAGGTCAGCTAACTGACTTTTGCATTCACGTCTGGGGTCCTAATTCATGGCAAACATTTCATCAAGGTTCCGACAGCAGGGCAGTCCTTCTTCATATCTTCACAAGTCTAGGGGTGATTGGAGGAGAGTTCTGTGGGGTCCACATTTATGCCCAGTGCCAGTCTATGCGTAGAGGGCAAATCTGTTTCTACCTCCTCAAACACTTTTGGTCAGTTCCTCTACCCTCACTGGGTTTAGGCCAGCCTGGCTAGAGACACAACAGGGGTGCAGGCCTCGGTTTGAGTATCATCTGCCAGTGACAAGGCAGGCAAGCATCCTTTCAAGCTCAGAAAGGGTTTGGGCAAAGCCCACCCTCCCAGGCATCCTATCAAGGAGGGTCACATTCTCTACACCTAGAACAGTTTTTTCACTGTCTAAAAGCAAAACACATCTCTCCACAGGGGAGTCATAATGGTACAGTAACAGCTGGACCCTGGTAGGAAAGACCTTTGGATTTAGCAAAATGTCAACTATCTAATTTATGAAATAAAAATGTAAAATGCAACTTGGCTATTACGTTTGAGTTTAAATAACTGTTAAATGAGTCCTTGAGCAACTGTTCTAGTTATTTCCAAACTGAATTCGGCATTTATTAAGGTAATAGTGTATAACCGTGTTAGTCTATGGGAAAGCCAAACATGCAACAGTGAAAAACAAATTTAGAGGGGTTTTTCACTGCTAGGATATGTGAAACATTAAACATACATGCCTTACTTTTTTAAAAACATGAGCCTTCCCCTACTGGCTTTTAAAGCTTACCTTAGCGGTGATATATAAGTATTAACAAGAAAGGTTTAGACCTAGAAAAAGGTTTATTTTGCCAGGTCTAAATGTTTAAAAACTGCCCAACCAGGCTGCAGTGGCAGGCATATAGACAAGTTTTACAGTGCTACTTCAGTGGATGGCACAAGGAGTGATGCAGGCCTACTAGTAACATTTCATTTACATGCCCAGGGTACATGTAGTATCATATACTCGCGACTTACAATTATAATAAATGTGTCAAATAGGGGTATGCCAATTCTAATATTTTTGCCACTGGTTAAAGTGTGCAGAGTCCTATGTCCAGCAAAAATTGGTTCAGCAAAAGGAGACAACAGTCAGGGTGACTACCACACAGAAGAGGGCCATTGCACAATAACATGCATTTTCTGGAATGCTTCTCTGCAAGCCCAATATTTTTTGTACAGAAAATGCTTCTCGGGTCTGTCCTGCCCATGTAGGCTGGGCTGGAGAATATTTGTGGAAGGGATTTGCTCGTTCTTTATGGAAGGCTGTAACATAGGCTCCAGATGGCGGTGTCTTGCTTTTTCTCCTCATGGTGTGAGATTGCTTCTCTTCTCACCCTGGACAGAATATCTATTCTTCCTCCAATGCAGGCCACAGCAATACAGCTTCTCTAAAGTCATACCTCCATTCCTGTCTTTAAGTCAAACTACAACTAAAGGGGTCCTGTCCCTAGCAAGTGTCTCTCTCAAATGGTGCAGCTAGATTTTGTAACGTTGTGAATGGATGGAGATAGTGTTTATCCATGTAAGGAAATGCCTCCTTGGCATGGTTGCCCCCTGACTTTTTGCCTTTGCTGATGCTATGTTTACAATTGAAAGTGTGCTGAGGCCTGCTAACCAGGCCCCAGCACCAGTGTTCTTTCCCTAACCTGTACTTTTGTATCCACAATTGGCAGACCCTGGCATCCAGATAAGACCCTTGTAACTGGTACTTCTAGTACCAAGGGCCCTGATGCCAAGGAAGGTCTCTAAGGGCTGCAGCATGTCTTATGCCACCCTGGAGATCTCTCACTCAGCACAGACACACTGCTTGCCAGCTTGTGTGTGCTAGTGAGGACAAAACGAGTAAGTCGACATGGCACTCCCCTCAGGGTGCCATGCCAGCCTCTCACTGCCTATGCAGTATAGGTAAGACACCCCTCTAGCAGGACTTACAGCCCTAAGGCAGGGTGCACTATACCATAGGGGAGGGTACCAGTGCATGAGCATGGTACCCCTACAGTGTCTAAACAAAACCTTAGACATTGTAAGTGCAGGGTAGCCATAAGAGTATATGGTCTGGGAGTCTGTCAAACACGAACTCCACAGCACCATAATGGCTACACTGAAAACTGGGAAGTTTGGTATCAAACTTCTCAGCACAATAAATGCACACTGATGCCAGTGTACATTTTATTGCAAAATACACCCCAGAGGGCACCTTAGAGGTGCCCCCTGAAACTTAACCGACTGTCTGTGTAGGCTGACTAGTTCCAGCAGCCTGCCACACCAGAGACATGTTGCTGGCCCCATGGGGAGAGTGCCTTTGTCACTCTGAGGCCAGTAACAAAGCCTGCACTGGGTGGAGATGCTAACACCTCCCCCAGGCAGGAGCTGTGACACCTGGCGGTGAGCCTCAAAGGCTCACCCCTTTGTCACAGCCCAGCAGGGCACTCCAGCTTAGTGGAGTTGCCCGCCCCCTCCGGCCACGGCCCCCACTTTTGGCGGCAAGGCTGGAGGGAACAAAGAAAGCAACAAGGAGGAGTCACTGGCCAGTCAGGACAGCCCCTAAGGTGTCCTGAGCTGAAGTGACTCTAACTTTTAGAAATCCTCCATCTTGCAGATGGAGGATTCCCCCAATAGGGTTAGGATTGTGACCCCCTCCCCTTGGGAGGAGGCACAAAGAGGGTGTACCCACCCTCAGGGCTAGTAGCCATTGGCTACTAACCCCCCAGACCTAAACACGCCCTTAAATTTAGTATTTAAGGGCTACCCTGAACCCTAGAAAATTAGATTCCTGCAACTACAGAAGAAGGATTGCCTAGCTGAAAAACCCCTGCAGAGGAAGACCAGAAGACGACAACTGCCTTGGCTCCAGAAACTCACCGGCCTGTCTCCTGCCTTCCAAAGATCCTGCTTCAGCGACGCCTTCCAAAGGGACCAGCGACCTCGACATCCTCTGAGGACTGCCCCTGCTTCGAAAAGACAAGAAACTCCCGAGGACAGCGGACCTGCTCCAAGAAAAGCTGCAACTTTGTTTCCAGCAGCTTTAAAGAACCCTGCAAGCTCCCCGCAAGAAGCGTGAGACTTGCAACACTGCACCCGGCGACCCCGACTCGGCTGGTGGCGATCCAACACCTCAGGAGGGACCCCAGGACTACTCTAAGACTGTGAGTACAAAAACCTGTCCCCCCTGAGCCCCCACAGCGCCGCCTGCAGAGGGAATCCCGAGGCTTCCCCTGACCGCGACTCTTTGAATCCTAAGTCCCGACACCTGGGAGAGACCCTGCTCCCGCAGCCCCCAGGACCTGAAGGACCGGACTTTCACTGGAGGAGTGACCCCCAGGAGTCCCTCTCCCTTGACCAAGTGGAGGTTTCCCCGAGGAACCCCCCCCTTGCCTGCCTGCAGCGCTGAATAGATCCCTAGATCTCCCATTGACTTCCATTACAAACCCGACGCTTGTTTCTACACTGCACCCGGCCGCCCCCGCGCTGCTGAGGGTGAAATTTCTGTGTGGGCTTGTGTCCCCCCCGGTGCCCTACAAAACCCCCCTGGTCTGCCCTCCGAAGACGCGGGTACTTACCTGCAAGCAGACCGGAACCGGGGCACCCCCTTCTCTCCATTTTAGCCTATGTGTTTTGGGCACCACTTTGAACTCTGCACCTGACCGGCCCTGAGCTGCTGGTGTGGTGACTTTGGGGTTGCTCTGAACCCCCAACGGTGGGCTACCTTGGACCAAGAACTAAGCCCTGTAAGTGTCTTACTTACCTGGTTAACCTAACAAATACTCACCTCCCCTAGGAACTGTGAAAATTGCACTGTGTCCACTTTTAAAACAGCTATTTGTGAATAACTTGAAAAGTATACATGCAATTTTGATGATTTGAAGTTCCTAAAGTACTTACCTGCAATACCTTTCGAATGAGATATTACATGTAGAATTTGAACCTGTGGTTCTTAAAATAAACTAAGAAAAGATATTTTTCTATATAAAAACCTATTGGCTGGATTTGTCTCTGAGTGTGTGTACCTCATTTATTGTCTATGTGTATGTACAACAAATGCTTAACACTACTCCTTGGATAAGCCTACTGCTCGACCACACTACCACAAAATAGAGCATTAGTATTATCTCTTTTTACCACTATTTTACCTCTAAGGGGAACCCTTGGACTCTGTGCATGCTATTCCTTACTTTGAAATAGCACATACAGAGCCAACTTCCTACATTGGTGGATCAGCGGTAGGGTACAAGACTTTGCATTTGCTGGACTACTCAGCCAATACCTGATCACACGACAAATTCCAAAATTGTCATTAGAAATTCATTTTTGCAATTTGAAATTTTTCTAAATTCTTGAAAGTCCTGCTAGGGCCTTGTGTGTTAAGTCCCTGTTTAGCATTGTCTTTTAGAGTTTAAAAAGTTTGTTAAAAGTTTGAAATTAGATTCTAGAAACAGTTTTAGATTCTTTAAAAAGTCTTCCAACTTTTAGCAAAATAATGTCTGATACAGAGATGAATGTGGTGGAACTCGACACCACACCTTACCTCCATCTTAAGATGAGGGAGCTAAGGTCTCTCTGTAATATCAAAAAAATAACCATTGGCTCCAGACCTACCAAAATTCAGCTCCAGGAGCTGTTGGCAGAGTTTGAAAAAGCCAACCCCTCTGATGATGACATCACAGAGGAAGAAATTAGTGACTTGGAGGCCAATGTCCCTCCTCCAGTCCTAAATAGGGAGAACAGGACCCCTCAAGTCCTGTCTCCAACTGTGTTAGTCAGAAATAGTGAGTCCCTCACAGGAGGGTCCCACATTTCTGAAATCACTGAGGATGCTCTCAGTGAAGATGACCTCCTGTTAGCCAGGATGGCCAAAAGATTGTCTTTAGAGAGACAGCTCCTAGCCATAGAAAGGGAAAGACAAGAGATGGGCCTAGGACCCATCAATGGTGGCAGCAATATAAATAGGGTCAGAGATTCTCCTGACATGTTAAAAATCCCCAAAGGGATTGTGACAAAATATGAAGATAGTGATGACATCACCAAATGGTTCACAGCTTTTGAGAGGGCTTGTGTAACCAGAAAAGTGAACAGGTCTCACTGGGGTGCTCTCCTTTGGGAAATGTTCACTGGAAAGTGTAGGGATAGACTCCTCACACTCTCTGGAAAAGATGCAGAATCTTATGACCTCATGAAGGGTACCCTGATTGAGGGCTTTGGATTCTCCACTGAGGAGTACAGGATTAGGTTCAGGGGGGCTCAAAAATCCTCGAGCCAGACCTGGGTTGACTTTGTTGACTACTCAGTGAAAACACTAGATGGTTGGATTCAAGGCAGTGGTGTAAGTAATTATGATGGGCTGTACAATTTATTTGTGAAAGAACACCTATTGAGTAATTGTTTCAATGATAAACTGCATCAGCATCTGGTAGACCTAGGACCAATTTCTCCCCAAGAATTGGGAAAGAAGGCGGACCATTGGGTCAAGACAAGGGTGTCCAAGACTTCAACAGGGGGTGACCAAAAGAAAGGGGTCACAAAGACTCCCCAGGGGAAGGGTGATGAGACAACCAAAACTAAAAATAGTAAAGAGTCTTCTACAGGCCCCCAAAAACCTGCACAGGAGGGTGGGCCCAGAGCCTCTTCACAAAACAATGGGTACAAAGGTAAAAACTTTGATCCCAAAAAGGCCTGGTGTCATAGCTGTAAACAGCATGGACACCAAACTGGAGACAAGGCCTGTCCCAAGAAAGGTTCCACTCCAAACTCCCATCCAGGTAACACTGGTATGGCTAGTCTCCAAGTGGGATCAACAGTGTGCCCAGAGCAAATCAGGGTCCACACTGAAGCTACTCTAGTCTCTGAGGGTGGGGTGGATTTAGCCACACTAGCTGTCTGGCTGCCTAACATGCAAAAATACAGACAGCAACTCTTAATTAATGGGACTAGAATAGAGGGCCTGAGGGATACAGGTGCCAGTGTCACCATGGTGACAGAGAAACTGGTTTCCCCTGGCCAATACCTGACTGGAAAAACGTACACAGTCACCAACACTGACAATCAGAAAAAAGTACATCCCATGGCAATGGTTACTTTAGAATGGGGAGGGGTCAATGGCCTGAAACAGGTGGTGGTCTCCTCAAATATCCCAGTGGACTGTCTGCTTGGAAATGACCTGGAGTCCTCAGCATGGGCTGAGGTAGAACTAAAAACCCATGCAGCAATGCTGGGTATCCCTGAACTGGTGTGTGTGAAAACAAGAGCACAATGCAAGGCACAGGGTGAACAAGTAGAGCTGGAGTCTGGAAGAATGGCCCAGCCTACCAAGAGAACAGGAAAGTCAGTTGGGAAACCAACTGCAACACAGCAAAAGAAAGGGAACCTCTCTTCTCAGGAAGAAGTTCTGCCCTCTGAGGGAACTGAGCCTTTGGAGCTTGAACCTTACCAGGTTGAGCTCTTGGGCCCAGGGGGACCCTCAAGGGAGGAGCTGTGTAAGGGACAAGAAACCTGTCCCTCTCTTGAAGGCCTTAGGCAGCAAGCTGCTGAAGAGTCCAAAGGCAAGAAAAATGGAACACATAGGGTCTATTGGGAAGATGGACTCCTGTACACTGAGGCCAGAGACCCCAAACCTGGTGCCACTAGGAGAGTGGTAGTGCCTCAGCTGTTCAGGAAGTTCATCCTAACATTGGCCCATGACATTCCCCTTGCTGGACATTTGGGACAAACCAAGACGTGGGAGAGGTTAGTCAACCACTTCTACTGGCCCAATATGTCCAACATGGTTAAGGAGTTTTGCCTCTCCTGCCCCACCTGTCAAGCCAGTGGTAAGACAGGTGGGCATCCAAAGGCCCCCCTCATTCCACTTCCAGTGGTGGGGGTTCCCTTTGAAAGAGTGGGTGTGGACATAGTTGGTCCACTAGAACCTCCCACAGCCTCAGGAAATATGTATATCCTGGTAGTAGTGGATCATGCTACCAGGTATCCTGAAGCTATTCCCCTTAGGTCGACTACTGCCCCTGCAGTAGCCAAGGCCCTCATTGGTATCTTTACCAGAGTGGGTTTCCCTAAGGAGGTGGTGTCTGACAGAGGTACCAACTTCATGTCAGCATACCTAAAGCACATGTGGAATGAGTGTGGAGTGACTTATAAATTCACTACACCATACCATCCACAAACTAATGGCTTGGTTGAGAGATTCAACAAGACATTAAAAGGCATGATCATGGGGCTCCCAGAAAAACTCAAAAGGAGATGGGATGTCCTCTTGCCATGTCTGCTTTTCGCTTACAGAGAGGTGCCACAGAAGGGAGTAGGATTCTCACCCTTTGAACTTCTGTTTGGTCATCCTGTAAGGGGACCACTTGCCCTTGTTAAAGAAGGCTGGGAGAGACCTCTCCATGAGCCTAAACAGGACATAGTGGACTATGTACTTGGCCTTCGCTCTAGAATGGCAGAGTACATGGAAAAGGCAACCAAAAACCTTGAGGCCAGCCAACAGCTCCAGAAGTTTTGGTATGACCAAAAGGCTGCACTGGTTGAGTTCCAACCAGGGCAGAAAGTCTGGGTTCTGGAGCCTGTGGCTCCCAGGGCACTCCAGGACAAATGGAGTGGCCCTTACCCAGTGCTAGAAAGGAAGAGTCAGGTCACCTACCTGGTGGACCTGGGCACAAGCAGGAGCCCCAAGAGGGTGATCCATGTGAACCGCCTTAAGCTCTTCCATGACAGGGCTGATGTGAATCTGTTGATGGTAACAGATGAGGATCAGGAGGCAGAGAGTGAACCTCTCCCTGATCTTCTGTCATCAGACCCAAAAGATGGCACAGTAGATGGAGTGATCTACTCAGACACCCTCTCTGGCCAACAGCAAGCTGATTGTAGGAGAGTCCTACAACAGTTTCCTGAACTCTTCTCCTTAACCCCTGGTCAGACACACCTGTGTACCCATGATGTGGACACAGGAGACAGCATGCCTGTCAAAAACAAAATCTTTAGACAGTCTGACCATGTTAAGGAAAGCATCAAAGTGGAAGTCCACAAGATGCTGGAATTGGGAGTAATTGAGCGCTCTGACAGCCCCTGGGCTAGCCCAGTGGTCTTAGTCCCCAAACCTCACACCAAAGATAGAAAGAAAGAGATGAGGTTTTGTGTGGACTACAGAGGGCTCAATTCTGTCACCAAGACAGATGCTCATCCAATTCCAAGAGCTGATGAGCTCATAGATAAATTAGGTGCTGCCAAATTCTTAAGTACCTTTGACTTGACAGCAGGGTACTGGCAAATAAAAATGGCACCTGGAGCAAAAGAGAAAACAGCATTCTCCACACCTGATGGGCATTATCAGCTTACTGTTATGCCCTTTGGTTTAAAGAATGCCCCTGCCACCTTCCAAAGGTTGGTGAATCAAGTCCTTGCTGGCTTGGAGTCCTTTAGCACAGCTTATCTTGGTGATATTGCTGTCTTTAGCTCCACCTGGCAGGATCACCTGGTCCACCTGAAGAAGGTTTTGAAGGCTCTGCAATCTGCAGGCCTCTCTATCAAGGCATCCAAATGCCAGATAGGGCAGGGAACTGTGGTTTACTTGGGCCACCTTGTAGGTGGAGGCCAGGTTCAGCCACTCCAACCCAAGATCCAGACTATTCTGGACTGGGTAGCTCCAAAAACCCAGACTCAAGTCAGGGCATTCCTTGGCTTGACTGGGTATTACAGGAGGTTTGTGAAGGGATATGGATCCATTGTGACAGCCCTCACTGAACTCACCTCCAAGAAAATGCCCAAGAAAGTGAACTGGACTGTGAATGCCAACAGGCCTTTGACACCCTGAAACAAGCAATGTGCTCAGCACCAGTTCTAAAAGCTCCAGATTATTCTAAGCAGTTCATTGTGCAGACTGATGCCTCTGAACATGGGATAGGGGCAGTTTTGTCCCAAACAAATGATGATGGCCTTGACCAGCCTGTTGCTTTCATTAGCAGGAGGTTACTCCCCAGGGAGCAGCGTTGGAGTGCCATTGAGAGGGAGGCCTTTGCTGTGGTTTGGTCCCTGAAGAAGCTGAGACCATACCTCTTTGGGACTCACTTCCTAGTTCAAACTGACCACAGACCTCTCAAATGGCTGATGCAAATGAAAGATGAAAATCCTAAACTGTTGAGGTGGTCCATCTCCCTACAGGGAATGGACTTTATAGTGGAACACAGACCTGGGACTGTCCATGCCAATGCAGATGGCCTTTCCAGGTTCTTCCACTTAGAAAATGAAGACTCTCTTGGGAAAGGTTAGTCTCATCCTCTTTCGTTTGGGGGGGGGTTGTGTAAGGAAATGCCTCCTTGGCATGGTTGCCCCCTGACTTTTTGCCTTTGCTGATGCTATGTTTACAATTGAAAGTGTGCTGAGGCCTGCTAACCAGGCCCCAGCACCAGTGTTCTTTCCCTAACCTGTACTTTTGTATCCACAATTGGCAGACCCTGGCATCCAGATAAGTCCCTTGTAACTGGTACTTCTAGTACCAAGGGCCCTGATGCCAAGGAAGGTCTCTAAGGGCTGCAGCATGTCTTATGCCACCCTGGAGATCTCTCACTCAGCACAGACACACTGCTTGCCAGCTTGTGTGTGCTAGTGAGGACAAAACGAGTAAGTCGACATGGCACTCCCCTCAGGGTGCCATGCCAGCCTCTCACTGCCTATGCAGTATAGGTAAGACACCCCTCTAGCAGGCCTTACAGCCCTAAGGCAGGGTGCACTATACCATAGGTGAGGGTACCAGTGCATGAGCATGGTACCCCTACAGTGTCTAAACAAAACCTTAGACATTGTAAGTGCAGGGTAGCCATAAGAGTATATGGTCTGGGAGTCTGTCAAACACGAACTCCACAGCACCATAATGGCTACACTGAAAACTGGGAAGTTTGGTATCAAACTTCTCAGCACAATAAATGCACACTGATGCCAGTGTACATTTTATTGCAAAATACACCCCAGAGGGCACCTTAGAGGTGCCCCCTGAAACTTAACCGACTGTCTGTGTAGGCTGACTAGTTCCAGCAGCCTGCCACACCAGAGACATGTTGCTGGCCCCATGGGGAGAGTGCCTTTGTCACTCTGAGGCCAGTAACAAAGCCTGCACTGGGTGGAGATGCTAACACCTCCCCCAGGCAGGAGCTGTGACACCTGGCGGTGAGCCTCAAAGGCTCACCCCTTTGTCACAGCCCAGCAGGGCACTCCAGCTTAGTGGAGTTGCCCGCCCCCTCCGGCCACGGCCCCCACTTTTGGCGGCAAGGCTGGAGGGAACAAAGAAAGCAACAAGGAGGAGTCACTGGCCAGTCAGGACAGCCCCTAAGGTGTCCTGAGCTGAAGTGACTCTAACTTTTAGAAATCCTCCATCTTGCAGATGGAGGATTCCCCCAATAGGGTTAGGATTGTGACCCCCTCCCCTTGGGAGGAGGCACAAAGAGGGTGTACCCACCCTCAGGGCTAGTAGCAATTGGCTACTAACCCCCCAGACCTAAACACGCCCTTAAATTTAGTATTTAAGGGCTACCCTGAACCCTAGAAAATTAGATTCCTGCAACTACAAGAAGAAGGATTGCCTAGCTGAAAAACCCCTGCAGAGGAAGACCAGAAGACGACAACTGCCTTGGCTCCAGAAACTCACCGGCCTGTCTCCTGCCTTCCAAAGATCCTGCTCCAGCGACGCCTTCCAAAGGGACCAGCGACCTCGACATCCTCTGAGGACTGCCCCTGCTTCGAAAAGACAAGAAACTCCCGAGGACAGCGGACCTGCTCCAAGAAAAGCTGCAACTTTGTTTCCAGCAGCTTTAAAGAACCCTGCAAGCTCCCCGCAAGAAGCGTGAGACTTGCAACACTGCACCCGGCGACCCCGACTCGGCTGGTGGCGATCCAACACCTCAGGAGGGACCCCAGGACTACTCTAAGACTGTGAGTACAAAAACCTGTCCCCCCTGAGCCCCCACAGCGCCGCCTGCAGAGGGAATCCCGAGGCTTCCCCTGACCGCGACTCTTTGAATCCTAAGTCCCGACACCTGGGAGAGACCCTGCTCCCGCAGCCCCCAGGACCTGAAGGACCGGACTTTCACTGGAGGAGTGACCCCCAGGAGTCCCTCTCCCTTGACCAAGTGGAGGTTTCCCCGAGGAACCCCCCCCTTGCCTGCCTGCAGCGCTGAAGAGATCCCTAGATCTCCCATTGACTTCCATTACAAACCCGACGCTTGTTTCTGCACTGCACCCGGCCGCCCCCGCGCTGCTGAGGGTGAAATTTCTGTGTGGGCTTGTGTCCCCCCCGGTGCCCTACAAAACCCCCCTGGTCTGCCCTCCGAAGACGCGGGTACTTACCTGCAAGCAGACCGGAACCGGGGCACCCCCTTCTCTCCATTCTAGCCTATGTGTTTTGGGCACCACTTTGAACTCTGCACCTGACCGGCCCTGAGCTGCTGGTGTGGTGACTTTGGGGTTGCTCTGAACCCCCAACGGTGGGCTACCTTGGACCAAGAACTAAGCCCTGTAAGTGTCTTACTTACCTGGTTAACCTAACAAATACTTACCTCCCCTAGGAACTGTGAAAATTGCACTGTGTCCACTTTTAAAACAGCTATTTGTGAATAACTTGAAAAGTATACATGCAATTTTGATGATTTGAAGTTCCTAAAGTACTTACCTGCAATACCTTTCGAATGAGATATTACATGTAGAATTTGAACCTGTGGTTCTTAAAATAAACTAAGAAAAGATATTTTTCTATATAAAAACCTATTGGCTGGATTTGTCTCTGAGTGTGTGTACCTCATTTATTGTCTATGTGTATGTACAACAAATGCTTAACACTACTCCTTGGATAAGCCTACTGCTCGACCACACTACCACAAAATAGAGCATTAGTATTATCTCTTTTTACCACTATTTTACCTCTAAGGGGAACCCTTGGACTCTGTGCATGCTATTCCTTACTTTGAAATAGCACATACAGAGCCAACTTCCTACAATCCAGTTTTGGTTCGATGGCAGGAAACCAGAGCAATCCAAAGCTTAAGCTTATTCTAAAAGCAAAACATTTAGCCCTTCGGAACAGATTGCATCTTTCTGGGATTTTGCAGAAATTAGGAGGCTGATATTAACTTGTCAGGCTACGTGAATTAGACTCTGTCCGACATCAGGCACTCTCAAACAAATGTGCAGGTTTCTAAGTGATGTCCATTACAAGACAAAAGGGGAAAGGTGAGTTGAGATACGAAGTGAAGCAAAAAACGGTCTGTAGGAAAGGAGATATATGTTCCCTACCTACAGAATTTTCATCTGGATGCCAGGACTAAGACCTCCACACTTAAAGACGAAAACAGCCTTGAGTAGGCACTTGATCTCTCTGACATAGGACACAGTTCAAACTAACCACAGCCTCCAAGTGCACCATGTGAGTAAGGTAAGTGTAAGAACCTTGATTATTGCTTGGGAGGCGATAGAAACCCCACTGAGGCAAAAACCACAATACTTGTCAGGGTGAACCACAAAAGTGACTAAAGTAATCTGTGCTTAACTTTCTGGTACCTTGGCACACAAGCAATAAGGCTTAACCTAGAGGCAAAGTGTAACATATGTGTGCAGCACACAAATGGTAATAAAGAGATAACACCACATAAGAAAAATTTCAAACCAATTTAGAAAAATGGAGTGAATCCCTAATAAATAAAATTATCCAAGAATGACAAATATCTAATCAGTGTGACCCCCTGACCTGCTTTAGGCCGGGAGTACACTTTGGCTCTTCCAGCCTGCCTCTGTGCCCCTGACCCTGCAGTTTGCCGCTAGAAGGCCCTCCACCACCTGCAGGCACCCGCCTGCGCCTCATCCCTGGTGCCTAGTGGTAGGCGTATCTAGCGTGCTCTTTACTTCTGTTGTATTTCGTTTTTGTATTTGGTATTTCATTTAATACACTGTTGTTTACTGCATTTGTGCCCTTTTACTGCCCTGTTTCATTTTTCTCAGTGTAATTTCGCCTGTCTTTTAAAGCCGGCTCCTGCCGGTTTCCCCATCCCTGCTGCTGCGTCCCCTGTGGCCCGCCCCCCTCGCATCCCCATAGGTCTCTCCCCTCACGCCTCCTAGCTGCTCCTCCCTCCCACCTCCCCTTCTTAATGGCGGCCGCTGCGCAGAGACCTGTGTGACCCCCTGACCTGCTTTAGTCCGGGAGTCCACTTTGGCTCCACCAGCCTGCCTCCGTGCCCCTGACCCCGCCATTTGCAGCTAAAAGGAAGTTCGAGGCCCTCCCCCACCTGCAGGCACCCGCCTGCGCCTCATCCCTGGTGCCTAGTGGTAGGCGTATCTAGCGTGCTCTTTACTTCTGTTGTATTTCGTTTTTGTATTCGGTATTTTGTTTAATACACTGTTGTTTACTGCATCTGTGCCCTTTTACTGCCCTGTTTCATTTTTCTCAGTGTAATTCAGCCTGTCTTTCAAAGCTGGCTCCTGCCGGTTTCCCCATCCCTGCTGCTGTGTCCCCTGTGGCCCACCCTCCTCGCATCCCCATAGGTCTCTCCCCTCCCGCCTCGCAGCTGCTCCTCCCTCCCACCTCCCCTTCTTAATGGCGGGCACTGCGCAGAGCCCTGTGTGACCCCCTGACCTGCCTTAGTCCGGGAGAACACTTTGGCTCCACCAGCCTGCCTCCGTGCCCCTGACCCCGCCATTTGACGCTAAAAGGAAGTTCGAGGCCCTTCACCACCCGCAGGCACCCACCTGCGCCTCAACCCTGGTACACAAAGGTAGGCGTTTCTAGCTTGCTCTTTACTTCTGTTGTATTTCGTTTTTGTATTTGGTATTTTGTTTAATACACTGTTGTTTACTGCAGTTGTGCCCTTTTACTGCCCCGTTTCATGTTTCTCAGTGTAATTCCGCCTGTTTTTCAAAGCTAGCTCCTGCCGTTTTCCCCGTCCTTGCCGCTGCATCCCCTGTGGCCCCACCCCACCTCAACACCCCATTGGTCTCTCCCCTCCCAGCTGCTCTTGACTCCCACCTCCCCTTCTTAGTGGTGGCTGCGCGCCCCAAGCCTGTCAGTGCCCGTCCGCGCCTGGACCACGCCCAACACCCGTCCCCCTGGTCCACGTTTCTCCAACCCCCTGAAGCACCACTACTCCTCCACAGCACTCCATGCCCTCAACCCAGGCCAGCACCCCGTCTGCGCCCAGGCCAACCCCAAACACATGCATGGACCATTCACAGGCCTCTCATGCCATTTTTCCTGCACCCACACTAACACCAGCAACACCAACAAGCACCCCAAATTACACCAAACTCCACATCCACCTTAACTGCATCCTCATTAACACCCGCTCCGTCCACAAGCACGCCATCGAGCTTTGGGACCTGCCCACAACATACTCTCCTGACATCGCCTTCCTCACGGAAACATGGATGAACCCCTCATCAGAACCCAACATCGCCATAGCCATCCCAGAAGGCTACAGAATCACCCGTAGAGACCGCATAAAAAAACCAGGAGGAGGTATCGCCATAATACACAAAAACAACATCAAAATCTCCACCAACACCAACTATATCCTAGACAACGCTGAACACCTACACTTTCTAATACACATCAACGCCAACACCACCTCTGGAGGAACCCTCATTCACAGACCACCAGGACCCCGCCCCCCATTCTGCGACACCATCGCAGCTAACATCAGCTCCCACGCCCTCACCTCCATAGACTACATACTCCTTGGTGACCTCAACTTTCACCTGGAAAGCACCCATGACTGCAACTCCATAGCCCTGCTGGACAACCTCACAAACCTCGGCCTCAAGCAACTGGTCACCTCACCCACTCACTCAGCGGGACACACGATTGATGCCATTTTCACCTCCAGTAGCCACATCAGCTTCACACACACCACCAAGCTCCACTGGACTGACCACCACTGCATCCACTTCTCCTTCATGAAACCCCCCCACCCACCACCAACAACACTCTACACCCTACTGCAAGTGTAACAATATCTCCAAAGAACACCTGATCACCAACCTCACACAAGCTCCACCTCCCATCACCAACGACCCCCAACACCGCCACCCACAACCTCACACAATGGCTAACAACCTGTGCAGACTCCCTCGCCCCATTGAAAACAAACAACAACACCTGCACCGTCAAAACCACCCCCTGGTTCACCACAGAATTCCAGGCTTCTAAATGAGAATGCCCCAAAACTAAGAAAGCCTGGTGCCAAGAACCCTCAATGAGCAACTTCTCCGCCCTCAAAGCAGCCATGCGCAAACACCACCAACTCATCCGGACCACCAAATGGTCCTTCTACAAAGAACGCATAGGAAACAACACACACAACAGCAAAGAGCTATTTGTCAAAGAACTCACTAAACCCAAATCCAGCACCATTGACCCTCCACACTCCCAATACCTCTGCAACTCCCTCTCCAACTACTTCCACAGCAAGATCGCAGACATACACAACAGCTTCACATCATCAGTACCCACCATCACCATCACCACCACTGACACAACCAATAACACAACACCCTCCCACACCAACCAACTACACACCTGTACCCCCTCTAACAATGAAGAAATAGGCAAAACCATGAACTCCATCCACTCAGGCTCCCCAACAGACCCTTGCCCCCACCACATTTTCAACAAGACCAGCCAAATCATCGCCCCCCAGCTCCGCACCGTCATCAACAGTTCCTTCGACACCGCTACCTTCCCAGACATTTGGAAGCACGCCGAAGTCAACGCTCTCCTCAAAAAAAACAAAGAGGACCCGGAAGAACTCACGAACTAACATCCCATCTCTCTTCTCCCCTTCCCTGCAATGCTCGCTGAGAAGATAGTTAATGCTCAACTGTCTCACTTCCTAAAAAAAAACACACACTCAACGCCTCCCAGTCTGGATTCCGCAAGAACCACAGCACTGAGACCGCCCTCATCACCTGCACAGGTGACATCAGGACCAGAGTGGACAAGGGCGAGACCGTCGCCCTCATGCTCCTAGACCACTCTGCAGCTTTCGACACTGTATGCCACCAAACCCTCCGCGCATGCCTTTTTGACACCGGAATTCGACACAAGGCCCTGGACAGGCTCACCTCCTTCCTAGCTGAAAGAACACAAAGAGTTTACCTCCCTCCTTTCTGGTCTCCAGCCACCAAGATCATCTGCGGGGTCCCTCAAGGATCCTCCCTCAGCCCCACCCTCTTGAACATCTACATGGCCCCTCTCGCCAACATTCTCTGCCCCCATGGAATCACCATCATCTCATACACAGATGGCACCCAGCTCATCATCTCCCTCACCAGGGACCCAGCAACCGTCAAGTTAAACCTGCAAGCCGGACTCCTCAACATCGCCAAATGGATGACAGCAAGCCACCTCAAACTAAACTCAAACAAAACAGAAATCATCATCTTTGTCCGCAACAAGACGGCATGGAACGTCTCCTGGTGGCCCACCACCCTCGAACCACCCCCAAACCTACCTCCAACGCACACAACCATGGCATCGTTCTCTCCATGACCCAGCAAATCAATTCCATATCATCCTTGTGCTTCAAAACCCTTTGCATGCTATACAAGACTTTCAAATGGATTCCTCTAGAAACAAGAAGAACAGTCACCCACGCCCTCATTAGCAGTAGACTGGACTACGGCAATGCCCTCTATGCACGAACCACAGCCAAGCTTAAAAAAAAACTCCAGCCAATACAGAATGCAGCGGCACGCCTCATCCTCAACCTCCCTTGCCACTAACACATATCTGCCCACCTCAGATCCCTACACTGGCTGACCTTCAACAAAAGGATCATCTTCAAAGTCCTCGTCCACGCTCACAAAGCCCTCCACAACACTGGACCGGCCTACCTCAACGAACGAGTAAACTTCCACATACCAACTCGACAGCTCTGCTCCGCCGACCTCGCCTTCGCTACAGTCCCCCGCATCCAACGCACCACCCCCGGTGGCAGATCTTTCTCCTACCTCACCGCCAAGACCTGGAACTCCCTCCCCACCTACCTATGCAAGACCCAGGACCTCCTATCCTTCAGAAAGCACCTTAAAACAAGGTTTTTTGAGCAGCAACCAGCTGCCCCTCCTACCCCCCCACAGCACCTTGAGACCCTATCGGGTGAGTTGTGCGCTTATGAAATTATTTGATTGATTGATTGAATCAGTAGAACTACAGTTTTAAACTTTTTAGTAGGTATAGAACCTAAAAACACCAAGCGCCACTTGTGGTAATCTGATCGTGTTAGACCAGGGGAAAATCACAGGTTCCAGCCTTACGTGACGATATGTGGGCAAGATACAGGGACCATGTGGTACTGCTGAAAAAATTTCCTTCACAAAGCATTGGACAAAGCGGTCCATTTGTGGTGGAGGAGGCCGCGAGGGGCAGGGAAAGCATTGGAGATGGTTGGCGCTGTAGTGCGAAGAGCAGGCCAGGTGGCATGGGCTGTCTCCTCTGTAGTATAAAAAGTTGGTCAGGTTTTGTGGATGCTCGTTGTTGGAGCTTCACGTTGGTGGTCACCATGGGCCTGTCATTTCTTAAGTACAAAGTGCAGATCTTGTGTAGCTGGTTGTCGATGGTGGTCATTACAGCTCAAAGAATAGGGTTTATCAGAGTTTTGCGTTGGTGGTCATTTTGGGTGGCAGAGTCTCAGCATGAATGGGCCAGTGTGCAGTCATATAGTGCCCAAAATGTCAACATTATCTGTGGGTATAAAAATATTTTCACAAAATGTTTTGGACATATTGGAAGAGTGGAATGCTATTTGTGAGAAAACAGGACTGATTGCATCGGTCCCTGACTTTTTGCCACCATTTTTCACTTTTTGCTGATGTTTTCCTGACTCTGATGGTGCCCAGGGTATTGCTAACCAGTCCCAGGGCCTGTGCTCTGTATAAAACCACTATGCAAATTAGGCTAATTATAATTGGCTCAGCCAATCTTCCGATAAGTCCCTAGTATATGGTAGGGCATGTAGGTTTAGGGACCCTAGCATAGGTAGTGCATCCACTGGTGCACTGCTGAGGTGCCCAGTGTCATTTTAAAGGCAGGCCTGCCTTGCTGGCTGCTTTTAAAGTAAAGTTACATGCACATTCGATTTTGGAATTAAAAGTTGTTCCAAAGTCTTAAACTACCTTATTGTTACATATAAGTCACCCCTAAGAAGTGCACTATGTGCCCCTAGGGTTGGGTGCCATGTAACTATAGGAAGGGACCTTATAAAAATAGTTTTATAGGCCCTGGTGAGGTAAAACAGCCAAATGTGTTTTTCGCTCATTGTAGTGAATGGCCTCCATAGGCTAGAATAGGGAGACTTTATTTTAATTTAGGAAGTCCCCTTAGGTAACAGATACCTTAAGTTTGGTATCAAATTATTTGTTATAATAAATCCCACAATTTACAATTGTTGGATTTAATATAACTTGTTCAGGTAAAGAGTTTAAAACTTTACCTGAAAAGTTGCCAACTTCAGCCCTGCAGTGCTTTGCTGCTTTGCTCTGAATGGCCACCCTCAGGTAGCCTGGCCAGGCTGCCTTGATAAAGTGTGAAGTGCCCTGGCTCAACACAAAGAGATGTCCCTGGGGGAGGAGATCTTCCCTCAGCAGATGGGGAAGCAGGAAGGGTGGAGGGCTGCCAAACTGGTCTTCAACGGAACGGAAAGACATTTGGAGCAACCCAGCACCTCCTTAACATCCTGCAAACCCAGACAATTAGGTGCCACCCTGATTAGATTAGGGGAGGGCAGGAGAAGGGTGTGTTTAAGATTTCTAGCCACACCCGTGGGTGGGCTCAGCCAGATGTAACCTCCAAAAATCACTTTCAACCATCATGGATTTTTGAGGAATGTTGCTCCCTGGGACAGATTTTTGCCACACTTTCCAGGAAGTGGTCATCACAGGGGGAAGGACCCTGCACCTGATTGGAGAACCAGACCCCCATATTCTTCACCCAGGAGCAAGGATAAAACTGGCAGACCTGCACCCACGCCTCAGTACCCTACCAGATCTCTAATAGGAAGAACTACAGGAGAAGAAGGACTGCTCTGTTGGACCCCTGATACACTGCACCTGGACACTGCACTCTGGAGGACTGCACCAGCTTCACACTTGGGCTCCACCACAAGACGGACTTTGCCTGGCTTCAATTGGTTAAAGGAGGGACTCCCTGTTTGCTACAGGTGAAAAATTACTAACCAGAGTCCCCTGCAACTACTCCTGAAGAAACTGACCGTCTGACCACTGTCCAGTGTATGTTTTGGAGTTTGCACCAGGTGCATTCTGGGAGTTGTAGTCTGCACCCTCAAGGAGCATCTCAGAGCTTCTGGAACCTTGGGATGAGCTGTGGACCTCAAAAGAATCTTAAAGGAACATCTGAAAGAAGATCTAGACGTTTGGAGAAGTTTGGATAACCTTTGGAAAAAAGCGCCATAAATGGACTGACCCACCACGCAGCTCTAGCTGGCTTGCTTCAACCGTGACCCGGCCTGACTTGCAGGCTCGTCCCGGTGAAGAAAATCTTCGAAAAGTGACTCCGTCCAAATGTGGGATGTTGACCAGGACCTCTCAGGCAGTGTATCCGAAGAGGGCTCCAGGGACGTCAGATCAAGATTCAGGTTTGCCCCGGTTGAAGGATTTTCACCTCAAAAACACAACTGAGTCTGAAGGTAAAAATCTTCACCGATGGTTCCTGTGACGCGTATCCGAGGAAGAGTTACAGATGGTCGGATTAGACTGGCGACTTGGTCCCGCTTAGGAAAATCTTCAAGAAAACTACTAAGTCTGTAGGTAAACTTTTGACTGTGGCCACCCATGAGCTGTAGCTGAGCAGGGCTCTATCGTGGTCAGCCGAAAACTTTGACTTTGCCCCAGTCGAGGTGCGACCAGATGACCAGATTGGCGCTATTCATTTCTAAGCGCTAAAAAGCATTAATTCTTTAAAAATTCATATCTCTGGTTGCCCTTATCCGATTTGTAATCGTTTTGGTATCATTTTGAAGATAAAAATAAAATTCATGTTCATAAATTGGTGTTAGATTTTTATTGTGTTTTGTGTTCTACTTATTTACTGTTTTGTGATTTTGAAATGCTTTACACATATGTCTCCCAAATTAAGCCTTGTCGCTTGTTGAAGCTACCAAGGGTTGAGCTGGGTTTCATTTTTTGAGACCTAATTGGACCTAAGTGGACCTAAGTGGAGGTTAGTGGCCTATTGCTAAGTGTAGATACTTACCTGCCCTTACCAATAACCCATTTTCCAACACTATTGAGCAGGCAGGGATTAAGGAGGGGCATGCCACAGTTGACCACTATATTTAGTGTGTGGTCCATTGCCCAGAAATCCCATGAGATAAGAGGTACTTTATATTGCTTCTTTGTGGACCTCCGTCCACCATTTGATTTATCCGATCAAGAATTGTTATGGGAAACCCTAAGCGATTACAAGACACCCTATAGACTCCTCTTGGTATTATAGGAATTACATAGAGGAAACGGGGCGCAAGCTGAGATAGATATGATGGGCACATTCAGATATAATACAAATTAAGAATGGTTTGCGGCAATGATGTGCTTTGGCCCTGCTTTTACTCTCCATATGTTTCAGCTGATCTATCCATACTCTTAGGAACTCTGAATAATTTTATCCCAAAAATCAATGACACTCACATTACTTTTCTCCTTTAGGCAGATGATTTGTTCATCATAAATATGACAGAAACAGGCCTTCAAAGGGAACAAGAAGTATTTCCAAACACTGTAAAAAGAAACAAATATATAATAAATTTGCATGAAACTAAACTGTTGCCATTCGTAAAAGGAAAATCGAAAGTCAAATGCCATTTAGATAATGCCAAAGTTGAGTCATTTTGACGCACAGGAGGGGGCAGGCCTTAAAAAATGGAGCACAGCCTAATGTGCGCCATATTTTAACGCCTGGGTGAGAGCAGGCGTTAGGGACCTGTGGGCTCATTTCCATGGTCTTTGGCCATGGAAGGAGTCCAGAGGTGCCCTTCCCTGCCCCCAGGGACACTCCCTGCCACCCTCGCCCACCCCTGGAGGGCACCCATGTAAGTACAGATAAGTTGAGGTAAGTATTTTTTTTTTTTTTTAAGTGTCATAGGGATGCCTAATTTGGGCCCCCTACATACCCCTGTGCCCAATGACCATGCCCAGGGAACAGAAGTTGGCCATTGGGCAAGGGGGCATGACTCCTGTCTTTGCTAAGACAGGAGTCATTTCAAAGGGGGTTGTGCATCAAAAAATGGCGCAAGTCCGGTTTGAGGCATGATTTTTGCCTCAAACCTGACTTTGTACCATTTTCTAACGCACAACCTCCATTTTCCCCTGCACCGGCGCTGCCTGGTTTGAGTCATTTTTTTTTCTGCTGACCAGTCCGCAGCGCCGGCTAACGTCCTTCCTTAAATAAGGTGCCCGCATGGCGTGTAGGAATGGCGTTAGCCGTCGGTAAAATTTTAAAACCGGCGCAGGTTTGCGTCAAAAAGTATAAATTTGGGCCCTTGTCTTTACCTCCCTCCAAAATGATGCAAGCCATAACGTTGGAAAATCGTCTAACGTCAATGAGTTATTTAGCCTTTGCCCAAGTGTTTAGCTTTTGGAGTCGTATAGAGCATGGTACCACTGTAAAAAATGAGATATTGCAAAGTGAATTAAAATGGATTCACAAGGCTAGAATACTTTAGCTAATCCCTCTAGCTTGCAAAGCCTGTCAACGGATATATTAACAACATGTTGGAGACTGTGAGGTTCAGTAGAAAACACATTTTAGGTGGGCCATAAAACCTTGAACAGAGGCAGGGAGGCACAGAAATCCCAGCCAAGCAAGGACTTTTGTCTCCATAGCCAGGCACTGTTTTAATTTTAGTTTGTCTTTTATTCTTGTTCTGATTTACTTTGTTCGAACTTATTTTTTTTCAGATCTGAGCTTCCCTCTCCTAAGTGTGCTATACCTCCTTTTAATTCTGTTTCTACTCTGATCTGATTTAAGCCCTGCAGTTTGCATTTCTTACTTCCTATTTCCTGGTCAGCATGTCAACCCACCAATGCTCAGTATACCTAGCCCAAATGTCACCGCCCTACCAATTAATCTTGGATATGACAGAATTCCACTAATCATAGATGGCAACCAACGTGTGTAGAACTGCTCTGTCCTAAGCCCCACCCAGCTAGTAAAACAATGAACCCACCAAATGGAAAACAATGATCATTGTCATCTTTTCTAACTTAGTCCGAGCACCTCAATCATCCAGCATCTATTTTGGTGACACCACTGAACTATCCATTAATCAACGTTGTGAAAAGTGAATTAACGACTTCAATATGCCACGGTAGACATGTTCATATATATTAAACCGATGTGTTGATCACCTCCAGTGCAGTATATTCAGACTTTTACATTGTCTCCCACAATACATAGTAAAGGCTCAAGTGAGACTAAAGTTCTGCCTTATCAGTCAAATACTAGGTACACTTGCCTCTGTATAAGAAGTGCCGGTACCAGCACAGGTCTGAATTGCAGGCTCAATGTAACCATCTTGGGGGCAAACGTCCAACTACTGCTTTAGCAGAGCTCAATTTGATAAACTCTGTTTATTAGAGAAATCATCTTTAGACCATAAATACATTTTTGAGAATTCAATTCGGCCTTTTAATAATCTAATGAATATCTAGAGAAATAGAAAAAACAAATGTTGTAGATTGTGTGATTATAAATATGATTCTCTATGATATTAGCAACCTGCTGTCTAGCATTTCTTCCTGAGCAGCACTGCATTTAGGATCACATTTCAAGCAGTGCTTTAAGGGTACCGGAATGCCGATGGTGACAGGCTTATGAAAACTTAAATAGTTGCTAAGGCCAAGTTCCAAATGTAACATCTGCAATTTTGGAGAGGTGTCTGCTTTTTCAGGAACCTTTGCATCACCTTTTTGTATGGTAGGACCCTCCATTGTATTGTTCTGAATAACACCTATTGGATGTATTTCATGGTGTGTCCTTATTTCAGCAATATATTTGTTTAAATCATAATGCACAATGTTGCAGATGTAACATAATTCAGCCCATGGTTATGGGCTTTTGGCGCAGGGCAGCACAACAATTCACCTTGCTGCGCTGTCCTGTGTGAAAAGGAAAGTAAAGGAATGCATCATATCTATAGCAAACAGTGAACTCCTGTCCTTGCAGAATGCAGCACACATAGAAAAAGAAAAGAACAAGGAGAAATAAAGATATTTCTATGTGTTACACCTCCCTAGGTTTGCAAGTCCTTGTAAATCTGAATGTTACACCTGAAAGCCTCAGGGTGGTCATTCCCCAACTCCATTTCTAACACTGGGGATGCATCAAAATCCATGGGTTTTGCGTGGGAAGACCCACTGCAATGTCCATGGAATGCCTCCTTTGGACAGAGTAAGGCAATCTAGAAATTTGCACTGCCTTGCCTTACTCGATATCTATGAGGCCATTTAAAACCACGCAAAGTGACCTTGTGTGGCCTCATACATATGATTGCAAGGTTTGTGACGCCTTTGCCTCACAAAAGGTGACACAACAGCGGCGCATGGAGCTCATAAATATTCCCCTTAGTTCTCATGACTCATAATCTTTACAAATGGGCCTGAAAACACTGTTTACCTGCTGTGGCTTAGATATATAATGTGCCTTCTTGAGGACTCTCTTCAAGACTCTCATCATACTTTAACCATACAATTGGAGGGGATCCTATTTTTTTGGCTTGCAGACCTGTGTCCCTGTCACCTAGTGACTTTTAACCTACTTAGCCTGCTCTGTTTTAGCATATTTATTTAATTATTTCGGCCAAGATAGCTGCTATGTTTATAGTTAGGAAGATGTTTTGATTTCACGTTATCAGTGCCACTCTGTGAGGGCGTCACTACCAGCGTCAAAGACAAGTGATATACGTAGTTATTCACATCGTGTCTCTTTCCCACTTGCGTGTGACAGGAACATAATGTACTTTTGGAGGGAATTGTTTTTATTATTGCACCCAAGAATCTATTGTTTGGGAACATACCTGCAACAGGAGTCCTACAAGATCTGTATAAATACATTTTACGCACACAAGGTTATTAAGATGAATGCCTGCCAGATGCCATCAATGCTATCTATGCTTCACATTGACTTGATGCAGACCCAGTCTTTGTGTCCCCACGGTGTCTGATCTAGAGACCTCATTCCAAGGTAACGAGGGCTGGGGGCTCTTCTCATGGAATCGGTACTTGACAATTAGGTTCATCACACCTAGCTCTCTTTAGGTTAGAGATTAGGTTCTCCGTGCTAGGGTATTAGGGCCTATTTCACATCTCATGTTGTTGCAAAACGGTGGGGGGTCTTTACGTTCGCAACTCTCGTTTTTACAGTTCTCTTTCTTGCATTGTTCATCATCCTCATCATTGCAGCTCATGCATTTTACAGTAGTTTGCAGTCTTGCTAATAAAACCTACTGAAAACTTTACTGCATCTCCTTCATTGCCTGTGTGTGAATGAGACTTATTGCTCGTGTGAGAAAAGGGTAATCTCCATTTAACCATGACTCCCCTGAGATGTCACCCTCTTGAGTCTACACATAATGGCTGCAGAGATCATCTTTTACTGTTCGGGTTTTTGGTGAGGTACTGCTAGTGGCCCAGGAGGGTTGGGCCGACAATTGCGACTTGTTGTAGGATTGGCTTAGTCGCCTACAAATAAAAGTGCTGTCATCCCTAAACCAGCAGTCTTGCCTAGAGCAAGAGTTCAAATACGACACAATCATTTCCATCATATACAGTTTTCAATCTTGCAATGCTCAGGCATTTTCTGAGTGCCTTGGAACGTCTGGTAAGGATTACTCGGGGACCAGCTGAATATTTCCTCAGCAGTATCGAATGGGGTCCTCCTTGCAAAGATGACGAACATTAGGTCACCCGTGAATCCATGCCCTGTGAAGAGAGTTAAAGCATTCCTTGGCCTTAGATTGGATACATACACAGATGACAACTAGTTACTCATATGGTTAACTAAGGACAGCACCTCATCAATCTCAGTTCAAAATTAATTCTGCTGTTTTGATTCATGGATGACCACAAACTCTTTGTGTCCAGATTTCAAGAAGCTGTGATATTGTTTTTTGGAATCAGAGCGACACCATGGTCTAATGTCTGATGGCCAGCCAATTTGAGTCCTGCTCCCAACCCTGTTGTAACTTGTAAGCACCTGGAGCTTAGGAATTATTTCTGACACAATTTCAGTTTTATGGGCCATATAAATAGGCCACCTCTTTTTGTTTCTCTTTGTGCGGAGAAAGATTCTCCTTCACTCACTTCCTTAATTTTGGAAAAGCATAGTCCGATCACCTTTTAAACCTACACTGGACAACTGTAACTCCCCGATTAGGTTTATTCCTCATCATATGTCCCAAACACTCTGGAAAATGCAGATTTTGGACTCAATTTGTGACTGAGTCATAACGTCACACATCACATCCAGAGGCTCTTCAGTGTCTTCTGGTCATGAAGTGGCTGTCTCTAATTCGTCCAGCTTACTGTATTAGAGTCTCCTCTTTCCACGTGTTCGCTGGGGATATTTTGGGTGGTCTACAAAGGTTGTAATTGGTTCTAAAGCCTGGAATATTCTTCCTTTTGAGCTAAGGGGCATACTTACAAAGAACTGGCACAACCCCAAAATTGGCAGTGTCGCGGTGCATCAGTTCTGAAAAGCAGGGATGTGAGGTATTTACTAAAATACGGTGCATTCCTGGGTTTCCCCATGCACTGATGCGAAATGAGCTGCCTAGAAGCAATGCAGCCACCCTTGCGCCATGGTGAAACGACAGCTGCATTACGGGGAGATTGTTTTGTCCTGGAAGCAAAAATGAGGTGAAATGAAAGCATTGCTCCTCGTTGCGTCATGCTAACTCCACACCTGGGGCATCGTTAGATTTTGGTGCTGCCACAGATTTAATATTTCTTGTCAATCTGGGGTAGCGTCAAAATGCAATGGGTGTTGCTGTTGAACTCCCACAGCAACACCCATTGCATGCCCCTTCCACGCAAAGTGCTGCATGTGAAGTGGTCACATCTACAAGGCAGCATTGAGCAAAACGCCGCCCATTAAATACGGTGCACTGCACATGGCCAGCGGAGCGTCACTAAAAGTGACGCTCCTTTGGTGCTAAGGGCTTGTAAATATGCCCCAGAGAGTAAGTAAGTGTCACCTTTTATTTTGCAAGAAATTATGCTAGTGTTTAGATTGTAGAGGCCATAAAATGAAGAGGCATAATGTTGCAACTTGGAATTTCTTCAGGTTAGTGATGCGCTGCAGACGGCACAGTTCAGAAACAGAGGGTTTATTACTCATTGAGTTACATGTTCGCGCCTTAATACAATCCCATAAAACCATGCTCTCAGCTGTATGCACACCTTCATGACACATCTCCAGCTCCATATGTCGCTTTCCGTTTTTTGGTGGATGCTCTCAGCATCAAGTTAGCCAGTCGCGCTTTCGAATAATAAGGCAGTCAATGCACGATAGAAAACATGTACAAATAAACACGTTAATTAATGATAAAAAAGCAGCAATTTTATGCATGTTTCACGTTTGTGTCATTCTCTAATTTGTTTATCTATGCTGCTAGAGCAACATAGGATCATTTGGATAATGTACTTCGAAATAATTGGAAGGGACATATGCTGTGTTCTGCAAAGGCTAAAGATTTGAAAGGCTAGGTTACATGAAAGCTTTACTAATGCAGTCAGCTGCGGTACCTTCCCTGCATTTTAAATAATGTAATGTATTGCTTGCTACGCCAGGGATTAGTCTGGCGTCCTTACATGTTTGTAACCAGCGCTTTCAGCCAGCTCGTTCGCTTTATTGGAAGCAAAGGAATGTATATTATTTGAAAGGGAAAGAAATAGCTGGCTTACCAATATTGTATCCCAAAAATAAAAAAATATATATTGTGCTTATTTGGCCGATTAATGAGCATCATCAATGTATTTTGAAATCTTGAATGAGCAATGTTTATGAAATAAAAACATTTCATGACAAGGGCCACATTTATTTATATATTTATTTATTTGATTTAATACAGTGCCTTGAAGGCGTTTATCAAGCAAGTCTCAAGCAAACTATGCATGGAAAAGAAAATACTTGTCTCTACAGGAATATTCTGAAGGTTCTCACTCTGCTACAGTCAGAAGATGTTCTTTTACACTTTCCAGGAGAGATACCTTGTAGGAGCAGCATCCATAGAAATAGGAAGTTCATTCCCAAGTAAGGACCAAGGAGTAGGAAGGGACAACATTATGTAGAAGTACTTGAAGCGAGGGATACAGAGGGAATAGCTAATGCTGTTGTCTCAAGGTAAGGTCTGTAGTGTATTCATCAATACAAATTTGCACAATAACAGAAAGGGGCTTGCTAGCGTGTCGGAGCCTTAATAAGTAAACTTACGAGGGGACACGTTTCGGTAGACAAACCTTTGGACCACGTTTGGAGACTTCAGTACGAAATATTTTCTTGCCATCACCAATCAATAGATCAATAAACCATCATTAATAATAATAATAATCACTAATCAATAAACATTTAGTAAGAATCAATAATTGAACACACCATGACCTCTCCGTTCAAATAACCACACCAGTTTAGTTAAAAGTTAAGATATTTATTTCCCTATTGGTTACAATCTAATATCATGTCTGTTAATCTCATTAACAATAAACCACGACAAAATAATCCTAATTAATAATCAAAGCACGACTTAATCAATGCATCAGCTATATTCATTCAGCATTTAGGCACATCATTCATATGAATCAACTTAGCAGAGTCTCATTAGTACATGAATCAACAAAGCAAGAACTCAGTTTGCACAAGATATTAGTGAACGCCTTATCTAACCACAAATTAGCATTAGCATGTTGGGCTTCATGCAAAACATTTTAGTGAACACAAATTTAGAAAACATCTAAACTATGTTCTCTATCAAAATAGAAGTTGGTACCTAGAAAGAAAAGGCAAAAAGACAATTACAATTTGCATCGGATAGTTACCAATCCAACAGATCAGCAAACAGCGTCAGTCTTCGTCCTCAGGACATCAGTTGATTCACCATCAGCAGAGATAGGGCTTGGCAAAGTATCAAGATAGCATAGCTACGAAACTGATTACTTCCCTCTGATGGAGGCAAAGTTAGCATCAGACAAGAATGGGGTAGAGGATGATCTAAAGTGACAGGACAATTAAACTAATATATGGCAACTAACAAAAGTCCTCTAGCAAAAGTCTCATAGCAAAGAGAATGGCAAATGGCAAGGGTAAGAGACCCGTTAAAGTGGAAGAAGAAGTGTCTCGTTTTTCCTTGGGTTACGCCGTTAAATCAAAACTGTCTAACTATTCCCTAATTCCTCACTGGATGTAGTTTGGTGCATCATTATCTCTATCCAATAATTCAGTAAGCACCTTATTAGAATTTTCCACAATTTACAGTTCCCATGTCGCAGATTGGTCCATGTTATTGACGTCTTTCACGGTTGGAATGTCAGGTAGAGAATGTTACACTTTGCGCTCCAGTCAGTGTCTTCATTGTCTTCTCCTAGTACGGTTAACCTTGCACCTGTTACAAATTACACTGTTGCATCTAGCAAGAATGTCGCCTTGAGCAAGCCGGTTCTCATGAGAAAGAATTTACTACTGCTACACACACATTACTCCTGGAAAAATGCAGCTTCGTGTCCTTCAGGAAAACAGCACATTACACGTTAGAAAATGCAATTCAATATGAGGCCAGGCAGCTAGGCCCAAACCCTTGCTAAGATAAGGCCCTCTGTTTTGATAAAGCAAAACTCGTAACACATAACTCTAATTATGATATACTAATACAAATTCAAATATTATTGCATAAAACTCTAAATTAATAAGCCTTTTCATTAGTCTTCGTGTACATTGGTAGCCACTCCCCGTGGGCACATTTTAAACGCGTGCATTATTTTCTATGTTAACTAATTTTCTATGCAGTTTCATCACACAATTTATTGCAAACTTTTCGTATTAATATTCCTTTTAAAAGACAAATTCGAACAGGCTCTATTTAGGTAAGTTTTTCATCAGAGGCTGGTACTTCACTATCTTAAATTTATAATCGTACCTTGCCAGGCACCAGGGAGATTTCTTAGTGAGGTTATTAGAAATGTATGTAGGTTTATCAGGCACGTCTCTAAGATGTCCCTAGAAAAACTTAAACCGGTACCCTCTCTCTCGGTGCCATTTATTAATCTCTCCTTAATCTCTCCTTCTTTCCAATATTCCCAATTTACATCCGGTAAACTCATTGCTTCATAGTTTGTGCAAATGCTATATGTTAGAAATGGTGCAGCCACCACTTATCAATGTCATGTCCCACCACATAACTTGCCACAACATTTTTGGGTATACGAACCTTCCTTTCCTCAGCAGGTTCTGCATGTATGCTGCCGCCATCACTGCTGGACTCAGACTGCCTTGCCTCCAGCTCTTTGAGACTCATTTCATGAGCCAACGTAAGTTTATTTTCAGCCAAAGTCCTTTTAGTCTCAGCTTCTTTGGCTGCTCTTTCAGCCTCTCTCTCTCTCTCTGCTTTCCTGTCCTCTGCTTCCAGGTTTAACTTTGCCATTTGTAGTTGAAATTCTTTCTCCTCTCTCCTTTCCTCTGCGGTCAGGCCATGGCTAGAGACACTGCTCAAAGGTTTCCTAGGGGGCACAATTCCAGGGTAACATCCCCCACTACTGGCAGACAATCCTCTGAGGGGCCCTCCACTGGACCCTCCTCCTCAACATTCTCATCTGAATGGGCTTCTGCCCAGATTCTCAGTGCCTTTCGGTATTCCTCCTTTTTGGAGGCACCCTGGATAGGTACTCCCATCCCCCTTGCAGAACCCCTTCAACTGGTTAACAGTGTGTGTATCCAGCTTGGCTAGGTCAAAATCTTCAGCTCTTGCTGGAGACCCAGCCAGAGACATGTTAAATGAGGATTTAGTTAAAATGTCAGGCAGAAAATGAAATTGCAGAAAAAGACAAGAAAAATCAAGTTGATCTTCACCTGTGGGTAGGTAGTGTACACGTAGCTATTGTATGTCACTGCACAAATACAAGTCCTATCCCACCACTGCCACCAATGTTAGAAATGGGGTCTTTGGTTGGCAGTCAGGTTACCCCCTGTCCAAGCAAGGGCCCTAACTCTAGTCAGGGTAAGTCACACACAATCCAAATTATCCTTTGCCCACCCTCTGGTAGCTTGGCACTGAGCAGTCAGACTTAACTTACAAGGCAATGTGTAAAGTATGTGTGCAATAAATCATGCAATAACACAGTATAACACCACAAAAATACACCAGAAAGTCTTTAGAAAAATCTATGATATTTATCTGGTTAAATGCAGGTCAAAACGATCAAGATTAGATAAGTACACGTAGAACTATCACTTTAGAGAATGATAAAAAGAGTCTTTAGTCTTCAAAAAGCAACAAGTGTATCTTGCAAACACAAAGTACCTGGTTTGCATTCAAATTCTCCGCAAGGGACAGCAGAGAAGGAGATGCGTCCACAACGGGGAAGTGTGTGTAGGTTTCTCTGGGTGCACACAGACGAAGCATCGATAATCTTCAATGCAGGTAAGGCTTTGCATCGATTTCCTGCACGCTGACTTGGATCCTCTTCGGGTTGCAGGGTTTTTGGACTCAACAGGATGATACAGAGAAATCATGGGCGTGCAGGATGAAGTCACAGGAGCTGTGTCGATCTGGTGGGCGAGCGAGGAAATTTCTGTTGCACTGCAGGCGCTGCGTCATTCCAGCTCGGCTATGCGTTGATCCAGTAGTCCGTGCATAGAAGTTCCGGTTGCAACGCTGGTGCTGTGTCAATCTCCTCTTGGGGAGCCGGGCTGCATCATTTTGGTTCGGCGTGCAGTGATTTCCTCACCACGATGCAGGCTGTGCCTCGTTTCTGGCAGGCTATCTGTCAAATTTTTGCCGCACAAGGAGGTCTTTGCAGGAGGAAGTCTATTTAGTCCTGAGACTTCAAGGAACAGTAGGCAAGCTCCATCCAAGCCCTTGGAGAGTACTTCTCAGCAGAGCAAATAGGCAGCAAGGTAGCAGGGCAACAGCAGGGCAGCTGTCCTGTGCAAAAACAACAGTCAGGAGAGTCCTTTGGACAGCCAGGCAGTTCCTCTTGCCAGGTTGCAGGGTCTGGTTCAGAGTTTCTTCACCAGTGGAATCTTGTCCAGAAGTGTCTGAGTTGATAGGGTCAGAGACCCAAATGTGGCCTTGAAGTGGGGGAGACCTCAAAGAGTGGCTTAGAAGTGCACTAGGTCCCCTTTCAGTTGCATCCTGTCTGCCAGGGTCCCAATAGAGGGTTTGGCAGTCCACTGTGAGAGGGCAGGCCACTGTCCTTAAAAATGTAAGTGTTAGGCCTTCCACCCTCCCAACCCAGGAAGATCCATTCAGTATGCAGATGTGTGCAGGTGTGACCGAGCATTATGTGTTTGGGGCTGTCTGAGTGAAATGCACAAGGGAGCTGTCAAGTAACCTAGCCAGATGTGGATTGTAAGACACAGAAGGATTTAAGTTTTAAGTGAAGAGAAATGCTCACTTTCTAAAAGTGGCATTTCTAAAATGGTAATATTAAATCCAACTTCCCCAGTCAGCAGGATTTTGTGTTACCATTTTGGCCATACTAATTGTGACCCTGTTACTCCTTTCAGATCAGAATCTACCACTCACACATTATATGAGGGTAGCCCTAATGTTAGCCTATGAAAGGAGCAGGCCTCACAGCAGTGTAAAACGAATTTAGGAGTTCTACACTACCAGGACATAAACCTACACAGGTATATGTCCTGCCTTTTACCTATAGAGCACCCTGCCCTATGGGTTACCTAGGGCCTACATTAGGGTTGACTTATATGTAGAAAAAGGGGAGTTTAAGGCTTGGCAAGTACTTTTAAATGCCAAGTCGAAGTTGCAGTGAAACTGCACACACATGTCTTGCAATGGCAGGCCTGAGGCATTGTTAAGAGGCTACTTATGTGGGTGGCACAATCAGTGCTGCAGGCCCACTAGAAGCATTTAATCCACAGGCCCTTGGCACATGTATTGCACTTTACTGAGGACTTACAAATAGATTAAAGAAGCCAATTGGGTATGAACCAATGTCACCACATTTTAAGGGCGAGAGCATAGGCACTTTAGCACTGATTAGCAGTGGTAAAGTGTGCAGAGTCCTAAAACCAGCAAAATCAGTGTCCAAAAAGTGAAGGGAGGCAGGCAAAAAATGGGGTGACCTCCCTAAGGCTGTCAGGTCTGACACTACAGGAGTCTATTTCCGCAAGGATTCTTGAATACATTGAATGCATTTGCTTGAATGCATTGGATGCATTTGCTGTCCATTGCATAAACATAGGTTTTACTCTTTCCACAATTATTTGATTGCTTAGCATGTGAAATAAATATGTCCTCTGAAAATCTTCCAAAAACTTCTGTTTTGATGTGCCTCAGGGTGAGGTATGGATCTGTCATAGTTTAAAATTCTGATATCAGAGCAAATAGAGGCTATTTTTCAGTGGCAGTTCACGGGAGGGAAAAGGGGCGATGTGGTGCGTGGCGGGGAGGAAGACAAAAAAAAAAGAATAATTTTTAAAAGAAGTACCTTTCTTGCCGCACCGCTCTGATCTGCTCCTCAGTCATCCGCTGCATGCCCAGGTACCCAGACCTAACTGCATCCAATCCTAAAGCTGCTTTTATGCCTTCATGAAAGCATCTTTAGGATTGGATGGAGTGCCCAGCCAGGGCGCTCCGAGGAAGAATGAGAGTCTCTGTCTGCTGTCTCCAACCCCACAACGCAGTGCTGGGGTGGCGATAGCCTAGTGTGCATGTGTATTTGGCCGGCCCAAGAGAGACGGCCAAACACACATGAGCACTGAGGGAGAATGTTGTGCAATCCCCCTCCGTCCCTGCCATCACCCATGCCCCTGCCCCTTTTAGAAGAAATCCTTTTCTTGTAAAGGTTTTCCAGCTTCTACTGCTGGCGAGGGGGCTGCACTCCTCCATCATAGAGGAGGAGCCACCCCTGCTATTACTTAGAAGAAATCATCACAGTACATGCTAATATTGTGGTATGCATTAGCGTACTAATGCAAAAGACTGACACATGTACAGGGAACTACAGGCCATGTCAGTAACTTCACCCATTTGCATTAAAACATTTGTTTTCTACTTTTTCAAGATTTTTGCAGTTCTGTATGCAAAATGAAGAGTTAACTAATGATCTGACATTGATACATTTTGTGAGCCAGTTGAGTCAGGAAATATGATAAGTAATTTTAATCCATCCAACCCCAAATTATTTTTTTCTAGATTCATTTAGGGGGTCATTACAACATTGGCGGTAAAAGCCGCTTACCGCCGTGCAGAAGACTGCCAACACACCTCGCGGCCGCCGAAATCCGCCACAGCTATTATGACCCAAAGCTCAGAATCCTCCAAAATTCAGACACCCACACAAGTCCGCCACTCCAAAGGTCAGTGATAAACTGGCGAAAACAAAACCTCCACCATCACGCCAACAGAAATACGCCCACACTATCATGACCCACGAACCCATGAATCCACGTTGCAGTCTTTCAACCGTGGTATTCCATTGGCAGTACACACCGCCACGCTAAAAATACACACACATTTACAAAACAAAACCACATTCGACAATTCGAAATACACACACCTGATACACATACACACACACCACTGCCACACACCCAATACAATATAAAACACACACCCCCATCACCCACAAATCGTTATGACCACAATTGCGATAGAAGGCCAGAGAGAGATACCACAATCTATAACCAGGCATCCACAGGCACACAACACCATCACCCACATAACATCCATGCACCCCACACAACACACCACTAAATATCACCCCACATAACATAACACACACCATCCCACACATCACCCACACCACCCCATGGCACGGCAAAGACACCCCAGGTTCTCTGAGGAGGAGCTCAGGGTCATGGTGGAGGAAATCATCCGGGTAGAGCCACAGCTATTCGGATCACAGGTGCAGCACACCTCCATAGCTAGGAAGATGGAGCTATGGCGCAGAATAGTGGACAGGGTCAACGCAGTGGGACAGCACCCAAGAAATAGGGATGACATCAGGAAGAGGTGGAACGACCTATGGGGGAAGGTGCATTCCGTGGTATCCAGACACCACCTTGCGGTACAGAGGACTGGCGGCGGACCCCCACCTCCTCCCCCACAACTAACAACATGGGAGGAGCACGTCTAGGCGATTCTGCATCCTGAGGGCCTCAAAGGAGTAGCTGGAGGAATGGACTCTGGTAAGTCAAACCTTAACTATTACAACCCCCACCCTACCTACATTCCATCACATACCCCCACTCTCGCCCTCACCCCCATCACTCCAACTCCTCACACATGTCCCACTATCACAAACCACACATCTCAACACCAAGCCCTGCATGCAACACCAAAGCATGGACACCCATCACCAATGCATGGCCACTGCACATACCCATACACCCCCCTAAACCATCATCACACAAAGTCCCACACAGGAATGCAAGCACTGGGGTACACGGGCACCCACCCATTGCACACCATGGTACACACAGATGCAATAATCATGCTTTTACAGCCCTGCAGGACTCCTACCCAACGTCACCGCACAGGAGGGTCCACACCACCAACAGAAGAGGCCCACAGTCCAACTGCAGCTCTGTCCAACTGGATCTAGACAACCAGCCCGGCCCATCTGGGACCTCAGGACAGTCGGTTCCCCTCACACTGGCACAGGCCACCACAGAGCCTCCCCCCTCTGGAAACACTAGCACAGCACCAACCCAGCGGGCCCATACCTCTGTCCCTAGGACACGTCAATCAGCAGTGTGTCCACCACTACAGGGAACCCAGGCTAACCTACCACCCCAACAACAACAGGGACCTGGGGGCAGTAGCAGTGGGCACACCGTTCAGGGGACAGAGGCCCAGAGAAACAGGGGAACAGGGAGGGCTGCTGTGCTACAGGGGGAGGACAGGCCCAGGGAACCCACTCTCCACGAGGCCCTCTCCAACATCATGGGAGCGTACCATCATTCCCAGGAGACGATGGCAACGGTGCTGGCCAAGTTTCAGGAGACCCAGCGGCTGCAGGAGGAACAGTATTTGGGCTTCAGGGAGGAACTCAGATCCATCAACTCCACCCTGGGCACCATCGTAGGGGTGCTGAAAGAAGTCCTCAACACCAGGAGGGACACTGTGGCACAACAACGGGCCCCTGACACTAGCCTGGACGATGAACTGCCCACCACCTTCGCCGGCGCTAGTGGACAGAATGCACCACCACAGGACCACCACACCAGCACCCACCCCCTGCAGATGGAGAACCACCACGCAAACGGTCCCTGAGATCCAGGACAAAGACAGAGAATGATGCCAAGACCCCCGCCAAGAAATGAGACCGCCCTGAATGTCATCCTTTTGTCCCACCTTGTCACCCTGTCCATCCTCAAACTGCCCCAGCTCCACTTCCTATGCCCCTTTGGACAATGTACCTGTGAGACTGATAGACTGGACTCCACCATCACCCCCTCCCCATTTTACAGCACCCTCCAATATTGAGCACTTAAATAAACACCCTTAAGGCACAAAACCATCTGGAGTCAGTCTGTGATTTTGAAATAGTGTATTAGCAATTACAGTGACAAAATGCTCTTACAATTGTAATGTCAACATACCTATATCACACAGCTCTAGTCCATGAGGAAACAAAGCAGATGTCACACAGTGGGACCCACATCTGTGAAATCGTAAGGAAACGTGAAAACTCAGTGACCATACACTGGGTGAAAAGGACAGACAGCAGAGAGGTAGTAGTGTTACATTACATGTAGTAGGCAAGTTTGTCTTCTTACCTGTGTCTCAATGGAAGTATTGCAGGATAACCGAGTACCTGTTGTCAATGTCCTCTTCTTCTGCTTCCTAGTCTTCACTGTCCACAGGCTCCACAGCTGCCACAACACCTCCATCTAGACCATCCTCCTGCAGAAAAGGCACCTGTCGCTGCAAAGCTAAGTTGTGAAGCATACAGCAGGCCACGATGATCTGGAACACCGTCTTTGGTGAGAAGAATAGGGAACCACCTGTCATATGGAGGCACCTGAACCTGGCCTTCAGGAGGCTGAAGGTCCACTCTATAATCCTCCTAGTTCGCCCATGGGCCTCATTGTAGCGTTCCTCTGCCCTTGCCCTGGGATTCATCACTGGGGTCAGTAGCCATGACAGGTTGGCGTAACCAGAGTCACCTGAAAAAGGCGAGGGACAACTGTTAGACACACACTAACCTGTAGGGATAACCCCAGACCCAGACAACTATTCCCACTGATTTGGTTCCAGGTGCTCACCTAATAGCCACACATGGTGCCTCTGGAGTTGACCCTTCACATAAGGGATGCTGCTATTCCGCAGGATGTAAGCATCATGCACTAAGCCAGGGAATTTGGCATTCACATGGGAGATGTACTGGTCTGCCAAACACACCATCTGCACATTCATCGAATGATAACTCTTCCGGTTTCTGTACACCTGTTCACTCCTGCAGGGGGGAACAAGGCCACGTGTGTTCCATCAATGGCACCTATGATGTTGGGGATATGTCCCAGGGCATAGAAGTCACCTTTCACTGTAGGCAAATCCTCCACCTGAGGGAAAACGATGTAGCTCTGCATGTGTTTCAGCAGGGCAGACAACACTCGGGACAACACGTTGGAAAACATAGGCTGGGACATCCCTGATGCTATGGCCACTATTGTTTGAAATGACCCACTTGCAAGGAAATGGAGTACTGACAGCACCTGCACTTGGGGGCGGATTCCTGTGGGATGGCGGATATCTGACATCAGGTCTGGCTCCAACTGGGCACACAGTTCCAGGATTGTGGCATGATCTAGCCTGTATGTGATGATTACATGTTTTTCCTCCATTGTCGACAGGTCCACCAGCGGTCTGTACACCTGAGGATGCCACCATCTCCTCACATGTCCCAGCGGATGGTGCCTATGAAGGACAACAGCGAGCACAGAGTCAACCAACTCAGAGGTACGTACACACAGCTTACACAGACCATGATTCATAATCCGAAATAAGCATGTATGTGTGTTGAGGCAAGGCCTAGGTATGTGTGACGCAGTTAAAAATAGAGCCACGTGGGCCCCTGAAATGGCGGCTGCCTGACCTGTAAAATGGGACTATGGGACATGAGGTAACTGCGCTGGCGTTGTACACCGTCGCGGTAGGCAGTTGAAGACCGCAGCGCAATTCTGCATTGGTTAACATTGGACCCTATGGGTCCCAGGAGCCAATGATGATGTACGCCGGATGTGACGGTACACACCGCCGCGGACGTGACCGCCATTTTCTATCTGTTCAATCACTCGATACCTGATCTTCGACAGGAGAGGACCTACACTGCAAGTGCTGCTGTGACCTCAGTCTGGAAGAGACAATGGCTCGTGCGTCTGGGGAAAGGGCCCCTGCCTTCACATCGGAGGAGTTGGATAAACTCGTGGATGGGGTCCTCCCCAGTACACGCTACTCTACGGTCCTCCAGACAAACAGGTAAGTACACTAGGAGCATGCTGTGTGGGCTATACCTGTGTGGAGTGGGGTGGATGAAAGATAGGGGGGGAATGAGGCATGCATGAGACAACGGTGGGTGCGTGTGCCACATGGCAAGGGTAGGGATGCGGGCCAATGACTGTGATGGTGCAGTTGGAAACAACTTCTCTTTTTCCCCTGTACAATTCCTGTTGGTCAGCGCCCACCAGAAGAAGGATATTTGGCGTGCCGTCGCCAAGGACGTTCGGACCCTGTGGGCTATCACAGACGGAGCACCCACTGCCGGAAAAGATGGGAGGACATTCGCCGCTGGAACAAGAAGACGGCAGAGGCCCAGCTGGGGATGGCTCCCAATGTGGGAGGGGTGCCCGTCGCACCATGACCCCCCTGATGTTCAGGATCCTGGCGGTGACGTACCCGGGGTTGGATGAGCGCTTGAGGGCACCACAGCAGCAACAAGGGGGTGAGTACACTCTCATTCTGCTGATTCAGCGCGCAGTGGAGGTGTCTGGGGGGGGAGGTGGGCTGTGGGTTCCCCTAGGCCAGGGCGAGTGTGCTAGTTAGGTCTCCTTTTTCAGGCAGGCCCTGTGGCACCCCATCCCACCTGGGTACAGTGGCAACTACACCTAGTCAGGCTCCTGTGACATCCATGTGTGCAGATGTCGCCCATAGCCTTTTAGGCCGTGTCCCAGGGATTGAATAGTGGACCCCAAGTGCGCGGCTTAGTGCAGGGGGCTTCTGTGTCTGTCATGTCCGCCAACGATAGCGGTACTGCATGCACTCAACATGTCTTTCTTCTGTTGCCCCCCCCTTTTTGTGGTCTCCCTGTTCTTGTGTGCATTAGCATCATCAGACGGAGGAGCAGTGGCACCGGAGCAGGAAAGAGCTGCATCCCACATGGCCCTGGAGGGCGACACTACGGAGTTGGATTTCACCAGTGGGACGGAGGGCGAGGGGAGCTCCACGGCGGGGACAGGAGCCTGCACCATTGACATGGACTCGTCCTCTGATGGGAGCTCCCTTGTGGTGGCGGGTACATCTGTGCCCCCCCATCTACAGGTACAGCCGCAACCCCCCCTTCCAGCACCATCTGGGAAGATCGCCATGGTGGAGAAGACCGCCATCAGCCCCGCTGCCCAGGAGGCGACCGCCATCAGCCCCGCTGCCCAGGAGGCGACCGCCAGCACCAGCCCCGCTAGCCCAGACAGGACCGGCAGCACCAGCTCCGCTGCCCAGGAGGCGACCGCCAGCAGCAGCCCCTCTGGCCCAGACAGGACCGCCAGCACCATCTCCGCTGCCCAGGATGCGACCTCCAGCAGCAGCCCCGCTGGCCCAGACAGGACCGCCAGCACCAGCTCCGCTGCCCAGGAGGCGATCGCCAGCACCAGCTCCGCTGGCCAGGATGCGACCGCCATCACCAGGCCCGCAGGCCCAGACAGGACCGCCAGCACCAGCTCCGCTGCCCACGAGGCGACCGCCAGCACCAGCCCCGCTGGCCCAGACAGGACCGCCAGCACTAGCTCCGCTGCCCAGGAGGCGACTGCCAGCACCAGCTCTGCTGGCCAGGAGGCGACCGCCTGCACCAGCCCCGCTGGCCCAGACAGGACCGCCAGCACCAGCCCCGCAGGCCCAGACAGGACCGCCAGCAGCAGCTCCGCCGGCCCAGACAGGACCACCAGGAGCTGAGTCGCTGCAATGGACACCGGCGCCACAAGCACCGCTGCAATGGACACCGCTGCCACAAGCACCGCTGCCAAGGACACCGCCGCCACAAGCACCGCTGGCCCATGAGCGCCAAGAGCACTGACGCTACTGAGTCCACCATGAGCAGGATGAAGCACTATGGGCACCAAGCCCCCTCCAGAACCAGTGGAGATTTACATCCACTACCTCTGTCCTTGGCAGGATGAAGCACTCCAGAACCAGTGGAGAGATACATCCACTACCTCTGTCCTTGGCAGGATGAAGCACTCTGGGCACAAAGCCCCCTCCAGAACCAGTGGAGATTTACATCCACTACCTCTGTCCTTGGCATGATGAAGCACTCTGGGCACAAAGCCCTCTCCAGAACCAGTGGAGAGATACATCCACTACCTCTGTCCTTGGCAGGATGAAGCACTCTGGGCACAAAGCTCCCTCCAGAACCAGTGGAGACTTATCCACTTGAGAGACTGTGACTTTGCACTCCCCAGGATTAAACAGTGGGCAACCCATCCACTGTAGAGACTTGAGAGACTGTGGCTTTGTACTCCCAAGGATTGAACAGTGGGCAACCCACCCACTGTAGAGACTTGAGAGACTGTGGCTTTGCACTCCCCAGGATTGAACAGTGGGCATGTGGCCCCCTCGTGGATTTGGCGTCGTGCACTCATCCGGCTGAGGTGCACCCCCTTTCCCTTCCCCCTGAGGTGCCTGTTTTATTTCTATCTGATGCCCCTGCAGTGTTCTCTCCATCATGGTCGGGTACCTTGTGTGGGCCTCGCCCATGCAATGTGGGCCCAGTGTTCCACGTACTTAAATGGAGCAATACCTGGACTTCTATTCTTGGTGTATATATTTGTTAATAGTGTATATATATTTTTGCGTACTGGATTTTAATAGATTACAGTGGTTGCACTAATTTCCTTTTGTCTTTGCATTCTTCCGGGGGTGTTGGGGGATGTAACTGTGATGTATCAATATGTATTAGTGTGTGTGTTGTCGTGGGTGAGGGTGGGGGTGTTGCGTGTGTGTGTCCCTGTTTTTTCCCTCCCCTGTGTCGTAGGTGCAGTACTCACCGTGGTCTTCGCCGCCGGCGTTCGTGCTCCTGGTAGACGAGCAAGAAGATGAAAGCTGGTAAAATGTGAAGCTCTGGTTCCATGGCATCTTGGTTCCTCATGGGGTGTGTAGAGGTGAGCGTTTTCCCTTCGAAGTCCTGTTTCCGCCGTGTTTTTGTTTGCGGTGAATCCGCCCCGGAAAAGGTGGCGGATTGGTAGGTTGTGATAATGTGGGCGGTACATTGTCTTCCGCCTGTCTGTTGGCGGTGACCGCCGCGCTGTTTGTTTGTACCGCCGTGGTGGTCGGAGTGTTAAAGTGGCTGTCTATGTTGGCGGCTTGAGCCACAGTCGTGAATCCATTTTTTTTACCCCCAGCCTGTTGGAGGTCTTACCCCCGCTTTATCACCGACTGCCAGGGCTGTAATGACCACCTTAGTCTTTTAAGGAGATGCTTCTGATTATTGGACATACCTTGCACTTCCAAAATGGTGTATTTGTATATATGTAGGACCTAGTTACAACTAGGCCTGGGAAGACTTTGTGGAGTTCTACTACATGAAACTCAGCCATGCTACGTGGTGTTCCGCGAGCAGTGGAGTGTGGTAAGTCATGCTGCTCAGCTGATTTGTAACACCAGGACTATGTCCCACATTGTGAAATCAGCGTGCGTGGCACAAGGCACAGAGCAAGAGGGCACTGCTTCTTTTTGCTGTTCGAGTAGATGTTCTAGTCGAATGGAAGCTTCCTCGACGCGAGCAGCAAGTTTCTCAACAGGAGTGGTAGCGACCTGCTGTGACTGCTCGTATTGAGAAATTCCGCCAGGGGGTGGTCTTTTTTGATTTTCTCGTTTGCGCTCGCCAACCTCTGCACCACTCTGCGGAGTTTTTGGAAACTCCACGCTCTATGCGGAATGGCCAAAATTCTGCAAACTCTGCTGGTGGAGCGGAATTCATTGACCAGCCCTATTAAGGACTGGCCTGTTAATTTGCGATGCCAGAGAAACACTTGTTTTACAATTACTGATGCACTGTTTATCACACCGATTACTATCCAAGTTCGATAAAGATTGCTAGGTTTGTTAAATTTTGGCAGGTAAAACATGCTGTAATTTAACAAGGGGAAAATGCTGGGGGCAGAATTGCTAATATTTGGCACAACGCACTGCAGTAAAACAACTTGAAGAGAGCAGGAATGCAACATGTCTACTAAGATTTTGCACATTCTGTCTCTCTCCCTGCGTTGGCACACTTGTGGCTGCCATTTGCAAATGCAGGGTCGATTCAACCATGACGCAAAATTACCCATGTTATAACCAGGATTGTTTTTGTGCTGTTAGGGACTCCTTGCTGCACAAAAACAATACTCTGAGACATTTTCCTTTTCCTATGTGTGCTCCAGTATGAAACCCACGTAGAAAGTGTTTTTTTAAATGTATTAGTTGTATGTAGTTACTTAAAACCATTACAATTATTCAAGAGACATATACGTGATAAAAACCTTTAAGTCATAAAACTAAACACACACAGGTTATAATGTTGCAAGAATCAAAAGTGCTAGTGCAGAAACCAAATGGGCAGCAATATACAAAATCAAACCACAGCTATGGTGCTGTGTTTACTTCTCAAGCATAAAAGATGGCTTAAAAGATGACAAAAGGTCATTTCAAAGTGCTACTGCAAAACCAGATAGCAACAGAGGTTGGTGGATCAAAAATGCAGCCTAACAAGTTACATCACACAACAATCATAAACACAACATTGGCAATAGCATAGGGACAGGTAATTATGGTACATATGATACAGCTTAACGTGTTTGCATAGCACAGAAGTCATTGACATGCACTAAAACCCATAAATACACTCATGAATAACGACATGTCATTGAAGGAGAAAACTATCCTACAGGATTTGATAGCAGCCGGGACTGTACCTCTTGTCGATGGCAAACGCTGGACAATGGCAGCAGAGAGGCAATTCACTGCATTCAAAGGTAAAAGGACATATGCTCATACTCATAGATGTACTGAGGACTGGAGAGAGATTCATATTGTTGGACACACTGGAAATTCAGACAGGGAGGAGAGTTCAAGTGCCTCTATGTGCTGGAGGACCCTCCCGGCTAGACCAAGCCTGGTGAAGGAGCGCAACATCCAAGAGCAATACTCCCCTTTGATACCCTTGGGTTGCTAAGCCTATTAACAGCAAGGAATGACAGTTTTGGTCAGCAGAATGTTCAAAGACGTTTAATCTGGATTGAGGGCAGCAATGATGGCATGCTGACACAAATAGACTCACAGATTGCTACACTCTCACCTGAGTTTGGTTTTATGCTCATCCAACAGGGCTACACAGAGGCCAACAATGTGTTCAAGTGATTCCTCAATCTGGCTGCAGCACATGCTGGTTGTTCCTTCAGTGGGTCAGCTCCAACTGGTGAAATCTTTAAGAATGGCTACTCTCTGAGCCTAAGAACCATAAATACTTCGTTCAGACGGTTGGAGTACATGTAGGCAAGGTAAGATGAAGGAGATGCAGGCTGTTAAGTGCTGGTGACTGCCCAGGCATGCATACGCTTAGCTAAGGTGGTCCCACTGGAGTGATAAGGCCAGAGACAAATGCAATTTTTGATTCTCAGTTTAAAGGCTGATTGGCTCAAGTGAGTAACCCAGAGATCATTCACATCCAAGAGAATCTGGCAGTCCTCAAGGAATTTATAATCCGATTGCCTTGAGCTGCTGGTGTTGATTTCTGCCTGTAATAGACCCTCTAAGCTGCCACCCCTGGCCACCCTTAATTTATAACACAGGTTGAGAAAAGCACCATCACTAACTGCTTGCTGTTCAGGGAGGCCTGATTCCAACCTGATCTGGGTGGCAGAAGACAACCTTGGCAGATCAAGAACACATTTTTATATTGTGATAATCAGTGTGTTCAGCATGCTGCTGTCGTTGTCCATGAATAGTTTGCTGCCATAGGACAATGATGGTAAAATATTTACTCTCATGACCTCCGAGAGAGGGGAAAGACTTGGCCCCAACAGTGAGTTTGGATAAGGTCACATGGAGGACCATGGCCTTCGTTTCAGCTTACTTCCTCTGTCTTATAAAATAACTTCTTGCGATGATATGGACCCCTAAATGCTTGTATGTTTGGCCTTTAGTGATCCTGTTGCCGTTATAAAACCAGACACTTCCCTGGTACGAACTCCTTCCATATTTTACTACTTCAGTCTTTTTCAGGTTTACTTCCTGGTTGTTGGTGTTTGTGTAGGTTTGAAACTGATTTATAAAGCGCTCTAGCCCTACTCTCGTATGACTAAATAAAGCAAGGTCATTGGCGTATAACAAATTATTGATTAATTCACCATCAGTCTTAGGGGATGACTGGTAATGGCATAAAGGGATTGTGATAGGTCTGCAATGAACACGGTTAAAGAGAAAGGGAGCTAGCATGCAGCAGTGCTTTACACTCTGCATATTTGAAATGTTTATGGTCACACAAGCACAGTCTCCTAATTTGATGCAGATTCTTGTATCGGTGTGCAGCTGAATTTCTGGCCTCCAAGATCTTTGGGATGATCCCTATTTCACTAGTTAGGACCAGAGCTCTCCCCTTGGTACGCAATCAAACGCTGTCTTGAAGTCAACAAAACAGCAGTACAGCAGGGAGTGCACAGAGGTTGCTTTGTCCACTAAGACTGATATTGCTAGAAGGGTGGATAATATACCAGATTTTGATGTGAAGCCTGTTTGGTTGTTTGGAATGGGCCCCTCCAATTGCACCCACAAATGCAGGTACTTCAGGAGTAAGCTGGCACAGAATTTGACCTCATTATCAAGAAGAGCAATTAATCTATGGTTGCTTGGGTCTGATCTAGAGCCCCCTTTATAGATAGGATGTATTATTGCTATAGGGCTTAGGGAAGGCTATTGGCCCAGGGGTCCTGTCCGTCCTGACCTTCGGCATTACATATTCCAGTCAACTCATCAGTGGAGGCGAATCAGCAGTGTAGGAGGGAAAAGGTTCATGATCAATGCGCGTGGTTAGGATATCAATTGCACTAGGGCTAGGAGGTCCAATGTCCGGTGTACAGTCTGCATCCCCACTTGACATGAAGAACTTAGAGAGAAAAGATGCACATTTTGGTTCAGTAATATTCACACAACCAGGCCTATTGACTCAATTTCTCTTTATTCACTGAGGCCCAGAGGTCCCTGGTGTTAGCTTTATTACTCTTGCATTGGAGAATGGCCCAAAAGTAATGTCGCTGTCTCAGCTTCTCTACGTGCCTGCCAGTATCTTTTCTATCTTAACTTAAGGGCATTGATTATCTCTTTCTTCCTGGTGTCTTTTTGAACACCCCTCATGGACTTTATTGCTAACCTTCTTTAGGTACTGAGTCGATGCTGAGATGATAATTGTTTTGGTGAGACTGCACGACTGGGTTTATTGTGGAAATTTGGCAAGTAGTTGAAAAGTAAGGCTTGACCACTCAATAATTGGTAACACATCTCTTATGGATGCTTCTGCAGTGGATTTTATGCATTCAGCCTTGATGTTACCGCTGATGGTGTCTGTTAGAAATGGGGTCTTTGGTTACCCCCTGTCCAAGCAAGGATTCTCACTCTACTCAGGGCAAAGGAGAAACACACCCGGTTAACCCCCAATCACCCCCTTGGTAGCTTGGCACGAGCAGAAAGGCTTAACCCAGAAACAATGTGTAAGATATCTGTACCAACACTGTACTCTGTACTAATACAGTGAAAACACTACAAAATGACTCAACTCCAGGTTAGAAAATTAGCCATATTTATCTGAGCAAAACAAGACCAAAACAACAAAATGCAACATACACAAGCACAGCTGTGAATTTTTAAAAGATCAAACTTCAATATAGTGCTTAGGAACACTTATGCTTCAAATTGGTGACATCACGGTGTTGAGAAGGAGTCGTTACCACATTTTGACGCTAATGGCACCGGTCAAGGAGTCACATGGACCCCCAGGTACAGTACCTTGAGAAAATGAGGAAACAAGGCGATACACGGAGTCGGAGATCGTGGCGTCGCTGGATCTGGTGTGGCGTTGGTTCCGGTGCTGCGGAGCGAAGGAACGGAGGTCTCATGAAGAGAAATCGGGTTCTCTCTGCTGAGTGGTGGAGGTGAGGCAGCATCGGTGTGAAGTGTTGGATCCGCGTACTTCTGGCACGGTCGATATCCAGCTGTCATAGCGTGGTGCGACAAAGTCGGGTGTCATGTACATTGGTGACACAGCGCTTCGGGACTCACAGATTCGTGGGCTTTGGCGAGGTTGCTGCAGCGTTGGGTCTGCGGGGTTGTTGCACTCCAACGAGGTCCACAGCTTCAGCTGCAGGTGATGGCATGGAATCCAGCAGCCGTGTTAGTCCGGGGTCATCTGAAGTCGGTGCACTTGGTTCTTCTCAGTTTTCCACCAGCATCTCCTTTCAAGGGCCCAGGGACTGAACTAGGCACCATTTGGCAGGGCAGGAGTTTTAGCAGAGAGTCCAGGTGCTGGCAGAGGAAGTCTTTGATGAGACAGAACAGGATGAAAGCTCAGTCCAAGCCCTTGTAGATACCTCTCAAGCAGAAATATACCACAAAGTCCAGTCTTTCTCCACATTCTCAGGCAGAAGCAGCAACTGCTGGGTAGCCCAACAAACCACAGTCACAGGCAGGAACAGCATTTCTCCTTCAGCTCTTCTCCTGGCAGAGGTTCCTCTTGAATCCTGTAAGTGATTTAAAGTCAGGGTTTTGGGTCCAATACTTATACCCCTTTCTGCCTTTGAAGTTGCCCAACTTCAAAGAAAAGTCTCTGTTGTTTACAGGATCCTGCCTTGCCCTGGCTCCAGACACACACCAGGGAGTTGGGGACTGCTTTGTGTGAGGGCAGGCACGGTCATTTCAGGTGTAAGTGACCACTCCTCCCTCCAGCCTATCCCAGATGGCCCATCAGGATATGCAGGTTGCACCCCAGCACCCTTTGTTTCATTGTCTAGTGGAGATGTACAAACAGCCCAGTTGTCACTCTGACCCAGACAAGGAATCCACAAACAGACAGGGTCACAGAATGGTTTAAGCAAGAAAATGCCTACTTTCTAAAAGGGTCATTTTCAAACTAACAATCTAAAAACCAACTTCACTTGAAGATGTATTTTTACATTGTGAGTTCAGGTACCCCAAACTCCATATTTCTGTCTGTTTTCAAAAGGCAAACTGCACATAAAAGATATTAAAAGGCAGCCTCCATGTTAACCTATGAGAGGGATAGGCCTTGCAACAGTGAAAACCACATTTGGCAGTGTTGCACTGTTAGGGCATGTAAAACAAATTACTAAATATCCTACCTTTAACATACACTGCACCCTGCCCAGAGGGCTACCTAGGGCCTCATTTGGGGTGCCTTATATGTATAAAAAGGGAAGGTTTGGGCCTGGCAAGTGGATACACTTGCCAAGTCGAATTGGCAGTTGGAAACTGCACACACAGACACTGCAGTGGCAGGTCTGAGCCATGTTTACAGGGCTCCTCATGTGGGCGGCACAATCAGTGCTACAGGCCCACTAGTAGCATTTGATTTACAGACCCTAGGCACCTCTAGTGCACTTTAGTTGGGGCTTACTAGTAAATCAAGTATGGCAATTATGTACAAGCCAATAACAGATACAATTTTGCATAGGGAGCACTTGCACTTCTGGTCAGCAGTGGTAAAGTGTCCAGAGTAACAAAAACAGCACAGAGTCCAGCACAAGTAACAACCTGGAAGTAGATGGAAAACGTTAGGGGAGACCACCCCAAGGATGCCAGGTCTAACAGTGTCGATCCATTTGAGACCCTCAAGGTTATCAGAGTGTATGGTTTTGCACCTTGTGCCGGCTGAGGCATGGTAGGACAAACTGGAGTTTATTCTGGTGGTCTGTGGATGATTGTCACCCTCTCTGTGAGGGACAATATAGTAGAATTATACTGAAGATAACATTTTCATGTTGCATATGGTATAATGGAGGTAGGGGCAGGATTTTTGGTCAGTTCATGAACCATGACCAGTTTGGTGGGATGTCCTTTGGAAGCAAGCTATTCAGAACTTTAACGCCCATGCAGTTAAGTTGTAGGAACAGGCATTCCGTTAATGGGCTTTGTGGGCAGCCGTTCTGCCTGGATTGTTCAGCGATGTTCTGGGACACCCAAGGGAAGATCTGTCGAAATTCTCATGATGATCTTGAAAGAGGCTCATACTGAAATCCTGTGTCAACACACAGTCTGCTAGAGGATAATCCCTGGCTGGATCACACAGGAATAGTGTTAAACTGCTACATTTTAACCTATTCTCCTTTGCACTACGATTGACATATGGGTTAATCAGCAGGAGCGAGCGATCTCCAGTTGCTGATTTTGATTCTTTGCAGCCAATTCACTTGAAAATTTCTTGGATTAATGTTCCCTTGCAGTTTTACAGAGGTATACAGGGAAAGACGAGCATATGATCTACCATGCTTGTACCCTTTCCAAGCCAGCTTTCTGTCCTTGATGAAACCCGTTATCAGACAACTGTGCTTGGTCCATGTTTCTTGCAGGGCGAAAATGTCAAAGCCATTTAGAATAGCCATTAAGTCAAGGGACTGTAGTTTCTGCTGAAGGCTGTTGATATTTTAAGAGCACAGGCATAGAGATAGTGACTCAGAGAGAGGAAGCACCGTAGGGTTGGTTCAGTCATGGTGCTTGTGAAATAAGGCTAATTGCAGCCAATTGTTTGCTACTGCATGTTTACCAGTGATTGTGAAAGTACGACTCATGGCATTTTTTTAAGATTGCATAGGGCTCCTTCCTGGATATTGCTACTGATCTTGTTTCCCTCCTTCTGGAGTTGCTTCCTTTCCCTCTTGCTAAGTGGATGGGGCAGCTGAGTTGCATCTGAAACAGTATTTCCAGGGGCTTGCTGGATCACTGTAGTTGAAGTTACAGCTGTGGGAGGCAGAGATGATGCGCTTGCCTGCTCAGTACTTGGACTTGTTGCCTCAGTGTGCACATCCGTTGGGGTGCGTTCAAGGCCTTTGCAAGTCCAGATGGTGGTTACGTTAATTGTCATTGAAGAGCTAATCACCGGTTGAGAGCCTGCACGTTCAGTGGTAGAGTGGATGGACATAATGTGCGTATCTGGGCATTGGAGGTTATTAACTTCCGGAGATTTTAGAGGGGTTATGCTTGCAGTTTGTTGATGTTGTACGGGACCCAGTGTGAGCTCCTTGGTTTCTGATAAGACATTGTTGAGAAAGGTTGGAGGTGAGGACATGCTGTTTATGACTTGGGAGCAGCAACAAACTGACTGAAGAGGGTTGGCGACGAATAGCACTCCAGGAATCAATTTATTTAAGCCATCAAGCTTGCTTTTAATCCCTGCTGCGAAGATAGCAAGTGAATTCAGGAGGTCTACTTGAAGATTTAGTTTATCAGAGTGGAAATTGAGAGCAGAAACATGTAGAAAGATGCAAAAAATGAGGAGAAATAAAGTTATTTCTCCTAGTTGCACCGCCCCTGGGATGGCATATCTTATTTCACAGTCACAGGTTTACTACTGGTACTAAATTAGGGAATGTGCCAAAACCCATGGGTGGGTGTGTGGGAATATCCACATTCCACTCATGGGATATCTTCCCAGGCAGGGTAACGCAAGCCAGCGAATTGCACTGCATTGTGTTACTCCAGATTTACTGTGCCATAGAGAGCCACGCAGGGTGGCTCTGCATGGCACAGTAAATCTCACATAAGATTTGCATTGCCCTTGCATGACCCTGTATGATGCAAGGGCAAAGCAATACTTTTGTAAATCTGGCCCCTTTAATTTATCAGGATGTGCAGATTTTGGAGCACTAAGCATGAAAATCCACATTTTATTCATCGAAGACCCAGAGTTGGGGATAATTACCAAATCAAATGCATCCTAAACACCTCAATATCAGATTTTATCATAACTCTTGTAATTGAGCCGTTGGAGCAGAGTTGTACCCTCTGTACCCACTGTCACTGAACATAAATAGAACTCTACTGGTAGCTGTCAGACATGCCAACTGATGAGGATGAAGGATGTTAGACTGTTCCATGTTGACTAGACACTATTGGCCACATGTACAAAGCATTTTTGTAGGAGAAAATGGGATTATTCTGCATAACAGCCCGTTTGCAACCTGAAAAATGCATTTTAGAATGTACAAAGCCCAAATTGTGAGCTGGTAACTTGTCACCAAATCGCAATTTGGGTATTGCGATTCAATATTACGAAGGGGCATGTTGAGGGCATTCCTTTCCTAATACGAATCTGAAAGGTATGTACGAATGTTGTGCAACCTAAATGGGGTTGCAAAACTTTTGCAGTTTACTGCAAATACAAAGTTGGTGGTAACCCATTCGGAAATGGGAAGAGGTTATTCTTCTTAAAGGCATCCCATTTTCCTTTAGTGAAAACAGGCTACTTTAAAAAAAAAAGATTGCTTTATTTAAATAACAATCATAGACATGGTGGTCTGCTAAGAGAAGCAGGTCATCATCCCTGAGTTGGCTGCGATTCCTAATGGGTCATAAATACTGACCTACCTCATTAGTATTAATTGAGTCAATTTGCGACCCACTAAGAATCGGAAATGAAACTCTAACTCTAAATGCAATTTGTAGGAAATCGCTTATTCAAACGTTCATACATGGCCCTTTGTTTGCAAGTCATTCTTGAACATGTTATTCTTATTGAGGTCAAGGAAATAAGGCTGATAATGCTCTTGTTTGTTAAATGGAGAGCAGGAGTTTAAACATATTGCCCTGTTAACATTTGGTTATACCAAACAACCACATGAGTGGCTCAATTTATGATAAACTGTACTGCACACATATTTTGCCCAAAGGGGAAGATGAGTGATATGAGTGCCAGACACAAGTGAATTAGGGTGTGCCTCAACAGTGAATTGTTACAGATTCTAATGAGTCTTTTTGATTAAAGATGTAAGTTCTGTATCAACTGTAGTGTATGCTTGGTAGCAGTGAAATACTTATGGACAAATGGCAATTGCCCACGGCCCCCACCTTCCAGGACCCCCCTGTAAAGGTAAACTTTCTCTTTATGTGACCTCTGTTGAAAATTTCTCTCTCTCTTAAAACCTCTCTTTCTTTCCCTATCTCTAACACAGACTCAGTCCCTCTACCCAGTGTCATCCTAAAGATTTTTGGGGTCCCAGGCAAGACGTATTTCTACTGATGCGTCACTCTGTTAAAGTTTGATATAATACTTAGCGCTTGATTACGAGTTTGATGGTTGGAAAACCCGCCTGCCATACCTGTGGTTGCAGAACTGGCGGTCTCCCCTTTTGCCCTTTTAGGAGTTTTCCACTGGGCTGACCAGTGAAAACCAAGATTTCGCCAGTCAGCCAAGTGGAAAACATGCGGCAGCATTGGACTCTGCCCCACATGGAGCCGAGTCCAATGCCATTGCATTGGGGACCTCCCTAGCACGTTCGGAATGCGCACAGTCTGCTGAGCAGACAGTGTGCATTCGGATAGTGCTAGGCCCCCCCTCGGCCCCGCAGCACTTGTTCTCCAATGGCCTTTCCACGTCATGAAAGGCTGGCAGAGAACATGGTTGTAATCAGCAGGGCCCTGGCTGATCACAACCATGACCGCCCCCAGTCTGTTGGGATCAGAGATCCTGGCAGAGACAGCGGTCTTTTGGCATTCCAACCGCCAAACTTGTAATGTGCTGTCTTTTGGCAGTCCAACCGCCACCGCAAGTGTGATGGTTTTGAGACCGCCAGATTTGTAGTCTGGCCCCTAGTATTGTTTGGCATCACAGAGGGCATGAATTATTGTTGGAAGGTGGGTTATTAGTTTTGTGGCCTGCACAAGTAATGGGTCTGCACACGACCATCACTGGGAACCAAACACCCCAATGTAGTGCTTGACTCTCATAGGGTAGCGTTGCAGAGCAGTCCATGGCTTACTCAAGGGAGGTGGTGTTGGCTGGTAATCCCCATTCACACGCACACAAGCATGACACTCAATAAATGAATGTCCAGTCTGTGCATTTTCCATTGATAAACACACACTACTCAATACTATGCAACAATTTCCAAATATACACAAATTGATGGAATTACTCTTGGAAGAAATGGTGTAATCATTCTTGTCTCCCCCGAGGGGAAATATAACCCAACAACCCACATGGCAAAATATTTTATGGTATCCCAATGCAATATTTGACTGTAAATTGGAGTAAGAGCCCCTAAATCTTGGAATAAAGTACATCTACTTTGATAAAAGGTGGCTGTCAGTTTCATCACTCAAATAAGCATGAACAAGAACCTGTTTATGCATGTTAGAGTACTTGGTAAAGTTAGGATTATTTTCAGACTACTTCTAGATTACTCTCAGATTTCTTTTGATAACATTTGGTAATACCGTCCTGCACCCCTAGAGGGAGCTTGGTCACATGAACCTTCTCAGGCCATACTATCACAGTACATTTAGCATAACATGCTACCCTTTTTATACATTGCTGCAATACCACTTGTATTTACAGATTTTCACCCATAGAGGGTATAGGTTTCACCATCCAGCAACACAAGTTCCAGCATAGGTGTGTTTAAAACTGCATTGGAACCCTTGGAGAGGTTATGATTCTGTTGTCCCACCCAACCTAAGGTGGGGACACAGACTCTGCATGGGGAGCCTGTGCTACTCCTACAGCTCCTTCTGTCCATGGGCACTTTGTTGGTGGTGGCCTGTTAAAATTGAGTATTCAGTTTGCAGTCAGTTTGGAGTCTGTCCAAGCAGGGACCCTCACTCTAGTCAGGGTAAAAGAGAAACACACCTCATTAACCCCCCACTGACCCCCTTGGTAGCTTGGCATGAGCAGAAATGCTTAACCTCAGAAGCAATGTGTAAAGCATTTGTACCTAAACACACAGTAATCCAGTGAAAACACTACAAAATTGACACCACGCCAGTTTAGAAAAATAGGTATTATTTATCTAAGTCAAACAAGACCAAAATGACAAAAAATCCAATATACACAAGTCAAGATATGAATTTTAAAAAGAATAGGAGTCTTAATCCATAGAAAACATTGACAATGCTGTTGTTACACAAAGTACCTGGTTAGCGTCAAACATAAAGCCGCACAGGTGAGCGTGCATCAAATAAGGCCAGTGATGCACCAGTTTCTTACCCGCAAGCAAGACCGTGCATCATGCCTTCTCTGGTCGGGTCAGCATGGGTTGTTTTCTCTCTCCCGGAAGAGAACAGTGCTTCGATTCCCTGATGGGCACCTCAAGTTCAGGCAGGCTTTGCGTTGATTTTTTACGTCCAGGTATGTTGTGTTCGAAATCCGGTCACATGGTGTCTGGAAACCGCAATGGGTGGGACTTGCGTCGTTATCAGCAGCAGCAAGCAGGTGTTGCATGTCGTTTCTCCAGCCACGATGTGTCAATCTACCAGCCGTGATGCAGGTGGAGCATGGATTTTAGCCATGGTGGGACACAGGCTAGGGCACCACTTGGCAGGGCAGGAGTCTCAGCAGAGAGTCCAGGTGTTGGCAGAAAGAAGTCTTTGATGTCCCTGAGACTTCACCAACAGTCGTCAAGCTCAGTCCAAGCCCGTGGAGATTCTTTACTAGTGGGAAAACACACAAAAGTCAGTTTTTTTCCTCTCTGAGGCAGAAGCAACTACTACTGGCCAACACAGCAAAGCACAGTCACAGGCAAAGGGTCAGTACTACTCTTCCAGCTCTTCTCCTTGACAGGGTTTCCTGTTGGTTCCGGAAGTAACCAGGTTTTCAGGGGGTTAGTATCCCATACTTATACTCCTTTCTGCCTTTGAAGTTAGCAAACTTCAAAGGGAAGTCTCTCTTGTTTGCAAGATACAGCCTTGCCCAAGCCAGGCGGCAGACTCAAACCAAGGGGGTGGAGACTGCATTGTGTGGGGGCAGGCACAGCCTATTCAGGTGTAAGTGACCACTCCACCCTTCCCCTCTAGCCCAGATGGCTCATCAGGAAATACAGACTACACCCCAGCTCCCTTTGTGTCACTGTCTACAGGGGATTCACAAACAGCCCAACTGACACTGATCCAGACAGGCAATACTCAACCAAGTAGAGTCACAGAATGGTTTAAGCAAGAAAATGCCTACTTTCTAAAAGTGACATTTTCAAACTAGCAATCCAAAAATCAACTTTATTAAAATATGTATTTTTAAATTGTGAGTTCAGAGACCCCAAACTCCACATTTCAATCTGCTCTCAAAGGAAATATGCACTTTAATAATATTTAAAGGCAGCCCCAAGTTAACCTATGAGAGAAATAGGCCTTGCAAAAGTGAAAACTGGATTTAGCAGTATTTCACAGTTAGGACATGTAAAACACAAAACACATCAGTACATGTCCCACCTTTAACATACACTGAACCCTGCCCATGGGGCCACTTAGGGCCTACCTTAGGGGTGCCTGACATGTAAAAAAAAAGTGAATACACTTGCCAGGTCGAATTGGCAGTTTAAAACTGCACACACAGACACTACAGTGGCAGGTCTGAGCCATGTTGACAGGGCTACTCATGTGGGTGGCTCAACCAGTGCTGTAGGCCCACTTTTAGCATTTGATTTACAAGACCTGGGCACCTCTAGTGCACCTTACTAGGGGCTTACTAGTAAATCAAATATGCCAATCATGAAAAGCCAATTACACATATAATTTACGCAGGGAACATTTACACTTTAGCGCTGGTCAGCAGTGGTAAGGTGTCCAGAGCAAACAAAACAGAGAAAACAGAGTCCAGTACACAGAAACAACCTGGAAAGCAGAGGCAAAACACAAGGCGGAGACCAAGGCAAGGATGCCAAGTCTAACATGGCCCCATCTTCCTGGAGCCACCACAAGCAGAGGACAGAGCTTGGGAAAATGTTGGCCTTGGAAGGCCATGTGGGCCAGGTTTCATATTAAATGAGCGGCTCTCTCGCTGTGCCAGGGAGAGGCGCTTCACTTTGGGTTTCCCTTTTCCGTTTCTTTTTCAATTCTTTTAGTTTCTGCGGTGTTGTGCCACATTTCTCCTTGTTTTGGGGAGTCTTCAATCCAACCCGGACACCCCTAGCATGCTGCCTCATAGGAGGGCAGCTTTGGGAGCCCACCTCCGCTGCCCTGATGTTGGGGGGTGTCCAGTTCCACTCAGACACCCCATCATGTTGCCTCCTTGTCTCAGAGTGTCTGATCCCACCTCCAGGTGCTGCTGTGGGAGCCAGCCCAGCACTTGGTGTGTGCCCGCTCCTGCGGGAGTGCGATGGCACTGGCCCTCATCTCCACATCATTGGGGCCCCAGGATGGGGTCCGGAGCCCCTCCTCACCTGCCTGGGGAGCGCAATGGCACTCCTCACTCTCCTCCATTTCACAGGGCCCCAGGATGGGGTCCAGGGCTCCTCTGGGCCTCTTTACGCAGGGTGCAACGTGCCCCTGACTTTTTGTCCTGCGTGGGGGTCCATGCATTGGGTATTTTCACACTGAGTGTGACAGCCCTCCCCAACTTTGTCTTTGGGCACAGGCCCCTCCCTCATCCGGCGGCCAACTTCACTGTTGCTTCAAGGTGGGGTCCCGAGATGCGGTCTGGGGCCCCTTCTTCACTGTTCTCGGGGAGTGCGACGGTGCTCCCTGACTTAACCTTCCCAGCGGGTCCCGGGATAAGGTCAGGGGCCCCTTTCAGCACATTCACAGGGGCACAGCGGCATTCTCTGGCATTACTTGTTTTTGGGGACAGGCCCCCGGGCCTCACCCATCTGAGGGGAATTGACGAGAGCGGTTGAGGAGCCCCATGCACTTCGCTACTTGCTCGGAAAAAGTCAGAGGTCACAGAACGTCTTCTAATAATATCTCAGACCCCCCTGGGCCGATTTTGACGATCTTGGTGTGGTTTTGCTTGGGGTGGCGAACCCTTGACACCAGAAGCATTTTCATTAGGCCTTCTGGACTAGAAAGTCCCCTGATTGTAGGGGCCTAGTCCCACTGACTTCCTGCACCATCCGTTCCTCTGGGTGCCTTTATTTTCTTCTGGGCAGCGCTCTCTCCTTGTGCCAGCCCAGTCTTTCCCGCAACTGATCCTCAGAGGGGGTAAGGGAGCCAGCTTATTTAGCCCTGGAATGCACCTTGCTGGGTCAGAAGTCTTTCAAGGGCAGAATCCCTGCCCCCAGGGGGAAGTCAGGGAGTTCATCCTTCCAGCTTCCAATGACACCCGTCTGCAGTCTTAAAGTCCAGCATTGAAGCACAGCCAACAGAGAAAGCTCTCCCCTGTGCAAAACCTTTTAAGTTGGGGTACAAGTGTCCAGCAGGCCGGCGTCTCTGGCCATTTCAGAGTTCACACATCACTTCCTTGCTCCTGTTCCATCCTTCCTGCACAGTCTTCTGGGATAGCTCAAAATGGCATCGCCCAGGAGCTAGGGCCACATGTGCTCTGAAACTCAGCCCTTCCTCCCTGACATTCCTTCCAGGGCCTCTCCGTCCATTTACTGGCAGGGGCTGACAGCTTGCTGATGGATGCAAGGCCCTGCTCATGCAGCTGGATAGAGCAGTAATTGACTCTAATCCTGAGCTGAGTCAGAGAAAGATGACATTCCTGGATGACCCATAATTTGTACAGCTATGCTTTTGTAACCTACTCCATCATTCTTTCATATAGGTTACAGTGTATATTGGTATGACTCTGGTCTCTGTGGACCCTAGGGGACTTGAGTTATGCCCTAGGCCACTCTTTCCTATTGACATTTAATGAAGTGCCCCTACAGTGAAAAGACAGTAAGCACACTGACATTGGCATTTACTAGAGTGTCCCTACAGTGAAAAGACAGTAAGTGCAATGACTATCCCTCACATGTGTACACCTGTCTCTGGAGGCCTACTCCAGGTCACCACCCACTCTCCATAGTTCCTTCTGGACCAGGCTACATAACCGCAGGTCTTGGGCTGCGCACGCTAGGAATACTCCCTGTGCAGTCCTCGTACATGTGTACACACGTGTGCACATGTGATCATGTCTAACCAGCCCAGGGCCACCTACTCTTGCTGCACCACGGCAGCCTTTCCTTAGTAAAGCGGTACCTGCAGTAAACACACGCAGTCCATTTTACCATGAGTTTACTGTGGGTGAGTCCCCAACTATGGGGTTCCTCACAGTAAAAGGTAAAAAACCAGGGGATCAAAAAGCAAAAATCAGAGTGGACCAGATGGTCAGAACCGTCCTCTTATCAAGATAGAAAATTCAAATTTCTTACATATAGCGACTCCGAAAATATGCCTTTCCTGGGTTCCCAAAAAACAGAAAGACAACAGTGGGTGTAGCTTTGGTTTGGCCTATGCACACACATTCTTACAATCAGCACTGTCTCGTCCTGCATTGTGTCATATGCACCTTGCATGAGGAACAACATTTCACTGCTAAACTTATGATAAGGGCTTATTAGATGTAAAGATTGTTGGCTTGAGGATGTTTGCCTCTGGAGCTTCGCATTGGCAGTCAAAGTGGGTGGTCACTGTTTGGTCCAAGGAGCCAGTGATCACTGGAGCTTTGCATTGGTGGAAGAAGCAGAGTTTGTTGATATCACAAACGGTCTTTGCTGACACAAAGAGCAGGTCATCACTAGAGCTTTGCATTGGCAAACATCGCAGGTATTCATTTCTTGGTGTGAAGAGTCTGCTCATGGTCACAAAGAACCTTAAACGTTTTATTTTCACCTGGAGTTTCTAAGGAGTACACTCTGATGCTAGCCAAGGGTCTAGACCTGGGCCACCTCTTGGAGATGAGAACTCAATCATTCAGGGGCCAGAAGCAGGGCTCTGGTGGGTCCAGGCAGGTCCAGTTGGTGCTGGTCAGCTGGACAGTTGCAGGGGGGCCTCTGGAAGCTTGCTGTGTTCCTGTAGATCAATCAAGAGGTCAGCCAACTGAAGCTTAGAGTCACTTCTGAGGTGCCTGGTTCAAGGCAAGCAGGTCCAATCTTTCTTTTTCAGGCAGCGGTGCAGTCCTTCTTCTGAATCTTACACAATTTCAGGAGTGTTTTGATGACAGGTTCTAAAGCTGCTATTTGTCCACCAAGTGCCAGACTATGGGGGTGATTCTGACCACGGCGGACGGCGGTCGCCGCCCGCCACGCGGTTCCCGCCGAAAGACCGCTCCGCGGTCAAAAGACCGCAGCGGTCATTCTGGCTTTCCCACTGGGCTGGCGGGCGACCGCCGAAAGTCCGCCCGCCAGCCCAGCGGGAAACACCCTTCCCACGAGGACGCCGGCTCAGAATTGAGCCGGCGGTGTGGGAAGGTGCGACGGGTGCAGTTGCACTGAAATTCTTTTTGGGGCCCTCTTACGGGGGCCCTTGCAGTGCCCCGCGGCACCCCCTACCACTATCCTGTTCCCGGCGGGAGAACCGCCAGGAACTGGATGGCGGTAGGGGGTGTCAGAATCCCCATGGCGGCGGAGCGCGCTCTGCCGCCATGGAGGATTCTCAAGGGCAGCGGAAAGTCGGCGGGACACCGCCGACTTTCCGTTTCTGGCCGCGGCTGAACCGCCGCGGTCAGAATGCCCAGCGGTGCACCGCCAGCCTGTTGGCGGTGCTACCGCCGACCTCCGCCATGGCGGTAATTACCGCCAGGGTCAGAATGACCCCCTATGTGTCGGGGAAGACCAGTTTGTCTAACATTTCCCCTTTACTGGGTTTGGCTCTAAATTGTCTAGGATAACAAAGGGCGGGCAGGTATATGGTGTGATTTCATTTTGTCAGTGGCAGGGGAGGCAGCCATAAGAAGGCAGGAAGGGGGCGGACATAGTCCTGAGGCTACCAATTGAAGCTCAGGAAGGCTGAGTACAATTCCCCAGGACACCTTGCTCAGGAAGGAAACACCCTGCACCACACCCAGGAATCTTTTTCCCTATATCTGGAAGGACTATACAACAATCCATGGGAGGGCCATTCACAGTCATGGGACCCTGGGCACTGACAGAAAGGCACATTTGGTTTACACAGAAAAATGCCAACTTTCAAAAAGTGTCATGTTCACAATAGCAACTTAAACCCCAAAGTTTCTTTTAAAGTGGATTTTAAATTATAATTTGTTGGTGTGTAAACATTCGCTATTGAGTCTTAAGATGCAGTTATCACTTTTTAGGTTGAATAATGTAACACAATGTCAGTCTATGGCAGAGATAGTCCTGCAGCACAGAAAAAACAACTTTAGGAGTTCTTCCCTGCAAGGACATGTATACACATGCCCTACTTTTTAAATCCCATGCTCCCTGCCCTAGGAGCCTCTACGGCCCACTTACCGGTAATTTATAAGTTTTAAAAAGGAAGGCCTAAAATAAGCAAAAGGTTTATTTTGCCAGATCCAAATGCAGTTTCAAAACTGCACCACAGATGGCAATGGCAGGCCTGAGACAAGTTTTACAGTGCTACTTTAGTGGGTGACACAATGAGTGCTGCACCTCCTACCAGCATGCCCTGGGTACATTTAGTAACATTTACAAGGGACTTATAGGTAAATAAATGTGTCAATGAAGTGCCTTAAGATTTTACCATGTTTAAGGGTGAGGGCAACACTATTTGGTGCCTACCAGCTGTTCCAGGGTCACATGACTAGGTGTAGTTAGCAGATGGCCTTTGTGTATTCCCCCAGACAGCTACACACTAGAGTCTGGGTGTTGCCAGTACGGGTCCTCTATGGTAGGATCTGCCAACTGCCACACTTGCAATTCATTGGGTCTGCCTCAGCTCACACATAAACGACTTCACACTAACCTATTGTGCTGGTAGCCAGTCTATAGCCAGGGCTGGGAGGCAGGAAATTGCAGACACTTCAGTGGTGGAAAGCCTCTAAAACAGGCTTTTCCAACAAGTAGCTCATGAGTTACTTATAACTCTGAAGCAATCTGTAAATATTTCTCCTGTGTGCATCCCAGCATACTAAATTGGAACGTTTATATTGGTTGAATAAATGTATGCATGCCAAAATTGTTTATTCATGACACAAATATGTGTATTTCAGAATTTATAAGTTGAGATTTGGCTGAATTTCCAAAATAATAGTTAACGTTGATTTGCGAGTGGTAACTCATGTGGGGACACTTTTTACTAATATTATTACTTTAAGGCCAGGGGCCTTGCAGCTGAAGCTGTTTTGTATTACCTATGTAGAAGCATTCTGAACTGGCAAAGCCTTGTTACGTAACAAATAGGAACCTTGTGTGATGCAATGAGGTGATCAAATGGTGGACCCTAATGTAAATTTGTCTTATGTGGTTGCTGTTACAAAACCAATAATATTAGTAGCTTCCAATGATTTTCATTGAACATAAGTAGCTCTTAATGCATGAAAGGTTGGTGACCCCTACTCCAGAAGTTTCTCCCACTTCAAAATGGGCACTAGACCAACTCACCATTACACTCCTAGGCCTGTGGATGTTACAGAAGATGGACACCCTGCTGCTCTGCTGCTTAAAGCCTGTCCTACTTGCTGAGAAGTAAAACCGGACCTGAATCCTTCATCCCAGACTCAAGTGACTTCAGGGGCCTACTGACTGACTCCCTGTTTTGAGCTGCAGGGACATAACATGCTCCAGAGGGCTCTCTGCAACTGCTCAGCTGATCTGCTGCAACTGGACCTGTCTGGACTTGCACCTGGACCTGCCTGAGGCATGCTGGCCTATGCTGGAATGCTGGAGTGAGTTCCTGATCCCCAAGACCGGAAACGTGGGGTAGCATCAGTTGAGCTCCACCTCTAAGAAAAGGAGAAATGCTGAAGTTTTCGGCTCTTTACGACCATGAATGCACCCTGCCTCACCAAGATCTTGCCATCTGCAATGAGTGCCTATGTGAAGCTATAGTGAACCTGACTCTTCGCGCTACAACAACCACCAGGGACGACTGGAAACACGAGATCTGCACTTCACTCTACTGCATCGAAGGCCACAGTGTCTCCCAGCATGATACTCCAGCAATGACCATCGGTAATGTCCAAGATCTTCACTCTAAAGCAAGAGCCATCTGAGACGCCCACTCTGCTCTTTGCGCTACTGAAGCAAACATTTGTGGCCCTCTCCCTGCTCCTGAAGGCCTCATTTACCACAAATTGAACTCTTTGTGGTGGACTTTAGAAGGTAACTTTTTCAGTGAGGCCAAGCTGGTCACTGTATCCAGCCCGTCCTCCACCACTGTTGGTCTTAACTTGAGGCTTTTACCCGGTCTCCCAATGCCGCTTTGTGCTTTTAGATGCCATACTTACCTTAAATCCTTAAAATTGCATATCTCTGGTTCTACTGAATTGATTTTTTTGTCATTTTGGCATCAAACAAGTTAACATTATTACTTGAATACATTGGTTTGGGATTTTTCTTGTGTTCTGTTTTCACTTTGTTACTGTTTTTGTGATGCATAAATTATTTACACAATGCCTAACTTCATTTGTGCCAAGCTGCCAGAGCATTAAGCACAGGGTAATTAGTGACTGTTTGCGGGTCACCCTGACAGGGGTTACGCTGTTGCTTGAGAAAGGCTCACACCCCTCAACCAACAACCCAATTTCTCACACACTTTACCACTGGTTAGCAGAGGTAAAATGCACAGAGTCCTAATGGCAACAAAATCGAGTTCAGCAAAAACAGGGGAGTGAAGACAAAATGTCTGAGGGAATGCAACTCTAATGATGTCAGGTATAACAGTGCCCTGCTGTACCTATGTTGGGGATGTCTGTTTGGATATCAAAAGGGTGTGATGAGATGGGAAGAAAGAGCATACCTGCCACCACCTGCAACTAATACGTAAAATATTTAATAAGATGACCTTGTATTCTAAATGTACTACATCATCTATATATGCATGAAGTTAGGATGATGGGTAGGATGATGGGTGCCTACTATATTGTATTGACTCAATGTTTGGAATGCCTATCTGCAGATACATAAGCAGTACCAATGTGAGGTGTAAATAACCTACCAATGACCATCCTGTCACCAAAATCACTTGCAACCAACATGCAAGAGAAGACTGGTCAAATGCATAGCTATCATGTGTGTTTCCAGGAAAGGCAGCATATATATGAATGACGCAGCTCCACAGTAGCAGTTGTGACATGGCTGAAGTGCAGTGGGATACAATCAAAGACATATAATAAACAAGGGAATCAGGCAAAGGTATACAATTCCCTTACCACCCTTTGCTTTTTCTCCAGTGACTGTGGATGGTGATATACTGATGCGCTCAGGTGATGCTTCTCCACACTTGGTGCAAACATCAACACTGCCCTACTTTGTGAGACACCTTCACTGTCAGAGGTGGCCCTCTGGAAAGACCCAGTGGCCATGAATAGAGTACAACTTGTATTTTGACATGGTCAGTGACAGCTTTACAGCAAACTTTAGGTGACCCTAATTGTTCTTCTCAATCTGAAGCCATGTCATTTGATCATTTCAGGAGATAAGTGGTATATGGCACGAACTGTTTCTCTGGGCATATAAAATATGTAAATCGTCTGCCTGTGATCCTTCTTCTTCATCCTCAAATAATTGTTCCTCAAAATGAGGAACAAAGCTACAAAGATGTTCTCCAACACAGTAAACAGAATTTTTTTGCTGTGAGCTACTTTCTCAAGGGGTCACCCTGCATGGTATTGGTTAATGTTGTAATGAGTATCACTGGATGAAGGGAAGAAGAGTCCTGAATCACCACTCTTTACCCCTTGCATTAGCAACTGGGGAGCGTATTTTATAAGCCAAGCTTTTATATTTATGGGATATTTCTCATTAACAACTCTACATAATCTTTATGAATGAAATAGATTATATTATGGATATTTAACAAAGGTAAAGCCACAAACAATCCTTTAATTTTTCTATTTTTGCTATTAGTTCTTGCTGCTTCCATTGCATTCTAAAGGAGTGTTTTGCAGCATGATTGGTTGGCTTTCTGCGGTGAGTCCATTATTCCGAAGCTTAGCTGGGCTGGAGAACATTTCTTCATGTTTTGTCTTTATTAGAGCTGTAGAAGAATTAGAAATGTATCTTGTGAATGCATTTACACTACGCCTTTTGGGTGCGTTTTGTTTGACCACGTTCCTACCTAAACTCTCCATTAATGTCCATATTGCCGAACCCCATATCGTAGTATAATTTCTCCATTTTCAGCTGCTCCCCCTTGTCCCTCCCACATTTACTACAAAAACATAAACTTACCCATGTGGAGATCTCCATCTCCTTTTTTACAGAAACAGTTGTTGAGGTGGAGATGGAGATGTCATTTGAGTTTTGTGAATTAAATGAATTGTTCTAGGGGACTACTATTTTCAGTACCTCACAATGCAGTTTAGGGATCTGGCTCATTGACTTACGTATACAGTTCAAACCTTGCAGATCCCGTGTAGCAAGAAACTCAAGCAAATAATGGTGCTATGCAAATGTACTTTTATTAAAATAGATGAAAACAAAAACACTTTCAATCTCACATGAATCCCCCAAGAGAAATTTATATTTTATCTGTATTTTGGCACAATTAAAACGTGCTTCATTTAAAAAAAATAAAAATAAAAAGTTTAAAAGCCTTTTAATGCATTAAGGTTCATTACAGCCCTTAAGGTACAGCGTTGCATCTACATTCACGATTACATAAATTGCACACCTGCGTAGAGCGAAAACGATCTTTGCACTGACTGACCAGATCAACAGCGATGTTTTCCTCCATTCAGTTTGCTCAGATCTCAACACAGATGTTCTTGCAGTTTATTTAATCACGAAATGTCTGCGTAAAAATGAACCGTCATAAGGTGTGCTGTATACCACTCATTATAAATACCAGACCTGAGCAGTCTTGTGAATACCCAGTTTTTTTATTTCGAAAAGCCCATGCAAGAGACTGAATCGTGCTCACTTTCAAAATGAGCTAAACGCTTGCTCCTGGAATTCAACAAAGAAATAAGCACAACTATACAGGAACTAACCCACAAGTCAAGTACAGAACTGTTCTGTTTATTTTTCAGGGAAAAACACTGGAAGGTTTTTTAACAGCTTGCCTCATAAGCAAAAGTATCCTTAGGGAAATAAGAATACATGTTGTGATTTAGGAATTAATAAACTGCCGGAAATTGGATCGTTTTGTCACAGAGAGAAAGCATCACCTTGTAACTTCTCAAATGTCAAAAGTGAGACATAAAGGAGGCAGTTTTGCTCCGCTGATTGCTTCGTATCTTGATTAGTGTGCGTGTGAAATCACTACATGTCAACACGTTTAAGCAGTATTCCCTGCTTCAAACAACCAACAGTGGCGCAACGAAGCTTGAGGGGCCCCTGCAAAGTACTTGAAAGGGTCCTGCTCCCCTTGGAACCAGTCAGGGGCTGTCGCTCGTGCACAGTGTACAGTGTTGAGGTATCCCCCTTGAGCTCGGACCCCACCAACCCCACCACAGGGACGGTGAAGGGCCTTTGTTGCGCCACTGACACACACTATGGAAATGACTATTCTAATAACATAGAGCTGAATGGATCAACAATAACTTGGCTATCTTCCATGTCTAGGTCTGTTTGGAATTAATTCTTATCAGTACAAATAACAATTGGATTTAGCTTCAGTATTTTTTCACATGCTAAGACACATAGGCCCAGATATATGAAATAGTGGTGCATCAGGTCTGATGCATCACTTTTTCAACACCCCCTTACCAGATCCTAATGACATCATGGCTGCACTGTAACATATGGCACACAATGGTGATAGTTAGAACAATAGTATCAAAATATTTTTGACACTTTGCTACAATAGAGTCAAAGATTTTGATGCAATTGTAGCAAAGTGCAAGGAGGCCCATTGATTGCAATGGTTGCGTCATGTTAAATGCCTGTCCTAGAGCAGGCGTTAAAAATGACGACAAAATGGTGCAGTGAAATCCTATAGATAATGCTGGAACGCCCCCGCATACATTGTGGGGGTGATTCTGACCGCGGCGGACGGCAGTCGCCGCCCGCCAAGCGGTTCCCGCCGAAAGACCGCTCCGCGGTCAAAAGATCGCGGCGGTCATTCTGGCTTTCCCACTGGGCTGGCGGGCGACCGCCGAAAGTCCGCCCGCCAGCCCAGCGGGAAACACCCTTCCCACGAGGAAGCCGGCTCAGAATGGAGCCGGCGGAGTGGGAAGGTGCGACGGGTGCAGTTGCACCCGTCGCGAATTTCAGTGTCTGCAAAGCAGACACTGAAATTCTTTGTGGGGCCCTCTTACGGGGGCCCCTGCAGTGCCCATGCCATTGGCATGGGCACTGCAGGGGCCCCCAGGGGCCCCACGACACCCCATACCGCCATCCTGTTCCTGGCGGGTGAACCGCCAGGAACAGGATGGCGGTATGGGCTGTCAGAATCCCCATGGCGGCGCAGCAAGCTGCGCCGCCATGGCGGATTCCCATGGGCAGCGGAAAGTCGGCGGTACACCGCCGGCTTTCCGCTTCTGGCCGCGGCTGTACCGCCGCGGTCAGAATGCCCGGCGGAGCACCGCCAGCCTGTTGGCGGTGCTACCGCCAACCTCCGCCATGGCGGTAATTACCGCCAGGGTCAGAATGACCCCCTATGTCTGATGCAGGCATAATGTGGTGCAAGGGGTCGCAAAGTGGCGCAATGCATGAATTGCACCACTTTGTAAACATGGCACGGTGAAACTTGCCTCCTTGAGCCACATTAGCATAAAGGAAATTACTCTAATGTGAAACAAGGAGGCAGTAGGATTTCCTAAATCTTGCTCATAGTTTTTTTCTTATTATTTGCTTGAGGTAAAAATTCTGTTTATTATTCGTCACTGTTTGGAACTGCCCTTGTTGTTTCAGTAGTTTTATTCAGGTCCCATTTTTCAATCATGAAAATTTATTATTTAAGAATAGCTTTGTGTAAAAGGCCATAATTTGTCAGGTCCTCAATTGATCAATGAATTTTTATCAATACCTATTCTTTTCTATTGTCAATTGTTATGAATCAGTCTCACTTTACCTTTTAAGGTCCTGTTAGTAATTGATGAGGAATAAGCTTTGAAAAACATATGTATCGTCTCCCAATAGGCTCATGTGTCTAAATATTTTACAAAGAATACCCATTTAATAAATTTCACCATTGAAGTTTCTAATATCAGTTATAGACATTTTGTATAATGGAATATGTTGGAAAAATGGGCGATTGGTAAGGGCAGGTAGGTACCTACACCTAGGAACAAGCCACTAACCTCCACCTAAGTACAGTTAGGTCTCAGTAAATTAATCCCAGCTCAACCCTTGGTAGCTTGGCAACGAGCGTCAAGGCTTAACTTAGGAGACAGTGTGTAAAGCATTCAAATATCACAAAACAGTAATTAAATAAAACACAGGAAACAGTTTAAAAATCCAAAACCAATTTATAAAAATAGTTTATATTTTTATCCTTAAAATGACACAAAAACGAATAAAATCGGATAAAGGGAACCGGAGATATGAATTTTTAAAGAATTATTATTTTTCTAGCGCTTAGAAACAAAAAGTGCCAATCTGGTCATCTGGTTGCACCTCGACCGGGGCAAAGTCAAAGTTTCAGGCCGACCGCGATGGAGCCCTGCTCGGCTACAAGTCGCGGGAGGCCTCGGTTAAAAAGTTACCTTCTGACTTAGTCTTTATTTTGAAGTTTTTCTTCACCGGGACGAACCTGCCAGATGAATCCGACCTCCTGGAGCCCTTGTCCGGATATGCGATGTGGGTTTCCTCGGTAGAGACTTTTACCTTCGGACTTAGTCGTTTTTTCGAGATGAAAATCCTTCGACCGGGGTAAACCTGGATCTTGATCCGACGTCCATGGAGCCCTTCTCGGATACGATGGCTGGGAGGTCCCGGTCAACTTTTTACCTTCGGACTTAGTCTCTTTTTCTGAGGTTTTTCTTTACCGGGACGAACCACCAAGTCAGGCCGGGTCGCGGTTGAGGCAAGCCGGCTAGAATTTCCGCGGCGGGTCGGTCCCTCTCTGGAGCTTTTTTTCAAAAATTCTCAAATCTTTTCCAAACTTCTGGGGCTTCACCCAGATGTTCTTTTAAGGTTCTTTTGGGGTCCACAGCTCATCCCAAGGGTCCAGAAGTTCTGTGATGGTCCTTGTGGGGTGCGGACTTCAACTCCCAGAATGCACCTGGCGCAAACTCCTTTTTGGCCACTGGACAGTGGTCAGCTGGTCACTTTTCAGGAGTTGGTGCAGGGGGACTCTGGATAGCAATTTTTCACCTGTAGCAAACAGGGAGTCCCTCCTTGAACCAGTTGAAGCCAGGCAAAGTCCTTCTTGTGGTGAAGCCCAAGTGTGCAGCTGGTGCAGTCCTTCTGAGTGCAGGTTCCAGGTGCAGGCCAGGGGTCCAGCAGGGCAGTCCTTCTTCTTCTTTAGTTCTTTTCTTATTGAAATCTGGCGGGGATCTGAGGTGTGGGGGCAGGTCTGCCAGTTTTATCCTTGCTCCTGGGTGAAATAGCAGGGGGGTCCTGGTTCTCCAATCAGGTACAGGGTCGTCCCCCTGTGATGACTACTTCCTGGGAAGTGTGGCAAAAGTCCATCCCAAAAGGCAACAGTCTCTAAAAATCCAACATGGCTGAATCTGATTTTTGGAGGTTACATCTGGCTGAGCCCACCCACTGGTGTGGCTAAAAATCATAAACACACCCCTCTCCTGCCCTCTCCTAATCTAATCAAGGGGGCACCTAGTTGTCTGGGGTTGCAGGATGTGGGGGTGTTGCTGGGTGCTCCAAATGTCCTTCTCTGCCTTTGAAGACCAGTTTGGCAGCCCTTCCTGCCTCACCATCTGCTGAGGGGAGATTCTCTCCCCCAAGCGCATTCCTTTGTGTGAAGCCAGGCCACTTCACACCTCATCAAGGCAGCTTTGACTAAGCTGCTGCAGGCTGGCCAATCAGAGCACAGCAGCAAAAACAATGCAGGGCTGAAATTGGCAACTTTTTAGGTAAAGTCTAAAACTCTTTACCTGAACAAGTTATATTAAATCCCACAACTGGAAGTTGTGGGATTTATTACAACAATTAATTTGATACCAAATTCTTGGTATGCAACATTTAAGGAGACTTTAAAATTTAAAATAAAGTCTCCCCATTCTAGCCTATGAAGGCCATTTACTTCAATGAGGGAAAAACGAATTTGGCTGTTTTTACCTCACCAGGGTTTATAAATCTATTTTTATAAAGTCCCTGCTTATAGTTACATGGCACCCAGCCCTAGGGGCACATAGGGCACACCTTAGGGGTGACTTATATGTAAAAATAAGGTAGTTTAAGACTTTGGAACTACTTTTAATTCCAAAGTCGAATTTGCATATAACTTTAATTTAAAAGCAGCCAGCAAGGCAGGCCTGCCTTTAAAATGACACTGGGCACCTCAGCAGTGCACCTAGGTGTGCACCACCTATGCTGTGGTCCCTAAACCTACATGCCCTACCATATACTAGGGACTTATAGGTAGGTTAACTTAGCCAATTATAATTAGCCTAATTTGCATATTGATTTTACACAGAGCACAGGCCCTGGGACTGGTTAGCAGTACCCAGGGCACCATCAGAGTCAGGAAAACACCAGCTTAAAGTGGAAAATGGGGGCAAAAAGTTAGGGGGCGTCTGCAATCAGCCCTGTTTTCTCACATACATTAACAAGTACTGCGTGTAATACTGTAATTTTCGTTTGCATACTGAAAATTTCACCTGGGCCTAATCTTCACCAAAAACCGTATTGATTTCTTCTTCTAAATTCAATTTCAATATTTATGATGATGCTACACATAAAGGACTCTGAGGGATTATTTATGATTTTAAAAATATACCTTTTTTATTGTGAGAGCCCAACTAAGTTTCATTTTATTTCACTTTAGCTAATTCAGAATGCGAGTAGTCATTTGCATTAATTTCCTTCTTTAAAACTATAGTGCAACTCATTAAGGTTTATGTTAAAAAATTAGTCAAATAATTAGCTGGCTGTGTATCAAATCAATGTTGGTTGAAATGAAAATGAAACACATCCCTATGTTACCAAGTTCTGACTCTTACAACACTGTCTTTAGATGGATGTGAGAATATACTTTTGTGACAAGGGGCAAGCAGAAGCAGCCCGAAGTCACTTGTGTAGGCAGAGGTGGAACATAATATTGCATAAATCAATAATCCACTTAGATTTGATTTGATTGATTAGGCATGCATTTGTCCAATTCAGCTGCTTTAAATTTCATCCTTAACCCCTTTGCTGCCAGGCCATTTCCCCTCAGGTGCCAGGCATATATTTGGCTATTTGGGGCAGTTCGCTCTTAGACCCTCATAACATTTTGTCCACTTAAGCTACCCACGCCAAATTTGCGTTCTTTTTTCCAAACATCCTAGGGATTCTAGAGGAACCCAGACTTTGTGGGTTCCCCTGAAGGAGATCAAGAAATTAGCCAAAATACAGTGAACATTTCGTTTTTTTTTAAACAAATGGGAAAAAAGGGCTGCAGAAGAAGGCTTGTGGTTTTCCCCTGAAAATGGCATCAACAAAGGGTCTGAGGTTCTAAAATCACCAGCTTAGCAGCTTTCAGGAACAGGCAGACTTGAATCAGAAAACCCAATTTTTCAACACAATTTTGGTCTTTTACTGGGTCATACACCATTTTTACTATTTTTTGTGCTTTCAGCATCCTTCCAGTTAGTGACAGAAATGGGTGTGAAACCAATGCTGCATCACAGGAAGCTAAACATTTCTGAAAAGTAGACAAAATTCTGAATTCAGGAAGCCTTCAAGGTTTTCCTACAGAAAATAACAGCTGAAATAAAAAAAATATTGACAATGAGGTAAAAAAACAGCCAGTGCTCTCAACGTTTTACTCTGTAACTTTGTCCTGATATGTCAGATTTTTTAAAGCAATATACCGTTACGTCTGCTGGGCTCTTCGGGTTGCTGGGATATATAGCGCTTGTAGGTTCATCAAGAACCCTAGGTACCCAGAGCCAATAAATGAGCTGCACCTTGCAATGGTTTTTTATTCTATACCTGGTATACAGCAATTCATTTGCTGAAATATAAAGAGTGAAAAATAGGTATCAAGAAAACCTTTATATTTGCAAAATGAGCACACAATAAGGTCTTGAGAAGCAGTAGTTATTTTCACATCTCTGAATTCCGGGGTGCCCACACTTCGGTGACACAAAGTTCTGGAATCTGAGAGGAGCCACAAATTTCCTTCCACCCAGCATTCATTCAAGTCTCCAGATAAAAATGGTACCTAACCTGTGGGTGTGGGCTTCGTGCCTACGAAAGGAAATGCCCCAAAACATTATCTGGACACATCAAAATTATCAAATACAAAACTACCTGTTTTTGCGGGGTGCACCTGCGTTTTTGGTCCTGAGCTCAGCAGCCATCATGGAAACCTACCAAACCCAGACATTTCTGAAAACTAGACACCCAAGGGAGTCCAGGGAGGTGTGACTTGAGTGGATTCCCCAATGTTTTCTGACCCAGGATCCTCAACAAATTTCCTACCACCCAACCATCCCCTTGGTCTCCTGGTAAAAATGATACCTCACTTGTGTAAGTGGGTCAAGTGCCTGTGACAGGGAAGAGCCAAAAACCTGCTGAATTTGAGGGGGAACCAAAGCGGGTCCAAAAGGGCAGTTTGAAAAAAAACATTTTTAGGCTGACAAGTGCAGCAGAATTTTTATCAGTATAGTTGAGACAATGCTGGGTGGTAGGAATTTTGTGGATTCCTGCAGATTCCAGAAGGTTCCATCACAGAAATGTGGGAAAAATATGTAATTTCCAGCAAAGTTAGAGGTTTGCAGGGCATTGTGGGTAAGAAAATGGTGTGGGGTGCATGTGAAGCACACCTCCCTGGACTCACCCAGATGTTTAGTTTTCAGATGTGTATAGGTATTGTGGATTTTTCTACATGGCAGCGTACCAAAGTCCAAAAAGTGCAGCCCCCACCAATCCAAGAGGGACGATTTTGAGAGTTAGCCAAGCTCACATAGACCATTTGTAAAACCAAAACCCAAAATAATCAAATGTCCACTTGCTTGCCGTGGGATAATATGTTTTAGTGTGCGGTGGGAGAGATGAAAGACTGTTACCCCCTTCAGTTGGGGTGGGGGCATAACCAGGCCCATACTGGTTCAATCAATCAATCAATCAATCAAAGAGATTTATAGAGCGCGCTACTCACCCGTGAGGGTCTCGAGGCGCTGGGGGGAGGGGGTGAAGGTGGCAGGCGATCACTGTTCGAAAAGCCAGGTTTTAAGGCCCTTCCTGAATAGTAGGTGGTCTTGGGTCTTGCAGAGGTGGGTGGGGAGGGAGTTCCAGGCTTTGGGGGCCAGATATGAGAAAGATCTGCCTCCAGTGGTGGTGGTTTTGATGCGGGGGACTGTGGCTAGAGAGAGGTCGGCGGAACGGAGGTGGCGTGTGGGGGTGTGGAAGGTCGCTCTTTCGTTAAGGTAGGATGGGCCGGTGTTGTGGAGGGATTTGTGTGCGTGGATGAGGATCTTGAAGGTGATCCTTTTGTCTATGGGGAGCCAGTGGAGGGATTTGAGGTGTGGTGAGATGTCGGGGGAGGTCGAGGATGAGTCGTGCTGCTGCATTCTGGATTTGTAGTTTGCGCTTGAGTTTGAGTGTGGTGCCGGCGTAGAGTGCGTTGCCGTAATCTAGCCTGCTGCTGATGAGTGCGTGGGTGACTGTCTTTCTGGTCTCTGTGGGGATCCATTTGAATGTTTTTTTCAGTGTGCGGAGTGTGTTAAAGCATGAGGAGGTGATGGCGTTGATTTGTTGGGTCATTGAGAGGTCGGGATCCAGGATGATGCCGAGGTTGCGTGCGTGGTTGGCGGGGTGGGCACGGGGCCTAACGTGGTGGGCCACCAGGAGGAGTCCCAAGTGTTTTTGTGTGGGCCAAAAATGATTACCTCGGTTTTGTTGGAGTTGAGTTTGAGGTGGTTGGCTGTCATCCAGGCAGCGGTGTCAAGGAGTGCAGTGTGTAGGTTGATTTTGGCGGTGGTGGCGTTGTGGGTGAGGGAGAAGATGAGTTGTGTGTCATCGGCGTATGAGAGGATGGTGATACCGTGGGGTTTGAGGATGTTGGCTAGTGGGGCCATGTAAATGTTGAAGAGTGTGGGGCTGAGGGAGGAGCCTTGTGGGACTCCGCAAGTGATTTTGGTGGCGGGGGATTGGAAGGGTGGGAGTCAGACTTTTTGGGTTCTGTTGGTGAGGAAGGAGGTGAGCCAGTCAAGGGCTTTGTGGCGGATCCCAACTTGTGGAGGCGTGTGCGGTGTGTGTGGTGGCAGACAGTGTCAAAGGCTGCGGAGTGGTCCAGGAGTATGAGTGCAACGGTCTCGCCCATGTCGATTTTGGATCTGATTTCGTCAGTGCATGCGATGAGAGCGGTTTCTGTGCTGTGGTTCTTGCAGAACCCCGATTGGGAGGGGTCGAGTGTGTGGTTAGCCTCGAGGAAGTGGGATAGGCGGGAGTTGACTAGTTTTTCCGTGACCTTGGCTGGGAAAGGGAGGAGGGAGATGGGGCGGTAGTTGGAGAGGTCGTCTAGGTCAGCTTTGGGCTTTTTTAGGAGAACAGTGACTTCTGCGTGTTTCCAGCGGTCTGGGAAGGTGGTGGTTTCAAATGAGCTGTTGATTGTGGCACGGAGTTTGGGGGCGATGGTGGGGCTGGCTTTGTTATATATTCGATGGGGGCACGGGTTGGAGGGGGAGCCAGAGTGAATGGAGTTCATAGTCTTTTCAGTTTCTTCTTCGGTGGTGGGGGTCCAGGTGGTGAGTAGGTTGGAGGGTGTGTGTGGTGGGGGTGTGTTGGGCGGGTGGAGGTTGCTTGTGGAGGGTGTGTGTGGTATGAAGCTGTTGTGTATGTCCTGGTTTTTGCGGTGAAAATGATTTGAGGGGGAGTTACTGAGGGTTTGTATGTGTGTGGGGTCTAGGTTGCTGGCTTTGGGTGTGGAGAGCTCTTTGATGATGGTAAAGAGTTCCTTGCTGTTTTGGGAGTTGTTGTCAATACGTTCCTTGTAGTGTGCTCTTTTGGTGGTGCGTATGAGTTGGTGGTGGTTGCGTGAGGGGGTTTTGAGGGCGGAGAAGTTTGTGGTGGAGGGTTCTTGCCTCCATGTCTTCTCTGCTTTGCGGCATTTGTGTTCGGACTCTTGGAGATCAGTGGTGAACCATGGGGCGTTCTTGATGTTGCAGGTGGTGATGTTTTTTCTGAGGGGCGCAAGAGAGTCTGCACAGGTGGTGATCCATCTGTTGAGGTTGTGTGTGGCGGTGTTGGGGTCGGTGGTGTTGGGGGGTTTGTGACAGTTGGGAGTTTAAGCGCTCTGTGGGGATCTTGTCCCACATACGGTAGGGGGTGGAGTGCTGGTGGTGGTGTGTGGGTGGTTTGTTGTAGGAGAAGTGGACGCAGTGGACGGTTGGTAGCCACCACCCCACTATTTGTTTTTTAATTCCCTAGCATCTAGTATGCTTTCTGCCCCCCCCAGGGAGTCGATCTGGGTAATTGCCCCATCTGCCCACCGGTGGGCAGAACAACTTTGGCCGGATTTCTTTGGGATGGGGGTATGGCCATACCCCCACCCACTTATTTTGGAAAAAAAATCTTCCCTGGTCTCTGGTGGGCTTTCTGACCCTATTGGGGGCAGTTGGGCCTTCCAAAAATAGGCCGATCTGCCCCCCAGGGGTGCAGATTTGGTCAGCACTAATGTGCCCCCTATGGGGAGTGATCCTTGCCCAAGGCCTGCCGAAAATAGGCCGATCCACCCCCAAAGGGGGCAGAAATGGCCTAAAGACAATTTGTCCCCCAGGGGAGCGACCCACATATAAATAAATAAAATAAACAAAAAAAAGTCCATGGTGTGTAGGGTTTTCTGCCCCCTCAGGGGCAGATCAGCCTAATTACGATTGGCCGATCTGCCCCCAAGGGAGGCAGAAATGGCCCACAGCACATTTGCCCCCCCCAGAGGAGCGACCCTTGCCTAAGGGTTCGCTCCCCTCATGTGAAACTGACAAAAAATAAATAAAAATCCTTGGTGTCTAGTGGTTTTGGGGGCAGATTGGCTTAATTATAATATGCTGATCTGCCCCGGACCGGGCAGAAAAGGCTTAAAAATATTTTGCACCCAAGGGGCCGCTCCCCTTATGTATAAACATAAATAAAAAACAAAACTCCCTGGTGTCTAGTGGTTTCTGCCTCCCTTGGTGGCAGATTGGCCTAATAAAAATAGGCTAATCTGCCCCCAAGGGGGGCAGAAATGGCCTAAAAATTAATTTGCCCCCAAGGGAGCGAACCTTGCCTAAGGGGTCGCTCCCCACATACATAAAACAAAAAAATTATCTCTAGTGTCTAGCGGTTTCTGACCCCTATTGGGGCAGATCGGTCTAAATATAATGGGGGTCATTCCTACACTGGCGGGCGGCGGGCGCCGCCCGCCAAGCGGGAACTGCCACTTGGCCGCTCCGCGGTCAAAAGACCGCAGAGGCCATTCAGACTTTCCCGCTGGGCCGGCGGGCGCCCGCCAAGAGAGCGCCCGCCGGCCCAGCGGGAAAGGCCCTGCAACATTGAAGCCGGCTCCGAATGGAGCCGGCGGTGTTGCAGGGGTGCGACGGGTGCAGTTGCACCCTTCGCGATTTTCACTGTCTGCTATGCAGACAGTGAAAATCATGCAGGGGCCCCCAGGGGCCCCACGACACCCGTTCCCGCCATCCTGTTTCTGGCGGTGAAAACTGCCAGAAACAGGCTGGCGGGAAAGGGGTCGGAATCCCCATGGCGGCGCTGCTTGCAGGGCCGCCATGGAGGATTCTCCCAGCCGGGGGTAATCCGGCGGGAAACCGCCAGACCCGGTCGGATTGCCATATGAAGCACCGCCAGCCTGTTGGCGGTGCTTCCGGCGACCTCCTGGTTGGAATGAGGGCCAATATGCCGATCTGCCCCCAGGGGGGCTAAAATGGCCTAAAAATAAATTGCCCCCCTTGGGGAGCGGCCTTTGCCCCCTTATGTTATAAACCAAAAAAGAAAAGAAAAATCCCTGGTGTCTAGTGGCATTTCTGCTGCCCGATCGCGCCCCTCCACGCCCCACGTGGAGGGGCAAGAGAGGACTTTAATGCCTCTCTTGCCCCTCCACGTGATCAGAGGTGAAATGCTTTTGCATTTCTCCTCCGATCTCAGCTTCTAGCGTGGTGGTGGCAGCCTTTGATGAGGTCAGTGCGCAATTGCGCGCTGACGTCCTCAGACGCCAGGGGCAGTTTGAGGGGGTGGGGGTGGAACGGGAAGCGATTCCCCTTCCATCCCTGCCCGGGGAAGGGGGAGTGCCAGGCCCTCAGGGGTAGCGCTAGCGCTTCCCCCGTGGGCCCCTAGCTGGACATAACGCTTATGTCCTGGGAACCCAAGCAGTGCTGCCCAGGGCGGAACCGTTACATCTAGGGCACTCAAGGGGTTAAAGCAGCTGAAAGTGAGATCATTCATGAATGATCTTGAAAATCTTTTTTCAGAAGTACATTACATTCTTGTTTTGCAATCCTATTTTTACAGCCAACTGAAGGTTTACCTGTTGGCCTCTAAGTCTTTGGGTGTTCAGACAAAATATTGAGTAAAAATATTGTGAAACAAAATTATCATATCAAGAATAACATGATGTCAGAAATATTGTAGACCGGAATATCAAAGGTAAGATTATAATTTATGTCTTGTTACAAATAATGTTGTAAAAATATTGTTTTTAAAATTATGATATATAGTATCATTTTTAGGTGGATTTTATTATGTTTTTTGTAATATTGTTTTTAGTTTTTTTGTTATCAAATTTATGTATAGTAACTTAAATATTATAATTATTGTTTTTAAGCATTATTCAGATGAGGGAGCAGAGCTTGCCTGGCCTTAAGCTGGCCACAACTCAAGCAAACTCCTTCGGCCGCATGACTAGCCTTCGTGTTCTCATCCCTGTCTATCGGTGAGGGCTTCTCTGACACTGCAGCTGAACTACCACCATCAAAGAGTGGCTTTAAGCCTGTTGCCACACCCTGCTGATCACAGCATGGTCGGGTCTGAAATGGGCCACATGCCCTTTCGGTAGTTCAGCGAGAGCCAGGCGGAGACCCGCTACACTAACTGGCTGAGCCCAGACTCAGCGCTTGCCTCAGAGATTGAAGTAGGCTGGACCAGCGCCCATCAGATGAGGCCGCCTGTGGGCGTGTTTGTGAACCCGGTGCAGAAGAGTGCTGCTGAGGCTGTCATGTGGCAGCAGCACTAGTACAAGCCTGTGTACTTCTCTTGGTTCTGCAGTCTTCCCGCTGGTGCACTAGTGGCGGCATAGAGGTCTTGTGCTCCCTGGGGGATCGTTGGCCCCGCCGTGGGGTTGTATGAAGGAACCACTCATTACTTTATGATGGAGTCATTACAACACATGTGTCTTTACCACACATGCCTTCACCACGCAAACCTTTACACCTTTACCAAAATCTTACAGGTAACTATAAACCCTATATATATATATATATATATATATATATTTGTCTTGTCTTTTTGATACAATGAATTTACATTAATTGAATAATATTGAATTAATATTTGTGGTGTATTTATTTTGTTTTTGTGTTAATGTTTCTAGTATTGAGTTTTTTCTCCCCACAATTCTGTTGCATAGTGGAATATTTAGTCGGGAATAAACTGACTCCTGAGGGTGAGAGCGCAGAGCCATTTCTCAATTATTCCATATTAACACTAAATATATATGTCTGAGAGGCACTGATGCTGTTTATGTTTCTGACTGATAAGGATTAATGATCTACTTTTTCTTTTGTGATATCTGATTTTGAATTCAGACCTGTCATATTTATTGTATGATTTCTTGAACATTTGTAATGATTCTTGTTTGGAATAATGGATAATTATCTTAAATCCCAGGAACAGCTGGAGGGAAACTTTTTTATTACATCTACCATAGAAATGAGGAGTGGTAGGAGCAATACCCCAATGGTATTACGGAATTTATTTCTCAAATTAGAATGGCTCACCAAGAAGGAATCCCAAAAATGGTGGTAAATTGTTACTTTAAAAAGATATTTGATAATTGGTAGGATTCCTAGGGGTCTGCGCATTAATATTTTTACATTGGTAGAAGATATAGATGCTGAACAGGCTGAAAAATGCAAAAGGAAATTATCTGAAATCTGAAACCTCTAATGATCCTATGAGGATGTTGATTGAACAAGCAGAGATCAAAATGGTGACATTGAGGAAGAGAATTGAAGATACCAAAACGGCTATTTCAGACCTTAAATTAAAAGAGGGTACTAGGAAAAATAATGACATTTTTGAAGGTGTACTGTAAGGGTATCAGGAAGAGGTCAAAGATAGGAAACATACCAAGTTCTAACGGGATGAAAGAGACTATAATTATTGGCGAATTTGATTCAGGTTAGAGGAGAGACCCCCCCCAATCAAACTCCTTCATTAGATAGCATCTCACTCTCTGGCTCCTCAAGTGTAGATTCCAGGAGTTCCCATACAGATGGAGATATAGGTCAGATGAGTAAATCCAATAATAATGTTTTAGATGAATCAAAGAAAATGAGATCGGCAGAAAACTTGTGGAATCAGGAAAGAAAATTGGATCAAGAATGTACTAGAAGAGAGGAAGTAGGGTGGGCAGAAACGTACTAGGAGGTGGCTCACTAAATTCAGGGGTACAAACCAGATCAATGACAAAGAAGGGGACAAGAGCCTCAAATCCTCTCTGATTGTTAATATATCATCAAGGCAGCTTAATTCTGATGAGATGCGGGTCCTACAGAAAGGCCTGCCCTTCTCTCCAATATGTCATTGTGATAATTTTCAACTCAAGTCTGACAATTATAGATTTGTTTGACTACTGAAACTTAAAAAAACCTGTCACACACCAACCAGTTGTGTTAGAACTCAGCTATTCTGCCTTGACAATACAAGACTTATCTAATACACATCTACTTATGGGTTTGGATGAGTCTGATATGCTGGACACTGAGGATTAAAAAAAAAAATCACTAGAGGAACATAATCTTCAGCATAGTGGATTGGCCTCTAAATCCACCTTTATTCCCATTCTTCCAAAAGAGAACCTGATTGTTACATTTTATAATCTTGTTGTAAAGGATTTTGATTTGATGCATGAGGTCAAATATGTTAACAATTTGACTAATAGAGTTCGCAGCAATGAAAGATCTTAAACAAGATGTTAACATTATTATACAAGAGGCAGACAAAGGGGGAAATGTGGTTATAATGGATTTTAACAACTAAGAATGGGAAGCTCTGGGACAATTGAATGCAAGCACAGATTATGAAATATGTAGTCGTATGGACTACAATAGGGCTGTGGGACAATGGCATACATTATTGAATGGTTGGTATAAAAAAGGTTTTTTTTATAAAGAAGTTTCTATACCTATTTGTCAAGGATCCTACTATTCCAATTTTTTTTTTAACCAAAAATAAATAAAGGGGGTACTAATCAACTGTGTAAACCTATTATTTCAGGTATTGTTTCACTAAATGAAAGGATGTCTGAGTATAAAGGCATGTATGCGTCACTGTTGGTAAGTGCACTTCCCTCATATCATGGAGGAATCATATTCCTTGTTAACTATGGATGTTTAGAGTCTATTATCATATCACCTTCACATGGTCTACAGGTATTAAAATACTTTTTTTCATTCAAGAGTGCAAGTCATTATAAACATGTACAACTGCTTGTGGACATGACATGTTTTGTATTGGATTTTTTTTTTTCCTGTTCCAGAAAGGTTTCTTTCATCATTTGCATGTTACAGCAATGGGTGCTAGGTTTGCTCCCTCTTATGCTAGTCTATTTATGGGTTGGTATGAGAGGAAAGGTTCATGGAACGAGAAAAAGCATGGTGACTATCACCATGTACTTGTATGGTATCGGTACATTCATGATATCATTTCTATTTAGGTGAGTCAGAGGAAGAATTGCATGATTATCACACCTTCCTTAATACCAATTCTTTAAACATTCAACTGACATTAGAATATGATAAACAAACTATAACATCTTGGATTTGGATCTGATGTGAAGGATAAAGTGCTGCATAGTTGAACTTTTCAAAAACCCACAGCAAGAAATAGTATATTGCACTATGGTTCTGGGCATCCTTACACACACCCTTTTTGGGAGTTGCATAGACTCAAATGTAATTGTGGTGAGACTGAGGAGTTTGAGGAACAAGCATTGGAAGAATGCTTGTAGAGATTTTAGGGGAGAGGCTATCCAAGCAATATCCTGGCAACAGCATTAGCTAGGGCATGGAAAGTTTCATGTACTTCTCTATTGATGGAGATAGAGAAGATCAGAAATAGACATATGACTATGACAGAGATTCAATTTATTAAGACTTTTTGTGCTGGGAATAGGCAGATTTTCCAAATATTATTGAAACATTGGCAAATTTTAAGACTTGACCCTGATTTAAACTGTATTTTACCCCAGTGGCTGCTGGTCACCTATGGAGAGGTGGATACTCTTAAAAAGTACTTACCCTGAGTGATACCACTAGATATATTCTGAATTCTGATAAGACATGGTTGAACCCCAAACCGCTGGGAAGTTACAAATGTGGGAACTGCATATGTTGTTAGTATGTCAATGATAAAACAGTGACTTTTCTTAATTTTGATGGCTCCAGGTTTCAGATCGGACATTTTATAAATTGTAATATGGCATACTGTATCTATGTATTCACTTCTGTTTCAATCATCAATATGTCGGCTCAACGAAACGTGCCTTGAAAATAACATGGCAAGAACATTTGGGAGAAATTAGACATGCTGACCTTAGATCTCCTTTGGCAATACACTTTAGAGATAACCATCAGTTGGCTAAATTACATAAAATTACATTTATGGGAATTGATCATATTATAGTTAATCATAGGGGTGGAGATAGAGATCTCAAATTACGATGCAAGGAGAGTTTGTGGATTAATTGCTTGCAAACTGTGTAACATGAGTTAAATGTTGATGCTGAAATGTACACGTCTTTGATAGGTTAATTGGACCCAATGATGGTACACATTTCACAAGTGGAGGACATGGATATAGCACTTATCATTGTGATGAGGAAAGAAAGAAGGATTTTACCCTATTTGCATTAATTGTTTGGGCAGTGGGAGATCTGAAATATATTTATATATATTGTGTATAAGGTCTGCTGTGAATCATTTTGCTACGTAGGAATATCAGAGGCATAGCAATCTGAATGGATATTATTTGCAACTGACCATTGATAGCCATATATTCTTCTCCTTATCGGACACAGACGTTTGGGATTTTTGGGACCAGTTGATGTGATTAAGTTTTGTGTCTGGTGGTTTGAAATGTAGTTTGGCTTTATGTGGAAGTGCAGAGACTTTCTACTCTACCGGTTATGAGTTCTAGGATGTGACCATCGTGATTTTTCCGTTCGATTGTGGTAGTGGATTGGGATCACATTTTTCAAATTTCAGTGGCGTTAGTATTTTATCTCTATTTACTTTCATACTGAATCAGTAGTTTTTCAACCTCTCGGAACGTTTTTAATAGTACTCTAATCATAGGAATAACTTATGCTGATTATCTCTGCGTTGTTTTGTTATGTAATTCAGAACCTGTGTTTAGAGGTTGGAATTGCAAAAGTAGCACTGTGTGCGAGTGTAGTTACTTCCACTCGGTGGACTATGAGTTCTAGGATGTGATGATCTAAATTTTTGGTCTGATTGAGGCATTGAATGGGAATTATACTTTTTTTGATGTGTTAGAGATTTTTCAATGTGTTAGTAGTTTCAACAGTTTATTTTTATTTATCAGTACTCTCTAAATAATGTGATTCAGTATTAGTATCTGGTGGTTTGACATGTAATGTGGTTCTCTGTGGAAGTTCAGAGACGCTCTACTTGGCAGGTTATGAGTTCCGGGATGTTATCATCGTGATTTGTCAGTTTGATAGTGGATTGGGAATATATTTTGTAAATTTCAGTGGCTTTAGTAATTTATCTCTATTTCCTTCCATACTGAATTAGAATATTTTCAACCTCTTGGTCAGTTTTTTAATAGTACTCTAAAAAAAAGGAATAACTTACGCTGATTATATCGGTGATGTTCTGGTATGTGATTTAGAATCTGATTGGTGGTTTGGAATGCAAAAGTAGCATTACGTTGGAGTGCAGTTACTTTCCACTCGGTGGGTTATGAGTTCTACTTTGTGATGAACTAGATTTTTGGTCTGATTGCAGTAGTGGATTGGAATTATTTTTTTCAATGTGTTAGTGGTTTCAACAGTTTCTTTTTCTTTTTCGGTAATCTCCTACTAATAATTATGAAGTAATCAGTTACTTGTTTTCGTTTCATACTTTTGGTGTAAAAAAATAGGGTGAACTTTCCTACTACGATGAAGTATAACGGGGAGGCTTTCTGGGCTCCTTTTCAGGCTTTGGAGGTCTTTTTCATGGTGTTTCAGTTTGAATGAACATTACCCAGTGAAAAATGAACTGCACAGGTGATACTAATCCTGTTATTTCTAACTAGCTAGGCACACACTATATATACAAACTGTTGAGTGCAACATGGTTTTGGCTGAATTTGCTTTGGAGGTTTGTGTAGCAATGCTAATCTTCATTTTTTAGATAAATATTTGATGTGCAGGGCTACTATGGCTTTTTCTAACCATTGGCTGTGTGACTGTCATATAGTGGAATAAAATGTGAGTTAAAGTATGACTGATAAAATTAGGGATTTGCAAAATGAAGTGCAGTCTAGTTCTATAGCTTGATGTGCATATTAATTCTGTATTTTCTTCCTCTCAGTTTGAATATATAATTTGGGTTATTTGAATGGATATTGGGATTTGCCTCTTAATATATTGTGTTATGGGTGGATGTGTTTAATGAACTTTGGGAGGAGAGTTCACTCAGACATCCAATAACATATGGCAGTTGTAGTGTTTACTGTGAGGTTTTTAGGCAGTTTAAGTGCCCATGGATGGCAAACATATGCAGAAGAATTGAGTGGGGGTAAGTTATTGAAGATAGTATGGTAATTACATGTGCCAGATATACTATACATTATTTTGTTTTGTGGGAATTCAATTGTTTCTGCATGTTGCAGTCATGTTGCTGAGGTATAACTTTTGTGAGGGTTGGGGGACCAGGGCATTGAATGTAGTTTCAGAACAAGAATGCTTGTAGTATCTGAAATCAGTAATGGCTGTTGTAGATTTGATTGATAGGTGTACTGATCTTTTAGATCTTTTATGTTTTCATAATTAGGATTAATTTCACTGGATTGTTGAAGACGTCACTTATGGCAAGAGATATGTACAGTTACTTTGTGATGCAGTACTCAAGTAGATGAACAAGAGTAAAGGTAGGTATAAAAATAATGTTTTCCTTGTTTGGATATTATGGGCCTGATTACAACTTTGGAGGATGGTGTTAATCCGTCCCAAATGTGACGGATATACCACCTACCGTATTACGAGTCCATTGTATCCTATGGAACTCGTAATACGGTAGGTGGTATATCCGTCACATTTGGGACGGATTAACACCGTCCTCCAAAGTTGTAATCAGGCCCTATATGTTCTGTGAATATGCCAGTGCATCAGGGAACTGACATACCTACATCTGTTTTCCTACTCAGGCCCTTTATGAGTTATCAATTACGGTTGATGAGCTTTGTTGAAGATTGTGAAGCATTTACTTTATGAGTTAAGATGGTTATGCTGGTCTGTTTTTGAATGGATTTTGGTAAGTATATATGTTTGTTTTTTTAATATATGTTTTGGCAATTTTAATATTTTAATAAATTATTAAAGTGCTTCTGTTTCATTGTCTACTTTAGTTGAATATTTCTTCACTAATAATGGCCTTTTGAAGTTCTGCTATTTTTCCTTTTCTTTTTCTTTTTCCTTTTTTTTTAATGGTTGATACACAGACAGATTGATATGGTTACCTTCTACCGTTTCCTCTCTATTTTGTCATTACATATTTGTCTCCTGTGCTAGTAACTAGTATATGCTGCCTATGATGTACTATCTATAAGATATTGTGCTGGATAGATTGTTAGTTGAAGATTTTAGGTCTGAATTCAATGTTATATCTTTTCAGACATTCCTAGGTGTTCTTTTGGTGTTGTGTTTTATTGATTCCTTTTGTTCTTGTTCCATGTATTGCCCTGAAGAAGTTGATATTCCGAGAAACATGTGTTGGCAACTGCATTGGATGGCAACTCCAGCTAGGTCTTATGGATGGATACATTTTGGCAAATATAATCAAAATATGATGTACATGTTATGAACATTATAGGTGCAATTATGATGTACATGTGATGAATATTATAGGTGCATTTCACTGCTGAAAATGTTATATGGGAAACAATTCTCATGATCAGATGGATGATTTAATATTTGTGGTGTATTTATTTTTTGTGTTAAATGTTTCTAGTACTGTGTTTTTTCTCCACACAATTATGTGGCATAGTGGAATATTTAGTCAGGGGGATAACCCGACTCCTGTAGGTGAGAGCCAAGGGCCACATCTCAGTTACCCCACACTAACACTGAATAAAGGGTTTGTAATTACCTGTAAAATACATACATTTTCATTGCAAATGCATGGATTGTAAAGGCATATGCATGGTAAACATTGTACAGGTAAGCACTAACCATATATATATATATATATATATATATATATATATATATATATATGTATATATACGTATATATCCTAAACCCTAAAATGTCCCTTGCTACCTAAATACCCACACCCACTCTAAACTGTAAACAAGCCCTTGCCACCCAAAAACCTATACCCACCCTAAAATTACCCTTACCATCCAAAACCCATACGCACCCTACACCTTAAAAATGCCCTTGCCACCCAAAAACCCATACCAACCCTACACCCTGGTTTTGTTAGGTTTTTCTCTGCTGCAGTGACCCTTATTTGTACTGCTGGTCTATGCTGTAATATAGTCAAGTCAGAGTGACTATGGGCCAGATGTAGCAAAACAAAAAATTGCGACTCGCATTTTGCGAGTTTATGTGACTCGCAAAATGCGAGTCGCAATTTGTAATGCAAGGAAAAAAAACGTTCCGAAATAGCGACTCGCACCCGGACTCGCAACGCAGTGTGCGAGTCCGCAGATTGCGAGGTCGCTTTTTGCGAGTGTGCAAAAAACGAACTCGCAATTAGCGAGTAGGTGTCGCAAATTGCGATTACCTTGAAATTGCTTACAGGTGCAGCAGAACACTCCAGAAACCACACAGGAGGGGCAGAAGGTCTTAGAGATCACCCTGGACCATTAAATGTGGCATATGACGTTAATGTGCCACATGCCTGGTTGGCATTTTTCTGCCCATGGACAATCTTCACTTGTGAATAGTTTATTTAATACACTAATAAAACAGTTATTTTTGTGCCACTTAACAAATGGAGTTATTGGTTAATAGGTGAGTATGGTTGGAGTTGACACGTACCGTCCAAAATATTGTGTTGCAATGTGTTACCGTCTCAGTCTGCCTTGATTTGCCAAACTCCTATCCCCATGATGGCGATGTGGTTGTTCTTGCTCTTCATCATCAGGATCTGGGTCTGCAGGGGTGAGAGGTAGCCCACGTCGGGTGGCTATGTTGTGGAGGATGGCGCATGCGACCACAATTTTAAATGCGGTAATGGGGGTGTATTGGAGGGCACCTCCACTGCGGTGGAGGCATCTGAATCTTGCCTTCAGGAGTCCGAAGGTGCGCTCAATGAGGTTCCTGGTCCTCTTATGTGCACTGTTGTATTGCCTCTCTGAATCATTGCTGGGTGTTAAAAACGGAGTCATGATCCAAGGCCTGAGAGCATATGCACTGTCACCTGTTGGGCACAAAAGTACACTGTTAGGAAGTCCAGATTGTCGTGCACAGTGACCTGTGTGTATGTCTGCAAGTGTCTGTGGCTCTACCTAGGAGGTAACCGTCTCCGAATTCCCCACGTTCCAGGCGTTGGTGTATCCCACTGTGCCTAAAAATGTATGAATCATGGGTACTGCCTGGAAACTTAGCTACAATGTCAGTGATGACATAATGGGCGTCACAAACAACCTGAATATTGAGTGAGTGGGTACACTTTCTGTTGCGGAAAATGTGTTCTAGATTAGCAGGGGGGCATATTTGAATGTGTGTCCCATCTACACACCCTATGACATGGGGAAAGTGGGCAATGCGGTAAAAGTCCAGCTTGGTGCTGTTCATTTCTGCCTCATTCCTTGGTAAGTATATGAAGTGGGACATGTGCGTGACTAAGGCATCTAGGAAGGCCCTGAGGAACCTTGACACTGCACTTTGGGATACCCCACCTGCCACAGCAATGACCCCCTGATAGCTCCCTGAGGCCAAGAGGTGCAGTGAGCATAGTACTTGCACATGCGTAGGGATGGCGCAGCCACGCAGAGTTTGGTGCTCTAGCTGTGGTTTGAGTAAATCTATTAATTCTAGGATGGCTGCGCTGCTAAGGCGGTATTTGTCATAGATCTCATCCTCAGTTTGCTGAAAAAGAGTCTGCCTTGTTCTATATATCTTCTCCTGTCTGTGGCCCCTCCTCCTCCTCTGCTGGGCTACGTGGACTCTCCTTCTCACTGCTATCAGGTATATCTCCGCCATCTTGTGTAACCCAGATGCCTTCTGGGTCTCCTTTTATACTTTGGTAATGGTTACCACCTGCTCTGAGTTAGTGGTAAATGGGACATGCAAAATGGCCTTTTTGCGACTAGTCGCAATTTGCGAGTTGCAATTGCATAAGGTTTGCGACACGCAAATTGCGACTTGGTATTTGCGGGTCGCAAAATGGGGTCGCAACGGATGCGACTCGCAAACGGGTCCCATCGATTTTTGCGAGTCGGAAATGGGCTTTTTGCATCCCATTTCCGATTTTGTACTGTCGCAAATTGCGATTCTGCCCGTTTGCGAGTCGCAAACCTTTGCTACATCTGGCCCCTATGTATGCTATCTTGACAGTCGCAGATGGTGATCTAGGAGAGTGACTGCTGATATGTTGCACTGGTCTCCAATGTGTCCGCGCAGATGATGACTTCTGTGGCCCGGATGCAGGTCCTTATGCATGGTTGTTGCTGTCTGGGACATTGTATGCCAGCTGTGTCCTGGGTAGGTGAATGTGAGGGCTGGTTCATACTTTGACAATAGAGCTTTGTTACTGTTGTTTTAGCACACACTATACTTGAGTTGTGGCCCCCTGCACTTCTGATTTTGCAGGGGCGTTCTGCAGGACACCACCCCTCCCCATGTGTGCACCCCACTATTTTCCTTGGCGTTCTGTTTTTAGATCCAGGGTGGGTCAGGGGGGTGTTCATCGCTGTGGAGTTTGCTGATAAAAACAGTGTGGGTGGGGCATGGGAAGGGTGTTACACAACCGTTAATTATGCACTGGCAAGTTAAGATTGTGTGTGGTTCGCAGCATGCTGGTATGTGAAGTTTGTGCAGTGGAGCGATGGCTGATAGTGCGACTGATGAGGGCTTTGATGCTAAGCACTGACTGCTGTTGGAATTTCTCACATAAAATGTTGGGGCTGAAATGACTGCAGGAAAATTCACAAAGTGGGCATCTACATTTAGCACCATAGCACAGATTTAGACAGACTCCAGGAAACCTACCTTCTCCCTTGAAGTGGACTAATTACACAGAGTGTCAGGAACCAACAACTCTGCCTAATTTGTCAACATCCTCTGGGGTATTGTTTTAATCATGTACGTGTAGCACCACTGTGTAGCATGTAACATCATTGTACTGTCTATATTTCAAGATAGATATTGGCAATTTTTGCTATGTACTTGATGTTACCAATGCTTGTTGCACTATTTAGTTGTTTTCACCAATGCTTGTTGCACTACTTAGTTGTTTTCACCAATACTTGTTGAACACATGTGACTGTGTCAAGTCCTCCTGCTTCTAAATGTGTCAGGTTCACTTGTGTATTCCTTTTCAGGCAACCACCACCCTCCCAAGGTCTCCAGGGAGCAGGTATTTTCAAAAACATGAGTCATGCTGGCTATAAATGCTCTTGCTGTGCACATGACTCTGCTTGGCTTTCTTCCTGTCTGGCAAGGGAAGCACTCTGAAGTCTGGAATTCCCTCCAGGCCCCACCCACTGCCCTCTGACTGGCAGCAATAAGCCTCAGCAGAGATCTTCTGGAAATAACACACTTCTGTCAGCTAAATGGAGCATACTGTCTGGAATCTGTGTAGAATTTTATTCTGGTTGCTTTGTTTTTTTGTGAAAGCTGAAAACTGAGATTGATTGCACTCTAGCCTTCCTGAGACTTTGAAAGGCCTCTTCTATGAACACAGACATGATTTATGAGTGAGGGCCTTGATGAGGGTTGAATAACAGATTTAGCGCAGGGGCCTTGACAACCTTTGTTTTGTAATTGAGCACTGTGACACAACTTCACCATCTTCCACTTGTTTATTTTTTGTACTGATAGTGATTACGCAATTCAGTGCTAGGATTACTTTATGTGTGAGTTTACTTGCTTCTGGTATTGCAATTCATTTTATGTTAATATTGATTATGCAATTCAGTGCTAGGAATACTCTACATGTGAGTTTTCTTACTTTTGTCATTGCAACTCATTTTATGTTGTAGTTGTACCATAGGAAACCTAATATGAAATTGCAGATCCATTAAAGAGACTTGCAGAACTTCCTAATTTGTTTAGAGACATTCAGATTTCATCACTTTTTTTATATATTAATCCGTGAGAAGAGCGAGAGGGCCAAGTTGCTTATATTACCAGGTGAATGTGCTGTGAAAACCAAACTAGTCGAATTTAATGACATCAGTTCATGCCTTTTTGAATGCTGTTTATTGACACCAGTGCATGCTTTATTGAATGTTGTGAAACAGTCTCTTAATAGCACATAGCTTCACCAATACTGTAATTCATCACAGAAAAACAACTTCCAGGGGCTCCACTGACAGTCCTCCATGACCTGAAGAACCGCACCGACTGGACCTGGTGAAAAGGAGTGCAATATTTATTTGTCTCTTTTTACAAATCCCCTTCCCTTTTGAGGCACCTGCTGGGGCTCCTGGTGCAATCAGCAGCACCAACAGGTGCCTCAGGAGGTCGGCGGAACAGTCATCGCCCCTGCAGATAGCCTGGTTTTCAGGTGAGTGGCAGCGCCACAACACAGAGAGGTATGAGGTACACATGTTATGTGGCAGGCTTCACTGCACATGCCTGGGGCGTGCTGATTTGGGTCAAGCAAAACTCTGGTATTAAGATGCAGGAAGTTTGCATAGATCCCATTGGTCGATTTGTTGTAGTGAGCTGTCAGAAGTATCAATATGCTGTTTTACTAGTCAGAGTGTACGGCTCCAACTATGATGACTTGCAGTTTTATCATAATCTACATGCTAGGCTCACCAAGTGTGATGATCTATTCCAGCTATGGGGCTATGATTTTAATTCCTATTTTTATTCTGACAGAAATTGCTCCCGGGCCCACCATGGTGACCCTCAGTTGCAGCCGGTGCTCTTAAAGATGCTCCTGAGCAATGTGGGCTGCTGGATGTCTGGTGGCATAGATTCCCCACATAAAGAGTTACAACCACTATTCCACTGTACATGACATTCACATGCGCATAGATTATGGGCTACTGTTATGGAACTTAGTGCCACACATTCAACTGTGTGAGCACCTACCACGTGCATATTCTTACCATTCCCGGAGCTGCTGGTTCTTGAACTGGACAGCTTATGACCACCCATGTTCCCCTAGCCTTTCCAGCAGTTCTCTCTGCTGGAGGCTGTATTTCATGAGGACTGGGTGCAGGCAATAGACAAATATTTTGAGGTCAACATAGTGTTTTTAGATGCTGAAAAGGCATTTGGCTTGTTCAAGTGGGGATATACCCACTAGTCTATATATTTGTCTATATATATATATATATATATATATAGATGTATAGATGGATGGAGAGATAGATATTACCTAGTGATGGTCGCCACTAAGTAGTTATACTTAGGACCATGTTTCCATAGAAAAAGCGTTTTTTGACTTGCCTATATCTTTGGCACCATTTGCCAAAAATATACCTGAAATCGTCACAAAAAGTTCTCCAAAAATTGTTGCAGTGATTCTTGTTGCACATGAAAGCTTTGGGGTGATCCATGAAGTGGCAGCCGAGAAAAAAGAAAAAGGTAGGGGTCAAAAATATTTTGTTACCCATGTTAATTCCCAAATGATCTTTGGGCACATCTACAGCCTGAACCACTGGATTGAATTACACTAAATCTGGCAGAAAACTAGCTTTCAGTACACAGATTGATCTTTTGTTTATTTGGTGTAAATCCATTCAGCAGTTTTTGAGAAATTTAGGGAAATCCAAATTGTATATGTCTGGCTGTGAAGTATTTATGGAAAAGATGGGCCTGTGTAGGGAAGTGCATAGCTCTGAATGGCTGCCAACACTTCAAACCAGGAAGTGTTGGCAGTCATTTATGGATTCGTCTTCTGTTGAGTCCATGAAAAAATGAAAAAAATGAAAAAAGGGACAGGGTGGGGACACCCTGACCACTTAGCTCTGGTGGTGGGGTCCCAGAGGTATCCTCCAGATTAAAAAAGCATTTTTTAGAAACATTTGTGCCACAAAATCCCTGGCCCCCATGCTGTGTTTCTGATAAGCTCCCAGGTGGGCCAGGTAATGGGGACATCGACAATTTTGCGGGGGGGCCTCATGGCTTTCCCACAGCCCCATGGACTACCACCTCCCCGCCGCCATTTTTGTCATTTAATGCAGGGGTGGTCCCGGCACCCCAGTGACCACCACCTCCCCTGACCAGTATGTGTGAATTCAGCCCCGGAGACCACCATTGACTTGTGAAGGAGCCACCCGGCAGCCCCAGGGACCGCTACCTCCCTGGAGCATATATTATATTCTATGCACGGGGGCCGTACGCCCCCTGCAGCCTCAGGGACCACCACTTCCTCAGGGCTTTGATACTATTGAGTGCGGGGGGCTGTGTGGCCCCCGCATCCCCAGAGACCACCACCTCCCCAGACAAAGATGAAAAGAACTGAAGGGGGTGCGTTTTGGACCCTCTGTAGCCCTGGGACCACCACCTCCCTGGGGCTATAGTTGTTGGAGGGTGGCTGCATGGCCCCTTTAAGGAGCCACTGATGGCCCTGGGACCCCGCAGGACCAGATCCTGCTATGTCCTGAGGTGCCCGCTCCTGGGACATAGTTGTTTGCTGTGGCTTGGCTGCAGCTTAGAAGCTACAGCCAAGCCACAGCAAATTATCTGCTTTTTGACAGCGGGACCTGGGTGGTTAGAGGGGGTTGGCTGCAGCCAGGTCTTGTGGGCTACCTGTGATGCGCTGGGGTGAAGGCTGTGTATGGTGCAAGGTTGCATGCTTATACTGGTAGGCCTTAGGGCCTGGCCTAAGGCCAGGCCCTGTGGTCAACTTTCACCACTCACGGTCTTCGGCGGTGGTTGGATTAACGTATAGTAATGAAAATAACTATACATTAAAAAACATGGAATTTCAATGAAAAAAGCAAAGGTTACAGGCACGTTATAGTTAGGTTCTGAATTGACTCATACAAAACCATAGAAATTCAGCAGCTAGAGTTCTTTCAAGTAACTATATTTGTGCCCTAAGGTAACTATAACTCTTGTCCCTGCCATGCACAATTGTTCTTCAATAATTTGACTGCTAATGTTTCATTTATTTTCTTAATTACATTATATAGAGTGCTATAGTATATGGAGTAATTAGTAGTGCATGACAAGGGTGCAAGTTATAATAACCTTAGGATACATGAGCTCAGAGAGACAATTAGTTTCTTTGACATAGCAGTAATTCATAAACTTGAGCTGCAGTATAAGAAATACAATATACAGTAGACATTTCCTCTGAATGCCTTCTCCCGGGTTCAAGGTGCAACCATAAACAAACTCAAGAATAGCACACATAACTGTAAGCAGGCAACACAAATCAATTAGGAGCCACACAAAAGTAAAAGTGCAAGACAAAAATGCACCCAAACAAAGAAATGGTCGGGTTTACTCTTAAACAAATGTAAATTGTCAAAGACCATTTGCCTGTCCATTTCAGAGTCCCTCATAGCACATTATTGTGCCAACACTTGCCTTCTATCACTGCCAGGGACCCTCCACAGGAAGGGGCATCAAGTTGGCAGGCAGGCACCTAAGGGATCATCCTTAGGGGGGTCGGATTTGGATAGGTGGATTAGGGGTTGGGAGGAGTTGACTGTTTCTTAGGAGGGGTGGGTTTGTTCTTGGAGGGGAGGGATATGGTTGCTTGCAGTGGGCAGGCATGACTTGGGAGGACTTGAAGGTGGAAAGTATTGGTTACAATGTGGGTTAGGCATCTTGGGGTTGGAATGGGGTAGAGGGAACAGGGAAAAGGGCAAGGCCAACCAAAAAACGTGGTGTGGATGTCTTGGGGGTGTGCATGTGTGAGGTATGCTTATGTTTAGGTGGATTCTGTTGCATGTGTGAGGGTGGGTGGTTGCATGTTTTTGGGGATGGAAGGTGGAGGTGTTGGGTGATGTGGGAGTGGTGGATGTGTGTGTGTCTGTTGGGGTGATGTCTCCAGGTATGGTGGATGAGATGGACATCTGTGTATCTTTTGAGGTGGTGTTTGTGAGTATGGTGGGTGTAGTGAGTGTGTCATGGTGCCTGTGAGTATGCTTGATGTGGTATGTGGGCCAGTGGGGGTGGTGGGGATGTCTGGGGAAGTGGTGGCTTATGTTGTGTGTGTGGGTGTCTGTTGAGTGCTTGCATGCCAGTGTGTTTTGTGGTGTTTGTGTTTATGTGTGCTGCTTTTGTGTGTTGAGGTGAGTGTGTGCGGATCAGTCTGTGTGCTTGGAGTAGGTTGGGAAATGCGGGGCTTGGTTTGGGAAGAGGGAGGTGGAGGTGGAGGGGGGATGGAAGGTGAGGGGTTACTGGCTGCTGTCAATTGGGAGGCCATAGCCTGAAAAGATCTCTGAAGGCCACACATGGCACTGTGAATGCCTTCCGGGAAAGCACTGGTCTGCTGAAGTTGTCAGGCCAATCCCTGGATGGCATTCACAATTGCACTTTGAAACACAGAGATACTTCTCAGGAGGCTAATAGCATTCTCACTGAGAGCAGCAGGGATAAAAAGGACTGCAGCTAAGATGCCTGGAGAAGGTGACATGGAAATACTCAGGTCACACTGGAAACATATAAACAATGCACACTTCACCAAGTGAAATGTGTCCCACTTTCATTCATGGAGGAAGTAAAAATGTTGCTCAGATATGCTACTCATTTTTCATGGAAATGTACACTGTAGACATAAAATGCATATTGATAGGGAGATATGTCCCTACAATCCACAACACAATGAACCAGGAAGTTCCAGGGAAATCACCACTAATGTCTGACACCCCTTACAATTACATGCCCTGGTTCCATCAGCAGATGCCATTAGTCTGTTGAATGTTGGAGAGACACAGAGATTTGCAAGCATTCATAGACGGTCTCAATATGTTGCCCAATGGGAAGATACATCACTGTCTGTGGATAAATGGCTATACCCAAACACATGTGATTCCAACGGAACTGCAAGTCACTCCATGATGCATGACAACAGTCATGATACAAACCTTCCAGATTACATATGTGCAGTGCACTTTCCCACATGATGCCACGTTAATAGAATGGAATTGCACATTGTGGCTACAATATCTAGTCATACATGTCTTGTCCTTCATTGCTACCACAGTTCTACATAGCTGATATGTTATGACTGGTGAGGGTATGTGTCAGCCAATAATCAATGGTGACACAGTAAAAATTAAATGTTGCACCATTGAAAATGTCATATTCCACACACTAGTTGGCATGCACATATATAGAAGGGGATACAGAAATGATCCCATTAACAGGGGTAGACAATGCATGAAATAGCAGTGTACTCATTCTGTCAAAAGAGAAAGGTACACAGTCATGGCACATAAATCATGTCAATGGACATTTCCCACTTACCAAGGGAACTTACTGATCTGCAGCTGTACTCACACAGAATGTATGTCATGTCACATGTATGATGGGCATCTTCACATTACGGGCAGTTGTGAGGCACCAGCACAGGTCACACGCTGAGGACAAGTAGCCTCTGTGTGGCAGATGCCAATATACTCATTTGACACATGGCTGATGACAGTGATTTATCACGTCCTTTCTTTTGGCCTGTAACACTGCGGAGTAGTGGTTTGTTGCATAAAATTCACACCCAATACAACAATAAACAGCACTTTATTGATCAATGTACACAGCCATATGTTGTCCCTGGAGAGAAACATTTTTGTGGATTGTACATAGTTGTGTCCTAGGTTCCTGGGACAATAGGCAAAGCACATCAGTATGCACCACATCGCATGTCTACACAATCACTCATCTACTGTGTCACATATGGCTCAACCCTAATTGTCAGGGGGAGCTGTTAGAACACATTAACTTGGCAATGTAACAGGCAGGAATATGCCTAGTACTCACCCACTTGTGACTGCAGGCCTTCACTCAAAACCCCATCAAGGTCTTGTTAGGCCACTGCCAGTATGCGGACCATTGGTGGACTCATGTTTAGACATGTTCCCTGTCCATGTTGGGAGGACAGCCCCAGCTGGACCTCTGCGGCCTTCTGGGCCCAACATCTCAGGTTCTCGCACCTATTCCAATAGTGGCTGCTCTGCCGGCTGAGGACCCCCAAGTAGGCACCTTTCAGGTGATGGCTGTACATAGCTCTTTCTTCTGATGGGTGTTTTATCTGCACGGATGCAAAATGAAAATGAATAGATTACAATCACAAGTTGTTATACAAATAGTTGAATTATATGTGTGTCAAAATCACCAAGCTAGAACTTTTGAAATTAACACTTGAAGTGTGAAACCCACAAGCCAATAAGTAAAGGGGAAATGAATACAGCCATATATGTTTCCATCTGCAGACTAACCCACTACCCAGCTCAGGGCCTACAATGGCTAAGAAAGCAAGGTAGCAACAGAGCTGTGGGAGTAAGGAACCTGTCATGAATCAAAGACACACATAGACAATTATGCAAAATGCACATATTGACTAGTGTAATGATTTATCTCAGTTCCCATTCCAAAGCTATTCAATGGTCTGAGGCATTCAGGGCAATTTTCCCACTAGACCATTATATTGTACACATCCCAGGATCTGCTGGTGCACAGGGAGTGGGTATAGTGCCACAGCTGCATAGCCACAGTGACTCTCCCACAGCCTAGATGGGGTCTCATACTAGGAGATACATTTGACAGGCCCTGGAATCTGCAGGCTAAGCATACAGAACCTACATGACACTCCATTTCCATCACTTTTTTGCATGGCAGAACATCATCTGGCCATCACCAATTTGGCATGTGGTGTGCTTGGCAACCTGAAGGGCAGAGTGAATCAGGATATGATTTTTGCAAGGCGAGATGTGGGTTGAAAGACCTGTGGTACTATGCACATTTCTTCCAAGATCCTCAAATGACTCATACAAGATGCATGAACAGCTCATGCTGTCATGCACATACATGTCATTACAACCATCATAAGGAAAGAAAAGCCTTGTTACCTAGTTGTGTGAATCCAACTGAAGGAGGGTCAGGAGTCAAGTAAGTGGATCTGCACAACATGGCGGTCACGTCCACCAGGTACGCAGTAGTCACCGCTGGCAGACACAGCCATTGGACTGCCACTGGCAACAACATTAGCCTATTGATGGGTCCACCATGGTTGCACCCACCTACTGCCATGATGACTTCTGCTCGGTTGCGGGCGGTTCCTAATGTCCAGTGGCGTAGGTCAGGCATCCATCATTTTGGCAGCCTGAAATGCTGTCTGGGCGTTCTAAACTGTGTCACACCTACAATACATATGTTGCATCACAAACATCCTTATCTTGTCCTGTAATATAGGTCCTTCTACTGACCCACCATTGTAGTATGTTTCACGGCACAGATGGCATTTTACAGCAGTACATGGTCTACCACTGCCTATGGTCATTTTGGCCGTTGGCATATACAGTCACATTTCGAGGGGCAATTGTGTTGCACATCAAAATCCATGTTTTGGACATGTGTGTTGAAAACCATGGTGGTCACATGTGAGTCTTGTGTATGGAGCAGCTGTAATGTGCACTGAGTGTCATGTATATCCAATCAGAACTGCTTTGTCGTATGATACCTTTGGGATGCATCATGTATTTTGCTGTGGGCACACTGACTAATGGCACAACTCATGTCCTGTCACACATAGGTACCCTGGGAGAGGAAGGATGAGACAACATCCTGTGTCCACTGCCAGACTTTCAGACCCTGGGAGAGTGCCATATCACCATGTATTACCACCTGGATAGGCAAACAATAGTGTATTATGCTGTCAGTTGGAGCCAGATCTGATGCCAGTTATCCGTAATCCAAACAGCATACAAGCCATTGTATGAGTCATGCCAGTATTGCACTTCCTATCCACAGGGTCTTTCTAACATACAGTGGCCCTATCTTGTGGTATGTCTCAACCCATGTTCAGTCTGGTGTTGAAGGATTCCCTCTCAGCAACAACATGAGGACTTAGCCAATGTATAGGCTGACTTCTATGGTTTTGCCCACCTCTCCATGTGGTGAGGGCCATTGGTGGCACACATGTTGGCCAGTGCCACCTCAGGGCACTAGACAAGTCTATTGCAACAGAAAGAACTTCAATTTCTTCAATGTGCAAGATGTCTGGCAGTTCTCTACATCTCACATGTGTGCCCATTACCTGTGTTCAATCCATGATTCCTTCATAATACAGAAAAGCACCATACCCAGGCTGATGTCACAACTATTACCAGAGAGGGCCTGGCTGGTTAGTATGTCATGTCTGTCCTAATAGTATGTGAGCATTTCCAGGTTCTACAATCATAAAGTGAGTGACTCATTCCTTAAAAGGATCCTTGGTTGTTGATGCCTGTGAGGAATCCAACTACACCAGGGCAAGTCCACTTCAATGAGGCCCATGAAAGAACACGGAGGCCAGTGGAGCGGACTTTTGGGCTCCTGAAGGCGAGGTTTTGCTGTCTTGATCAGACCAGTGGAGCCCTCCTCTATTTGCCTAGGAAATGTATCAGATCTCTGTGGCATGCTGCTTGCTCCACAACATCGCCCTGCAGAGTAATATCCTGTACATTCCGGAGGAGGGGGAGCCTGCAGAGCCATTGGGTGCGAATCCTGAAATACCAACTGAGGATGATAGAGGGGAAGAGGAAGGAGTTGATATGCAAGAAGATCTCATCGACTTTTCATCACATGCCCCTATGCATCACCCTCTGTAGCTTCTTGATTTCCTAACGTTCAGTAAAGACCTGGCCCATCAAGATGTGGGTGATGGTGTCCTGGCCAGGAGTAGCCCCAGTGGCCTCACCCCGCTGGCCCACAGCATCCTTCCCATGTACCCTCCCCCACGGGCCTGTGCCCTTGCCACATGCTGCCCTCTCCAACTTGTTCCTGGACCCTCATTGTCAGAAGAGTTGTACTGCAACTCAGGATCCAGGGCTGGGGTGCCTGAGATGGAAGAAACTATGCTAGGTACATAAGTTGGTGTGCGAATGGTTACCTATGATGTTGAGGCAACCAGGCTGGGAAGTGTTGATGTGGGCACAGTGAGACTCGTTGTTGGTATCTGACCACATTGCCCAGATGGGCCAGGACTGTCCTCCGCATTCAGACATCCAGGAGTGTCTTCTTCACTGAGGGCTTCATCCAGGGGGGTAGTGACAGTCTTTTCTGTGGTCCCTGTGTGCCCAGTGGCAGCTCGACATTTTGATGTGAAGCATACAATGTTACTGGTTGCATTGTGACATCTACCTCCAACAGTTTAGTGTTACGGTAAGCAGAGATCTTGTACAGTGTTAAGTTGCAGACATTCCTATTGTGGCAAGTACCAATGGTATTGGTAGTTGCTAGACTTGGCATCCTTGGCGTGGACACCCTTGCCTATTTTGCTTCTGTGTTCTATGTTTTGATTGTGTGCTGGACTCTGTTTTTGGTGGTTTTGGAGCTCTGGGCACTTTACCACTGCTGACCAGTACTAAAGTGCAACTGTTCCCTGTGTAAATTGCATGTGTAATTGGCTTTTCCATGACTGGCATATTTGATTTACTGGTACGTCCCTAGCAAAGTGCACTAGAGGTGTCCAGGGCTCGTAAATCAAATGCTACTAATGGGCCTGTAGCATTGCTTGTGCCACCCACATGAGTAGCCCTGTAAACATGGCTCCGACCTGCCACTGCAGTGTCTGTGCAGTGTTTGTGTGTGCAGTTTTAAACTGCCAATTCTTATACATGTAAGGCACCCCTAAGGTAGGACCTATGTAGCTACAGGGGCAGGGTGCAGTGTATTTAAAGGTAGGACATGTACTGATGTGTTTTACATGTCTTAGCAGTGAAATACTGCCAAATTCGTTTTTCACTGCTGTAAGGCCTATCTATCTCATAGGTTAACATGGGGGCTTTCTTTAAATATCTTTTAAGTGCAGTTTCCCTTTGGGAGCCAATAGACATATAGAGTTTTGGGGTCTCTGAACTCACAATTTAAAAATACATCTTTTGGTAATGTTGGTATTTAGATTGTCAGTTTGATAATGCCACTTTTAGAATTAGGCATTTTCTTGCTTAAACTATTCTGTGAGTCTGCCTGCTTGTGTATTCCCTGTCTGGGTCAAACTGACAGTTGGGCTGTTTTTGAGACTCCACTAGATAGTGGCACAAAGGAATCTGGAGTGTAGCCCACATATCCAGATGGGTCATCTGGGCTAGAGTGGAGGGAGGAGCTGACACTTACAACTGAATGGGCTGTGCCTGCTCTCACACAATGCAATCTCCAACCCCCAGGTATGTGTCTGGGGCCAGGACTGGGCAAGGCAGGATCTTGTGAACAACAGACACTTTCCTTTGACGTTTGTCAACTGCATAGCAAGAAAGGGGTATAAGTAGTAGGCCCAAAACCCCAGATTTTCAGGTTACTTCTGGAACCAAGAGGAACCTCTCCCAAGGAGAAAAGCTGAAAAGCTCAAAGAGGAGTACTGCCCCTTTGACTGTGAATGTGCTTTGCTGGGTTGGCCTGCAGTTGCTGCTTCTACCTGAAAGAGAATAAAGACTGGACTTTGTGGTATATTCCTGCTTGTGAAGTGTCTCCAAGAGCTTGAACTGAACATGCCTCCTATTTTGTAGTCTCAGTGCCATCAAGGACTTTCTCTGTGAGCACCTGGACCCTCTGCTGAGACTCCTTCCCTGCCAAACGGTGCCTTATCCAGTCCCCAGGCTCTTGAAAGGTGAAGCAAGTGGAACCAAGGTGAAAATTCACTCACAGGAGCCGTGCGGGGAAAATTTTGATGCACCACCTGAAACGCTGCTGGAAAATCGACTCATCACCTGCATCTTGGCTGGAGAAACGACCCAACACGGCTGCTGAAATTGACCTAAACCCGACACAGCTAAGATTATTGTCCTTATGTGGCCGGATTTTGCATGCAACATTGCTGGTCATCAAAACCAACATGAACCTGCCCGGACCCGAGGTGCCCATCCGGAAATGGACACATTACTTTCTTGCAGGAGAAAAAACAAAGCATTGCCTACCCAATCGAAGAAGAAAAACAATGCACAGCGCCACTTGCAAGTAAGGAAATGAGGCATCGCTGTCTTTTCCGATGCAGGTTCACCCGTGCAGTTTTATTTTTTATGCAAAACAGGTACTTTGTGTACCAACAATTTTTCCATGGAGTAAGATTCTATTATGAAAAAAAAATCATACTTTACTTGTGTATGTTGGATTTTTGTCATTTGTGTCTTGTTTGATTTAGATAAATATTGGTCATTGGTATGGAGTCCATTTTGTTGTGTTTTTACTATGTTACTATGTGTGTTGGTACAAATACTTTACAGATTACCTTTGAGATAAGCCTGACTGCTTGTGCCATGCTGCCAAGATGGTGAGCAGGGATTATGTGTATCTCCATTAGCCTGCCTAGAGTGAGGGTCTCTACTTGGACAGAGTGCAAACTGTCTGCCAACCGGAGACCCCATTTCTAACAGTAGTATTGATAACATTTGTGAAGCATGCCAATTCTATTTAAGTCTAGCAGCTGCTAACATGTACAGATCTTTAGCACTTTGGAGCATTGCCTGAGAATGCCATCTTACCACCAGTGCAGGCAAAAACCGTGGCTAGGAAAGATATGGCTTGGCCCATTAGAAGGCCTAGTTGAGTGTGCTGCAGGCAGACCCAGGAGTATGTTGTATATGTATAACCAAAACATAAGTGTACACTGTTCCAAAAAGAGATATATATGTCAAAGATCATTATAACAGAAAAACCCGTAATTTCAGGAGCGAGAACCCTCAAGCATCCTAATGGATGACTAGCATCATCATCGGGATTTGCTCCACACTAGGCTGGCACTGCAATGCCTAGTGGGCACCCCAAAGCCTCACTATAAATTAGAGTATGGGGAACCAGTGTTCAGAGTTACTTCACTCATTCAAAATATAAATAATGTGGTGATGACTGAAGGTCGAGGCAATTTTATTAAAAGGTGTATTTCCAAAAATAAGTGTTTTTTAAAAACAAAGGTACCTGATGTACAGAAAAAAACAGGGATAGATAGCCCTGATTTAGGATGACAAGGAGGACCAAGGAATCTCATCGTTTAGTCCACGTAAGTGTGTTCCAAATTTGAACACCCATTTCTGTTCAATCCTGAAAAGGGATCGGGAGTCATCGGGACGGATGGAGGGTGCTTCCACTACCACCCACCATAGATCATTCGGGGAGTGGTGCACCTCCAAAAAATGTATGCTCAGTTTAGTAGTGAGTTTTTTACATCTGATATTACTTCTGTGTTCGTTAATACGAATCTTAACAGGTCTTGATGTCATACCAATGTAATGTAAATCACAAGGGCACGTTATCATGTATATACAGTTCTTGGTGTTACAGTTGGTGTGTTTCTTGAGGTACCAAAGTCCCATAGAGTCAAAGTCGATTTGCTTCAGGTGTCTGGTAAGGCTACATACATTACAGGTACCGCAAGGATAATGTCCCACAACTGGTGGGAGATCCCATAAGGTCTTTTAGTGAATAGGGTTATCTAAAATTCTTGGACGTGTGTGCACCACCAGATCCTTTATATTAGCCGTCCGTTTGAATGCAAACAGCGGTTTTAGTAAGTCATAACCTCCACATGTGAGGATAGACCACCGCTTGTTGATCATTTTTTTTATTGAGTTTGATAGAGGAGTATAAGTTGAGACACATGTCAATTTAGTTTGGGCATGGTGTTCTCTAGGCGCTAATAATGCCTGTCTATTGTTGTTCCTGGCTCTCTTGCGTGCTTGGGTGATGATCTTAGACGGATAATTCCGATCGTAGAGTTTTTCTTGTAGTTTCTCCGCTTGCTGATCAAATTCTTTAAGTTGACTGCAATTGCGACGTAGGTGCAAAAATTGACCAAAGGATAGATTATCCCGTAAAGCCTTAGGGTGGTGGCTTTGATAGAGTAAAAGGGAATTACGATCCGTTGGTTTTTGGTATACACTGGTCTGTAGTTTGCCATCATTAATAGTAATCATTAGATCTAAAAATGGTAATTGATGAACAGACACGGAGGCTGTAAATTTAAAAAAAGGAACAAGAGTGTTAATCCAAATAACAAAGTTCTCTGCCTGAGTCATAGGTCCTTGCCAAATGATAAGAATATCATCTATGTAGCGGCGCCATAGCTTAACAAAATTGGAGAAAGGATTGCTAGGTTGTAGAATGTGTTTCTTCTCTAAGTCATACATGTAAAGACATGCTAAACTCGGAGCGAAGGTGCTCCCCATTGAGGTGCCTTGGATTTGGTGGTAAAATAGATCCTCAAAGAGGAAGAAATTTTCAGTCAGGGCTAATCTGGCACACTGTAAAATAAAATGAACTGGCGAAGACAGAGTTGATGCCACTTCATATAAGGCGGTCTCTATAACCTGTAAGGTTGCTTCTTGAGGAATATTAGTATACAGTGCCTCTACATCTAGTGTGATGATTGCTTGTATGCTATTGCTCTCATTGATAGTTTCTATAAGATTAAGCACCTCTTTCGTGTCCTTCAGGTAAGTAGAAGAATTTCTCACCAGTGGCTGCAAAAAGTGATCACAAAAAATCGAAAGTGGTTCCAAAATAGAACCCAATCCTGACACTATAGGGTGTCCCGGGGGAGGAATTTTTTGTTTATGAATTTTTGGCAAACAGTAAAAGTATGGTATCCGTGGATGTGCTGTATCCAAAAATTCTATTCTAGACAACGATGGTTCTGCCCCTTCGGGTAGTTTAAAAACTGAATGGGACAAACTTTCCACCTTGAAACGAGAACTCATTAAGACTGTAATGCATGGGACAATAATGACCGAATATCTACGTGCCAATATTGCTCCAAATGGTCTCCTTGTATCGAATATACCACGCATTTTTCTGCAAGATCTAGCCTTTAGGAAAGACTGGGCACAAATAGCCTGGAAATGTACGAGAGATTGGCTTGTACTTATTATCAATACTTCCAAGAGGCTAGCTGATACTATCACGATTCAGATCAATGCCATTGAAAACACACTCAAAACCACCATCTCCATCACTGCATTTAAGTGTCGCCTTTCTGAAATCACGGCTGAATTGAATGACACTAAAGAATTTCTAACTCAACAGAAGATCTCTAAACTTCAAAAAGACATCACTAAATTCAGCCGTGAAAAAGTTTACCCTTATATTAAAGACGACTTTGAGGGGGATAATCGATCCCAGTCATCCGATGAGGCTCCTGCACCAATCAGAAAATCCCGTAATTACAGCAGCGGTTCCTCATCTGATGGGTGGAGTACGGATGATAATCAACCACCACAACCATTTTATAATTATCCTCCATATCCGATACATCAAGGAGTACCGTGGCAAGCACCCTATCCCTTCTTCCAACCTCGACCAATGATGCCTTTTGCCCCTTTTTTAGGCAGAGGCCGGGGCAGAGGCAGAGGCAGAAGAAGAGGCAGAGGCAGACACGTCCAATGGTCCAGAGACGAACCACAGATGATTACCAGGAGTCAGTCAAAAAACCCTCCACCGAAGACTTAGTTGTTAATCTTTCATCTAGGCAACTCTCAGAAGAAGAAACAACTGTGATTAATAGAGGGTTAGGTTTTGTTCCAACCCCCCAAGATGACTTTTTTTGTCTACACATCGAGTTAGCACAATTTTTTCGTAAAATCCATTTGAATTTCTTTTTCAAAGACAAGACTGAGGAACCTCAAGTCCTTGACTCTGGTCTTAGAAAACCTTCGACCTTTGTCCCCTCTTCCACCATGATACCAAGTGAAGTTCTAACATTCGAGAAAGCAGTGCTATCTGATTTAAATAAGCTTCACCCTAAACACCCTTACATGAACATTACGACCAGAGAAAGAACAGCCCTGACTTCATTATCATCCGACCTGGAGATAACTATAAAACCAGCGGATAAGGGAGGAGCTATAGTGGTTATGGACACTTCTGACTATAGAAGTGAATGTTTACGTCTTCTCAGTGATTGTACCCACTATGCGGTAATCAACAATGACCCAGCAACGAGATTACAGACACAGATTAGAATTTTGATTGAGGAAGCCAAGAACAACTTATGGATCTCCCCTAGGGAAGCGCAATTTTTGGATACAGCACATCCACGGATACCGTACTTTTACTGTTTGCCAAAAATTCATAAACAAAAAATTCCTCCCCCGGGACGCCCTATAGTGTCAGGATTGGGTTCTAGTTTGGAACCACTTTCGATTTTTTGTGATCACTTTTTGCAGCCACTGGTGAGAAATTCTTCTACTTACCTGAAGGACACGAAAGAGGTGCTTAATCTTATAGAAACTATCAATGAGAGCAATAGCATACAAGCAATCATCACACTAGATGTAGAGGCACTGTATACTAATATTCCTCAAGAAGCAACCTTACAGGTTATAGAGACCGCCTTATATGAAGTGGCATCAACTCTGTCTTCGCCAGTTCATTTTATTTTACAGTGTGCCAGATTAGCCCTGACTGAAAATTTCTTCCTCTTTGAGGATCTATTTTACCACCAAATCCAAGGCACCTCAATGGGGAGCACCTTCGCTCCGAGTTTAGCATGTCTTTACATGTATGACTTCGAGAAGAAACACATTCTACAACCTAGCAATCCTTTCTCCAATTTTGTTAAGCTATGGCGCCGCTACATAGACGATATTCTTATCATTTGGCAAGGACCTTTGACTCAGGCAGAGAACTTTGTTATTTGGATTAACACTCTCGATCCTTTTTTGAAATTTACAGCCTCCGTGTCTGTTCATCAATTACCATTTTTAGATCTAATGATTACTATTAATGATGGCAAACTACAGACCAGTGTATACCAAAAACCAACGGATCGTAATTCCCTTTTACTCTATCAAAGCCACCACCCTAAGGCTTTACGGGATAATCTATCCTTTGGTCAATTTTTGCACCTACGTCGCAATTGCAGTCAACTTAAAGAATTTGATCAGCAAGCGGAGAAACTACAAGAAAAACTCTACGATCTGAATTATCCGTCTAAGATCATCACCCAAGCACGCAAGAGAGCCAGGAACAACAATAGACAGGCATTATTAGCGCCTAGAGAACACCATGCCCAAACTAAATTGACATGTGTCTCAACTTATACTCCTCTATCAAACTCAATCAAAAAAATGATCAACAAGAGGTGGTCTATCCTCACATGTGGAGGTTATGACTTACTAAAACCGCTGTTTGAATTCAAACGGACGGCTAATATAAAGGATCTGGTGGTGCACACACGTCAACGAATTTTAGATAACCCTATTCACCAAAAGACCTTATGGGATCTCCCACCAGTTGTGGGACATTATCCTTGCGGTACCTGTAATGTATGTAGCCTTACCAGACACCTGAAGCAAATCGACTTTGACTCTATGGGACCTTGGTACCTCAAGAAACACACCAACTGTAACACCAAGAACTGTATATACATGATAACGTGCCCTTGTGATTTACATTACATTGGTATGACATCAAGACCTGTTAAGATTTGTATTAACGAACACAGAAGTAATATCAGATGTAAAAAACTCACTACTAAACTGAGTATACATTTTTTGGAGGTGCACCACTCCCCGAATGATCTATGGTGGGTGGTAGTGGAAGCACCCTCCATCCGTCCCGATGACTCCCGATCCCTTTTCAGGATTGAACAGAAATGGGTGTTCAAATTGGGAACACACTTACGTGGACTAAACAATGAGATTCCTTGGTCCTCCTTGTCATCCTAAATCAGGGCTATCTATCCCTGTTTTTTTCTGTACATCAGGTACCTTTGTTTTTAAAAAACACTTATTTTTGGAAATACACCTTTTAATAAAATTGTCTCGACCTTCAGTCATCACCACATTATTTATATTTTGTATGAGTGAAGTAACTCTGAACACTGGTTCCCCATACTCTAATTTATAGTGAGGCAGCGAACCATTTTTTTGTCTTTCTAACTACTCCGAGTCCGATTTCGGACATTAGCGCTAGTTATGCGATTACACGCTTTGTACTCCACTCTCTATTCTCTAGCCTTCCCTTACATCGTAAATGAATCCTTCTTCAGTTTCGACCAGCCGATGCTTACGAGATATCTTCGTATCTCTTTACCAGGACACTGTCCCGTAGTCCTTCCTTTATTACCATTAACAAGACGTGCCCGAATTTGGCAGCGTCTATTTATAACCCGGTAACCGTCTAACCCGGTTGTTTCCGGGTGACGGTCTCCGAGGCTAGGTCCCGATCGAGGACTACTGACAGCAATTGTAAGTAACTTGTCGCTATGTTTATGAGACATTTCTCCTTGACTCGGCATTGGTCCCTGTATTCACTAATCAGCTGACTAATAATCCGAGCTTGTGCAACGAACGATATCGGCTGCTGTAACATAATACACAGGCCATTTCTTGTTCATAACGGTTGTACCACACCGTGTTAAGAATTAATATTCCACGATACATTGCTGTTTTTTCAATTTTATATGAATGACTACTGAAGAATTGTGCATAGAAGTACAGCTTTTAACATATTGATGAAGCGTTTCTCAAAGGGAGATAATCTATGCCTTTTATTAACCATGTTTTTTGGCACCTTAAGAATAGGCATGTAATTAATTACTTTTACGCACTTATTACTCTTTATGTCCTACCTTGAGGATAATTTATTAACGCCCTACGTCTGTTTCTCCCTGTATAGTACTGACTTTGTCCTATTAAAATTTATAACCAGTGTCATCTTGAGTCCTAGAGACGTCTGACCCATGGAACCTGTTCTCACTTAGAGGGTGGTAAGCATTGTTTTTTGCGCAATGTACTGTTCAGTGTTGTATACCTTAAATTGGTTGTGTTGAATATTATTCTTTTTAGAGATATATCACAATTATGAGATTTTGTTGTGCCTCTCCTTGCACCTTTTCTCTTGTGTTACAGGGAACCTGTATTACCAGTCATCTTAAGTAAGTGACCGGTCTTATTGTATCTGTATTGATGATACTTACTTAAAAGAGGTTAGCTATGTATTGATTTAGGTCCTGAAGAAGCGTCAATGGATCCGGATGGACCAACAGACGCGAAACATGTCAACCGTATTATAGAGACTCTTTCTAATTTGAAGAATACTCTACTATATTCGATTATTTTCTGAAAGGTGTTTTGAGCATAATCCTCTCTAGCACTTTCAACCCTTTTTAACCTTGGTCTTCATCCTTTCAGCAGTAATCTGATTAAATAATGGAGTTTAATGGATGAATAACCAATTTTAATCCTCCTCTTTCCCTCTTTTTTGATGGTGACTTATAGCACCCCTATCACAATTTTTGACTCACTATCTCAAAAATTGGCTGAGAGCCCCCGCTTTGGGGTGCCCACTAGGCATTGCAGTGCCAGCCTAGTGCGGAGCAAATCCCGATGATGATGCTAGTCATCCATTAGGATGCTTGAGGGTTCTCGCTCCTGAAATTACGGGTTTTTCTGTTATAATGATCTTTGACATATATATCTCTTTTTGGAACAGTGTACACTTATGTTTTTGTTATTAGTGTAGGGAGACTGTACACTGGACCAATAATACTCCCGGTCCCTCCCCTTTCTTTGTTGTTAGCATCGTATGTTGTATATGTGACTAGAGTCATCATGTGGTGAGTGCATGGTGAATGTGTCTGCTGCCAATACCATTCTGGTTGGGCATCTTGAGGCCATAGGGATCATTGTTCTGCAAACTGGGTGAGGTGTCATTCCTGCCATCCAAAATTTCATCTTGGGTTAGCAAGTCAAGATGGATCTATGTTGACAGATGCTTCTGTGATTTGGGCATAATCTGTGCTTGATCACTCCCAGGTGAGTATAATTTATCTGAGAGTTGACAAACATATGTATTGTAGCATGTGACCACTGTGGTGGTGGTTGGAGTTGGAGACACAGTGCCTCCTGGGAGTTGCAGTCATTCTCTATAATACACACACATGACAAATGTTATCCTCCCAGGTGGGTAAACTTCATTTGACAGTTAACAAACTGGGGTATTTGGACAAGTGCCCACTGTGCTGGTGGTTGGAGTCAGAGAAACAGGACCTCCTGGGAGTTAGAGTCATGTCACTCCCTCTACTTACCAACACTTGACAAATGGTATCCTCCCAGGTGAGTACACTTAATTTGAGAGTTCGCTAACAGATATATTTGGGCAAGTGTACACTTGGCTGGTGGTTGGAGTTAGAAAAACAGGGCCTATTGGGCTTTGCAGTCAGGTTACTCCCTCCACTTCTCACCACTATTTGAATGGTATCCTCCCAGGTGAGTAAACTGAATTTGAGAGCTTTTACCTAACAGAAAGTTTTTGACAAGTGATCCGTGGTCTGGTGTTTAAAGTTATGGACACAAGGCCGCCAGGCATTAGCAGTCAGGTCAGTCCCTGTACTACACACACTATATAAATATTATACACCCAGATGAGCACACTTCATTTGTGGTATACCAAACAATGGTATTTGGAGAAGAAAACAGAGGGCTGGGTCATGGAGTAACAGAAAAAGAGACTCCTGGCCTCAGCAGTCATGTCACTCCATGTATTACACACACCATACAAATGTCACCTCTTCATGTGAGTCCACTTCATTTCGGAGTTAGAGTTACAAAACAGGTGTATTTGGGCAAGTGACCACTGTGCTGGTGTTTGGAGTTACAGACACAGTACCACCTGGGACTTGTACTCAGCTCAGTCCCTTACTGCACACACACTACACAGATGGTATCCTCCCAGGTGAGCACACTTCAATTAAGAGATAACAAACAGGCGTATGTGGAGAAGAAAACACTGCTCTGGTGTTTGAAGTTATTAAAACAGTGCCTCCTGGGAGTTGCAGCCAGGTTAGTCCCTGTTCTATACACACTTTACACCTGGTATTCTCCTGGGTGAGTACACTTCAATTAAGAGATAACAAACATGAGTATTTGAAGAAGAGAACACTGGTCTGGTGTTTTGAGTTAAAGAAGTAGTGTCTCCTGGGAGTTGCAGTCAGGTCAGTCCCTGTACTACACACATTATGCAAATGTTATCTCCACAGGTGAATACACTTCAATTGGGAGCTGCCAAACAGGGGTCTTTGGAAACGTGACTACTGGTATGGTGCTTGGAGTTAGGTGCCTGCTGGGAGTTGTAGTCAGGTCACTCCCTCTACTCCGGAACACTTAAGAAATGTTGGGTGTTACATATCTGTATACAGACTGGATTTAGGTTTGAGCATTTATTTACCTGTTGAGACATACCATGTGTTCTGGGATTATTAGTTCACATTGAAAAACTTACAGGCCCACTTTGTACTAATATGTGATGAACCTTAGTAACTGTGCCATTGGGTTTAACAATGCAGATTGACAGTGTTTACACTCTGCGTCACTGGGTATTGAATGTTGGTGGGGTACTTGAACAAGACAGTGGGTAAAGGTGAGCTGTGATCATGCACAACACGGCATTTCGGTTAAAAGCCTTTGTGTTGTGACTTACCAGACGCCACTCCCCCACGAATTCCTGTCAAACCCTCAGGCTGCTATGGACAACACCTTCTCCTCCCATGGAAAGAGATGTAATGGGGCACTGGGAGGGCCAGCCCCAGCCAGTCTTCTTGGCCTGCAGCTGGTGCCTGGAGACTAGGGAACAGACATTGTCCCTGGGGTCATTCCACCTCTTCCTGATGTTGTCCTTTGTGCACAGGGTGGTGCCTACAGCATTCACTCTGTTGACTATTCTGTCCCACATTTCGAGTTGCCTACTGAGACGAGTATGCTGGACTTGTGCTCAAAACAATTGTGGCTCTACTCTTATGATTTTATCCATCATCACTCTTAACTCATCTTCTAGAATACAGGCATTTTAAAAAAATGACATGGTGGAGAAAAAACTATGGGTGACAGTGACTCACTAACAGGGAAGTGCAAAAGGGTGTGAATTGACAAAGGTTTGTGCATGGTGTTCTATGGGATGGTGAAAGAAAAGGTGTGCCTAATCTATGGGGTGTTTGTGAAAAAAGTTGCTCTGGTTTCTGTGGTTTGTGTTTAAAATGCAAAGGATTTTGGTGTGTGAAGGGGTGTGTAGTATAGCATCCTTTGCATGTGTGTCCACTGTGGAAATGTGTGTCAGCTGTGTTGTTTTCAAAATCATCCAATGTGCAGCTGTCTTTTATTCTGCAGACCACGATCCACCATGGTTTGGACCGCCATTGGCTGACCGCCGTGAAGGAACCGCCACGGCGACAGTGTGCTTGTAATAAGCTCAGTCATTTTTTGCGGTACTGTCTGCACTGCAGGACGAACAGCCTATTTCCAGGCCACTGCGCAGCAGGCAGTCTGCTATTTTTGCTTCGCGGTCTGCAGTCCTGCCTGTATAACTTGTAATACGATGGTCTGAAAGACTGACAACATGGCGGTCTGGTGGTCTGACCACCAGATTCATAATGAGGTCTATAGTTTTCAAAGACACAGAGAAATGTTTTAACATTGTGGTATTAAGCAAAAACGACTCTGGGCCACATCACAATATTGGCAGTGAGACCAGCCTACCATCAATGCTGCAGGGAGGACACCACTGTCATACCGGTGGCCGCCACCACGCTCTATTAAGATGTTCCTCCTGGGCTGACCGGCAGTAACATTGTAATAGAGCGTTCCTGCTGGTCAGCCGGTGGGAACAGTCCTACGATATAGACTTGGCTCCCTTAAGGGAGCCGAGTTCTGTACCGTAGCACAGAAGGGGCTAACCAGCACCCTCTGAATGTACACTGTCTGCAAAGCCTGTGCGAGTCAGAGTCTAGTGCTGTAATGGCTTGTGTCCCAGGGGGAGATTTGTAGGGTGAGAAATGTCAAAGATGGGAGTTTGTGAATGCACTATGTCTATGGTCTCACTAGAGTGAAGGGGGATAGTTACACAGAGGAAGGTAGCGGCATGTTCCAGTTAAATTGCACCATTCAGAGTAAACAACCCCAAATAAGAAGAGAACTTGGGGCTTAGACCAAACAATGAGCCCCACCACATATCTCTGAAGATAAGGGGCCTAAGATTAGGGTATTGAGACCTGTTGGACCTGGCTTTTTGACAGGGTCATCCCCATATTTTTTGCCTCCTTCCTCCTATTTTTTCTGACCTGTTGTTGTTGGCTTTTGACCTCTGGGCACTTTACCACTGCTAACCAGTGCTAAAGTGCATATGCTCTCTGTGTAAATTGTACTATTGATTGGTTTATCCATGATTGGCTATTTAATTTACTTATAAGTCCCTAGTAGAGTGCACCATATGTGCCCAGGGCCTGTAGATTAAATGTTACTAGTGGGCCTGCAGCACTGGTTGTGCCACCCACTTCAGTAGCCCCTTAACCTTGTCTTAGGCCTGCCATTGCAAGGCCTGTGTGTGCAGTTTCACTGCCACTTCAACTTGGCATTTAAAAGTACTTGCCAAGCCTAGAACTCCCCTTTTTCTACATATAAGTCACCCCTAATGTGTGCCCTAGGTAACCCCTAGAGCAGGGTGCTGTGTGGGTAAAAGGCAGGACAGACATTCACCTGTGTAGTTATATGTTCTGGTAGTGTAAAAATCCTAGATTTGTTTTTACACTACTGTGAGGCCTGCTCCCTTCATAGGCTAACCTTGGGGCTGCCCTCATACACTGTTGAAGTGACAGCTGTTGATCTAAAAGTAGCAGGAAGGTCATATTTAGTATGGCCAGAATGGTAATATAAAATCCTGCTGACTGGTGAAGTCGGATTTAATATTACTATTCTAGAGATGCCACTGAGATGCTGATCGACGCGACGCCTTAGGGATGACCGGAACTTCGACGCACGGCCTCGCAAGGACAACGCCGCCCAATCTCCAGAGGAGAAATCAACGCGACGCCTGATGTGAGAACGAAACTTCAACGCACAGCCCTGCAGAACGACGCGCAGCCGGAAAACAAGCAAGAGAATCCACGCACAGACCCAGGACATCTGGTAATCCCCGCGACCCATAGAAAGAGACGGTCCGCGTGCCGGAAAACGACGCACGACTTCCCAGTGTGAAAAATAACGACGCAAGTCCGTGTGTGCTGGGGAGAAATCGACGCACACACCATTTTTCCACGTATCTCTTCTTCTGCGGGACTTTGCAGAGATTTTCCACCAGAAACCAGGTACTTTGAGCTTGAAAGAGACTTTGTTTGCTTTTTAAAGACTTAAGACTCTTTGGCCCTCATTCCAACCCTGGCGGTCTATGACCGCCATTGTGGAGGGAAACGGAAGCACCGCCAACAGGCTGGCGGTGCTCCAGGGCCATTCTGACCGCGGCGGTAAAGCCGCGGTCAGAAAAGGGGAGGGTTTCCCGCCGGTTTTCCCCTGGCCCAGGGAATCCTCCATGGCGGCGCTGCTTGCAGCGCCGCCATGGGGATTCCGACCCCCTTCCCGCCAGCCTGTTTCTGGCGGTTGACACCGCCAGAACCAGGATGGCGGGAACGGGTGTCGTGGGGCCCCTTGGGGCCCCTGCACTGCCCATGCCACTGGCATGGGCAGTGCAGGGGCCCCCTAATAGGGCCCCATGAAGATTTTCACTGTCTGCTTTGCAGACAGTGAAAATCGCGACGGGTGCTACTGCACCCGTCGCACCCCTGCAACACCGCCGGCTCCATTCGGAGCCGGCTTCTATGTTGCAGGGGCTTTCCCGCTGGGCCGGCGGGCGGCCTTTTGGCGGTCGCCCGCCGGCCCAGCGGGAAAGCCAGAATGGCATCCGCGGTCTCCTGACCGCGGAGCGGCCATTTGGCAGTGACCGCATGGCGGGCGGCGACCGCCGCCCGCCGCGGTCAGAATGACCTCCTTTATATCACTATTCAGTGATATCTTTACAAATTCAGATTGCATCTTTGATAGTTTTGACCTGCAAATACCCAGATAAATATTATATATTTTTCTAAACACTGTGTGATGTATTTTTGTGGTGTTATATTTTGGTATTGTATGATTCATTGCACAAATGCTTTACACATTGCCTTCTAAGTTAAGCCTGACTGCTCGTGCCAAGCTACCAGAGGGTGGGCACAGGCTGATTTTAGATTGTGTGTGACTTACCCTGACTAGAGTGAGGGTTCTTGCTTGGACAGAGGGCAACCTGACTGCCAACCAAAAACCCCATTCCTAACATTGGTGATCAGCGGTGAGGATAGGACTTGTGTTTGTGCAGTGACATACAGTAGCTAAGTATTTCACTACCTACCCACAGTTGAAGGTCAACTTGATTTTTCATCTTTTTGCTTTTGGTTCTCTGATGTCCTCCTGGATATACCATTGATATTTTGGACTTTGGATTTTGGTTTTTGCTGGTAAGACCTTATCAGAATGAGGTTGCTTACCTACTCATTCTTTGTGCCTACTGACCACCTCACTAATGCTGACCCAAGGAGGCTTTGCAGGAAATGGGGCCTTCCTGTATCAAGGAGATCTACTAAGATGGAAATGCTACATAACTACATAGTCTGGGGGGAAGAAAGATGGGTAGAGAGAGAGGCAGCAAGAAACCAAATGACTAAGTACCCCTCAGATGAGGACGAGGACTGCTCACATGAGGAGGAAGACTACTCAGATGAGGAAAGAGAACCAGTGAGAGAGGAATGGCAGATAGCTCAAGAGCGAGAGTGGGAGGAGCTAGATGACTTTATTGAGAGGGCTGAGGCAGAGAGAGCCTTAGCCCTGGAAAAAGAAAGGATTGCAGCTCAAGAGCTGAGCTGTGAAGAGCTGAAACTGGAGGCCGGAAGGGCTGAGTCCAGTTCAGATGGTGGCAGCAAATATCTTGCATCCAGTACTGCTGAAGAAGGGCACAAGCCCAGAGATGTGATGCCCAACTTGAAGAAGGGAGTTGACACAGCCCAGGTGGTTCAAGGGTATGAGGTAGTTCCCGTTATGCACAGGGTCCCTGAGAAGGATTGGGGAACTGACACAGGGAGTCATATTCCTACTGGGGGGAAGGACACTTTACTGGCTCTAGCAGAGAGTGACAGAGAAAAGGGTTCCCCCCTGGTGGACGTCCTGGATATAGAGTGTAGGGTCAGGGACAGTCAGATACTGTCTCACCAGTCTCAGGAGGATGATGTAGAGTGCTTTTCCAAGGCTGAGTTACTGGATGGTTGGGTGAAGGGTACTGTGGTTAATACATGTGAAGGGCAGAGTGATGTAATTGCTGGAAAGCATATGTCTGTTCCTTATTTTCCAGAGCTACGCCAACACCATGTGGAGTGTGAGTTCTCTGACCCCAGGGAGCTTACAATGGAGGCAGTCTTCTGGGTGAGTACCAGAGAGTCTGAAGAGGCATTTGGGGGTGCTCCTGAAGGGAGTGGTCTAGGTGTTTCCCAACCAAGTGAGGTGGGAGAGGATTGTAGTCTCCCAGGTAGGTCCCAGGTCCTAGAGGGTTCCATGAGGTAACACCAGGAGGGAAGCCTAGCCTGTACCGTAGGGCCACCTGTTGAGGGAAGCCCCGCAGTGTCAGAAGAACTTGGGGGGGTGACTGTAGGCAACATCCCAACAGTTCTGGTGACTGGCAGTACCACTCCTAGTGAGGGGGTGCAGAAGTCCAGACATAGGGTTGAGAGGGGGTTGCGGACCCCAGTGGAGGACCTGGAGAGTCAGGGGTCAGCTCTGAGAGCAGAGCCCCCTAGGAATGACCCAGGTGAAACCGTTTCTGGTATGGGGGAGACACAGACTCTGCCGGATGGGCAGAGGTCAGGAGACCTGCACCAACCAGACTCTTGTGTGGCCCTTGGGGATGGTGTGACCCTTGTGGGGGGTAGGTGTGCCCCCCCAGAAAGTCCTGATATGCCAAGTGATGGTTCAACCTCAGGGTGGTGACTCTGGGTTGGATAACCGGGTTCAGAGGTTAAACTATGACCTGGTGGGGGGTAGGTGTGCCTCCCAGAATGTCCTGGTGTGCCAGGCAATTGTCCAACCTCAGGGTGGTGACTCTGGGTTGGATAGCCAGGTTCAGGGGTTAAACTCTGACCTGGAGGGGGTTAGGTGTGCCTCCCAGAAAGTCCTGGTGTGCCTGTCAATTGCCCAACCTCAGGGTGGTGACCCTGGGTTGGAGAACCAGGTTCAGAGGTTAAACCCTGACCCGGTGGGGGGTAGGTGTGCCCCCCATAAAGCCCTGATAGGCCAGGCAATTGTCCAACCTCAGGGTGGTAACTCTGGGTTGGATAGCCAGGTTCAGGGCTTAAACTCTGACCTGGAGGGGGTAGATGTGCCTCCCAGAAAGTCCTGGTGTGCCAGGCAATTACCCAACCTCAGGGTGGTGACCCTGGGTTGGAGAACCAGGTTCAGAGGTTAAACCCTGACCCGTGGGGGGTAGGTGTGCCCCCTAGAAAGTCCTGATATGCCAGGCAATTGTTCAACCTCAGGGTGGTGACTCTGGGTTGGATGACCAGGTTCAGAGGTTAAACTCTTACCTGGTGGGGGGTCAGTTTGCCCCCCAGGAAGTCCTGGCATGCCAGGCAATGGTCCAACCTCAGGGTGGTGACTCTGGGTTGGATACCCAGGTTCAGAGGTTAAACTCTGACCTGGTGGGAGGTAGGTGTGCCTTCCAGAAAGTCCTGGTGTTCTGACGAAGTCTAGTGGTCTGTGCACTGCCATGGTGGCAGTGGCGGTCGGACTAACATCAGCTTCGTGGTCGGACCATTGTATTACGAGTCAAGCAGTCCCAACGGCACTTCCATGGGCACAGATGGCCTCATTCACCAGGCAGCACAAAGAGGCTGGGGGAGCCTCACATTCCTCACATGCCATGGCCTGCTTTCACATTCTACTCACAGATGTATGGATGTGTCATAGGACACAAATGCCACTCCCATTAAACAGCCCTGAAATAGATCCACACATCACCTACATTGCAACGCAATGGAAGGACAATGGGATGCACAATAGTCTGCGAGACAAATATCCAAAGCTCATAATGTAAACAACACCTGTTCAACAGGGTTGGCAGCATCAGGAGCATGCAGGGAAGGATGTTGCACTGGGATACATATCACTTTGTACATGCCCCTAAAGCAACACTTGCACAACATTTGCACAGGAACTGGCTCTTCAGGTATCTCAGGGTCAAGCAATAATAGAGCCAAATGACATACCCACCTGCACAATGTGGAAGTACAAGTCAAAAAAGCACATACAATTACAACATTATAGGCCTTAATCTCGATGAAGAAGCTGCAAGGTAGACACAGCAAAATGGACACACGCTCAGTTAAATGCTAAGAAACCTAGCATAACTGAACACCCTCCGTGTCTGCACAAACAAAACTCAAGCCTCCACACATGAGGTACATCTATAATCCATATTAGGGGGCACGTCCAACACCATACATGTTGAGATTGGACCACACAAGATGAAACACCTACCACCCCAAACAGAACACAATGCACTGACACACAGATTGGATTAACAAACACATCCATACATTCAACATCTACCCCTACCTTGGGAGACACCAACACTGATCACAAAGGCAAATAACATCAAATAGAGTAGCAATCTAGCTGAAACACACATAACTGTAAGCAGGCAACACAAATCAATTAGGAGCAACACAAAGGTAAAAATGCCAGACAAAAGTGCACCCAAACAAAAAAATGGTCGGGTTTACTCTTAAACAAATGTAAATTGTCAAAGACCATTTGCCTGTCCATTTCAGAGTCCCTCATAGCACATTATTGTGCCAACACTTGCCTTCTATCACTGCCAGGGACCCTCCACAGGAAGGGGAATCAAGTGGGCAGGCAGGCACCTCAGGGATCATCCTTAGGGGGGTCGGATTTGGATAGGTGGATTAGGGTTTGGGAGGAGTTGACTGTTTCTTAGGAGGGGTGGGTTTGTTCTTGGAGGAGAGGGATATGGCTGCTTGCAGTGGGCAGGCATGACTTGGGAGGACTAGAAGGTGGAAAGTATTGGTTACAATGTGGGTTAGGCATCTTGGGGTTGGAATGGGGTAGAGGGAACAGGGAAAAGGGCAAGGTCAACCCAAAAATGTGTTGTGGATGTCTTGGGGGTGTGCATGTGTGAGGTATGCTTATGTTTAGGTGGATTCTGTTGCATGTGTGAGGGTGGGTGGTTGCATGTTTTTGGGGATGGAAGGTAGAGGTGCTGGGTGACGTGGGAGTGGTGGATGTGTGTGTGTCTGTTGGGGTGATGTCTCCAGGTATGGTGGATGAGATGGACATCTGTGTATCTGTTGCGGTGGTGTTTGTGGGTATGGTGGGTGAGTGAGTGTGTCATGGTGCCTGTGAGTATGCTTGATGTGGTATGTGGGCCAGTGGGGGTGGTGGGGATGTCTGGGGAAGTGGTGGCTTATGTTGTGTGTGTGGGTGTCTGTTGAGTGCTTGCATGCCAGTGTGTTTTGTGGTGTTTGTGGTTATGTGTGCTGCTTTTGTGTGTTGAGGTGAGTGTGTGCGGATCAGTCTGTGTGCTTGGAGTAGGTTGGGAAATGCGGGGTTTGGTTTGGGAAGAGGGAGGTGGAGGTGGAGGGGGGATGGAAGGTGAGGGGTTACTGGCTGCTGTCAATTGGGAGGCCATAGCCTGAAAAGATCTCTGAAGGCCACACATGGCACTGTGAATGCCTTCCGGGAAAGCATTGGTCTGCTGAAGTTGTCAGGCCAATCCCTGGATGGCATACACAATTGCACTTTGAAACACAGAGATACTTCTCAGGAGGTTAATAGCATTCTCACTGAGAGCAGCCGGGATAAAAAGGACTGAAGCTAAGATGCCTGGAGAAGGTGACATGGAAATAATCAGGTCACACTGGAAACATATAAACAATGCACACTTCACCAAGTGAAATGTGTCCCACTTTCATTCATGGAGGGAGTAAAAATGTTGCTCAGATATGCTACTCATTTTTCATGGAATTGTACACTGTAGACATAAAGTGCATATTGATAGGGAGATATGTCCCTACAATTCACAACACAATGAACCAGGAAGTTCCAGGGAAATCACCACTAATGTCTGAAACCCCTTGCAATTGCATGCCCTGGTTCCTTCAGCAGATGCCATTAGTCTGTTGAATGTTGGAGAGACACAGAGATTTGCAAGCATTCAGAGACGGTCCTCAATATGTTGCCCAATGGGAAGATACATCACTGTCTGTGGATGAATGGCTATACCCAAACACATGTGATTCCAACGGAACTGCAAGTCACTCAATGATGCATGACAACAGTCATGATACAAACCTTCCAGATTACATATGTGCAGTGCACTTTCCCACATGATGCCACATTAATAGAATGGAATTGCACATTGTGGCTACAATATCTAGTCATACATGTCTTGTCCCTCATTGCTACCACAGTTCTACATAGCTGATATGTTATGACTGGTGAGGGTATGTGTCAGCCAATAATCAATGGTGACACAGTAAAAATTAAATGTAGCACCATTGAAAATGTCATATTCCACACACTAGTTGGCATGCAAATATAGAGAAGGGGATACAGAAATGATCCCATTAACAGGGGTAGACAATGCATGAAATAGCAGTGTACTCATTCTGTCAAAAGAGAAAGGTACATAGTCATGGCACATAAATCATGTCAATGGACATTTCCCACTTACCAAGGGAACTTACTGATCTGCAGCTGTACTCACACAAAATGTATGTCATGTCACATGTATGATGGGCATCTTCACATTACGGGCAGTTGTGAGGCACCAGCACATGTCACACGCTAAGGACAAGTAGCCTCTGTGTGGCAGATGCCAATATACTCATTTGACAGATGGCTGATGACAGTGATTTATCACGTCCTTTCTTTTAGCCTGTAACACTGCGGAGTAGTGGTTTCTTGCATAAAATTCACACCCAATACAACAATAAACAGCACTTTATTGATCAATGTACACAGCCATATGTTGTCCCTGGAGAAAAACATTTTTGTGGATTGTACATAGTTGTGTCCTAGGTCCCTGGGACAATAGGCAAAGCACATCAGTATGCACCACATCACATGTCTACACAATCACTCATCTACGGTGGCTCAACCCTAATTGTCAGGGGGAGCTGTTAGAACACATTAACTTGGCAATGTAACAGGCAGGAATATGCCTAGTACTCACCCCCTTGTGACTGCTGTCCTTCACTCAAAACCCCATCAAGGTCTTGGTAGGCCACTGCCAGAATGCAGACCATTGGTGGACTCATGTTTAGACATGTTCCCTGTCCATGTTGGGAGGACAGCCCCAGCTGGACCTCTGCGACCTTCTGGGCCCAACATCTCAGGTTCTTGCACCTATTCCAATAGTGGGTGCTCTGCCGGCTGAGGACCCCCAAGTAGGCACCTTTCAGGTGATGGCTGTACATAGCTCTTTCTTCTGATGGGTGTTATATCTGCATGGATGCAAAATGAAAATGAATAGATTACAATCACAAGTTGTTATACAAATAGTTGAATTATATGTGTGTCAAAATCACCAAGCTAGAACTTTTGAAATTAACACTTCAAGTGTGAAACCCACAAGCCAATAAGTAAAGGGGAAATTAATACAGCCATATATGTTTACATCTGCAGACTAACCCACTACCCAGCTCAGGGCCTACAATGGCTAAGAAAGCAAGGTAGCAACAGAGCTGTGGGAGTAAGGAACCTGTCATGAGTCAAAGACACACATAGACAATTATGCAAAATGCACATATTGACTAGTGTAATGATTTATCTCAGTTCCCATTCCCAATCTATTCAATGGCCTGAGGCATTCAGGGCAATTTTCCCATTAGACCATTATATTGTACACATCCCAGGATCTGCTGGTGCACAGGGAGTGGGTATAGTGCCACAGCTGCATAGCCACAGTGACTCTCCCACAGCCTAGATTGGGTGTCATACTAGGAGATACATTTGACAGGCCCTGGAATCTGCAGGCTAAGCATACAGAACCTACATGACACTCCATTTCCATCACTTTTTTGCATGGCAGAACATCATCTGGCCATCACCAATTTGGCATGTGGTGTGCTTGGCAACCTGAAGGGCAGAGTGAATCAGGATATGATTTTTGCAAGGCGAGATGTGGGTTGAAAGACCTGTGGTACTATGCACATTTCTTCCAAGATCCTCAAATGACTCATACAAGATGCATGAACAGCTCATGCTGTCATGCACATACATGTCATTACAACCATCATAAGGAAAGAAAAGCCTTGTTACCTAGTTGTGTGAATCCAACTGAAGGAGGGTCAGGAGTCAAGTAAGTGGATCTGCACAACATGGCGGTCACGTCCACCAGGTACGCAGTAGTCACCGCTGGCAGACACAGCCATTGGACTGCCACTGACAACAACATTAGCCTATGGATGGGTCCACCCTGGTTGCAACCATCTACTGCCATGATGACTTCCGCTCGGTTGCGGGCGGTTCCTAATGTCCAGTGGCGTAGGTCAGGCATCCGCCATTTTGGCAGCCTGAAATGCTGTATGGGCGTTCTAAACTGTGTCACACCTACAATACATATGTTGCATCACAAAAATCCTTATCTTGTCCTGTAATATAGGTCCTTCTACTCACCCACCATTGTAGTATGTTTCACGGCACAGATGGCATTTTACCTCAATACATGGTCTACCACTGCCTATGGTCATTTTGGCCATTGGCATGTACAGTCACATTTCAAGGGGCAATTGTGTTGCACATCAAAATCCATGTTTTGGACACGTGTGTTGAAAACCATGATGGTCACATGTGAGTCTTGTGCATGGGGCAGCTGTAATGTGCACTGAGTGTCATGTATATCCAATCAGAACTGCTTTGTCATATGATATCATTAGCATGCATCATGTATTTTGCTGTGGGCACACTGACTAATGCCACAACTCATGTCCTGTCACACATAGGTACCCTGGGAGAGGGAGGATGCGACAACATCCTGTGTCCACTGCCAGACTTTCAGACCCTGGAAGAATGCCATATCACCATGTACTACCACCTGGATAGGCAAACAATAGTGGATTATGCTGTCAGTTGGAGCCAGATCTGATGCCAGTTATCAGTTATCCAAACAGCATACCAGCCATTGTATGAGTCATGCCAGTATTGCACTTCCTATTCACAGGGTCTTTCTAACATACAGTGGCCCTATCTTGTGGTATGTCTCAACCCATGTTCAGTCTGGTGTTGAAGGATTCCCTCTCAGCAATAACATGAGGACTTAGCCAATGTAAAGGCTGACTTCTATGGTTTTGCCCACCTCTCACATGTGGTGAGGGCCATTGGTGGCACACATGTTGGCCAGTGCCACCTCAGGGCACTAGACAAGTCTATTGCAACAGAAAGAACTTCCATTTCTTCAATGTGCAAGATGTCTGGCAGTTCTCTACATCTCACATGTGTGCCCATTACCTGTGTTTAATCCATGATTCCTTCATAATACAGAAAAGCACCATACCCAGGCTGATGTCACAACTATTACCAGAGAGGGCCTGGCTGGTTAGTATGTCATGTCTCTCCTAATAGTGTTTGAGCATTTCCAGGTTCTACAATCATAAAGTGAGTGACTCATTGTCACACATATGTCCCATTCCTTAAAAGGATCCTTGGTTGTTGATGCCTGTGAGGAATCCAACTACACCAGGGCAAGTCCACTTCAATGAGGCCCATGAAAGAACACGGAGGCCAGTGGAGCGGACTTTTGGGCTCCTGAAGGCGAGGGTCTGCTGTCTTGATCGGACCAGTGGAGCCCTCCTCTATTTGCCTAGGAAATGTATCAGATCTCTGTGGCATGCTGCTTGCTCCACAACATCGCCCTGCAGAGTAATATCCTGTACATTCCGGAGGAGGGGGAGCCTGCAGAGCCATTGGGTGCGAATCCTGAAATGCCAACTGAGGATGATAGAGGGGAAGAGGAAGGAGTTGATATGCAAGAAGATCTCATCTACTTTTCATCACATGCCCCTATGCATCACCCTCTGTAGCTTCTTGATTTCCTAACGTTCAGTAAAGACCTGGCCCATCAAGATGTGGGTGATGGTGTCCTGGCCAGGAGTAGCCCCAGTGGCCTCACCCCGCTGGCCCACAGCATCCTTCCCATGTACCCTCCCCCACGGGCCTGTGCCCTTGCCACATGCTGCTCTCTCCAACTTGTTCCTGGACCCTCATTGTCAGAAGAGTTGTACTGCAACTCAGGATCCAGGGCTGGGGTGCCTGAGATGGAAGAAACTATGCTAGGTACATAAGTTGGTGTGCGAATGGTTACCTATGATGTTGAGGCAACCGGGCTGGGAAGTGTTGATGTGGGCACAGTGAGACTCGTTGTTGGTATCTGACCACATTGCCCAGATGGGCCAGGACTGTCCTCCACATGCAGACATCCAGGAGTGTCTTCTTCACTGAGGGCTTCATCCAGGGGGGTAGTGACAGTCTTTTCTGTGGTCCCTGTGTGCCCAATGGCAGCTCGACCTGTTGATGTGAAGCATACAATGTTACTGGTTGCATTGTGACATCTACCTCCAACAGTTTAGTGTTTCAGTAAGCAGAGATCTTATACAGTGTTAAGTTGCAGACATTCCTATTGTGGCAAGTACCAATGGTATTGGTAGTTGCTAGAATTGGCATCCTTGGCGTGGACACCCTTGCCTATTTTGCTTCTGTGTCCTATGTTTTGATTGCGTGCTGGACTCTGTTTTTGGTGGTTTTGGAGCTCTGGGCACTTTACCACTGCTGACCAGTACTAAAGTGCTACTGCTCCCTGTGTAAATTGCATGTGTAATTGGCTTTTCCATGACTGGCATATTTGATTTACT